>NC_138504.1:34331443-35788783 GCF_964252035.2 Podarcis erhardii
GACTGGACCTAATGGTCAGGGGTCCCTTTACCTTTAATTGACATGGTCTCATGGGAAAAACTGTGGCAAGTGGATATGAAATTTACAGCCTGTTTTATTTTAAAGGAAAATGATAGGAAAATGATATTAATGCCAAATAAATTGGCAAATATGTGCAATCCTGTGTCAAATAAATGCTGGAAGTGTAAACATAATGAAGGGACGTTTTTTCATATGATGTGGACATACGAAAAAATACATATAAAAAAAATGAAAAAGCTAAAAGCTCTTTTAGCAACAGGCTCATCTTTTAGCAACAGGCTCATCTTTTAGCAACAGGCTCATCGCAGCTATCTGCCAATCACCCATTCCCACCACCCTTCTGAGTAATACCCCTCCCCACCTTCTCACTATATAGAAAGGTCCGGTGACTTCTGTTTCAGTGTATCTGAAGAAGTGTGCATGCACACGAAAGCTCATACCTAGAACTAACTCAGTTGGTCTTTAAGGTGCTACTGGAAGGAAAAATTTTTTATTTAGCTTTTGGGAAATGATACATAATGAAATGGAAAAGATATTTAAACTAGTTTTTTACCCTTCAGTTACCTCTCTCAGCAGCCTCCCATGCAAACATGCAAAGTAGCAAAAAAAAATAAAAAAATGCAAAGAGCATGGGGCTTGCTTCCGAGTAACCCACGTGGCGAATTAACACTCGACAATAACAACGAAGAGGAAGAAGGAGGCGGAGGGAGAAAGTCGAACCCACGTGATACTCTCTCCGCCGCTTCCCACTGGCTCTGCGCTCCGCCAATCATTTACTCTTGCCCTTGCTCCTGCCCGGCACCACGATGGCGCCCGCGGAGCCGGAAATTTAACTTCCCTGCTTTTCCAGGAACCGGAAGTGCCAGCTCTGAGGCAAACTGGGCAGCGGGGAAGCAGCGGGGTCCTGCTCCTCCCGGGCCCCGCTCCTCGTCCTCCGGCGGCGGCGATGAAGCTCCTTCCCCCGCGCCGGGCGGGGAGGCGTTTCGTGCTTGGCGCCGCCGTGCTGCTGTGGCAGCTGAGCGCGACCGCTCAGGCGGTGGAGCCCATCAGCCTGGGCTTGGCCATAGCCGGCGCCGCCGCCTCAGCCCTCACAGGAATCATCTCTTACCCGAAGCTCTACTGCTACTTCGCCCACTGCTGCCTCCACAAGCCTGGCGCCCGCAGCGGGACAGGTGAGCTGGATGGGGGGCGCGGGGGAAAGAATTTCGCTTTTGGGTTCTGTGACGTCAGAGTGCAGCAGCCCAGGTGGGAAGAGTTCTGCTCAGAGGTGAGTGGTGTGCATGCTCTGACATCAGAGAAGGAAGGTGGAAGCAGATGCTCCCACTGGTGCCAGGGAAGGGGTGGGGAGTAGCAGCGTGGGGTCTGCCCTAAGTGTTTCTGTGGGTCGGGAGGTGACTGCTGTGACATCACAGGAAGAAGATGAAAGGAAAGAGTGTGCAGTTGTCAGGGAAGGAGAACCTTTTGGTCCATACAGCTCAGTATTGCTCACACCAACAGGCAGCATCTCTCTCCAGGGTTGCAGACAGAATCTTTCCCAGCCCTACCTGGAGGTGTCACTGAGGACTGAACCTTGGACCTTCTGCATAAGCATTGCCTGCTTTATTACTAAGCTGTGGGTATCCTTTTCCCTCCTTTTTTATTTGCTCCATTAGGCACTTTGACCACGGAACCCCTGCCCCCACTAACAACTGGATATGAAGGTTGAAAGAGCCAAGAAATTGTGACTCTGCTCATAAATCAAGAAACTGAGCCTTTCTCAGGGAATTTTAAGGGACTTGGGCTAGATAACCCTTAGGGTCACTTCCAGCACTAGAATTCTATTCTTCTTCTTACTTTGTGGCTCACTGGAGTAGTGCTTTTTCATACAGGTTGGGTTCCTCACACTAATCTTTGCCAGGCTAAAAATTATGCTTGCACAGAAGGACTTCAGATTTCCAAAATGCTCTTTTAATCAGTTACTCCTTTTATTCCCCCCCCCCCCAGTGCTTCAAGAGGGTTTGGATGACCAACTCTTTGGGCAGCATCTGGCGAAGAAGGTGATTGTGAAATCGCTTACTGGATTTTTGAATAATCCAAACCCAAAGAAGCCGCTGACACTCTCCTTACATGGCTGGACTGGGACTGGCAAAAACTTTGCTAGTAGGATAATCGTGGAGAGCCTTTTTGAAGGAGGCCTCAACAGCAAATTTGTACATCAGTTTGTATCCACTCTGCATTTTCCTCATCAGCAGAACATTTCCCAGTACAAGGTAAAAAGACCGATTGCATCTTAAGACTAGATGTAACTATTTCCTTACAGCTGTGGTTCTGGGGAAGGGCTGCAACATGTCCTTGAACCCTGAAAATGACTCCTGCTGGCCTAGATGGAGAACAAGAGAGGGGAGCAGGAACTAGGAACTAGCCTACCTACAAAAGTACAATGTACATTAATTGCTCACTCTTGCTTCTGGCCGTTGCCTATCACATGCATGAGACCCCCAGGAGGTTGCCTGGAAGGGTATGTGTCTCTTTGTCTGAAAAAAGTTTCCCACTGAGCTGAAGTGTCCCTACTTTTGAGTGAGAGAAGGGAGGGAAGGTGGGTGGGTGGGGACTTCGCCAGAACCACCATTGCCCCGCTCAAAGCCTATACCCCTTGAAGCAACCCACTGCTATTTTTAGAGCCCTCCCCTCAAGCTGAGAAGGCAGGTTTAGCAATACTGTCAATAAACAGAACATGTTCTTTTGAAATGACTAGGACCAGTTGCAGATGTGGATCCGGGGCAATGTGAGCAGCTGCCCAAGATCCGTCTTCATATTTGACGAGATGGACAAGATGCACGCTGGCCTCATCGACTCCATCAAGCCTTTCCTGGACTACTATGAGGAGCTGGACGGTGTGTCTTACCGGAAAGCTATCTTCATCTTCCTCAGGTTAGGAACAAGCCTAGACGTGAAACTGCAAAAGTACTTCTAAATTTAGGAGCTGGCGCTAAAAGCTCTCGTCTCTCATCTTTGAGATATGTCCTGAAGAAAGATTTCATTACCATAGCCTAAGGCATTAAATTATTGATCATCTGGTGGCAGGGAATTTTCTTCTTCCAGCTTAGCTTCTTGCTTTACTATCATTAATTTACTAATTGCTTTCTAAACGGCTATTTCAAGGCAATTTACACAGTAGGTAATCAAAAACAGTGAAAAGACAGAAAAGCAGCTAATACATTTAAAACAAAACGAAAAAACTTTAAGCACTAGGCAGTCATAGTAAAGATCCATTTATCCAGCTGGGAAAGTTTGTCAGAACAAATATGTCTTCAGTTGTTTTCAGAAAGTGCAGATGGTGAGCACCTGCCATATCTGCAAAACTGGGGCAGCGACACAGAAGGCCCTACTCCAAGTTATTACGGAATGGGCTTCTGAGACACTTCACCACAGGGATCTACAGGGCATGTAAGGGATAAAGTGTTCTCTCAAGTAACCTTGAGTGGTGGCCACCAATCTATATAGCTTTAAAAGAGAATTAGACAGCTTTATGGAGGAAAGGGCTATCAATGACTACCAGCCATGATGGTTATGCTGTGTCTTCATAGTTGGAGCCAGTAATGCTGCTTGTGGGACTCCCACAGGCATCTGATTGGCAACTGTGAGAGCAGGATGCTGGACTTGATGACCATTGTCCTGATCCAGCAGGCTGCTGTTAGTTAACATGGTCCTAAGTTGTATAGGGATTTACATATCAGTACAGTCATACCTCGTGTTGCGTTTGCTTCATGATACGTTTTTTCAGGTTGCGCCCCGTGGTGACACAGAAGTACTGGAAAGGGTTACTTCTGGGTTTCGCCGCTCGCACATGCGCAGACATGCAAAATGACGTCATGCGCAGCGCAGACGCGGGTTGCGTTCTGCTCATGTTGCGAATGGGACTCCGGAACGGATCCTGTTCACAACCAGAGGTACCACTGTACTAGTATCTTGAACTTGGGGTCGTAGCAAACTGGCAACTGGTACAAATTTTGCAAGGAAGGTTTTAAAAGCTGGCACTTGTTGAAAAACGCCTTCCTTTCTCACTTCAGTAATGCAGGGGCTGAAAAGATCACCGAGGTGGCGCTGGACTTCTGGAGGAGGGGAAAGAGGAGGGAGGACCTGAGCTTACGGGACCTGGACCTGACCTTATCTGTTTTCAATAACAAAAACAGTGAGTAATCAGGGATATTAAACCTGCAGTCCTTTTTTATTGATTGAAATACCGTATTTTTCGCCCTATAGGATGCACTATTTCCCCTCCAAAAATGAAGGGGAAATGTGTGTGCGTCCTATGGGGCGAATGCAGGCTTTCGCTGAAGCCTGGAGAGCGAGAGGAGTCAGTGCGCACCGACCCCTCTCGCTCTCCAGGCTTCAGGAAGCTATCCACAAGCCTTGCAAGCCCGGCGGGAGTTCCCACGGGCTCGCAAGGCTTGCAGGCAGCAGCCTGCAGCCCACAAGCTCGGGGGACAGCGGGGAGGCGCAGCGCACCTTCCCGCTGTTCCCCGACCTGGTTTGGAGGCTGGCGCTGGGGAGAAGTGCGCTTCTCCCCAGCGCCAGCCCCACAAGCTCGGGGGACAGCAGGGAGGCGGAGCGCTGCCATCCCACTGTTCCCCGACCTGGTTTTGGGGGGGAAATAAAGGGAATTTTTTTTTCCTTTATTTCCCCCCCCAAAAAACTAGGTGCGCCCTATGGGACGAAAAATACGGTACTTGTAAACCATACTTTTGTGAAAAATAAAACAAGGTGGTGCTGTGTATATGGTGCTGTACACTGCCATGTTACCTTGTGTGAATTAGCAGCATGCAAATAAGATAAATCAGTGCTGCCTAACACAGGGGTGGGAATCTGTAGGCCTGGGGACCAAATGAGGTTCTCAGGCCCCATCTCTCTGGCCCTCAGAAGGCTTCCCAAGCTCACTTCCCCCCACCCAGCTTAACCCTGTGGCCAGCTTGAGCTACTTTTGGCTGCCTGGAATCTTTCCTTGAAAAGTGACTCTTACTTACCTTGATGATGCAGTGCTTTTTTCTGGGGGTACTCAAGAGTATGCAGTACCAGCATCTTGGGGTGTGCGAACCAGGCTTTTGTTTGGTGAAACTAGCATGTATGAAAGTTAAGAGTCCCATCCATTGTTCCTCCACTGGCTCTGCCTACTTTTACCTCTGGTCTTACCCGCCACTGGCATGTGGCCCCCCCGACTAAAAAATTCTCCATGGATCACATGAAGAACATCCCAGCTCAGCAAGTAGCGCAAATGAAACCTCTAGTGACACAAAATCGTTATTGTTTGGCTTTTTACCAAACCGTTTGTGGTCCAGCACATAGTTAATACTATGGAACTTGCAGGAAGCAACATAGATGGCTTTAAGAGGGGATTAAACAAATTCACAGAGGAGAGGGCTAGCCTACTTGCTACATATGTTCTGCCTCCACGACTAAAGGCAGAAAATGCCTCTGAATAGCACTTGCTGGAAACCACAAGAGGGGAGAGGGCTGCTCTTGTGTTTGGGTACTTGAGGGTTTTATGTTGGGGCATCTGGTTGGCTACTGTGAGAACAGGATGCTGGACTAAGTGGCCCATGGGCCTGATTATGATTATGTTATGATTTTGGCCATAATTTCCTGTACTATGTGTTTAGTCCCTCACCAAGCTTAAATTATTGTATTTGGGCATGGAGTGTACTGTATTGAGCTTTATTTTATTGTATTTATACCTTAAGCAATTCTGGACAAAATGATAAAATCAAAAAGAAAATTAATATATGAAAGAAAGAAAGAAAGAAAGAAAGAAAGAAAGAAAGAAAGAAAGAAAGAAAGATATTTCCCCATACCAAACAAGATTGCTACCTTCCTTTGCAGGTGGCTTTTGGCACAGCAGCCTGATCGACAAACACCTCATCGATTATTTTGTACCCTTCCTGCCTCTGGAGTACAAGCATGTGAAAATGTGCATTCGGGTCGAGCTTGAATCCCGCGACTATGAGGTGGATGAGGACATTGTGACCCAGGTAGCCGACGAGATGACTTACTTCCCAAAAGAAGAGCGGATCTACTCTGATAAGGGATGCAAGACTGTTTGTACAAAGCTGGATTTCTACCTGTAATGCATATATTTATGATTACCTGATTTTTGAAGAAAATGAACCCAATCACAGAACTTTGAGAAACTGAATTTTTTTTTCTTTTTAAAAAAGATTTTAAATTATGTAAAGAGAGGAGACAGCTCAATAGTTTCTCAAAGTGGAAGGAATGACGAACCTGATCCTACAAATTACTCAGTCTCGTGGCCTTGTGTTGTGGTTTGGTCCACTCCAGAGCATCTTTTACTGATGCCTGTCCTGTGAAAACCACCTGAATTTTTCCATATCTGCTTTATGGACCAGTATTCTAGAGAGTGACTATGTCTGTGACTGAGTTCTAATGAGATCTCTGATGTTGGAACCACCTTCCAATTTTCTTAAAAATTATGACTTCTCCCAAGGAATGAAGGAATGTTATTGAGGCAGTTTAGGAAAAGATGTGTAGCTTTCCATGAGCGCCAACTCTTTCTTGAATGGTTTCAGTAGTAGCGGCAGAGAGAGCTATGTAACATGGTATTTTCAAACTGTTTGCAGGGGTAGCTTTCTGTTCTTTGAAAGTGTTTGGGGGGTGGGGCAGTTCATCAACAAATTGGCCAGTATGGGTGGTAAAACCTCAGTGAGGGAATACTTGTGGGGGTCAGACTGGCTTCCACCTTGGCCCCCATCTCTATTCAGCAGCAGAATAATTGCACCCTTATACATGTGAGGAGTGTAACAAACTTACCCACTGCCCTGTGTCAGCAGAGGTGGCCTTCTAGGCCACTCTCAGAATCCTTTGCAATGTGCAAGGTGTGACACACAAGATTCCCTGACCCTCAAAACCTTAAAAACCACTGCCTTAAATCTCAGAATGCAGGGGGTTGTGAGAGATTTTGATATTCAGAGTAATTTATATGTAAACAAATATGGCAAATTCAGAAAGGCTTTTTGAAAACAGCACTCTCCATCAAAAGGCGTGTGTAGTAGTCGCTGGTGGCACTGACAGGGAGAGAGGGGTTGCTGGTTTTTTTTTACCAGCCTTAATTCCCACTTCTCTTGGTACCACTGAGGCAAAAACAGGCATGGGTTTCCAGGATGGTTTAAAGTACATGTGGGACAACTTCCACTCCTGCTGTTTTGTGGGTTGTGACAGCTTTCCAGGGGCTGATTTTGAGTGGTGGGGGAAGCCGTGTTGGATTTTCATCCCAATAAAGCAATCTTGTGCTGGAGAAGAGCAGTTGATAAATCAAAGCTCACGTAGGGCAGAAGGAAAACAGCTTTTCTCGATCTTACTGAACACAACTCCCAAGTTCTCAGCACTATCCTCTGAAAGCTCTCTCGGTGCATCTTCTTACTTTTCCAGCTTAGCTTCGAGAAAAGCCAGTGAATCTAATGTTAAAAAGGCACTTGTCAAAGGGTGAGTGCATCTTACGAAAAGCACAAGTGCTGCTGTTGGATTATGCAGTTTTGTGTCAAGAGGTCCTCATTTCAACACTTGGCAGCATCTAGCTCACAGGCAGTCAGCCTGTGGCCTAATTTCACATTGGTGGCAGGAAGGAGTGTGGAAGAGAGAAAAATATAAAGGTTGCCACACACACTTTTGAGTTTGGTCATATCCTGCTGTTGGCACACAAGAAAATTCTCCTGGAGGAATCTGTTTGGTATAGCAAAGTTAACAGCTGCCCTTAACTGGGCATTTTTGTGTCAAGTCTGTGCATTTGTGAAGAAATGCTTTTTCATGGCTCACTTTTGCACGTAACTCACCAAACCATGGACAGGGACACTTTTCACTGTGGCTTGGAAGGACAAAACCAGGGGTAACAGCTGTCACAGTGATGGCTGCAAAGCAACTGCTATAATGTAGAAACAAGATTGAGTAGCAGGGCAGTATCACTGTAACATACTTTCCAGCCAAGAAGTTCAAATTATCGTTTTAAGCAACCATAAGTAAAAAAAACCCCACACATTTTGATGTGTCAACTGAGGCATTGGATTAAGCCTACATAAAGTCAATGGCACTTTGGTCCTCTTGAAATCAATCTTAAATTAGATAAGAAAGTCCCCTATCCCTCCCTTCTACCCAACTCCCACTCCCATTTTTTCAAAAGCCTCTGTAGGAGTGAAGAACTGAACAAAGTGTGTTTGCAGGGTGGGGAGATGGTGAAACTTCCTTGCTGTGAACTACATGTGAGAAAGTTTGTCACAACCAACTTCTTCACACTGATTTTAAGTGCAACACATCACTTAGGCATCAGGCAGGCATATTCTGTGGTGGGAGGAGGCCCTGTCGAACTCAGGGGGACTTGTTTCTAAGTGCACACAGAGGATTGTGCTCTTATTGGTCCTCCTCAAACCCAGAATCAGCCAAAAGACATAGAGCAAATTGAACTAGGTGCTGTTGGGAGAAGACTGCAGCTTTGTGATTTTTTTATTTAGAACAAACCTGATTATTCCCTCCTGCAACTGATTTTTTAAATAAAATTGTAAAATAATTGGTCAAATGTCTCTTTGTCCTGCATCTATTGAGTTAAAACAGGGGCAAGTAACCTTTTTCACAAACCATGGACCACTTTCCCTGGGGGGGGGGGTGTAAACTGCTGCTGGTGGGTGAGCAAGTTAATGTAAATGACACTAATTGTACAGTAGGATACTTTTACAGTCAACACCCCCTTCCCTGCCATGCAAATAAGTGAAAGGCATTGCCAGCATAATTTGACCAGATATGGCTGCATTCTCTCCTCATTGTTGGAGGCAAATTATGCCTCTGAATGCCAGTTGCTGGGTATTACAGATGCGGGGGTGGGGGCTGCTGTTGGGGTCATCTGATTGGTCACAGGATTCTGGTCTTTCAGTGAAGTTGCTCATCTCCTAGAAACTGGCTTTTTTGACAAATCAGGCTCCCTGGACAATGAACAAAACCACAGGGAGGATTAAGATTAAGAAGGCAGAAAGACAATAGGAGAGCGCAAAAACCTTTTACTACAGCAGCTTGTGGCAGTTGAAGCTTACTCTTGTATCCAGAGTATCAGAACTGCTGCACTTTTGAACACCTGAGCAAATAAGGAAAGGCAAGAGACCTGTTTTATGGTACTTTTGTCAAAGATT
This sequence comes from Podarcis erhardii, assembly GCF_964252035.2. Classification (NCBI taxonomy): domain Eukaryota; kingdom Metazoa; phylum Chordata; class Lepidosauria; order Squamata; family Lacertidae; genus Podarcis; species Podarcis erhardii. Next base: position 34,340,626 of record NC_138504.1, read on the forward strand.
TAATACAGATAGCAGCAACTGACCTACAATCACTCCATAGAAGTTACAAAACTTAGCCCATACTGGCCATTTTTAAAATGAATTAAAAGTTTCAATTTTTTCATAACTACTGATTCTGATCTCCTTTCTCAGCCACATATGAGCTGTTCCTCTGGATTCTTAAAAGGGGAAACACAGAATCAAACCTCACACTCTGAACTTGTGTTGTTACACTGCCAATTTATCCTTTGGTGATTTTTCTGGCTGTTGCATTCCCAAGTGGCGAAGAAGTCACTGTATTTCACTACAGGGCTGTGGGGCAACCCCGTGAAGAATGAGAAGGAACATCATAACCTCATGGTGAGATAAAGTGAGTACACACTCAACCAGCACACTTCTGTCTCTTGGCAAAATATCTGATGAGATGGTGTCCAGGCTACAGGAGAATAGGGACTATGCAACCAACCTCTTTCATGCCGCATGAATGCTCTGTGGCTTTTTATTGTACCGCTACACCCAGACAGAGCTCAGTTGGCAGCTCCTGCTTAAACAGGATTCTCTCTACAGCCACACACAGGGTTATAGCCAATATCGGTCACACTCAAGAACAGACCCATTGAAATGAAAAGGACCAACTTGAATCACAGTTAATTTCAACAGGTCTACTTTTCCTAAAACTCCATCAAACAGGAAGTTGCAGAATAACCTATTCTGTCTGTTCATATGCATCTGGAGTTACTTATCAGTTTGCTGCGGCACACATACTCATCCCAATTGCATTTCACACATTCATGTTTTCATTCCTTTAAATAAAGGCTGCTTAATTAAGCCTTACAATAGCCTTAACCATCCTGCAGCCCTCCAAATGTTTCGGACCACAACTTCCATCACCCCTAGTCAAGCATCTAGAGGGCCCCAGGTTGGCAAATAGTGCTAAACCTATTTATTGCTGCAGTGGGGAGTAGTTAATTGACCAAGTTCTCCCCACCATTTCCAAACCTCTGTAGCTTTAATAATTTTTTATCACCATTTTGAAGGATAGAGGGATAAAAGATACTTAAAAAAATATGTTCCTTAATTTCCATTCAAAATATATACAGGTAGGATGAGTGAGAGGCATTATTTGGAGAGAAAGGGTTCTAGTCCTCCTGGATTTAAACCAGGCTGCCTGACCCTGGTGTCCTCCAGAAGTTACAGATGAGGACTACAACTCCCATCATCCCTGACCGCTGACCACACTTGCTGGGGTGTGGGTGTGCTGATTGGAACTGGGAATCCAACATCATCGGGCGGGAAGGCATGCCAGTTTGGGGAAGAACAAACCAGCCAGGCTATGTGTAACAGTGAACCCAAAGTTAAATCCCCTTTCAGACTTATACCAAAGCTGCATACCTCATCAAAAACTCTAGGGTAATGTTCCAGCCCATCAACAGGCAAATTATACACACACACAACACTCCCCACTCCTTTAGGGACAGTGTTTTGTTCCTGGAAGGATGACTGTCGAGATTTAAGGGGCAAAGACATACAAATTCATGGCCTATTATAGCCAGTTTCCCTAAACTCAATCTGACACCTAACTGCATTGTTACAGCAGAAGGTGGATCAGCTTTAGAGTCCCATATACAGAGAGGACCCCACCTTTTCTTCCATCCATAGGGAGAGCTGGTCATGCCACTGGTTACCTGCACACTGAATAACTTCAAGCTTCCCTAGGAAGATGCCCTTGCACAATTTGCAATGCTTTAACCAACAGATGGAGAAAAGCACTCTGCTTCCCAATGACCCCATGAGCTGAAATTCCCAAAATGACACCCGGGAGCAGGTACGGATGCCACAACAGCATTAGCCATCCTTCATTTCAGACCGAGTGTCATAGTCTAGAGCAGTGTTTCTCAAATCTTGTGTCCCCGGCTGATGTTGAACTACAACATCCATCATCCCCGTCCACTAGTTCTGCCAGCTAGGGATTATGGGAGTTGTAGTCCAACAACATCTGAGGACCAAAGTTTGAGAAACACTGGTCTAGAGGAATGCGGAGAGGAGAGGCAAAGCCACTCCTAGCAAATCCCAGCTGTTGAATGCTAATGCTTTATGGTCCAAAGTTGTGGGCTTGTCTTACATCATGGGTGGGCAACCTGTGGATCTCCAATTGTTACTGAGGCTTGAAGCAGCCACCATGGTGAACAGTCAGGGAGCTACAAACCAGGTGTGAAGAACTTTCAGCCCTCCAGTTGTTGCTGAACTACAACTCCCATCGGCGCCCAACAAGCAGGGCCAGTAGCCAGGGATGATGGGATTTGTAGTTCAGCAACACCTGGAGGACCAAAGGTTCCCTACACCTGATGTACTCCATCAATATCTGGTGGTCCACAAGTTTGCCATCCTGGTCTTACACTTGTGATTTCTGCCTAAAGCCAAGAGTGGTACCTGTTTTCTTGATGGCACATTGCGAGAGGAAATGCCTAAGATGTGACCACAAAAAGCCAACAGCTCCCAAGAGCTCCACACAATATTTTTAAAAGTGCACACCCAGAGTTTTTCTTTCATTAAAAAAAAAAGTTCTAAAAGTGCTTTGGAGAAAGAGAGGATAACAGATTTAAGAAACCCTTCACCATCCTCCTCTTTCTGGTTTAATGGCATTAAAAAAAATCAAAATCAAATATCCACCAAGTCCAACTTGGTCTGTACAGTCTTGCACCCCTTGGTGGAGTAGATCCGTTCGTCCTTTGGGAAGAAAGTCATCTCATCGGCCACCTTCTGGACCACTGACTCGTCGACAGGGTTGCCGCGGGAGACTATCTCTGCCCGGATACACATTTTCACATGCTTGTACTCCAGGGGAAGGAATGGCACAAAGTAATCAATGAGGTTCCGGTCGATAAGACTGCTGTGCCAGAGGCCGCCTGGGGAAGGGCAAAATTGAGAAAATGAGTGGATTTGGGAACTGGGAGATATTGTTGACTCTGACTGCATATTGTGGTAACTGAGCTGTGAGTCCTGCCTTGCAGGGGGGCTGCCCTAGAGCAGAGGTAGGCAACCTAAGGCCCAGGGGCCAGATGCGGCCCAATCGCCTTCTCAATCCGGCCCGTGGACGGTCTGGGAATCAGTGTGTTTTTACACGAGTAGAATGTGTCCTTTTATTTAAAATGCATCTTTGGATTATTTGTGGGGCATAGGAATTTGTTCGTGGGCTAGTCCGGCCCCCCCACATGGTCTAAGGGACAGTGGACTGGCCCACAGATGAAAAAGGTTGCTGACCCCTGCACTAGAGGACCCTCTGAGTCCCTTCCAACTCTATATTGTTATAAGAATTCTAAGGTCTCAAATATAAATTAAATGTTCATAAATGTACAAGGCAAACACATACGTAAGTATATAAACCATGTGTCTGAAATAGTACAGAAGAGCAATCCTGAAGCCATTTTTACTCTCCCAAACTGACCTCAAACATTTCTCTGCAAGGAGGAAGGAAATGGGAAAGCCTTCCCATTGTCTTTTGCTTGCAAATCCTGTCTTAAGGGCCTATTTGTGTATGAACAGGGTGAGCCTGTGACTGTGGGACTCAGGAACTAAACTATTAACCATAACAAAAGAATGGCCAGACTGCCCAGGTAATGCAATCAGTGACCATTATCAGATATCCTGGCAGACAGGATTTCTGCTGTAGATTGCTTCCTTTTGTAATGTATGCATGTTTGGGGGGGATGGTCTTGAGCTACAGGGTGGTCAGTTTCAAAAATCTATATAAGGGCTTGCATACTATTGTTCAGGGTTCTCTCCTCCCTCCTGCGTGTGGTGAGTGGGGACCCTGTTGCAACAGTTAAATCAAGATGAGGCTTACTATCCGCTTTGCTTCTCAATATACTCTGGTTGGCTAATGGTTGAATTTGTTTTTTAAACTGAGAAGTATATAAATTCTAAAGAATACATCTAGCTCAGGATTACCTACAATGAACGGCAGTGGCACTCTAGGCAGGAGCAGCCACTGTGGTGCCCTCCATATGTTGTTGGACTTCAACTCTAATCGTGCCTGACCACTTCCCATGCAGGTTGCAGGGGCTGATGGGAGTTGGGGTCCGACAACAGCCCAAAGGGCCACAGATGGGAGACAGAACTTTGAGTTAGGAAGAATTTAAAAATCTCTTGCTTGACCAGGAAGGGGGAGAGCAAAGAAAAGCCAACAAAACTCACTGTTCTTGTTGTTGAAGACGCCCACGGATAAGACAGGCTCCAGGTCCTTCAGCTGGATCTCCTCCCTGTCCCGCCCATTGTGCCAGAAGTCTAAGGTCACTCTGGTGATGAGGTCTCCCCCAGCGTTACTGTCAGAAAAGCCAAAGGGGTGGGAGACATGTTAGCAATCCATATGCTTCATAACAGAGCCAGCAATACGTATCCTGATTTTTTAAGAAACCAATCTTACTTAAACTTTGGAACCCCCTGCCTATTGAAATCAGTCAGATGCTTTTGGTGCATGCTAAAAACATTTAAAAAAAAAATTCGGGCAATGTAGAATGTAGGTATGTGGTGAGCCCCACCCCCACCCCCACTTGAGGAATGTATTAAAAAGTGGTGAAGAGGGAAAATGCTAGAAATCATTAGGAAAGGGTTTGAAAATAAAACCACCGGTATCGTAAAGCCACTAAATTAACTGATGGTGCGATTCTGCGTGGAGTAGCGCAAACAGTTCTGGTTGCCTTGCTTCAAAAAGGATACTGGAAAAGCTTCAGAAAAGGGCAGCCAAAAGCGGATGGAGCAATTCCCCTATATGATGGATGCATTTGGGACGTTCTAGTTTAGAGAAAAGGTCAGTAGGAGGTAACATGACAGAAGTTTATAAAAATGTGCATGGCACAGAGAAAGAGGATATAAAACAGTATTTCTCCCTTTCTCCTGACATTCAGTCTTGTGGACTTCCCATGAAGCTGAATGTCAGGAGATTCAGGACAGATAAAAGAAAGTCTTCCTTCATGCAGGACATTATTAAACCCAGGGAACTCACTCCCACAGGGGGTAGTGGTGGCCACCAACTTGGACAGCTTTGAAACAGGTTTAGGAAAAGGTAATGCTATTGATGGAGGGATGCGGGTGGCGCTGTGGGTTAAACCACGGAGCCTAGGACTTGCTGATCAGAAGGTCGGCGATTCAAATCCCTGCATCGGGGTGAGCTCCTGTTGCTCGGTCCCTGCTCCTGCCAACCTAGCAGTTCGAAAGCACGTCAAAGTGCAAGTAGATAAATAGGTACCACTCTGGCGGGAAGGTAAACGGCATTTCTGTGCGCTGCTCTGGTTCACCAGAAGCGGCTTAGTCATGCTGGTCACATGACCTGGAAGCTGTACACCGGCTCCCCCAGCCAATAAAGCGAGGTGAGCGCCGCAACCCTGGAGTCGTCACAACTGGACCTAATGGTCAGGGGTCCCTTTACCTTTACCTAATGCTATTGCTGGCTATGCTCTGCCTCCACTGTCAGAGGCAGAGCACCTCTGAATGCCAGCTGCTGGAAACCACAGGAGGGGAGAGTTACTGTTGTACTCTGTTGCTTCTGAGCTTCCAGTTTAAAAGACTAGATGAGCCTCTGATGACCTGACCCAGCGGGACCCGTCTAATTTCAAATGGAAGCCATCAAATGAAGGGCTTGCGATTGCAGGCAAAGAGATTCCCAACCTGAGAAAAATGAAGATTGCCCTCCTGTAGGAGACACCGTCAATCTGCTCGTAGTAGTCAAGGAAAGGCTTGATGGCATCTATCAGTCCTGGGTGAAGCTTGTCCATCTCATCAAATATGAATACCGACTTGGCGCAGGCACTGACGTTACCCCGAATCCACTTCTGCAATTGCTCCTGGACCAAAGCGATAAGGAGGATAAAAGGTTGATCTTACAGTTCTTCAGCATCAACCCAGTTATGGAGGATGCTCTGATTTTAACATTGAAAAAACCCTGACACCCTACTTGAGTAATTGACCAATGAAACAAAGCAACAGTCAGACAGAGTGATCTTTACATCTAAGAGAGTGGTGGAATTTATGCCAGCTTAATGTAAACTGGTGTAAATTCCAAACTGCATTCAGCAGGAGGGCTACTGCTGGCCTGAGCCTGGCAGAGGGTAAAACCACCCTTTAAAACAGAGTTTGACTTGCAACACAGTTTTTTCACAGAATCACAGAACTGTAGAGTAACAACTTTAAAGTGGTTTGCAAAAAAGATAAAACCATAGAAACGGGGAAAATGCAATACATTATGATACACAATAAGTTAACTAAAATTAAAATCCACATCAACTTTCTAAGCATGTGAGCAGGTTTGGCTGAACAGGAATGTTTTTAGGAGGCACTGAAAAGAGTATAGTGAAGGTGCCTGCCTGATATCAAGAGGCAGGGAGTTCTAAAGTGCAGGTGCTGCCCCACTAAATGATCAAGTTCTTTAAAATGTGGAATGGGTATTACATGGTACCCGTAGTAGTGCCAATCTGGCTGATCAAAGCAGATCAAAGTAGGCACATGTGGGGTAAGGTCATGATGTAGATAAAGTGGTCCCAAACTGTAACACTTTGAACATGGCCTGGTAGCAAATGAGTGACCAGTGCAGATCTCTGAGCACATGTGTTATAATGCTGATGAGGCCTCATTCTGTCAGCAATTGCGCTGCAGCATCCTGCACTAACTGAAGCTTCTGGGTCATGTGTGGGGGAAGTTCCACACAGGGCAAATTGATGTAATTCGGTCTTGAAGCAACCAACCCATGAACTACTGTAGCAAGGCTTTCCTGGTCCAGGGATGGCCGTAGCTGTTGAACTGTCCACTGAAGTTGGCTGAGCCTCCAGTGACAGAACCGGATGCAAAAGCACCCCCAAACTGAGAACTTTCTCCTTCGGTGGTGGAGTGCAACCCCATCCAGGGTAGGCAACTAACCAATTTCTCGAACATGGGGGCTTCTTAACCACAGTCGTATAAGGCAGCTCCTTCCATTCCTAAAAAAGGAAGCAGCTCCACAAACTCTCAGCTTTCACTTTCCATTACTGTATTCTCCTATATTAACTCCTTTTACTGGAAGGCAAATGACCACTACTGGTTTTCGAGAGTGCTCAAAAGGCCATACCAATAGGATCCAAAAAATCCAAACTTTTCTTTTTCTGGGTGGTCCTTCTCCTGCCCTTCTAGAATATTGAAAACATTTCCAAATGAAGAAGTCTCTACCTGGCGCAAGTCACAGAGACCTCAGTTTCCCTCTGCAAGCTAGGATTCCCCACAAGCTTACCGTTTAGCATGCCATGTACAACCCAGCGTTCCTGAGAACCTCTGTTTCATTTAGACCAACTTTTAAGTTTCTGGTGCTCATGGATGCAAAAAGAAGCCTTAAAGAATGATCAGGAAAAAGTCAGGAAAAAAGCTTTCAATTATTCAGGGGACTAGGGACCCTGGAAAAGGACGACAGGAAGCAGACCCTTCATCCATCTAGCTCAGTACTGTCAACAGGTATAGTCAGCTGCACCAAGAGGTTAAAGAACAGTTCTTATCCGTGGGCTGTTGGGCTGCTGAATGGAAAAAAATAGTGGTGCAATTGACTTCCGGCAAGCACACAGAGTGAGAACAAGACTGAGTGTATGGGGGGGGGGGGCTCGTTTAATTTCACTGCACACAGGTGGTGTAGTGACAATAAAGGTTTTTTATTATTATTTATTTATTACGTTATTAACACTGACTTGCAGTGGCTTTCCAGGGTTTCAGGCAAGGACATTCCTAGACCTGGAGATGCCATTGTGGATTGAACCCAGGACCTTCTGCATGCAAAGCAGGTGTTGTCCCAGCGAGCCACAGCCCTCCCCCTTAACATAAAGTAAAATTCTAGTCTTCACAGTTAATTAAAGAGCTGAATTCAATATTGCCAATATTGCCCAGTATTGTCAACACTAACTGGTAGTGGTTATCTAGGCTGTCGGGCAAGGGAGATACAGGGGGTTCTGCATGCATAAAACGTAAGAATATAAGTGGAGTCTGCAGCATGAGGCCAGTGGCCCACCTAGTCCAGCATCCTGTTCCCACCAGCTGCCTATTGGAGGTGCACCAGCAAGGTCTAACCACAACAGCAGCTCCTTGAGATTCCCAGCAGGTGGTATTTGGAGTGGAGGCAGCATGTGCTTCACCACTGAGTTTTACTATTCAGATATCTCAGTACTCATGGCTATACTGTACTACAGCCTTCACTAACCCAATGATAGCCAAATGCTTTCAACTACAGCTCCCATCAGCTCCAGCTGAGATTGAGAGCTGCCTAATTTGCCCACTCTGTAAAACGGAAACAAAATAAGCCTAGAATCAGCAACATAAAGCCTTGCAAAAACACTCAACCAATTACACCCTCACCTTATACATTGCAATCTGGTGGTCATGGGGGAAATGCAGTGTAGAAAGGAAAAGGTGGACGTATTTGCTCTTCAGCCCGGCCTTGTGGATGTTTTCGGCAACAATCTGGCTGACAAAATTTTTGCCCGTCCCTGCCCACCCATGCAGGGAGAGTGCCAGGGGCTTCTTAGGGTTTGGGTTGTTGACGAAGCCGGTCACCGCCTTCAGGATCACGTCCTTCGCCAGGTGCTGTCCGAAAAGCTTATTGTCCAGATTCTGCCGGAGCGCTGCAAAGAGGCAAAGGTGGAGAGTGTTGATTTCAGAGAGGCACTCCTGCAACCCTCAGTGTGGGTCCAGGGAATTAGAGTGCTGGGCTTGGGACCTGGGAGACCAGGGTTCAAATTCCCACTTGGCCTTTGAAGCTCACCGGGGGACCTTGGGCCAGCCACAGCTTCTCAGTGTGACCTACCTCACAGGGTTGTTGAGAGGACTGAATTAGGAAGGGAGAACTGTGTATGCCACCTTGAGCTCCTTGGAGAAAAAGGTGGGATATAAATGCAATAGATAAATAAACCTTGGGCATTACCTAGCTACAGTTGGGAATATCCTTCAGAAATCCAGGAGTGCAGTGTAGATAATGCTGTGCTAGATGGACTCTAAGGCAACGTCTTTCCTTAAACACACAGCACAACCAAATTGAACAACTCTATGGGGCCAAAACTACTTCACACTCTCTCCCTCTCCTCCCCCCAACAAAAAAACTCCAACTTCCCTATAAGGGGGGGGGGCAGCCCTGCCTTATTTTTCGTCCTCTTTCCTTGCCTCTCTATGGTGGGGCTAGGGCTGCTACATCCCGCTTTTTGCTCCCTATGGGGCCAGCCAGCCACCCTCCCTGCCTGCGGGTACCGGTGCTGTTGGGTCGCTCCTCCTCGCCGGGGCAGCACTCCACGAAGGCGCAGTAGAAGCGGGGCGAGGAGAGGTAACCGGTCAGAGCCGAGGCCGCCCCGATGGCGATGCCGGTGCTGATGGGCTCCAGCCCCGCCGATTCAGGCGGCCCCAAGGCGGCCCCAAGCAGCAGGAGCAGCACCGGCGGCGGCAAAAGCAGGCGGAGTCGGAGCCGCAGCATGGTGGACGCCGCGCCGGCAAAAGGGCCGGCAGTGCCCCGCGCTGGCGGCTACTTTTACAAGTCCGACCGCCCACCTTCGCAAGCACGACGGCGGGGACTACAACTCCCAGCAGCCCCCGCGCGGACCCCTTCCCTTTCCTGTAAGCCCCGGCGCCATCTTTGTTTGGGGCGGAGTTTCCATCCTAGCAACCGCTAAGCCAGTTTCATTGGCTGTTGCTAAGGGAGTTACTGAACAAGCACATGGATTGCTTTCGTGTGCGTTATATACAATATATAATATAATAAAGCGCGCGCACGTGTAAGGTTGAAATATATAAGCAGTATAGTACAGTGGTTAGAGCTGTTAAAGTCGGGGCGGGGGTGTGACACCCCGGAAGTAGTGCCAATGTCCCCAGCACAGCCTCGACCTAAAGTCAGGACGATGACCCTGACCCTACGCACAATCACGACCTAACCCCCCAAACCCCAAGACTCTCAACTATTAAATGCATGCTCAAATGAAATACCATTATTTTATTTGCAGGGTGGCTTGAGCGCCGTCCTGCTGGGCAGACAATGGAAGGAGGTTCATAAAATAGGGTTACCAGACATCCCTGGTTCCTGGGGACAGTCCCCAGATTTGCAAATCTGTCCCCGGATATATTCCGTCCCCGGAATGTCCCCAGATTTGCAAATCTGTCCCTGGGAAACGTGGCAACGGCAGCCTCAGCAGCCCGGAGCCAGCCTGGTGGCGCAGTTGGCTCTGGCTGGCTTCAGGAGCTGCTCGCTGCCCACTGCCGTGGCACCCGCCATATTTCCTCGTCACAACACATCATAGGGGGGCTTCCGGTGAGGAAAAATGGCAGGCGCCATGGTAGCAAGCAGCTCTTGAAGCCAGCCAGAGACAACTGCGCTACCAGGCTGGCTCTGGGCTGCTGACTGCCTCTGCCACAGCCACTGCTGAGGGGGAACCGGGGACGTCTGGTGGTACAGATCTCCTGCCCCCTTCCCCCTTTGTTTTGACTGAACGGTGGAGGCTTGGGAGTCATTGCCCAGTTTTTAAAAAACTCCGGGCATTTATGTTTCACAGGGTGCGAAAGAAGGGCTTTGCACCTTTATACAATATGCATGTGTGCTTGGGCCCAGCATCTTTTGCCTCACCATCCCCACTACTGACTCCCTGTTGTTACTCAGCTTCCAAAAAAAAAAAAAAGTGTCCCCGGATTCATTGAAAAAAATCTGGTAACCATATTGTCAGGGAACTGCCATCAGGGCCGGAAGGAGAGAGCAGGCTCCGGAGGGGTCCCAGAGAGCGCCCCGGGATGGGGAGAGGCAGCCCATCTTCTGTGGGGGGGGCAGATGGGGGAATCGGCGAGGCGGTCCCATGACTCCTTGCCAGGGACCAGCGGAGAGAGTAAGGGTCCTCCGCTGCCTACACCCTCCTTGCGCAGAAGGCTTCCGCGCAGGGAGAGTAGGAGGAGACTAGGCGTCAAAGAGCTTCTTTGCTGGAAGAAGTTCAAGAAACGCCCACTGACGGATTCTGCCAGCGATTGAGACAGCCACGGGTGAGTGGCTGTCCGGACAGAAAAGGTTCACTCAGGCAACCCAGCCAGGTGTTGCACCGATTTACGCACGAGCAACCCCTAGAACCATTACACATATCATAAAATTTATCTATTCTGGTTTCAATTGCCTAGAAGTGTTACAACGTCCTACACACATTTGGCCCATGAAGCTCATCAGGTGGCCTTGGGGTGCAATAGCTGCCTCTCAGCCAGACCTACTTCACAGGGTGGTCCTGGGGTGTGCAGTGAAGAGGAGGAGGTCCACATACAACACCTTGAGCTCTCTGGGGGGGGGGGAAATGGGGTGTAAATGTAACAAAGGAATAAATAAACAATGTGTTGATAAACACACAGAGACATTATAAGTAAATATGTGTGATGGTTAAGGCATTATTAACATGCACATGTGTGTGCATCTCTGCATACTCTCTGTGTGAGTGAGAGACAGACAAGAGTGTAATTGCTTTCAAATGCTTTTAATTGTAATAGTTTTAGAAGGTTTTTGCTTTGGGTTTAAATTTCCTATCTGTTCGCCATTGTTGGGCTCCTGGGAAAGGAAGGGATATAAAATCAATCAATAAGTAAATGAAACACATGAGAAATAATGCTTTTTCTGGGGCTACTCAAGGGTACACAGCAGTGGTGCCTTTTTCCTAGATGAAAAGCACTGGTGAAACAGAGAGAGGGAAGGGAGAGGGAGAGGGAGAGGGAGAGGGAGAGAGAGAGAGAGAGAGAGAGAGAGAGAGAGATCTAATGTATTCTATTTGAATATATATGCCTGTGTATATTATACAGTATGTAGTATTTATGTGTGTGTATATTAAACATATATATAATTTGCTAATTTAAACGTTATTAGCATGCAGACCATATACAGTATAAACAGGATTATATCCAAGCTCTCCCCAAAGCAGCCCCACTGAAATTAATGAAAATATTGATGTAATATTATTAATGATCATGTTTTTAGTGTTTCTTCTTTCATCTCACTGGGCCTGCTACCAAACCAGCTGGATAAAAGGTCCTGTTTCCCCCTCCCCCAAGCATGTTTCACCCTTAAGCAGTGTGCAAATTCTGTCATCCAAAAGCAAATATTGAGAAAGCCCTAAGTAAACTCTACTGAGGAAGCTCTCCAAAACAGCAGGGGCATTTGCCAACCTCCCAAAGAAATACTACATGCAGAACATAAAACCTAACCTGAAATAAAACCACCTTTCTTCACTCAGCAGGGAGGAGGAAGATGGGGGCAAAGCAAGAATTAACTGCCTTGGACAGGCTCTGGCTCCATCGACATTTTGAGCTTTCAGCCACCATGGCTAACAGTGAAAAATGGCATCCCCACCATCAATCTCATATGAAGGAAAGAGTTATCAACTGTTATCAGGTTCTTTTCCCACTCTCATCATTACCAGAAGTCATGGACATCCAATAAAGTTGAATGTTGGAGGATCCAGGTCAGATAAAAGGAAAGACATCTTCATGTTGCACAAACTATGGAAACTCGTTCCCATGAATATCCATTGATAGCCCTCTCCTCCTCCATGGATTTGTCCAATCCTCGTTCAAAGCCATCTGATTGGTGGCCATCACTGTTAAGTTGTGGGTGAACATATCAGACGACACAGCGATTCTTCAAACAGCTCTTGTTTATTCACAGGGCAGGACAGAACTGAACTGAAGGGTTCAGTCAGCCTGCTTATATAGAGCTCCAGTACAATGTAACTGTAACAATTTTCTAAAACTATCCAATCACTGAATGTCACTTTCGATCCCTTATTTGCATAACTATCTACAGTATCCCCCTGCTGGCCCAGGGAGAGAACTTCAGTACATAACAATCACTACCTCCTGAGGATGGGAGTTCCATAGTTTTAACTCCACACCTGTCAGGGGCTGGGCAGAGGAGGAATGGTGGAGACCGCCTCCCCAGCCTGAGCCTTCTAGAGGAGAAGATAGTTCAGACTTACAACAGGGGTTTTAGCTCAGAGGCAGAAGAGGGGGAAAGCTGGGAAATAATGAGAGAGGAGGGGGAAGAGGAAGCGCCAGGAGGGCAACAGCTGATGGGCACAGTGTCTTTAGAAAGCATTCCAGACCCACCTCCCTCCTAGAACCTGGCAAGCCTTGAAAGTAGGAGAGCAAAGAGCTCAGAAGCAGAGGGCCTTCAGCGCCACCTGTAGGGGAGATGATGATAATGACGAATAAGGAAGTGGGAGAAAGGGGGAGTGGAGAGTCATTCGGGACAACGCCATTATCCCAAGAGGCTATGTTCCAAGCCTCTCTCTGTAAACATTGAATAAAAAGCAGGTGGTAATAACTTTTCCTTGTCTCGTACATTCCTGGCAACCGGCCGTGAGAGTTGCTTACTGCCACCTGACAGCACCACATGAAAAAGGACTTCACTTTCTCCACCCATTTGGCCCTCAACTAAACAAGGTTAGGAATATCCTGACATTTGCCACCAGGCCAGGTCTTGTGCAAGAAGAGCACAAAGGCGAAAGTCTATTCTGCCCCACATCGCCTCCTCCCCCCCCAAAAAAAATTCTTATCTTCCAGTCCTGACCCAAATGCCTTTGAGCAAAGAGCAATGCCCTCAGTGCCGTGAAGGGTCTGGGGTGCATAGGGATGGATTGGGGAGTGGGGCTGCACTGTCTTCCAGCACTCTGGACAGCTCCCCATCTGTCACAGTCTTTAGTGCATGTCCTGGGTCAGTAATGCGGAAAAGCTGCTTTGATGCCATCAGGACTGGACTTGGGCAGGGGGCACTCAACAGAATAAACAGGAATGGGCCCAAAGGCAACAAGGGCCAACATACTACAATCTGAAGCATGCATTATAATCTAGGGAGGGGGCCCTGTAAAACTGCTGGGGAATGGTCATAGCTCAGTGGAGAAATATTGTGTTGCATTCAGAAGGTCCCAGGTTCAGTCCCCACCATGGCTACTAGCTGTTGATAGCCTTCTCCTCCTACATGAATATGTCCAGTCCTTTTTCACAGACATTAATCAAGTTGGTGGTCATCACTGTCTCCTGTGGAAGCAAGTTCCATGGTTGGACTCTGCACTGCGTAAAGAAGTGCTTTCTCTTATCTCTCCTGAATCTCCCAACTTTCTGCTTCATTAGATATCCACAAGTTCTAGTGTTATGAGAGATGGAGACAAGCTTGTCTCTCTCCACTTTCTCCATTACATGCCTAATTTAATAAACTTCTATCATATCACCTCTTACCCATCTTTTCTTTACAGTCCCAAATCCCACAACCTTTCCTCACAGGGGAGTCATTCCATTTCCTTAATAATTTCAGTTGTCCATTTCTGAACTTTTTTCAACTTTGCAATAGCCTTTTTGAGATAAGGCAACCTGAACCATGCACAGTATTGTATCAATGCATTTTTATCAATGGCTTTATGTTTAGTAATTCGCTTAGGGTCTTTGAGTAACAAGTGAGTAATAATTATTATTATTGTATTGACGATGAACTCCAGAGTCAGGTAAAATTACAGTGGTACCTCGGGTTAAGAACTTAATTCGTTCTGGAGGTCCGTTCTTAACTTGAAACTGTTCTTAACCTGAGGTACCATTTTAGCTAATAGGGCTTCCCTCTGCCACTGCGTCACCGCCGCACGATTTCTGTTCTCATCCTGAAGCAAAGTTCCTAACCCAAGGAAGTATTTCTGGGTTAGCAGCATCTGTAACCTGAAGCGTATGTAACCCGAGGTACCACTGTACCTAACTTTAACACTGTTTCTTCAGTCCTCAGCACACTTTTTGGGTTTCCTAGACTCTGGGAAACTAATTTCAGTAGGCTCTGCATTTTATGTTGCAAAGAAAGCTGATAGCTTGGATATCAGATAGCATCACCCAGGCCAGGGATGCAAATCAGCGATCAGCTTACCTCTGGGCCATGCAAACTGGGATGCAGGTATACGAAGCAGCCGCCACCGCCTATTTTTCTGCGTGTTGAATGGATGCTGTGCTAAAGAGCCAGGTAAGAGGGAGGGAGAAGATGCTGCAGAAGCAACCTGTGGAAGGGGCACCTTAAATGCTTAAGACTTCTTGGTGGAGGGTGGAATAATCTCGAAGGCAAGCCCCACAATGCCTGAAACAGAGAGCCACTGCCAGTTGGTGTAGAGCATACTGAGCTAGGCAGACCAAGGGTCTGGCTCAGCATACAGCAGCTTTCCATGTCCCTGTTTAATTCTGCCCATGCACATTTATTAAGAACCATGGCAACTGGCATCTTTCTTCTTCTTTTAGAGGAAAGGCTGCAGATTGGTACTGGAGCATCAGCTTTGGATGCAGAAGATCCTAGCTTCAGTCCCCAGCATTTCCAGGCCCTGCCTGAAACCTTGGAAAGCTTCTTCTGCCAGTCAGGGTAGACAACACTGAGCTAGGTGGATCAGCAGTCCAACTTGATACAGTGGATGCTAGGGTTGCGAACGTGATCTGTGCGGGATGCACGTTCACAACCCGCAGCATTTGCAACCCGCAGCGGTGCATCTGCGCACGCGTGGGTTGTGATTCAGTGCTTCTGTGCATGCGCAAAGCACGATTTAGCACTTCTGTGCATGCACGACCCCCGAAACCTGGAAGTAACTTGTTCTGGTACTTCCAGGTTTCAGCAGGTCCATAACCCAAAAAAACGCAACCTGAAGCATCTGCAACCCGAGGTATGATTGTATAAGGCAGCTTCCTACTTCCTCTGTTCTCACAAACACCTCTTGGTTTCTGCCGGTCTCCAAAGTGAGTGGAGGCAGTGAGTGGAGGTGCTAGCTTGACAGGACAGCCCTTTTCTGCCAGCATCGCAGCTAACCTCCTCCTCAGCAGAGCAAGGAATTCTGTCTTGTGGATTTAATCAGCCTGCCTACTTGGGTTTCAGGAAAAGGGACAGCAACACACCAGGAGAAAGTAACCAGTTTCTGATCTGTGCACCCTGACTCCTAATTGCTACCTTGCTCTGTTTTGGCAGAGTGTGCCTGCATCCCCTCAGGACAGGATCCAGGCTGTGGTGTCAATGCAGATTTGTGCTGCAAGGTGACCTGAGGGTCTTGAGCAAAAGAGGCAGGTGAGAAGGAAGAGGAGGTCATCAATAATGACACGGGGGAAGAAGTGCCCCCATGCCTTTGACACCACATGCCTGGTCTGGAATCATCTCCACACGGTCATGTAGGTTGGTGTGCGTTCGCACGACCTTTCCAGGCCTGGAAGGAGACCTTGGAGTCATAGAATCATAGAATTGTAGAGTTCAAAGGGACCCCCAAAGGTCCTCTAGTCCAACTTTGTGCAAGGCAAGAATCACAGCTAAAGAATTCCTGACAGATGGCCACCCAATCTCTGTTTCAAAACCTCCAGTGAAGGAGAGCCCACCATCTCCTGAGGGAGACTGTTCCATCATCAAACGGCTCTTACTACCAGAAAGTTCTTCCTGATGTTTGGTCGGAATCTACTTTCTTCTAACTTGAAGCTATTGGTTCAGGTCCCACCCTCCAGAGGATGAGAAAACAAGTTTGCTCCATCTTCCATGCAACAGCCCTTTATATATTTGAAGGTGGCTATCCTATTTCCTCTCTGTCTCCTTTTTTCCAGGATAAACATCCCGAAAGTCACCAGCTGTTCCTCATAAGGCTTGGTTTCCAGACCCTTTCACATCTTGGCCACCCTCCTCTGCAACACATTCCAGCTTGTCAATCTCCTTCATAAACTGAGGTGCCGAGAACTGGACACAGTACTCCAAGCGAAGTCTGACCAAGGTAGAATAGGGTGGTGCTATCACTTCCCTTGCTTAGAACTCTAAACTTCTGTTGACGTGGCATAAAATTGCACGAGCTTCTCTTGCCTGGACCCACATAACTGCAAAGGGAGCACTGGGGACTTGGTCCCAACTAGAGTCACCCCCCTGGGGAAGTTGCTCACTCACTTTATAGCCCCCTAGGACCTTGTGATGGGCAGTGCCATCTGCTCCCCCTTGGTAGAAGTCTGGGATGTGACCAGCAAGCTGACGGTGGCCTCTGATTCCTTGGAACTCTCCAGTTTCTCCAAGGCCCAACCTCGCTGTTGCCACCCCACCTCTGAGGGGTTGCCCATTTCTTCATTCTCAGATGGCTGCAAAGAAGAAGAAGAGGTCCCAACTGTGACTGCATCTCCTCTGGATTCTGCATCCACTAGAACAGTGGCGAAGATCAACATGACAGCCTAGGACGCAAGGGAGTAACAAAGAGCCCTGCAGCTTGACTGAATCAAAAGGGCGCCTTTGATCTCATCCAGCATCCTCTTCTCCCAGTTACCAACCAGATGCCCCAACGGGAAGCCCACAAGCAGGGCGCAAGCACAAGAGCCCCCACCCCTCCTGCAGTTTCCAGCAAGTGGTATTCAGAAGCATTGCTGCCCCTGGCAAAGTAGCCAGCAATAGGCACCTAGCTTGGTGGCCATCCAGGTTGGTGGCCATTACTGCCTCCTGGGGGAGCGAGTGCCTCTACGCTGTGTAGAGGGCTTTTTAAAAAACCTGTCCTGAATCTTCCAGCATTCCTCTGTATTGGATCTCCACCCATTCTAGTGTGATCAGAGAACGGGGGAAACAATTTCTCTATTCACTTTTCCCACATCATGCATAATTTTATACACTTCTGTCATGTTGCCTTTTACTCGCCTTTGCTCTAAACTAAAAAGTCCCAAATTCTGCTTCCTTTCTTCATAAGGAAGTCCCTCCACCCCCTTAATCATTTTGTTTGCCCTTCTCTGAACATTTTCCAGCTCTGCAATATCCTTTCAAAGACGAGGCGAACAGAAGCAGCAAGATTCAAACAGGGACTTATTGACGTGGAACTCGCTGTATTAGCTGCAAAGCTATATCAACTCGGCTGGATGATTTTGGGCCCTGCTCCCCCATCCTCATGGAGCTGTGGCGAGGGGATAAACCCAGGCAAGGCTCTCCTGAACCCCGAGGTTCTGATTACCTACTCTTTCCTTTTCCTAACAGGTAGGAGCCGAAGTGGATGCAATTTTAAAAAGGAGGGCTTTCTCCAGCAGGTGGCAGCATTAAGGAATGCAGTTTTAGGAACGGCCCCTCCTGTAGCTTACTGTATTTCTCGCTCTATAGGATGCACTTTTTCCCTCCTAAAAAGCAAGGGAAAATGCGTGTGCGTCCTATGGAGCGAATGCAGGGGGGAGGCAGGCAGGAAAAGCCCCCAAGAGCGGCACACAAGCTTCGTGCGCTCTTGCGGGCTTTTCCCCAGGAGGGAGAAGGGACTGACTGGCTGCATCAGTCCCTTCTCCCACCTCTCAGAAAAGCCAGGAGAAGCCGCGCAGCCCCTTTAAAGAGCTCATGGCTTCTGCGGGCTCTCCAGGAGGTGGGGGATTCCCTCCTCCCCGGCTCCCTTTGAAGCAGCAAAGTGGGAGGGGAGCAGCTTCCTCTCCCACTTTCCTGCTTCAAAGCAATCACGGAGAAGGGAAGGAAGGGGACCATGGATCCTCTGCTAGCGAAGGCAGCGGACCCCGGCTCCCTTTGAAGCAGCAAAGTGGGAGGGGAGCAGCTTACACTCGTGTAAGCAGCTCCTCTCCCACTTTCCTGCTTCAAAGTGGAGTGAATCCACTGCAGTTGCGAGCAGAGGATCCATGGCTCCGCTTCCTTCCCTCGAAGCAGGGTGCGGGGGTGCAGGGGGGAAAGAGGGCAGGAAATAGATGCCAGGCAGGAAGACACAACCACACTTTGACCACTGGAAAGTCCACCTCAGCCTCCCCAGATTTCCACTGAGACGGCCAGGCTAATCTCGATGGCCATAAGTCAGGCAATTCATTATTAACTGGACTTAGATAAGCCATGGTTCCCCTTCCTACCCTCCTCTGAGGCTCGATTTAAAGCAGCAAAGCAGACAGGAGCCGCCCGCTTTGCTGCTTTAAATAGTTTAGTGCAACATTTGATTCAGAATATTTTTGTGTGTGTTTTCCTCCTCTAAAAACTAGGTGCGCCCTATGGTCAGGTGCGCCCTATTGCAGCGTTGAAATCGATATCCATCATAATGCAGTAATAACAAGGCATTCAAGAGAGGGGTTGGTGTGCATATATACAGAATAGTAAGGCTTTTTGCTGAAAGCAAATTAACGACCCCTCTGTTCATTCACCCTACCTTCCCTTGATATAAACACCTGCCTTCCCTTGATATAAACACCAAGAGGGTGATTGTTCATTTTGTTAAAGATAAGCTGGAAAAACATGGTCCCAGGACAGGTTTAGCCAGGATTCAAAACAGTCACCAGCAGCTGCTGTGTGTGAAGCAGCAAACACCATCCAGAAGGGGAGGGGCGGAAGTTAGATTGTGATCTACTGGGAGATGAGCAGATAAGGAAGCCGCTTTGTACTGAGTCAAACCCCCAATCTGTTCAGCTGTTGAACTGTGCATGCAGAAGCCCCAGGTTCAGCTCTTAGAACCTCTCCCAGGTAGGTCTGGAAGAACCCTCCCTGCTTTAACACCCCCCCACACAAAAGCCATTGCCATTCAGTGCAGACAATACTGAGTCAGATGGACCAATATTCTATGTTCCTATGTTCCTATTCAATTCAGCCTTTGGTTCAAAAACATGAGGACTAAAATCTTATTTAATTTTCTAAGTACTATAGCTCAGTGGTGCAGCATAGCCTTTGCATACAAATGGTTCCAGGTTCAATCTTGACTTAAATGTATTAGGTGTGTGGGGGGGGGGTTAATTTAGTGGAAACATAGCTGTCAACATTTCCCTTTTTTAAGGTAAATTCTCTTATTCCGAATAGGATTCCTTGCAAGAAAAAGGAAAAGTTGACAGCTACGAGTGGAAATCTACCTAATTTGCTCGATCTGTTCAGTGATAGAGCATCTGGACTGGATGCAGAAGGTACCACGTTCAATGTTCTTCCTGCTTTTAAAGAGCAGAGGTGAAAATGTCCACTTGCTGTTGCTATGACATCTAGATCCGCACTGTCGACACTGACTGGCAGTGACTCTCTGTGGTTTCAGGCAGGGATCATTCCCAGTCCTATCTGGAGATGTTGCCAGGGACTGAACCTGAGACTTTATGTACACCAAGCAGAAAGTCCTTATGGTTCAGATTTAAAGGCTGCTTTAAACAGGAGCACAGGAAGCTGCCTTACACAAAGTTGGACAATTTCCCCATCTAGCTTTATATTACCTACACTGACTGGCAGCAGCTCTCCAGGGTTTCATAGAGGGTTCATTCCCTGCCCCACCTGGAAATGCTTTGGGTGCTGAACCTGGGGCTCCTGCGTGAGCTATGCAAATGGGTGATACCCCAAACTAACTATGGTTGGGGGGGCACCCCTGTGAAGAGGCAAATGGGAACTTTGCATGACAAGTATCTCAGCGGTGCCCCTCCCATTTCTTCTGTTTGGCTGGAGAAGAGGTACACGTGACAGCTTCCCACCCCTATATCAGAGCCTGCTATCAGAGCAGCTGGAGGAGTCCTTTGCTGAATGGCTGAGCTGTGTTTATCCTGAAGTAATCAGGGATGTGGTTCTTCTTATAGGAAAGTTGCTGTCGTTCCTACTCTCAATCCATTCTAGTGGTAAGTGTGTTATTGGCTGGGATCCACTTGCTTGCCCACCCCCCACCCCTCAGTCTTGGAATGCAACTTTTGTCTGGGAGCCAAGCATGAGGGATGCTTTCTCTGCTCCAGAATGTCACATCAGGAATTCATTTGCAAAACAAATTAGCATTCCATTCCAAGCCGGAAGCAAGGCAGTGTTTTCCAAAATGCTGCAATCTTGCAAACACCCCCAACCCCTGTTTTATAACTGCCTTTTGTTGACCAGGGGCCACCCCCTATTTTCTGACTCCTCTCTCTTTTAGAGAGAGAAATTGTTCTTTATGGGTGTGTGAATTGTAAAGCTTCAGCGTTTTAGTTTATACCTTGGGGCCTCTGGAAGTTCAGTCTGGGGCTGGCAGTGGAGCTTTCCATTGTTGAGCAACTGCCAAGTTCCCTGGGCTAGTTAGATGTTGCCCTGTTTTCCTCTGGAACCACCTGCTGCTGTTGCTTGCCTCTTCCATCTCTTTGTCTGAGTGAAGGGAAAGGACTAAACATGTGGTCTATCTGTGCTCGGCAAGTGGAATATGTTAAAGGCATGTGTTCAAGGTTTTACAGCTTATATTTCCACACTTTTCTTTGCTGCATGCTTGGCCATGTTAAACCTCTGCCGGGGTTCTCTCACCAAAGAGCACACACCCCAAACTTGGACCTTGCCCTTCCAATGACTTTTTACAATACCTGGCAGGGTTGGTGTGGGCATTAAATGAGGAGGACCATGGGTGCCACCTTGAGCTCCTTGGAGGAACAAGTGGGGTGTCCATGCATGCAATCAAGGAAACTGGCCAGGTGTGAAAAGCAGAGAGCACTCCTGCCCCTTTAACACCTGGGCAGAAGAGGACATTTTTTCAGTAGGTGGAAAGCCACACTTGCTGTAAGGTTTTCCTCTGCATATCTGTTAAAGGGGCAGGAGCTCTCTTAGCTGTTGGCTGCCACCCTTCCGCCAACATCTAAGCTTGTCTATTTCTTTCCCTCCATCCATATCCCCCCTTTCCTTATGGGACATTTCCTTTTGGGATTGGCTGACTATATGGCAGAACATGTCAGGATTGTATTGCCTGTTGGGTTCTTGCACCAAGTGAGGTTTGTGGTACTTGGGCCCTATGGGTGGGCTCTCTCTGAGGCTCTCTTGGTGCCCATCAGGACCAGTAGACTGGAAAGCAGGCCAGTAAGAAGAGTCAGAGACAATGACAGGGAGAGTGTGTTATGTATTGAAGTTCTCACCCTAGCCACCAGGGGTATTGTGTACAGTCATACCTCAGGTTAAATACGCTTCAGGTTGAGCGTTTTCAGGTTGTGTTCTGCGGCGACCCGGATGTAACGGAACGGGTTACTTCCAGGTTTCGCCACTCACGCATGCGCAGACGCTCTAAATGACATCACACACATGCGCAGAAGCGGCAAATCGTGACCAACGCACATGCAGATGCGGGGGGCGTTCTGCTCAGGATGCAAACGGAGCTCCGGAATGGATCCCGTTCGCATCCAGAAGTACAACTGTATATAGTTTTCACTCAGGTCCACGTAAGTTAATTTAGGCAGGAAACCCTAGGCTTTTGTTGTTACAATGTTGACAGGCGGCTGCCTATAAAAGCAGGCCGACTGAGCTGTTTGCTGTTCAGTTCAGTTCCAGCTTACAGTGGTACCTCGGGTTAAGTACTTAATTCGTTCCGGAGGTCCGTACTTTACCTGAAACTGTTCTTAACCTGAAGCACCACTTTAGCTAATGGGGCCTCCTGCTGCCGCCACCATGCAATTTCTGTTCTCATCCTGAAGCAAAGTTCTTAACGTGAAGCACTATTTCTGGGTTAGCGGAGTCTGTAACCTGAAGCGTATGTAACCTGAAGCGTATGTAACCCAAGGTACCACTGTACTTATAAAGAACTATTTGGAGAAAGCTCTGTGTCATCAGCTATGTCCACCCACTACTTAATAGAGTGGCTTCCTGATTGGTTGTAATCAAGGAGGCTGTCTGGTGCTGGCTGACAGAAGTTGATGGGGCAAAACATTTCTCAGCCCTACCTGGAGATGCCACAGGGGGCTGAAGCAGGGGCATTCTGCAAGCAAGGCAGGTGCTCTAACGCAGAGCTGTGCACTTCCCCTTAAAAAAATAAAGTAAAATTCTAGTCCCTGTTGTTCTGAATAAAAAGCTGAATCAGCACAGGAAGCTGAGTCAGATGGCTGGGTTCATCTAGCTCAGTATTGTCTACACTGACTGGCAGCAGCTGTCTGGGATTTCAGGCAAGGAACATTCCTGGAACTACCTGGCAAGGCCGGGGACTGAATCATGGACTTTCTGCATGCGAGGCAGATACTCTACCACAGAGCTATGGTCCTTTCCCATAAAATCACATTGTAGCCTGCTCCAGATCTCTGAGTGGTGAGAGACTCTGGGGGTGCCACTGTTATGAGGACTAGAATCTTATTTTCATGGGAAGGGTCATAGCTCAGTGGCAGATAATGTGTTTTACATGCAGAAGAAGCCAGGCTTAGGAGATACAGTACTATTGCCTGTCATCCTGGTGAGCTTCTGGCTGTCCCTGTAGGCCAGGTGTCAGCTGTACTGGGCACTGAAATTTGAGACCCCAAGGTCTGCTGGGGCTGATGGGAGTTGCAGTCCAGCAACGTATTTTGGGCCAGAGGCTCTCCACACCTTATATGCAGATTTATTTAAGGAACTTCTGTGTTGGCTGATTTTCTGGGAATCCTTTGCAAGTTGTTCCATGACAAGCCCTGTCTTGTTAAAGAGCCCCCTAACTGCAGCCACGAAATCCCAATGCATTCCAGAGGATTTTCAGGCAGGACAGGATAACTCTCCAGGTGTCTTTGGACTCAAACTCCCATCATTCCTGGACTGTTTGCCATGGTGGCTGGGGCTGATGGGAACTGGGTTCCAATGAATATGTGGTGGGCCACCTTAGGAGAGGCATTCCCCCCCCACCCCCACCCCATGAGGGAATGCCTTTTTTAAAGCAGGAGCGTCTCTTGCATGAAGGGGAGGGGGTCTCCTCCTTAGAAAAGGGACGGAGAGCATGGAGTACCACCCACTTCTTGAGGTCTAAATGTTCCTTAGCTCTGTTTGAAGGCACATCTTGGGAATGCTAACCTGATGTTGCTCTCTCTGTGGGCATGATGTAATTGCGCAATGCCCTCCATTGCCATTGCAGTTACAGATTTCAGAGAAAGGTGACTGGCATGTCTGCAACCATGGTCTAGCCAGAATTTCACGAGTCTCGGTGATTAACCTGGAGTTTCTCAAAAAACCACAACGTTCTTAAGAGAATCGCTGTTTGCAAGCAACATGTTCCTCCCCTCCAACATTTCTCTGATGAAAATAGGAAAGTCCTATTCCATAAAAATAAGGGGGGGGGATTACTATTTATATTCCACGCATCTGACTGGGTTGCCACTCGGGGAGGCTTTCAACATATATAAAAACATAATAAAACATTAAACATTTTTAAAAATAAAAACCTTCCCTATACAGGGATAGCTGGGAGGGTCGGATACCTCCATACCCTCCAACATTTCTCCAATGAAAATAGGGACATCCTAACAAAAAGCGGGACATTCTGGGATCAAATCAGAAACCGGGATGGCTTCTGTACATCTGGGATTACCCTGAAAAAGGGACACTTGTAAGGTCTGTATACTATAGAACTGCCATGCCTCTAAATCTTGCCCAACCCCCTGACACTTAAAGGAGGTGGTGGTTAATCTTAAACCTGTGTGGTTTGTTTGCCTTAAGCCTGGCATCTCCAAACTCAGCCCTCCAGATGTTTTGGGACTACAACTCCCATCATCCCTGGCTAACAAGACCAGTGGTCAGGGATGACTGGAATTGTAGTCCCAAAACATCTGGAGGGCTGAGTTTGGGGGTGCCTGCCTTAAGCAGTGATTCTCTGCTCTCTTTTCCTGATTGCCAGTCTATTTCTGGGCCCGATTCAAGGTGTTCACATTTGTGTTTAAAGCCCTAAACAACTTGGGCCGCAAAGATCTGAGAGTTCTCCTCCACCACCACCCTCTTGGGTGTTAAGCTCAGCAGAGGGGGTCCTCTTGGTAGTTCCACTGTCCTGAGGCATTCAGGATGGTGGCAGCCCCAGAGAGGAACTTATTTGTGGCAGCACCTAAGTTGTGGAACTTTGTCTAGCATTTGGCATCTTCATTGGACAGTGTCCATCATGCCAAAAACACCCCTCTTTACCCTAACCTTGGACACCTAAGAACATGAGAAGAGCCCTGCTGGATCAAGCCCATGGCCCATCGAGTCCAGCATCCTGTCCTCATAGTGACCAACCAAATGCCCATTATGGGATGTCCCCAAGTAAGACCTGAGTGCAACTGTTGTTCCCCATTATCTGGTATACAAAGGTAGACTGCCTTTGAGCATGGAGGTTCTGCTATCACAATAGACTTCCATATGAGCAGCCTTACTAGCTCAGGCCAATGGCCCATCTAGTCCAGCATCCAGTTCTCACAGCAGCCAGTGAGATGCCCCAATGGGAAACCTGCAGGCAGGATCAGAGCACAATAGCCCTCACTCGGCTCCTGTGTTATGAATAGCAACTGCTATTCATAAGCATTCCTGCCTCTGATCGTGGAAGCAGAGCATAGTTATCCTGGCTTGTAGCCATTGCATCTGGAATATAGGTTTTCAGGACCCACCCCCTTCCTGTGATTGTAACTTGTTTTAAACGGTTTATAATACTGAATTTTAAATTCACCTGATGGTGAAGGGTGGGGAGCAACAGCAGCAGCAGCAACAAATAAACAAATAATGGAACTTCTGAATATAAATCCAAAGGGTTGCATGTTGCAATGCTGACTGGTAAAGGCTCCATCCAAAGAGTAGATCTGGTGATTAATGTTGATCCAACCCCTTTCTTACATGATATAATCTGGCACTAGTTTTCAGACCTCAGAAGGAAAAACGAGCTCCAGATCTCTGTCTCTCTGTCTGTTTCTCTCTCTCTCCACCCCACCCCACACTCTCAGGAAACAGCATCGATCCTTCGCTTCCCATGCAGAAAATGATGGAGAATGAAGCCTTCGTGTCTTTCATATTCTTTGGCACCCTTTTGGTCATAAAGATGTATGCCATAGCCGTCATAACAGGGCAAGTGAGGCTTCGCAAAAAGGTAGGCAAGTCATTCTCCCCCCCCCCTTTTTTTAAAGGCACTTGTGTGGTTGTAGAATGAGTTTTTACCCTCCATGTGGCTTTTGAAAATGATTCTCTTTAACTTTTTGGTATTTCGCAGCAAGTTGTGATCTCATCTTGTGCATTTAATAGATGCTACTGTTTAGCTTTCTCTGACTTGCATCTGTTTGCATTTCCCCCCCAAACTGGGCTTTGAACACACTTTGCAAAAAAGAAAAAGGGAAACCAGAAATGTTAAACAGGTTGTGGAGTTCTTATGAGAGACTTCCCAATCGGAATTTGATGGGGTTTTTTGAGGTGTTAAAATAAAAAAAGAACAGCTGATCCATCTTTCAGATTCCTCTATTTGAATATTTAAATCCTTGTTCCAGTAACTTTTAAGGCCCACCAAGGGACCAATAGTGAGCACCTGGAGCTCTTCATAAATAATAGAGACCAGTGTTTTGCTTCTGTGTCCTTGATTCAATTCAGTAGAGTCAAAATTAGTCAAGGATCTAGTAGCAGGCATTTTAAGTGACTAATTTGCCAGTATATGGTGAAGTCACTCCTGTAACTAATTTAGAACCAGGTCTCATGTTTTCAATCTGATTTTTGTTCCATTGGAACAGGATTGCCAGTAATGTAGAAGCCACAAAATCCGAATGTATTTTTGTGTTCACTAGAAAACTTTACACAGAGATAAATCAGCCGATAAATCAGCCCCCTTAGAATGATGACCAGGGCGGAGTAGTGGTAAGCAGCCTGAAGAAAAGCATTGCTGAAAGCTCTTCCAAATCTTAAATGGGTGATGTTTCTTCTGATTGCGTTGCAAAGTTAACTCCTTCAGCCAGTTTGGTAGACAGCATCTGTGGTGTGCATTCTTTTCCCCCCAAGAAGGAGGATTTCAAATGCCTTTACAGTTGTAGTAATGATAGCACTAACAAAGGAAATTTGCAGGGGGGAAATGACTGTCTACACATCATTCCACCTTATTAGTTGTTTTGCTATGCTTGCCCAGCAGTTTTATTGACGTTTGGAGGGGCACTCTTTAGTTATTTAGCATTGACTGGGGATGAAGCAGTCTGGCCACCCTGAAACTTTTGCAGTATTGAAAGCTGGACCTAATGGTCAGGGATCCCTTTACCTTACCCTTACTGTCCTGTGCACAGATCATAGAACCGTGGGAACTTCCCAAGTGTCATCTAGTCCAACACCCAGCAATGCAGGACTCGCAGCCAAAGAAACCCTTGACAGACAGCTATCCAACCTCTGTGTAAAAACTTCCAATGGAGGATGGTCCACCACCTTCCCAGGGAGTCCGTTCCACCCTCAAATGGCTCTTGCCATCAGAAAGTTCTTCCTAATGTTTAGTTGGAATCACCTTTCTCATCATTTGAAGCTGTTGGTTCAGGTCCTGCCCTCTGCGGCATCATAAAACAAGCTTCAACCATTTCCCATGTGGCAGCCTTTCAGATACAGTGGTACCTCGTGTTATGTACCATCCCCCTTACGAATGCTGCGGGTTACGTGCTCCGCTAACCCGGAAGTAGATGCCCCTTGTTGTGACCTTTGCCCCGGGATGCGAGCAGAAGTCGTGGTGCGGCGGCACAGCAGCAGCGGGTGGCGCCATTAGAGAAAGCGTTTCTCATGTTACGAGCGGTTTCCTGTTACAAATGGACCTGCAGAATGGATTGAGTACATAACACGAGGTACCACTGTATTTGAAGATAGCTATTGGGTCACCTCTCAGTCTTCTCTTCTCCAGGTTAAACATACCCAACTTCCTCAATGTTCCTTGTAAGGCTTAGTTTCTAGACATTTTATCATCTTGGTCACCCTCCTCTGCCTCATCTCCCAGCTTGTCAATATCATTCTGAAATTGTGTTGCCCAGAACTGGGCGCAAGATTCCAGTGGGAGCAGGGGAGCTGATCAAGGCAGAATAGAGCAGTACTATTACTTTCCTTGATCTGGATACAGTCATACCTCATGTTACGTTTGCTTCATGTTCTTTCAAGTTATGTCCCGCAGCGACCTGGAAGTACTGGAAAGGGTTACTTCCTGGTTTCGCCACTCGCGCATGCGCAGAAGCGCAAAATGATGCCACATGCATGCACAGAAGTGGCAAGTCGCAACCCACACGTGCGCAGAAGTGCCGCTGCGGTTTGCGTTCTTTTCATATTGCGAATGGGCCTCCGGAACGGATCCCGTTCGCAACCAGAGGTACCACTGTACTAGACTTGATTCAGCCTAGAATTGTTGCTGCTGCCTTGCGCTGCAGTATGTCTCTCTGTATCTCAGTTGCTGGAAACCACAGAAGGGGAGAGTGCCCTTGTGCTCGGGTCCTGCTTGTAGGTTTCCCATAATGCACATCTTTTTGGCCACTGAGAGAGCAGGTGGCTGGCTAGATGGGCTGCTAGCCTGATCCAGTCCATACTTCTGATGTTCCTAGCGGGACTTCTGCTTAGCGGAAGTTTGTGTGATGTTAAAAATAATGAGTTTGTTTTCTCTTTTTTTAAAAAAGCTGTAGTTTCTTTCCTGTTCCCTAAAGGGAAGGAATGCCTTCTCAAGTACTTCTTGGAAATCTAGCTTTCACTTCTTGTTATTTGGAAAAAGAAAACTTGACTGCTGTGTTCTGCAGTTATAGGTGGTTGTCTAGGATGCAATAAAACAAACCAGAACACAGTTGATCTCTTTTTGGACCCACTCCAGATGGTGCCCAAACCTGCACTGAGTGTTGGGGGAGGGGGTGCATGGGCAACTGCCCACTTTCTAAATTAAAAAGCAAATAGGGAGATTTTGTGGAGGTTTCTGTGTGTCAAAGTTGGATCAAGCCATTAACCAGGCATGGTGTCTCCCCAAGGTCCCAAGTTGTTTTGTAGAGCTGGGGGATAAAACAAATGTTCCATTTTTATGCGATGTCTGAATTTTAATTTTTAGTTTTCAGTATAACAAAACCAAGCTAACTAGGGAAAGCTAACTGAGCTCAAGCAGAATAAGAGTAGTGAAGCAGAAAACTGTTTGATGAACAGCTATAGATTTTAATCACAATGAACTATTTTCCACCTAATGATTCGGTGGAGGGATTAAAAACTATTCCCTCCCCCATGTGGATTATGCTGGGGGGGCTAAGGTTCACCCCAACACCCCTTTCCCTATGCAAGTAAATGGAGAGATCTGTTTTCCAGGGAGAGGAGGCAGAGTTCCCACAAAAATTCCTCTGTGGAGAGTGGGCAGAAGCCCACCATACCAACAGTCTTTGGGGTAACAGGGACATATCTGAGGAGCAGGTGACATCGCCCAGTCTTTCCTGACAATCTTTTCCATCTCCTATTATTCCTATTGCACCCGCACCAAAACAATACAGTATTTATCGTGGGGGAACCATAAATCTGTATTGCTTTTGGGTGGGTGCTGAAGAGAGTGGTGTGTGTTTGCATATACAAGTCTCTGAAAATTGTGTGAGTTGAACCTAGGCTACTGAAGAAAGTCAGTCTCTGCACCCACTTTTCCCTCTGTCCAGGCCCACCAAAGGTATGCAGCCCACTGTAGATTGCCCAGGAGGGAATGTGACCTTCAGGCTGCAAAACATCACCCATCAGAGAGAAAGGGAAGTTTAAACTTCAGGGATTGTGGTCAATGCTAGTCCTACTTAGAGTAGACCCATTGAAGATAATGGCCATGACTAACTTTTGTTGTTTAGTCATTTAGTCGTGTCCGACTCTTCGTGACCCCATGGACCAGGGCACGCCAGGCACTTCTGTCTTCCACTGCCTCCCGCAGTTTGGTCAGACTCATGCTGGTAGCTTCGAGAACACTGTCCAACCATCTCGTCCTCTGTCGTCCCCTTCTCCTTGTGCCCTCCATCTTTCCCAACATCAGGGTCTTTTCCAGGGAGTCTTCTCTTCTCATGAGGTGGCCAAAGTCTTGTAGCCTCAGCTTCAGGATCTGTCCTTCCAGTGAGCACTCAGGGCTGATTTCCTTAAGAATGGATATGTTTGATCTTCTTGCAGTCCATGGGACTCTCAAGAGTCTCCTCCAGCACCATAATTCAAAAGCATCAATTCTTCGGCGATCAGCCTTCTAACTTAGACTAACTTAGATCTCTTAATTTCAGCGGGTCCATTCTCAGTAGACTCTTTGTTTGATATCTGACCACTCCCTCCAGGTTTCAAGTGCTTTCCTGAAATGTTAAAAGTGATGCAAATTATCCATCAATAATTCACATTATAATTATTTTTTAGAAAAATCCCAAATAGTTGCAAAACAACTCCTTCAGGGATTTGAAGGGGGATCTGGACAATTGTCAACCAGGGTCAGCCAATGGCCTTGGATGGCTCCAGGCTTTCAAAATCATGCTTGTCATCGTTCTTTTAAAAGAACTTTGTCTTGGAAAGGAGTTGAGATTCTTGTATTCAAAATAGTTAGCTGGCTTCCAATGGACACTTGCTAGTTTCCAAACCGGGTCTGTACATTCTCCGTTTTCAAAACAGATTGTTGCAACATCAAGGATTAGGTGCTGGATCTTTTAAGAAATTGGAAGTGATCCAATGCCAAAACCTCTGCAATTGTGATGCAAGCAATGCCTGGAACTTTTAATGAAAAGGCAACCAGAAATAATCTAATCCTGACTGTTTCAAATTAAGAAACCCAAAATGGTGACTGTAACTGGAATACCAAAAACAGGATTTTACTGCAGTTTAAGCTGTGGACTTACTGGAGGTGGTGGTTGTTTTAATATTCTTTTGGAATGCTTTAAAGAGCATGGCTTATGGAACTCCTTTCACAACCTGGGGTTTATTCATAAGAGACTGCCACCTTGCATTAGGTGGTGCAACAAACTTGAGACAGTTGTGGGAAATCATCAGGCACAGACAGAGCCATGCAGCCAGTGACGTTGGGTGGAATGTTCTACTAAATCTCCCAAAATGCTGATAAAAGCCTGTTGGAATGGGAAGAAGCAGCCTTCGCTTTTTATTATACACTCTCTGTAAAGCTCATAATCTCCTGGAGTGGGGAAAATACTTTAAAACATCCGTCTTTGAGCACAGTCTGAAGACATCTTACATCTTCTGTCTCTGAGACTGAGTTACAAAATGAACAGAATTGAGGGCTAAAGCTTTGAGCTGGTTGGGATTGCATATTTACCGTATTTTTCGCTCTATAAGACACACTTTTTCCCTCCTAAAAAGTAAGGGGAAATGTGTGTGCGTCTTATGGAGCAAATGCAGGCTGCGCGGCTAAGCCAGAAGCCAGAACAGGGAGAGGGAGCGCTGCGCAGCGCTTCCTCTAGCTGTTCTGGCTTTGGGATAGCCCCCCCGAAGCCTCCCCAGGGCAGCAGGATGAAGGCTCCCCGCTGCCCTGCGGAGGCTTCGCACAGCTCTTGTGGGAGGTGGGGGGAAGGGACAGAGCGCACGGCTCTGTCCCTTCCCCCACCTCCCAGAAAAGCCCTCAAGAGCAGCACACTCTTTAAAGCAGTGTTTCCCAACCTTTTTTGGGCAAAGGCACACTTGTTTCATGAAAAAAATCTCGAGGCACACCACCATTAGAAAATGTTTAAAAAATTAACTCTGTGCCTATATTGACTATATATAAAGTAACTCTCTTTAACAGGAATCAAATAAACACAAAGAAAGTATTTTATAATTACTTTATTATGAAATAGTAAGTACCGTATTTTTCGTCCCATAGGACGCTCCGTCCCATAGGACGCACCTACTTTTTTGAGGGGGGAAATAAAGGAAAAAAAATTTCCTTTATTTCCCCCCCAAAAAACCAGGTCGGGGAACAGTGGGATGGCGGTGCTGCGCCTCCCCGCTGTCCCCCGAGCTTGTGGGGCTGGCCCATGTCTGCCTGGCGCGAGGGGCGCTCTGCTTCAGGGCGCCCCGCGCGTCCGGCGGCAGGCTACAGTCCGCAGCATGGGGAACCCTCTGTTTCAGGGCACCCCATGCGCCCCCCGGGTGCGCAAGGCTTGCCAACAAGAGCGCGGAGCACGGGGCGTCCTCCGAAGGGCGCCCCGTGCTCCGCGCTGCCAGCTGCCGCCCGCAAGCCTTGCGCTCCTGGGGGGAGATCCCCCGGGTGCGCAAGGCTGGCCAACACCAGCGCGGAGCACGGGGCGTCCTCCGAAGGGTGCCCCGTGCTCCGCGCTGCCAGCTGCCGCCCGCAAGCCTTGCGCTCCCGGGGGGAGATCCCCCGGGTGCGCAAGGCTTGCGGACACCTGCGTGGAGCACGGGGCGTCCTCTGGAGGGCTCCCCGTGCTCCACGCTGCAGGCTGCTGCCCGCAAGCCTTGCGCTCCCGGGGGGAGATCCCCCGGGTGCGCAAGGCTTGCGGACACCAGCGCGGAGCACGGGGCGTCCTCCGAAGGGCGCCCCGTGCTCCGCGCTGCCAGCTGACGCCCGCAAGCCTTGCGCTCTCGGGGGGAGGTCCCCCGGGTGCGCAGGGCTGGCCTACAACAGCGCGGAGCACGGGGCGATGGGATGTGGGAGGGAGCTCGCTCCCCGCCCCGCGTGTGCTCGCCGCCGCCGCCCCGCCTCTCGCTGCCCGACTCGCCCGCCTCCCTCCCACGGCACACCAGGTAACGTCTCGCGGCACACTAGTGTGCCGCGGAACACCGGTTGGGAAACACTGCTTTAAAGAGCCGTGCCTAGTGTGTGTGCAGCTCTTGGGGGCTTTTCCCTGAGGAGGGAGGAGAGACTGACGCGGCCCCTCAGTCCCTTCTCCCTCCTTGGGGAAAATCCCCCAAGAGCCGCAAACACGCTCCACGTGCTCTTTAAAGGGAGTGCGGCTATTGCGGGCTTTTGCGGGAGATGGGGGAAGGGACAGAGGGCAGCTTAGCCGCGCATAGCCTCTTCCAGGCAGGGGGAGCCTTCATCCCGTTGCGCGGGAGAGGCTTCAGCGGCTATCCCAGAAGCCAGATCCCTCTTGCTGTTCTGGCTTCTGGGATTCAGAATATTTTTTTTTCTTGTTTTCCTCCCCCCAAAACTAGGTGCGACTTATCGTCTGGTGCGTCCTATAGAGCGAAAAATATGGTAGTTGCTCCCCCCTCCCACACTTGTAGAAAGCTTGCAAGCCAATCCAGCCTTTCCCCACATGTAGAATGCTAGAAAATAACTCAGAGGCACCATCTCTTGCTGCACTCAATGCATAAACTGTATTTGGCCAATTTATAAAACCAGCTGGCGGTGTTTTTCGGAAATATGCTACTTCAACATGCATGAGGCGGTAGCAGGTTCAGAGTAGGGATGGGGGGAAATTTCAATTCTGTTTGCATTTAAAAGGCAAATCTACCTAATGTGTGCTTTACAAACGGTATGGGAACCAAAACCCATCAATCCTTTGAAGTCTGCTCATCTCTGCATTTTTGCAGTTTCCCAGCCAGGTAATCTGCATATGTTCACAAAAATAATGTGCAGAAATGTATCATATTTGGGGGGGGGGATATAAATATATGGGGAAATATTCTTTGCAGAAAAGAATAATGAGATTGACAAAGTTTCATGAAGAAATGTGTGTGTGTGTTGGAGGAATTCATATTAAAATGCCAGGTTTTTAAAATGAGGGTTTTTAAAAGCAAATAAATAAATTGCAAGCTGTTGTGGAAATGTGGAGAAGTGAGTTTAAGACAGGGAAAAAGAGAAAACTGGAGAAACCAGCTATGGCATATTCACCCATTCCTTGTTGTTCCAGTTATAATTATTAATTAAATTTATTAGTCACTTTTTGCCATGGCAACTCAAAGCATCTTACAATATTTTAAGCAAAAAACATGTGTATACATTCAAACTAGCATAAATTAAAAGAATGAATCAATACTTTCCATATAAAAAAAATTCTGCACACTTGGCAAACTGGGATATTGGGGGGGGCAATGGGGGGGGAAGGTTCTGCCTCAGCCTCTCCCTGTTGCATGAAGATTGGCTTTCCATGCGGGGAGCATTCATGCACCAGCCTGCCTTCTCTTCTCTCCCCTATCCCTGCAATCAGAAGTTGTGCGATCTGCAGAGGGCAATGCCAATCAGTGCTTCTGCACTCCCTGAAGGGGTTCTGCTGGGACTAGTTTGCTTCAAGTGTAAGCATTCCACAGTCTCCACCACTTCCTCAAGGAAGCTGGTAATTAATTTGAATGTTTTAGAGCTGAGAGGACACTTATGACCCGAGGCTGCTCCTGGGAGGGGCCAGACCTTGGCACTTTCATGCCTGAAGTGTGAAGTTGCAGTCATCTTTGTCAGATGTTCTGGAGCTGAGTTCATTCGCATAAAATCCTGTGAATAGGTTACAAGGCAGATTGCCAAATTGTGGTTTGGCACGCAAGAAACTAGTCCTCATGGCCTTTGTAGGTCTTCCTTAGTAAACACAGGAAGCTACCAAATGCGAGGTAAAGACTATGTATTGGCACCCTGAACAACCAGCAGCTCCAGAGATTCTTTGGGAGTGGAGAAGTCATGCTTTAAATGTATGGGTTTGTCGGAGCCTCATCTAAACAATTCATTTAAAGCAGTATCATATTATGTTAAACAGCCATGGTGTTTCCCCCCTAAAAAACCTGGGAACTGCAGTTTTTTAAGGGTTTTAAAAGTTGTTAAAGGTAAAGGGACCCCATTAGGTCCAGTCGTGGCCGACTCTGGGGTTGCAGTGCTCATCTCGCTTTATTGGCTAGGGGAGCCAGCGTACAGCTTCCGGGTCATGTGGCCAGCAGGACTAAACTGCTTCTGGCGAACCAGAGCAGCGCACGGAAACACCGTTTACCTTCCCGCCAGAGCAGTACCTATTTATCTACTTGCACTTTGACATGCTTTCGAACTGCTAGGTTGGCAGGAGCAGGGACTGAACAACGGGAGCTCACCCCATCGTGGGGATTCGAACCGCTGACCTTCTGATCGGCAAGTCCTAGGCTCTGTAGTTTAACCCAGTTGTTAGGAGACCTCTATTTCCCCTCCCAGGATTTCTGCATCAATCTCTCTTCCCAGGGAACTTTGATAGTTGTAGCTCTGTGGGGGAATAGGGGTGTCCTGACAACTCATGGAATTGTGGTGTTGGAAGAGACACCAAAGGTCATCTAATCGAAGCCCCTGCAATGCGGAAAACTCAACTAGAGCATCCATGACAGGTGGTCATCCAACCTCTGCTTAAAAACCTCCAAGGAAGGAGAGTCCCCACCTCTCATGAGAGTCTGTTCCACTGTCAAGCAGCTCTTACTGCCAGAAAGTTCTTCTTGATGTTTAGTCGGAATCTCCTTTCTTGCAATTTGAAGCCATTAGTTTGGATCCTACCCGCCAGAACAGGAGAAAACAAGCTTGCTCCATATTTCATGGGACAGCCATTCAGACACTTGCAGATGCCTATCATATTTCCTCTCAACACCCTTAAGAGTTCCCAGGATTCCTTAGGTAATGAAACAAGATTCTAGTTCATGTGGCTATGAATAAAGGGCTAGATTAAACAAGATCCTAGGGAGATGCCTTATGCCAAGTCAAACATGTTCCATCTAGCTCAGTATTGTCTACACTGGCTGGCAGCAACTGTCTGGGGTATCGGGTGTCTCTCCCAGCCCTACCTGGAGATGCCACTTGGGATTGAACCTAGGACCTTCTGCATGCAATGCAGATGCTTTGTCACTGAGCTGTGGCCCCTCGCCACAATTTGTGACATGAGTTCCTGGACAGCTTGTGCTGGGACCCTTTTCTCTTGTGTGAACCTTGA
This sequence comes from Podarcis erhardii, assembly GCF_964252035.2. Taxonomy (NCBI): domain Eukaryota; kingdom Metazoa; phylum Chordata; class Lepidosauria; order Squamata; family Lacertidae; genus Podarcis; species Podarcis erhardii. The sequence goes on from NC_138504.1 coordinate 34,376,017, forward strand.
GAGTTTTTGCAGATCCAGCAACCCTCCTTTGTGCCAATGGCTACCCAGGCCACCCCAACTCCTGCCCAAAGACAGGATCTGCCCAAAGGGCTTTTGTTGCTCCAGGAAGAATGTGGTCTGTGGCCAGTGTGCATGGAGGAAATAGCAAAGTAAAACAGAACCTTGCTTGCCCTTGGGAAAGGCTCAGTGTAGCCAGAGATTATTCTAACAGGTAGGCTTCACTCTTGATGGCGCCTCCATCAGAAAATGTATTTATTTACAGTATTTCCTAAAATGCATACCCTGCTTGATTGTAAAACAAAACACAGTAACATTAAAGCTATTTACAAAATAGACAAAGCAATAAGAAAAATTAATTTAAGACTTTTGAAAAGTTAAAATAACAATAAACCAAAAGCAGGTTGAAATTTGCATCAGCTTTCAATGGTTTTTCTAAACAAAACAAGTACAGATTCAGGTAGGTAGCTGTGTTGGTCAGACACAGTCAAAATAAATAAAAATGATAATTAAATTAATTAAAAAATTGTCCAGTAGTGCCTTAGAGACCAACTCCAAGTACAGAAACCAAAACAAGTACGGAAAAGTTGGAGGCCTGACATCAATAGGCAGGGAGTTCCAAAGTTTAAAGACAGGTATGACATGGTACCTGTAACAGGGTTAGTTCCTTAGATCAAAGCGGCTGAGTGGATGGATTTGGGGTAAGGTAATCTTGCAGGTGAACTGGTCCCAAGTTGTTAAGGGCTTTATATACTGATAGTAGCACCTTGGCCTTGGCACAAGCGTGATATGCCAAAAGTGCCTCGCTTCTGTCAGCAATTGTGCTTTTAGCAAAACTGCTTACAATGAGGGGAGATGCAGGGAGAAAGTTCTTATTATGAGCCTGTCGTGAACTAATTGATCCTTGTCGTCCTCCAGGCATTTGCCAATCCGGAGGATGCTCTGAGGCACGGAGGGCTGCAATACCACAGGGAAGACCCTGATGTGGAGCGATGCCGCAGGTGAGTCTTAAAAATAAAAAACAAAACTCCTCTTTGCACCATTAGGAGGCCATCTTTCCCTTGCACGTCAACCAATCAATTGCTGGCTCTGCTTTGCATGGCTAACCAGTGATGTAGATTCTGAAGCTGCTTAGCATTGTTCCTTCCCTCTTCCCATGTGATTGCCTCCCCCCCCCCCCAGCATCACTGAGGACATATCGTTGCTAACTTCACAGGCCACTCAAGAGTTGTGAAGAAGTTTGGGGAAATGGGGGGGGGGGGGCAAAATGGACAGATTCGTGCATCCCGAGTGGGGATGGAGGTGAAAGTCATAGAAACATAGTATAATAAAATTGTAGAATTCTAGCATTGGATGGGGCCCAAAGGGTCTCTGGCCCAACCTCCTGCAATGCAGGAAGTTCCACCTAAACATTTAGTCACATCTAGTGACATTTAATGTTTAGAATTCTTCTCTAGATGCAACAGATCACATCTCAATTTCCCTTAAGCACAGAAATTTTATATACAGTATCTGTATCTATATCTACAGTATCTATCTATTTACAAACATACAAAGAATGTCAAAGAAACAATTTGCTGCTTGGCTTGACCAGGGAAAGACGCAAGTGGAACAGAACTAGTGTTCTTTTTCAGCAGGGAAACCAGCAAATTAAATTGGCTGAAGGCAGGAGCAAATCTTTAGTACTTAATGCCCAATTAAAAAACGCTTGCACTTCTCAGAAATTGCATCTCTCATTCTTCCCAGAAAGGCCTCATTAGTTGTTGCCTTGAGGAGGGTATGGTTAATTCCTCTACTAATCTACTTGAGGTTGATCAGCAGGGTTCCCATCCAGTTTGGTAGCAGTTTTTTTTTTTAAAAAAAGAAAAACAAAACATTCTTGTTTCTTTTTAAAAAAACAAACAACTAATTACCATGAAAAACACAACTGTACCAGCACCAGTGACACAGTCTTAGGGTGAAGGGAGGATAAAACATATAATGGTAAGGCTAAAACTATGCATTGTTTCAACGTACAGAACTTGTGAGTTGGTTCTGCTCAGAGCAGACCTGCTGAAATTTGTGGACCTAAGTTAGTTGTGCCCATTAACTTAAGTGGGTTTACTCTGAGTAAGACAAGCATTGGATACAACTACCTATATTTAGGCAGAGGTTATCTGGCGCTTTTGGAGCCAAAGAAAGAAAGAAAGAAAGATGCAAACTGAGATAATATTTTGGACTATTTTTCAAACCGCTTTTGGCCAGATTTATTTATTTTATTTTATTTATTGCCATTTATATCCCACCTTTTTTCTCCAAGGATCTCAAAATGGCATATGTGGTTCTCTCCCTCCTCATTTAATCCCCACAACAACCCTGTAAGGTAGGTTAGGTTAAGAGAGGCAGTGCACTATCCAAAATAACACCCAGTGAGCTTCCAGGTCAAGTGGCGATTTGAACCCTGGTCTCCCAGGTCTTAGTCTGATACTGTAACCACTGCACCACAGTGGCTTTGGTTTGTACTGTTTTGCCCTTTGACACCTGTCTCCAGATTGGTTTTATAGGTTATAATACAATAACACCAGGTAGTAAACAGACGTTCCACTTGGGCTTGACCTCTCAAACTTAAAAAGTGAATTGTTTTACTTTTATCTCACCCATGCCCCTAAGGTGGTCCCACAGCAGGCTATAATAATTTAAACACAATATTAAAAAGGAGTGTAAAACAATATAAAATCACAGATATAAATACAGTGGTACTTCGGGTTAAGAACTTACTTTGTTCTGGAGGTCAGTTCTTAAGCTGAAACTGTTCTTAACCTGAGGTACCACTTTAGCTAATGGGGCCTCCCACTGCCACCGCTGCGCAATTTCGGTTCTCATCCTGAAGCAAAGTTCTTAACCCGAGGTACTATTTCTGGGTTAGCGGAGTCTGTGACCTGAAGCGTATGTAACCTGAAGCGTATGTAACCCAAGGTACCACTGTAAGGAGGGTCTCAAGTGTCTTAATCCATAGACAGCGTCTGGGACTTAAGTTTGGAGAAAAGGCAAGTAAGAGGTAACATGATAGAAGTTTACGGCATTATGTACAGCCTGGAGAAAGTGGAGAGAGAAAATCCCCCCTTCCCTCTTTCATAACACCACCACTCTGTGGGCAAACAGTGAAGCTGACTGTTGGAAGACCCAGGACAGATGAAAATTACAGCACAGAGGTAAATTATGGAACTCCCTTCTGCAGGAGGCAGTGATGACATCAACTTGGATGTTTTTAAAAGAGAATTGGACAAATGCATGGAGGAAAGGGCTATCGAGGGCTACTAACCAAGAGGGCTATGCTCTGATGCTTTTGAATACCAGTTGCTGGAAACCACAGGGGAAGGGGAAAGGGCTCTTGTGCTTGGATCCTGCTTGCTCCTTTCCTACAGGCATCCGGTTGGCCACTGTGAGAACAGGATGCTGGACTAGATGGGCCAATGGCCTGATGCAGAAGACTCTTCTTATGTTTTTGACACACAGATGAAAGTGGCCTGAAGGACCCTCTTTGCCCACTCCTCCCCACACAACAGACTCAAAGCCCTTGACGCTTGCAGCCCTTGTAGTGTGATGGTTTAGTATCCAGACCTCTGAATCTAAATGCACTGCTGCAGGACTAGTCTGAACAGGAATCTTAAGTGCCGCTGGTGTTCAGCTGGCCCTGAAATCCCCTTGAGAACATGTGACTGGCTTGCTTCAAGCACCTGCGTTCCTTCCGAAGAAAAGCGTGAAGTCCTGTTTGTTTTGTTTCTTTTGTAAAGGAAAAGAGGTGAAGCAGAGTTGACTGGGTAGGGAGGGCATAGCTAAGAGAGGGAAATGGTGCAAAAGCAGATTTGGGAGAGGGAGGAGCAGCTGGTCATAGATGCAAAGGCTAATAGAGTTGTGGGTTTCCAATCCTACAGCCTTATACACTTGCAAGCTCCTCACTCTAAGAAGCCCAACGGAGAACAAGAAGCCTTGATGGCTCCATATAAATTCTGCCCCCTTAATTAAACTATGACATTTGCAGCCAAAAGACAGTGGTGATGCCCATCAACACAGGTTTTTTTAAGGGTGATGGACCCACTCATGGAGGACACAGCTATTGGTAGCTACTAGCCGTGATGACCTTATGCTACCTGCCTCTGAATGCCAGGTTGCTGGGGAACAACTGGGGAGACTTGCTTGTGGGCTTGCTTGTGGGCTTCCCATTGGGGCATCTGGTTGGCCACCGGGAGAACAGGGTGCTTGAACTAGGCGAGACACGGGATCATGGAGCTGGGAAGCACTGGGTCTCTTCACCCAGTGTTCCAATGCTCTCCTAGCCACACTGAAAAAATTTTGGCCAGCCTAGGCAGCTGTCAATCCAGGCACCAAAAAGAAGCAGCAGCTTTGAGTCACCTAGGTATATCACCTGTGGGCACTTTTGACAACTGTAGCAGCTGCCTAGCACTGTTAATTGATTTCTCTCTGTGTTGGGGAGGATTAAGTGCACCTTAAATACTCCCTGCTGCCAGGAACAGGCTGTCAAGAGTTGTGTCAGCTGGCTGACATCAATGGAGATCTTTCTGCTATGGAGTGCTGGCTTTCCCTTTCATTAAGGGGTGAGCCTCATCTGTCATGGAGAGGGGAAGGAAAAGCTCTGACCAAGTGAGGAGTGGCTGATTTATTTATTTTTAAAAGCTGGTAAAAGTTCCTCCCCAGAGCTATTGAACCTATGGTCATGAAGAGGAGAGGGTGTTTTGTGGCATAGGAAGTGTAGGAAAAGTGTTTCGGGTCTGGTGAGATTTACAACTCTCACTGTTTGCTTTGAGAATGAGAGCTGGCTTTGGAATGTAAGCAAAGGATTTGATGGGGCCTTTCACTTCCATAATTGGCAGGATACGACATGCTCTAGGCAATCACACTTCTAAGGAGTGTGCAGGGGTTCATCCTTTCAGGAAGGTAGCATGTAATTGCAAATGACCCCCCTACGGACCTCCAGAATGAATTCAGTTCTTAACCCGAGGTACCACTGTACAATTGCAGGATTGTCTGTCCTTTAAAATGTACACTTTTTAAGTTTTTGCAAAGCCAATTCTCCAGCCAAATAGTGTGAATTTAAACAATGCACATACAAAGGTCAATTGTGCTAAAATGAGTTGAATCAAGGGAAAATATAAATATGGCAGAAGTATGGTTTATAGACAGCAAGTATTGGCGAAAAATTGCATGTAATAAAGCCACTTCCAGCTTGCCCAGGAGGTGGGGTTGCGGGCTTCACGCCCACCCCACGTGAGCGGGGGCTGGTTTCAGCCCCCGCGAGAGCAGGGGAATCCCGGCCGCGTTGTCCACCCAGCCAGCCAATTGGGTGGCTGGGGGGGGCGTGGCCTGCCCTATTTAGGGCCGGTGCGGCCGGGACTCACCCTCTCTTGCCGGCTAGCCCCCACATTTTTGTCCCTTCCAACTCCACAATTATTTAATTGTTTAATTGCTTACAAGCGCTATGTTAGAAAAAAACCTATGACTGCTTACCTGGCAGCCCTGGGTTGGAGGGTCATTGGCCACCCAGGCATACGTTTCAGCTGCGAGGCCCTCTACTGGCTTGATGGCGTGCATCTTTCGGATGCTGGAAATGATATTTGGCTGATGGATATAGCAAAGGGGATAAGGGATTAGTTTTAGGCATGAGAGTATTGGCGGCGAGCGATTGCTCGTGTGGCGGTTAGGCATTGGTAAGAAGGGGTTTAGAGGATGTGTGGGTGGGGGAGGAACGCCATCAACTCCCCCCAGAGAATGAAGGGTGGTCCGATAAAGGACTCTGGGGGGCGTGGCCCTGTCCGAAGCCTATGGAGGTGTGGGCCTAAGGCACGCCCCCGAGCGGTGACCCAGGGGAGCTCCTAGTTGACGTGCCTCAGCAGGAGACTCCCCCTCTATGGTGTTAACCCTTCCCGTGTCTCCAGCAAATGGGCTGGAGCCGGATAGTCGATAGGACCAATGCCTAAGCCAATGCCTGATTTCAATAAAGTTGTGGCCTAATTCGCCCATTTAACCTTAAATTCTGGTGTCTAGTGTCTTTATTTATCCTTGGTGGGGGGCGGGAACTCACCACGCAATGTTGTTATTAGGAGAAATTCACACTCCATTGCTGAGGACTTAAAAAGAAGGAGAAGAATGTGCAAAATGAGGTGGGAATGTGGAGGGCAGCACTTAGGACTGGGAAAAAGAGAAACCAAGAGAAGGTGAAATTGACTGAGTTTTCCTTCCTTGATGCTCTCTCTTTTGGAGAGCCACTGCTTGTCTGGGTAGACTGTACTGAACTAGAGGAGCCAATGGTCTGACTCTGTAGAAGGCAGTGTCATATGTTCTTGTTTAATCTAGCTCCCTTTTCAGAACCATGAAAACTGGGCTCATTCTTACTTCATTTTTAAAGGACTCTGTGATGGAGCACTTGCTTTGCACACAGGAACTCCCAGGTTCAAACCCCAGTAGCATCTTCAGGAAGGGCTGGGGAGAAAGACTCCTTGCCGAAACCCTGGAGAGCCCCTGCCAGCCAGTGTAGACAGTACTAAGCTTGATGTGCCAAAGCCTGACTCCATATAAGGCAGTTTCTTATGGTTCCTGGACATTCATAATGTGTCTTGCATTCCTTCCTTGTCAGCCAAAAGGGAAACGACCTCCTTGGTGACCCAGGGAGAGTTTTTAGTGACTGTTTTCCTTTAATTCCGCTGGTCCATTTCATTATAGATTTCGTCCCCAGGGGGCTGTGTGCTTCCTGAAAGTTGTACCCTACAACCCAAGCCAAGACATCAAAAGTTATTTTGCTGTTGTTGACTTTTAAAATAAACGTTCTAGACCCCACCATCTTCCGCCCCTGCACTGCAGCCCCAGACTTGGCCCTTAATCCTCACCGACCCTTGAAGGCAGGAAATGGTTCCATTGAGGTGTTATGGCTTGTGGCATGACTTGTTTACGCATAATCCCATTAGCAGCCCTGGGTTGTGGCCAAGGTGTGTGCATACATAAATGCAGAAAGGGGGGGAGAGAAAGGGGGGACCGAGGAGCCAGGAAATGGTGCAACCACGCCATTGCCATGGCAACGATCCCATCCATGTGCGTACATCTTGCCTTAATGAGGACACGGTGATTGGAGCCAGCTGCGAAGGCTTGGGTTCCGTTGCCTGCTTTCCCTGAGATTTTTGCCGCTGCAAATGACCACAAGCTGTGTGCTGTGTGCAGTTCTGTTCACCCTCACCCCCAACAAGGATATTGCAGGGTTGGAAAAGGTTCAGAAAGGGGCCACCAAAATATTCAAGGGGTTGAGCAACTCGCCTGTGAGGAAAGCTTGCAGCATTCAGGGATTTTCAGCTGACATAAAATGCGAGTAAGAGGTGACACGATATAAGTTTATGAAATAATGGCTGGCATGGAGGAAGTGGCCAGAGAGAGGGGAAAATTCTCCTTCTCTCATCACACGAGAACTCATAGACATCCAAGGAAGCTGAATGTTGGGAGATTCAGGGCACATAAAAGAAAGTCCCTCATAGTTAACTGTTTTAAAGTCATCCACTTTGCTGGCTGTCAAATGGCTCCTGTGGAATGGAACTGAAAGCCATGCATCTGAATCCCAGTAAAGCTGGAAGCCACAGGAGGGGAGAGTGCTGTTGTGCTCAGGTTCAGCTTCCTAGTTTCCCACTGGAGCCTCTGGTCAGCCACTGTGAGAACAGGATGCTGGACCTAGATGGGCTATTGGCCTGATCCAGCAGCCACACCCTTAACGTTCTTAAACCCCACTCCATGGTCTCAATGGAGGCAGGAGGTTTGAGTGGGTGGGTTTGATGGGAAACAGCTGCTGAGGCAGTGCTAAAATGGGATGCAGCATAATTATTGTGCGACAGATTTTGCTACACTCCTCATCATCACCACCACCACCACCACCCCCCCAAAAAAGTTTGGGGAAATTGACTCTCATCTGTTTGCAGCACTGAATCAATTTATTTATTTTTAAATCCTCACTTGCTTCTGGGCAGAGCTCATGAGAAGCCCATAAGCAGGACCTAAGTGAGACAGCAACTCTCCCCACTTGTGATTCCCAGGAACTGGCATTCAGAGGCATATTGCCTCCAACAGTGGAGGGAGAACGTAAAGACATAAACTGAACCCTGTTGGGTGCATTTCCGAATGCAGTTTCCTCAATGCAAACCTCCTGCCCGTGGACCAATAGTGGCCTACAAGGCCATTTGCCTCAATCCATGTCCATCTGCCAATCAGAAGATATCACATGTTACATCATAAGGTAATACCTGCTGGATCAGGCCATTGGTACATCCAGCCCAGCATCCTTTTCCCGCAGTGGCCAACCAGATTCACATTATGAGAAGCCCACAAGCAGGACCTGAGTGCACCAGAACCTCTTCCTACTTGTGATTCCTGGCTAACTGGAATTCAGATGCATGCTGCCTCTGACAGTGGAGGGAGAATGTAGCCATTGCAGCTAATAGCCCTGAAAGTCTTGTCTTCTGTGATTTCATGTTTTCATTGTTGGGACTTGGTATGAACATAGGAAAACAAGAAAAGCCAGCCAGGAGTGCCAAAGCAAAGCCCACAAATAGGACCCAAGTGCAATAGCATCATTCTCCCCACTTGCAATTTCCAGCAACTGGAATTCAGATGCATTTCTTCTTCTGGCCATGCTCCCCCACTTCTGCCTTCTAGGCCAGGCATCCCCAGCCTGCAGCCTTCCAGATGTTTTGGCCTACAGCTCCCATGATCCCTAGCTAACAGGACCAGTGGTCAGGGATGATGGGAATTGTAGTCCAAAACATCTGGAGGGCCGAAGGTTGGGGGTGCCTGTTCTAGGCGATTGAAGATCATGCCAAGCCCCAGAGCATTTATTATCAGATTCCAAAAGCTTTGTAAACTACCTTACAAGTTGTAAGATAGTCTACAAAGCTTTTGGAATCTGATAATGGGTGACTGAAGGAGATTTGAAAGCTGACTCAGATGAGGCAAGGTCTAAGCTGGTGACCTTCCTCTGGGGTGAAAAGGAAAGCCATTCATGTCTGAAAGTTGTGGTTTGGGAGTGGTGCCAGTAGAGGCTTTATTCCCGAACAGTCACTTGGGTGCGTCTTTTTTATTGTTATATAACCCTATTAAAACCAGCCTCATGTTGTTCAACTGTACCTACCTAAGGTAGATTGTGCTGGAATTTCCCCCTTCTTCATAGAGCTTGTTTAGCCTGTACCCACCAAGTAGGCAGACATCTCTGGGTTGTGTCAGGGGGGAAGTGGAATCTGTCCCCGCCCATCTAGGTAGGTGTCAAATCTCCTCCCCACCCCCCACCCCAACATCTGCATGTTTTGTAAAATGTGTGCTGAGTTTTGTGTCTGCTGTTGAAAACACAATTGTTATGAAGCCTAGATGGGCAAACATCTCTTCAAGATCGAGGTGGGAAAGGAGAGGGGCCAGTTTAGTCTCCAGCAAAAACTAGTGGCGCACAGCACCAATTGGCTGGGAACAGTGATGTTACTAACCACTATTCCCCTTTCCTGACCAAGGCTTGGGAATTTTCCAAACATTTTAAAAAGAAGTTTTCAGGCTTCTTATGTGGCCATAGCTCAGTGATAGAATAACTTCATTGTACCCAAGAGGTCCTGTGTTCAGTCCCCAGCATCTCCAGGTATGGCTGGGAAAGACTCCTTACCTGGAACCCTTGAGAGCTACTGGCAGTCAATGTACATAATACTGAGCTAGATGGAGCAATGGTCTGATTTAATTTAAGGCAGCCCCCCGTGTTGACACAATGAGATGTTTCCTTCCCCACCCCCTACACTTTTTAAAAAGTGAGTGCAACCTTTTTTATATGCTTGATAACTTTGCACTTCAGTTGTACACATTGTATACCTATTTCCACTAAAATAAGGATTCTGTACAATTTTCAGTGTCTCTCCGCCAAATTGTGCCCATGTTTGTACAAATAGACACGTAATCCAACTGATATCTGCATTCTAAACTTCAATGAAATCCATCAAACAGGTCTGTTTGCTTTGAAAAGAGAGCCAGCGTGGTGTAGTGGTTAAGAGCGAAAGACTCGTAATCTGGTGAACCGGGTTCGCTTCCCCGCTCCTCCACATGCAGCTGCTGGGTGACCTTGGGCTAGTCACACTTCTCTGAAGTCCACATAGGGGAATATCTCTATCCTCCACCCTGGATAATTTTGGTTGCCGTTTTCTGAACCTTTCCTAATCTAAAATAGATAAATGATTATCTGGGTTCTACCCCCCCTTTTTTTTTCTCCGCAGGGCTCATCTCAACGATATGGAGAACATTTACCCCTTTCTCTTCCTTGGTGCGATCTACTCCCTTCTGGACCCTAACCCGACTGTGGCCCGGATCCACTTCTTGATCTTCTTCTTTGGCCGGATTGTCCACACCTTGGCCTACCTTCTGAAACTCAGGGCTCCCACACGCTCAGTGGCCTACAGCGTGGCCCAACTTCCCTGCATCTCTATGGCCCTACAGATCCTCTTTGCAGCCATCAAGTCCTGGTGATTGCTTTGATCTGAGACTTGAAAGGGGTGGGAAACGGGATGGACAAGTGGCTTTGTTTGTAAGAGGTGGATAAAGCTCTTCCTTTTCCTTGCTGTGGTTTGGTGATGTGCATTTCAACCTCAACCACTGCATCTCTTTGCCTGGATGGACTCTCAGTCATGTCATCTTCAGACTGGACAGTTTGCTTGGCGATTTCTCCTAGGAGGGGAGGCACCTTTCTGTTGCTGATGGGCATGTGGTGCAGAGGTTCAGGTCCACAAAGTGATAAATAAAAACACTTATTGCAGTAAAGAATATCTCGCTAGTCCCAAGCTGTCTATTTCAACTCTGGGGGATTTCACTTAGACATGGTGGACATGGTGGACATGACTTCCACAGGTGAGAGGTGGCCCTCCAGAGCTCTTTATCTGGCCCTCCAGATTGTGTGGAGTACTGTGGGAAGGAGGGAGAACCCTGCTCTAGTTTGCATCTCGGGCTGTGTCTCTAGTTCATTCTTGGCACATTGTTTGGGGAATTAGACACAGCAGAAGCTTGCTGGTAAGGAAGTTGTTCTGTGTTGAAGGGGAGATTAAAGGATAAGGAAACAGCCCCACCAAGGAGATACTGCAAGACTGAGCAGATGGAATGCAATGTGAACTAAATGCTTTCAGATTCAGCTGGGGGTGTAGATGAGGATCTGGCACACACAGGCTAACAGTATTAGTAGTCATCATCATCATCATCATCATCATGATGCAAAAAGTGATTGCACTAAGCACAAACCAGTACATTTTTTAGAAAGTGAACAGTGTGAAGTCTTTCCTTTTCTCTGTCCCAAATGCCCTCCGCAAACAGAAAAACCAACCTTCAGAGTGGGGACCTGCAGCAAGAGTAACACTATATGGGTAGATTTGACCAATCAGTTCTTAAGCCTAATTGCAAGGTCTTGAAAAGAGCTCTGCTGGTTCAGGTGAAAGGAATGGGAATCCTGCAAACAGGACCAGAACGCAATAGAAACTCTCAATACTTGTGATTCGGAGCAACTGGCATTCAGAGGCATTTTGCCCTCAGTGAATCAGCCTTTCAGCCAGGATCTGGTGCTCTTCAAATGTTTTGGGCTACAACTCCCATCAGTCTCAGTCAGCACAGGCATGTGATGCACAGCTGTGCAAACTAGGCGCTGATGGAATCAGTAGTCAAAAAAAGTTGGAAGGCAGCAAGTTGTCAGAGGCTGCCCTCTAGTGATACTTTGTGGTCATGTCAAGGAAATGTCTCATTTTTGCTGTTGGCATCCATCTGTATTAGAAATCAATGGACTACGCTTCCAGGGGTGAAACAAACCACTGCTTTAGCAGCACAGAAGTGACTCCCCTGGGGTTCAAAGCCTGGGCAGCGTGGTCCAAAGGAAAGCAGAGCAATATGTTGGGCACCAGGAGTTGCCTGAAGGAGGCGTACAAGGTGCCATTCAATAGGGACTCCACTCCAGATTTGTGTAGGGTTTAATCCTTAGCCTTTTCTTCTCCCAAAGATATCCCGCAAGTTAGCAGAGGTTTAGGACCAGCATTTTCCTTCTCCAAGATGGGCTCCTTTCCCAGGTTAACGGCGAGCCCCATCTGCCCCTCACTTGCCTCTACAGCACATGCAGAAACTGCCTTCTTGACCACAGGACGCACAGTTGGTCTGGTGCACTAAATATGCTGGAGCCTGTCTTGGCATGCAGGAGAAGGCCCTAGCACACTGAGGGCTTGAGACTCATGGGATTAATGGGTCTCAGTGCCTTCTCATCTTTTAAAATACCTGTCCTGGAGCTCATCTTTCCAAGGAACTATTAACTGGTGTTTTTGTTGTTGTTCTTGTTCCAACCTGACCTGGGACCTGCTGGTGAAGGGCAAGCAGAGTAGGAGCAGCAGCAGCAGCAGTAGTAGTAATAGAGAGGTAGTATGGTGCAGGGACGCGGGTGGTGCTGTGGGTTAAACCACAGAGCCTTGGACTTGCCGATCAGAAGGTCAGCGGTTCGAATCCCCATGATGGGTGAGATCCCGTTGCTCGGTCCCTGCTCTTGCCAACCTAGCAGTTCGAAAGCATGTCAAGTGCAAGTAGATAAATAGGTACCACTCCGGCGGGAAGGTAAACGACATTTCTGTGCGCTGCTCTGGTTCACCAGAAGCAGCTTAGATATGCTGGCCACATGACCCGGAAGCTGTACACCGGCTCCCTCGGCCAGTAAAGCAAAATGAGCGCCACAACCCCAGAGTCGGTCACGACTGGACCTAATGGTCAGGGGTCCCTTTACCTTTATGGTGCAGTGATGGTGTAGAGGGTTGGACTAGGCCATGGGAAACCAGAGTTCAAATCCCCTCTTGGTCATGACACTCACTGGGGGACCTTGGGCTAGTCACTGCCTCTCCGTCCAGCCTACCTCTCAGGGTTGTGGGGATTAAACAAGGAGGGGTGGAGAACCATGTATACCTCCTTGAGCTTACTTCGAGGAAAATGTGGAGTATAGATGCAACAAATAAATAAAATTAATAATACCGCAGACAGGCCCCTTTCAGACTTTTCTTTGTGGGCCTACCAGTTATAATTTCCATTTGATTTTTTAAAAAATATTTTGCTCAGCTTGATTTTGAGTGGACTCCCTGTCCAGGCTAAATGTGGCCTGGGATATTGGCTCTGCCCTTCTCCATATAAATGCTCTCCTCCAAGTTAGCGATATGAGACACAACACAGTATGAACACCAAATCACAGAGGTGGTTTGAATGTGGCATGTAGAAACCATCTGATATTTATTTTATAAGCACTGAATTAAAAACAAAACAAAACAAAAACAAAAAACAAAAAAGTCAGATTTCACCAGCCACTATTATGTTCATGCCATCTCTGGCAGCCATTTTGAAACAAAGAGAGTTCCTTGAAACTCGTAGAGTTTGAAATAATTTGGAATCATAACCACCCACATTTTGAGTTGGGGAGAAATTGCAGAACTGGGTTTCTTTCCTCTAGCTCTTCCTGGTCTGCGCTGCTTTGCAAATCTTTTTCATCCCCTTCCCCCCCCCCCATCTTGTTTTTTTTTTAAAAAAAATCCAAATGAAAATTTGACTTTTCATTATTTCATTTGTGAACATTTTCTTGAGTCTAGAAGTCTGGAAGCTCATCCTGGAAGCAAAAAATCAGCTCATTACCAACCGGAATTTGCAAAGCTCAAACTCCTCAATATCTCTTGCCCCTTACTTAGGCTCCTGTAGGCAGTGAGATTCCCCCTCTCCCTTCACCGGCAGGAGATTCTGTTCAGATTATTTGGAGGAACAACCTGCATTTCCTCCTTATACACAATTCCATAGTCTCCAATTGCTATGAAAAAGCTGCGATCTTCACAAAAACCCTCAAGCCATGACAGCTTCACTCTGACACGCAGAGTCCCGAATTCCTCCAGCCAGCAAATGGGCACACGCACAGGGTACGAAATGGTACAAAGAGAGTTGATTTGATCCATCCCTCGTTGTCTTTTCTGTATCTCCTGTTGAGGGTCACACGGTTTCTCACTCACCACCAGAGCCAGAGGTGATTGGCTGCGAGGCGACAAGGGCAAAGGCTGATTGGAAGGCAGCGTGGCATGTGCAAGTGGGACTCCATCTGTGCTTGGCAGGAATGAGGTGAGGGAGAGAGGCTGGTCATCAGAAAGGGCTCCCTGGCTGCGAAAGATGTGCCAGAGGCCTCTGGGAGAAGGTGGATTGGGGAGATAAGCTAAGTGCCAGAGGCCTCTGGGAGAAGGTGGATTGGGGAGATAAGCTAAGTGAGAGAGAGGTGGAGCTGTGTTCACCCTAGAATAGTTTATAATGCAGGTCACTGGCAGCGCACTGCTAGGACACTTCCACATTTCAGGGGTGCCTATCACCTCTCACCAACTCCCCTGTTTTGCACATTCTGTAGCCATTCTTACAACCACACAGCATACATACCATGTCAGCTACAAGAGTCTTTGTTTATTAAGGGTGACTGAGGCCAAATCCGCACCATGCACTGAAAGCACTATGAGACCACTCTAAGCAGCCACATGTTCCCCCTGCCCCCAGCAAAGCAAACTGGGAGCTGTAGCTTGTAGCTACAAACCACTGCCACCAGGAGGCAGCATAGTGGGCAGACAGCTTTTCTGTGGCAAACAGGTACACTCTAGTCTAAGGCCCCAAGTTCTCTATGCATTTGAAGCAGTATTATACCACTTTAAAGTGTCAAAGAGGGATTGACTGTTAAACCACTGGTTGACTGTATAGGCCAGACCTAAAGAGGTTATTCTGGAAATCACTAAAGGAATAGCATACCCTCCAACTTCCTCAGGTGAAAATAGGGGCTTTTTACATCTGTATCCCAAATAGATTCTCATTTTACATCTGTATCCCAAATAGATTCTGACATTCAATAATTTCCTGGGTTTAGCAGATGGCTTCTCCCCTACATACATAATAATAATTTGGATGATGATTCCACCTTAGCATCCTTAAGTAATTTGAAATTATCAAGGTCTACCAAGTAAGTTTAACAGTTTAAGGGGGGGCAGGGAGTACCATGCACCACAATGTGCTTGAATGTTTCTTTATATTTTAGATTTCCTTATTTCAAATACATATCACTGAACAAATTTTTAAAAAATGGCTATCTGCATTCTTGTTTAGATTCAGTTTTCCTCTCCCTCCCTTTGCCTGAAGTAACACATCTTACCCTTCTCGCACATCTTTAGGTTAGGCTGGTTCTGCTATTAAATTGTTTACATTGTATTGGCTCAATTCTCTCTTCCTGGATTAGGGCAGAATGGCTGTAGGCTGCTGGCACCTCTCATTCTTTGTGATGAGAGCTTTGGGGGTGCTTATGCCTCCAGGGGTTCAATGTGAATAGATGACAGTCTTGTGTCTTGGGGCATCCAATCCATTCAGCACTCCCTGCCTCTGAGTCCTGTTCCTCCCTGGGACTCAACATCCCATCAAGCAATGCCCTGCTCATCCTAAAGACACACACACACCCCAGTTTTTGAAAGCCAAAGGGCATGACCCTCAAATGGCGCACAACCTCTCTGGAAACCAGCAGAGTAAGCAGGGTATCTGATAATCTCTTACAGGACCACTCTGAGTTATTGTGAGTTCCCCTCTTATCTCCCAGAGGGTGTTTTTAAAGGAATGGGGTGTGCGCATTTGATCAAAAATGAAAAATGCAGCTTCTCTGTTATAGCAATGTTGAGTTGTTGTATACCCCCCAAAATGTACACTTGTACCATGTGGGGCTGGATGAGTGAATACAGGTTCAGAAACTTTCATCAAGTTCTCAGGAGGTAAAGTTCTTCTCTTTCAAAACTTCAGGTGAACAGCTCTGAACTTTTGATCTGCTGAGAAAAGAAAGGGTGAAGTAACTGTAGGGCGATTTGGCTTTACACTTTTCACATCGCCTCTGGAGGGTTTGATAGTTTCTCTTGGCCACCCCATCTACTAAAATCAAACCCTGCCAGAGTGTCCCATTCCTTCGTTCCTCAAAGCCAATGAATTTAATTTGGGGGGAAAGAAAGACATTGTAAACGTCTGTCTTCTAGAGAGGATGTGAAAGAGACGAAGGGCAGAGTAAGAGAGATGGACAACGTATGAAGGTGTTGGTGTTGCTGGAGCAAGAATCATCAATGTCTTGGCTGCCCAGCGGGGCTGGACTTTGAAGCAGGTGGGGGTGGAGATCCTGGCTGCAGGGGAACATGAGGCAGGCTTGCCTCTTCGGCACGACCCCGTGGTCAGTTCACAGTGGGCACCTGGTTCTGATGAAGGCTGAACTCTTTGGCTTTGAGACGTAAGCTGGCAATGCTGTTGGCCATGTTGACCCCTTGGGTGGGCGTAGTGGGGCTGCTAGAAGTGTACGAAGGCACTGTGTTGCTGAGCCATGCGAGGTGGGGAGAGAGGGAAACAAAAAAGAGTTATAAGTCTTAACAGCAATTGTTGCTTGCTCAAGGCCACCCACCCTCTGCCCACGTCGCATCTCTCATCAGCCCTACTTCACATCAGATGTGTGGTATTCCAGGGTTGGGGCAGGTGGGAAAAATGGGAGCTTTGTAGCCACTGATTCTTCTCACCCTTTGTGGTGTTTGGAACCAAAAATGCTGAAAGGAGGCAAGTTAGCCACTGAAGATGGGCTCTAGGGTTACTCTGGAGAAGGGGTGTGGGAAGCTCACCAAGGAGTCATTCTGTTTGCGCCAAAGCTAAGCATTTAGGAACACCGACAACACAACAGGCTTCAGCTTCAAGACAAAGGTGTGGAAGTTCTGTTATGTTTTATGGAAAACTCCACTTAAGAAGATATTGGAGCACTCCAAACCATTTGAACACATTTGTGCACAGCAAATAGCAGACCTAGCTGAAAGGCAACACATGGAGATCTGCAGTGATAATTGAAATGCACCCCTAATTATCATTATTGTACAATTATAACAGTATTGAGATGGGGTGTGACTGTGACTTTCTCACACTTCTGAATTTCCCCCTACACTACAAGCTCACACTTTCTTGAATGTTTTTGCTGGGCTGTAATATGTCCTGAAGCTCTGGTCATGGCTATTCGTTATCTAGGGGGAAGACAGAGAGAGGTGTGTAACTGTATTTTTGGCAGTACCAGTAAAAAGATAAACCCCAAACTTGCTTCTTGAGATCAGCATCTTTTTCTGAATATGTTGTGGGAACCTACGCATATCATGTCACACACTTTCATCTCAATCCATCTTGCATGACTCTGATTGCATGCATACCTTCGTTTGCAATTTCAGTAACTGACAAAGTTATGCTGCTCTCTGAACTTAATTGCTTTACACTCCTAAATTCTGTTTCCCTTTGAAGTGGAGCAGCATGCTCTGATTTTAGACCATCTCTCTCCTCCTGCTCCCTTGCAAAATAAGCATTCTCTAGGCAACTGAAGCAACTTCAGTTTCCCTTCAGTTTCCCTTCTTTTCTTGTCCCTGGTCTTGTTAGCACTTTTGTTTGAAAATGGATATAATTATTGTTGCTAATCTGCTTTGTAGGTCTGTGTAGGAAAATGGTCTGGGTTCTTTTCTGCACAGAAAGGAAAACGGAAGACTGCTCTGGACTTACCTGTATTGGGATGTTGTTGACCAGGAGAGATAGTCTGGGCTCAGGTTGGTTGGACGGGGGGCCATGGGTTGTTCAATGGCTGCATCTTGGCTGTAGGATTTGAGGAGTGATGCCGATCTGTTGGCAAGCATGGCCCTCTCATTTCGGCGAAATTTGGCCCTCCGGTTCTGAAACCATACCTGGCAGAGAGGAAGAGTGCTAGGATGTTATTTTAATCTGCAATTTAAGGAAGATAATACTGAGTAAGAACATGAGTCCATTCAGCTCAATATTGTCCACACTGACTGGCGGCAGCAGCTCTCCGGGGTTTCAGGCAGGGGACATTCCCAGCCCTACCTGGAGATGCCACAAGGGGCTAAAGCCAGGACCTCCTGCATCCAAAGCAAATGCTCCAACACTGAGCTGCAGCCTTTCCTCTAAAAGAAGAATAAATATGCCAGTCCTCATGGTTCTGAATAAATATGCATGGGCAGAATTAAACATGGAACGCTGTCTTATACTGAGTCAGACCCTTGGACTGTCTAGCTCAGTATGCTGGCAGTTGCTCTCTTGGGTTTCAGGCATAGTATTTTCTCAGCACTACCTAGAGATGCTATCAGGTATAGAACCTGGGACCTTCTGCATGTACAGGAGATGCTCTACCACGGAACTACAGGGAGCTTGAACACCCACAACTTCATTCCGGTCCCTGCAGGTGTACATCTCTGGAGAGATGGTTGCCTTCAGCTATTCTCTTCTCCCTCTCACCTGCACTCTGGCCTCGCTAAGGCTGACCCTCCGTGCCAACTCCTCCCGGACAAAGGCATCGGGGTAGTGCGTCCTCTCAAAGACCCTCTCCAGAGCCTGGAGCTGGCTGCTGTTGAATGTGGTGCGGTTTCTCCTCTGCTTCTTCTTCCGCTTGGCGGAGCTGCGGGATGCACTCAAGCTCTCACCTGTTGGGGGACAAAAGAGAGGCAATGATGATGCCACGATGAAGCCACAAGAACATAGGAAGAGCCTGGTGGATCAGGCCAATGGCCCATTTCATCCAGCATCCTTTTCTCACTGTGGCTGAACAGTTTCCTATGGGAAACCAGCAAGCAGGATCTGAGCTCAAGAGCCCTCTCCCTTCCTGTGGTTTCTGGCACTGGTATTCAGAAGCATTGCTGCCTCTGAGGTGGAGCATGGCTTTCCATACACATCACACCTGGGTGGGCAGGAACTATACCCTTAATGTACCTGGAGAAGAAAATGCTGAGAGTTGATACAATAGCCATCTGGAGGGCTATCACATGTAAGAAAGAATAGACTTGTTTCCTGCTGCTCCAGAGAGGAGGACTATGGGAAATTGCAGTCATGCCTATCACCTGGAAGGAAATTAACTCATTTATTCACTCTCCTTTTTCACCATATGAACTCACTGAGATAGGAAGTGCCTGAGCTTGCTCACTACAAGCTCAGACCACGTGGTTAGAACTATTTCACTATATTTTGTATCCCAAGATTTCTGCCTGTGTTTAATTGTTGCTTCATGGAAAAAATGAATGAACCTGACCTTTGGAACTTTGTAAGTAAAGCATGTTTAAACTTGCTAAAGTGTGCTCACTGCTAAGAGGGGTAGAAATGGGTAAGATCTGGTAGTGACTCAGGATAGGATATTTTAAAGGTTTAACAACCTAAATTATGGTAACTAGATGTCCCCATTTCCCAGGGACAGTCCCCGGATTTATAAAGCTCTCCCTGGACAAAATCCGCCCCGGAATGTCCCCGGATTTATATTTTAAGTGTTGTAGATTTATTAGTAGGGAATGAATGTTGTGTGATTGGTTCAACAACACAAGAAACAGCATATGGGGACTTCCAGCGAGGCAAAATGCGAGCAGCTCCTGAAGCCAGCCAGAGCCAACTGCGCTACCAGGCTGGCTCCGGGGTGCTGACTGCCTCTGCCACCACCACTGCCGCTGCTGAGGGGGAACAGGGGATGCCCGGCGCGTCAACTGGGGGAACCACTGACACACACACCCCACGACCCAAATCAAACCGGGAGCGAGAGCGCCCGTCCACCCAGCCAACTGCCCAGTGGCGCTCCAGGGCCAGGAAAACCCTGGAGCCAAAGCAGGGAGCAGGGGGAGAAGGAAGAGAGAGAAAGATGGAGGAGAAAAAAGAGGGGAGCCCTGACCTTGTCGCTGCCGCTGAGGAGGAGAGGTAGGAGAGCACCGGGAGGGCAAGGACACCTGGCCGAGCCCAGGCCTGACCTGAGCCTACTCCACAGTGGCTAGCACTCCAAGAGAGCAGGCTGGGACTTCTTTTTTAAGAAAAACAAACTTTTTTAAAAAATAACTTTTTTTCTCTTTTTTCAAAAAAAAAGTGTCCCCGGATTCTTTGAAAAAAAATCTGGTAACCTTAACCTAAATCCCCACAATATTTTGCTGCTTGCTTTTGTGACTTTAAAACTGTTGTTGGGTCTTTCTCTATTACCAGAGTTTGCTTGCCCTGAATTTCTGGATGTAGGCATTGGGTGCATTCATTTATTAATTACCCCACATGGGTGATTTGTATGTATCTATTCCCCCACCCACCCAAGGACCTGAACCAATGGATTCAAATTACAAGAAATGAGAGTCTAAACATTAGGAAGAACTTTCTGGTGGTAGGAGCTGTTTGACAGCGGAACAGACTCCCTCGGAAGGTGGTGGACTCTCCTTCCTTGGAGGTTTTTAAGCAGAGATTGGATGGCCATCTGTCATGGGTGCTTTAGTTGAGATTCCTGCATTGCAGAGGGGTGTGGACTAGATGAGTCTTTGGTTCCCTTCCAACTCTACTATCACATGATTCTATAAAATGCAGCCTAGGAAGGTGCAGTCCGCCAGAGAATGGTCCCTGGGCGTGTGTTTCAGTTTAAATTCTGTCCTGAAATCCTATACAGCAATTTTGCCTCCCACTCTGTTATGCAAACATCTGGCTTCCATTTGTTCCCTAATGGCGGGAAAGAAAGTTATTTTGGAATTCACTTTTTATAAAAAAATGGAATAATTTTATGACATCCCCTTTGATTTTCAGCAGGGTTGCCCCAGATTCTTCTGCTGTGTGTCAAATCTAAGTGACTGTGATGTGGCGAAACGTTTTGCTGCTTGCCCGAATTGCTCGCTAAGAGATGAGTTGGGATTGAGGGCACAAGAGACTCACTCTAAAACAGGGGGTGGGGGGCTCAGCCCTTGGGGATGCATGCAGCCCCTCAGACCTCTCCACCTGGCTCTCAGAACCCTTCCCAGGCTTTCACTGCTTGGCACCCTCTCTGAGTGATTTTGTCCTGCAGGGATGTGTCTTTGAGCTTCTTGTCTGCCTGGATGGAGGATAGCATACCCTCAGACATTCCTCAGATGAAAACAGGGACGTTTCTCACTCTTCCCCTCCCCAACTGAACCTACTCGATGCTCTGCCAGCAGAGCATTTCCACCACCCTCCTCCCTGCCTGTACCTCAGAGCCATGCGTCACACGAAGCTATGCCTCCATGTTGTTGGCAAATCTCTTCCTCCTCACCCGGTCTCCAGTAGCCGCTATGAGCTGCCCAAGAGAGGAGGCTGGCATTTAAGGTGGCCATGGAGAGGCTGCGGGGTGCTCGCTCACAGCTGCAACTGTCACCCAGGGCAAGCACCGGCTCATGCTCACCGCCAAGCTCGGCAACAGTGGCACTGATGGGAAATAGGGACACTCTGAGGGACAGGCTGAGACCCTATCTGCCTGCAGACTGTCTCGCCAGAGTGGTGCATGCTCCGATTATCTCCCGCTTGGACTACTGCAATGCGCTCTATGTGGGGCTACCTTTGAAGGTAACCCGGAAACTACAACTAATCCAGAACGCGGCAGCTAGACTGGTGACTGGGAGTGGCCGCCAAGACCACATAACACCTAGTGGTTGAAAGACCTAGTACACTCCTAGTACGTTTCCGAGCACAATTCAAAGTGTTGGTGCTGACCTTTAAAGCCCTAAACGGCCTCAGCCCAGTACACCTGAACTCCACCCCCATCGTTCTGCCCAGACACTGAGGTCCAGCGCTGAGGGCCTTCTGGTGGTTCCCTCATTGCAAGAAGCCAAGTTACAGGAACCAGGCAGAGGACCTTCTCAGTAGTGGCACCCGCCCTGTGGAATGCCCTCCCACCAGATGTCAAAGAACAACTACCAGACTTTTAGAGGACATCTGAAGGCAGCCCTGTTTAGGGAAGCTTTTAATGTTTGATATATTACGGTATTTTAATATTTTGTTGGAAGCCGCCCAGAGTGGATGGGGAAGCCCAGCCAGATGGGTGGGATATAAGTATATTATTATTATTATTATTATTATTATTATTATTATTATTATATCAAAACAGAAGCTTTTGTAATTCCGGGGCTGTCCCTGGGCAATCAGGACACTTGGAGAGTATGGGATAAAGAAAGGCTGATGAGTGCAGAAACTAACCCACTGTGCAAAGGGGGAAATTCGTATGAGTTGCTCTGTCTGCTTTTGCCTCTGGCTCCTCCCAAGTTATTGGGATGTGCACCCCACCCCACCCCCACCCCCCACCCTGGAAAGAAAATGTGGCCTTTGGACTGAAAAGGGTTTCCCACTCCTGCTCTAAAATAACTTGTTGATAATTTCCCTGCCTTCCAAAGTGAATAGCCAGTTCTAAGCTTGCCCGCCTGCCTTCCTGGGGGTGAGACTTTCCAAGTCTACAGTTCTATTATTCCTCTGGCACCTCTGCTTTAACCCTTCCTTCTCCTCTTATTCGGCTCAGCTGAAGGGGTGGAAATAGCCTGGAGTGCATTAGCTGTACATACCGCCAAAGAAAAATAAATGCAGCTCCTTTCTAGTTAGCTCTAACCTCTCTCTCTCCGAGAATCCCTTCCCCACCCCCTCGAAATAACAATTATGGTAAAATGTGACCCAGAGGCTGCAGACATCTCTAAGCAAATAAATAGGCTTTATTAATTAACACGAGTTCTTAGCAAACGGAACCCCGGTTCGATCTCAGGTGGTCTGAATTAGCAAAAGCAAACAAGGTGCTTAACGTGGATTTAACAAATTCACACTGACTCGGTTATATTAGGAGGGATGTCCTTTGCCCAGAAATTGTTTGGAAAGGCAGGACCTGTCACCCACCCCTTCTCCCAGGTCAGTTTTTGGAAACGAAGTGCTCTCCTTCACAGCTGGGATGAGAAACCTGTGGCTCTTGAGACATTGCTCAACTCTTAATTCCCATCAACCCCAGACAGCAGGGACAAGTATAGTGGGATATGTATCTAGGTGAACCTTTCGATTTCATTTCTCTCTCTCTCTCTCTCTCTCTCTCTCCATTCTAAAGTTCAAGTTCTCCACATTTCCACTTGATGCAATTTTTTTTTTAAAAAAGTCCTTATTCACCAGCATTTTAGTAATAATAATAAAAAATAATATTTATTTATTTATTTCTATGCTGCCCATCTGACTGGGTTGCCCCAGCTACCCTGAGTAGCTTCCAACAAATTTAAAACATTGAACACAGTCACACATTAAACAGACTCAGCCTAGTATACCTGAAGGAGCATCTCCACCCCCATTGTTCTGCCCGGTCGCTGAGGTCCAGCACAGAGGGCCTTCTGGCAGTTCCCTCACTGCAAGAAGCAAAGCTACAGGGAACCAAGCAGAAGGCCTTCTCGGTAGTGGCGCCCGCCCTGTGGAATGCCCTCCCATCAGATGTCAAAGAGATAAACAACTACCTGACATTTAGAAGACATCTGAAGGCAGCCCTGTTCAGGGGAGTTTTTAATGTATGACATTTTAATGTATCTTTAATCTTCACAGAGTGGCTGGGGAAACCCAGCCAGATGGGCGGGGTATAAATAATGAATTATTATTATTATTATTATTATTATTATTATTATTATTATTATTATTATTATTATTTAAAAACCTCCCCATACAGGCTGCCTTCAGGTGTCTTCTAAAAGCCTAATAGCTGTTTATTTCCATGACATCTGATGGGAGTGTGAACTTACCCTAATATGCATTTTGTGTGTGTGTGTGTGTGTGTGTGTGTGTGTGTGTGAGAGAGAGAGAGAGAGAGAGAGAGAGAGAGAGAGAGAGAGATTTTTTGCCTAATGGGCACTTCTTTGCAAAGTGATTTTCCCTGATATAATGCATTTTTGCAAGCCATTTTCACAAATGAAGCCAGGCTAGTGAAGGGTGTGAGCTGAAGAGGCATCCCAAGGCCCAAACAGAGGTAGCTGGAGGCCCCTCCAGGCCTGAGAGTCTACACGCCTGCTCCAGCAATTTCCCATGGAAAAGGTGCCAGGACTGTCTCACAGTATATGGCTTTTTTTCTGCTTACGCTTGTGGAAAGGGGAAAATATGTGTGATGTGCCATAGCTAACCTCAAGCGGCTCTAAGTGCTAAAGCTGGTTTTTGGGGGAAAGAAATTGGAAGTGTATAACAACTTGGACAGAAATCAGATATCTTTGCTCAGTAGAAAGAAAATAAATGCACAAATCCTGGTCTTCTTCAAAGTGTTGCAATGGTTGTGCATCATTCCCAATCTCTGCTGAGCGGCAGAAAGATTTTAGGGGGTTCCAGGGTTGTGTTTCCATTGGGAAATCAAGGCATGGTGGAGACTAGTGTCTTTAAGGAATATGGTTTGTTGTACACATATTTACACCTGGGTCTACTTTGGAGAGAGTTCAGAGTATTACGTGTCAAGAGGGGCTTGTTCCCCACAGCAGTGCAGCGCTGGAGTCCAAGGCATCCTGCAAACAATCTCTGTGCCTCTGCCCCAGCCGGCCAAGATGGTTCTGCCCTTCACAGCTACTCACCGAGTTCACCCCATTCTTCCCCAACCGCTAAATTTCAAAAGGACACATTTTTCCTGTAACTTCTCCCTCTCGTCTCTACTATTTACTCGAAGTTCAGGTAAAAGAGGGTCAATGACTGGCCACTGTCAGGTAATTACACCTTGGACTCGGCTGCATTGGCAAAGAAAAAGTGCTTTATATGCGTTATTTAGGCATGATAACACTGTGACACCAAATGGCGCTGTGAAGTTCTGTTTTCGCCAACCCAATTTCTCATGCAAAGCTTACAAGGCATTTAACTGAAACACTTCTTTGATGTGCCTGGATCCAGCCCTTGATAGTCCTTCTTCCCAGGAGATTTCCTGGTTTAGCCTGCATTTTAAATCTCGTGTCTGGCATCTTCTCTTCAATGCTCTAAGTATTATCTAAATGTTACCATTTCTTAGTTTCTAACATTCCCTAACGCTAGCAGTTACAGGTATCCTTTCACCAAAAAACTCTTGTTACCCCAGATCTGTAACAAAAGTTTTGACCCATATGGCTACTTTCCTGTAGGGCAAAGGTGGGCGGTCCCGTCCCCCCCAGCTCCATACCCAATGGTGGGCAAGACCACAGCTGGAAGGGGATGGAGACACACCCCTTTCCTCTATTTTTCTGCCATTTCCCTTCTCCCTCTGTTTTCTGTTTCTTCCACTCCTTTTCTCTCTCACACATCCTTGCTGCCACCTCCCATCTATCTTGCACACTTTCTTCACCGCCTCCTTTTTTCTCACACTCTCTTTCTGCCTCCCCCTTCTCTCTCACACTCAGGATAGGTTAAATCCTCTTCTCTGGTGCCAGGGCCCTAATCCAACTTCCCTCCCAGTGTTATGGGATCTAATCTCTGGCCTGACTCCTCTTATCTAGCTTGGCCTTTAATGAGCACACCAAGTCTCTAACGAAACATCTGTAAGAAACATCATAGGTCTTTCATCTTCCTCTCTACCACCTAAATCCTGACCTTGATGTTCATGGAGTGTTTTTATTTCATTTTATTCTTTTAACTGGTGAATTTGGAATGGGGAATATGTTATTACAGGTTCTGGGTGCCAGAGTTTGAGGGTGTAAGTCACACACAATCCTTGGGTTCAGTAAAAGTTAGAATTAATGAGGTTTGGCTAAATTGTGCCCAACTCAATTTATGCTGTTAAGCCGGGCTAGTTTGGCAGAGATAGCTGGATGAGGGCCTTGGAAGAACAAATGCTGATGATGGCTGAACTGTTAACCCATCAAGAAGGCCATTAACAGAGATTGGTGGAAATGGTGAAAGCCCCTCTGTGAATTGAGGTGTCCTTAGTTAGCAGAGATGGGACATGGGTGGCGCTGTGGGTTAAACCACAGAGCCTAGGACTTGCCGATCAGAAGGTCAGCGGTTCAAATCCCCGTGACGGGATGAGCTCCCATTGCTCGGTCCCTGCTCCTGCCAACCTAGCAGTTCGAAAGCACGTCAAGTGCAAGTAGATAAATAGGTACTGCTCTGGCAGGAAGGTAAACGGCATTTCCGTGCGCTGCTCTGGTTCACCAGAAGCGGCTTAGTCATGCTGGCCACATGACCCGGAAGCTGTACGCCGGCTCCCTCGGCCAATAAAGTGAGATGAGCACCGCAACCCCAGAGTCACCTGCAACTGGACCCTAATGGTCAGGGGTCCCTTTACCTTTACCTTTAGTTAGCAGAGACAAAAGGCCAGCTTTTCAGGAGGAAGGGGGGGAATTGCAGTGGGCACTGACATAAGTGAACAGGAAGAAGTGTCATCTTTGCAAGCTGGGGGGGGGGGACCAGAGCAGGAGGGGAATGGTCTGTTTTATGCTGTAGAAAGGATCAGATATGATGTTTGGGATTTCTTGGAGTCCAAGGCTGCAGCAATGGGAGGAGGAGCACAACAATTTTGGGATTTGGATGTTCTGAACTCTCTCCATCTAGATGCAGATTGTATGTTGTTGGCATCCATCTGCCTTGAGAGACAATGGAGTGGGCCTGGGGTGTGTGAAGTCAAACTGCTGCATTAGCAGCACAGAAATGACCTCTCTGCGGCACAAGCATGGACAGTATATACAGAGGTCCTAGGCTGACCAGACAACAAGACCCCACTCTCAGCCGCACTGATGTGGTCCAAAGGGAAGCAGAGCAATACATTTGGCACCAACCTGGCTACAGGAGTTTCCAAAGGAGGCGTACAATGCACCATCCAACCACCTTAGGGATTCCACTCTGGATTTGAGTAGGGTTTCCTCCTTAGCCCTTTCTCCTGACGATGTCCCGCAAGGCAGCAGAGGTTTAGGATCAGTTTTCCTTCTCCTAGAGGGGCTCCCTTCCCAGGTAGACAAGCCCCATCTGCCTCTCACTTCCCTCTACAGGATATGCTGTATATATGTGTAAGTAATCCATATATCATAAAGACACTGCAGTCTCTGCTTTGCCTCTTTGTTCCAAAAAGTAACCCAGATCCTGACAAGCGCTGCTGGTACCTCAGGAATCTCACACTGCTCAGAGGTTGAGGTGGTATGTCACACTGGTATAAGAAGTGGGATCTGTGTTTTCTAGAGGAAAAGGGCTGAGGGCTAGATGTTCCTGAGCCAAAACAGAGGGAGAAACAGCAGCATTCCTAGAGCAGGTCATGTTGGTGGTCCAGCAGCAGGTCCAGCAACAGATGCAGCAAGAAAACCAGCAGCTTTATAAAATAGAGCAGCACCCGGCAAAGTGGCAGAGAAGCCTCTGTGGAGAGGAAAACATGACTCCAAGCAAGGTGAGTGCTCTGCCAGATGGAAAGATGCTACAAGTGCTGGAGGTGACCCAGGATTTAGGCACAAACTATTTTGAGCCTTGTATGAAAATTCTCAATCTAACTCAGGGTGGTCCTGGGGTATAGTATTATGTTCCAAGTGAAATCACAGTACTACTTCTGGACATGGGGGGTGGGGAGCAAATTAATTCTCATTCTTTCTAGGTCAGATATCTGGCAAGGCAACGTTGTTTTGCCTGAAACCACATTCAGGCTGGAGCAGAGACAGACTCTCAGGTTTTCTTTTACTTCACTTTATGGTTCTAAAGAATAGCTGCTTGTAGGGGTAGGATTCACTTGGTCTGTTTTTCATGGCGGGCGGACTGCATCCAACATTCCCACACTTGTTTGTGGATCTGAACATGCCTCCTAGTCAGATGACACTTCGCTCCTGATTTTGTAGTGTACTTTGAGCATGCAAAAAAGGCTGCACAGAAATATGTATTATTGCATAAAAGATGCACAGGAAGTGCATGGTGTGTGTTTTTTTACTTGCAAGTGCACCAGAAAGCATTGGAAAGTATGTTTTACATATAAAAGGTACACAAAGTGCACATGACAGAATAGCATGCAAAGAAACAAGACAGAACAGGACGGAATGAGGTGCAACAAAACAGAATGGGACGGCAAGAAAACAGAATGGGTCAGGACATCCTGTCCTACCACAAGATGCAACAGACCTATGACTGTGTGCCACTGAGACCTAAACAGGATGGAATTAACTGCTCAGTCCATCCCTAACTCATTCTGGTGTAGACATTCTTCCTACTTGGAAAAGAATCTTCTCTCTCCATGGCTAGATCCACACTGATCTGGGAAAAATAAAAGCATGTTTAAAACCCCCCAGTAATATAGCTCTCAATTTAATTTCCCATTGACGGCAGATCATTGCTCTACAGCGCCCTCTGGTGTCACATTTTTATAACACATTTTAACGTTTTAACTGACCAGTGTAGATTAGTCCCATGTGTCCTCAAAAGTTAAGTCCCCCTGAATTCAACAGGGCCTACTCCTAGGCAAATGGGTTTAAGAGTGCTGCTGTCACTGAGGCTGGTAATGTGGAACCTCAGGCCTGGGGGCCAGATGTGGCCCTCCAACTTCTGTCTATATGGTCCTCGGGACTCGCTCCATCCCTTCCCCAGTCCAGCCCCCTCTCCCCCTTGCTGGCCTTGCTCTACAAACCTCCTTGAGTGCTTTGGCTAGCTGGAAGGTATCCCTCAATGGGATTATGCCTCTTGCTTGTCAGGATGGGGAGGTGTGCTCATAGTAATGTCTGAATTCTCCATGACTTGAACAGTAGCCTATTTCACAAAGGTAAAAGTAATGTTTGTTGCTCTACCTACAACTTTTTTTTTTTTTTTTTTTTTGCTTCTGGCTGACACCCCCCCCCCCCCCCGTCATGCAGCTCTCAGAACGTTTCCCACAAGGGAACATGGCCCCCAGTCTGAATTAAACAATTCCTCAATGCTGATTTAGAAGCCCAATCAAAACAAAAAAAACTTTTCAATTTGATTTTAGCTGTTCGTCTCCAACTTTTGGCCTTTCACATTTTATTTGCTGCTTGTTGACTTTGGACTGCTGTTGGGGGTTTTTTAATGCTTCGCCCCCAATGCAATTATTCCTGCATTGCAGAGGTTAGACAGGATGGCCCCTGTTGTCCCTTCCAACTCTACATTTCTGTGATTCAATGTTTCTACCCATCCCCAGAATCTAAGCAATTTCTCTAAATGCTTTCATGAAAGGGATAATTTTAATGCCCTGTCTCCTGCTAAATAGTCCAGCAAGTTCATGCTACTGTGTTGAAAACCTGCTAAACCCACTAGTGCAGCAGAGGCAACTCTGGAGCCTGAGAAGTGGAGGTTTCCTTGAGTCAAGGAAGAGAGAGGTTTTTATAACTTCTGCTGGTCTCCTTTATGGGAGGAAAAGACCCTAAATGGCTACTAGTCATAATGGCTATATTCTCCCTCCACTGTCAGAGGCAATATGCAAATCACTGGGATTGTGAGTGTGGAGAGTTGCTGTTATGCTCAGGTCTTGCTTTTGGGCTTCCCTTAATAGAAAATGGAAACGGCCTCAGCCCAGTATACCTGTAGGAGCGTCTCCACCCCCATCGTTCTGCCCGGACACTGAGGTCCAGCACCGAGGGCCTTCTGGTGGTTTCCTCATTGCGAGAAGCAAAGCTACAGGGAACCAGGCAGAGGGCCTTCTCGGTAGTGGCGCCTGCCCTGTGGAACGCCCTTCCACCAGATGTCAAAGAGATAAACAACTACCTGACATTCAGAAGACATCTGAAGGCAGCCCTGTTCAGGGAAGTTTTTAATGTGTGACATTTTAGTGTATTTTTTGTCTTCGTTGGAAGCTGGCCAGAGTGGCTGGGGAAACCCAGCCAGATGGACGGGGTACAAATAATAATTTATTATTATTATTATTATTATTATTATTATTATTATTATTAGGTATCTGGTTGACCACTGTAAGAACAGGATGTAGCACGATGAGCAGGTCTCCAGCAGAGCTCTTCTTATGCTCTGCCTTTACCACTGAAGGCAGTAGGTCTCTTAACAGCCCATTACTGGGAATCACCACTATGAAGACTGACTTTACAGTAACGCCCTGTTTGTGGACTTCTCTGAAGAAGCGTCTGGTTGGCCCCTGTGAGACTGAAGTGCTGGCCTAGACGAGCTCCTTTTGACCTGAACCCACGGGCAGGCCTCTTCCTCTGAATGTCTATTATGATAGCAGAACCTCCATGCCCAGAAGCAATCTATCCTCAAATGCCAGTTGCTGGAATTCACAGGTGTTGCTGTTGTACTGAAGTCTTATTTGCAGGCTTCCCAATTGGGGCATCTGGTTGGGCACTGTCAGAACAGGCTCCTGGGCTAGATGGGGCCCCATTCATCCTCATTCAGCAGCTAGGCTCTTCCCATTGTGACAGCAGAACCTTCATGCCTGGAGGTAGCCTACCTCTGTATACCAGACGATGGGGAAGAACAACAACTGGATATTTTCTGCTGCACTTGGGTCTTGCTGAGGAGCTTCCCATAACAGACATCTGGTTGGCCACAGTCAGAGTAAGATTATATGGGCCACACTTTGGCCTGATCAAACAGCCTGGCTCTTCCTATATCCTTGCATTGCTGCCTTAATCTTGTGCCCATTCTGCCAACCAGGAGACCCCTGGCTTTCCTCTGTCCACACTTCAAGCTTCCCCCTGACTTTGCTGCTCTGTGCTTCGTTGGAGGAAGCTTCCCCCCCACCCCGCCTACAGCCCGCCCTCCACAACCCCGTGGCTTCCCATGTGCGTTCCAGTTCCCCTCGTGTGAGGCCTGGAGCAATTCAGATTCAGTGGCCGGGAAGGACGGCGCCTCTCCACATCTGGTTCAGCGCGAGAGGCTGGCGCCGACCGTAGCCACAGACTTCAGTTGGGGAGAGAGACACAGACTTTAATAGGCTCGTACAATTCGCTTCCTCAGCTATCGCTGTGACTGAAAAGCTGCTTTGTTATATTTCAATTCTACACACACACACTCCCCTCCATGTATGTATATATGTATATATATATATTCCAAGAGGGGTTGGAGGGAGGGGAACTGTGATGGCATTTCTGCAGGATGGATACAAGTTCCTGGTTTGAAAGGGGCAACAAGCATTATCCTCTTAGCTCTTTCCAAGGAGATGGGAGATTTGGGGGGGGGGGTGGACAGACACAAAAGCCTCTGAATATTCTGCAGACGGAGAAGATTCCTTGAAACCCATACCCTGCCAGGAGCCAAAGGCTGCTTTAAAGATACCAACTTGCAAAAATAGGGTTTGCTTCATCTGCTGTGCCAACACTGATATCTGGACAATCCATAGGAGAAATTTATTTATTTATTGCTTTTATACCCCACCTTTCTCCTCCATGAAGTTCAGAGTGGAGTTCTCCCCTTCCTCATTTAATCCCCACAACAACCCTGTGAAGCAGGCGAGGCTGAGAGGCAGTGACTGGCTTCCAAGATCACCCAGTCTGAGCTTCATGGCCAAGCGAGAATTGGAACCCCGGCCTCCCGGGTCCTGGTCTAACCATTGTGCCACTATGCCACTATTCTAACCACTATGCCACACTGCCTTTTATATATGGAGTGCTGAATATTGTTTCCCTATGAACAGAGACATCAAAGAAGGCTTCAATCCGCTTGCATAGACACAGCAGAGTTCTGGCTGTTCCTAGGAAGTGGAGAAGGGAGCAAGAAACAGATTCTGTGCATCCTCAGAGGCATCAGTGATTCCAAGCCATTATGGTAGGGTTGCCAGGCCAGAAGCATCCTAGGCCCTGAAATTTCAGGGTCCAAACCTAAGACCTAGCGATATCCTAGGTGATGGCATGGAGGTGGACCTTGGAGATGGTGGTTAATGGGGGGGGGGGAAGCAGAGGAATGCAGCCCCACCCCCAAAACATCTATGCTATAATTTGCAACTCACTCCTGCTGGGATGAAGCTTGCAAGCTGCATGCACAGTCTCAATAATTTATTAATTATTACTATTACTAAAAACACTCTTGCCCATCTAGAGGTTAAGCCCCCCCTCCCCGCTGCCATCTACAGGGGGCACGCAAACATGGAGACTTCAGTTACAGATAGGTAGCCGTGTTGGTCTGCCATAGTCAAAACAAAACAAATTCCTTCCAGTAGCACCTTAAAGACCAACTAAGTCAGTTCTTGGTATGAGCTTTCGTGTGCATGCACACTTCTTCAGATACCTTCAGTTCTTCTTCAGATACCTTCTTCAGTTATCTGAAGAAGTGTGCATGCACACGAAAGCTCATACCAAGAACTGACTTAGTTGGTCTTTAAGGTGCTACTGGAAGGAATTTGTTTTGTTTTGACTATGGAGACTTCAGGTGAGGCCTGGAGGTTTGGCAACCATACAGTGGTACGTCAGGTTACAGATGCTTCAGGTTACAGACTCCGCTAACCCAGAAATAGTACCTCGGGTTAAGAACTTTGCTTCAGGATGAGAACAGAAATCGGGCTCCGGCGGCGCGGCAGCAGCAGGAGGCCCCATTAGCTAAAGAGGTGCTTCAGGTTAAGAACAGTTTCAGGTTAAGAACCGACCTTCAGAATGAATTAAGTTCTTAACCCGAGGTACCACTGTGTAAGATAGCCATGCTCTTCCTTCGCAGTCAATAGGCAATAAATGCTTCTGAATACCAGTTGCTGGAAACCACAAGAAGGGAGAGGTTGTTCTTGCGTTCAAATTCTGCTTGTGTTATTCTTTTTGCAAACCATGTTATCTTTTGTTTGCTTTTTAAACAGCCAAGCCACATGTAAAATTTAATAAATAACTAAACTGAGATGAAAATCTGCTGCTAAGGATGCCTAAGCTTAAAGGTAAAGGTAAAGGTAAAGGGACCCCTGACCATTAGGGTCCAGTTGCAGGTGACTCGGGTTGCGGCGCTCATCTCGCTCTATAGGCTGAGGGAGCTGGCGTACAGCTTCCGGGTCACGTGGCCAGCATGACTAAGCCGCTTCTGGTGAACCAGAGCAGCGCACGGAAACGCCGTTTACCTTCCCACTGGAGCAGTACCTATTTATCTACTTGCACTTGACGTGCTTTCGAACTGCTAGGTTGGCAGGAGCAGGGACCGAGCAATGGGAGCTCATCCCGTCACGGGGATTTGAACCGCCGACCTTCTGATCAGCAAGTCCTAGGCTCTGTGGTTTAACCCACAGCGCCAACTGTGTCCCTAAGCTTACTCCCTCACAAAAATTACAACTACCCTGGTTCCTTGGGGAGCTACAGTTAATCTCGTTTGAGATTTTGGGGCAGCGCTAACCTCCTTGTGATGCAACGGTAGTTGGGCTTCAACCTCAAAGGCCTACGCTCCCTTACCATGTGACCACCCTGGGCCAGTCTGTCTACCAGCCTAGGGGTGCTGAGAGGGTTAAAAAGTATACATGGGAGCTTTCAGGAAAACAATGGCAGGATTTTATTATTCCCTGTTCTCGGCCCTGCAAGCTTTCCTTTCACCAACTAACTTCCCAACTCCCATTTTGGACTGGGACAATGGGTTTTTTTGAGGGAACTTTTTCCACATGGTTTTAGACCCTCGTCTTTATTTTTCCAAATATGAGGTTCGTCAATGAAGCTGTCTGGAATCTTCGAATAATCTGGGTTTCTGTATTTTTAACTTCACACTCCTTCCTTTCTCCTGCCAATAATATCATGGCAATAAATTGTCCCGCCCAAATGAACAGATGTTCAAACAAAAGAGTCCCACTCTGCTGGAACTCAACTTGGACGTTTCCTCCAGAAACAACCTAATCTTCCTGCCTCCTTTGATTTGCCCCTTTTTAATATTTTTTCTTCATTGTAGGGTGGGGTGAATTGTTCCCTTTGTCCATATTTTGTTTTTTCAGAAGCCCCTTTTCTTTCAAATAAGTTTATTATGCCTACAGTTCATAGCTAACAATTAGTTATTCTGTCTTCATCCAACCATCTCCAGGTTGTCATCGTGCAAAAAGGCAACTCCTCGTTCCCACCCTCCCTTTTATCTGAACCAGGAGCAGAGAGCCTTTCTCAACCCCAAGGACCACATTCTTTTCCAAACAACCTTCCAGGGACCTCATAGAATCATGGAATCATAGAGTTGGAAGGGACCATGAGGGTCATCTAGCCCAACCCCCTGAAATACAGGAATCTTTTGCCCAACATGGGGCTCGAACCCACAACCCTGAGATTAAGAGCCTCATGCCAGTGGTGACTGGTTTCAAGGACGCCAGGAAAGAAACCACTCAAAGCAGGGCCAGTGAGTGGTGTGGTCTGAGAAGAGGGGACATGGCTATGCATTTGGATGCCTCTTATTATAACCAAATATGGTATGATAGTTCCTTAGGTCAATGAACTGGTTTCTGCCTATGTTTAGGTACAAGCCAGTTGATTGGTCCTTTCAAACTGCATGGATTTTGACTACTGATTTTTGACTACTTTTGGGTTTCTTATAATTCCTGGGCGATGTTAGATGTGAAGCTGTTAGGATAAAATACTGTATGAAATCTTATAATCATTAGGGAAATAGAGAGGAAGACCTCTCTCTGATTGATACCCAGTAGAGCTACTGCCAGTCAAAGTAGGCAGCACTGGTTCAATGAACAAATAGTCTGATCTAGCGCAAGTAAATGTTCTATGTTCCACACTGGACCCTCCATATGAGTATGATTACACGAAGCATGAGGTGAATGTTGACATTTACTGGTTATTTTTGAGATGTTGAAGGATCCAGAAAAAGAAATCAGGACTTCAATGAAGGTCAAAACAGCTTCATTTGGATCCCTTCTATGCCAAGGACATAAATGTCCAAAATAAGCTTTGTGGCACACCCATTTTTGACCTTTTTCACTGGTCCTATTACAATATATTATTATTATTATTTTAAAAAACAACCAATGTCGGCATTTCTGACTCTATGAATACAACTAAATGGCAATTACAGACAAATTCTGTGAACATCCAAAAACTCAGAGATACATACATGAATGCTGACATTCACCTAAACGTGACTGCATGAAAGGTGTGCAGGGATGGTCCTGATCAGGGACATTCCATAAACAAGCCATGTACCAAGATTACTACAGTTTCAGTGCATGGTGAAGAACTTTTCATTTCATTTATCCTGGGCAAATAACCTATATGAGTTTTAGGCTCTTGATGTTCCAGATGATCATCATGATATATATGTTAATATTGTGTTTTGAAATTGCCAGCTCAGTGAAAGGTTGCAGCTACAAGAACAACTCAGTGGTTCTCTTTTCTTAAAACCTAAATACAATGGACGCTCCCCTCAGAGTTCTACTGGAGGATCAAATACATACACATGTTCCAACTTTTCACTCCAAAGATCTGGCGAAATAGGCTCTTACCTATAGAAGCTCATGCAGCCATCAGTGAAGACATGTGGTTCATTGGTGCCCAGGCAGACCAGCTGCCTGCCACTCTTGCCAGTCACTCATTCACCTGCCCATCTGCTCAAGGATCTGGGCCAGATGCTACTGCCACTCACTCATTTGACCTCTGCCTCTTTCTGCTGCCTGCTCCTGGGCAGTGGCAAGGGCAAGGGCAAGAAGAAATGTGGTTTGGTCCACATTCTAATGTAAACCTTCATAATCCCCACTTCAAAAAACAGTATGTGAACTGAAACACAACCATCTTTTGAAAGTCACACTCCAAATTCTGCACCGCAGCTCCTCACCCAAATAATATGTAGGAAAACGGTTTATGTCAGTCAGGGGAAAGTGTTTGTTTAAATGCACATATTAGTGAAGATGACATCAAAACATACATTATGTGAGGGAAAATTGATTGCAGAGATGCATCTATCAGACAAATTTTCATATACAAAATGTGTACAGTAGGAGAAATTCACACTAAAATGCTGAACATAGTTAAAGAGTCCTTAGAACGATTCCTCGGCGTTTTAGTGTGAATTTGGAACTTGCTCCTGAAGGAGGCAATGATGGTCACCAACTTGGATGGCTTTAAAAGAGGACTGGAGAAATGCATAGAGGAGATAAGGCCATCAATGTCTGCTAGCCTTCATGGTCAGAGGCAGTGAATGCTGCTGAATGCTTGTTGCTGGGTGCCGCAAGAGGTCGGGTGTTGCTCTTGTGCTCGAGTTCTGTTTTGAGAACAGGATGCAAGACTAGATGGGACATTATCCTGATCCAGCAGGGCCCTTCTTATGTTCTTAATAACAATAACTCACAAACTGATGTGGGAATGGGAATAACTTAATTTAGAACGGGGGGGGGGGACCAAGAGTAACTGAAATGGACCAACTTGCTGAAAACAGATTCAAAATAAATGTGGGGCAGGGTTTTGCTTTTTTAGTCCTTTGTGGGATTTCATTCTCTCCCCCCAACCCCCGTCACTGCTCACAAATGCACATGCACACAATCACACAAACATTACTTTCATCTCTTGCACAGCCTATTGATTCTTGCCCATCCTAGGCATGCAACACTTGATTTCTACTTCCACTCTCTTCCTTGCAAAAGACCTTGTTTGGTTTGGTTTGAGTCTCCTTTGAATGCAAGGGTCTCACTATTCACCTCTCTCTCTCTCTCTCTCTCACTCTCCAAGGCAGGCTCATGGACCTCCTCCTTTTTCTCCTTTGTAATTAACTAGATCCATCTGTAGGGCTTTGTGGCTGCTGCTGCTGCAGGGCTCTTAAATTCCACTGTGGGGATTGGAGGGGCTCAGGGTGGGGGGAGGAAATGGGTGGTGGTGGGGCAAGGGGGTGGTGTGAAGATTTGCAAGCCCCCTTGGAAATCCGAAAGTTGTTTATGTCAATCAGTCTAGCATCTTAACCACAGGAAATGAACTAAGCACACTTTGACTTCAAAATTCAACTGGGGTGGTTACATCTCATTCAAGAGTCATGAATTGGCTACTACTGCAGAATTTTAAGGACAATGCCAGGAGACATAGGAGCACAGTAAGCTGACGTCTACTGAGTCGAACAATTGGTCCATATAGGTCAGAACTGTCTGCACTGACTGGTAGTGGCTTTCTGAATGCAGGGGACATTCCTAGTCCTGCTTGGGGGTGGAACCTAGGGCTTCCTATGTGCAAAGCAGGAACACTACTTCTGAGAACCTTCTCCCATAAAAACAAAGCAAGACTCCAGTCCTCATGGTTCTGAATAAAGGGCTGATGTAAACAGGAGCATGAACAGACCATTGAATCCACCTAGCTTAGTGTTGTCTGCACTGACTAGAAACAAGTCTCTGCATGCAAGGCAGCTGCTATGGCCCTTTTTAAAAATATTGCCTTGGGGTGATTGTGCAGTGAGTGCAGTGTTGCCAGCTCTTGACAATCAATGCTTGTTTCCCCCCAAACCTTTACAAGGTACAAAGGTACAAAAGCCTGGTTTGCATGGTAAAGTTCCCCCAACCCAACTCCTGTCTACCTATTGTCTGCCTAAAGACCTGTAGGAGAACTGCCCACTTTGCCTTTTGGGTGCCCCAGACCACATTGCTTTTCAGTATATTTATGTCTCCTTGCTGATATCTTCAGCTGGAAGGATGAGCCATCGAAAGCTTTCCAGGAGTTACGGGTCAATCTGCAATTTAATCAAGTGCTCAATGTTTATCCCTCTTAATACCTTATAACTTATTAAAGCCATAAAAAACCCTCCCCAATTTTATTGGCCAGGTGCTAACCTGAGAGAAAGCCAGATATAGTCAGGCCCTAATGCAAGGTTAAAGAGAGTAGATGATGTGTAAAAAGCCATGTTAATATTGAATTAATGTTTACAGCTCTCCTTATCTGCTGGAGTCTTTCTTGTTCTTTAGGAATCGGAAACAGATTGGGTCTCAACCTCCTGTGTGCCGGAGGCCGCCAGGGGCTCAGACCTTCCCTCCCTTCTCCCCCAATGTAATGCAATGGCTTCATTGCATCCAGTTTCCTCTGCTCATGTATGGCGGGTGATGGGTTCAGATCCTGGGTTCAAGCTCGCTCACACAGGAAGCCTCAATGGCCACCAAGTTGGATGGCTTTAAAAGAGGATTGGAGAAAGTCATGGAGGAAGAGACTATTGATAGCTAGTAGCCATGATGGAGGCTATGCTCTGCCTCCATGCTTGGAGTGTATCTGAAGAAGGAGTGTATCTGAAGAAGTGTGCATGCACACGAAAGCTCATACCAAGAACTGACTTAGTTGGTCTTTAAGGTGCTACTGGAAGGAATTTGTTTTGTTTTGACTATGGCAGACCAACACGGCTACCTATCTGTAACTGGATCCATGCTTGGAGTCAGTAATGTTTCTGAATGCCAGTTGCTGGAAGCCACTGCTTGCTAGTTTCCAGTTGGAGCATTTGGACGGCCACTGTGAGAATAGGATGCTGGCCTAGGTGGGTCCCCTTCGGCTTGATCCAGCAGGCTTTTGTGCTTATCTCTGCTGGAGCAAACAGCTCACTTGGAACATTGTGTATGCCATAAAATGCCAACAGTGTCCTTCAGCTCTCTATATTGGACAAACAGGCCAGACCTTACGCCAAAGAATAAACGGACATAAATCGGACATCAGGAATCACAAGACAGAGAAACCAGTAGGAGAACATTTCAATCTCCCAGGACATTCTATACAAGATCTCAAAGTAGCTGTTTTACTACAAAGGAATTTCAGAAATAGACTGGAAAGAGAAGCTGCTGAATTACAACTTATCACCAAACTCAAAACCATGGAAAAACCTGGTCTGAACAAAGACCTTGGATTCTTATCTCATTATACATGACAAAGCCATTTTTCACCTTTTCACCCCTTGCTTTTTCCTGTAAGACCTATTGCAGTCGTTAAGAGTCGTCAACAGGCTCATCACAGCTATCTGCCAATCACCCATTCCCACCACCCTTCTGAGTAATACCCCTCCCCACCTTCTCACTATATAGAAGGGTCTGGAAACTTCTGTTTCAGTGTATCTGAAGAAGTGTGCATGCACACGAAAGCTCATACCAAGAACTGACTTAGTTGGTCTTTAAGGTGCTACTGGAAGGAATTTGTTTTGTTTTGAGCTCACTTGGAGCTATCCGTGGTCCTGTGACCCATGACCTGCTTTGCTGTACTCCCTGAGGGCTCTGGCACCTGCACTACACCCCAGTTGAGCATGCATCCAGGGGGCAAATGGAGGTGAGGAGATTCCTGCACTAGCCTGGAGCAGGTACAGCTGTTGGGTCTGGATCAGGCGGTTCGAATACCCACGACGGGGTGAGCTCCCGTTGCTCGGTCCCAGCTCCTGCCAACCTAGCAGTTCAAAAGCACATCAAAGTGCAAGTAGATAAATAGGTACCACTCCGGAAGGAAGGTAAACAACGTTTCTGTGCGCTGCTCTGGTTCGCCAGAAGTGGCTTAGTCATGCTGGCCACATGACCTGGAAGCTGTACACCGGCTCCCTCGGCCAATAAAGCGAGATGAGCGCCGCAACCCCAGAGTCGGCCACGAATGGACCTAATGGTCAGGGGTCCCTTTACCTTTTTAACATCAGGTTAAAAGGAGAGTTCCATGCCAGTGGAGCACCACTGGCCTCACTATGCAGGCAAACCTCTGGAAGGGCATCTCTGCCCAGCTCAACCACCTGCTGAGCCCAAAAGCAGACCATCACGTCCTCCTGTGGCAGTGAGTTCCACAGTTTAACTACGCCTTCTTTTCTCTGTTTTGAATCTTCCAACTTTCAGCTTCACTGAATGTCCATGAGCTCTAATGTTATGAGAGAGAGCATGTGTAGAAACTAGGCCATAATACAAGGGTAAATTTTACTCAGCTGGCCGCTCTTGCTTCCAGCCCCCCACACTATTGGCCTGAGGCCCCTGGAAGGTTATTCCAAAAAGAAATGTGGCCCTCAAGCTAGCCAAGCTTCTTTGCCCCTGTTTGAGGACATAGAAAGTTTGTCTGTGGCTCGTGGGGCATTGCTGTGGTCCCAGTTAGGCAAAGCTGTCTGAGATG
This sequence comes from Podarcis erhardii, assembly GCF_964252035.2. NCBI lineage: Eukaryota > Metazoa > Chordata > Lepidosauria > Squamata > Lacertidae > Podarcis > Podarcis erhardii. The sequence continues at coordinate 34,415,706 of NC_138504.1, forward strand.
CATAATGGGATAAGTGTATTGGGTGGTGGTAAGTGGTCAGGAGAACACATTGCTTAACCATCACTGTATAACAGGAGCTGTAAAATAATCTAATAAAGGATTTGTGTTGAGGGGGTGGTGAAGGCAAGTGTGATGTCTAACAAGACTCTCTCTCTCTTTTTTACATGCTCCAGATTTTCCTTCTGGAATTTTTTCTTTTTTCTTTTCATAACCATTAGGCAATGAGGCAAACCCCAGCAGGCTATATTTTTGGCGGTTGCTGGTTTCATTAGCTCCTTAAATATATATATTTATATATGATTAAAAGCAGAAATCTAAATCTCTTCAATCCCTTGTGTGTGTGCACACGCTTTTCAATAAAATAAAATATGTTCCAAACCGAAAGGAAGTCCTGTTGAGCAGGACTGAGACTTAAGAAAGAGGAAGCCCAAGAGGAAGGGCCACCTCCTGGACTGGTTGTCCATAAGGAGGAGGGCTGGTGTGGGCTGGATGAGGGCAGACCAAGGTTGGTGAGGCACTGCCCCCCTTTTTCTAATGGACCACTAGCACAAGAACAAGTGACAAGCAGAGCCAAAACTTGATTGGTTGTATGTAAGAAGACAGGCAGGTGAGGGCTGGCTGAGGGCAGACTGAGGTTAATGGGGCAGTGCTCCTTTTCCTCTAATAGACCAGTCTCCACTGTTCCTGTTTATCTGTACTGAACCAATCGCCAGTCAGAAGACCAGCCTCTCCACTGGTTCAAAAATATGTCCAGCAGCAAAATAAACCCCTTATACGTCGGTGGACCCTTGTCCACCATTTTTAATCTTCCATAAGAACAGGAGCACTCAATGTCCAGAGGGCTGCCCCTTTAAATTTCCCAGAGTGCTGCAGAGTGATGCTAGAGTGTGGTATCTGGGTACATTTCAGATGGCAGGTGGCAGCCCTCTCCTCTCCTGTAGTTTCCAGTAACTGGTATTCAGAAGCATTGCTGAATCTAACCATGGAGGTGGAGCCTAGACATTGTGGCCAGCAGCCATTGATAGCCTTATCCTCCATGAATCCGTCTGATTCACTGTTAGAGCTATCCAAGCTGGTGGCCATCACTGCCTCCTGGGGAAGAGAGTTCCATAGCTTAATGATGCGCTTCATGAAGAAGGGACTTTCTTCCTGAAATCCTCCAACATTCAGCTTCCTTGGGTGGCCGCTAGTTTCAGTGTTATGAGAAAGCATGCAAAGCAGATGCTCTGAGTCACTGAGTTATGGTCCTTCCCCTTCATCTGCAGAGCCCCATCTCTCCATCTCCTTATCCTATCCATAGAGACTCATAATGGGAAGGTCTTATTTTGTGCTGGGAAAACAGACCCACAAATGCAAACCTTTGATGGTTAAAATAAATAAATGCTAAAAGTGGAAAGTTTCAGGGTATGTTTATTTGTAACCATCAAAGTCTCCACTCTTCTCCTACGCATTTTTAAAATGTTGGCGTGTTTGCATAAAATGCTAACTATAGCCCATTTGTGTGTGAGAAAGGGCTCATCCAGACATCCTTTTGTGCCATGCTTTTCAGGCACAGGTTTGTGCTTTCTGGACCTAGGCCCCAGCAGCAGCTAGTGTTTAGAAGCATTACTGCCTCCCAACTTTGGAGGCAGAACATAGCCATTGTGGCTAGTGGCCGTGGAAAGCCCTCTCCTCCATGAATTGGTATAATCCTTTTTAAAAAGCCATGCATGTTGGTGGCCATTGGCGCCCTTCTGTAGCAGTGAGTTCCATAGTTTAACAATGTGCTGTATGAAAAAGCGCCTTTCTCTTTTCTGTCCTGAATCTTCCATCATTCAGCCCCACTGGACGTCCACACATTCTAGAGTTACGAGAGACAGGAGGAAACATTTCTCTATCCATGCCATGCTTCATTTTATAAACTTACACCATGTCACCTATTACTTGCCTTTGCTCTTAAGCTAAAAAGCCTCAAACACTACAAACTTTCCTTATAGGCTAGTCCACCCGTCTACCCCCTTTGATCATTTTGGTTGCTGTTTTCCAAACCTTTTCCCAACACACACACACACACAACTTGTATGAAAAATCACATAATATTTTCATTCCTTTGTCAAATGCTTGGCTTTCACTCAGACAGTTTACAGGGGTCACAGGCCCAATCCAAAGACAACCTTCTGTAAATGTGTTTGCTGAGGATGGTGACTTTGAGGACACTCAAAAGGTCTGGTTGGAGATGAGGCAGCAGAGTGAGGCATCATACTGTACTGTGTTACCCTTGAGAAGCATGTAGGGGTCTCCTTGTGCACTGGTTGATAAAAGGAGAGGTTGAATGTGGTTGTGGGGGATCATGCTCCAATCCATGTCCCAGTCTGGGGTCGGGGACCAAATCAGGTCCCTTTGCTTAAACATGCAAGCTGAATTAAACCCTTGAGAAGGACTTAGGGCCGTGGCTAAATTGGAAAGCCCCTGCTTTGCATACAAAAGGACCTGTGTTCAATCCCCAATCCCCCAGGTAGGGCCAAGGAAGTCACCTGCCAGAAACTGTGGAATGTCAGAGTCCACTGTCAGTCAGAGAAGACAACGCTGAGCTAGTTGGGCCAGTGGTCAGACTTGGTCTAAGGAAGCTTCCTATTTAATTCAGCCTTTAATTCAGAACCATGAGGACTGGAATCTTAGCTCAGTGGCAGAGCAGAAGGTCCAAGCTTCAATCCCCAGCAGCATCTCTAGATAGGGCTGAGAAAGAGACCTCCCTGTAGAACCCTGGAGAGTCACAACTGCCAACCGGTGTACACAGGACTCAGAAAGATGGACCCCAGTGGTCTGACTCAGTAGAAGGCAACCTCCTGTGGGTTGCGCATCCAGTACTAGTCCTACTCAGAGTAGGCCCATCAAAATTAAGGAACTTGACTAACTTTGGTGCATTCATCTCTTTGGATCACATTCAACTAATTCCTGCTCAGAGTAGACCTATTGAAATGAATGGACCTAAGTTAATCAATGGACCTGCTTTTATAAGCGTATCCATTGATTTCGCCCGCCACTTATTTTTGTCCCCGTTTCCCACTCCTCTCCCAACATTTTCCATGCTTATGATACAAAGTCCATTTGGTTTGTGGTTCCTTGGCTTCCTCAAGCATCTTTCCATTCCCATTAAAGGATGACAAGCAGCCCCCATGGAGCCTTTACAATGAGTGTCATAGCCACCAAAGCAACTTTACAAGGATTGGAGGAAGCCCAGCCGATAAAACAATGGAACTGTGTTTTCTCTAGTGGATGGAGGAGGAGGAGGAGGAGGAGGAGGAGGAGGATTACCTTCCAGTGCCTCCATGTCAAAGGCCATTTTTTGGCTGGTTGTTTACCTTTCCCTCATCCTGACTATGAAAGGGAACAGCCCATAACAAATGCTAAGAGCGGGTCAGGGAAAGGTTGATCCTGACATCTGATGCTAATTTAAATATCTCCGGGGAATAATAAGTTGAGGCAGATGTCAAACATGGAGGGTGGGGAGGTGCTCTGTGTTTGTGGGCTGTGGGGCTTAGGGCCAAGAGCAGGTCTTTATCAGCTGTCTTGGTACGGGTGGGTTGACAGGTGAGCAGGGATCACATCTCTCTTCAGCCTCAGAAGGCAATGGCTTTTCTGAATACTGGCTTAGCTCACCAGGGGCCCCTGGGGCCGGAGGTGGGGGGGCTGCCATTTTAATTTCCCACAATGTCCCTTGTTGCTTTTGCAATGGCCGCCGCCCAAGTGGCAAGTTCTGGTATTATTATTTTATTTATTTTATGTCATCCCAAAGGAGCCCACAGCTGCAAACATATCTTTAACAATATCATTAGGAACCACAAGACGCAGTGATGGCCACCACCTTTTATTGCCCTATAAGTTGAGGCAAATGAATGGAGGGCAAGGTTATCAATGGCTATCAACCCCAAAAGCTATGTTCTCTCTCCACTGCTGGGGGCAGTAAATGCTCCTAAATGCCAGATGCTGAGAACTGCAAGTGAGGAGTGAGTTGCAGTTGTGCTCAGGTCCTGCTTGTGGGTTTTCAACTGGGGCATCTGATTGGCCATTGGGAGAACCAGGATGCCGGACAAGATGTGCCATATTGGCCTGATCAGGCAGCTAGATTCTTCTTATGTTCTACCTTTACTGTTGGAGACAGAAAGCCTCTGAATACCAGTTGCTTGGAACTGCAAGTAGGGAGAGATGCTGTTGCATTCAGCTCCTGCTTGGGGACTTTCCACTGGGGGCATCTAGTCAGCCACCATGAGAGCAGGACGCTAATGGTTCACTAAAGACGAAGAAGTTAAATCAGTGATGATACACTGGGCAAGAGATTTTGGTTATAATATACAACTTTCATCATGGGAAACGTTATGGAAAGAGGATTTTAAGTTTATGGCTTGCTGTTCATTGAAAGAAAATGACAATGATGTACCGTTGGTATTTAAGACTGAGTACGATTTCGATTGTGAGCAGGTGGCGCTGTGGCTTAAACCACAGAGCCTAGGGCTTGCTGATCAGAAGGTCGGCGGTTCGAATCCCCACGACTGGGTGAGCTCCCATTGCTTGGTCCCTGCTCCTGCCAACCTAGCAGTTCGAAAGCACGTCAAAGTGCAAGTAGATAAATAGGTACTGCTCCGGCAGGAAGGTAAACGGCATTTCGGCGCGCTGCTCTGGTTCGCCAGAAGTGGCTTAGTCATGCTGGCCACATGACCTGGAAGCTGTATGCCGGCTCCCTCGGCCAGTAAACAAAGATAAGCGCCGCAACCCCAGAGTCGTCTGCGACTGGACTTAGCGGTCAGGGGTCCCATTACCTTTACCTTTAAGATTGCGAAAATGTATAGAACCAGATCAATTAGTGCTGGAAATGTAAAATAAAAAAATGGTTCTTATTAGCATATGTGGTAGTCCTGTGGAGTGGTAAAAGCTTTCTGGGAAATGATATATAATGAGTTAAAGAAAACTTTTGTTTAAAAAAACCAGAGGCTTTTCTGTTAGGTATAATAGGAGGGGACCTACCAAAAGGAAACAAAAGACTCTTTATATATGCAATGATGGCAGCGAGAATGCTTCTAGCCTAGACATGGAAAGAAGGAGAACTACCGTCCAGAGAAGAGTGGCGGACCAAGCTGATGGAATACACAGAAATGGCAAGACTAACAGGAAAAATCAGAAACCAGGAAGACCAACTATTTTTAAAAGACTGGAATAACTTAAAAGATCACTGTAGACAGTTAAAATCATTGGCAGGGATACAATGACACTTGTAAAGGGAAATAAACTTTGGTTAATATAATTATATAATAGATGGATAATGGTAAAAGATGCAGGTGGGGAAAGAAAAAGATAATATCTTTAGAATAGGAACCCATGGAGGGAGGGAAGGAGGTCGGAAGGTTCAAAAGAACCTCTTTTATTTTCATGTTTTGGAATGGTTACAGTTACTGTGTATAATTTTATGTAAAACAAATAAAGATATATATAAAAGAGAGAGTAGGACAGTGGACTAGATGAGCCACTGGCCTGCTCCAGCTGCTCTGGACACAAACCAGATATCCCAAAGTTTACCTGGAGGAAATCTCCAATTTTTCATTTTGGGTAATGAAGTTGTTGACATCACCCAAGGATGAAAATTCAGGTTTCTGTTAGGGAAGGCTCTTCTTGCCTTTACGGGAGATCTTGTACGTTTATTCTTGGAGTCTGTTGGTTAAGTGTGTGTCAGCCTTGTGCCACCTTTCATGTTAGGAAGGCCATGCCTCTAACTTGTACAAATAAATTTGGGGTGGTTGTGGTTGACAGCTAACCCTCCAGAACTCATGTGCTCAGAAGAAAGCATTTTCAGCTTGTTTTGCTAAGGTGATTTCTCAAGAATTTATTTCCATAGTGGTTTAAAATAAACACAAAGATCTAATTTTCTGCCCATTAAAGCATTGGGGGGTTCCCCCTACCCCTTGGAAGGCAGGCATAGTTGAGGTATGTGCTATTTTTCTAGGATGGTAGATAGGAAGGTTGCAAAGAAAAGATAGACAAGTTAGAAATCTCTTGCTCTCTCTTGCGTATCTCCAGAACGAGAGGAGCTCTAATGTGATTGAGCATTGGAAGATTAAGGAAGAACTAGTTTCTGTGGAGAAATTGAATCCTGTTTGCTTTAAAAGAAGGTACCCAGTTTACACAAACTGAAAATTTGCAATCCTCTAAATTTTGCAGTGCAGTTTTCCACGTAAGTAATATGCTTTTTTAAAAAATGCATATATGGGTGGGGGAAAGCATATAAAAAGGCATTGCATTCTAGGGAAATATTTGTTTCTTTGCTTTAAAAACAAACAAACCTCAAAGTTGTTTACCAAAAAAATGAAATTAAATAAATTACCATTAAGAAAAAAATAACAACAATAATTTAAAATGTATGGTAAAACAATAAAAATATTAATAAACAATTAATAACAATAATTGAAGTCTTATGGAAAGTTAGAATAACAATAAACTAAGACCACATGAAAACTCACATCAACTTTCTAAATACTGTACCCGGATAAGCTTTGCTTTGAAAAAATGTTTTTAGCAGGTGCTGAGAAGAATACAGTGTAGGCACTTGCCTGCTGTCAGGTGGCAGGGAGTTCCCAAGTGTAGGTGCTGCCATTCTAAAAGACTGAGTTCTTACTAATGCGGAATGGGCACCATATGCCACCTGCAGTAATGCCAGTTCTGCCAATCAAAGTGGGCAAGAGAGCATATCTGAGGTAAGACACCCCCCCCAAAAAAAAATGTGTATCAGGGAAAGTGCACATGAGAAGAAATTTCTCAATATCTGCCCAAATGAAACAAGAAGAAGTGGGCATTAGGAACTGAATGGTAATCATCCTCTTGCTCCACACAATGTGAATCCTTTTCCCAGTAAACCCACTGAAATTAATGGACTCTCCAATCTGATACACCTGTTACAGTAGATAAATTATCTTGATTTTCGTTTCCATATGGTCCTTGGAAAGTTGCATAGAATATAATGTAGCCTTTGGGTTCTCCCCCTGATCCCCCACATCTAAGGTGGAGCACATCACTCTAGGCCTGGGTACAACATTATTATTATTATTATTATTATTATTATTATTATTATTATTATTAACCCAGCCCCTGACATTCATTGCATCCCTATTAGAATGACTTTTCCTTCTAATAAACTGGGTCCAGTAAATGGTCCAATTCAATGCAAAGGAACTATTTAGGACTAGGCTACTAGACTAGTCTCTTCACACACTCTTGCAGGTAAGGGCTGGTCAACACTTTCACTTGTATTTTGATTGTATTGTGTCCCAATTAATTCCTCTGTGTCCAAGAGCTTTTTTCGTTATTCCATGACTGTGTGCTTTGTGGAAATCTAATCTTACCCACTGAATTGGACCTTATCAGATGCATTTAAAATCCAAGGAGATTTTGCTTAACCAAGCTTCAATTCAGCTGGTAATATCAGATTCTTTCAAGGCACAGCCACAGAACAATGAGAATTAATTGGGACACAATACAATCAAAATACAAGTAAAGTGAAAGTGTGGATGGTCCCCAAATTTGACAAAGCACGAAGCCACCAGATGCCCATAATGCTGTCAAGATGCCCCCTTAAAACCAGGCTAGAGTTCTGACCTCCCTCCCTCCTGGTCCTCCCCCCACCTGCATCCCACCTCCCCAGAGACGCTTGAGTAACAGCACTGGTTGAAAAAGGGCTCTCATGAAAAGCTGAGAGTCCCCCCTCCAGTGGCTAAAATTACCTTTCTGTTTTATCTTCTCAAGCAGTAAGGTCTGTTGCTAACAGATGGTTTGTGTTAAGTGTTATTTGTTAGTCTAATGAAAGGAGGTGAATAAGCTTTCAAGACCTCAACCCTTCTCCCCCTCCCACCCGCCTATAAGGTTTTTTTATATATACATGAGGGTTATTGCATTGTTCTGGGACTGAACAAGATCCTGGCCAGCACTGAATGGCGTTTCTGCTTTTGATTTCCTCCCCTCCACCCAGCAATCCCTGCACTATAATTTTTCAATCAAGTGAATTGCAGCAGCAAGTGAACCTCTGTTTAATGTGCTGCACATCGTTGGAGACGGAGGTAAAGGGGGAGAGACTTGAGTTCAAGCAAGTGAAACAGGACAATCATCATACGTGCTGGATCAGGTCAATGCCCATCTAGTCCAGCTTTGGATAAGTACAATGTCTGAGCAGAGCCTTTACCTCCATACTGATTTATGTGAGCACACAGGAAGGGATCGAATTTGCCAATTAGCTCAAGCAATCCAAGAAAATTACCATTGTTTGGGGAACCAAATGTTTCATCATCTCCCCAAAATGTCAAACTGCATTCTGCCAAAAGGGAAATCACTGCAACAACTCACTGAAGTACATGCCTCCAGTAACCCTGCTCTGCTTTGATTTGCTCTTCAAGTTTTGATGTGAGTGTCTGACCACAATTTTTTGTTAAGGATGTTAGCATAGAATTCATATGATTTTTAGAGTTTCCATGGGTCTGAAGAAGACAAGCATAATGCCAATCACTGAATCCAGTAGAAGCTAAATCTGTGGTTGAGGTAGTTTGGTTAGAGAAAAGTTTGCACACAAAACAGTAGACTTTTCCTTTTGCGGGAGAATACACTAGCCATTCTCAAACTTAGTTTCTCCATTTACTTTGGTGCAATAGAATAGAGCAGAACCAGGCTTGGTTTTTGTATACAGTGGTACCTCGGGTTACATATGCTTCAGGTTACATACAATTCAGGTTACAGACTCCGCTAACCCAGAAATAGTACCTCGGGTTGGGAACTTTGCTTCAGGATGAGAACAGAAATTGTGTGGCAGAGGCACAGCAGCAGTGGGAGGCCCCATTAGCTAAAGTGGTGTTTCAGGTTAAGAACAGAGCTCCAGAAAGAATTACATATGCTTCAGGTAAAAGATCAGTGGTAAAAGATCCATCCATACCAATGCTGACATTCCAGTGGACCTTTCTCAATCCAGAATGATATTTCCTTGTTATTCATTATGGTCCACAAACATCTGTCATTATTGTCTCTGAAATCACTAGTAGCATGAACAGTTGGTAATTTTGTGTCTGCAGTGCTGAGATCATTTTCTTTGTTTTCCCATTCTTCTTAAGACGGTAATGAACTTGAACTCCTTTTTTAAGGGTGCAACTATCTCATGGCATATTCCTTCACTGCCTTGTGTTAGTACTTTGACTGTAGGTCCTGTCACTTCATTGTCACTTTCTCCAGACATTTCTGTACCTGAACAGTTTTCCTTGAAGTTCTTGGGAGACTGCATTTTGCAAATAAACTTCCATCTGCTCAGACTGCCCTGTGAAGTCTACTTGATTTTCTTCTTTTTGTAAACACAAATATTCTGTATCTGAGGAGTTATGTACAGCTGTAGTTTGTTCACAGTGCTGAGAGTTTTTGGGAGACCCCTGCATTCCCCTCAAAGCGCTATAATTCCCAGAGTGGTTTAACAATCAATCCCTCTTCGCAGGGAGCTCTGGGAATTGTAGCTCAGGGAGGGTGAAATAGAGGGTCTCTCAGCTCAGTTTTCAGCACTCTGAAAAACCACTTTCTAGGATTCTTTGGGGGAAGCCATGACCCCTTGAAGTTATATACAGTGGTACCTCGGGTTACATACGCTTCAGGTTACAGATTCTGCTAACCCAGAAATAGTACCTCGGGTTAAGAACTTTGCTTCAGGATGAGAACAGAAATCGTGTGGCGGCAGAGGGAGGCCCCATTAGCTAAAGTTGTACCTCAGGTTAAGAACAGTTTCAGGTTAAAAACGGACCTCCGGAACGAATTAAGTACTTAACCTGAAGAACCACTGTAATACTGCTTCAAATACAATACATAGTGTAGATGGCGCCTTGGAGAGCACCTCTTTGCCACAGACAAAGCAGCTGTCCTTCATGCTGCTCCCTAATGAGCCTGAGCTTATGTCAGTGGCTTCTGCCAACATGTAGACACAGCCGCATTGTTGGCAGGTACCAAATAATGTCAACAGGGCCTTGGACCCTGGATTTATAGGATCATAGGGTAAGAAGGGAACCCAAGGGTCATCTAGTCCCTGCAATTCAAGCTGGTGGCTCACTGGGTGGGGGCCTGAGGTGGCTGAAGGAGCAATAGAATCATAGAATTGTCACATTGGAAAGGATCCTAGGCATCATCTAGTCCACCCCCTCCAAGGCAGGAATCTCAGATGGCCATCCAACCTCTGCTTAAAAACTTCCAAGGAGGGAGAGTCCACAGCTTCCCAAGGGGGTCTGTTCCACTATTCAACAGCTCTTACACTCAGAAAGTTCTTCCTGATGTTTAGTTGGAACCTCCTTCCTTTTACTTTGATCCATTGGTTCGGGTCCTAGCCTCTGGAGCAGGAGAAAACAAGCTTGCTCCAGCTTCCATGTGACAATAATAAAAACCATTCTTTTTTTCTGGGGGTACACATACCCCTAAACATTTTGTGAATCTTTGTACTTTTGTCCATTTACTGTATTTAATTTTCCCAATTTGAACTATAAAATGGTGCTTTTCTTGAGTCAAAATGAGAGTGCCCCTAAACATTCTTTTTAGAGGAAAAAAAGCACTGAATAAAAGTACCGGTATCTTCCAAATATAGTTGTACCTTGGTTTCCAAACTCAGGTGTTTTGGCTCCCAGACGCCACAAACCCAGAAGTGATTGTTCCAGTTTGCGAACATTCTTTTGGAACTTGAACGTCCAAGGGGGCTTCCTGAGGCCAATCAGAAGCTGTGATTTGGTTTTCAAACATTTTGGAAGTCAAACGGACTTCCGGAACGGATTCCATTTGACTTCCAAGGTACGACAATAAGGCAAGCTCCCTCATATATATATATATATATGTGTTCCATATATATATATATATATATGTTCCAGTAACAAGAAGCCGAAAGCACCAGCCTGAAGATGACGAGTGAGACCTCGTCGAAACGTCGCCTAGACACCCCAACTTTTACACGGGAAGACACCCGAGGACACCAAAACCTGCATTCCTGTACCCGTGAAAATCTACGAAAGCAAATATATATATATATATATATATATATCTCCAAACCCTTAATACTTCCTCATCTTCCCAAGTTGATCAATCATCACACCCTTTGCTTCTTGTCTCCCGCAGAATTGCATCTGCAGGAAGCAAAGGAAGGCCATAAAATGAAATGAAACTGGGATGTCCATGCCTGTTTTGTTTTAGGATCACCATAAAAAGATAACTTTCCTAGTAAAAAGTTCCTTTTGGACTCCCCTTGCCTATCATCACGCTGTCTTCTGGAAATAAGAAGCTTTCCAGATGTGGGAAGCCGGGGGTGAGGGGTGAGGTGGACGTTAAGGGCTGGCCATGCAGGAGTGAGAAGGAGATGGGATTTGGTGGTTGGAAATGGAGTATTGGAAGCAGTAAGTTTAAATGGCATTTCTTCCTAGGATGGACTCCAATTAAAGAAACCAAAGTCAATTCATTTTATGCGTTTTAAGGACACGGGAATTTCCCCTGTAGAAAGTCAGACTAATGAAAAGGCCATTGGAGATTGAACCAGAGCCCCTCTGCATGTAAAGTAGGCATCCTACCACTAAACTACATCCCTTCTCCTTAAAACACAGTAAGATTCTAGTCCTCAAGATTCTGGGAAAAGGATGAATTAAACATCAGCACAGGAAGCTGCCTTATACAGAGTCAAACTATTAGCCCACCTAGTTCAATATTGTCCACACTGACTCACAGCCGCTCCCCAGGGCTTCAGCTGTACCTAGAGATGCTATTTGGGATTGAACTTGGGACCTTCTATATGCAAAGCACGTGCTCTACCACTGAGTTATGACCCTTCCCCAAACAGGAACACGGGAATCTGTCCCATACCATTTCAGAACATTGAACCATCAAGCTCAGTATTATCTACACTGACTGGCAGCAGCTCTGCAGGGATTCAGGTGTGCAGGGTCTTTTCCAAGACCTACTTGGAGATGTTGGGTATTGGGACCTTCTGCATGTAGTGCCCTACTACTGAGTGACGATCCTCTCCCTTAACAATTATTGGGGGTTTTGTTAGTTGACTTGAATCACAATCACAATGTGATGCAAAGAAAAAGAAAAAGGGAGCATGTTTGTGTTTTTGGTGACTCAGGCATTCATAAGAAGCCTCGTTTTAGAAGATTGATGCCATGCTTTGCAAGGGAGAAGTGGGGAGGAAGAGATTTCTCTTTTATTATGATCTTTCCTTTCGCTGCTCTCATAGACGTACATACAGAATCATACAGATAAAACGCATCTTTTGCAAAGCAATTTTGCCTGATATAATGCATGTATTGTGTTATTTCCCCCCCCCCCAAAAAAAAATATGTGCATTTGTATGGACATTTTGGTGTAGCAAATGAGTTTCCATACACAACCTGGCTGATGTGCCACATTCCAAAATTTGGAGAAACATGAAGTTTGGAAGATGTCTGCCTTTTGGTTCAAGGAATGTTCCAGAAAGCATGACTTAGGTAAGTTCACCTCATTCCCTCCCTCCACCAGCAGGGGTGAGAAAACCTGTGCAGGCCATAACTCCCATCATGCCCAGCTACTGGGGCTGCCAAAGCCAGAATTTTCTAACTACATCTGGAGTCTGCTTCCCTGAGTCTGCTTAGTTTAGCTTTATATTGATCTGTTATCACACTTATCTCCCATCTTTCTTCCAAAAAGCTCAAGGCAGTGATTCTCCCCCTTCTCATTTTTATTCTGCCATCTACTTTCCTAAGGATTATCCTGCTATGAACCCCCCCCCCCCAAAAAAAACAACTTTATGGCCTCCCCCCTTTATTCTTTGCAGCTTTGAAACTCCTGGCGTGTCTGGTGACTACTAAACTGACTAAAAATTCACAACAAATTTTTATTGTCACCAGAACCCTGCAAGGTATGTTTATGTGACAAGGGGATGCCCAACCCCAGGTCACCCTGTCAGCTTCATAGCCAAGCGAGGGATCTGCACCTGGGCATCACGGGCTCTAGCCCAACTCTCTAGTCTCTATGCCACACTATGCAGGTGAGCCTCACAAGGCTGCTTGTGGGCTGCTGGAGAATATCAAGTGTGAATTGCTTTAAATGTGCTAAAGCGCAGCTTATAATCAAGAGCCATGTCATCATCAAAGTCCTGGTTATGACCTATAAAGCCCTACAGGACTTCTTCACAGGAGTGATGGCCACCAGCCTAAATGGTTTTAAAAGACAAATTCATATTGAGTTGGAAGCGTGGATAAAATTATGGAATGAGGGTTTGAGATTTACTGGATGTATGGCTTTGAAGGAGAATGTATTAAAGATGATGTATAGATGGCATTTAACGCCAACAAAATTGGCCAAAATGTATAGAAAGAGAGATAGAAAATGTTGGAAATGTAAAGAAGCAGATGGTGATTATTTTCATATGTGGTGGACCTGTGACAAGGTTAAAAAATTCTGAAAATCAATCTATAATGAACTTAAAAAGATATTAAGTACACCTTTTCCAAAAGACCGGAAGCTTTTTTGCTAGGTCTAATGGGAAGGGAGATTAAAATAAAAGATCAGAATTTGTTTATGTATGCCACAGCCGCCGCAAGAACCCTATTGCCTGGAAAATGGAAATCACAAGATTTACCAACCATCCAGGAGTGGCAGGTGAATATGACAGATTTCGCAGAACCTGCCAAATTGACAGGGAGGATCTGGGACCAAGAGGACCAGAGATACAAGAACAATTGGAGTAAATTCATTGAATATCTAAAGGAGAACTGTAAAAACTTAAAGACACTAGCAGGACTGGAATAATACCTTCAATGTAAAATAGTAGAGATATAAGAATAATATATGCAATAAGATTGTGATGTATATACCAGGTGCAGGGAGGGAGGGAAGTCAAGACTCGGCAGAGTCAAAGGGAATATATTGTGATAATAAGGATTGTTGGGAAAAGAATATTTAAAGAAAATAATAAAAATTTACTTGAAAAAAATAAAATAAAAGAGAAATTCATGGAGGACAGGGCTATTGATGGCTATTACCCACAATTGGCCAAGCTGTGCCTCCACAATCAGAGACTTCTGAATACCGATTGCTGGAAGCCACAGGAGGGGAGAGGGCTCTTGAAGGTTTCCCATAACTGGGCATCTGGTTGGCCATGGTGAGAGCAGGATGCTAGGCGGTAGAGCAGAGGCGTCAACTTGCAAGGGAGTTTGGGGGGCTGGCCAATGTCACAAGTGATGTTGCAGTGTTGTGCGAGCAACGTCAGGATATCGGGAGGAGCCAGGGGGTGGAGCCGAATGTGGCGGCAGCATGGCTTCAATAGCCACTGGTTCCTCCTCTTCCGGCCACTGTTGCCACCACCAGCCGAGGGTGCTGTGGCATGCTTGGCTCCACACTTGACTGGGGGCTGGTTCCCACCTCCTTCCCCTCTGTGGCAGAAGGAGGAGGAGCCAGTCATTGAAGCCACACCATGCTTCCTCCGCTGCCCCACCACCCCTTTTTAGACATTGCAGGCAGCTGGCTCCCTCCCAAAAAATATTTGAAGGGGGGCAAAAGGGATCAGCCACTAGGATTTGGCACCCCTGGGGGGCATTGGCCTGATCCAGCACGGCATCCCAATCAAGCAGTGAAGGACCACCACCCCAACCCCCCAGCTTAAGCAACAAGCCTCCTTGATTTCATGTTTAAGAAATTCAAGATAACGTTTAATTTGCTGTCAGATCTGAGTGCAGAATCAATGTAACATTATATGGCTGCTCTAACAACATTTCCAAGTTAGGGCTAAATTAAAACTGGGGAGGTAAATGAAGCCCTGCTCTCCCCCTTCCCCCAGCTCTAATTGGTCACAGATGCCCCTCAGATACTGGTGTGGTAGATTTATATATACGCACAGATATCCCTGCTTTGCCTTGGAAAGAAATAATGTTCTTTCTGCTTCTTTATCACTGCTGATCAGTCTCTTTCCATCCTCCCTCCAATCCACCATGATTTATTTCCACATTTTTGTAATCAGTCTCTCTCTGCCTCTCTCTCAGCTAGCTGCTTGGGCACTCAGGGTGGCACAGGCACCCTATGCACATACCACACATGGGGGCAGGGCAGGGTGGACTGCCAGAATCCTACCACGCAAGCCACCGTGTTCCACGCTGTAGCCTGCAGGGAGTCCACCTACTGCCCTCCCCAGCTGGAGACCCCCATCCTGCTTTTTGGGTTGGGCGGCAGGGGCCCAAGCCACCACATCATGCCCAGGAGAGACACTGTGGCTCAGGCGCACTGCGGGCCCAGTGCTGCTCACAGGGCCAGCACATGCCTGTTGCATCCTTCTCAGCTGCCCTCTGGTGGCAGGGGGTAAGGTTGCAGCAGCTCAGCGCCCTGCAAGAACAGCCCTTGGGCCACACTGCTTTGGGGAGTGGCGCACCATGCTCTGGGGTGCCACCCCAAGGTAAGTGCCACCCAGTGCACCCCACCTTCCCCACCCCCACCCCCACCCCCACCCCCACCCCAAGCTATGCAACTGCTCTCTCTCTCTCTCTCTCTCTCTCTCCCCCAGCCCCCCCCCACACCTGCACCATCCTTTTTCAAAACAGGCATATGGGGGAAGCAGGGGAACTGAGGGCCACTAATCACTGGCTTCTAACAGCAGCCCAGATCAACCCTTCAGCTGGGCATTCAACCCCCACAAAAGCAGAGACTGATTTCTAGCTGCTGAAATCAATCCCTCCTTTACTTTTACTTTTAATCATCTCAAAGAAGAATTACATGTTTTACCATCAGGGAGAAAAATTATTTCCTGTTTTTACCTCAAAGAAATATCTTATTTTAATGGCCCCCTTCACTTGTTAAGAGATGGAAACTTGGGAGGGGTAAAAGGCCTGGAACTCAGTCTTTTTCACTCCTCAAATAGCAAACACCGAAAAGGAAAAAGGAAAATGATGGATGGAATATGTTGTGACTTGGCAGGAAGGGACCCATTTCTTATTTTCTTGCCTGCCCATTTACTCCCCCCCACTGACAATGTTACATCAGAGGTCAAGGAAATAAAGAACTACACAACTTTTAGAAGACAGCTGAAGGCAGGAACTTTTTTAGTGTTTGACGTTTTACTATGTTTTTATACGCACTGTAAGCCGTGCAGAGGAGCAGAGTATAAATGCTCTACCACTGAGCTACAGCCAGTCCTCAAGCATGACCTTAGGAACACAGGCAGTCAGACAGTTGGTGCATCTAGCTCAGTATTGTCTACACTGGCTGGCAGTGGCTCTCCAGATTTCAGTAGGGGGTCTCTCCCTGCCCCACCTGAACATAATGGGGACTGAACCTGGGACCTTCTGCATGCGGAACTGATATTCTGCCACTGAGCTAAAACTGTACACAGCCCTAGGCATTGTTAATGGCACAACTACCACTTGCTTTTTTCTGGGGGTATTCATCAGCATCAGCAGCATCATTTATTATTTGTACCCTGCCAATCTGACTGGGTTGCCCCAGACACTCTGGGCGGCTTTCAGCATATATATAAGCAAAGTAAAACCTTAAACCTTAAAAAGCTTCCCTATACAGGGCTGCCTTCAGATGTTTCCTAAATGTTATATAATTACTCATCTCCTTGACATCTGATGGGAGGGCGTTCCATAGGCATAGCTGTCAACTTTTCCCTTTTTTTAAGGGAAATTCCCTTATTCCGAATAGGATTCCTCGCAAGAAAAGGGAAAAGTTGACAGCTATGTCCACAGGGGAGGCGCCACTACCAAGAAGGCCCTCTGCCTGGTTCCCTGTAACCTCACTTCTCACAGTGAGGGAACTGCCAGAAGGCCCTCGGAGCTGGACCTCAGTGTCCAGGCAGAACGATGGGGGTGGAGGCGCTCCTTCAGGTATACTCGGTCGAGGCTGTTTGGCTTTAAAGGTCAGCACCAACACTTTGAATTGCCCTCAAAAACTTACTGGGAGGAGTAGGGAAACGCCATCAGACATCATAACTGTGCAATGGTGATTTCAGCTGAAAGCAGGTTTTAGAGGACACGGGTGGCGCTGTGGGTTAAACCACAGAGCCTAGGACTTGCTGATCAGAAGGTCGGTGGCTCGAATCCCCGCAACGGGGTGAGCTCCTGTTGCTCAATCCCAGTTTCTGCCAACCTAGCAGTTCGAAAGCACGTCAAAGTGCAAGTAGATAAATAGGTACCGCTCTGGTGGGAAGGTAAACGGCGTTTCCGCTGCTCCAGTTTGCTGGCAACATGACCTGGAAGCTGTACGCCGCTCCCTCAGCCAATAAAGCGAGATGAGCACCACAACCCCAGAGTCGGTCACGACTGGACCTAATGGTCAGGGGTCCCTTTACCTTTACCTTTAATTCCTTCCAGTTTCCACAAAGTGGCATTTAGTGACCTGGTTCACCAGATCATAGGAAGCTGCCTTCTGATGATATAGACCATTGGTCCATCTAGCTCAGTATAGTCTGCACTGACTGGTTCACTTGGGTTACAGACAGGGAATCTTTCCCAGCCCTATCAGGAGACACCAGAGAATAAGTCTGGAGCCTTCTGTGTTCAGACATGTGCTCTGCCACTCTGCTATGACCATTCCTCTAAAAATAAAGTAAGATTTTAGGCTCCACAGTTCCAAAGAGGAACATAGTAAGTTGCCCTACACCAGACTGGATAAATCATTGAGCAAATGCTCAAGAAAGACTGGACATAGTGTAACCTCTGAAAAGCTGTGTCTAAGCAAACCCAGGATGAAAGCTGAAGACACAGGTTAAGGACATAAGAAAAGCCTGGCTGCTGAATAAGGCCACAGCGGGCTATCTGGTCCAGCATCCTGTTCTCACAGTGGCCACCCAGATGCCACAAGCAGAAGCCCCCAAGCAGTACCCTCTCCACTCCTGCAGTTTCCATCAAGTAGGATTCAGAAGCATTATTGCTTATCACTGTGAATAGCCTCATCTTCCACTGTACTAGTGGTGGGCTGCCCCTGATTACAGCCTCCAACCTTGGAGGCAGAGCATGGCAATTGTGACTAATAGTTTGTTTCCTGGGAAAGCCCTGAAAACAGCTTGCTTCTAAAAACAGGGGTGCTGTAAGCGTATCTGAATTATTTTAGAGTCACACCTTCTCATTGCCTAGTGGGCAATGAATTAATTTACTCAATTACCGTTTGGAGGAGGAGGAGAGGAGGAGGAGGAGGAGGAGAGGAAGAGGAGGAAGAAGGAGGAGGAGGAAGAAGCTTGGTGGTGTTTCCTTTTCTTATTTCGAAATGTGTGCAAGTTGCAGCTATTCTCTAATAATTACAACCAGGCCCGCTGGGAAATTAAGCCTTCTATTAGGTGTTCTAATGTTTAATAGAATGTTTTCATCTCACAGTGGATCTGGTTGCAATTATTGCAGAATAGCTGCAACTGAAATTGTGTTTTTAGCAGCATATGCAATCTGGAGAAGGTGGCTCTGGGCGGAGCGAAAGGGATGTGCTGTGCTGGCATGTTGTGTTTAGATACTAAAGGGGAAATAATAAATGGAGAAAGCCCAAGCTGCTTGCAATGCAAACTGAGGAGCAAAGGAAGTCATTAGCATCATTCAACACTTTGTAAAGCTCTAGCATTTTCTAAATACTGTCCCGTATGTTGAAAGATGAAACCGTTCCTGCCTTCAGGCTAAAATTGTAACAGGCACAACACAAAAGGAAATACGAATGGGGAGGAAAGAGGAAAACAAATATTAGAGCAGTACCTCTTTCATTGTATTGGTGAAATACTTGATTTTGGCAGGTGTTCATGTACTTTTAAACTACATCCCTGTAGTATGGAGATCAATGGCAAGATAACAGGATTGATTGATTATTTAATTTCTATACAGCTTAATATATTAAATATATATCTAAGGAGTTCACAGAAAACTGAAGCAACAACAAACAACTTAAACAAAGTATTACAAAATTACGCACTGTCATATGAAAATGTTACATTAATACAAAGTTACTAATACAGTGGTACTTCAGGTTAAGAACCTAATTGGTTCTGGAGATCTGTTCTTAACCTGAAACTGTTCTTAACCTGAAGCACCACTTTAGCTAATGGGGCTTCCCACTGCTGCCACGCCGCTGCTGCACGATTTCTGTTCTCATCCTGAAGCAAAGTTCTTAACCCGAGGTAATATTTCTGGGTTAGCGGAGTCTGTAACCTGAAGCGTCTGTAACCAGAGGTACCACTGTATATATAAATCAATATCAATTCATTTTTCTTCTGACACACCCTCCCTCTCAGGCTCCAGGTTCTCACCCAGAGTCCAAACAAACTCTCAGATCACCTACAAACATCTCACAATGAGAAGAGTTCCTGGAAACAGCGGACATCACCCTAGATCAGGCACCCCCAAACTCAGCCCTCCAGATGTTTTGGGACTACAATTCCCATCATCCCTGACCACTGGTCCTGTTAGCTAGGGATGATGGGAGTTGTAGTCCCAAAACATCTGACGGGCCAAGTTTGGGGACTCTCACTCTAAATTTGCTTTGGGGGGCAGCCCTGGGTAGACGGTGCTTCCTCAGGATGCCCATAGCTGTGTCCCATTCAGCTGCACTCTCCACAGCCAATTCCAGGTACAGCAGGTTTGCTGAGTTTCTCAGGGGGTCCAGGAGATGGGGTAAGGCCCCCCTCTACTCACAGCTCTTTCTTCACCCTCTGTCCTCACCGCCTCCTCCAGCTGGTGGTTCATGGCAGGCAGTGAGTGTAGAAGCTCAGGCTCAGTGACCTGGGTGTGCACTGAGAGGCAGCCAATATGGTCTTTGTGAGCTGTGGAGACTTAAATTTCGAGAGTGGAGGGATAAACACCCACCATGTGTTACATAATGGCCTGAGGACCTCATGGCCCTGTCCACCATCCCCACCAGAGCCTGGAATATCACACCTGGAAAACAGGGATTATCATTTACCAGGTCTCTAGTGTTGAGGTGAAACAATATGGAGGTTTAATGCAACCCACAAGCCCTGGTCAATGGGAGCCCCTTCAGTTTTAGTCAAATCATGTCCCCCTGCCCACAGCCAAGGAGGAAGTCAAGGTATGAAACCAAAGGATGTGCCCAGGGCCGGATTTAGGTTTGATGAGACTCTAAGCTACTGAAGGTAATGGGGCCCTTTATATGTCCAGCTGTTTTTTGTGTTGAATATATGCTATATGGTACTTTGGGAACCTAATAGGTATCTAAAGCCATTTGCACATAACAAAATATGTATTTTGTCAAAGTAATTGTTGCAGTTATCTTATATTTTGGAAATGTACATCCGGGTTTTTTCCTTTAATTTTTTTGGGGGCCCCCAAGAGAGTGGTGCGCTAAGCTACAGCATGTTTAGCTTTTACGTAAATCTGGCACTGGATGTGCCTCCCTTTGACCTCCTTGTAAGCCAAGCACCAGAATTTTGTTTGGACCGCTTCTTGTTTGCAACACAGATCAAAACACCTTAAATAAAAGATAAGTCCCAAAAAAACCAAAAAACCAACCGTGGAAATTTTCACAAACTAGAAAACACAATTAATGGCTAAACAGAGCATTCTCTCAGGAATAAAAATAAATAGTACACATAAAAACCAGCTCCAGAAATATGAAGGAAACCCCACATTTAACATCAGAAGAGCCCTGCTGGGTCCATCTAGTCAATGGTCCATCTAGTCACAGAATCACATAATTGTAGAGTTGGAGGGGACACCAAGTGTCATCTAGTCCAACCCTCTGCCATGCAGGAATCTTTTGCCCAATGGGAGGCTTGGACTCACAAGCCTGAGGCTAACAGTATCATGCTCTGTCAAGTGAGCTAAATCCAGCATCCTATTCTCACAGCACCCAATCAGATGCATTAATAGGAAATCCCCAAGCAACCTTAATCCTAATCCTAAACCTAACCCCTTCACTTTTCTTTTTTTTTTTTTAAATATTTTTATTAATTTCACAGAATAAAAAAGAACAAAAAATAAAATACAAAAGTTTCATAAAACATATTTCTTTTACAGGATCTTTTGGACTTCCCCACATCTTCCCGAATCTGCATTATTTATAAAACCAACTTCAGCATTTTGTTATCTTATTTCATCACTTATTGTATCTTTCATTTTGTCATATTACCCATTTCAATATATTTGTAACCCAATATTCATAATATGAAGTCTTCAACTATATTATTATCTTATTTCATTACTTATTGTATCTTTCAATTCATTATTATATCTTTCAATTCATTACTTATTGTACCTTTCAATTTCATGTTACCAAGATCAAAGTTATTGTAACCATAGTCTTATATGTTATAATTAAAACATAATGCAATAAAAATTTTCCTTAATTTCACCTCTCTTTTCTTGTACCTTAGTTTTCATTTCACCTAATTACCGTTGCTGGGGCTAGTATTTCCTAAAAAGTGCATTTTCTTAACATTCATAGAGCTTATAGTATTTTTGCAGGTAATCCTTAAATTTTTTCCAGTCCTCTTCCATTTTTTCTTCTCCCAAGTCTCGGATTCTGCCAGTCATTTCCGCCAGTTCCATATATTCCATCAACTGCGTCTGCCATTCCTCCAGTGTGGGTAAATCTTGTGTCTTCCAACACTTTGCGATGAGAATTCTTGCTGCTGTTGTAGCATACATAAAAAAAATTCTGTCCTTCTTTACCACATTCTGGTCTACAATGCCCAGAAGGAAGGCCTCCGGTTTCTTAGGCAAGGTATATCTAAATACCTTTTTTAACTCATTATAGATCATTTCCCAAAAGGCCTTCACTTTCGGACATGTCCACCAGAGATGAAAGAACGTCCCTTCCGCCTCTTTACACTTCCAACATTTATTATCAGACAGGTGATATATCTTAGCAAGCTTGACTGGGGTCATGTACCACCGGTATATCATTTTCATAATATTTTCTTTCAGGGCACTACATGCCGTGAATTTCAATCCGGTGGTCCATAACTTTTCCCAGTCCTCAAACATTATATTATGTCCAATATCCTGTGCCCACTTTATCATGGCGGATTTGACTGTCTCATCCTGTGTATTCCATTTAAGCAGCAAGTTATACATTCTTGAAAGTAATTTGTCTTTAGGTTCTAACAATTCTGTCTCTAATTTCGATTTTTCCACCTGGAACCCAACCTCTAACCCCTTCACTTTTCAACACCAGTATTTTGATGCTTCCATCCCAAACACAATGACAGAGCCTAATTTAGTGGTATATAAAAGTCTTAAAGAGATAAATAAATGACTTAACTAATCAAAGCGATTCAATACCTAAAATTACTCTGCCGTCCATCGTTCTTAGGTCAGTGACTAGCCCAACACAATCCAGTAAGCATCATGGCTGAGTGGAGAGATCTTAAGCCTGGTCTCTCAGGTCCAAGTGCACATGTAATCCCCACAATAGGCTGTGATTAATTAAGGTCACCCAGAGAGCTTCACTGCCAAGAGGGGATTCAAATGAATACATGCCAATGTAGACACCAGTGAATGCATTTTTGGGCACATTGCTTGGCTGGGGAACTGCACTGCAAAATTGGGAGAAGTACAAATTTCAAAAGATGGTGGTGTTTTGGTTTGCATGTATGTGGGTTACAAGTAGATTTGCCATTAAACACAAGCTGAATCCAGTTTCTCCCCCATTCCAACTTCCTTGTAAACCTACTTCAGTAGCATTCCAGATCCTTTGGATCTTCTTTGAAGACCCTTCCTAGAACTCAATAGGGAAATGAATCAGGAATAATCATCAGTAATTTAAACATCTCAAGGGGAAACTCTAGCCAAACAAACCAAGAAGGTGCAGAGAGACGCTTGTGTCGATTTGCAAATGCAATTCTCCACCTGCCCCCCTCTTCTGAAGACAGAGTTGAGACTTTAATTTCCTGCTGAGGCCTGCCTTGTGGAAAGAACGGAGCATAGAAGAAGATCCTACTGCAGGAGACTTGGATATCCTCCTCTAAAGACATCTTCCAAGGTGCCTTGATCAAACTGGGAGGGAAGTGGAAAGAACCTTTCCATTCCCTGCTCCGCAAACATAAAGACCCTGTAAAAGTCCACTTTTCTGGGTGTTTACAAGATCTCTGTTCCCTCTCTTTTCCAGAAGGGCTCCTTTTCGATTTCTTTACGAGTTCCAGCTTCCTTCGCTCCCAACAGAGATGAAAAGTGGTCATTGATTTCATGAGCAAAAAACCCGCAAGTTGAATGAGTGCTCCCTTCCCTCACCACCACTATCGCCACCATAAGCAAGCTCCAGGAATGAGCATCAGCTCTATCTTCTGGCGAGAGAAGCATTTGTGCAACTGATCCAGTGGGCATCTCTTAATGCAAGTATAAGGATGGCTTGAAAGAGCATAATTACATACAGACATTCCCTCCTCTCTCTCTCTCTCTCTCTCTCTCTCTCTCTCTCTCTCTCACCACACACGCACACACAAAAATCCAAGCTGTGTGTTATGGTATTGAAACCACTTCTGTGCCTCCATACCACATCCTTTGAAGTTGGCTACTCCTGGTCTGGAATGTTATTGTGGTTTTTCCAGCAAAGTGACAATGGAAAATAGCATTTTATAAATAATAATGTTTTGTTTGCTTTTGAGGTTTTTTTTTTTAAAAAAAAACTTCAACAACTCATTCTGGGATTACAAATCCAAAGCGTTCTTCCTATAAGAATTAAGCACTGGGGTTTTATTTCCTGGGCCATTTTTCACTGGAATTGCAAGATCTATTAAAAGATTATGGGGAGGGGGAGTCTCCACCTTCTGATTTCTAATGGAGCCGTGTCTGAAACCCAACTGTCTGAAATTCGCTTAGATTTAAATTGAGGCAGCCGCCGTATGTGATTCTGCAAAAATGCTGGGGGGGGGGGAGGTCTCCTCTGCTTTGTGGGGGAATGTCAGTGTGATGGTGCAGAGGAAAGCAGGTTTGACAAATGGAAAGATGCAGTAATTCGGAGCAAATTGGCACGGGCACCTCCTGTTTATGCATACAGAAACACAAAAATGATTATCATATTGCCATTCAATTAAATCAGTGGTTCCCAAACTTTTTTTCCAACCATCCCCCCCAACACACATTCCATACACTCTTTGAGATGCCATTTCCCATCTATGAGCTGTTGCTTTAAAAAAAAAAAGTATTTACATTAAAAATGATTCAAAAGTAAGCATATGAATTTTTGTACTGATTCATCCAGAGGACTTTTTTCATCAGTTAACATGAACATCAATGAAGCTAAATGATTCATCAGTTGTTTCTTGACTGCACTGCAATCTTGGTGAGTAAACATGGATGCAAAATCTAGACCAGTGGTTTTCAAAGTGGGTGGTTCTGCCCCCCTGTGGGGATTACCTAGGGGCACTAAGAGGCAAGAGGGTGGCAGGGGGCACTGGAGGTGGGTCCCTCCAAGTTTGTTGAATATGTACTGTATTTATGATTAACCAGGCTGGAGCCTTGAGCAAAACACGGTCTTCACTTCATGTTTAAAGCTTTACTGCTCTTAACTGCTTTCAAAGTGATTTCCTTTGGTCATGTTTGTATTTGTGATTCTGAGTTGCCACAAGATAGCTGACTATTGGTAACAGATATTGATTTTCCTATTGATTGCAGAACATCTGTGATAGGTGAAGTTTTGCGCATGTTTGGTAAGTAGTTATATATAAATATTTTATGCTGTAAATTTCCTTCCCCCTTAAGTTTTCATTAGTAAGAATGTGCAAAAATATTTCTGCATGCAACATCTGGTATCACTGAATCAAGTTCATCAATTTTGTTGAATTAATTAAACTAATAGTTTCAACCAGATTTGGGGGGGGGGTGTGACTGTTTCTGTTTTGCATTTTCTTGTGTGTTTGTCTTCCTTATTGGCTTGTGCAAACTGCTATTCTGAATAATGATCTTTAAAGGGCTGGGAGCTGAGGGAGGGGTGTATGGAACCAAGGGAGCAGTGGCCTGAAAAGGTTTGGGAACCACTGGACTAGACATTCAGCTCCCTAGGCTACAGTGGGGACATGGTAGATAAGTTGCCGTCCCCTGAAATTCTTTTTGCACACACCCCACACAAAAATAAGAGGACAATCTAGCTAAAGTTAGTCATAATACAGGCAGTAATCCTTATGCACTTATCTGGGAGCAAGTCCCATTGAATTTAATGGGGCCTGTTTCTCAGTGGATATATACAGTGGTACCTCGGGTTAAGTACTTAATTCGTTCTGGAGCTCCGTACTTAACCTGAAACTGTTCTTAACCTGAAGCACCTCTTTGGCTAATGGGGCCTCCCGCTGCTGCCGCGCCGCCGGAGCACGATTTCTGTTCTCATCCTGAAGCAAAGTTCTTAACCCGAGGTACTATTTCTGGGTTAGCAGAGTCTGTAACCTGAAGCATATGTAACCTGAAGCGAATGTAACCTGAGGTACCACTGTACTGGGATTAGTTTGTAACACTGCATTAATTTTAATTAAATTTTAACCCATCTGACAGGATTTGCCCCAGCCACTCTGGGCGGCTTCCAGCATATACAGAAACATAATAAAACATTTAAACATTCAATACATGTATTAGATTGTAGATCCCAGTTTATACCGTGGGTCTACCTTCTGAGTAAACATGTATGGAATTGCATCGCAAATCCTTCTTCAAGCAACAGAATACAGTTTTGCCATAGGAAGCATCATCCTATTGATTTCTGTCAGCTGGCTCTAACCATGTCCTACTTAGAGGAGACCCGCTGAAGCCATAGTTAGTCTCATGTGTATTTACTTCAACAGGTTTACCCTGATATGACTAATGCAACCCTGGGGTTCATTGTGGCAAATGTGTAGGATTATGACCAATATATTCCAGATATTCACCCTCATTGTGTTGCCATCTAATAAAATGAATTGGAAGCTTATGGGAAATCTGAGAGTGTTGGTTTATTCCCATTTTTCATTTTCCTCAGCCTTCAGTTCAGTTTTTCACGTTGCCCACATCAGTTTATAATTAAAAAAAAAATCCTCATGAGAATTCATCAACATTTTGCTTAGCTTTCTCCTGACGCACACAATTTTATATGCACTTTTGCCCAATGTTCACAATTTTGCAAACCAATTTCCCACAACAAAATGCATCTTGCATTTTTAAAAAACTAATATATGCATTTTTACACACACTTTCCTTAATATATACAATTTGTGGGGGGTACACCTTATTTGGTTGGAAATTTGGAGAAATTTGGATTTTGCAAGGTAGCTTTCTGGCGTACCATTTCAGAAAGTGTTAATTGGTAGGTTTACGTTAAAAGTCCTATCCAGATTTGACTTCTGCCACTAATGTCCTTAATACAGTGACCCTCTCTTGATTAGTGTTCCAGAACCATGCTGTTGCCATCAGTGGAACTTCCCTTCTGAATAAATGTTCTTAAAATTAGAACACTGCTTTGACAATTGCTTTGAGTGGAGATTAATTATTTTATTTTAATATATATATATAATGCTACATCTATAACACACACAGAGACATACACGCATTAAAAGGTTTTCTACAGAATGCATTTTTAGTCTTTCAGCGACTGATTCCTAGAATCAACCACTTTCCCTTTCTCCTCCATCCTTCAGTCTAACAACAGAAGGACAAAAGCTGAATTTCATTAGACTCAAGAGGATTCAGAGTCAATTGTGGTAGACCCACAACGTGTGCCACTCTTTAAAGTACTCTTACAAAAAAAGAAAAAGGGGCTTTAATAAGAAGAAGACATTGCCTAATTACCCCACAATCTAATTACCATGAAAACAGTCCAGAAATTTCTCCTTGATCACATCATACATTTTATTATAGCAAAATTGACTCTTACACTCCACAGGTTCCATTAGGACCTCTTTCCAGACTTCTGATGCACTTGCTCTTAATCATCACAAATAAATCTGGGGATGCTTCTGAACCGGAGCCAAGCACTTTGATGGAAGCAAAATGCTTAACTCTCCCACTGAAAGCAGCAGAACTTGATAATAGTGCTTTACGCTGGGTGAGCTGTATTCATGTGCTTCATTTAATTTTTTTTTTTTTTAATCAAATATTATTTTCCAACCAAGGCTGCTTTTGTTAGAAGAATACAGATCCTTCTGAGAATAAATGCAGTCGTCAATTTCTCCCAAAACAAAAGGTGCTCCAAGCCACCAATTTTCATTCTACTTCACTTTGAAACATAGACCGATGCTGCGGTAGGTTCTGGCAAACTGATTGTAGATACGCATTACTGTCGTAGATTCAGGACAAGTGATTTTAAAAGCGAAGATGAAAAAAAGACATCCTTATAATGTACGTCAGCTGGTCCCATGGCAGTAGGTAGGCATGCAATTTATGGGACATATGCAATCAATATATTTTGGTGCTCCTGAACCTTGTCCTCTTGCATTATAGGAATCCCAGGACCCTCATTCCCAAATGAAAAGACAGTTGCTGGCCTTGGAAGTCATCAAAGAAGGGAGGAAGGCTCTGAACCGTTCCATTAGGAAAGAAAAAACAATGGTCCTCACCACACAGTTTTAAAATGCAATGGGCAACAGGAGGCACTGGTTGCGTTAAATTTCCAAAGACACAACTAACTTCTGATCAGAATTCAGATCTGCATCTGTTAAGCTCCCCAGGCTAACTCCTTTCTTAGAAACCAGTTCTGAGTTAACTGACACACTTTTCACAAATTACCTTGGGTGGGGCGGTCAGGAAGGTGGGGAGCTGATTCAGGGCACAGTAGAGGTAAGAAATTAAGGAAGACACTAATTCACCCACTTTGGTTATTTTAGTTTGGATTTTGCAACAAACTTATTTTTATTAAAAAAAAAAAAAACAGCCACAACCCAATTATTATCCAACACAGGAATTCTTCCTATTAGCTGGTTGAAAAAAAAAACCCTGACCAAACCAAGCAAGAATGCTTGTATAATCAACAGTAAGACAATTCTACTTAGTAATGGAAGATAAGTTGCCATATATCAAATGCTGTCCTGGCCTTTTTTGCTAGTCCACCTTTGCCAGAGCCCTTATCATTATTCTGCTGCATTCTTTGAAATGTGAAAGGCTTATTTCTGCTGAGAAGTACAGCTTCCTAAATTCAGTGCTAACGTACTCCCACGTAATTGACACAGAACTGTGCCATCATTAAAAGAACGGTGCCTTTTCTTCTGTATGAGAAAGGAATCCATACGTGTTTTTCTCCCATTACTAACAGAAGGGAGAGGAGTGTTGAGCTAGTCTTTTATCCCCTGAAGCAAAACAGGACACAGTGCAAGTATATAATACTACATGAACTCTGCTCTGGCTCTAGAGTAAATTTATTTATTTATTTCACTAAAAATAATATGAAGCAATTAAACAATGAAATTATCAATAAGGAAAATTAACGTTAATCATTTAAGAATTTCGAAAAAGTTTATAACTCTTGAAAGTCTTAAGTCGTTAATGTTAACTATAGACTGAGAGCAAATTAATACTCACACCAGCTTTCTAAACATCTAGGTAGGCTTGTCTAAGCAAAAAATGTTTTTAGCAGGCACCAAAAAGACTACGGTGAAGGCACCTGCCAAGTATCAAGGGGCAGGGAGTTCCAAAGTAAAGGAGCTGCTACACTAAAATATAAAGTTCTTACGGGGCCAGTTCCACTGATCAAAGCAGTTAAGTGGGCACATAAGGGTTAAGCTCCCATGCATGCAGGAAAGAACAATGGTGGCCACCACGACCCCGCACCAAAAATATATGATTTCTGTAACCCTATCCCTGATCCCGCTCACGGTTGCATGTGCCTGCCATTAAGACAATGGCCTGGCTAAAGGTCTTCTCACACAGTTCTTGAATGTACATCTGAACATCAAAACTGTCCCCCACTCCAGAAAATGGTTTGCAATTGGAGGTTAATGGGGAGAATACCCTATATGTTTGGATAGAATGTTCCCTATATGGAAACATTCACTTGATGTTACCATCAGCTGATGGAGAGGCCCTAGTGTAACACTTTGCTCAGGTCTTCTCAATTTGCTACCAAGTTCAAGATGTCCCTATTAGTATATAAAGCCCTCAGCAACATGGGACCAGTTTACCTGACAAGTGCCCACTCGACTGCTTCAGTCAGTGGAATGGCCACTGTTACAGGTGCCACACAATACCAATTCTGCATATGAATGAAATTGATATTTTGGTGTGGCAGCACACACACTTTGGAACTCCCTGCCTGTTGACATCAGGAAGGTGCCTTCACTGTTCTGTTCTTGGTGCTTACTAAAAAACATTTTTGTTTTAGGCAAAGCCTACCCAGCTATGCAGATTGTTGGCAATTATTTTAATCAGGTTTTTATTTTAATTATTTGCAAATGTTTTAAATAGTTGTTTTTAACAGTTCTTACCGATAATTTGTGTGGGTGTTTTTTTAAAAAAAATTGCTTGAGAGTTGGTTGGTTGTCTTGCTTGCTTACAATCAAGCAGTATATATATTTTCTGAAATGAAACGAAATTATTCTCATGCAGAGCATCCATTGCAAAAAAAGGGAGCCTGGTAAAAGGAGTTATTGATGCCTAAAAGCTCAGGGTTGGCCCAACCAATTAGGACCCATTTATTTACTGTATTATGATAAATGATAAATAAATATGAAATACATATTTGAAGCAGTCTTTCTGGATTTCTGTTCCTAATTCTGAGGTCCCCCAGGCACTGCAAATTTCACTTAACATTTGTTCTTTTCCTTTATATTTAAGTCTATAGGCTACAATTTCACCAATCCTCACCATGACACCATTTAGCAGATCAACATTATTATTCTGGTTTCACAGACTGGGAAGAGGGAAGCCAAGCTGAGTTGCAATAGGGTGCCCACCTTATGTAGGAAAAGCTGTGATTCGGGTCTAGATCACTAAATGTGTCATCAAGGGAAAATGCACCATGCTCTCATGATCATTATGAGTTGCCATGCTTGGAAGGTTGTTTCTGTTTTCATCCCAGTGCTATTTGAACTGAAGCTAGGTTAGAAATTAAAAATTTCCAAAAGATGAGATGGAGGGAGGTCATGTTGGCTTCCTTCTTTGCCTATGAAAAAGGAGTTCCATCAAGACAGCATCTGCTGTTCACAACTGGGAGACCTGCTGTCATTTGCAAGTCAATCCCCTAAACTAAAGGCACAGGAGCAACAGAGCTGGGCATTTGACTGAAGGACAGACTATAAAACCCACCAAAAATAAATACAATTAATCAATCAATTAATCAGTCTAAAAAAGCATCTATGCAACACCCTTCAGCCTATTTTAGGATTTTAGGGCTGTGTGTAACCGTAATAAATTATAATAAATGAGTAATAGGAAGGTAGTCCTTGCGGTGATAGTTGGACATACAGATCATACCTCTGCCAATGGGGGCCTCTAGCTCAGTCTCAGTTGTCTCCTTTGTGAAATGGTTAGAAGAGTGACCTACATAAGAAGCTGCCTTATTCTGGGTGGAGCCTTTGTTCCATCTAGCTCAGAATTGTCAACAATGACTGGCAGCAGCTCTCCAGGGCTTCAGCCAGGGAGTCTTCCCCAGCCGAATCTGGAGATGCTGGGAACTGAATCTCAAACCTCTTGCATGCTAAGCAGATGCTCTGCTTCTGAGTTCTGACCCTTTCCTTAAAAATAAAGATTCCAGTCCTCACAGTTCTGAATTAAAGGCTGGTTTAATGAGAACACAAGAAATTATACCAAGTGAGACCAAGAGTCCATGCAGCTCAGAATTGTCAACATTGACCGGCAGCAGCTCTCAAGATTTTTAACCAAGGGGTCTTTCACAGCCCCACCAGGAGATGCCATTGAGAATTGAGCTTGGGACCTTCTGCATGCAAAGCACATTCACTAACACAAAGCTGCAGCCTTCTCATTACTTCACAGGGTGGTCATTTAAATGGATGGGGACACCCACAAGAGTCATTTTGACCCCATAATAGCAGTTGTGACAGTTCCTATTCATTCAAATGGGCATACTTAAACTAGATTATGCACAACAAATTTATACTTCTGTCAGAGCTTTCAGGAAGTCCTTGAGAGCACAATGTATCCCAGGGAAAACCTCTTGAGATCTGAAGCACATAGCTGGGTGCTTAAGTCTTATGTATCCCAAATCTAATGGGATGTTCTCCTGTTCAAACCCCATTGAAATGAAAGGGGGTTGTCCATAGTCTTTTCATTTTTACAGGGTTTTCCAGGGCCTTGCAGAGCCAGGCAGAGGCCCAGGCCAGGTAGATAATGTGTCCCTCCTTTTTTTTACCCTGGGGATAACTGAAGTCTTATAAATTTCTTTTCTGCGAATTCTTGAATTACGCAGCAAAAATCAAGCAACTTTGCCTTATCATGGTTTATGTTTATCATTGCTAAACCATTTAGGTGTTCTTAAGCCATTGTTAATCGAAAGAAAGACTTAATTCATTTTAATATATTGAAACTTCTCTCATTGGAGACCACTGTAGCTGGTAATGATAAGAAAATGCATAATGCAATTAGAAGATTTGGAAAAACGTTTTCCAAATTCAAGTTTAGCATTTGATCAGCAATTTCTTTCGGTGACGGACGCTGGAGAAGGTTTTCTCTCGCGCTGCCAGCCATGGCCCCAGGAAATCCGACCACCACCACCGCCTTTGCGCCTCCGCGTTCACCCCAGTGCATCCCCTGCAATTGTGAATGTGCTGACCAAGGCCCCCTTTGGAATCAGAGGCCTGGGCCAAGTGGCCCATATGGTGCCCCCCTCTCTCTCTGGGCCTGGGGCTCTCCACAGAATATTTTTTGGGCTGTGCAGATTGATTCCAAGCGATGCCTGTTGCATTTCCCCCCCATATATGACATTGAAAATGGAAAACAAAGAGAGAACTTTTAGCCTCCTGGATGTTGTCGATGCACATGCATGAGTATCGCTAAGACCAATGCAGGAAGAAGCAGAACCAGATTGCCGTAAAAATGGCCAGTCTAACCAGTGCGTCCTTCCAACACATGCAGTTTATGGTGTAGTGGAGGAACACACAAGTGTTTGAAAGCATGCTAAGGTGCCCCTGAAATTACCCTGGTAGCAGACAAATGCTTTGTGCTCATGTCCTGCTTGCAAATTTCTTATTCTGTGAACCACCCTGAGACCCCCGGGTATAGGAAGGTATATAAATTCAATAAATAATAGTAACAACAACAACAACAACAACAACAACAATGGAAGCATCTGGTTGTCCACTGTCAGAACAAGATGTTACACTGGATGGGCTCACATTAGCCTGATCCAACAGAGCTCTGCTTGCATGCTTATGTTTTACATGGATGGCTATGCTCTGTCTCCATGGTCAGAGGCAGTGATGCTTCTGAATTCCAGTCGCTGGGAACCGCAGGAGGGGAGAGTTGCTCTTGTTGTAGAATCCTGCTTGTGGGTTTCCCATTACTGGCATCTGTGAGAACAGGATGCTGGATCGTCTAGGCCCCCTTTCGCCTGATCCAGCACTCACAATAATGATGATAATATTTTATTACTAGTCATAAACCACGTCTAGCTCTTCTAGCTAAGGCCCTTAAAATTCTTAATTTTATTACGAATGGCAACAATAATATTTTAGGCAGCTAAAATTAAGGACAGTTCAGACTTATCCTTCCTATGCCTGGGAATACTTGTAAAGGTGACTGTGAGCACGTTCTCCAGGGGGAAGCTTCACTTTCTGGGAGGCCTTGGGAACCATCAGCATTAGAACAAAGTCCTTTAGGACTCAAGTTGTCAGGACTTGGACCCTCACCCGTGAACCATTAGCGGCAGAGTTTTGCATTCAGGACCAAAGTTGTGCCTATATAGTTGGTGATGATTTCAGCCCCAAGGCTCTTGAGAACTCATCAATAAATTATGGTCCAGGCAACTCAACTACCCATTGGTATTCATGGCAAAACTAAGCAGTCTTTTTACCACCACCACCACCACCACCACCACTCCTGCGCTAATCTATCCCATCTGCCTTGTGGGAAGCTTTCTGATGACATTTTATATATGCTTAAGTATTCTCACCCTTAACATTTTTGTAGGGAATGTCATCTGCCTTTTTTTTGGCAGGAGCAGAGATGCGTTTGGTTTCTGATACTGTTGAAATGTGTTGAATTTACATCATTTGTTTCTGCATTATGTTGTATTTGCTCTGTGTTGTATTTGTGTACATCTGTTTATTCTTGCCTTGGGAGTCTTTTTGGCTGAAAAGCAGCATATAAATTTTATGTTTCTTGTAAGCCTCCTTTTGAAGAATTTGTATCCTGAAAGAAGGGAGAAGGAGAAGAAGAAGGAATCTTCTTGGATGTGCGGATGTTGTCATGATGTCACATTTCATGATGCTTATAATAGTCTCCATGGCGTTTGCTCATGCACAAACATATTTCAGAGCATAGATGAACTGCAAAAACCCCTCTCCATGGCTTTAAGATGTCTGTTTGCCAAACAATACCCCCACCTCTTTCCCCAGTTTCCAAGGCCTGGGGGGAGGAGGGGAATCTATTGCTAACCACTGGAACTACTGGTCATTGAAATAGCAGAGTTGTAAGATCAGGCCAATGCCCCATCTAGTCCAGCATCATGTTCTCACAGTGGCCAACCAGATGCCCTTGGAAACAGCAACTCTCCCCTTCTGCAGTTTCCTGCAACTGGTATTCAGAAGCATTGCTGCCTCTGACCCTGGAGCTAACATATAGAACCTAAGCACCTAAAAAGAGACCCCCAAAAGGGGCCATCTAGTCCAGCATCCTGTTCTCACAGTGGCCAACCAGATTAATGCAAAGGGACTACATGCTAGGCACTGTGCAGGAAAGGATGCTGGTCCTATAAACCCAGACTCAGAGTGTGTGATTATGAAAAGATACAAGAAAGACAGAGATAGATAGATAGATAGATAGATAGATAGATAGAAGCACAATCCTGCAGAAAAAAATACAAAGTGCAAGGCCCAATGGAAGGAACAGGGCCCAATTGGATACCAATTTCAACAGCGCTTTTGCTTCCACTAAGGAAGATGTGGAAGGAACCTATGCACACCTTACTTTATAGTGGATTTGGGATGGCTGTTGCACACAAGTTCAACACAGCATCCACACAATGCTGTTCTCATCAAAACACCACCTGTTATCATTTCACCAATTAATCTGGATTTGCCATTTTTTGTGGAAAACCCAATAAATTATAAACAATAAAACTATGGGAAAATTTAGATGAAATAAGAAAGGGGGGAATATAAAGGATGGTGTTTTGATGAGGATCACTCTGTGTGATCACTGTGAAATGCTTTACAACGGGCATGATCAGGCCCCAAATCTGCCATAAACGGCACCATTTGGATCATGTCTACTCATAAGTCAAGTCCTCTTGAATTCAGTGGGGCTGACTCCCAAGTAGGTGGACTTTATGAGGAGCTGCGAGCAAAGCTGCCAGGGTGTGAAAGCTTGTGGATTCCCCCAGGCCTGGCTGGCATTTCCTACCCATTTCACAGATGTTGGATGAGTCCGGACATCCTATCGTCACAGATTCTTTAGTACACCCCCCTCAAAAAGAAAGTCTGAGGACATCTCCTCTTCTTTCCTCTTCCCCCCTTCATCTAAAAAGCGCTCACCTTCCCGAAGGGCGCCTCCTCCTTCGCTCCCGCTGCTGCCCCCAGAGGGGTCCGGCCCGCCCTTGCCGCTCTCCCTCGCCTCTGCGCCGGATTCCTTGGCTGCCCCATTCATGCCGGCGGCAACTTCCTCCAAATCCAGGAGGTGGCTAACGCTGAAGTTTTTCCGAGCCTGGGGGTTGTCCGGAGGGTCCAAAATCCGCACCGGGTTCGGGGCAAATTGCTTATCCATGCCGAAGGCTGCCACAGCGTCCATCGCGGAGGTGGGGGGCTCCAGGGCGCCTGCTGACCCCCCACCCACCCCGGCTCACCAGCACCCACAAACCCAGGAGACTGCGAGCGATCCGGCTCTCCTTGCCTTTCCCCCCTCTTACTCCCCTTTCTCCCCTCCCCCAAAAAAAGTTCTGATGACCCCCGCTACACCCCCGATTTGCTCTTCCTGGCTGTAGTTTCCCAGGGAAAAGAGATGGGAAGATCTCGGTCTGCCTCGTGTCGACGTCTAAGAGAGGGGAAACAGGGCGAGGGAGCGCGCCCCCAATTTCCCCCTGCTCAGCCTAGCCCACAAAACTCTCTCTGGCTTCTTCTCGAGCCCCTCAGAGACCAAAGTTGTTGGTTTCTTTTTCTTTCTTTCGCACGACTCCCCTGGCTCTGAAATTGACAAGAGGTTGGCCCTCCTTTGCTGAAACTGATGAAGCCTTCCTCCCCTCCCTTCTCCTGAAACTGACTCAAGAGGAGCTGCCCTCTCCCCTCCCTCCTCTGAAATCGACAAAAAAGTTTGCTTTTTAACAGACAGACAGACTCACACACTCCTCCTGCTCCTTATTTTTCTGTTTTTCGGTTAGTCACCCCCCTGCCTTTTTTTCTACAAGTTCGTTTGCAGGGGGAGCGTGTTTGGAAAAAGGACAGCTTTAAACGGGAAAATAATTTGCCTACCTGAAGTCCCCACCTCCACCTCAAATAGAATCATAAAGTTGGAAGGAACCCTGAGGGTCATGTAATCCAATGCCCTGCAGTGCGGGAATAGGCAGCTGTCCCTTACAGGGACTGGCATTATCAACCCCATGTTCTAACCAACCGAGCTATCCAGGCTGGTATAGATTCTTAACTCCTAATTGGGGGAAGAGCGGTGGGTCAATGGTAAAGGTAAAGGGACCCCTGACTATTAGGTCCAGTCGTGGCCGACTCTGGGGTTGTGGCGCTCATCTCGCTTTACTGGCCGAGGAAGCCAGCGTACAGCTTCCGGGTCATGTGGCCAGCATGACTAAGCTGCTTCTGGTGAACCAGAGCAGCACACGGAAACGCCCTTTACCTTCCCACCGGAGCGGTACCTATTTATCTACTTGCACTTTGATGTGCTTTCAAACTGCTAGGTTGGCAGGAGCAGGGACCAAGCAACAGGAGCTCACCGTGTCGCGGGGATTTGAACCGCCAACCTTCTGATCAGCAAGCCCTAGGCTCAGTGGTTTAACCCACAGCACCATCCACGGTCAATGGTAGAGCACCTGATTTGCTTGCAAAAGTTTCTGTGTTCAATCCTCAATGGCAACATCAGGTAGGACTGGGATACATTCCATACCTGAAACCCTGGATACTTCTTGCCAGTCGCTGTAGACAATACTGGGCATGGTGGACCAATGGTCTGAGTCACCAGAAAGCAGCTTCTTGGGTTCATATGACTAGGTTCAGTTATCAGTGACATGTGGGGGGGCTTTATTTATTTATTTCCCCTCCCATATAAACTGTCACCATTCACCTCTATGGAGAGAAATTAATTGTTGTTGTGGGGAAGGTCTTCCATCCAGGTGCTGTGCAGCCTGGCTTATCACTCTCAGGGATCATGGCAGGGTTTTCTGTCCGAAGCATGTTTTTCTGCTGAACAAAGAAACCCACTGCATTCTCCCTGCTTCTGTGGGTTTGCATCCCCTCTTATCCTGCTTGGAAGCTTCCCCTTGGAGAACAGGATGCTGGGCTAGATGGGCCATTGGCCTGATCCAGCAGGCTCTTCTTCTGTTCTTCTGAACAGAAGCAAGGTTGCCCATTCCTGGTCAGAACTTCTCTTGCTTGCTACCTAGAGTTCCATGTAACAGATCTGCAGAACAGATGAAAGGAAAGAAGCCGTTAAGTCACAAACATAAACATTACAGTATAGTGGATCCTTGGAAGCTCCTCTAAGAAGAAGTGTTTTCCATCAGGGCCTGATTGGCTGGTCCAAGCCTTGGATTTCACTTTGTCCCATGACTTTGTTGCTGTTTTTTAAACCCAGTGGGTTTTTTTAAGGAAGCAAGTAACCAAACCCACAGCACAGGATTGCAGTGACGAGAGGGATTTGTTCAGCCTCTGACTTCCAGACTTACTAGCTGGGATTCTTTCCAACTACAGAACCAACATATTATATTTTCATTGGCAGTTTCTGGAACACATGAATTGGATCCAAAATGTTAAATGAAAGGCTCCTGTCCATAACAAAAATGACAACGGATTTGCCCCGTGATGTCAATTTTCCTACAATGCTATATTTTAAAAACTTATCGGAGTTGCACCCTCTTCTCCTTTCTCCTGGTTACCCTTTGAAAGAACTTGAAGAACCCAGAACTGTTAAAAAAACAAAAATCTGCTTTGATCATGTTCGCTTATTTCAGTGACAGGCTTCGCAAACATTCTGTTTTGACAGGAATCTATGGACCCAGCCGAGATCAGAAACTTTAGGGGAAGTTGATCAGTTAGTGATGGCTGGCCTGGCTCCCAATTTGCTTCCTGGGTGAAACACTCCTCTTATCCGGCTACCATGAGTGGATTTGGAAGGGCTGAAATCAAAAGGTTTGCTCTGCATCAAAGCTCTGGATATTCATAGCAACTGTTGCATTTTCAGTGCATGGGCTTAGCCCAACTCCCTACTGTTTATGGTGGAATATAAAAAAACACTATGAAAATGCTTTTTTAAAAAGTGTTTTGAAAAAATATTGAATTTGCCATAAGCTCACCATCACCATCTAGTGTCACATTTGTATAATGCACTTAAAAACACTTAAAACGTTATATTTGCAGCTGTATAGCTGAGTCCTATGTCTGTGATGTTCAGTCAGAGAAGTGATAATCTCTTTCCTGATTAACCATGGATTAACCAGATTAACCAACTATTTGAGAGTCAGCATGACATGGTAGTTAGAGCATTGGACCAGGACCTGGGAGTCCAGGGTTCAAATCTTCACTCAGCCATGAACCTCACTAGTTGTTCTTAGGCTCCCAGCCTAATCTACCTCAAAGGGTTGTTGTTGTGGGGATTAAATGAGGAGAGGGAGAACCATGCCTGTCACCATTAGCTTCCCGGAGGGGAAAGCTATAATAAATAAAACAGCTTAAGGATAACAGCATGAAATTTTGCCATGCTGAGCATTATTTTCATGCTGAGGCAAGGTAGAAGTCTTCTCTCTAGTCATACACTTGTTTACTTACTTACTTATTTTATTTATTTTAAATATTTGTTTTAAATTAATAAATAATAATAAATATTCTTCGACTGTACTGTACTGTTTAACTTTACTCAGTACCCTGGTAGTTCCCCTACTCTCAGAAGCCTGTGGGGTGGGGTGGCCCAGGAGAGGGTCTTCTCTGTGGTGGCCCCTGAACTACGGAACTCCCTTTCGGAACTGGCACCTTCATTACACAACTTACGGTGAATGCTGAAGATGCACCTCTTTATTCCAGCTTTTGAAAATGGAGGCGTATGTGTTTAGGGCCCACAGAGTGTTCAAGTCCCTCCCTCCCACACACACATGGCCAAGAAGCTCACTGGATGACCTTGGGGCCCAGTCACTGCCTCTCAGCCTGATCTAACTTACAGGGGTTTTGTGGGAATTAAATGAGGGGGGAGAAGTATGGACGCTACCTTGAGCTCCTAGGAGAAAAAGGTAGGATTTAAATGCAGTAGATAAATAATAATGAATATTCCTGTGACTGTAATCTGCTTTAACTGTTTTTAATTCTGAACTTGAAATCGTTGTAACCTGCTGCTGATGAAGAGTAAGTCCCCGCCCCCCCCTCTCTCTCTCTCTCTTTGGTAATCACTCGTAGCTGAGTAAGATTCCCTTCCTTGAACACGGTTTTAATAATGAGTCCGTAAGTGACTGTGGAGGCCAATTCTGGATTCACACGTCCTTCCACAGTGGGGACGTTGGTTTCCAGGTGGGATTTGATCATGGTGAGGATTTGCCAAGTGTGCCTTCCTCTTAGCGCGTTTCTCCCTTGTGTCCTGAGTTCGAGTGTCTTCAAAGCACATGAAACCTTTGGTAAAGGCTGTTCACCAACTGGAGCGCTCTCAGGCCAGTGTTTCCCAGTTGTCAGTATTTATTCTACATTTTTTTAGATTTGCCTTGAGACAATCTTTAAACCTCTTTCATTGACCACCAGCATTACACTTTCCATTTTTACGTTCAGAATAGAGTAGTTGCTTTGGAAGACAATAATCAGGCATCCGCACAACATGACCAGTCCAATGAAGTTGATGTTGAAGAATCATTGCTTCACCACTGGTGAACTTTGCTTCTTCCAGTACACTGATATTTGTTCGCCTGTCTTCCCAAGTGATGTGTAAAATTTTTTGGAGACAACGTTGATGGAATCTTTTGAGGAGCTGGAGATGGCGTTTATAAGTGGTCCATGTTTCACAAGCATATACAGTGGTACCTCGGGTTACATACGCTTCAGGTTACATACGCTTCAGGGTACAGACTCCGCTAACCCAGAAATAGTGCTTCAGTTTAAGAACTTTGCTTAAGGATAAGAACAGAAATCGTGCTCCGGCGGCCCTATTAGCTAAAATGGTGCTTCAGGTTAAGAACGGACCTCCCAAACGAATTAAGTACTTAACCCGAGGTACCACTGTAGTAAGGTTGGCAGTAACCCCTCGGCAGCGCCACAAATCCAACTCAATGGTGTAACGTTGGAAAATGCCGATCACTTCTCCTACCTAGGCAGTTATCTTTCTGCAAGGGCCAACATTGATGCCAAAGAGTAAGTAATTAATAATAATAATAATAATAATAATAATAATAATAATAATAATGTAGAGCTCTGTCCTGATTGTTGACTCCTATAATTAAAAGCTGGAGAAGGAACATTTTTCAGCCTGATAGCCACATTCCCTTCTGGGGGAGGAACCCATGCCTGTGGTGGATGGGGCCGTCAAAAGTGAATGGAGCAACAGTAGGGTTCATTCCAGCTATGCAAAACCCAGAATTTCTCTATATACACATGTCTTCATCCTGAAGGGAACCACTGAGGGATGGGCTTGGGGAGGTCCATATAGAGAGGACCTGAGGGCCACATATGTATCCCAGGCCTGAGATTCCTCTATCTCTGTACTAAACAGTTCTGAAAGTGTGTGGATTCTGAACATCTACGGCAGCAAAAGCACGCCCGGAGGGTAAGGGATGAGTGAATCTGCCAATTTCAGATTTTTGCGGAGGGTTTTCAATCTTAAATTTGGGTCTCCACAATCCCCGTATTAGTTTGTGATTGATTGATTTTAAAGAAAAACCCTCATGAAAATCCGCCTGCATTTTCATGTACATTTATTCTAATATACACAATTTTGCATGCATCTTTGCATGTTATTTAAATGAACACGTGCATTTTTATACACACTTTACCTGAGTATATGCATCTCTCTCACACACACCCTTTACTCAACTAGAGAAGAGTGTTGCAAATTTCGGAAAAGTGTGAATTTTTGAAGGCTGGCTGAGTTTCGATCCATGCTTGGGAGTTGTAAACAAGGTAGGTGACAGTCCCAAATTCCTCCCTCATCCCATCCCTACTGGTGGGGTAAGGACTTATGGCCACAGGACAGGGGTACCAAAGACTCCAGGGCTGACCTTTTACCTCCTCCCCGTCTTTTTAATTGGCTGAGTAGCCCTAGAGGCCGCCTCTTAACTGGGGTAACATCTTGCTGTGATTACTGCCTTTGAGAGCCTGGGGGCATCGTCAAGCTGCATCAGACAGGGTTAGAGGGGTGGAGAAGGGATCTGGGGGGAAAGGGGGGGTGCCTTTAATGATTCAAGGCTGTCTTCCTGCTCATTTAACTGGGGTTGGGACGACCCTACA
This sequence comes from Podarcis erhardii, assembly GCF_964252035.2. Lineage (NCBI taxonomy): Eukaryota > Metazoa > Chordata > Lepidosauria > Squamata > Lacertidae > Podarcis > Podarcis erhardii. Next base: position 34,456,375 of record NC_138504.1, read on the forward strand.
GTTATCCTTTATTATAACCCATTCTTGAACCCACTGAAATCTGTTTCTCTTCCAGGAAAGTTGAGGAGGGAGTGTGGGGCTTGCCTCTCAGGGTGTGAAATTATTATACAGAGAGAATAATCAGTGGTGAAACCCCCTAACCCCCTCAGGATCCCCTCAGGATCTCCTCCACTCTGGTGATTGCTGGTATTTCTAAGGTGAAATATGACCTTTTATGATCAAAGAGGATCGGCTTTCCAAAGGATGTGGAGGAAAAGGGGAGTGAGAGAACGAAGGTTGTGGAGGGGGGCAGTTTTCTTTCTCCCCAGTCCTAGCGGTCTGATAAAGTTTCTTTAGACACGCCAAGATTTATAGTGTGTTCAGCAGGGGTCCTTCAAATTGCCCTGCAACTCTTTGCACATTTCAGAAAGGGGAATCAGAACAGTAAGTCACTGAGAAATTAACTGGCTTTTCAATAATGTCCCATGTTGCTTTCTCTCTCTCTCATATATATATTCATTCTAGTACTTAAGAGAGACCTAGAGGATTACACAATTTATATAGGATTAAATACATTTATTTTAAAGGAGACATATAATGCCATTTTAAGAGATCCCAGTTGCCAGGCCTGTTGATTTTAGCAGCTGTTTGTTTTCAATTATGGAAAGTGATATACTCCTTTTTTAAACTAGAATGCTTAGATTTATTCGATCATCAGGATGATTAATTGATTAAAAGTAGAATGTACAGATTATAACACAGAGAGAAAGAGAATGAATGTGGGGTTAACAACAAGCCTAAATGTGATATTTCTTACTTTTTTCTTGGATCATATTCCACCTTTCCTCAAGGTTGCACATGCAATTCCCTGCCATTTTATTCTCACAAAATGATCCCGAAAGGTTGGGTAGGCTGAGAGAGTAACTGGCCCAAGGTCACCTGGTAAGGTTCCTGGCAGAGGGAGGAGTTTATTTATTACATTTTATTTATTAAAATAATATCCTGTTCTTCCTTCCAATGGAGCCCAAGGATCTGCACTAGGTCACCATTGTCCTGGCCCAAGACTCTAACCCAGAAGACACCCCCCTTTCCCCTCTCAGAGCTACAATACCCAGAGTGGTTCAACAATCAATCCCTCTTCCCAGGGAACTCTGGGAATCATAGTTCTGAGAGTAGGAAAAAGGGGTCTCCTAACATCTCTCAACACTTCAAACAAACTACAATTCCCATAATTCTTGGGGGGAAGCCATGACTGTTTAAAGTGGCATGATACTGCTTTAAATGTATGGTACAGATGAGGCCCAAGCAAAATGATGTGTGAGCAATCCATAAATACCAGCAATCACCAGAGCAGAGGAAGCGACATCCTGTGGCAGATTCAGCATTGACTATTCTCTCCATATAATAAATAGTGCGCTTTGATTGCATCTATGACCTCTTGCAGAATATGCCTGCAAAGAAACACCAGTCTTTGGGGGACGGGCAATCATTTTCCTGCTCAAGAGAAGTCAGTCCATCAATGTCCATCAATTTCAACAGGTCTATTCTTGAGTTCTTGTTTGGCAGAACCCTAAGACAAGGTAGCCTGTGGTGCTCTAACTGTTTGATGAAGTCAGAATAGAGTGGTACTACTACTTCCCTTAATCTGGACACTATACATTTCTTAATGCAGCCTAAAAGAGCATTAGCTTTTTTTGCTGCTGCATCACACTATTAACTCTTGTTAAGCTTTTGGTCTACTAAGACCCCTTGATCCTTTTCACATATATTACTGGCAAGCCACGTATCCCCCATCTCATATTTGTTTATCTTGTTCTTCCTGCCTAAGTGCAGAACCTTACATTTATCCCTGTTGGTTATTCATTTTGTTAGTTTGGGGCCCAGTTTTCCAATCTGCAAATGTCATATTGAATCCCAGTTCTGTCTTCTTCAGCATTAAGAACCTTCTGAGAGTAAGAGCCATTCAACAGTGGAACAGACTCCCACAGGAGGTAATGGACTCTCCTTCCTTGGAGGTTTTTAAGCAGAGGTTGGATAGCTATCTGTCACAGATGGTCCAGTTGAGAGTCCTGCAGTTGGGGTGGATGATTCTTGCTGTCCCTTCCAACTCTACAGTTCCATGATTCTATTATTTTATTATCTTCTCTGCATTTTCATGAACACTTCAGTTCTGGTTTCCTGGTGGGGCCACTGTCTTTTTCTTCTCTCAAGAAGTGTAACCTTGTGTTTCCTTTCTTTGACTTTGCCTCTCCCACTTGGTGTCCATCCCGTCTCCCCCCGCCGCTCCATCAGTTTTGAGCCAGTTGAACTTTTGACTTTTTCTGTTTCATTTTCTGGAGGTTCTCCCTTTACGGGCAATGATCCAGGAGGTCAAACCAATAAATTTGCTTTATTTACACTAGGAGTAAAGCAAAGCCATTTATAAGACGGGTGACTCCTTTTCCTTTTCCAACTGTTTTGAGAACAATGAGGATGTGGAGAAGACTGGAGATCACTGCCCTCGTGTGAAACCATAATATCATACACTTCTGGAGAGGAAAAAATAAAATAGATTTTGTTCCTGTCCTGGGCTGACTTCTTTGAAATCCAGAACCAGGGGTCACACTGTGACCTTGCATGAATTTTACTAAATCCTTGAGGGTTTAAATGGAGAGAAAAGGAAATGAAACAACAGCAGCAGCAGCAGCAACAACAACAAGATGCACTGAAAGTTAGTTCTACTGAGAGTGAGTTATTTCCATTGCTTTCAATGGGCTGCCTCCAATGTTAATCCTCCCCAGAACAGATCCAGTGAAATTCATGGGCATGACTCATTTAGGTGTGTTAATTGAATTGGGTCTGCTCTGAGTGCAATTTAGTTGAGTACAACCCAACAGGTCAAAGACCCATAATATTCTGCTAGCATTAATCTATCACTAGTTGACAGAGGCTTTGTTTTGATTTATTAACATCTTTCGCTCTCTCTCTCTTTTTCCAAGCAGAAGTAGATAATTGTTCCTTCCTTCCACTTTCAAAGATAGCAAAAGCGGCAAACCTCCTTGAACCCCATTTCTGCTCACAGGGCACCCCACAGCGCTACAGTAGCCCAAACATCAAAAAAGGAAATGTTACATTTTCTCAGCAGGGCATAGTTTTTCCTCGTGCCTCGTTTTGATCTCCTGCTCTGGCTGAATTACTTTCTCCTGTTGCTTTGGAGCACTGGAACCAGACGAGGTGGGGCAGCCCTTTCAAACAGGGATTCACATATTAAATCCCGAGGAACACACTGGTTATATGGAGGGCATTGGTCTAGCCCAAGGCTCTTATTCTTCTGCTGGACCAAACCAAGACATCCATTTAGTCATTAAAAACATCAGAAGAGCCTGGCTGCTGGATCAGCCAAAGCAGGCCCATCTAGCCCAGCCTCCTATCCTCACAGTGGCCAACCAGATGCCTGTTGTGCGAATCCCACAAACAGGATTTGAGCACAACAGCCCTCTCCCCTCCAGTGGTTTCCAGCAACTGGTATTCAGAAACATTTACTGCCTTTGACCATGGACAAAACAAAACAAATTCCTTCCAGTAGCACCTTAAAGACCAACTAAGTCAGTTCTTGGTATGAGCTTTCGTGTGCATGCACACTTCTTCACGGCTCAATGTGGTGCCTTCCATAGTTCCAGTTACAGATAGGTAGCCGTGTTGGTCTGCCATAGTCAAAACAAAACAAATTCCTTCCAGTAGCACCTTAAAGACCAACTAAGTCAGTTCTTGGTATGAGCTTTCGTGTGCATGCACACTTCTTCACGGCTCAATGTGGTGCCTTCCATAGTTCCAGTTACAGATAGGTAGCCGTGTTGGTCTGCCATAGTCTGAAGAAGTGTGCATGCACACGAAAGCTCATACCAAGAACTGACTTAGTTGGTCTTTAAGGTGCTACTGGAAGGAATTTGTTTTGTTTTGACTATGGCAGACCAACACGGCTACCTATCTGTAATTTGACCATGGAGGCAGGACATAGCTATCATGGCTATTAGCCATTGATAAGTGGTGGTTGGGACGTGGGTGGCGCTGTGGGTTAAACCACAGAGCCTAGGACTTGCCAATCAGAAGGTTGGCGGTTCGAATCCCTGAAACGGGGTGAGCTCCCGTTGCTTGGTCCCTGCTCCTGCCAACCTAGCAGTTCGAAAGCACGTCAAAGTGAAAGTACAGTGGTACCTCAGGTTAAGTACCAGTACTTAATTCATTCCGGAAGTCTGTTCTTAACCTGAAACTGTTCTTAACCTGAAGCACCACTTTAGCTAATGCGGCCTCCTGCTGCTGCCGTGCTGCCGGAGCACAATTTCTGTTCTTATCCTGAAGCAAAGTTCTTAACCCAAGGTACTATTTCTGGGTTAGCGGAGCCTGTAACCTGAAGTGTATGTAACCTGAAGCGTATGTAATCCGAGGTACCACTGTAGATAAATAGGTACCGCTCCAGTGGGAAGGTAAATGGCGTTTCCGTGACTGGCTCTGGTTCGCCAGAAGCGGCTTAGTCATGCTGGCCACATGATCTGGAAGCTGTACGCCGGCTCCTTCAGCCAATAAAGCAAGATAAGCACCGCAACCCCAGAGTCGGCCACAACTGGACCTAATGGTCAGGGGTCCCTTTACCTTTTAAGTGGTGGTTAGATCCCACCTGGTCTTTATTGAGCATCCTTCTTTTTTAAAAAAATATGATTTTATTAAAGATTTCTTACTTTACCAAAATATGTGCACTGTCTCTTTTTTCAAGTTGTGCTTTCTACAGATCAGTTTCATTTGTTGTGACATATTAGTGTTGCATACAGTGTTAGGTTAGGAAGAAAAGAGGGGGAAAGAGGAATGGTGAGTGGGGTAGGGTGGCAATGCTTCTGTTCTTCTACTTAGTGTATGTGTGGGATTTTGTGTCAGCGTCACTTGTGTGGGTTCTCTTACTATTCGCTTGTTGTGTTACCTTGGTGGTGAGAGAGGCTGGGAGTGGCCTAGGGTGTGGTTGGATGACTTTGGTTGGCTGTAGTGAAATTTGTTTTTGTGTGTGAGTGCTGTGTGTGTATGTTTGAATCAGGTTAGCCAGATTGATTCGTATGCTGTCAGAGGATTCTTGTTGTTTTCTTGTTTGGCTGTGTATGTGATAAAGGGGAACCACACTGGGGTGAAGGCGTCTTCTTCTGTTTCAGTTTATTGGTTATTTTTTCAAATAAGGCTGTTTCCCATACTATTTTATACCATTGGTCCATGCTTACTCCTGACAGGTCTCTCCAGTGCCTGGCTATGATGCCTTTGGATGCTGAGAGTAGGTGGGTTATGAGCTCTTTATGATGTGAGTGAGCATTATTATCTTGGAAGACGTTCAGTAGGGCCAGTTCTGGCGTTAACTTCTAATACAGTACTTGCTTAGTTATTTTGTATATTTCTTGTATGACTGATGTCCAGAAGAGTTGGATTTGGGGACATTCCCACCACATGTGGAGGTATGTGCCTGTGGAGCATCCTTATTTGTTTGTCCGGAGGTTATATGAAAAGTATCATACATTTTGATTTGCTTACGCATTGTATATACAGTATGTCTTCCTGTTAACTATCCCTCACTTTTCTGCTCATCTCTGCCCATCGCCTTCCTTAGCTCTGCTTTTCCAAGTGGATCTGTTACAGTAGATGTCAAAAGCACACAAATCCCTAGCATGCCCTTGAACCCTGCTTGCAAAATGTGGCATTCTGAAGGCACCAGACACTCCTTCCTTCCTTCCTTCCTTCCTTCCTTCCTTCCTTCTTTTCCAGTCCCCCACTTTAAAAAAAAAAAACACCCTAAAAGGCCCCCCATCACCTTGTCTGATTGGGGCTGTTTTTAATTGCACCTTTTAGGGGTTTGATTTCAAGGCAAAACCAACCTAATATGTGCTTCCTAAGAAAATATGGATTGTAGCCAATGCTACTCTGGTCAGACCCATTGAAATCAATGGACATGACTCATTTAGGCCCATAATTTCTACTGCAAGTAGGGTTTCATTGGACCCTCTGCAAATCAAAACACGGATGATCCTTCAGAATTTGTGTTTTTCTGAATTTTGCAATGCAGTTCTGCAACCATGTAATATTTATCCCCCTCAAAATGTATTTTTTAAAAAAGAAACTATTCATATGCTGCTGAACTGCAATCAGCTCTAGGCAAAGTGCATGTGATTAGGGTAGAATAACATACAAAAGTACATTATATTAGAGAGAACCACTTGCAAAATTGCATATAAAAATGTGAATAGTGAGAAACATTAGCATTAAAACGCTGATCAATTTCCATGAAGATAATGCGCAAATTGATTTGGAGTTCAGGTGGAGACCTGATCTTAAGGTGGGGAAAATGAGAAGCTGAGTGAAGCCGAAATTGTCAGAATTGCCCATTCTTATCTGACACCTTCTTTGGAACTAAAATAGACACATTTTCTCATGCCTTATCATTCCCTAGCACTGTATCTGCCAGGGAGGGAGAGAATTGTGGTTGGTTTTGGAAATGGGGCAACTTAAGTGAGAAAACACAGATATTTGCAGGATATGTGGAAGCCGCAAGATTGATGGGAAGGCAGAGGACAGAAGAATGCTGTTTTCTTCTGAAAATAAGAGCAAGTCTCCATGTGACATACATCAGACTTCATGTGGCAGGATCTCAATCTGATTGCCTTTCAAGGTGTTCTAAGACAGTTCTCTTTTGGAGGGTGCATGCGTGTGTGTGTGTGCGTGTGTTGCTGCAAGAGAGGCTTAGGCTAGCCTCGCCCATCTCAGGATGTTTTCTTCCAGGGAATGAGAGGAGGGCTTCCTGATGGGTGGAGTGCCATGGAGCCAATGATGAAAGGAAAAATCTGGTCACGGAATCCTATATTTGGAAGGAAGGCTTGCTTGTGATTCTGAATGTCAGACAAATGGCATTTCTGTCCAAAAGAGGGCAGGAGGAAGCAGTGGACACAGACCATAATATTTTTGCATCACAGTGCTTGGGGCTTGCTTTTGCATCACAATATTTATATATCCAGGCTAAGGCTTCCAGGTCAGAAGCACCCCAGACCCGGAGATTTCAGGGCCAGGATTTCAGGTTGCCAAGTCAGAAGCAACCTGAGACCCTGGGGATGAGCCTGATGATGTCACCTGAGGCCCTTCTCTGTGTCCCACCTCCCCAAGAGGTTCGGAGGGTGGCAATAAGAGAACAATGCTTTTCTGTGGTGGCTCCCTGATTGTGGAATGCTCTCCCCAGCGAGGCTCACCTGGCTCCATCATTACATGTCTTTAGATGCCAGGCAAAAACATTCCTCCTTACCCAGGTCTATGGCTCTTAAATAATCTATGGACTGTGAAAGTGTGGAGGAGAGGACTTTTATTATGATTATTTTACTATCAGGCTGCATGCCAGTACACGTCTTACTATGTTTTTCTTACATTTTTATCATTGATGTTTCGTAATGTGTTTCTAACACATGCCCTGAGAACTTTTGATAAAGTTTATAAATTAAATAAATTACTTTTGTTTTATTATTAAGGACCATTAGGACTAGAATCTTGCTTTACTGAAAGGGGGAGAGTCATAGCTCAGTGATAGAGCACAGAAGGACCCATTCCAGGGAAAGGTTCCATTCCAGGTAAAGCTGGGAATAGCCCCTGCCTGAAACCCTGGCGAGCCATTCCTGCCAGTCAGTGTAGACAATACTGAGCTAGATGGCTCAATAGTTGGACTGAGTGCAGGGCAGATTCCTATGGTTTCTACCTTGGTTGAGCTCCTCGTCTCTCTGTTAGCCAAACTATGTGTCCTTTGCAAAAATAAATAAATAAATAAATAAATAAAATGGCTCCACTGTCTTCTCTGCACACACATTCCTTGTACCCTCCCCTCCCCACCCGCAATTCTTTTTTTCTCTTTCTTTGCCATGGTTCTGTGGTTCTGCTGTTTTCCTCGCCCCACCACGTCCTCTGTCCCTCCTCGATTCCCCCTTCAACAATGATATGGGGTGTGGGGAGAGAGAGAGAGAGTGTATCAAAGCGGGACATATTGGATCCAGATGTGTGCTCTTGTGTGCGAGCCTTCCAGTGATTTAATTAAATTTCCCCAGACAGCCAGGAGGGGTTTCTTAATGATCAAATTTCCCTGGCTCTCTTCCTAAAATGCCCTCTCTTTTCATTCTTTCTCTCTCTCTGCCTCCCTGATGGATCGCCAAAATGCATTTTACTCAGGCCCAAACTGTCTTCAAGTCTGCAATTCCTGCCTGGGGCCAGAGAAAGCTGATAGGATCAGGATAGTAACCTCCTGCCCAGCCCTTTCTGCCCCCCCCCCTTTCTGCATTTGTAAGGTGAGCTGGGTTATTTTGCATGATAATGCCCTTCTTGTTTCACTCTGGAATTCAGAGTACATTTCCTGGGGTGGGGGGCATGGCATGGAAATACATGGGTCCCTAAAGACAGACATCCATCATTTCATTTCATTTTTTAAAAAAAGGGCATTCCATGAAAATGATGCTTGTTTCTGAAATACAGTGCACATACATATCACACAGAAAAGAACATCAGGAGACCCTGCAGAATCAGGGCAACAGGTGCCCATATAAATGCAGCATCCTGCTCTCTCGGTGGCCAAAAAGATGTGCATTTTGGGAAACCTGCAAGCAGGAATTGAGCTCATAAGCCCTCTCCCCTTCTGTGGTTCTCAACACTGGCGTTCAGAAGCAGTTTTGGCCTACACTTCACTCAGGCCTATTTCCACACAGAAGCACACAGGTGCACAAATCCTTTGCTCATCAACTGCTCCATGTAGAGGGTGGGGGAGGTGTTGTCACCTCTCCCCTATAATCAAATGATATATCTGATGGCTAGGGATGGGGGAAGGGACACGGGTGGCGCCTAGGGCTTGCCGATCAGAAGGTCGGCGGTTTGAATCCCTGTGATGGGGTGAGTTCTCGTTGCTCAGACCCTGCTCCTGCCAACCTAGCAGTTTGAAAGCACGTCAAAGTGCAAGTAGATAAATAGGTACCGCTCTGGTGGGAAGGTAAACGGCGTTTCTGTGCGCTGCTCTGGTTCGCCAGAAGCGGCTTAGTCATGCTGGCCACATGACCCGGAAGCTGTATGCCGACTCCCTCAGCCAATAAAGTCAGATGAGCGCCGCAACCCCAGAGTCGGCCACGACTGGACCTAATGGTCAGGGGTCTCTTTACCTTTACCTTTAGGGATGGGGGGGGGAAGAGAGAAGTTCAATTCTGCTCACATTTGAGCTTCCTGAAGCTACCTCCTTTGAATGCCCGAATCTTTCAAGGCAGTTCACCAGCCAAGTGTATAAAAATGTATATGTCAGGAGAAAGGTATGCCTAAACATGCATATATATATATATATATATATATATATATATATGAAAACAACACACCAAAAATCCATTACATTAGGGGGGAAATTATTTGCAAAAATACTGTCTACAGTATCAGGCAAAAAAATAGATGCAAGTACCGTATGTCCATGTGAGGAGAAATTTGTGCTGAAAAGCTGGCAACAACAAAAAGGGCAAGCACTGTGGGAATGTGGAGAGCTGAATTTAAGACTGGAAAACTGAAAAATGGAGAGAAACCTAAATTGACATTTGCACTGATGACCGATGGAAGATTTCCCTCCTAGAAAGTTAATAACGGCTTTGGAAGGGAGCACTTCCCAGCCTAGGAGGAAAGGGTTAATCCATACTGATCCAGAGCAGACCCCAAAGTATAGTTAGCAGAGTAAAAACTTAACCACAATGCAGGGTTCCCGAAAAATAACTTGGGAGGCAATCAGCCTCATCCAGTAGGCAAATAAGCATAATGGTCACAAACCCACATTCTTCAGGATTGGCACAATCCATAAGAAATCCAGTCGCAGCAGACTTAAACTAAGACTAAAACCTTAACACTTAAGCATATTATGTACAAAACCAGAAGAGAGACAGAAAGTGAAACTCAGGCTCCTTCTGGCCTATTATTATAGTCAGCATGACCCAGACAGAAAAAAATAACAGAACCAGTTTGAACCAGCTGTTCAGCTTCTTTGAGGCTTGCTGGTTAAGCTTGAAACTTCCAGCTTGCACCAGCTTTTTTCACACAGAGAAGTTTCCAGAACCTTCTTGAAATCATAGAATAGAAAAGATCTCTACAGTTTAAACCAATACTTTCTATAACAACAGATGCCAACCTGACACCCTGCCCTCCCCAAACCCCATTTCTTATGGTATGGTCCTGTAATCACAATCAAGGTGACAAATGAGCATGTTTCCAACATTAATTTATTCCTTCAGGGATGTCAACAATGACAAAGCTAGAATGAGTCAGCTCTTCCTGTCACTGGCTCTTGCGTCACCACACCCTCCAACATTTCTCCGATGAAAATAGGGATGTCCCATTCCAGAATGATTCTACTATTTATACCCCACACATCTTACTGGGTTGCGCCAGCCACTCTGGGCAGCTTCCAACATATATAAAAACATAACAAAACATTAAACATTGCGGGGGGGGGAGACTCCCCTATGCAGGATTGCCTTCAGATGGCTCAGGTCAGATAACTCCATACCCTCCAACATTTCTCCAGTGAAAATAGGGACATCCTAAGGAAAACTGGGACATTTTGGGATCAAAGCAGAAACCGGGAAGGCTTCTCTAAATCAGGGACATCCCTGGAAAATAGGGGCACTTGGAGGATCTGCACCACTGACTGTTGGGCTTGCTTTCACCCTACTAAGTCCACCAAGACTCATTTCATTATTATTACTAACACAGGGCAGTTGTACCCCAGTGACCACCCTAGGTATTATCGTGAAGAAAGCCTATCAAGCCATTGCTTCCCCTAATTTTCCTTCAGCTTAGCTCTCATCCTGCATCTTAGCACCCAAATGGCTCCACCATGACACCAGAAACAGGGGAGGCCCCACCCCACAGCTGCCAATTGTCCCAATTTTCCAGGAACAGTCCTGGATTTACAGAAGCTATACAGTTTCTGCTTTGATCCGGAAATGTCCTGCTTTTCCTTAGGATGTCTCTGTTTTCATCTAAGAAATGCTGGAGGGTATGGAGTTATGTGACCCCCAAGCCAAGGAGATAAGTAACTATACAACCTTTAGAAGACATCTGAAGGCAGCCCTGTATAGGGAAGTTGTTTAATGTTTTACAGTCATACCTCGGGTTACAGACGCTTCAGGTTATGTTTTGTCGGGTTATGGACCCGCCAAAACCCGGAAGTACCAGAACGGGTTACATCCGGGTTTCGGCGGTCGCGTATGTGCAGAAGCGCCCACCACTGCGGGTTGCGAACGCTCCAGGTTGTGAACGTGCATCCCACACGGATCACGTTTGCAACCTGAGCGTTCACTGTATTATGTTTTTATGTATGTAGGAAGCTGCCCAGAGTGACTGAGGCAACCCAGTCAAATGGACAGGGTATAAATAAAATTACTACTACTACTACTACTACTACTACTACTACTACTACTGAATACAGTGGTACCTCGGGTTACATACGCTTCAGGTTACATACGCTTCAGGTTACAGACTTGGCTAAACCAGAAATAGTACCTGTGGCTAAGAACTTTGCTTCAGGATGAAAACAGAAATCGTGCTCCGGCGGCGGGGCAGCAGCAGGAGGCCCCATAAGCTAAAGTGGTGCTTCAGGTTAAGAACAGTTTCAGGTTAAGTATGGACCTCCGGAACGAATGAAGTACTTAACCCAAGGTACCACTGTACAGGCATGTCCAATACGTAGATCATGAACTACCGGTAGATCACCGGACAGCTGTAGTAGATCACAGTAGATCTCTCTCCCCCGCCCCCAGAAAAAGCTTTGGCTCCCCCCCAAAAAAGCTCAACAATTTTGCCTGTCAATAACAATGGGTAGATCACAGCCAGTATTTTTATAATGGGAGTAGATCACAGTCTCCTGGGAGTTGGACGTACTTGGAATAGAACGTCCCTATTTTCATTGGAGAAATGTTGGAGAGTATGAGCTGGCTTACACAAATTCATACTAGAACACTCTCTGGGACGGAGATTAGGCCACTATGGCATGTTCAGATTCTCTCAACACCTCCCTGTCTCTCTGAGAAGTGCCCCCACCACTGACTGCATCCAACAATTGCATTTGCCTTCTTGGCAGGAAGTTCACATGTCTTCCTGGGATCAGCTGCAATCTTCCTGATGATCGGGCCCCCCTCCCCCATTTCCCATACGCTGAGTCCCCAGCCGTTAATAAAAATGCTTTCATTGCTGGCCCTTAAACGCCTGACCTTTCACATTGGACTGTTGAATTTCATTCCATTGCTGTTACTTCAGTTTGTGAGGTCATCCTGTTTGTTGTGGAAAAAAAGGGAAGAAGAGGAAAATTCTGATCTTCTCCTGCGCTACTTGTTTGTGAGAATGTTATACTGGAATAAAGCCATATACCTTTCCTGTCCATTCTGGAACATCTATATAGAGCCAACCCTATCTAGCTGAATGCCTCTCCCTTAAAAACATACAAGAATCCCTACACATCACTTCTTTGGCATAACCCCCAATTCTCATCCCTGATAGAAAAGAAGGCATGCAGTGTGAAATCAAGTGCAGAATAATGCAATGCAAGAACTGGAGCATGCTTACTCAGGTGTCAATCTATTAGAGTCGATGGAACTTTCTCACAATGCCCTATGGGAAGCCCCCAAGCACGACCCAAATGCTACAACAATACTCTCCCCATTTGTGATTCCCAACAACTGGCTATGGCCTTTCCTCCCAAATAAATTAAGGTTCCAGTCCTCATGGCTCTAAATAAAGAGATGGCCTAAACAAGAAGCTTCCTTATACTGAGTGAGAGCATTTGGTCCCTCCAGTTCAGTGTTATCAACACTGACTGGCAGCTGCTCTTCAGGATTTCAAATAAGGATACTTTCCTGGCTCTACCTTCACCCTTGGCAAGGAACTGTATTGCCCCCCCCCCAAAAAAAACCTGCTTTACTGCAATAGTGGCATTAGAAATTACTAAATTTTACATGACTTAAGTACTTGAAGGTGGGACGCAGGCAGTGCTGTGGTCTAAACCAATCAGAAGGTCAGCAGTTCGAATCCCCGTGACGGGGTGAGCTCCCGTTGCTCAGTCCCTGCTCCTGCCAACCAGTCAAAGCAGTGGCACATTGCCACTCATATAGTCTGATAGGACAGGTGATTTTTGCGGGTTGTAGTGGTGGACCTGTGCCCCCTACAGGGTCCGGTTTCACCAACCCCTAAGAACGGCTCTGCTACCTGGGGATGCCATTGGGGATTAAACCCAAAGGAAGGAAGCAAATGCTCTAACCACTGAGCTATTGGTCCTTCTCTTTTCCTCTTGCCTTGGACACAGAAGGAAAGATTTCACAACAGCATTTTCAGAATAATGCTGAATCACTCAGAACTCTTCCATTTCTGCCCTCTTGCCCACTGGGAATTTGCCTGAGTCTAAAGAATAAAACCAACCCGTTTGATTGCAGAAAGGGAGCAAACGAAATAAGAGGCAATCAAGTTCCCTCCCTTGGCTTCACTGTCCAAAACATAGGAGTGCCTGGAAATTCCAAGTCTGTGATGGAAAGAAAAAGGCGAAGCCAGTGAGACTCCTACTCTATTAGTCAGTGTTGCTGCCAGCTCTCTTCCTGGCAGGGCGCCTGTGCTCTTAACAGCCTAAGTCTGAGCAGTAGAGAATAGGTCCAACAAATTTCCCCCCCTGAATGGGCCTGTGGAAAAGCCAGAGGGATGACAGGCCTCTTGTATCTTTCTAACAGCTGTGCAGAAATGGCTTTTCAAAAATATACCTGTGAATGAAATAGGCTCAAATTCTTCTACATGGCCCCATTTATTTTCTGGCTGTTTCGCTCACCCTGCAGTTAAATGCAGTGTCTGAATCCCCATTTGATGCCACAGAGGAGCACCTAAATTATCGGCCCTTTACCAGGAGGGAACCTCTGGTCTGAGGGCCAAATGCAGCCCCTGCCCCTCCAGCAACTAGCCCCACTGTTGTTGGTGTTGTTTTTCTTTCCCACTCCACCCCCAACTTCAACTACCCCACTGTTGGTGAATCAGCTTAAGTGGCCAGGCTGTGGAGGATCAAGCCCACCTCTTCTGGGATCCTAAATCTGTCCACGCATCAAGGGGAAGAAGCTAGGGAGAACATAGTCAGAGCATTAGGTCTATCTAGCTCAGTGCTGCCTGCACTGACTGGCAGAAGCTCTCCGGGGTTTCAGGCAAGGGATGTTGGGATGCAGTGATGGGCATCAGCTTGAGCACCTTTAGAAGAGGATTGAAGAAATTAATAGAGGAGGCTACTAGGCACAGTGGTCATGTTCTGTGTTATGTACTGAAGTTCTCACCCTGGGCCAGCAGGGGGATACTGTAGATAGTTATGCAAATAAGGGATCGAAAGTGACGTTCAGTGATTGGATAGTTTTAGAAAGTTGTTACAGTTACGCTGTACTGGAGCTCTATATAAGTAGGCTGACTGAATCCTTCAGTTCAGTTCTGTTCTGGCCTGTGAATAAACAAGAGCTGTTTGAAGAATCGCTGTGTCGTCTGATATGTTCACCCACAACTTAACATTCTGCCTCCATGGTCAGTGGCAGTAATGTTTCTGGATACCAGTTGCTGGAAACCCCAGAAGGGGGGAAGGGCTCTTTGTTCTCAGGTCCTGCTCGTGGGCTTCCCTTTGGGGCATCTGGTTGGCCACAGTGAGAACAGGAAGCTGGACTAGATGGGCCATTGGCCTGATCCAACAGGCTCTTAAACCCCGCCTGGAGATGCCAGGGATTGAACCTAAGACCTTCTGCATGCAAAGCATGTGTACTGCCATTGAGATTACTCTTCTCCTAAAAATTAAGATACTAGCCCTCATAGTTCTGAAGAAGAGACTGAATTAAATAATTCAAATTGAAATACTTTATTGTCACTTGTACAACTTGTATACAGTGAGATTACACGAGCCTCCCCACTCAGGTCTTTTAGTCTTAATTCCTCTCGTTTACTGATGCCCACCAAACCCAAAAGTCAGTTGCCCTGTTGTTATCTTTTCATTCAGCAGCCTAACAGGCCACAGATAGAAGCTGTTCTTTACCCTGTTGGTGCGACTAATCATGCTTCTATATCTTCTGCCTGAGGGCAGGAGATCAGGAAAGTGCCGGCCAGGGTGTGAATCATCCCTGAGAATTTTCCTCCCACTCCTGTGGCAACGTTCTTCCATCTAGTTCAGTACTGCCTACACTGACTGGCAGTGGCTCCCCACTGTTTCATACAGAAGTCTTTCCTAGCCCTACCTGGAGGTGCCATTGGTGGTTGAGCCTGGGATCTTCTGACCACAAAGTAGATGCTCGGCCACGGAGCCAAGACCCTTCCGCTAAACAGAAAGCAAGATTATTCATCATTCTGAATAAAGGGCTGAATTAAACAGGAACACTGGAAAGTCCCATATACTGAGCCAGACTATTGGTCCATATAGTTCAGTGTTGTCCACACTGACTGGCAGCAGCTCTCCAGGGTTTCAGGCAGGGGATATTCCTAACCCTACCTGGAGATGCCACTGGGGACTAAACCTACGACCTTCTGCACACAAAGCAGATGCTCTGCCACTGAGCTATGGCCATTCTCTAAATTGTGGCTCCCTCATAATTCACTTTCTTTGCATTAAGCAGAGAGAGAGAGAGAGAGGGAGAGAGAGAGAGAGTGAGTGCAAAGGCCCTGCCATGGTGCCCTCAGCACTTTTCTGACCAGGCCTTAAGTAAACTTCTCTGAAAAGCTATCCGGCTGTCAGGAATGTAGTAGAAAGATAAATATGGGGCTGTGGGGGAGGCTGGGAAATGCAGTTGGGGTGTGATTGATGCCTTCCTGAAGTTCTGTTTGCCTCTCTGAGCAGCCTTAGGGGTATGGGTTCAAATTACTCAAAAGCCCCTCGACCTATTTCCTCTGGCCCCAGAAAACTAACCCCAAGGTAGATGGCAGCAGCAATGCTGAGTATTATCATGGCTTTATTGCAGACAACAGACCCTTCAAATATTTGATAAGAATTTTATAATTGTTGGCAATTAATAACATAAATAAAAATACACAATAGTGCAACTGAAAAACAGAACTGCAATACTAAACGTATACATAGTTATCTTGCCTCGATAATGGACTGGATGAGAGCCAACAAACTGGAGCTCAATCCCGATAAGACAGAGGCACTCTTAGTGGGCAGTTCCCTAGACCGGAGTGCCTTCCATCAGTTTTGACTGGTGACTCACCTCTGCCTCTAACTGGACAGGGATAGCCTAACATCTGCTGCCTATGCTCTGGTAACCTCTAGGTTATATTACTGCAACTTTGAAGATGGTTTGGAAACTTCCACTGGTACAGAACTCAGTGGCTGAGTTGCTCACCAGGACAAGACGCTTTGAGCATATAACACCAATCCTGGCCCTGCTCAAAGTAGAGCAACCCAAGACAATCAGGTAGCCCTCCCACCAGATGTCAAAGAGAAAAACAACTACAGTGGTACCTCTAGATACGAACGGGATCCGTTTCAGAGCCCCGTTCGTATATAGAAGTAAACATAACTAGCGACGGTGTGTCTGTGCGCATCGCTTTTCGCCGCTTCTGCGCATGTGCGTGACGTAATTTTGAGCGCCGTTACTTCCGGGTTGAGCGCTCCGTTACTTCCGGGTTGCCGAGGAGCGCAACTCGAACGCTGCGCCGCAGGAGCATGATTTCTGTTCTCATCCTGAAGCAAAGATCTTAACCCGGGGTACTATTTCTGGGTTAGAGGAGTCTGTAACCTGAAGTGTCTGTAACCTGAAGTACCACTGTATTTTACGTTGAGAATATATTGCGGCAATGCATGATTATTCATATTTCTTTCAATAACCTAAAATAAAGAATAGTGTTCTTAACCCAGAAATAATACCTCGGGTTAAGAACTTTGCTTCAGGATGAGAACAGAAATTGCGCCACAGCAGCGGGAGGCCCCATTAGCTAAAGTGGTGCTTCAGGTTAAGAACAGTTTCAGATTAAGAATGGACCTCCGGAAAAAATTAAGTACGTAACCAGAGGTACCACTGTATCTTGTTTGCCTAAGTAATCTATATAGATCATGTGTCTTGTAACAATAAATTTGGATTAATCAGTGCTTGCACTTTCATCATTCCAGCCCACCCAGGCAGGTCGTTTTAGGGAGAATGCCGTGTGCTGGCAAGAGGGTGCCAGCCTTGATCCCTGGTTCACATTCCTGCTCTGAGACCACTGATAGTTTTGCTCTGGATCTGGACCCCTGGAAAAGGAAGCAGCAGGGCTTGGTGGGGTGGGTGGGTGGAGGAACCTCACCTCCTTCCAACAAAAGGCGAATGTTTTCTGTATTGTGGATCTGAACCCCATCACTGCTGGCTAGAGCATGCAGTAGAGCAGTCTTTCCTGGGGAAGGAGGGAAAAAGTGCATAAGAATGTGAGAGGAGACCTTATGAGGCCTATCAAGCCCAGCCTCCTGTTCTCACGAGTGACCAACCAAATACCCCAAGCAGGAGCCAAGGAGGAAAAGGGGGAAAGGCCAAGCCCAGGAGGATGCAGGCAACTGACCATGTTTATCAGCTGCATTGACATCGGCTCCAAGTTCCAAAAGTCGCTTTAGGCAAGGGAGGCGTTCTGGCTCTTCGCTAGCCAGATCTAGGGGGCTGCTTTCATGAACCTAAGAAGGAATGGGATAGAGGAAACATAACTGGCTGCTTTTATTGATGCCTTTACTGCAGCAGTGATGAATGGAATTTCTCCTAGTTCGAGGGCTGCAGTCCCTCTTCTGCAGAAAGCAGCTGGCACAGTGAATGTGAATTTCCCCTCTACGTATATGGTCAGCTGGTTTCTACACGCACTCGGACACCTGTGTCCTTCAACCAGGCGAGCAAGAGGCATGAGCAGAGTTGAAGGATTTGTTTCCATCCAGGCAACACTCAAGGACGAAATCTGGGACCCTGCACCCTGCCTTGACCCCTGCTTTCTTGACCAACTATATCTAATCTTATCCTATTTTTCATACAAGTTATTTGGCCTAGAAAGGGGAGGGGGAGAAAGTCAACCTACAGCCTTGTGGCAACTTTTGAAAGCTAACTTTTTAAAAGAGCAAAAGGTTTTAAACCCTACATGCACATTGCATCCTATGAACAGAGAAGCAAAATTTGGGATGGGGATTTTGGATCAGGATCTCAATGGTTCCATATTATTGCTGTATTCCTCCCCACCCCACCCCCGGCCTGCAATGTTGTTATCAATCTCCCTCTCCCTTTGTTAGTGCATGTGCTCCTTTCAATATACAGGTGGTGGCCATTTTAGGTGGGGGGTTGTGTTCCTGTCCCCTCTATGCATTGGCAGAGGCCCAGCCCTGTTTTCGGGCCCCTTCTGGGTCGGCAGTGACGAGCCTGATCATGTGCCAATCAGACATGCGTAAAATGGTCGCTGCCTGTATGGTTCCTGTCATACGCCAAAGATGCGCCTTTTTACCCTGCCCTGACACTCAAGATGCAAGAATAAAGTGGGCCCTAAACAGATGCAATCGTAATTGATCTCAACCAATTTTTTTAATGCTTGCGTTTTAAATAGCTTGCAATTAGGCCAAATCCATTATAAGAATAATTGTCAGCATGGTGTAATGGTTAGCATGCTGTGCTAGGAGCTGGGAGTGACCAGGGTTCAAATCCCCACTAGGCCATGAAGCTAACTGGGTGTAACCTTGGGCTAGTCACTGCGTCTCTTAGTCTGATCTACCTCACAGGGTTGAGAGAACCATCTGCACCACTCTGAGTTCCTCGTGTGTGTGTAAGGTTTGACATAAATGTTAATAATACAACTGGCAGCAGCTTACCCTGTCTCTCCGGTTGATGTCTGCACCTTCCTGCACCAACAGCTCTACCATGTCTGGCTTGTTCCGCATCCCGGCGATGTGCAAAAATGTATAATAAGTGATTGGATCTTTTGAAAACACAGAAACACACATTTATTTATTTTTTTCACCAATTTGGCACAATTTGTGAATTTGTCACACTGAAACATCCTTACCTTTCTTCCAAGGACCTCAAGGTGACCTGGTTCCCATGCCCTCACAACAATCCTACGAGGTAGGCAAGGCTGCAGGTGAGATAGCGACCGGCCCACCTGTCGCTCAAGGGACCTTCACGTGGTTGCATGGGAAACTGGAACTCTGGTTTTCTAGTTCCACAGCTCTTATCCAGTGTGCCCGACTGCCTCTCCTAGCAGGCTGACTGGCTGTTGGTTTTTAGGAAACACTGACCCCTTGCACGTTCAGGGTTGTTGTTCTGATTTTCAAGGAGCTTAAGGTGGGGTACACATTTGCAAGGCTGGCACTGAAACAACTTTTGGTGGGAGTTCTGATAAAACCCTATCAAGCAAGACCTAAGCAGCTGCAACTCCAGCCATGGAGCTGAAGCCTGCATGCATTTAATCCTTGTAAAGAGTGGATTAAAAATTCCAGTTCAACTGAGTCTATAGATGTACAGTGGTACCTCGGGTTAAGTACTTAATTCGTTCTGGAAGTCTGTTCTTAACCTGAAGTACCACTTTAGCTAATGGGGCCTGCTGCTGCTGCTGCCGCACCGCCGGAGCACGATTTCTGTTCTCATCCTGAAGCAAACTTCACAACCCAAGGTAATATTTCTGGGGTAGTGGAGTCTGAAACCTGAAGCGTATGTAACCTGAAGCATCTGTAACGCAAGGTACCACTGTACTGTACAGTATCTTCTTTTCCGCTGGGGAAGTCTGCCCCCTGGTGGCCGCTTGATCCGGCAGCGGTTTAAACCAAAACCTCCAGCCTGCAGAGGGCACTTAGATTAAAAGATACGTGAAACTGTGGGGAGAGCGAGAGCGAGCGAGCGAGCAACCAAGAGAGAGAGAGAGAGCTACAGCTGTTGGCTGCAAACTGTATAAAAGTGCAACTCAAGAGCTCGGCATCCTTCCGCTTCCTGCTAACCCGGAGGCACGCCGTGCAGGTAGGAGACGTGGGACCAATAGGACGGGATGGGAGTTGGGAATTTGCGGAGAGGAAGGTGGTTCAAATAAACGTTTTAATGGGCTACCTTGATACAGGGGTTTTGTTTTTGCTGGTTTTAGCAAAAAGGCTTTATTTATTAAGTTACTTGAAAATACAGAATTTAAAAGTCTTGCTAATCGTTAAACTGTAAAGCTCTTTAAAAAAATAAATTGCAAGCTAGGGTTGTCGGAATTGCAGACTGGGGGTTTCGGACGCGCAAAGGGATTAGCGGGGAGAGAAGGCTGCTCTGGTTATCCATACTGAACGTAGTAATAATTTGGTTCCATTTTACAGAGCACTTCAAGCTAGTTCAGACGCTTGGTTCGAGAAAGCTCCCCTGCCCGTGAAATCGTTCCTAACAGCCTTGTGAGGTGGGCTCGTTCCCATGTTTCTAGCGACTGGTTTTGGAAGCAGGGTTTCGGAAGCAGGTGGCAATTTACTGAGATGCTGACTTTTGTTTGATAATTTGTATTTTGTTGCGTATAAACCTTACTTTGTCTGCGTTAATTTTCTTGCCCTACTGGCGGTGGGGGGAGGGGGACAGGGGATTCACGTATTTCTATGGGGAAAAGAGAAATGTCATAAATTCATGTAGTGATGATGACAAAGCACGTGAAAATAAATATTAGCTTGGCAGGTTCAAACTTTTTAGCTTTGTTTACTAAGTGCAAGAAAAAATAAGCAGGCTAAATTGGATAGCTCATTAGACCCGGGATGGAGAATCGTTCGTCAGCCCTCGCAGTCGTGGCAAGGGCTAGGAATGGTTGGAGTTGGAGTTCAGCAATATTCAGGGGTAGGGGGCACAGCGTTCTCCACACCTGCTCTTGGTCATTAGAATATTTGCCCCATTCAAAATTTTACCCCAGGTGGTTAGCATTAATTGCAGTTGTCGTTGGTTTTTTTACTGGAAGTGAAAAACGAAGTAAAATGCCTTTGCCTGGGGAAACCCCATATTTTTTGTCAGAAGGGTAGCCTTTCCCTTTAAACCTTTCCCACGGACTTCCTTTTAGCCAGATTCATGGAGTTAAGTTAACAAGCTACAGTACAGCTGTAGTGGTAATTTGGGGGCAGTGGTAGTTTGGCGGGGCCAAACATTCAAAGAAAGAAAGACTCTTGAAATGGTGCAGCATTCCCTACTTTTTAAAAAAGATTTCCATGAGTGCTCCTGTACCATTTACAGGGCAGTGATTTCCTTGACAGAAATGAAAACATCAGAACTTTGAAAATAATTGTGTTATGTGGACATGGACTAGACTAGAGTGAGGCAGCGCCCCTTCACTAACAGCAGCACCTATCACAGAAGCTGTGACTTTGCAAAGTGGAAGAAAAAGGTTCAACCCCAGTGCGAGCAGTGTGGTGTAGCGGTTAGTGTCTGTAGGACTAGGACTAGGGAGACCCAGGTTTAAATCCCCACTTAGCCATGATGTTCACTGGGTGTTACTGTCCTATACATGCCTAAACCTAAGTCCCACTGTGCTCTCTGTACAACCTGTTTTGCTGTGGCTGGTTGCAACCTTCCAAATGCCACAAACTGCAAAAAGAACCAAATAAATTCTCTACAAAAAAATAATAGAAAGTGCTGCGGCATTCGGGGTGGGGAATAGCCATTCTGTTTTTGTGCCTGTAACCCAAGTTCCAGGAGCCATGTGGCAAATAGCTTTTCTATCCTACAGTGGACCCGCTGCCAGTCAGTTTTGGCCAGGCATAGGCAACCTTCGGCCCTCCAGATGTTTTGGCCTACAACTCCCATGATCCCTAGCTAACAGGACCAGTGGTCAGGGCTGGCAGGAATTGTAGTCCAAAACACCTGGAGGGCCAAAGGTTGCCCATGAGCCATACTGAGCTAGGTGTAGTTTCTTTGGGCATTGTGTAGGATCATTGAGTGGCATGGAGCCCTTGCAACTTGCCTCATGATAGATTTTTAAAAATGTGGTAGATTAAAAAAAAAGTTTCTTTGGGTGTGTGGATCTGAAATGCAGGCCCACCCTGCCCCTGGAAAGAAAAGTCACAGGTGGCCTTCTTGATAAGGAGAGGGTCTCTTTAGATTTTGAGTGCTGTGAGATCACTCCTCTTGCTGTGGATTAATTTCATAGCATCATAGGCACCGTTAACTGTTGCAGCTTCCCCTGCTCCTAGTTGTGAAGAATATTCTTATGTTATGAATGGCCCTACAGCTCTGATTCTATATCAACAGGGCAATGGCAGTTGCAATGGAGAGTTCTTATCTAGGAAGGGAGGGGCAAGGAAACTCTAGACCTGTTGGGTTTAATGACTGTGCTACTCCACGTAAAGACATGCATTTAAAGGATGCGGGTAACCTCCCATTTGCCACTCTTCCCAAGGCAGGAATGTCATGTCTTGAGCTACTAGTCTCCTGGGTGGACTGGCCCCAGTTCCATCCTGTAGCTACTGGTCCTAGCTAGCTGAGAGCAGGAACCTGGCAAGACATCAAGTTGTTTTGTTGCTATGGCATCTTAATGATAGGCCCTGGCAAAGGCTGTCTCCTTAATCTCTGACAGCCTTGCAAAATGTTCCCTCTAATGACTAGCCCTGAAAGGCGTACAGCTGGCCCAGGGGCCCATGTTTACCACAAGTCATTGGCGGCTCATTTGCTACCTGGCAAGAGTGACATGCAGTCCTTACCTTAGGTGAGTAGTCAGAGTTGGTAATTACAAGGCTGGGGTTGGTCTAGGTCTCTTAGCTCTGTGTGCGCGTGTGTGACCAAACAGAAACACAACTGCTACAGCTTCCCTTTCTCTTAACTGCACCTGGTGACTTTCTGTCTGGCGCACCCAGAGTTTCCCCTTCAAATGCACTATACTCATGGCAATTTACCCCCAAAGGTTTAAAACTGGCTTAAACAGGTCCTACTTTTTTGACAGGTGAAAAAAAGGCAAGTTCCCTTTACAGTTTGCTACCAAGGTCACAGCATTCCTCTCTCACACTTTTAAGATGGTGCTTTTTCAAAAGCAGGAGTAGGGAATGTTAGGCCTGGGGCAGTGGGGGGGGTACAGATCTGGCCCTTGAGGCCTCCCTGTGTGGCCCTTGGGACTTCCTCCAGGCCACGCCCTCCTTGAATGATTGCGCCTGGCTGCAACACACCGACCCCATAAACACATGCCTTATGCCTCACCCTCCATGCTCTGGATGGGCTGAAACTACCATTGCTTCCCCCAGACACAGCGCCAGGAGGGCTGGGCACGTGTTCCATTAGACTCAGGCTACCTGAAGACTCTATTCTCACATACGAACATGCCCTGGCTCAGACCTTCAGGGGAGGCCCTTCTCTTGGTCCTGCCACCCTCACAGCAGGCTTGGTGGGGGGGCACAAGAGAGGGCCTTCTCAGGGGCTTCTCCCAGACTTTGGAACTCCCTCCCAGGAGAAACCAGACTGGCTCCCTCCTCACTGTCCTTCCCACCAGTGATGAAGACCTTCCTGTTCCAACAGGTCTTTGGGAACTGATTGGGTTTTGTTTGTTTAGGAAAAGACCTTTTAAATAGTGCTGTGCTGTTTTTACTATATCAATTTCTGTATTTCAATAGATTCATTCTCATATTGTTTAAGTTCTATTATAGTTTTAATTAAACTACTATTTTTAAATAAGTTTTAGCTTTCTGTATTTGATCTGTGTTTTAATTTGTATCGGTCACCTTTAGTCGCAATCTGGGGGAAAGGCAGGATATTATTATTATTATTAGTAGTAGTATTATTAATTACTTAATAGCAGCAGCAGAAGCAAGAGAAGGGTTGAAACATTGCTATCCTACTTAAATGTTTAACCTGTACTGTGGGTTTTGGGAAGGATGTGCTAACAAGCCCTGTAGGATATGGTTGTGAATGACAGCGATGATTATGAAGAATTTATTTTTTGGTAGGCCGAGGAAGCAGCTTTAGATTGGCTCTCAGACCGTTTCCTTAATGAATCACAGAAGGGAGTCGAGCAGAATGCCTTTTCTCCATGGCTTCCGGCGGATCATCTTTGAGTACCAGCCATTAGTTGACGAGATCTTGGAATGTATGGATCCTCTGGTGCAAGACATGATCATCAGGTAACTGGGAAGCTGCTTCCCCGTCCATTCAATTCAGCCCATTCTTCAGAATTATGAGGACTAGGATCTTTGAGGGTTTTCTACAATCAAGCGATATATAGATACCATGAAATGCACCAATGGAATCCTACCTTTCAAGGAAAGGGCCATGGTTAAGGGTAGAGCACCTTATGTGCATACAGAAGGCCCAGGTTCAGCCCCTAATGGCATCTCCAAGTTGGCACTTATAATATCCCCTGCCTGAAACCCTGCAGGGCTGTTGCTGCTGTCAGTCAGTGCATACAGTATTGAGCTAGATGGACCTGGTGGTCTAATGTAAAGGGGGGGCGGGGAAATCACATTAGTTTCTCCTACCCACTCTGGCCCTGCCCACCGCTGGCATGTGGCCCCCAGAATGTGGCCCAGAAGGACATGTCTTCTCATTGGCACACAGCTCTTCCCTCTGGGCTGACTTCTGACTGGCTCTTAATCGTTACCAAACCACCACCGCAGAACTTTGCCCTCCTCCTATGGTCATTGTGGTGTTTTATTTGCCTTGTTTTCTTGTGAAGCCCCAGCACTGTGGTAGATGATGACAGGCGGATTGCGGCCCTTAACAACCTGCTGGAGAGGAACGCCAACTCCGTTTACTACCAAGAGGGTGTGAGCTATTCACTGCTGAAGATGGCGGAATATGGAGTAGTCCCAGCTGCAGAAGCCCTCCTGCGTGGTGGGGCGGACGTCACCTTTGAAGGTTGGAGGGGGACCTGGTTAATGCTTCCGGTCTTGCATATATTTTAAAATTACAGAAATCATTGGGATAACTGTTTATGGAAGCTGTATTTTTATATACATTTTTTTCATGATTCCTCTCTCCCCCCCCCCCCCAATGTTTCCTTTCTGGTTAGGAGCGACCTGTTTTGGTTCTTTGTTTCTGCTGAGAATTGCAACGCCCCGTTTTATGTGACGCCATTTTAATTCAATACAAGCGACCCCCGTTTTTGCATGTGTTCCAAGAACGTGTGGCCATGCACGTGTGTGGGACGTTTTCAGAACCGGAACAGGGCAGAGTGGGGGGAAGGCGGGGTGGGACTGAGGGGCTTATGCGAGTGACGATCCAGAACGCAACCCGCATGCAAATAGGACATTGCCTGTATTAAAGGCAAAAAAGGCTATTCCACCAGTGTGGTGTAGTGGTTAAGAGCGATGGACTCGTAATCTGGTGAACCGGGTTCACGTCTCCGCTCCTACGCATGCAGCTGCTGGGTAACCTTGGGCTAGTCACACTTCTCTGAAATCTCTCAGCCGCACTCACCTCAGAGTGTTTGTTGTGGGGGAGGAAGGGAAAGGAGAATGTTAGCCGCTTTGAGACTCCTTCAGGGATATCAAATCCAAACTCTTCTTCTTCACCTGGCCTGATAATCCATTTTGAGACCCAGATGAGGAAGCCAAAAGTGGGTATATTTTTTCAATTCACTAGTAGTTGCACCCCAGATGTCCATTAGGCTCCACCTGCCTAAGTCGCTCTTTTCTACTGTCAGGTGCTGCTAGGCTCACTTCTCTGCCATCAGGTTCCGCCTTCCTTTTCCCCAAGCCCCACCCCTTCTCTCCTAAGCTCCTCCCCATGAGCTTCAGTGTTCTAAAGCTCTGGCCGCTGCAGGCTCAGGTGCCCATGGGTGTGTGATGTCACACAGAAGTTCCTTCATAGGCTGTCTCGCTAACAACATGACCGCCTCCCAGCAAGGCCGGTTAGACAGTTGGGCCAGGAAGGAGGGCCTTTGACTGCTGGGAGCCATGAGGAGGAAATGGGTAGGGGGATGTTTCCTGGCCTGCTGGCTCCCGTATTACGGGCCTGATGTGAACACCGGTAAGCATCTTTCTCTTCCCCCAGTGCTGACGACAGCCTTGTGTGGGCAGACTGTCCCCATATCCAAAGGACCAATGATCAGGAGTCTTTACTAGGCAATGCAGCAGGGTGGTGCAAGGGTTAGGATGTCAAACTACAGGACCTGGGAGACCAGGGTTCAAATCCCGCAGACAGCCACATGAAGCTGTCTGGACGCAACCCTTGGGGCCAGTGTCATTGTTTCTCAGCCTAAGCCTACCTCGCAGAGTGGTTGTGAAGATGGAACAGGGAGGGGAGAGAACCCCACCTTAAGCTCCTTGAAAATCAGAACAACAACCCTGAACGTGCAAGGGGTCAGTGTTTCCTAAAAACCAACAGCCAGTTAGCCTGTTAGGAGAGGCAGTCAGGCACAGTGGATAAGAGCTGTGGAACTAGAAAACCAGAGTTCCAGTTTCCCATGCAACCACGTGAAGGTTCCTTGAGCGACAGGTGGGCCGGTCGCTATCTCACCTGCAGCCTTGCCTACCTCATAGGATTGTTGTGAGGGCATGGGAACCAGGTCACCTTGAGGTCCTTGGAAGAAAGGTAAGGATGTTTCAGTGTGACAAATTCACAAATTGTGCCAAATTGGTGAATAAATAAATAAATGTGTGTTTCTGTGTTTTCAAAAGATCCAATCACTTATTATACATCTTTGCACATCGCCGTGATGCGGAACAAGCCAGACATGGTAGAGCTGTTGGTGCAGGAAGGTGCAGACATCAACCGGAGAGACAGGGTAAGCTGCTGCCATTTTTATTATTAACATTTATGTCAAACCTTACACACACACACACAAACACACACACGAGGAACTCAGAGTGGTGCAGATGGTTCTCTCAACTCTGTGAGGTAGATCAGACTAAGAGACGCAGTGACTGGCCGAAGGTTACACCCAGTTAGCTTCATGGCCTAGTGGGGATTTGAACCCTGGTCACTCCCAGCTCCTAGCGCAGCATGCTAACCATTACACCATGCTGGCAATTTATTCTTATCATGGATTTGGCTTCTCAGTGGCCTGCTTGCAAGCCATTTAAAACACAAGCATTAAAAAAATTGGTTTGAGATCAATTACAATTGCATCTGTTTAGGGCCCACTTTATTCTTGCATCTTGAGTGTCAGGGCAGGGTAAAAAGGCGCATCTTTGGTGTATGACAGGAACCATACAGGCAGCGACCATTTTGCGCATGTCTGATTGGCACATGATCAGGCTTGTCACTGCCGACCCAGAAGGGGCCCGAAAACAGGGCTGGGCCTCTGCCAGTGCATAGAGGGGACAGGAACACAACCCCCCACCTAAAATGGCCACCACCTGTATATTGAAAGGAGCACATGCACTAACAAAGGGAGAGGGAGATTGATAACAACATTGCAGGCCGGGGGTGGGGTGGGGAGGAATAGAGCGATAATATGGAACCATTGAGATCCTGATCCAAAATCCCCATCCCAAATTTTGCTTCTCTGTTCATAGGATGCAATGTGCATGTAGGGTTTAAAACCTTTCGCTCTTTTAAAAAGTTAGCTTTCAAAAGTTGCCACAAGGCTGTAAGTTGACTTTCTCCTCCTCCCCTTTCTAGGCCAAAGAACTTGTATGAAAAATAGGATAAGATATAGTTGGTCAAGAAAGCAGGGGTCAAGGCAGGGTGCAGGGTCCCAGATTTCGTCCTTGAGTGTTGCCTGGATGGAAACAAATCCTTCAACTCTGCTCATGCCTCTTGCTCGCCTGGTTGAAGGACACAGGTGTCCGAGTGCGTGTAGAAACCAGCTGACCATATACGTAGAGGGGAAATTCCCATTCACTGTGCCAGCTGCTTTCTGCAGAAGAGGGACTGCAGCCCTTGAACTAGGAGAAATTCCATTCATCACTGCTGCAGTAAAGGCATCAATAAAAGCAGCCAGTTATGTTTCCTCTATCCCATTCCTTCTTAGGTTCATGAAAGCAGCCCCCTAGATCTGGCTAGCGAAGAGCCAGAACGCCTCCCTTGCCTAAAGCGACTTTTGGAACTTGGAGCCGATGTCAATGCAGCTGATAAACATGGTCAGTTGCCTCCATCCTCCTGGGCTTGGCCTTTCCCCCTTTTCCTCCTTGGCTCCTGCTTGGGGTATTTGGTTGGTCACTCGTGAGAACAGGAGGCTGGGCTTGATAGGCCTCATAAGGTCTCCTCTCACATTCTTATGCACTTTTTCCCTCCTTCCCCAGGAAAGACTGCTCTACTGCATGCTCTAGCCAGCAGTGATGGGGTTCAGATCCACAATACGGAAAACATTCGCCTTTTGTTGGAAGGAGGTGAGCTTCCTCCACCCACCCACCCCACCAAGCCCTGCTGCTTCCTTTTCCAGGGGTCCAGATCCAGAGCAAAACTATCAGTGGTCTCAGAGCAGGAATGTGAACCAGGGATCAAGGCTGGCACCCTCTTGCCAGAACACGGCATTCTCCCTAAAACGACCTGCCTGGGTGGGCTGGAATGATAAAAGTGCAAGCACTGATGAATCCAAATTTATTGTTACAAGATACATGATCTATATAGATAATGGATTACTTAGGCAAACAAGATATACCGGTATATGTATTTAAGAACATTATTCTTTATTTTAGGTTAATTGAAAGAAATACAAATAATCATGCATTGCCGCAATATATTCTCAACTTCAAATAAAGTTGTACCCCAGGTTACAGATGCTTCAGGTTACAGACTCCTCTAACCCAGAAATAGTACCTTGGGTTAAGAACTTTGCTTCAGGATGAGAACAGAAATCGCGCAGCAGCGCAGCGGCAGCAGGAGGCCCCATTAGCTAAAGTGGTGCTTCAGGTTAAGAACAGTTTCAGGTTAAGAACCGACCTCCAGAACAAATTAAGTTCATAACCAGAGGTACCACAGTACTTCCAGCACTATTCTAAACACGTTATTAAATGTATTTGGTATTAGTTTAGATAAGGGTTAAGATATATTTGTGATAGAGGGCCTTATATTTATTTTCTCTTTCTCTTCCTTAGTTTGGCTTTTATTGTATTTTGTTGAATACTTTTAGTAAAAATTGATTGGGGAAAATGGTGGTGGTGATGCCAAGGGTCACTGAAAAAAAAAACATTAAACTGTCTGTTTGTTTATTGTTCCTGCCCATCAGGAGCCAATGTGAAGGCCACAACAAAAGATGGTGACAGCGTCTTCTCCTACATCATCTTCCTCCTTGGAGAGACTGTGGGAGGTGACGAAGAGGAGGTCCGGACCATCAAGCACTTCTGCTTCCAGGTCACTCAGCTGCTGATGACCCATGGGGCCAACCCTAGTGCGTGCCCAACCTACGAGTCCCTCACCCACCTGTGCCTGAAGAACTTCCGGCTCCACTTTCCCCTCCTGCGCTTCCTCCTGGAGTTTGGGGCATCATACAACTGCACCCTCCATGGGCCCGGCTGTTGGTCGGGCTTCAGTATTATCTTCGAGCAGCTGTGCTCCCACTTGAGCGGGTCAGAGGACGACGCCTTCTCCGTCGACCTCTTTCAGAAGGCCGAGACGGTGCTGGAGCTCATGGCCTCAAGCTCCCAGACCATCAAGCTGCCCATCAACTTTGAGATCAACCTCAGCCACCTCAGCGGGTTCCATAGGAAGAGGATTTCAGACCTCTTCACCAGCCTGAA
The DNA here is from genome assembly GCF_964252035.2 of Podarcis erhardii. Classification (NCBI taxonomy): domain Eukaryota; kingdom Metazoa; phylum Chordata; class Lepidosauria; order Squamata; family Lacertidae; genus Podarcis; species Podarcis erhardii. The sequence goes on from NC_138504.1 coordinate 34,485,941, forward strand.
GCAGCTGGAACACTCCCCTCCTACCTTGAAGCAGATGTGCCGGGTTTCCCTGCGGCAGCATCTCAGACCCTGGCCCATCGATGAAAAAGTCAAGGCCCTCCCGCTTCCCAACTTGTTGAAAAAATATCTCCTTATAGACCCGAGCAGCTCTGCGGAGGCGGCCGTCTGACTTCAAGGGTGGACCAAGAAGACTGATCTGCCAAGGGGGTGTTTCCAGCCTGAGGCCTTCAAGCCACACACACCAGCCAATTGTGGACACGGGTGTTGGTCACGCACAGGATGACATTTGCGGGATTGCCGCACAGGGTGTTATTGCACCATACTCACTCACACACGTGGACTGGCCTTTTGCCCTGCAATGGACGAATGCATAACACTTGGATGTTTCCAAATCTGCAGCTCAACTGCTGATTGTTCTGAAGGAGGGACAAGTCCATTTTCTGGACCTGAGTCATGACTAAACTGAATTCTGCTCAGTGTCTGCAGAAGGTTGGAGGCCTCCATTTATCTGGAACAATATTACCTCGTGACTTTTCTAAACAGCTGTTCTGAGCAACCTGGCTTCTAACAGGGAGCAAAGCGTCCATTCCTCTGGGTCATTAAACATGTGTTCTGCACCAGCAAAATGTGCCTCTAGTGTCTTGCTTGGTTGTTTTCAAGTTGCTTTGGGTTGCCCTGGGTAACAGTGACTTCACAAATTTAATTTAAATAGAATAAAACAACAATAGGCCAAGTAGCAGGAAAAAGGGGTGGCAATAACATCTTCACAACATCCTATGCTACTACGTTGGGTGCTGCTTTTGCAAATGGGATGTAGCTGTTTTCATACTTGTTGCCTTATTATTTAATATGTATACTGCCCTTCACCCATAGGTCTCGGGGAGTTTCACAACATATTGCAGATTCTGTTTCTGCCCTTCAAAACAGAAGCTACCATTCCTCACGAGGCTTTCCTATGCTAGGCCATGAGCCAAGGGCAGCCTTATCTAGTCCACACAGTGACTCAACCATTTTTGTGTGTTTTCAAAGGCAGTATGATGATGGTTGTTGTAAGCTGATACACAGCAAGGTTAAGTGTGAATAACTTTTTTAACCCATTGGGCCAGATCCTTGATAAGTGGGAAGGCCACACACCTGTCATTCATCTGACAGAGCACAAATGAAGCAAGACTGATAGGGGAGGGTCCACTTTACTAGTGTTTCCAGAGTGGAACAAACTAGCAACGCAGCACCCACCCCATGCCTTCCTGATGTCACCCAGCACTGTTGACTGGTTGACAGGTGGTCCTGGTTTTGGGGGAAAACAGCCTTGTTCCTCAGAAACCGTGATGACCATGTGCTCACTACCAATTGGGGGAAAATATCCATTGTTTAGAAGTACAAGATAGACATCATTTCAGGGTGGCCCCTTGGTTCAGCTGTATTTTCCCACCCCCCGGAAAGCATTTAACCAAACACACAGGCTACATTCACACCATACATTTTTTAAAAACCCAATGACACTTTAAACCATCACAGCTTCCCCCAAAGAATCCTGGGAACCGTATAGGAGACTGCTGTTCCTCTCAAGGCGCTACAATTCCCAAAGTTCCCTGAGGAGGAGGGGTTGTTAAACCACTCTGGGCTGCTCCACTAGCACTCTCCAGGGACCCCTCAACTGGGGTCTTATCAACAGCCATTTCATCTTTTGACAAAAAGGACAGAAGGGCCTCACTCCATTGGCTGTATTGAGGGACCAGCTTCATTTGGCACCCCTCAGCAGTCATTCCAACTGCTTTTTGCTTGCCTTCATCCCCACCCCCTTCCTTTTCCTCCTTGTGGGTTGCACCTGCAAATTTTGTATAGGAAGGAATTTGTGTGCTGTTGACCTGACACCACGTGCTCTGGGAGACTTTTCTGATGAAGTAGAGTGGTGAATAAAAACTCTTCACAATAAAAAGCAAGAGCCTCAATGTTTCTCAATGGCTGTGACTAATTTAGCAAAGAGTAATTTCCATATGGTAGCATATATGCATTTATGCAAATACGTGTTTTGTGCAAATTTAGAAGTGCCTAGCAGTACCCATTAATAATAATCAACCAGTATTTACCATATTTTTTGCTCTATAAGACTCACTTTTTCCCTCTTAAAAAGGGGAAATGTGTGTGCGTCTTATGGAGCGAATGCAGGCTGCACAGCTATCCCAGAAGCCAGAACAGCAAAAGGGATTGCTGCTTTCACTGCGCAGCGATCCTTCATGCTGTTCTGGCTTCTGAGATTCAGAATATTTTTTTTCTTGTTTTCCTCCTCCAAAAACTAGGTGCGTCTTGTGGTCTGGTGCATCTTATAGAGCAAAAAATACAGTATTTCATAGAATCGTAAGTTGGAAGATGTCCCAAGGGGTCATTAGTCCAACCCCCTGCAATGCAGGAATCTTCTGCCCAACATGGGGCTTGAATCAATACCGCTGAGATTAAGAGTCTTGCACTCTCGCAAAGAGAGCACTAAACGTAAGAACATAAGAGCTTGCTGGATCAGACCCATCTACTCCAGCATCGTTCTCACAGTAGCCAACCAGAAGCCCATTATGGGAAACCTGAAAGCAGGACCCATTAATAACAATCTATGAATTTGTCCAATCTTCATTTAAAGCAGAGTTTCCCAAACTTTGGGGTTTTAGACTATAATTCCCTGACCACTGTTCCAGCTAGCTAGGGATAATGGGAATTGTAGTCCAAAAACAACTGGAGTTTGGGAAACCCTGGTTGTAAGCCATTCAGGTTGGTGGGGATCGCCACCTCCTCGGGGAGGGAATTCCACGCTCCCATTTCTGCCCCTCCCACTGAGTATATAAAACAGTTCAAAACAAGTTGCTGTTACAACCATACAAAGTATATTTTGACAAGTGTTTTTTCCCCTCCACCCATCAAACAATAAAGAACCAACAACATTAGCAGCAGCAGCTTCAAAAAAAAGAACATTTACTTCCCCCCCAGCATTCCTAAGCCAGTCTCGACGACGAGAGTCTCAGCCAGACCCCAATTTCTGGACTATCTCTTTTAGGATGTTCAGTTGGGGCCCTCCGTCGCCAGGGAGGCAGCCAGCCTTGCTTGGGAAGGGTGTCTCAAGGCCCCCGCAGGAAGGCAACCTCCCTCTCTATGGGGCTCAGTGATGGAGGGGTTCATCTCATTGCTAGAGTGTAAACGTGGTAGATTTCGTCAGGAAAATTCTCCTGCTTCTCCTGGGCCAGCAGGTTGAGGCCAGCACAGCGGATGATCTTGCAGACAACGTTCAGGTCCCGGCAGACACTGCTGTCCACGTCGTCCATGATGACCCCTTCCTGGGCCATATTGTCCTTGATGACTATGATGCCGTTGGGCTGCAGGCCCAGGCGGCAGCGCTTCAGGAAGCTGGAGAGGTGGTCGTCTGTCAGGTGCCCTGTTTTAAAGAGCATAAGAGCATTAAGACTCTGGCTACTAGAAATTCTTAAATAAAAGGTATATCGGTGGGCCAAAGACAATAAAAGAATCTTCTTATACGCTACAGCTGCCGCTAGACTATTGATTGCCAAAAATTGGAAATGTGAAGAAGCACCATTAGTGATAGATTGGCAATGTAAATTACAGTGGTGCCCCGCAAGGCGAATGCCTCGCAAGACGGAAAACTCGCTAGACGAAAGAATTTTCCGTTTTGGAGGTGCTTCGCAAAACGAATTTCCTATGGGCTTGCTTCGCAAGACAAAAATGTCTTGCGAGTTCCTGCGGTTTTTTTTCCTTTCCCCCCCTTTTTCTAAGCCGCTTATCCGCTAAGCCGCTAAAAGCCGCTAATAGCGCTAATCCGCTAAGCCGTCAATGGGCTTGCTTTGCAAGACGAAAAAACCGCTAGACGAAGAGAATCGCGGAACGGATTCTTTTCGTCTTGCGAGGCACCACTGTATTTGAATTTATTAAATTTATTAATAAATTCAAATAATTTTTGAATTTATTAAATTAGCGAAAATGACAGCAACAATTAGAATGCAATCAAATCAGAATCTGAAACAAGAATGCAAGTGTGTAGAGGAATACATGGCTAATAGGTACTCCAACAAAAACCAATTGATCTCACAAAGTTAATATAGAACACAAGAATAAATAAATAAATTATCAAAGTACAAACATAGTAACAAATTTTAAAACAAAATTAGGAAGTCACACACGGGTGGAGGGAAGTCTTCGAGTCACGAGGGGGAAAGTATGAGATAATTAAGTAAAAACTAAATGTGGATTTACAATGTACTGTAATAGAAAATGTGAATGTATAAATTATAAGAAATATGAAATTCTATGTAAATATTATGTATATGCATTGGAACATCAATAAATGGTTTATGGAAGTAGACGACGACTCTGGCTACTAGATCAGGCCAGTGGCCCACCTCTACTCCAGGATCCTGTTCTCACAGTGGTCAACCTGATTGATGTCCCCCAAAATGAAAACCCAAGCAAGATTCTCCAGTTGCAGTTCCCCATTATTTGGTATTCAAAGGTAGACTGTTCTTGTGCATGGGGGTTCCGCTCTCACAACAGACCTCTCTATATGAAGAGCCCTGCTGGGCCCGTCTAGGAAGGGCCCATTTTATCCTGCACTCACAGTGGCCAACCAGATACCTCAATGGGAAGCCTGCAAGCGGGGTCCATGCACAAGTGCACTCTGTCCTCCTGGGGTTCCAGCAACTGGTATTTAGAAGTTGCTTTTGACTGTGGGGGTACAGCAGAGGCATCATTGGTTGGTAGCCATCGATAGCCTTATGCTCCATTAATCTGTCTAATCATCTTATAAGACCATCTAAGTTGGTGAATATCACTGTGGGAGGGAGTTCCATAGTTCTAAAAATGCTCTTTGTGAAGAAGTCCTTTCTTTTCTCTGTCCTGAATCTTCCAACATTCAGTTTCATTGGACAACAACCTTAACCTAAAAGGCAGTGGCTGGAATCCAATGCTGTGATAATTTAAGCGTCTGAACAGTACAAAGGGGACAGATTGAGGCAGCGTGGGTTCAAACCTCTCTGCTCAGCTCTGAAGTAACCTTAGGCTGTTTGCCCTCTCTGACAAGCCTACCTCACAAGCCTGTTGTGAGGAAAACAGAAAGGACGTTGAAGGGGGGGGCATTTAAATTCCGCAGAGAGTGTTAACGGATGAAATACCTTTCCTGCCTCTATCCTAGGCGCCAGTCACATTATGCATTTAAAGGACTGCCACTTAGAACAGTCATGGTTCCCTGACAATTAATCTTGCGAACTGTAGTTTGTTCAGAGTGCTGAGAGTTGCTAGGAGGCCGGAAAAAAACCCTCGCAGAGCTACAGCTTCCAGAGTGATTTGACAATCAATCCTCCTTCCTCAGGGAACCCTGGGAATTGTAGCTTTGTGAGGGGGGGGGGGGCAATAAAGTTCTAGAAACTCTCAGCACCTTGAACTACAGTTCCCAGGATTCTTGGGGGGGGGGGGGCAGAATGCCTTTTAAAGAGGTACTGTAGCATTTTAAATATACAGTGCAGATGGGACCTTTTGCCAGTTGTACCCAATGGCAACCCCATTTGGAGTAGACTCGTTCAAGTCAACGACCAAGATTAACTGAGGTTCACTGATTTCATTAAGGTCTACTCCGAGAAAGAGAAAATAAGCTGGATACACAACCCTTCTTTTACAGGTAGTGGAGGGAGACTCTTACCTATCACCCACTGGATCCAGATGACGTCGTAGGCACTGGGCTCGGGACTGAAGTCCTGCAGGCCACAGCAGTAGTAGTTCCTGACACGCCGACCCTCCTCACCCAGATAGGTCCGGGCCTGGTTAAGGAAGTCCGCTGTGACATCCACCATGTCCACCGTTCCGAAAAGTGGAAGCAGGAGCCGCTTGGTAATCCGGCCAATGCCAGCCCCACAGTCCAAGGCACGGGAGGTCCCTGTCCTGTTAGGCTCATCCTGGACAGAAATGAAGTCAATGAGGGCTAGAACCTTGAATGCCTCTCAATGCTTTCAGAAACAGGGTCTTTCATTGTTTCTCTCCCCCCCCCACACACACACCCTTCTCTGTTATACTGCATCTGGCAAGATGGCATCCATGTTTGCAGATACAGCCTCCATTTCAACAATGACCAGCCCTAGGGATTAAACCTGCGACATTCCTCATTAACAGCAGGTATTCTAGTTGTAAAAAAGCACTGGGTAGCTCCCAGTGGTGGCACCACCACCAAGGCCTCCCCAGCTTATCGTAATCACAATTTTGCCCAATATGCACATTTTGGCAAAGGACTCTTAGCCTAACATAACAAGAACAGGTGCACCTCACTGGAAGGCTCATTCTGCAGATAGGGAGCCACCACCAAAAAGGCCCTGCCCCACAATGATGGGAGTTTGAATCTAACAATATCTGGAGGGCTACAGGTCAGCCATCCCTGCCAGAGATTCAGCAGTCAACTCGGCTTCCTTGGAGGTTTTCAAGCAGAGCTTGGATGGCCATCTGTCAATGACTCTTCTGCTGTGATCCCTGCATTGCAGGGGGTTGGACTAGACGACCCTCCCAACTCCACTATTCAATAATTCACTGCTTTAAAAGGGGGGGGAGTGTATTTCCCACACTCCCCCTAAACCAGCCCTGGCCAACCTCCAGATGTTTTTTGACTACATTTCCCATCAGCCCCTGCATTATTTGGCAGGGCTGGGCTGGCTCAGGCTGCTGGGAGATGTAGTCCAAAATATCTGGAGGAAAGCAGGTAACCCCAGGCTGTTCCTACTCAGCTTGGAAGAGAGAACACCTTGCTTACCAGCAAAAAACGGAGCAGGAACTTTTTGGAGCTGTCGATGTCGATGCTGGAGATGTGCCCATAGCCCCCCAGCATCCCATCCACTGTTGCGGGGATGTCCTTCCAGTATTTCTTGGCCTTGGAGTAGAACTCCTTCTCGTTCTCCACAACGTCGCTCGCCATCGGCACCTTTCTTCTCAATGAGAAACCAAAGCAGGCCAAAAGGTGTTCCCTTAGACAGAGAAGAGGAGGAAGGGTGTGAAAGGGATTGGGGAATGAAGACCCTTAAAATTCGTTTCCAGTTTTCTTAGGGAAATTACATCACAGATGGCATCGCGATGCTTTGCAAATGTCAAAAAAATGTCGTCTTCTATGTCACCTAAATGTTGGAAGGGTTGTGATAAACTTAGTACGTATTATCATTTATGGTGGGAACATCAGCTGGTCTTTGGGATTTAATTTTGGCAGAAATCATACACAATACTGAAGAAACTATTGATTGTTGTCCTACTGAATATTTTTTGACAATACCAGTGTAGATGTATCGTCAAAAGAATTGGTCTTATATATTATCTAGGAAGCTCAAATAGTAATTGCAACAGTCCCAAATCTTACACTGGCTGCTTTGAGTCACTCTCTCAGGAATATACCGTATTTTTCGCTCCATAGGGCACACCGGACCATAGGGTGCACCTAGATTTTAGGAGGGGAAATAAAGGGGGGAAATGTTATCCCCCCCCCCCTGCAGTCCCAAAGAGCAAAGAAGCCAAGACACCTGTCTTGGCTTCCTCTTTAGCCACACGCAACCTCTCCAGCCGGGAGAAGCTGCGCGCGGCTTTGTTTTTAGCCGCGGGGCTGGGATGGAGGAAGCCCGAGCTTCCCCCGACCCCAGCCCCAAAACAGGTCCAGGACCAGTGGCGAGATTGCGCACAACCTCGCCGCCGCTCCCGGGGCTTGCAGGGCTGGGATGGGGGATGCCCGAGCAACCTCGCCACCACGCTCAGAAGGCTTGCGGAGAACAGGCAGCTATCCACAAGCCTTCTGAGCGCGGCAGGAGTTCCCGCCAGGCTCCGGAGGCTTGGGGAGAGCTGCCCGAAGCCCGGGGTGCACAGCGCCGTGCTCCCCAGACTTTGGGCTGCAGGCAGCTGTCCGCAAGCCTGCGGAGCCCGGCGGAAACTCCTGCTGCGCTCAGGCTTGCGGATAGTTCCTGAAGCCTGGAGAGCGAGAGGGGTCGGTGCGCACCGACCCCTCTCGCTCTCCAGGCTTCAGCGCAAGCCTGCATTCGCTCCATAGGACACACACACATTTCCCCTTCATTTTTGGAGGGGGAAAAGTGCATCCTATAGAGCAAAAAATACGGTAGCTATAATAGAGAAAATCACGTGTTATTTTAGATTTTGATAAGAACTAGAACCTCCAGATACTTCTCATATGATTTGGCACTCTAAACACAGTAGCGTGGAACCACCATTTTCAAGATGACCCTCATCACAAACATGGCAAATCTGGAACTACACTTGATATATCTGGTAATGCTGAAAGTTGTTACCTGAAGTTTATTATTTTGACCCATGTGCAACTGTACTCAGATTCCATGTGCCCATCTCATAGTTTTATATTTTTGACCTGTGGCTATAACTGTTCTCTGTGATGCATGTAAAATTAAATAATCTTTACAAAAGAAAAATAATAAGGTGCTAGCACAGTGACCCCACCCCCCAACCAACAGGCCCAGAATGCAAAAGGGTGTTTAAAGAGATTCCAAAAGGGAGCAGGTGATGTTCAACCCGCCCCGTTAGATATGTACAACCCTGAAGGATGAGATCTCGAGCTAAATATATACATGGCTCCGTAGGGCGTGCCCTACACCAACCCAAACATGGAATCAGGACGATCAGTTGCCAGAAGTGTTCTTAGCTTAGCTCAAGTTGAGGCACTCACCAGGTTGTGAGATGGACAACACATACACACCCCAGCTGTAGTACCTGTAATCAGAATACAGAACTGTAGAGAACCCAAAAGCCAACTAGTCTGGCAGGTAGGTTTGTGGGATATTCATTTACTAGAGCCCTTAGGTCCACTCAAGAGCTATCCAATTGTCCCTCACCCTCCCAAAATCTCGGTTTTTTAAACCAAATCCTGGAGGTTAATTCTGTGCTAGATGAAGACCATCTTGGCTGCAAGTCTTGGAAGACCAGCTTCCTGCCTTGCAGAGCTTTTCCCACCTGGCCTGGCGGGGCCCTGAATGACTCCAGCTGCAAAAGCTGAGGCTGCTGAACAGACTTTTGGGCTGGGATAAGGGGCTTTGGTTGGGAAGGCTGTTGCTATAATTGCTATTAATTTTTTGTACCTTTATTTTAGATCGTATTATGATTTATGTGGAAATCATTTAATTTGGTTGTGTATTTTTTGCATGTTTTATTTACGACAACCTTTGTTGTCATTATGAGGTTTTTTCATGTTGTAAGCCTCAACTAATGGAAAGGAGGCATGCAAATAAAATTATTTGTAAAAATTATTGTATGTAAAATTATTTGCACATGCTAGCAGGGCAAGAGGACTCTTCAGCCCATCCACTCCGCGATGGACAATGAAGAGCCAATTCTGGTTGACGCCTGGCATGCATGAGGGGTGTGCCAAGGAACCTCGTGGGGAAGAGGTGCATAGGGAGTGCTTCTGTACACATACCTAGCCCTATAAAGCATATTTGATGTTTATGGTCTGCAAGCCAAAGAAACGGGTTTGTGCTAAATATACTTAAGTTCTTAATCTACTTAAGTTCTAACACCAAAGTTCTATTTTACACATGAACTTCAGCTATGTGGGTTTTGTAAAAAAGAGTGAATCAGGCAATTTTTGATGCAAACTGGAATAATTTGGATAGGGTAATTCACATCAGAAAATGTCCAGCTGACACCCAGAAAACTTTGCAGCACCTTCAACAATCACCTAATTTACCATAACTATCTTGCTCTTATTTAGTCAACAGCGCAGCAACAACAACAGTCAACTTTGAAACTGCTAATCTTGCCTGATGTTGCATTTGCAATTGACATCTTTTTGCAAATCCTTTCATTGTTATGGGTGTGAGCTAAAGGCCTTGCTGAATAAATGTATTTTCAGCTGGTACACCAAAATCCATCAGGATTGAAGCCAATAAAATCTGAGGGGGAGGGCTTGCCTCATCTAGTACTTGAACTCCACACCCATTTGTTGCTACTCATGAACTTCTGCAAATGGAAGATTTTCTGCGGGAAAAATGTAAGTTAAACACACACTTTTTCATTCTACATACTTAGCAGAAATGTTTTTAGTAGGTGCAAAAAAAAATAAAAAATTAGTACAATGAAGGCACCTGCTGTTATGTCAAGAGGCAGGGAGTTCCAAAGTGTGTGTTACAAATGTGGAACATGTGTTGTGGCACGTATAACGGTGCCAGTTCCACAGAACAAAGTGGTTGCACATGCACTAACATTAACCACAATTCATGTTAAGTATAGTTCCCTAGAACACATGAATTTGAAAGCACTTGTTTGCCAGTTTAGCACCAACTTCCCAAAAGAGAGTTTACAACTGCAAACAACACACTAGCATTTTTGGCCCTCTTCACACACTGCCTTGCATACAGAAAACAGTTAATCTTGCTTTTATTTGACAAATATAATTATTATATATAATTATATAAGTATTAATGGCATTACTTATAATTATTAGATGAATTACTATTCGTATTAATAGTAATAATGAATTGGTTACTTTTGTGCCACAGCAACACAAAGCGACCCTTTTAAGCAAAAGAAAAAACCCACGTGAACATTTGAAAAACCACCTTCAGCTGCTTGGAGAAAAGGGTGGGATATAAATGTAGTTAATGTAATTAATAAATAAATCACTACCCATTTCCTGGTGCTCAAACTATATGAACTTTATAAACTCTGTCTATATTGGTGCATGGAGGGGGGGGGCATTCACCTTAACTTTTGAACCCTGGCACAAAGGCGGTGGAGATTAAAGAAGAAGGGTTATCCAACGGGCTTTTGTGGGTTCCTTTCCTGCACCAGCCGTAGCTCCCTCCAGAACAAACCCTTACTAGGAAAGATTCCCCCCCAACTTCCCTCCCCCGACAACCCATGAGCCACGTGGACTGCAATTCTCTTTTTCCCCCGCCTCCGAAGCAGTCACTCCGGCTCTCTGTGTAAACTCACCCCACCGAGCGCCGGCTTCCCTTGCGCGCGGGCGCTGCGGCAACGTGCAAGGAGGAGGAGGAGGAAGAGAAAGGGGAACCTAATAGTGGGAGGGCACTGGGAGGGGAGGTGTCCAGACAGGCCTCTTCTGCGAAGCTTCCTTCTCCTCCAGGCTGGGAAGCCTCTCTCGCGCTCTCTCTCTGCTATTCAGGCAGCTACAGGTCTCGCCTCCCCGTCGCTGGGCATTGGGCCCCACAATCTCCTCCCTCTTCGGCACGCAATTTCCTTACATAGAGCGCATGGAGGTGCTCCCGAGGAGGAGGAGGAGGGAGGAGGAAGAAGCCGACCAGAAGGGTGGGCCGGTGGGATGCTGGGGCGGAGGCGGGGGCGGGGTCCGCTTATATTCGCTCGGCCGGACGCAGGCATCGCTGGGGGAGGGCGGGGGGCGGCAGTGCGGCCCCGCCTTCCCTTCACAAAGGGCTGCACCACAGCTGCGCGCGCGCGGGAGGGCGCGCGACTTAGGATCCCCCGCCTGGCTGCACGCGCGCTGAAACATACACGAGCAATTTTTTTAAAAATAAAATTTGTTCATTATGGTAGTTGTTGCTATTGCTACTGCCTTTATTTTTATATCCCTCCTTCTTTCCAGACCGGGACTCAAGGCGGCTGGCAAACATCAAAGCAAGGACGGCTAAAACGCAGAAAACTAAAAACGTAGAAAAGAATGGCAGCTAAAACGTCATTAAATTATAAAGGAATTAAAACAGTGTTTTTTTAAAAAAGTATATATATTTGGGTTCCTATTGAGGGTACTGGGCAAGACAACATGACAGTGATGAGGGATTGAGGATTGGAGTGATCATTTTGTGATGTGGCAATAGACGAAGTTGTATTGTAACTTTTGAATAAATGTTTTTTAAAAAATATCTTCAAATTTGATACGGACCAGCATACTAGTATTACTACTACTAATAATAATAATATTTCACAACCCAACCCAATTTATTCCAACTTTTAATTTTTAAATTTAAATCATTTTCAATACTGTATTGAATTTTTAGCAAACCACTTTGATGGTTTCTTCTGAAAACTGAGAGATATATACATTTTATGAGATAAATAAAATTGCAACCCATTCTGAGACCTGAGGGTGAAGAGGAAAGTTTTCACCTGGCACCTAAGGATATGTAGTGAAGGCACCAGGTGAGCCTTCCTGGGGAGAATACACCACAAATGGGGAGCCACTGCACAAAAGGCCTCGTTCTGTTGTTGCCACTTTCCAGACCTCTCATGCACACACACAAATAGATAGTGTTATGGAATGGTTAGCGACTTAGCACCTGGGAAACTCATGTTCAAATCCTCACTCATCCGTGGAACACATACATTAAAATCAGAATTTTAAAAAAATCTAAAATACAATTCTGGGTTTTTTAAAGTAATATTGATGAGAGTATCAGTACAACCCTAAATTACAAACCTGACATCAACAGCATTTCAGGATTTAGATTATGTTTCTTTAAAACACAACACATCCAACAGGTAGGATTAAGAATCTTCTATTTAGCATCATATTTGATCTAATCTACTAGATCTTGTTACTCTCCACCTCCTTTTACAGAATTCGTTGTTTTCTATATATTATAAAAAACAAAGAACTCTGCTGATTAGATCTGCATTTCATTTGGCTTCATTAATCTAACCCTTCTTCCATTGATCCTATTTTTCCTTTAAAACATAAAAACATTTTATCTTGTAATTAGAACTGATCCTGCCAAATTCCTGACTGTTTAAAAATAAAAATAATAGTCTCCATGATTTCCCCACCCTGCATTGTCAATTTTTGAAGAAATGTGACCGTTGTTGTTCTAGAACATTGAGTTTCTTAACTGCCATTTTTGGAATCACTAAATAATAATCACAATATAAAAGATGAGTGGGGGCGAGAGGAAGTATCTGATCCCTGCCAAACACCCAAGACTGGAGAGGGAAGGAGACTTCCCTTTGAAGACAACCCAGAAGCATCAATTGGTTGAGAATTCGGCTGTGCAAGATCTCCCATCTGGTCCAAGCTCACGTATTGCACAGATCCATGCTGCATATTTCAAGGCCACAAGTCCCCCCAAAGAATTCTGGGAACTGCAGTTTGCTAAAGGTGCTGGGAATTGTAAGTCTGTGCTGGGGAAACTACAGTTCCCACCCAGGATTTTTTGGGAAGAACTCACAGACTTTAAAATGAGAGCCAGTGTGGTGTAAGTGGTTGTTGGGAGTATAACCTAGGAGAGACCAGGATTCAAATCCTTCCACTGCCCCCCTCATCCATGAAGCTCACTAGGTGGCCTTGGGGGCCAGTCACCATCTCTCAGCCTAGCCTGCCTCACAAGGGTGTTGTGGGAATTGAATGAGGTCTAGGCACCTGTGAAAACAGGATGCTGGGCTAGGTAGGCCTTTGGTAGTCACCGTATATTCTTAAGGCTCACACCTCCATCAGTCATAAAAGAGCTGGCATACACAACCATACCCACATGGCAGTATACCCTTTTGTATACCCATATGGAGGGACGCAGGTGGCGCTGTGGGTTAAACCACAGAGCCTATGACTTGCCGTTCAGAAGGTCGGTGGTTCGAATCTCCACAACAGAGTGAGTTCCCATTGCTCAGTCCCTGCTCCTGCCAACCTAGCAGTTCGAAAGCATGTCAAAGTGCAAGTAGATAAATAGGTACCGCTCCGGCGGGAAGGTAAACGGCGTTTCCATGCGCTGCTCTGGTTCGCCAGAAGTGGCTTAGTCATGCTGGTCACATGACTCGGAAGCTGTACGCCAGCTCCCTCGGCCAATAAAGCGAGATGAGCGCCGCAACCCCATAGTCAGCCACAACTGGACCTAATGGTCAGGGGTCCCTTTACCCTTTACCTTTTATACCCATATGGCAGTGCACACAATCATACCCGCTGTTGGCACATGAAAACAGACTCTTACATGGGCACAGCACAACCTCTTGGCTGAACAGTCCTCGTCAGATAAAGGTACGGATGGGTGGAGAAAGCAAAAGGGGTCACCTTGCTTGGTGAAATTAAAGTCCAGCTGATAGATTACTGTGGAAACAGGATTCTGTTGACAGTGCCAGCTTTTCCTACTGACCAATGAGGACATTGACCAATAGGAAAGAGATTAGCATCAGTGGCGGTTAGACATCTGGAACATTTGCTTTTTACGTACTAAGTTTATGAAGTTTTAATTATTGCACTTGTCCTCCTGTGTATCCTGCTTTAGGACTTCTACTTTGGAACTCCCTGCCTATTGATATCAGGCAGGTACCTTCACCATGGGCATAAGCAGGGGGGCAGCTCCCCTCCCAGCAAAAAAATCAAGTACATAAATAAAAATACTTAACTAACTGACCAATTGTGTCGCAGATAACTCGGTTCTGCCCTCCCCGCCCCCTTCCAGCATAAAGCCTGGCTACACACATGGCCTTCGTTGTACAGTGGTACCTCAGGTTAAGTACTTAATTCGTTCCGGAGGTCCATTCTTAACCTGAAACTGTTCTTAACCTAAAGCACCATTTAGCTAATGGGGCCTCCTGCTGCTGCCACGCTGCCAGAGCCCGATTTCTGTTCTCATCCTGAAGCAAAGTTCTTAACTTGAAGCACAATTTCTGGGTTAGCGGAGTATGTAACCTGAAGCGTATGTAACCTGAAGCGTATGTAACCTGAGGTACCAGTGTACTGTTTTCAGCACCTGCGAAAACATTGTTCCTGAGACAAGCCTGCCCAGATATCTAGAAAACTGGTGTGTTTTTAGTTTATTGCTGGCTTTTTAAAAATCTTTTTGAACATTTGATTGTTTATCCTAATTTTTTTTTGTCTTTTTGCATGCATACCTCATTTTGTTCGTATGCCACCTTTCCATACAACATTAAAAAGTTGCAAGGCAGCTTACAACATTTAAAAGTTGCACAACTACAGAAATGACAAAAGTAGCACTAAACGCTAAATGAAACACATCAAAAAGTACACAACCAAATCAAATAATTGCCTCATAAATCATAATAAGATATAAAAGTAAAGATAGGAAAAATTAATATCAATAACAGCAATACAGTGGTACCTCGGGTTAAGAACTTAATTCGTTCTGGAGGTTTGTTCTTAACCTGAAACTGTTATTAACCTGACACACCACATTAGCTAATGGGCCTCCCGCTGCCGCCGCGTGATTTCTGTTCTCATCCTGAGGCAAAGTTCTTAACCTGAGATACTATTTCTGGGTTTGCGGAGTGTGTAACCTGAAGCGTATGTAACCCGAGGTACCACTGTACACACACCAAACAATTCTGCAGCACAGACTTCCGGGTTGGCACCTCCAGCAATGGCGGAGTTCCTCCGATCGGGAGGAATTTGCTCCGTGGAAATCAGGGTCTGACTGCCACGGTGAAGGCGGAGACCCACTAAAATCACAGCCGGGAGAAGTTTGTGAACGTGGGATTCGGCTGGCATCCTTTGCGCCTCCCCTGCTCACGGGGAAACCCAGTTTTGGGGATCCGGAGCGACGTGGGGTGAGTGGCGCGGTGCTTCAAATTGATTGCTTTTTTCACGGAGTGAAGCCGCATTGTTGTTGCTGGAGAGCATTGACTTTTTCCTGTGGACAATTTGACTTCAAACAACTACCCGTGAGTAGAACGGAAAATTGGATTTACAAATGTCTTAATTTGGTACCGAAACGGGAAGGTTTCAAACAGGAAGTCCGCCTTCCCCTTTTGTAAATAGATTGAAGCAAAGAAGCTGCAAGCTAAGGTCTTGGAAAGCCTTATGTAAAGGATTAAACTTCCATCGATTGAAATCATTAAACCCCCCTTGGAAGCAGGAGAAGAGGGGGGAAATTTTGGATTGTGTAGCCTGCAGGAGAGAGTGATAAAAATTAAATTATCACTGCTCTGAACCTGGAAACGGGCTGCCAGTAGATTGACGTTTTGGGAGAGTTCATTGACAGTGAAGAGAACGTATGTTGACAGTTAGTTAAATAAGAGAAATATATTGTTTCCATTGTCCTCTTCTGCATTTAAAAAGGAGGAAAAGTAACTGAAAATTGAAACTAACTTTACTTTTTGAACTGTGCTTGAAAGGATTGATACAAGTGGAGACTGTTTCCCTCTAGAGGGAGCTTTTGAAACTGTTACAAGAGTGGAGCTGGGGAATCTCCAGCTGCATGATAAGAACTGTGAGAATCAGGGATTGACCTTGGACCATTTAAGAATGTCAACAGGAGAAGCCTTAGTGACTGCATTATGTAAGAACAACTTCACAAGAAGACGGATGTTTTGACTATTAAAATTGATAACTTGGGACAAAAAGTGATTAATTTGGGACAAAAAGTGAGCACCAATACAGAAATTATTCAGGATTTGATACAGGAATTTACTTTAGCAGGACAAATTGTGGAAAAGGAGGAGAAAGTTGTTGTTGTCGAACCTAAAGTAATACAAGTGGGAGCCTCAGCCTTACAGAGGCAAATTGAGGACTATAAGTTGAGGCCTTTTATGATTGAAACTAGAAAAAGTCAAATTTTGAGGATTGGAGCTCGGCCTGGACTGGAAAAGGAAAGTTGGAAAGATCCCTCCATGCAGGGATTAACTGACTTTTGGGACATGGACTTGGGTCAGGAGGAGATTGGAGTTCTGGGGGCCTTTGGATTTGGAGGAATCTTGAAACATGCCCTGAAATACTTTATGGATCTTAGCTTTAACTATGGAAATTTGGCTGACCTGTCGAGAAGGAATAAAAGCACCGTTAGGTCGAAGTTTCCCCGAGATCTGCTCTTTAGCATCAAAGAATATGAAGAAGACCTGCAGAAGGGACGTGGAAAAGAGTTAAGAGCCTCGGACATAAGATCTCCAGGTTGATGGACTGTATGGAGTTGACGGAAGTGACTGGCAGAGTCCGAGACTGGGGAGAGGAGGTGGTGGAAGAAGATTGGAAAATTTAAAGTTTATATATAGAAATATTGTAAAATTAATGAATGATAGAAAAATGTTGGAATGAAATTCTATGGCCTTAGTGGAAATGTTTTAAGGAGTTAAGCTTAAATAAGTATACTAGTTTTAATGGAAAATAAGATTAAAAATATGTTAAGACATTTATATGACAGAAAATAGAGAAAGAGGGAAAGGAATTGCTGAGACAACTAATAGAAGTGGAATACAAAAAGGGAGGTGAGAGGAGGTCGATGAAACAAGGGAATGAAAGATAGAATATGGAAAAGGTATGATGTATGCTTTTAAATTGTTTTTGTATTGTTTTGTTTAGTTTATTGTGTTTAGTTTAATGTGTTAAGGTTGTGTTTTGTATAGTTTGTATATTGTATTGTATTGTTTTTTCTTTTTTTCTTTTTTTCTTTTGTCTTCTTTCTTCTTTTTCTTTTTTGTAAGTTTTAAAAGTAATAAATATTATTTTTTAAAAAAACAATTCTGCAGCACAAGGGTCTGTTCAGCAGCCTCAGCTTTTGTAGCTGGAGTCAGTCTGAGCCCCGCATTTGCCAGGTGGGAAAAGGCCAGCAAGGCAGGGAGCAGGTTTTCCAAGGGCACAGCCAAAATGGTCTCTTTTTGTAAACTGTTTTGAGTTTTCCACAATCAACGGTACATATTTTTTTATGAATAAAATAATACAAGCAAAGATTCGGACAATTGATCCATCTCGCTCAGTAGTGTCTGCACTGATTGGCAGCAGCTCTTCAGGGTGTCAGGCACATTTTCCCCAACCCTACCTGGAAATGCCAGTGGGGATTGCACCTGGGAACTTTTGCATGCGAAGTGTGTGCTCTACCATGGAGCTACAATCCCTTCCACTAGAGCAGCCTTTCTCAACCTGTGGGTCCCCAGATGTTGTTGAACTACAACTCCCATCACCCCTAGCTAACAAGGCCAGAGCTCAGGGATGATGGGAGTTGTAGTCCAACAACATCTAGGAACCCAGAGGTTGAGAACCGCTGCGCTAGAGAGAGAGAGCAGGATTCTAGTTCTCATTGTTTCAGTAAAGGGCTCAATTAAAAGAGGGAGGTGGAAAACTGGTAAGCATCTTAAAAAGCAGAGACATCACCTTGCCAACAAAGGTCCGTATAGTTAAAGCTATGGTTTTCCCAGTAGTGATGTATGGAAGTGAGAGCTGGACCACTAAGAAGGCTGATCGCCAAAGAATTGATGCTTTTGAATTATGGTGCTGGAGGAGACTCTTGAGAGTCCCATGGACTGCAAGAAGATCAAACCTATCCATTCTGAAGGAAATCAGCCCTGAGTGCTCCCTGGAAGGACAGGTCCTGAAGATGAGGCTTCAGTACTTTGGCCACCTCATGAGAAGAGAAGACTCCCTGGAAAAGACCCTGATGTTGGGAAAGATGAAGGGCACAAGGAGAAGGGGACGACAGAGGACGAGATGGTTGGACAGTGTTCTCGAAGCTACCAGCATGAGTTTGACTAAACTGCGGGAGGCAGTGGAAGACAGGAGTGCCTGGCGTGCTCTGGTTCAGGGGGTCACGAAGAGTCAGACATGACTAAATGACTAAAAAACAACAGAAAACTGGGCCATGCCAAGTCAAACCATGACAGTGGTTCTCCAGGGTTTCAGTAAAGGAGTCTTTCCTCAGGCCTACACCTCTCCAGGGTTTCAGGCCTACCTCAAGATTGTCAGGGACTGAACCTGGGACCTTCTGAATGCAAAGCAGGTGCTCTACCACTGAGCCACAGCCCTTTCCCAGAACAGGGGCACGTCAAGCTGCATTCTACAGAGTTAGAGGGTTGGTTCATCAAGTCCTGAGAGTCTTCATAAGAATTTCTAAGGCAGCCTTTCTCAACCTGTGGGTCCCCAGATGTTGTTGAACTACAACTCCCATCACCCCTAGTTGCAAGGCCAGAGCTCAGGGATGATGGGAGTTGTAGTCCAACAACATCTGGGGACCCACAGGTTGAGAAACACTGCAAGGGGACTTTCTTCTGGCCCTTTAGGTTGAGGCGTAAATGTATATATTTTAGAGGGTGCTTTGAGTGATCGCCAAAGAAAAAGAAAGTCAGAAGCAGGCAGAGCATAGTAGCCATTAATAACCCTCTCCACCATTAATCTGTTCCAGTCCTCTTTTAAAGCCTTCTACGTTGCTGGGCTCCACTGCCTCTTGTGGGAGCGGGTTCCGTAATTTAACTATGGGGCCCTGTGTGTAGAAGCGTGTTCTTCTGAAATGTCCTGCAGTACCCACTCTCAAACACATGGAGGGAGTGTTGCATTTTCTTTGCCTCCGCTCGGTACACTTGGGTTTGCCTTGCACTTTTAAGCCAGCCAACTATGCTCTGCACAACTTTCTTCCTTTCTTTGTTAATGGATTGGAAACTTTTTCTCTCTCCCCCCCCCCCTCCCCGCTCCTTCCTAGCCTCTCTGTCTCTCCCTTTTCTTTCTTTTTGTTGTGCAGAGGTCCTCCCTATGCCAGGTAAAATTGGCTACCCACCCTGATCTCTCTTTATGAAAAGCGGGGTTTCTCTCTCTCTCTCTCTCTCTCTCTCTCTCTCTCTCTCTCTCTCTCTCTCTGTGTGTGTGTGTGTGTGAGAGAGAGAGAGAGAGAGAGAGAGAGAAACAAAGGGCAGAGAGGCAAGGAGAAAATTCTGCCACGCAGACTCTTTGACACAGCAGCCCCATTTGCCAGCTCTCTGAGCCTTGGAAACTGAGTCAGAAACAAATTTCAAACAGATGGGGGAGGATGAAGAAGCAGAAAGGTTTAGACACAGTTCCCAGCCTCAGCCTTGCTCAATTCATTCCCCACCTGCTTTTCAGACACCCCCATTGCATCTCCCCCCCTTTTTAGATATAATGGGGGGACACCACTAAGGAGCCCACTGTCAGAAATTGAGAAGTGTGTTGTTTTTTTCATTTACCCAGGACTGCAAGAGAAACCTCTTGAGATTCTATTCATTTGCACAGTTGCTTGGTAATGCCTTTCTTTGGGTCTTGTGGGCAGATAAGCGTCTTTCACGTTGGCCAGTGGGTTGAGATGGATTACCTTTGGCTATCCCTAATTCTAGATCCATTTAGCTGGAGACGCTGTGGTCTCAAGGGGATAAGGGTCTTCTGCAATGCAGAGCAGGCCAATCCAACCGACACCAGCTCTGCAAGGTCTTAGAGAGGGATTGATCCAGGCTTTGGGGACTGAGATCCCTTGAAAACAGAGGCCTGAACCTGGTTTTCTGCTTGCAAACTGTGTTGTGGTGGATGGAACCCCTTCTACCTTAACAAGGTTTTGGTCGAGTCCTTTCTCAGCCACTCACTCTGTTTATGTGCTTATTACCTTTATACCCCACATTTCCTCCAACGAGTCCTCCATAGTTCTCCTCCCTATTTATCCTGTGAAGTAGGTTATGCTAAGAGTGAGTGACTTACCCAAAGTTGCCCAGTGCGCTTCGTGGGTGAATGGGGATTTGACCCCTGTTGTCCTGGGTCCTAGACTGGCACTCTAACCACTACACTGCACTCTTGTGCCTCTTGGATCATGCCCAGGAGTCAGGAGCTGAGCCTCTCAAGAACTCCAGAAAGGCCTCAGCGGCAGAGGTTGTCATCATCATCCCTTCCAGGCATGGCTAGCGTCCAGCTATGATCAACGTCAACCAGAGTGATGCAATGCAGGCAGAAAGCTCCTTCAAATCCAGGTTGGAACCCCACCTCCCAAACCATCAACTACCCCTTTCATAACCAGTGGTGAGTTCTGTCAATTATTGAGACTGGTAGGGTAGAAGGCCAGCAGCAGGTGGCGCCAGAGCCAGCAAGAGGCAGGGGCGGAGCCAATGAAAGGAGTCCCTGAGAGGTGGAGCCAACTCATTCTAGTTGCATTTTTTAATTTAATTTTATTGTATTTCTATCCCAAAGCTTCCACCAAGGAACTCAATGTGGCGTACATGGTTCTCTCCCTCCTCATCTAAGCCCTACAACAACCCTGTGAGGTAGGTTAGGAAGAGAGGCAGTGATGGGTCCAGGCTCACCTAGTGAGTTTCATGGCTGAGTGGGGATTTGAACCCTGGTCTTCCAGGGTCTTATTCCAACACTCTAACCACTACGCCACACCCATCCTCTTCCCTGCTGAGTTCCCTCCAGGCAAAACAGAGGTGAAGGTCTTCTCTGCACTAAACATTACATTCAGTGTATATCCTACCACTTTAAACAGTCACAGCTTCCCCTAGGGAATCCTGGGAACTGTAGTTCTTCAAAGGTGCAAAAAGTTTGTAGGAGACAGCTGTGTTCCCCCTCGCAGAGCCACAGCTCTCAGTGTTCCCTGAAAAGAGGGACTGGTTGTTAAACCAGCCTGCGAACTTTAGCTCTGTGAAGGAGTCAGGGGTCTGTTAGCAACTTCCAGCACCTTTAACAAAATTCAGTCCATAGGATTCTTTTTGGGAAGGTGGCGGGGGGGGGGGGAGAGTGTTATGATACTGCTTTAAACAATTAGTGCAGATGGGGCCTAAGGCTGTGTCCACACCAAACATATTTAAAGCACATGGATTCTTCCAAAGAATCTTGGGAACAGTAGATTACCCCTAACAAAGCTACAATTCCCACAGTACCATTAAACTACAGTTCCCAGAACTTTTTCGGAGTGTGGGGGGTGCTTTGCATGTATGGTGGATATGCAGTTGAAGTAGTCAGCAACAAATATTCAGGGAAACTATGCACTTGAGGCAGCTGAGTTGAAAATAATATTAAAGTTGGTGGAGCCCTAAATTGTTTATTTAAATAATTTATATACCGCTTAGTCTCTAAGTGGTTCATAAAAAGGTAAAGGTAAAGAACCCCTAGCAGTTAAGTCAGTTAAGTCCAGAACAACTCTGGGGTTGCGGCGCTCATCTTGCTTTACTGGCCAAGGGAGCCAACATTTGTCTGGAGACAGTTTTTCTGGGTCATGTGGCCAGCATGACTATGCCACTTCTGGTGAAACCAGAGCAGCGCACGGAAACACCGTTTCCCTTCCCGCCGGAGCAGTACCTATTTATCTACTTGCACTGGCATGCTTTCGAACTGCTAGGTTGGCAGGAGCAGGGACCGAGCAACGGGAGTTCACCCCATTGCAGGAATTTGAACCGCTGGCCTTCTGATCGGCAAGCCCAAGAGGCTCAGTGGTTTGGACCACAGCGCCACCTGCATCCCCAAGTGGTTCATAGACAAGGGTAATGTGCACTGACCTCCACCATTAATCCTGACCACACACAAGAAGTGGGTTGGTTGAATATAGTTTTAAAGTACCCTTTGTCAAATGAGTCCAGGGCTCTCCTTCATTGGAGGTTTTTAAGCAGAGGCTGGATGGCCATCTGTCATGGACTAGATAACTCTCAAGGTCTCTTCCAACTCTACAGTTCCATTCCTTGCGGAACATCCTCCCATCAGATGTCAAGGAGATGACCCTTAGAAGACATCTGAAGGCAGCCCTGTATTGGGAAATCTTTTAAGGTTTAATGTTTTATTATGTTTTTAAATACGCTGGAAGCTGCCCAGAGTGGTTGGGGCAACCCAGTCAGATAAGCAGGGTATAACTAACTAACTAACTAACTAACTAACTACTACTACTACTAGTTAGTTACAATTGGAAAATCATCCAATTTGTTCTATGAAAACCATCCCATCTAAAATGGGCAGGATTTCAGTGTACATTGCACCTTATTAGGATCTTTTGCAATCTCTTTTCAGACTCTTTGTCTGATCATTTGGTGAACTGTAGAGTAGGAAAGGACTGTGAGGATAATTCTAGTCCAATCCCCTGCAATGCAGGAACTGTCCCATATGGGGAGCGAACCTGCAGCCTTGGCGTTGTCAGCACCATGCCCTAACTAACTGAACTATCCTGACTTGAATAAATAAATAAACAGTAATTTGCAATCAGAAGATCAATGTGATTTTAAAAAACAAAAACACCACCCTAACAAAATCAATATAGCAAAACAAAAACAAATAACTTTCAAAAGCTACAAAGAGCAGATTGAGATGAGCAAAAAGGGTCAAGAAACAACAAAGCACCTTGGCTATGAGGAAAGTCTTCACCGGTTGCCAAAATCTTTGCAACATCTGGGCCAAGAAGGCCTCCTTAGAGAGAGTATCCAAATTCCTGAAAATCTCCCAATTCTGGATGCCTAGCACACTTTCCCTAAAGTGGGTTGTAAGAACACAGCCTCTGTAGGGGAGTTTAAGTCCTGGGCAAGCAGGTATGTTGCATCAACCCATTTTGGGATCTGACAGTAAATGCCAAGGGATATAGGAAGGTGATTTATACCAAGTCAGACTTTTGGTTTATTGAGCTCAAGCTTGTCCGCACTGACTGGCTGTCACTTTCCAGGTTTCCAGGTAGGGGTCTCTCCCAGCAATGCCAGGAGATGTCACTGGGGATTAAACTTGGGACTTTCTGCATGCAACATCTCTTATGAGAAATCTCACCTCAACTCTATGTGAAAGCACAGAAATTGGGTTTCTGGCCAGATTTTTTCAGTTTTAAAGTTTCTGGTCCTCATGAATCTATACCCAAAACTTTCGGGTGGTGGAATAGGCAAGAAGATATGACCGTAAGCATTGTGAACCAACGAGGAGCTTTTACATCCTTGGGGTTGTTTCCAGCTCATCAATGAATCTATGCTAACCATGCTCATTGTTTTCAATGGGTGTACTCTGAGTAAAATTATCGTTTGGCAACAACCTCTGGTGTCCTAATGATTTTCTCATCCTTTCACCCAAATGAGCGCAGGTCATCAAGCAATGAAGTAGTAAAAACAATATTTATTAATAATAAAATAAAATGCACTTAAAACATTTAAGAAAACAATTAAGCACATCTAAAAAAAAAAAAGCCTTAAACCTTCTAGAACAGCCAAACCCCTCACAAGTAACATAAAACAACAAACTACTACTACTACTACTACTATTATTATTATTATTATTACAACCCATGCATCTTTTCCTGCCTGCAGATTGGTCCATGCTGACAGATCCCAGGTTCTGCAAAACAGAAACAATCTCATCAGCTAGATGGCTTATGCAAAGCATGCTCATTTGCATAAGCATTAGAGAGAATCCTTAGAGGAGGGAAGGGGCGATGACCAACCACGGAGGTGGGGAATGCACTGGGGAAGCAAGGAATATCATTGCAAGAGGACTCTTCTGTTTTTAAGAGAAGCCTTTTACCTTTTCAAGACAAAGGGTAATTTTACAAGAAAGAAGGAAAACGGGCAGCCTCGCCACTTGCTCAAAAGTAAGGCAAGCGCCACAGTAACCCCCCCCCCATCCTAAAATTTCAACAAAACCTGTTTCCCCCTTTGATCGCTTTTGCATGCAAACTCTGATGAAGGGTGGTTAGGGCAACAGAAGGGAGGAGGACATGGATGTTAATTTTTCAGTCCAGTGCTAAACCACCCCATTCAGTGGAATGGATAAAAACAGAGCCTCCAAGTGGCTAAAGCCCCTGGATGTGAAAAAGTGGGCCAAATTAAGAGGTCTTGGAACCAAAGTGAAAATTCAGAGTCGGGGTTAGGCGAGCCTCCCTGGGGGGGACCATTCAAGAGTTTGGGGGCTGCCATCAAGGGGGCAAGAAGCAGTGCAGTGTAGTGGTTAGCATGTTGGGCTAGGACCTTGAAGACGAAGGTTTGAATCCCCACCTCCCAACTCGGCCAAGAAGCTCACTGCGTGACCTTGGGGCCAGTTGCCACCTCTCAGCCAAACCTACCTCACAGGGTTGTTGTGAGGATAACAACAGAGTTAGGAGAACAATGTGACCACCTTGAGCACCTTGGAGGAAAAGGTGGGGTACTGATGCAAGAAATAAATAAGAAAGCCATCTCATACTGAATCAGAGCATTGATCCATTTATCTCAGCATAGTCTGCACGGACTGGCAGCTGCTCTCCAGGGTTTCAGGCATGGAGGCTCTTCCCCAACCCTACCTAGAGATGCCATTTGGGACTGAAAGAAGGACATTATGTATGTAATGCAGGTGGCGTTAACCACTGGGATGCGGCCCTCCTCCAGGTTTTTGTGATGGGGTGCTTGATCACCTGATCCCACGCAGCATAGATTCTCCACCACTGAGATTATCCACGGCTGGGAGACGGACCAGAAAGGCTTTATGGTCTGAACCAGCAGATCTTTGTGAATTGGCTGTGTGGACAGGAGGCTAGCGAACTAGGGTTGGATGTCAGCTCCAGAAGCTGTGGTGTCTGTAGCCCAAGGGTGCAAGGTGAGGGGGGCGAGTGAGAGAGAGAGAGAGGACGCTAGAAAACAAGGCAAGCCTCGTTGCTGCTTTCCGAGAGACGGTACATTTCCATTGCTAATGGCTGGACGGGAGCCAAACCACTTTTCTGAGATGCTTCCCTGGGAAAAGGCAGGCGCTGACTGGCTCGGAGGCAGATCTGAGCAGAGGCAGGCGAAGGATGAGCTCGGAGGCAGCTGGGCAGGCGGGTCTCCTCCGCACCAGAGCTCAGCCCTTCCGTAGCCAGGAGACAACAGACCGAAGTGGGTCCTGCAATCAACTCCGCAACCCATTTCCCCTTTATAGCTCAAAGTTTGTTGAGGCTCATTCTTTCAGGACGTTGAATAGATCCTCCCTCTTTCCTCCATCTGTTTCAAAGCAGACCATATGCTGCGACCGCTCTGGTCTGCAGAGGGGAACCCCTGCTTTCTGACCCCAGCGAATTGCTGCCCCCCTCCCCACTTTTGCATCAGATAACATTAAAAGAGCCTGGTTGCAGGATCAGGCCAAAGAGTCTAGTCCAGCATTCTGTTCTCACAGTGGTCAACCAGGTGCCCATTAGGGGAAGCCAGTAAGCAGGACCTGGGTGCAACAGCATTCTCTCTGCTGGTGATTCCTGGCAACTGGCGTTCAGAGGCAATACTGTACTGCAACAGTGGAGGTGGAATACTGTATAGCCACCATGACTGGCCATTGATGGTCCTATCCTCCACTGAAGAAAGTCCCTTGTTTTTCCAGGGAGGGCTGGGCAAGACCCCGTCTGCAATCCTTGAGACTTGCAGCCAGTCAACACAGATCTAGATGGTTCAATGGTTTGGCTGAGCAAGAAGAAGCTTCCTGCATTCTTACATTCACCCTCAGAGGTTCCTGTCTGCTAAGCTTCTGCATCAGCCACAGATCTGTGCAGGACAGAAAGGAAGGGGACATTGAAAAGAGACTCATGCAGAGACACAATGAGCACCTTTGCCCTGAGGCTGAGTAAATCACTATGTCACACCTCTGCTTCAGCAGGGAAGGAATGTTCCCATCACACCACAGACAGAGGCAGTGTGCAAGATATCCCACCCAAAGCAGAGAGTGACTGAACAGAGACAAGCCCAGAGCTGTGATTCGTGGAAGGACATAACCTGGCATCCTCCTCTCTGGAAAGGTGGTTTTTTTAATGCATCTCTTCACCTGAAGCAACTGAATGATCCAAACACCCCTTGGATGCAAAAACACACACAGCCTCAGGAGGAGGCAAGGTCAGAGGGATCAATCATGCAGAGACACAACAGGCTGCCTCCTCTGCGGATGCTCACTTGCAGGCTTGCCAGAGACTTTATTTATTCAATCAATTTATTTAACTGAGGCAGCAATCAGCACTCTTTCTGGAAAATGAGCATTGCTGAGCACAGTGGGCATTAATTCAGGGTAAACATTTATGGATTTGCACTGTGAGTTTATTTCATTCTCTTTCATTCTTCTATATTAATTAATACACTGGTAATTACTGTATAAAAGGGCATTCCCCCTCCCTCCATATGGAAATCAACATTATAATTAAGCCGTCTTTATAATGCTGGACTTTTAGACCTTCCAGGATGTTGCCAGAGTGGGGACTTTCTATAAAATGAACTCAGGTACATATCAGGTTTGAAGATCCCAAATCCAGTTGATGGGTCATGGTGGGCTCTTCTGATTTTTTATTTTATTAAAGATTTATTGGTTTACAAAAGTATGTGCAATGTCTCTTTTTTCAGGTTACATTTTCCAAAGGTCAGTTTCATTTGATGAGACATTAGGGTTACAATAGGAAGAAAAAGGGGGGAAAGGTGGAGGGGGTCATGGGGGTTGGGGTTGGGTGGCGATGTTTGGATTTTACTTAATGTTTGTGTGGGGTTTTGTGATAGCGTCGCTTGTGTGGGCTCTCTTTACTATTCGCTTGTGTTCCTTTGGTGGTGAGAGAGGTTGGGGTTGGCCAAGGGTGCGGTTGTTTGTTTGTGATTGGCTGTGGTGGGTGGGCTCTTCTGACAACAGCAAACATATAGTCTGGGCAGTGCCAGGACTTTTAGTGCAGGCCCTATTTTCCTTCTATAATGGGGGACCAGAGCTAGTGCCATATCTTTGTAGGACTCTAAGAACATAAGGGGAAACCCTGTTGAATCAGGCCAGTGGCACATCTAGTCCAGGCTCCTGCCCTCACAGCGGCCAGGCAGATGCCCATTATAGTAAGCACTCGAGCAGAACCCTGTGGTTTCCAGCAACTGAGTCCTGGACAGCACAATTAAAGAAGGATATTGACAAGCTGCGATGTATGCAGAAGATGTCAACCAAGATGACTGAGGGCCTGGAAACCAAGCTGGGCATGTTTAGCCTGGAAAAGAGGAGGCAGAGGAGGTAGGGCAGCCATCTTCAAACATCTAAAGGGCTGTCACATGGAAGATGTGAGCAATATTGTTTCCTTCAGAGGCTAGGACCTGAACCAATGGATTCAAGTTACAAGAAAGGAGATTCCAACATCAGGAAGAACTTTCTGACTGTAATAGCTGTCTAGCTGTGGAATGGACTCAGAAGGTGGTGGACTCTCCTTCATTTGAGTTTTCCAAGCAGAGGTTGGATGGCCATCTGTCCTGTAGGATCTAGCTGAGATTAATGCATTGCAGGGGGTCAGACTGGATGACCCCTGGGACCCCTTCTAACTCTACACTTCAGTACTGCTTCTGACTGTGGAGATCAGAGCTAGTAACCCTTGGGCACCTTCTCCTCCATGAATTTGCCCAATCCTCTTTCACATCATCCAAGCAGGTGGCCCATCACCGCCTCCTGCAGGAGTGAGTTCTATAGTTTAACTATATGCATGAAAAAAAGTCATTTCTTTAATCTGTCCTGAATATTCCAACATTCAGCTTCATTGAATGTTCTCAAATTCAAGTGTTATAGGAGAGAAGGAGGAAAACTTCTTCATTTCCTGCATCGTACTATAAACATATATTATATCCCCTCTTACTAGCCTTTTTGCTAAACTTTTGCTAAAGTCTGAAGGATTGCAACCTTTCCTTGTGCGGGAGATGTTCTATTACACCACCACCTCTACCCTCGGATCATTTTGGTTGCCCTTTTCTGAACCTTGTAATTCTGGGCTGTGCACAGAAAGTGACCTGCAAATGATTGTTTCAATTCAAATAACATGCATACGTGAAAAGCAACATACATACTTGGAGAGAACAGTTGCTTAGGGGTGGGGATCATAGAATCATAGAATCATAGAGTTGGAAGAGACCACAAGGGCCATCGAGTCCAACCCCCTGCCAAGCAGGAAACACCATCAGAGCACTCCTGACATATGGTTGTCAAGCCTCTGCTTAAAGACCTCCAAAGAAGGAGACTCCACCACACTCCTTGGCAGCAAATTCCACTGTCGAACAGCTCTTACTGTCAGGAAGTTCCTCCTAATGTTTAGGTGGAATATTTTTTCTTGTAGTTTGGAACCATTTGGGAGTTTGGGATGGCGGCCTAGTCGCAACCATCAGAGTTGCTGCCTCTCTCAGCCTAACCTACTTCACAAGGTAGTTGTGGGGATTAAATTAGGAGGAGGTGGTAGAGCCATGCACTCCACCTTGAGCTTGTTGGAAAGGTGGAATAGAAATGTAATAAATAAAACAATTCTTTTTGCAAAGCTATTTCCCCCTAGTAAAATTTTATGTTATATTTATTTTATTAATTAAAGTTGTATACCACCCTCCATCCCAAGATCACAGGTACACTATTTTCCCTGGTACACGCATATCTGTACCTTGGGTTACAGACGCTTCAGGTTACAGATGCTTCAGGTTACAGACTCCGCTAACCCAGAAATAGTACCTCAAGTTAAGAACTTTGCTTCAGGAGGAGAACAGAAATCGCATGGCGGCGGCAGCGGGAGACCCCATTACTTGAAGTGGTACCTCAGGTTAAGAACAGTTTCAGGTTAGGAATGGACCTCCAGAACGAATTAGGTTCTTAACCCGAGGTACCACTGTACCTAAAGGTAAAGGTAAAGGGACTCCTGACCATTAGGTCCAGTCGTGACTGACTCTGGGGTTGCGGCATTCATCTCGCTTTATTGGCCAAGGGAGCCGGCGTACAGATGGTCATGTGGCCAGCATGACTAAGCCGCTTCTGGCGAACCAGAGCAGCGCATGGAAATGCCACTTACCTTCCTGCCGGAAGTATTTATCTACTAGCACTTTGACGGGCTTTCGAACTGCTAGGTTGGCAGGAGCAGGGACCGAACAACGGGATCTCACCCCATCACGGGGATTTGAACCGCTGACCTTCTGATAGGCAAGTCCTAGGCTCTGTGGTTTAACCCACAGGACCACCCGCGTCCCTTAGACTCTGCTACCTAGGTGTGTGCAATTTCTGTTTGCTTTAGTTGGCTGGAGAATCACATGGCAAAGTTTGGAGAAGTGTGTATTTCAAAGTAGGGCTGCAATTCAATCTGCATATTTTTTCAGAAAGTGCAGATTAGGTAGTTCCACCTTTAAACACCAACTGAGTCTAAATTCTTTCCCCTCCCTGGTTCTAAGTCACTTGATTGACTACCTGGCCTCGCCTAGCTAGGATCCAGCCTCCCTCTGAATGAGGATTCTCAGCAGCTGCTTTTCCTTGCACAAAAGGGACACACACCCCAATGGGCTCTTGTGGTTGGTCCTGCTTGACTTGTTTTCTCCTGGAGAAAACAAGGGCTTCTCCTTGAGAAGCGAAGGGTGGAGAGGACTACGACAGAGGAGCTGCTCTGCTGGCCAGAATCAAAGGCTGCTGCAAACCCCCTCCTCCTCACAGAGCTCTGCAACTCCCGCTAAGTCCACTCCTCTCTGGATGCTGAAATCACAGCACACCTGGATGGATTCTGTACAGGTGCCAGAAGAAGAGGGATTTCCTACAGAAAAGGAAGGAAAGAAGGAAGGAATTTCCTACACACACACACACACACACACACACACACCTGTTTCCTTATTAAAATCCTCACTTGGCTGTAAAGTTGTAAGCTCCACTGATATTTGGCCTACCTAACAGGGTGGTTGTGGAGATAAAATAGGAAGATAACTATGTAAACTACCCAGAGCTCTTTTGAAGGGAAGATGAGTTACAAATGTGAAGAAGAAGAAGAACCTTCCTGATTTTTCAGAGGATTCACAACAAAGAAATGTTCAAACACAGAACCCTATCTAGTAGAACTGATTTCCTTCTCTCCCTCTCTCTCTCTCTCTCTCTCTCTCTCTCTCTCACACACACACACACCATAAATACCGTATTTTTTTGCTCTATAAGACTCACTTTTTCCCTCCTAAAAAGTAAGGGGAAATGTGTGTGCGTCTTATGGAGTGAATGCAGGCTGCGCAGCTATCCCAGAAGCCAGAACAGGAAGAGGGATCGCTGCTTTCGCTGTGCAGCAATCCCTCTTGCTGTTCTGGCTTCCGAGATTCAGAATTTTTTTTTCTTGTTTTCCTCCTCCAAAAACTAGGTGCATCTTATAGAGCGAAAAATAAGGTATAGACAAAGGCTGTAGTATTAGCTGTGCACTTTCTTCACTTCCTTTTTTTTAAATTTCTTTTTATTGAGTTTCACTTAAATAACCAAAAGAAAAAACAAAACAACAGTTTCGGGGGGGGGAGTAAAAAATATCCATACGTAACACAAAACTAACATCAATTTCTGTTACAGTTCTTTGCCTTATTCCTTAAATCTTTATATCTTTAGATATTTAGATCTTTCATCTACACACCTATTGACCTCCTTCCCTCCCGATTTCGGGCTTCTTGGTAAAAATTCTTACTTTTTTTCTGCAGCTAGTAATTATTAATGGTTTGCGCATCGTAAGGTTTATATCAAACCTGCTGTAGTTTTTAAGTTTCTATAATTTCCTTCAATATATACCATACATTTATTCCAATCGCTAATAAACTTTGTATTTTTTTGGTTTCTAATTTTTTGCGTCATTTTTGCTAGTTCAACATATTCAAATAATTTTGTTTGCCAATCTCTGACCGTTGGGGTATTTGGACTTTTCCAATTTTGTGCAATTAATATTCTAGCCGCTGCTGTCAAATATTAGAATAGTCTCTTATCTTCTTTTTTAATTTCGTCCCCAACACTTTCTTCACTTCCTAACCAAAAACACACAGCAGCAGGCTCACAATCCATTCCAGTTCAGGGCCGCAATCCAGCTTGGGATTTCTCTGCCGCTGCCTCAGGTGAACAGGGCTTGAGTGAGGGAAACCATAGTGCACTGGTATGTCACACAGGTAGCCAGACTCCTTCAGGACTGTTGTGTTTCCAGAGGAGAGGAAACCGGGGGAAACGCAGACTGCATTACGGATTTGGCTGGATTCTTGCTTCTTAGTAATGGTAGTTGGGCAGGGGGACAGGAGACCTAAAACTGGAGAGCCCTTGCAGTTGAACCAGCCATTCCTTTCCTCTGTGCAGCTTGGGGGAATGACAGAGACGAGGGGGAAACAACTCTCTGGTTGGCTGCGAGGAGAGAAACAGCAGCTTGTCCCTTCCAAGTCCAGCAATTCAGTACAAGGCCGTCCAGATTTTATGGCAGGCCACAGGTTTATGAAACTGTATTGCAACCCAGATAAACTGCTCTATACTAATGTTGCCTGCAGGGATAGGCTTTGGTAATATGGCAACCTGAGCAAGGACAGCAGTCGGCGTCCCTCCAAAAAATATTTCTGATTTTCACAGTAATTCCATTTGTACAATTTACACCTATATATACCTGTATAAATATAGGTGTTGTTGTTGTTGTTATAATTATTTTGCACCCCCTCAGCTCTCTGGCCAGTGTGAGGAAACTGCTTACCCAGCCCTAAATCTGGTGCTGCTGGCTGTTGTTTCCCTCCCCCATCTCCCCAGCCTACTCTCTGCTGTGCTGGCTGCCTCCGGCTATTGGCTGTGGCCTTGCAAAGCCTCCCCGCTTCCTCCACTCCTTCCAAAATATCAGGGCAGGAGGCTGTTCCTGCCTCCCCAGTCAATGAGTAAAGCTCAGACAGCGAATGTTCTATAAACAGTGTGTCCTCTGCATGGGGGGTGGGTTTAACACCCATAAAAATAAAATCTCACACCTAGGCTATCTAATTTCTGCATGGGGTTGGTGTTTCAGAGCAGAGTGTCCCTGTTCAGGGTTCCAGCCAGCCAACCAGCTATGCCCTCTTCCAGTATACTCCATTCTGCCCTGCAACAGACGTTCTGCATTACTCATTTTGTTTGGGTTGCCAGGGGTGTGGGGCTGGGGCACTGAGGATATTTCCCTGAAGTCGGTTTTTGTACTTTTGCAAACCTCAGAGTTCCATCAGGCAAGCTGTTGCCCACCCCCACTCCTGTTCATTGGTGGCCCTATTTGAGCTGCAATGTTCTCAAGTCACCAAATATTTCCCAGGAAAATGGGCTCCTGAATTTCTCCAAAGCTTCATGGTGTTGGAAGGGTTAGGGTTAGCGTTCCTGAGAAAGCGAAATTCTCTGGAGGTTCATTAGAAAGTTATTTCCTGTTGGATTACAGCCCCAAGTCGCCTTTTCGTGGGTTTTCCTTCCTGCTGAAGCTTAAGAAATTCTGTTGGATCAGAGCATCTGCAGTGAGATTTGAACCTTGGGAGATTAGATAGATGATATCTAGCTAATTAGATTGGGGGTGGGAGAGAGAAGGAGATTGAATATAAATATTTATTTATTTTATTGCTTTTCTATCCCACTTTTTTCTCCAGGGAGCTTGAGGTGGCACATGTGGTTCTCCTCCAATCCCCACAACAACCCTGTGAGGCAGGTTAGGCTGAGAGGCAGTGACTGGCCCAAGCCAGTGGCCTTCAAGGCCAGGTGGGAATGTGAACCCTGGTCTCCCAGGTGTTAGTCTGCCACTCTAACCACTACACAACACAGGCTCTCCTATAATCGATTAAATGATAGCTAGAAAGACAGGGAGGTGATGGATTATAGATAACTGGTCCCAGCTACACACCCAGCCTTAAAAACACCACTGACGACAACAATCAAACTCCAAAACCGCGTATGGTCAGAAGGGCACACGCAACGTCTCAAATGCTTTGCCTGGACTTTCTTTTCACAACACGGCCAGAGGCTGGTGGAAGGGAGGAGGAGGAGGCCACTCAGGAAGGCAGTGCCCAGAAAGGGTTAACCCCGTCCGTCTGTCTCTGGGTTGCTTGTTTACAGCTCTGCCCCTGTCATGTGACAGCTGGTCTGCTCTCCGCATGCAATCCAGTCCTCCTATAAATATCTAAGCCTCTTTCTTTTCTCTTCTCCCCACCCCCACCCCCCCGTTTCCCGGCATCGGATCCCAGCTGAGCCCCCGACATAATCCCCCCTGAACTCTCCAGCACCCGGCGCAGAGACAAATTGAACGGCTCGCGTCCAGCGCTGCGCCTCCTCGTTGTGGCGGTCCTCGCCTAGATGGAGGCTGTCAGTTTTATGCATGATGGGTGACGGGGAAAGGAGGTGGGGAGTGGAGAGCGGCGCAGCAGAAAGCATTGGAGGCAGGAGGAGGAGAAGAAGCAACGGCTGATGAGGCCTCCAGGCTAGCAATTAATTCTGAAGGCTCCATTTGCCCTAAAAGCCTAGTACTGCGAGGATTAAGTCCCTCTCCCTCCTCTCTCTCTCTCTCCTCCCCCCCCCCTTCTCTGGGCTGGTTCCAACATCCTGTGCCTCTGCAGTAAAAGCTTTGTGAGGGATTCTTGCAGAGCATCATGCACGGAGAATGTTTCAAAGACCTGATCCAGCAGAATCCCGCAGGTTGGTCATGCTCAGAATAGACACACAGATACTGACTGGCATGCCCTAACGGAGATCTGCCTATTTCAACAGGTCAACTCTAAATATATACAGTGGTACCTCAGGTTACAGACGCTTCGGGTTACAGACTCTGCTAACCCAGAAAAAGTACCTCGGGTTAAGAACTTTGCTTCAGGATGAGAACAAAAATTGTGCAGTGGGGGCATGGCACCTCCAGAGCAAATTAAGTTCTTAACCTGAGGTTCTCAAGCTATTGTGGGCATGCACAATATTTTTTCCGGGGCTGCTG
Organism: Podarcis erhardii; assembly: GCF_964252035.2. Classification (NCBI taxonomy): domain Eukaryota; kingdom Metazoa; phylum Chordata; class Lepidosauria; order Squamata; family Lacertidae; genus Podarcis; species Podarcis erhardii. Next base: position 34,520,185 of record NC_138504.1, read on the forward strand.
GAAAAATAAATACTCCAAATATGATAATAAGTGTTCACTTTAATTTGCCTTTGGGGTGTCTGTATATCTTCCTGTTAATCATTTGTTCATTCCACAGTTTCCAATGTGTTTCCACATCACTTTCCTAACTGCAAAAGGGCATGGGCTGTATCTAATGTTAGTCTTATTCAGAGCAGACCTATTAATATTCATGAACATAACCAACCAAGACCTGCTAAATTTGACTCTGAGTGAGGACAGAGGAGTAGAAATTTGATTCAGGCCACATTTAAAGATGAATTTACCTAAAATATGCTTTCTGAAATGATAAAAGAACCAAAAGCTGACCCACACATTCCTCCAAATTTTGCAATGCCATTCTCCAGCCAGGTAATGTGTAAGAAAGCATAGTGCACTGGGGTAAAATATGCATAGAAACACATATATTGGAGGAAACCTCATGCAGCAATGCATTATAGTAGGAGGAACTGTGTTGCAAGAATGTTGGGCAAAATGCTACACAAAGTTGTGTCTATTAGGAGAAATTCATACGAAAATTTAGATGAACTTTCATGAGGAGGTTTTTTTTAATCACACACAAATATGGCAAAATGATGTGAAAAATGCAGAGAACTGAACTTAAGTTTGGAAAACTCCCGTTCAGGGAGGGTATGTGTCAAAACCACCTTACTATTTGCAAGTAAAATTTGCATATGTTGCTCCACCCACTTTCCCCTCTGTTCCCGCCCACCACCAGCACATGCTCCCCCAAGCTTGCCTGAACAGAATGTGGCCCTCAAGCTGAAAAACATTCCCAGCCCCTGCATGGTCTTCCTATAGGCCCCCAAAAGGGGTTTTGCCCCCTGGTAAGCATACCCACTTCACTGATGTGTCCATATGTTTGGAATTGTTTGATGTGGCTGGGAGGGGTGTGCCTCTATCCCCTATCTTGTTGCAGGAGCTCCTGAATCCACCACCCCAAATTTCATACCCCCACCCCCACCCACCCACCCACCACGTTCCCTGTGCTGGAATCTCATTTCTGAAAGGAAGCAAACTCCTTGGCTCTCCGCAGAGGACTCGATAAAAATTGTGCTGATGCGGCAGCCTCCGTGAGCCTTTGCTGACAACTTCTCCTGCTTATGGTTGGGGGGGGGGGAGAGAAAGAGAAAGTAGTGGCGGCTGTTTTTGCTCCCTCAACCTTCCCACCCTTCACCGCTGCCTGGCTCCTTCCCTCCTGGCTATCCATAATCTCGACAGCTCGCTGTTACCCTGTTCTATTGAACCAGGGATTCAAGCACCAGGTTTTGTTTTTTGTTTTGCCAAAGACAGAAAGGGAGCCAGCAAGGGTTGTAGTGGGGCTGGGGAGGTAGCAGGTAGAGCATTGTACCAGGATGGATCCAACACTGAGATATACAGCAGGTTGACAGAGGTGGGAAACGAGCAGGGGGAACAGTGAGATTTATCGCTATACGGGGGGGGGGGGCGGACTCAGTTCCCCTCACCAGAGCTGAGTTTCTTGGGCGAAACGCATGAGAAATATCTGCCCAAAGAACATGAATATACAAGAGTGGCACTCAAGCATCCCTGCCTGTCAAGGACAACCTGGAGTTGAACTTCACATTAAAGCGCACACACACACACACACACACACACACACACACACACATTCCTCATTGCCTCTGCAGCGCCCCTGATGTCTTAAGAACATAAGACAAGCCCTGCTTGGGAATTCTAAGAAACCCAAGAAATCAGTGGTTAAAATCAGTGCAGTTTTGAAAGGTTATGTCCACCACCTTGCATCAAAATGACATCCAATTGTACTGGAACATAGATGGAAACTTGCTCCCTTCATCATACAAACTAGCCTGCAAGATTCGGTTAAAATGAGGGCCGCTTTGAAAGGTTCAGTCTGCCATCTTGATTCAAAATGGTGTCCAGTTGTATCCAAAGATAGACAAAAACCTGCTTCCTTGGTCACAAACCATGACATAGCCCTGTGTTTAAAGGAGTGACAATGCACCAGAGCTGGGGGAAAGTTCATTGTCCATTAATGGATCACTAACCCATTTTAGGGCAGGAGATAAGAAGCTGCCTCAGCTACAGAGTCAGATTAGTCCGTCTGGTTCCGCACTGTCTACAGTGACTGGCACCAGCGCCCATTCCCAGCCCTACCTGAAACTGAACCCAGGCTCTAGCACTGAGCTGGGACTCTTCCCCTAGAAGTAGATTCTAGATAGCTTAGTTGGTTAGAGCATGGTGCTGATAACACCAGGGTTGCAGGTTAGATCCCCATATGGGACAGCTGCATATTCCTGCATTGCAGGGGGTTGGACTGGATTATCCTCAGGGTCCTTTCCCACTCTGTAATTCTGTACTTTTATGTTTAACCCTCATGGTTCTAAATAAAGGGCTGATTTAAATAAGGACATAAGAAGCTGTCTTATACCGTTCAAACCATGAGTCCATCTTGCTCAGCATAATCTATATCAGGGGTCAGCAAACTTTTTCAGCAGGAGGCTGGTCCATTGTCCCTCAGACCTTGTGGGGGGGCAGATTATATTTGGGGGGGGGGAGTGAACGAATTCCTATGTCCCACAAATAACCCAGAGATGGATTTTAAATAAATGGGCACATTCTACTCATGTAAAAACACACTGATTCCTGGACCGTCCGTGGGCCAGATTTAGAAGGCAATTGGGCCAGATCCAGCCCCCAGGCCTTAGTTTGCCTACCCATAATCTATACTGACTGGCAACAGCTCTCCAGGGTTTCAAGGTGGGTTTCTTTTCCCAGTCATACCTGGAGATGCTCCCAGAGATTGAACCTAGAATCTTCTGCATATGCAAAACAGATGCCCTTAACCACTGAGCTATGGCCCTTCCCACAGAGTAGGACTGTGAAGGGCCGGATAAAAAGGACCAAAGGGTTGCATTCATTTCCCCACCCCTGTCCAAAAGGCAAGAGATCAGTTTTCCAGGGACTGACCCCAGAAAGCAAGAATTGCCACCCCCTTCCTTTCTGTGTAGTCATGGATAATCTGGAGATTCTAATCCACATTATTGATTGGTGCTACAGAAACAGTCAGCATTCCCCAAGCCGCTAAATCACTTTCCCTATATTTGAAACTGCTTAGTTCTGAGGCCTGGTTTCAGACTTGCTTTCTCCCTGCTCCACCTGCTCCCCATCTTCCATCTCCTTCCTCTCCCTTGTTTTCAACTCCCTCTAAAATCCCCAGGCAATCTCTCCCCTTCCTTGCTCTCCCTTCTCTCCCTCTACTAGCCTGGCATGTTTCCTGCTGTGACCTTCAGCTGTTTCCTTCTGGAGAAGGTTGTGGGTTTCTTAAAGGAGCCACTGGAGTCAACACCCGCCCAGTCTCCATGCACAAACAGGCAGAGCTTTATTGCTCTATTGCTCATTACCTCCCATTTTTGCAAAAGGATTATATGTCTGAAGAGGCACTTTGGGGGCAAGCACAGAGCACCCATCATTTCAGCCCAACAGGGGAGAGGTTCAAGATGATGCCAGCCAGGAAGAGTGATGGTTTGATCTGAGCTCCAAGCATTAGTTGCCAGGGATTATATTGATTAACCACTCATTTCAGTCTTCAAGCTGCTCCCCAGAGGCTATTATTTACCCCGAGACACATGTAAGGTGCATCGGTCAATTTCAGCCTGGTCAGTTTCTCATTTTCCCAATGTTCAGTTCAGTTCCCCTTATTTCTGAAGTTGTTTTTGTTTTTGTTGGCATCCATCTGTCTCGAGAGACAATGGAGTGCACCTCCTGGGGTGAAGTCAAACCACTGTGTTAGCAGCACCTGTGACCTCCCCGGGGCACAAGCGCAAACCTAGGCAGTGTGTATAGATGTCCTGGGCTGCCCAGGTGACAAGACCCCCCTCTTGGCTGTGATGATGTGGTCCAGAGGAAGGCAGAGCAATATATTTGGCCCCAACTTGGCTGCAAGAGTTGCCCAAAGGAGGAGTACAAGGCACCATCCAACAGCCTTAAGGATTCCACTCCAGATTTGTGTAGCTTTTTCTTGTCCTGAAGATATCCTACAAAGCAGGTGAGGTTTAGGATCAGAGTTTTCCTTCTCCTAGATGTGCTACCTTCCCAGGTTGATGAGCCCCTATGTAGTAATTTGCTAAATAATTTTTTTAAAAAAATCATTGTGAAAATTTAACAAGATTTTTCATCAAGATCTTGCTGTGGATTTTCCATAAGCACACACATTTTTGAAAGCAGTTTTGACCCATGCACATATTGTTTGCAATTTCCCCATATGTGATGCTTTTTTCAGTTTGTTACTCCCCCTAATATATACACCTTTGTACACATTGCTGGGTTGGGGAAATTGCATTGCAAAATTCAGAGACGTGCAAATCCCAAAAGATTTCAGTTCTAGAAGTGCAAAGCAGGTAGTTTCTCTTCAAAATGCAGACATAATGGAATTTCTCCCTCATCCCTAGTGACTCTGATGTCTGTCATCCGAATGTTTGAGCCCCACTATTATGTTGTGTAATGTAATGTTGTGGTTTATTTATATACCACTTTGGGGCTGAGAGCAATGAGCAGCGTATTATAATAAAAATAAATTGAAACAATATAAAATAGCAGAATCATAGAACACCCACCAGGAATGAACAGAGCTGCCAATTTCAGTTTCTCTCATTTTCTCATTTTCTCCATGCTTAGGTTCACTTTTCTCAATTTCTGAATCTGCATGTTTTTAAAAAGGTCATCACGTAACACGTTAGCATTTTTGTTTTAATTTCTCCTGCTATACACATTTATTTTATTTTATTTTTGCAACTAGCAGGGAGTGACTGGTAGAAACCAAAGCATATTGTGTTTTTGAATGGATAGTGCAGTTTATGAGGTCGGAACCATCACACCAAAAAATGGGTGAAGTCACACCAAAGTCACTCCCACCTCAGTCCAGGGTTGCCATACAACAAGCCTCATGCAAAGTTTGGCAACAATATCCTGAGAGGCTGCCAAACTGATGCCTAAATAGAGGCAAAGCCACTCCCAAGTCATATTTTGGCCTGCCATCTGGATTCAAAATGGTGCTCGGCACAATGGCAACTACATCCACATCCCCCACCTCAGGAACCCTGGTGCAGTTTGTTAATGCTATCATGAGCGGCAGCCAAAGCTATGCCGCAAAGTGGTCAAAGTCATGCCGAAATGATATTTTTGTTTTCCACTTTCATTCAACATGATGACTGGCATCTAGTCCTTCTCAGCAACTGTAGCCCCCAGTTACGGAACCCCCATGCCAAGTTTAGCGATAATATATCTAGAAAGGAGAACAGATAGACAGACAGACAGACAAACAAACAAACCACTTCCCAAAATATATACTAGAGTTTGCCTATTGAACAAATTTTTGCAAAGCAGTTTTCCCAAACCTAACACAATTTTTGTTAATTTTCACTAATGTGTGCATTTTTATGCACACTTTACTCTTAATGTATGTGTTTTTTGTACATGTGACTTCGATGGGGGACTGCATGCAAAATTCTACATCCCCCAGCAATGAATTTTCATAGAATCATAGTTAGAATTTACTCCCAAGGGTCATCTAGTCCAACCCCATGCAATGCAGGAATCTCAACTATAGCATCCAAGGCAGATGGCCACCTAACATATGTTTAAAAACATTCAAGGAAGGAGAGTCCATCACCTCCTGAGGGAGTCTGTTCCACTGCTGAACAGCTCTTTCTGCCAGAAAGCTCTTCCTGATGTCCATTCGAAATTGGCTTTTTATTTTATTTCATTTCATTTCATAAAATTTATACACCATTTGATTGGGGTTTTTTAAAGAACAAAAACACAAAACCTCAAGGCGGCTTACAAAAAGGATGAAACAAGGAAATTATCCGAGAAAGAATTAGCAACAATAATGTAAGACTTTCAAAAAGTTAAAATACCAATAAACCAAAAACTTGCATCAGCTTTCTAAATATAAAAAAGGTAAAATATAAAATATTTAGAAAATATATTTCTAAATATAGTAGGCTTGTCTCAACAAAAGTGTTTTTACCAGGCACTGAAAAGAGTACAGTGATGTCAAGAGGCAGGGAGTTCCAAAGTTTGGGTGCTGCCCCACTAAAAAAAAAAAAAATCAGTTTCTCACAAATGCAGAATGGGTGTAATGTGGCATCTCTAGTGGTGCCAGTTCTGCCAATCAAAGCAGCCAAGTGGGTGTATTTGGGATTAGGTAATCTTGTGGGTAGACTGGTCCCAAGTCATTAAGGGCTCTATATACTCATAGGACTATGGTGTGGAATGATGTCTGGAAGAATGCAGAAGGACTTTCCTTTTGTCCAACCTGATGTTGCTGTCTGGATGGTTCTTAGTTGTGCATCTGGGGCTTGGAGGGCAAGATTCGTAGAATCGTGGAGTCAAAGAATTGTAGAGTTGGAAGGGACCTTAAGGCCCATCTAGTCCAAACCCCTGCAATGCAGGAATCTTTTGCCCAACATGGTTCTGATCCTACCCTCCGAAGCAGGAGAAAACAAGCTTGCTCCATTTTCCCTGTGACAGCCCTTGAGATATTTGAAGGTGCCTATCATATCTCCTCTCAGTCTCCTCTTTTCCAGGCTAAGCATACCCAGCTCCCTCAACCGTTCCTTCTCTCCCCCCCCTACCTCCATGCTCCATCAGCAAAGAGCTGGGGAGGCAGGTGGGATCTGGGGTGGGGGGTTCTTGGGAGATGGAGTGAGCAACTCAGGGACTCTGCAGCTGTGGGCGAGAGGAGGGAACTCAGCCTCGTCACCCAGACAAAGGATCAATAACTAATTTCACTGCAGCAGCCAAGCAGGTTTTTCCCCGATAATTGTAAGCTGGCAAGTTGGGAATGAAGCTCTCGCTGCCGCTCGCCGCTAACCTGCGCCCGATCAATCCCCGCCACCGCAGGGGCAGCAAGGAAAACTATTTTTTTCTCTTTTTCTCTTTCCCCGCCTCTTGTTTTCCCTCCACTTCCTCCTGTTCACTTTTGGAGAAAGTACCAGGGGCTCAGAAGACCTCCCAGCAGCCCAGAGTGCAGGAGAAAGAAAAGGCCAGCCTTAGGGTTACCTGGGTGCCTTACCTGCAAACCAGCCTTCTCCAACCCATTACCCTCCAGATGTGGACTACAACTCCCATCAGGCCTTGGGCCCTCACACAGAAAGGTTCCCTGGCTGAAACCCTGGAGAGACTTTGCCAGCCAGCGCAGCCAATTCTCAGCTAAGTGGACCACGGTTCCTTATAGCAAATGGAAGCTTCCTGTGCTCTTGTCCATCAGTCAACAGAAGCCTCAGAGCCAACATCTTCTCATCCTGTTATATTTGCTCAGTGTAGCTCGGGGCTATAAACTCAAGGTTTTGAATGCCTACCTCCTTCCCAGAAACTGAGGAGCAGCTGTGATCACAGGCACACACCCGCCTCCCACCCAGCCTGCCTGTGGGGACTTTGGGGGGATGTTTGCATTTCAGGGCTGAATGAAAGGAAGGGGCTTCCCAGAGAATCCACTTCCCCACCAACCCCTGCCAGCTACAAAAGAGCCCTTTCCCTCCAAACAAAAGGACTGTGGACAGCTCCACTTGGTGTTAGCTGCACAGATCATGCTTTGGGATCCTTCCTCTTCGAGCCCTGACAACCTTGCTCCCCTGCCGCCTGCCTCTCAACCCTTTATCCCTCACCTGTTTCCCTTTTAAAGAGCTGGGAAAGGGAGAAAGGGCTGGAAATGCCAAATCTCTCCCTCCCCCAACCTTCTGGGTGAGGCCTCCTGCCAGTAGCTAAAGTTGCCTGCCCCCCACCAAAGCTGAAGTTAGGTCTCAAGGTTTTCCTGGCCCCTCCAGGTGGTGGGTTTGAATCTCCAGGTAGGCAAGAGTGCCTTTAAAAAAATGCATACATAATAAGAAGACGGTGTGGAGCTTGCAAGCTTCAGCACAACAGGAGCTGACTGCAAATTATTGTATAGAATGGGAGTTAGAGGTGGATTTAGGGGAGCACAACTGATTCAGTCACACTGGCTATGGAGCCTTGGGGGCGCTGCAACTGTGATGTAGAATGAACGGTGAGAGGTGGGGCAGGGGCACGTCAAATTTTGGCATCGCACAGAGCAGCGCCAAAATTTGAGACCCTGCTGGTAGGGTATGCCCTCCTTCCCTTCCTCTTCCCCTCTGCTAATTAACCCCCATCCCTGCAAATTATTGCATAAGCCCTCCAGGGCCTGCCTCCTGTGACATCGCCACCCACTGTGACATCACTGCAGGTTGCCCCTAGGTCTCAGGTTTGGACCCTGAAATATCAGGGTATGGGCTGCTCCTGAAAGTAGCAAATGGAGCCAATGGCAAAAAAATGGGGCAAGGGGGAGAGCGCAAGAGATATGATTCTTAACTTAGTAGCACAGGTTACCTTCCAGCCAGGCAAAGGTGCTCAAGGATGGTGTGGCCAGTGGGAGGAGGCATGGCATTGAGAGGATGCCCTGGAGAGAGTTCCCAGGACCAAACAGAAAGGAGTAGAGGGCCGGATTTAGCCCCAGGGCCTGGAAGTCCCTGCCCTTCTCTAACCATTACACTATATCATCTCGTGTGTTTTGCTCTGTTTAAGTTCCTTTTTGTCAGGTGACTTTCTAAATAACTTTATCCATCTAAACTTAACATACTTTCACACATCCAAACTCTGTCAATAGGGAAATGACTTTTTTATTTATTTAAGGAAATAGCTTTTAAGAGAACTGTGTCACTTTTATTATCCCTATTTTTATACATGCTTTTTATTTTGTTTTAATTCTGTTAGAGTGTAATTACTTTTTAACAACCGTCTGTTATATGTTTTTAGCATTCTATATTTTATTTGCCTTGATCTAATTTGTGTAAGCCACCTTGAGTACTACTTGGACAAAAAGCAGAAAGCAACAACAACAACAACAACAACAACAACAACAACAACCATCCTTAAGATGTTATACTGGAGGCATCTCAAAAGTCCACCTATAGTTTGCAAAGGGCTGCAATCTGCCATCATCAGAATCCCTTTTTTTTCTTAATTAGTGGCAATGTTCTGTTCTTATGTTATCATTTTTTTGTTACCTGTATTTTTCAACTTCCAAATAAAATTAAAGGGAAGGGGCTTTTAAGAAGCCATCCCTAAAATCTTTCCCAAAAGGCACAACAGAAGATTTGTGATTGCTCAGGAATGACTTCTAAGTAAAAAAATAAGATTCTTCATAGCAGAATACAGACAGCTGAGGTTTGTGCCTGCGCGTGCACACACACACGCACCGCAGTCACAATATAGGTTTACATGATATGTGGCAAGAGTGGGGCTTAAAAACAGATGATGATTCTGAGACTGTAATGGGGTTTGGAGGGCTGAATAGTGAGGGAGTCATTCTTGTCCTACCCCAACCAGAGAAAGGAGGTTAGAGAGAGAGAGACAGGAGCAGATGGGAGCTATACCATTTTTCAGAGGAGCAATTTCAAGAAGGGACTTTAGGACTAAATCTGGGCACTGAGGCTCAGCCCTCTCCCCTTCCAATCACCCTCTTGCTTGGCCACCTCTCACCTCCAAAAGGATATTGTAGAGCTGGAAAACGTTCAGAAAAGGGCAACAAAAAATATCAATAGGATGAAACCACGGGGGGGGGGGTTAGTTAGAAAAAAGGCAGGTAAGAGGCAACATTATATTACCGGTAAGTTCATAAAGTTTTAAAATGATGCATGATATGGGGAGGGACGTGGATGGTGCTGTGGGTTAAACCACAGAGCCTAGGACTTACCAAACAGAAGGTCGGTGGTTCGAATCCCCTTGACAGGGTGAACTCCCATTACTCGGTCCCTGCTCCTGCCAACCTAGCAGTTCGACAGCTAGGTAGGCCTTTGGTAGTCACCGTATATTCTTAAGGCTCACACCTCCATCAGTCATAAAAGAGCTGGCACACACAATCATACCCACATGGCAGTATACTCTTTTGTATACCCATATGGAGGGATGCAGGTGGTGCTGTGGATTAAACCACAGAGCCTAGGACTTGCCAATCAGAAGGTCGGCGGTTCGAATCCCTGCGATGGGGTGAGTTCCCATTGCTCGGTCCTTGCTCCTGCCAACCTAGCAGTTCGACAGCACATCCAAGTGCAAGTAGATAAATAGGTACTGCTCCGGCGGGAAGGTAAACGGTGTTTCCGTGCGCTGCTCTGGTTCGCCAGAAGTGGCTTAGTCATGCTGGCCACATGACCCGGAAGCTGTACGCCGGCTCCCTTGGCCAATAAAGAGAGATGAGCGCCGCAACCCCAGAGTCAGTGACGAGTGGACCTAACGGTCAGGGTTCCCTTTACCTTTACCTAATGATGTGGGGAAAGTGCTGTTTCCTAACGCTAGCACTGGTAGATGTCCAATGAAGTTGAATGTTGGACGATTCAGGATGGATAAAAGTATTTCTTTACACAATGCAGAAACTATGGAACACACTTCCCCAGAAGGCAGTACAGTAATGTCTACCAGCTTGGATGGCTTTAAGAGAGGATTAGACAATTTCATGGAGGGCTATCGCTGGCTACTAGGCACAATGGCTGTGCTCTGCCTCCACAGTGCTTCTGAATGCCAGCTGCTGGAAACCACAGAAGGGGGAGAAGGCTCTTGTGCTCTGGTCCTGCTTGTGGGCTTCTTCCCTTTGGAGCAGCTGGTTGGGGCAGCACTGTGAGGGCAGGATGCTAGACTAGATAGGCCATTGGCCTGATCCACCAGGCTTTTTCACGTTCAAGCATCAGCAGTCAGTTGGGGGTTGCAATCAGCACCATCTGATGGGCAGGCCTGGAAGGTCCCCCAGCTGACCACAAGAAGCCTCGTTTCACTCACACAACTGCCTGCCTTTCTCTCAGATTGCCAACAAAAGGCTCTCTTTTCCCTTTTTCTTTTTTGGAAGAATAGATTACCAGGAGGGGAGGCAGCTGTGGGTGGAAGAAACCTAGAGGAGGATGGGGGAGGAGGGTATTTGCTTTAGCCCATGGGGGTTTGGGGGTGGGGTGAGGAAGCTGAATTTCAAAAGCTTTTCACCCTTTGTTAACCTCCTTCTCCACCCCACACAGGCATTTCACAAACACAGGCCAGCCTTGCGTGGGGGGTCCCCGCCCAGAATGGAATCCGAAAAATGGAGCTCGTGTTACATTCACACATATACGCACCACTTTTTCCCAAGGCGATTTGACATGGCTCCAACTGCACCTCCATATTTTTCTCTGCGGAGTTGTGTAGATGGGAGACTTGCTTTAAAGCCTCACCCCACCCACCCCCCAAAAAAGAGTGTGGGGCAAATCTCTCAGTTTCGCTGTTTCCGGGCTCTCCACATCAGCGTGTGATTCAATCATTCATTTATTCAAATAAAGTCCTCATGAAATTTCACCCACTTTTTAGTGTAAATTCCTCCCAAGACACACAAGATTTTATGCAGTTTTGCCAAATGTATGTGTACCCCTATGAAGAAAGGTTTCAGTATCGTGAGACTGAACAGGGAACTTGGTATAAGTTTATAAAATTATGCCTGGCATGAAAGAAAGCCGATAGGGAGACTTTTTTTCTCCCCTTCTCCTAGGCAAAGAATCAAAGAATCATAGAATTGTAAAGTTGGAAGGGACCCTGACTGTCATCTAGTCCAACCATGAGTAATGCAGGAATCTCAACTAGATTATATATGGTGGCCAGCCAACTTCTGCTTAAAAACCTCCCATGAAGAAGAGTCCATCACCTTCCAAGGAAATCCATTCCACTGCCAAACAGCTCTTACCATCAGTTAAGTTCTTACTGCTATTTAGCTGGAATCTCCTTTCTACTAACTGGAAACCATTTGATTGTGTCCTACCTTCTAGAGCAAGAGAAAACAAGCTCGCTCCTTCTTCCATGTGACAGCCCTTTAGCTATTTGATGGTGGCTATTATATCTACTCCCATTCTCCTGTTTTCCAAGCTAAACATACCCAACTCCCTCAACCATTTCTCACAAGGTATGCTCAGGATTCAGGTCCTGCCCTCTGGAGCAAGATAAAACAAGCTAGCTTCCTCTTCCATGTGCCCTTCATTTATTTGAAGAGGGCTGTCATGTCACATCTTGGTCTTCTCTTCTCCAGGCTGAACATAACCCAACTTCCTCAACTGTTCCTTATAAGGCTTGGTTTCCAGACCCCTGGCCATCTTGGTCACCCTCCTCTCAACACATTCCAGCTTGTTAATATCCTTCTTAAATTGTGAAGCCCAGAACTGCACACAGGAATCCAGGTGTGGTCTGACCAAGGCAGAATAGAGTGGGACCGCCCTTCTGTTAACACAGCCTAGAATAGCATTCACTTTTTTGTTTGCTGCATCACACTGTTGATTCATGTTAAGCTTGTGGTCCACTAAGACCCCTAGATCATTTTCATATGTACTACTGGCAAGCTAGGTGTTCCAGGTGGCTATTCCTGCCTGTGGGATGATCTGATAGCCAAATATCTGAAGGGTGTCACATGGAAGATGGAGCAAGCTTGTTTTCTCCTGCTCTGGACCAGAACCAATGGATTCAACATACAGTGGTACCTTGGGTTAAGAACTTAATTCATTATGGAGGTCCATTCTTAACCTGAAACTGTTCTTAACCTGAGGTACCACTTTAGCTAATGGGGCCTCCCACTGCCACCGCCATGAGATTTCTGTTCTCATCCTGAAGCAAAGTTCTTAGCCTGAGGTACTATTTCTGGGTTAGTGGAGTCTGTAACCTGAAGTGTCTGTAACCTGAAGCATCTGTAACCCGAGGTACTACTGTATAAGGAACTGTGACAAAACATTCCCTAAAACCCTAAACCAACTCCTGTGTATTATGTAGAAAAAACATAGGGGAAGTCTTCTTGGTGTGGCCAGTGGCCCATTTTGCCCAGCATCCTGTTCTAACAGTGGACACCCAGGTGCCAATTATGAGAAACCTGCAAGCAGCGCCTCAGTACAAGAAACCTCTCCCCTCCTGTGGCTTCCAGCAACTGGTATTCAGGAACATTGCTGCCTCCATTTGTGGAAGCAGAGCACAACCAGCATGGCTAGTAGCCTTCAATAGCCCTCTTCTCCTCCATGAATTTGTCCAATATTATTTTAAAGCCATCCAAGTTGATGACCACCTCTGCCTCCTCTGCCAGTTCCATGCTCTGAGTCATGGGCATAGCCAGAGGAGGGCAGTTGCCCCCCAAATAAAATTTTAACTAACTGATCAATCGTGTCACAGATACCTCAGTTCTGCCCCCTCTCCCAACATAAATCCTGGCTATGCCTATGCCCCGAATCTTCCAGCATTCAGCTTCATTGAATGTCCACTAGTTCTAGTGTCATGAGGGAGGAAAATCTTTTCTCTAACCACTTTCTCCATGCTGGGCATAAAGGTAAAGGTAAAGGTACCCCTGCCCGTACGGGCCAGTCGTGTCCGACTCTGGGGTTGTGCGCCCATCTCACTTAAGAGGCCGGGGGCCAGTGCTGTCCGCAGACACTTCCGGGTCACGTGGCCAGCGTGACGAAGCTGCATCTGGTGAGCCAGCACAGCACATGGAACGCCGTTTACCTTCCTGCTGGTAAGCGGTCCCTATTTATCTACTTGCACCCGGGGGTGCTTTTGAACTGCTAGGTTGGCAGGCGCTGGGACCGAGCAATGGGAGTGCACCCCACTGCGGGGATTCGAACTGCCAACCTGACAATCGGCAAGTCCTAGGCGCTGAGGTTTTACCCACAGCGCCACCCGCGTCCTCTGGGCATAGCTTTCCATTAATGTATATTTAGGTCCAGGCAATACATAGGATCTGGAACCCTACCCTTCACTTCCCATGGAAATTGAGATTTTGAGAACCAGGAAACAGAGAGGTGGGGTATCTGCCTGTAGACCAAAGTTCTATGGGAATAAGATGTTCTACAGCTAAGTATGCTTTGCAATATCGAAGGAAGGTCTCTTGTCCAGACATCTGGCAATTTGACACCAGTCTTCAGTTGATAAGCAAAATGTCTTTTTCTTGGAAGGGCATGCCTCAGTGAGCAGTTTTCATTACACTAATGGATAGGAGGATCCCTCCTTTCAAATCCATTGCCAAGACTGAAGGCTTCGTTCCAGGGACCCTTGTCTTTGTGCCGGTAGAAAGCCCACAGCCTATGCACCTCTTGTTCAGGTGCTTACGGTAATTATCGTAGTGATTTAAAGAAACTCCATCTGAAAGCTTTCTTCTCCTTTGAAGAAGATGGGTGACAAATTTAGTTTTGTGCAAGTTTTAGGAACACGGGAAGATGCCTATACCAAGTCAAGATCATCCCTCCGTCTCACTCAGTATTGCCCACACTTACTTTGCCCACACAACTTTGCAGGGTTTCAGGCAAGGAGCCCTACCTGGAGATGCCAGAGATTGAACCTGAGACCTTTGCAGGCAAATAAGTCGCGCTGTGGGTTAAACCACAGAACCTAGGACTTGCCGATCAGAAGGTTGGCGGTTCGAATCCCCGCGACAGGGTGAGCTCCCGTTGCTCGGTCCCTGCTCCTGCCAACCTAGCAGTTCGAAAGCAAGTCAAAGTGTAAGTAGATAAATAGGTACCGCTCCGGCGGGAAAGTAAACGGCGTTTCCGTGCGCTGCTCTGGTTCGCCAGAAGCGGCTTAGTCATGCTGGCCACATGACCCGGAAGCTGTACGCCGGCTTCCTCGGCCAATAAAGCGAGATGAGCGCCGCAACGCCAGAGTTGGCCACAACTGGACCTAATGGTCACGGGTCCCTTTATCTTTAAAGTGTACCACATCTGAGTAGTGCAGTAAAAAAGAGAGTAAAATCCTAGTCCTCATAGTGCTGACCAAAGCGCTCAGTTGAACAGGTAGGTAGGGAGTTACCTTATACTGAGTCAGACCATTGGTCCATCATGCACCCCTTCTCCCCCTCCCTCTTTCTGCCACCCCTTCTGCCTCTCTCTGTGCCACCCCTTCTCTCTTCCCCATTTTTCTTTCTCTTTCTGTCACCCTTCTCCCCCTTTCTCGACTTCTCTTTTTGCCACCCCTCCCTACTACCCCCGCTTCTCCCTCTCTTCCAACTACCTGCTTTCCCTTTCAGTTCCCAGCCCGCCAGCCCGAAGTCAGGCCAAGGACTGCTTGAAGTGAGGCTGAGGGGCACAGGCTGCCCACCCCGCCGCCCACCTCTGCTTTCTGGAGCAAAGCAGCAACAAGAACCAGGCTAAGTCATCGAGCAACCTCTCTTTCTCTCCTCCACCCCCCACCACTGCAGCCGCATGACGTCAGCTTTTTCTTTTCTTTTCCTTTTTTTGCTGTCAGCCAGTTCTGATTAACAAGCTGCCTTCCAGCTCCAAAGCGGGAAGGAAAGAAGAAAGGGGGAAAGGGGGAGCGAGAGGAGAGAGAGTTGGGGGGGGGGAATAAAGAGGAGGAGGAGGAGGAGAGAAAGGCATCTCTCTCTCTCTACTGCCTCCCCCCTCCCCGCTTTCCCAGTTTTCTGATGCAGGCAAGACTTGCAGAAAGGTTACATTTGCACAATGTGCCTCTGGAAAGGCAGACTCTGGATGGAGCCGGGGGGGGGGGGGTTGGAATTGAGTAAGTGAGAGCTGCCTGCTAGAGAAGCAGAGGAAGAAGCAGATGGAGCTTCTTTTTGCAATGCAGAAAACTTGGGGCGGGGAGGGGGGAGCCAAGTGAGATCAAATTTCTTCCCACCCAAAAGCTCTCCCTCATTCTAGATTAGTTGGCTAGATTGAGTCCTCTTCTTCCCACCCTACTCCAACCCGACCCAGAGAGGGAACCCTTCCTTCCAAACTATGAGGATTAGAACCTTACTTGGTTTTTAAGGAAAGGGCCTTGGCTCAGTGGCAGAGCACCTGCTCAGCATGCAGAAGGTTCCATGCGCCAAGTTTAATCCCTGCCAGCATCTTCAGGTATGGCTGAAACCCTGGAGAGCTGCTGCCAGACAGTTTACACAGTATTGTGGTGGATGGACCAGTGGTCTGGCTCAGTATAGCGAAGGCCCATATCTCAGTGGCAGAGCTTCTGCTTGGCATCTAGAAGGTCCCTGGTTCAATCCTCAGCAGGATTGAAAAGAACAAGTCACACAGGAATGATAAAGCTTTTCCAGACCAAAGGCTTCATTCCCTTATGGCAGTGGTGTCCAAACTTATTTCAAAGAGGGCCTGATTTGATGAAGTGAAGGCCCGTGAGGGCTGACCAAAGCACCAACCATGGTTGTTGACCTTTATTGAGGATTGAGGTGATTGAGCTTTTTTTATGATTTTATCCCAAAGTTGTTGAGCTTTTTGTAGGATTGAAGTTGAGGGGTTTTTTATTTTACCCCGGAAATAAACTGCCACAGGGGCCTGATTACACTGACCGGCGGGCCAAATTGGGCCCCCAAAACGGACTTTGGACATGCCTGTCTCATGGGGAACCTTCCGAGCATCAATTGCTAGGGGTGGGCAACCTGCCAGTCAAGGATCCCTTATGGAGCACCAGGCAAAAAGGGTGAAAAGATTTGCACGGTACCTCTTACCAAAGTGGGGAGTAGGTGACCTGCCTGTCTGCTCAGCCTGCAGGTCTTCCAGGAGCTAACTTTTGATTGTTGACTTCAAGGCTGTGTGGAGGATAAGGTTATCAGTGGCTGCAGCCTATCTCCACTGTTGGAGGCAATAAATACTTCTGAATACCGTACTAGTTTCTGGAAACCATGGGAGAGAGTGCTCTTGTGCTCTGGTCCTGCTTGTAAGCTTCCTGCTGGGGCATCTGACTGGCCACTGAGACAACAAACAGAATGGTGGACCAGATGGGACTCCTTTGGCCTGATCCAGCAGCAGGGCTCATCTGATGTTCTACCTCCCCTGTGGAAGGCAGTAAGGCTTCTGAATGCCAGATACTAGAAGTCACATGTAGGGAGACTTGCTGTTGTACTCAGGTCCTGCTTGCAGGTATCATATTGTGACATCTGGTTAGGAACAGGATGCAGGACTAGATGGGCTTCCTTTAGCCTCAGCCAGTTCCAGGGCTCATCTTACCTAACTTAAGGATGCTCTCCCTTCTTACCTTTAAACCAGAGAGTCTTTCAAACGGATGGCTCCATCCAACTGTCCTCTGTAATTTAGGGCACATGGCTACTTTTCTACAATTTTTTGCAAACAGATGTTGTGGGTTTGAGGGATCAGTAGGATGATGACCTGAGTCCCTTCCAATTCCTGTACCCAGTGAGGATTAGAATCCAGTAGAGGAGTTTGCCGAACTAGGGAGAGAAGTTTCTTTGTAAGACAAGCTGGTCACTTAAGGGTCCTCATCAGCATCCCAAAGGAGGAGCTTGTTGGTTGCAAAAGCCCCAACAAAGTGATGGTGCCCCTCTGGCTAAGGTGTGGGTCTCTCCTTCACCACCCACTCCTTGTTGTTAGGTAAGCGAACAAGAGCCAGGGTGGGCTGTGGGAGCTGAGCTGAAAGCAGGCTGGAGGCTGGATACACAGAGACCTGCTTGCTCTGTGCTGGAGCCAAAGCTGTGACTAATGGAAAAGCACTAATGTGAGCCCCTCCATCCTATGCTCAGGTTGTACAGATGTGTAAATGAAACCATATATACTATGGGCAACCACAATCTCAGCTTTCATTCCAAGAAAGCCATATCTGAGCAAATGCCTGGAACCCCTGGGGTCTCTCACTGCTCGGAGACTGGGGTGGCATGTAATACCTCTAAGATAGTAAATCACATGGACTTCAGTCACTGAGACTTACCTCTGAGTAAACATGCATAGGATGAGGGGTTTGAGGACTGGTTGCCCACTCGGGTCCAGCCAAGACCTGTGGTTCTACCCCCTGATCATTGCGTGGTGTAGTGGTTAAGAGCGGTAGACTCATAATCTGGTGAACCGGGTTCACTTCCCTGCTCCTCCACATGCATTTGCTGGGTGACCTTGGGCTAGTCATACTTCTTTGAAGTCTCTCAGCCTCACTCACCTCACAGAGTGTTTGTTGTGGGGGAGGAAGGGAAAGGAGATTGTGAGCCGCTTTGAGACTCCTTTGGGTAGTGATAAAGCGGGGTATTAAATCCAAACTCCTCCTCCTCCTCTTCTTCTTCTTAATAATAATAATAATCATAATTTTTATTTATACCCCGCCCTCCCCAGCCAAGGCTGACCGGGCTCAGAGCGGCTTACAAGCAATAATAAAACAAGCTGAATGATTACAACTTAAAAACAAAATTAAAATACAGCATTAAAATATTGAAACATTAAAATATTACAAATGTGGAACATGTATATATGTGACACTTGCAGTAGTGCCAATTCCGCACACTATATTCTTCTGCACCACCAGCACATCATCCACTTGTTAGAATAGTTGAAGGTCATTTTTGATCTTATGGAGATCGCTCTGGGTCCATAATAATCCCTCAGCAGCAGAGCCACCCCATTCTGAAGAGGTGGCATTGGGGGTGCTATTCCTGCTTCCATCCATCAGCTGGTTGTGTGTCAACATCACGGAGTAGTTCTCCACCAGCAGGTTGTCAGGGTCATCTGATTGGTCAGGCAATTTCCCCAAGGGATAATTTCCCCACTTCACCCAATCTGGGCTGACCTGCCAGACCGACCCAAGCAGAACCATCTTTCTCTCATCAAGATATCCAGGGTAGAGATGTGCTGCCTGAGCTTCTCCCTCTTCCTCCTCCATCTCTTCTTCTTCTTCAATATCTCCCAGCGGCCACTCATGCTTTGTAGTTCTTTTGGCAAGCCCTCTGGCCATATTGCTCTGCTTCACTTGCCACTGTAAGCTCTCCACAGTATAAATAGGCTGCTTGCGGAGTTCTGGGATTGAGCCTGGGCTGGGAACGGTGTCCTCTTGGGTGTAAATAGAGGTGAGGTAGAGAAGCAATTCCTTGGAATCTGGAGGCAAAGGCTGATCCAATTTTTCCAGAATCATGTGCATGAGATGAAGACTCGCCCAGCAAGTAGCTTCTAGGCAACAGTTTTTGCCACTGCAGTGAAACATTTTGAAGAAATGGCTCCGGGGTGCTTTCGCTATTTGTGTGGGAATGCATTCTTCTTCTTCTTCTTCTTCTTCTTCTTCTTCTTCTTCTTCTTCTTCTTCTTCTTCTTCTTCTTCCTGCCTTAGAAGCTGCTTGCCTCAAGACCAAAAAATGTTTACAGATGTTTCCATTTGAAAAGGCAGCCAGAGGGGCCATTCAGGCATCTCAGAAAGGGCAACCTGTGTGTATGTGGGTCTGTTAATGTGTTGCATCTGTGGGGGACAAATTTGTATATAGTTTGCACTTTCTGAAACAGTAAGTGAACTGTAATGCAGCCATCCTTCTGAATTCACACCTCTCCAAATTTTGCAATTGAATTCTCTAGCAAAGTCAGGCATACTGACATGCTGAAATGCTTGGGGAACCACTTTCCAAAGTGTATATATTTTAGGTAAAATTGGTTTTTTTAGTATATTAGGAGAAAGGAGCACTAATTTCCAAGATACCAAAAAGGGGGGTGGGGTGGAACTGATGTGGAAAACGTGGGCAGCTGAGCTTAAGACTGGGAAAATTAAAAAGGCATAATTGTCCATCCCTATAAGTTACCCAGGATTTTTCTTGCAAGGAATAGCCTTGTTCCTCCATGAGTTTCTTTAATCCTCTTTTCAAGCCATCTGAGTTGATGGCCACCACTACCTCCTGTGCGAGGGAGTTCCAAAGTTTAACTATGTGCTGTGTGAATAAGTACAGTGGTACCTTGGGTTAAGTACTTAATTCGTTCCGAGGTCTGTTCTTAACCTGAAACTGTTCTTAACCTGAAGCACCACTTTAGCTAATGGGGCTTCCTGCTGCTGCGATTTCTGTTCTCATCCTGAAGCAGAGTTCTTAACCCAAGGTACTGTTTCTGGGTTAGCAGAGTCTGTAACCTGGAGCATATGTAACCTGAAGCGTATGTAACCTGAGGTACCAGTGTACTTTCTTTTATCTGTCCTGAATTTTCCAGCAAGTGACTAAGAAGTCTAAATAATAGTATAGTGGTACCTCGGGTTACATACGCTTCAGGTTACAGACTCCACTAACCCAGAAATAGTACCTCGGGTTAAGAACTTTGCTTCAGGATGAGAACAGAAATTGTGCTCCAGCAGCGCAGCAGCAGCAGGAGGCCCCATTAGCTAAAGTGGTGCTTCAGGTTAAGAACAGTTTCAGGTTAGGAACGGACCACTGGAACGAATTAAGTACTTAACCCAAGGTACCACTGTAATAATAATCTGGAGGGTCTCTTTATGACAGATTTCCCCTTTCCCACTACTGTATTGGATTGTGGAAAAGGACTCCTGTTCACTGGATTTTATAAATTTTCCCACCTGCTCTCTTTTGATCATTCCCCCCCCCCCATTTTTTCTTAACATTAAAATTGGGCGGGGGGGGGAGAGACATCATGTAGAAATGTCAAAATATGCTAAACTTATTTCAAGGGGGTTGCCAGTAGTGGGCCCAGGCCCCAAATGTTTTTCCAAGTGCTTTCTCTGTGAGTAATGAATTAGGGGGAAATTGAATTACAAGAATTTAATGGGTAGGTTACTAATTTGGGGGTGAATAAATTGATTTCAGATTACTTTAGCTAGAGATTATTTGGGTGGGGAAATGAATGGGGGGGGGGAGTGAAGGAGAATTGAACTGGCCTGGAGCAGGATCTCTCAGAAAATTAATTGATGGCTTAATGTATCGAAGAGGAAATGATTTGGAGTAATCAACAAGGGCTGTCAGTGGGTGTGACATTGGGCCATTTACTCTCAGCCTAACCTACCTCACAGGGTTGTTGTGGGGGGGGGAATTAAATGCAGAGGGGGAGAACCATGTATGCCGCCTTGAGTTCCTTGGAGAAAACGCTGGTATTGAAATGCAATAAATAAACAAACAAATGAAATAAATATAAATTAGCATATACAAATTGGTTTCGACAGGCCTGTGCCCTGGATCCTTTCACTATCCAATTATAATTATAACCATGATATCCAGCAATGGGCTGCCTGGTTCACAAGCTGCATAGATAACTGTTCATTTAGAGCACACTACTCCCCACCCCCAAAGAACCATAGGAACTGAACAGTGGTACCTCGGGTTACAGACGCTTCAGGTTACAGACACTTCAGGTTACAGACTCCGCTAACCCAGAAACAGTACCTCGGGTTAAGAACTTTGCTTCAGGTTGAGAACAGAAATCGTGTGGTGGCAGCAGGAAGCCCCATTAGCTAAAGTGGTGCCTCAGGTTAAGAACAGTTTCAGGTTAAGAACGGACCTCTGGAACGAATTAAGTACTTAACCCGAGGTACCACTGTAGTTTGTTAAGGGTGCTGGAAATTGTAACTCTGTGAAGGGTCCTTGGATTCTTTTTTTTTCAGGGGTGTGAGGGCGGGATGTGCTTTAAATGTGCAGTGTCTGTACACATCTGGCTGTGTGACCCTTTTTTTCGAGAGCTAGGTATAAGGTGCAAGCTGGCTGTCTCCCCCCACCCCCGCACCCAAGATCTTCCCACACTCTCTTCCTACCTCTCCTGTGGACCACAAATATTGGTACAATCCAAATGCCCATGGAATGTCTGCTTGTGGTCAAGACCAGGCAGTCAGTCACATGCAGCTTAGCTCACTCCACTGCCTGTTTTAAAAATACAACGCATACTTTCCTAATGTGATTGCTCTCCATGGTAAGCAGCCTCTGCTGTTTCCACAGCAGATCTGGAAAACTGAGGTGGGGGCGGGGTGGGGAGAGACACATGATGACATCATGCCAAATATATGTTTTTTAAAAAACTAGGTAAGGACAGATGTGCACATTAAAGCCGCACACTGCCATTTTAAAAGTAGCTTCAGTCCAAGAAGAGGGGCATTTGGAGCAAAGATGTAGGGAGGTTTTATGTAGCTAGTTCCTTTTCTGCAGCGACTCTGCTTCAATCCACCACTGCAGTCTGGTGGGGAAATAGCTCCAAGTTATCAACTAGAGGGAGAGATTGAGCAAATAAGGAAAGGGTTACATGGGTTCTCTGCCCACTATTCCCACCCTTTGGTTTCTCTGCTCTTGAAGCTGAACATAATATGAGCCTGGCTGCTGCATCAGGCCAATGTGGGGCCCATGAAATCCAGCATCATACCCTCACAGTGACTGCATAAATGTCGCACAATTAATAATAATAATAATTTTTATTTATTTATTCCCTGCCCATCTGGCTGGGTTTCCCCAGCCACTCTTGGCGGCTTCCAACAAAACACTAAAATACAATAACCTATTAAACATTAAAAGCTTCACTAAACAGGGCTGCCTTCAGATGTCTTCTAAAAGTTTGGTAGTTATTTTTCTCTTTGACATCTGGTGGGAGGGCGTTCCACAGGGCGGGTGCCACTACCGAGAAGGCCCTCTGCCTGGTTCCCTGTAACTTGGCTTCTCACAGGGAGGGAAATGCCAGAAGCCCCTCGGAGCTGGACCTCAATGTCCGGGCAGAACGATGGAGATGGAGACGCTCCTTTAGGTATACTGGACCGAGGCCGTTTAGGGCTTTAAAGGTCAACGCCAACACTTTGAATTGTGCTTGGAAACATACTGGGAGCCACTGTAGGTCTTTCAAGACTGGTGCTATATGGTCTCGGCAGCCGCTGGGTGCAACAGGACCTGGGTGCAACAGCACTCTTCCCCACTTGTGCTTCCCAGACACAGGCATTCAGAGGTATTCCTACTGCTTCTGACAGTGGAGATAGAACAAAAGACGAGCCCTGAAGCTGCATTGGGCAAAAGGAGGCCCACCTAGACCAGCATCCTGTTCTCACAGTGGCCAACCAGCTGCTCCAAAGGGAACCCTGCAAACAAGACCCAAGCACAACGGCAACTGTCCCCTCCTGCAGTTTCCTGCAGCTGGTATTCAGAAGCATTACTGCCTTTGACCTTGAATGCAGAGCATAGCCTCCATCACAGCGTGACGAATATAGGGTACAACAGAAAGTGATGCCTTCTTCAAACCCTGATAAACCACAGTGGGAGCAAGGAATGCATCTGAATGCCAATTACTGGAAACTGCAGGAGGGTAGAGGGCTCTTGTGTTTGGGTCCTGCTTACAGGTTTTCGACAGGCATCCGGTTGATGACTGTGAGACCTAATCTTATTTATTTTTATGTAAAAGCATTTATAAACTCCTTAATATTTTAAAAATCTCTTAAGTGGTTATACAAGCTGCTACAATTCTGCAAATGTGTAAAAAAGAAGTTTCAGCACAGTACAAGGTGCAAAATTCAGTTTCTTGAGAAACTCATTTCTGATTTAAAGATCAATAGAGTTTCTCGCCATTATGATTGTGAGTTCCTCTTCTGCTCGGGTCCTTCTTGCAAGTTTCCCATTGGGGCATCTGGTAGGACTCTGTGAAATCTGGATGCTGGAGCAGATCCAGCCATCTCTTCTTATCTTCTTAGCTACCATTGCATTCAGCCTGCACATGAAGCAACCACCCCCTTCCAAATTCTTACTCTCCACCAACCTGCCACCATCTTTCTCAACACAATTATTCAGCCAAGTGTGTATTCCACTTACTCAAGGACCCTGCCACAAAGCTGACACATGTTCCTTAAACAAGAGACTGACAAACAGACCCTCTAAAACATGCCTATTGTCTTTAGATCTTCCTTGCAATCAGACAAGGGGTTAGTAGGTGCAATAATCCTTCCAAAGGCTTTTGAGAAGCAGAAGGAGGCAGAGTTGCGTAAACACACCACTGCCTTCAGAAATTTCACTAGCCTTCGTGAAGAGGGAGGGGAACTTCCCTTGAATTGTCTCAGAAGTTTCACTTGAGGAAGACCCTCCAAGTTTATTTATTTGTAATTGGATTGCATTCTTTCCACTCCCTCCTTTCTTGCAAAGAGATCACAAGGTGCCCTCCATCAATACGAATGACAAACCGGTAAGACAGAGTAGGCAGCAATCAGAAACAGCACAGAAATAAATAAGAAAATGCCTTCTACTCACAAGACTATAGGAAGGCCACCAGCATCCTGTTCTCACATTGGCTAGTCAGATTCCCCAATGGGAAGCCCACACAGCTCAACATCAACACTCTCCCCACTTGTGAATCCCAGCAACTGACATTCAGAGGCACCCTGCCTCTGATAGCAGAAGTTGAACACAGCCATCATGGATAGTAGCCACTGATTCTAGCATACCCTCCAAGTGTCTTGATTTTCAAGGGACAGTCCCAGAATTATGAAGAAGAAGAAGAGTTTGGATTTGATATCCCGCTTTATCACTACCCAAAGGAGTCTCAAAGCAGCTAACATTCTCCTTCCCTTCCTCTCCCACAACAAACACTCTGTGAGGTGAGTGGGGCTGAGAGACTTCAAAGAAGTGTAACTAGCCCAAGGTCACCCAGCAGCTGCATGTGGAGGAGCGGAAAGCAAACCCGGATCACCAGATTATGAGTATACTGCTTTTAACCACTACACCACACTGGCTGCGTCCTGGCTTCTAATTTGATCCTGAAATGTCCCTATTTTCCCTGGCAGTGCCACTGCTGCTGAGCTCAGGGAGGAGGATGGGCCAGCACTTGTCCCAAGTGGCGGCAGCATCTGCAGCGAGGGAGCATCCTGTTGCCTCTCCATGGCTGCTGCTGCCAGCCTCCTCCCTTGGACAGCTCATAGCAGCTGCTGGAGAGTGGGTGAGAAGGTGGAGAGGCTCAGCCCCATGTGACATGCCGGCTCTGAGGTGCAGTCAGCAATGTCTAGGCAACACGATGACCATGTACATACGCAATAGACAATCTTTATAGTATTCCTTCAAACCATAACAAGTACAAAATGCAATATTTAGTCTCAAAGTTTCTGAAAATCTTTAAATGAAGCAAGGTACCATGTACGATGAAAGGCAAGCTGTGAAGCTTTGTGTATTCAGCAAATACGATGTCCAACACTGAACAGTGATTCCGGATATTGACTACTGTTTCGTAGAATTCTTCGTCAGCGTGGTGGGAGGATATAGAATTGCTTCGTAAACTGAAAATAAAATTTTACAGACGATGACCTGCTCTGAGGTGCAGGCAGAGAAAGGGGCTGCCCCGGGCGGAAAGAAAGCAGGAGGGGAGTCTAAAGAAATCCTGGATTTATGTATTTTTTCAAAATGCTTTGCGTGTCCACATCTAATCTTGCCCCTTTCTAGAATTTATTTATCGGTGTGTGGTTTTCTTTTTGTAAATCTACCAAAGAATAGAATAGAATAAAACTGGGATTAAGCGATTTCCTCAGGGCGGTGGAGGGCGTGTGTGCTGTGTCCTGCTGGAACTTGACCTTCCTCTGGTAGGAAATGCTCTGTGAGGG
Organism: Podarcis erhardii; assembly: GCF_964252035.2. Classification (NCBI taxonomy): domain Eukaryota; kingdom Metazoa; phylum Chordata; class Lepidosauria; order Squamata; family Lacertidae; genus Podarcis; species Podarcis erhardii. The sequence continues at coordinate 34,545,466 of NC_138504.1, forward strand.
GGTGGGATGGGGGCAAAAATGGGTGTTTGAGGAGGGTCAGTTTGAGGGGAGTGAGAAGTGTCCCTGTTTTCTTCTGGTGAATTTTGGAGGGTATCCTCTAGTAGCCTTTTCCTCCATTAAAACTTCTGTAATCCCTCAATGCTAGGCATGCTGGCTGCTGGGTTTTCTGGGGAGCTGTGGTCCAAAAGCTTCTCCTAGCACCCCAGGTGCCCCATTCCACAGGTGGATAAATAGCTAAAAGAAAGTAGGGTTGCCATATGTCCTCTTTTTGCAGGCCAAGTCATATTTTCCATGGGTAGAGTCGTCACAACGACCCATAATTAAAAGTAGAAGTCATCAAACGTGTCCTATTTTTTGGTCTTCAGAATATGGCAACCCAAAAAGAAAGTCCTTCATGCAGTGCCTAGTTAAACTACGGTATGTAACTCCGTCCCATAGGAGACAGTGGTGGCCACCATCATAGATGGCTTTAAAAGAGGATTGAACAAATTCATGGAGGAGGAGGAGGCTATTGTTGGCTGCTAGTTATGATGGCTATGCTCTGTCTCCATAGTTGGAGGCAGCAGTGCTTCTGAATACCAAGTGCTGGAAGCCACGGAAGGGGAAAGGGCTCTTACTCTCAGGTCCTGCTTTTTAGTTTCCCACTGGGGCATCTGATTGGGTGCTGGGATGACAGGAAGCTGGGTTAGATGGGCCTCCTTTGGCTTCAGGGCACTTCTTTTGTTCTACCTTCACTATCAGGAGCAATATGAATACCTCAAATACCAATGGCTTCTCTCTATTTTAGTGTCACAACAACCCTGTGAGGTAGGTTAGGTTGAGAGACTGTGAGTGGCACAAGGTCACCCAGTGAGCTCTATAAGTGGCTGAGTGAGGGATTTAAAACTTTGGCCTTGCAGTTTCTGGTCCCACATTCTAATCCAGGAGTCAGCAAACTTTTTCAGCAGGGGGCAGGTCCACTGTCCCTCAGACCTTGTGGAGGGCCAGACTATATTTTGAAAATAAAAATAAAAATGAATTCCTATGCCCCATAAATAATCCAGAGATGCCTTTTAAATAAAAGGACACATTCTACTCATGTAAAAACACACTGATTCCCAGACCGTCTGTGGGCCGGATTTAGAAGGCTGTTGGGCTGCATCCGGCCCCCGGGCCTTAGTCTGCCTACCCATGTTCTAATCTAACCACCACATCACACCAAGCCTTCAGTTCATTCTCCCTTTGATCCTCTTAACAACCCTGCAAAGTAAATTAGGCTGAGAGATGGTAACTGGCCCCCAAGGTCTCCTGGTGAGCTCCATTTGTATCTGAGCAGGGGCAGGACTAGAACTCCAGTATCCCAGGCCTCTGTTGAAAACTCTAACCACTATACCATGCTGTCTTTCAGGCAATGTTTATGTTTTTTGTCATTTTACTGGCTTTGGGGTGTGCATGGTTTTTGGTTTTTTTTAAATAATAATAATGATATGATGTTTGTTTGTTTGTTTTTTTGGTTTTTTAAAACTGTATTCCACATAGAGAAAATGAAGTAGTATATAAATGCTTTCAAATAAATAAATCCCACCACCACCCAGCCCCAGTCTGGAAGCCCCTGGGCAGAATCGCAAGGACCCCAGGACCTAGAGCCGGCCTTCCACTTCAAGGAAGCTCTGCAGGTGGGAACAGATGGTGTGGCAGGAAGCCTCCTCTGTGGACCCCCACCCCCATATAAGCCTTGGCAAATGATTGCCATCCAAACGGCCAAGCTTTTACACATAAGTGCCATCTGCATCAAGTGACAGGCTGTCAATTTAGGGTGGGTTTGGGGGGGGTGGGGAGGAGAGGGTCTCCATTGAAGGATTTTCCACCTGCCCCAAAACAAACAAAACAAAACCTGGAGACCAAATCAATGTTGGTTTGTTGGTTGGTTTGTTTTTTCATTTTCTAAATCAATTCTTGCCAAAGCTTGGCCTCCACTGGGTGTCATGTACTGAGAATCCTGGAAACTGTAGATTGTTGAAAGTGTTGTAAATTATAGAAGAAGAAGAGTTTGGATTTGATATCCCGCTTTATCACTACCCTAAGGAGTCTCAAAGCGGCTAACATTCTCCTTTCCCTTCCTCCCCCATAACAAACACTCTGTGAGTTGAGTGGGGCTGAGAGACTTCAGAGAAGTGTGACTAGCCCAAGGTCACCCAGCAGCTGCATGTGGAGGAGCAGGGAAGTGAACCCGGTTCACCAGATTACGAGACTACCGCTCTTAGCCACTACACCACACTGGCTCTCACCATTATAGCTCTAGGAGGGGTAACTTACCATTCCCTCTATCTGTCTGTCTGTCTATCTATCTATCTATCTATCTATCTATCTATCTATCTATCTATAGTGGTACCTCGGGTTACATACGCTTCAGGTTACATACACTTCAGGTTACAGACTCCGCTAACCCAGAAATAGTGCTTCAGGTTAAGAACTTTGCTTCAGGATGAGAACAGAAATCGTGCTCCGGCGGTGCGGCGGCAGCAGGAGGCCCCATTAGTTAAAGTGGTGCTTCAGGTTAAGAACCGTTTCAGGTTAAGTACGGACCTCCAGAACGAATAAAGTACTTAACCTGAGGTACCACTGTATCTCCCTCTCTCTCTTTCTCTATCATCTATCTATCTATCTATCTATCTATCTATCTATCTATCTATCATCTATCTGCATGCCTGCCTGTCTGTCTACTTGCTTATCTGCAAATGCTCAACAATTGTACATAAAACCATACAACGGAAAACATATTTAAAAGGTTTTTAACAGACCTTGATAAACCATTGGGGAAGGATGTCTTCTTAGGCCTGTCAGAATAGAAAAGGTTTCAGCATGTGTTTGAAAGTTGGCACAGGAGGTGCCTGCTGGCTCTCTATTGGCAAAGAGTTCCACAGGACTGTGCCAATGATGCTAAAGGTCCGGTTTCTTCTTGTCACCAAATGAGCCTCGGTGGCCCAGGGTGAAGTGTAGGTGGGTTCAAGCATAACCCAAGGCCTAGGTTCAGCTCAAAATGATCAATAATGCTCCCGCAGATTATTATTTGGGGGGGGGGGGTTGAGGGGAAATCCATGTGCTAAAAATGTGGCTTGTATGAAGTCTGAGTGCATCATCCTCCACTGGGAAGGATTTGAAATGGGAAGCAGTACAAAAATTAAAATTATCATCACAATCATAATTTGTAATCTGGGGTGCAGGGGGTCTTAGGGGAGGGCTAGTATCTCTGCTGAGAGATACCTCATGCTCCCTCTGGGGTAGTTTATCCACGTTTGGTCTCCACCTTCCACTCAGCTCTCAGTTGTGGCTCCTAGAAGCTGTCAATGTGTGACAGTGGCCACACCCCGGGAAACCACTTTGACTGGTCAGCTAAACAAGGGTAGCCAATGGGTCTTAAACCCTTGATGTGTTAGGGACCTCCAGCAGATTAAGCTGCCAAAACCAACAGTGGGTCCAACAGTCAAGAAGATGGTTTCTGCATGTCCTGGAGAGGGGCAGATGGGGCTTACCAACCTGGGAAGCAAGCCCATCTCGGAGAAGGTAAACTCTGATCCTAAACTTCCACTGCCTTGCAGGCTATCTTTAGGAGAAGAAAAGGCTAAGGAGGAAACCCTGCACAAATCCGGAGTGGATTCCCTAAAGTGGTTGGATGGTGTCCTATACACCTCCTTCTAGCAACTCCTGCAGTCAAGCTGATGCCAGATGTATTGCTTTCCTTTCCTTTGGACCAAATCAGTGACCAAATCTTGTTCTCTGGGCAGCCCAGGACCTCCATACACACTGCCCAGGCTTGCACCCCAGAGAGTCGCTTCAGTACTGCTAATGTGGCAAAAACAACACCAGAGGCAGCAGTTTAAAGCTACCAGTCTCTGCAGCCACAGCAGGCGCTGTGATTCCCCAACAGTTTGACCTCAGAAGCACACTCCATTGTCTCTCAAGGCATACGGATACCAACAACAATATGTAATCTGCCAGATTACATATCTGCCAACACACGCAGCAGGCGTGTGTTGAATTTGAAATTAGAAGCATAATAATAATAATAATAATAATAATAATAATAATAATAATAGGAAAATTGCTGGATGTGCAGCAAACATGTCTTGTTTTCTGTGTATTCCAGAGTATCAAAGAACCTCATTGAAGATTTGTGGCCCTCTAGCCTTTTTCGGGACTGGGGAATGGTACGATATCTTAACAAAAGAAAGAGGGGAGTCCCTCGTGGGGACACCAAGGAAAGAGGGATGTGAGAAATTGTGAGGGGTGAAAGGGCCACAGAGAAGTGCATGGGTGCTCAAGGAGGGGGATGGCCCCCATCCACAAGAGCATCTGTGGAAGTCAGAGAGAGAGAGAGAGGGGCCTCTTTGATTTCTGTGTGTGCCTCATACCAGACACTGTCTAGACTCTGCAATTATTGTCAGCTCTGAACACCCAGGCACTGCCATTTCAGCTGAGAAAGAGCTCAACAAAGAGGGTTTTTTTTTGTGGGGGTGAGAAAGAAAGAGGGGAAGGAGGGAAGAGACCTACCAAGAGAGGGAGAGGGAGAAAAGTCTCCCTGCAGGCAAGAGATCCCTCTCTTCTTGGCTTCCTCATCCACAAGCCCCCTTAGGTGAACAATGGTGTAAACCAACCCTCTCTGGGGCAGGAGGGGTGGGTGGTGGGTGGGAAATCTAGTCAGGGTAGCATGTCAGAGAGGAGGAAGATGTTTCTGGAAGCTGTACAAGGAAGGAAGGAAGGAAGGAAGGAAGGAAGGAAGGAAGGAAGGAAGGAAGGAAGGAAGGAAAAAAGGTTCCCCTGCCATGGACTAAATAGGAATATAATTAGATTTTAAAATATAAAAAATGGATTATATTGCCACCATTAATAGGTGAGTGTTATTGCTGATGTTTATTTCTCCTCATGTGAAACACACTGAAGTAATTGAATGGTAAAAGCGTCAATCAAAAAAAGGATTAAACATACATGTGCATATATTTATATTTATAACTATACCTATAAACAAACCCAAATCTGATCGAGATACTGGGAAAAGAATTTCTGTTTATTTGTACAGTGCCACAGAATGTAAGAGAAGCTCTTCTGGATCAGGCCACCAACGGCCCCTCCGACCCAACATTCTGTTCCGCAGTGGTCAACCAGATGCTTAATGGGAAACCTGCAAGCAGGATTCGAGCACGTGAGCAGCACTCTCCCTTCCTGTGGCTTCCAGCAACTGATATTGAGAAGCATTGCTGCCTCCTACAAGGGAGAGAAAACCTAAGAGGAACCCTGCTGGATCAGGCTGACAGAATCCATCTAGCCCAGCATCCTGTTCTCACCAGATGTCCCAGTGGCAAGACTGCAAGCAGGACCTGAGTGCAACAGCAACACACTCCGCAGTTGTGACTCCCACCAACATGCATTTGAGAGAGGCATCCTGCCTTCAACAGTGCACACCTTGGGACCTGATCTAGGGTGTGGGCCTTGAGTACTCTTCACTCTGACAGATTTGGGTGTCCATGAGTGAGAACCAAGGCAAGGTCTTTCAAATTTTTGAATTTCAAGCCCGGCATTTGGCTGCAAGTCCTGAGACACCTTGAAGACCTGCTTCCTGCCTTGCAGGCCCTTCGCCACCTGGCCTAGGAGGGTCAGGCCCCGATTAACTCCAGCTACAAAAGCTGAAGGAGATGGTGCTGGAGGAGACCCTTGAGAGTCCCATGGACTGCAAGAAGATCAAACCTATCCATTCTGAAGGAAATCAGCCCTGAGTGCTCACTGGAAGGACAGATCCTGAAGCTGAGACTCCAATACTTTGGCCACCTCATGAGAAGAGAAGACTCCCTGGAAAAGACCCTGATGTTGGGAAAGATGGAGGGCACAAGGAGAAGGGGACGACAGAGGACGAGATGGTTGGATAGTGTTCTCGAAGCTACCAGCATGAGTTTGACCTCATGCTGCGGGAGGCAGTGGAGTTTGACCTCAAACTGCGGGAGTGGAGTTTGACCTCAAACTGCGGGAGGCAGTGGAGGACAGGAGTGCCTGGCGTGCTCTGGTCCATGGGGTCACGAAGAGTCAGACACGACTAAATGACTAAACAACAACAACAACAAAAGCTGAGGCTGCTAAACAGACTCTTTGGTTGGAGTATTGTTGTGGGGGTGGTAACTGGGGGATTTTGTGGCTGTTCTTGCTTTTATTTTTTTGATCTTACTATGATTTATGTGGAATTTGTTCAATTTGGTTGTGTACTTTTTGATGTACTTTATGACAATTTTTGTTAAATTGCAATTATGTACTTTTCTTATTGTAAGCCACCTTGAACATGGTTTTAACCATGGAAAGGTGGCATACAAATAAAATTATATACGTATGCATGAATATTTGAGTGCAGTTGATTTCCTGACGGCCTCTCAAATAGCATGGAGTTGGTAACATTTTAGCTACAGTATCTTCAAGACCCATAAGTTGTTGGCTATCAAACGCTGTCAAGCTCCAACAAAACATATCAAACGCCAAACCCATCAGATGTCTGCTGTCAAATGTGAAGGCCAGGTAGTGCGAACCAGACCACGTAAACTCTGGAATGAACTTAAGAAAACTTGGGGTCTGCAGTCATACTGTCTTCTAAACTGCAGTCCCTGGCAAAGACTAATCACATGTTCAAAATGCATGGGACATTTTTTTAAAAAAACAACCAAATGTGTCAAATGTGTTCACCTCTTTGAGTTTTTGAATTAAACAGGAACAAGAATAATATTTCCCTTGCAGTCGAAGAGTGGGGACTTCAGACAAATTCAGAACCTTGACTTTTAGTGAAAATGAAATATACTCGGAGTCCAGAGTGGATTTCATGCTCTTTATTCAGCTCGTAGTGGTGAGGAGGAATGAAAGTTCCCCCAAAGTATCTGCTTTATATACATTATTTACACAATGGGCCCCCCGTGATTGGCTAATTCCGGAATTCTCCTGCAGACCAATCAGATTGTGGATTCACTTCCATCTGGAGCTGGATTGGGTGGCTCCTGCAGACCAATCATACTGCTGCATTGTTCTAGGACCAATCAGACTGCTGCATTCTGAATCCTATTGTTCTAGGACCAATCAGACTGCTGCATTTTGGATCCTATTGTTCTAGGACCAATCAGACTGCTGCATTTTGGATCCTATTCAACTCAGTACATAACAGAAAATTACCGTCCTGTGGGTTTATTTTTTCTTTCAGGCTGAGATCAGGGATGGGGAACCTGCAGTAAGAACATAAGGACATTAGAAAAGCCTGCTGGATCAGGCCAATGGTCCTTCTAGTCCAGTATACTCTTTTCACTGTGGCTAACCAGGCCCATTATGGGAACCTTGTAAGCAAGACCTGAGCACAAAAGGCTTCTCTCCTCATGTGTTTTCCAGCAACTGGCATGCAAGAACATTGCTGCCTCTTACTGTGGAGCCACACTGCATAGCCATTATGGCTATTGATAGCCTGCTTTGTGAGATCTTCTTTACTCTTTCTCTAAACTGAAAAGTCCCAAATTTTGTTACCTTTCCTCATAGGGGAGCCTCTCCCAGTGAGAGGTCCCAATCATCATCAGCAGATGAGAAAATACTGGGCTTTGGGTGTGACAGTAAACATGGGGAGTGGGAGCTTTCCGGACTAGGACTTTAATGCCATGAATCCAAGTGGTGGGTCTGGTCCCATGGAAAGTGCAAAGAGTAGATTCCCACCAGAAGAAGCTAGGAGGCTTCCTAGCAAGGAAACAGAACTGCCAGCAAGGATTATGATATCACCCTAGTGGAATCCCATTCCTGGGACCCCTGCTGATTCCAAGGCTTTTGCTCAGCCAGTGTAGAAAAGCCCCCCGTAAGGTCAAATGTCAGAGGGCAAGAGAGGGGAACATCCAGGAAGCACTTTAAGCAATGAACTAATGATGGGGGGAAAGGAATGTTGGAGCTGAGAATGTCCACCCACAGGAAACTTACACGTCTCCAAATTCGCTTCGAAAAGTCAGGAGTTGAACTTCTCTATCGCACAGAGTGGGGTGGGGGCGGAGAGGGGGGTGAAGAAAGAAATCTGTCCTCAAAACTTGACTGGAATATATCCAGATTGAAAACTTTCATCGTCTTAACTGAATGAAAATTTTGAATTGATATGTGAAAGTAAAATCACTATTTTCTCTTGATAATAAAGTTTTTATTTTTCATTTTGAATGATTGATTCACATAATTTGTTCACGCTCAAGCACACATCACTTTGTTTTTTTAGGACAACCATATTTTTGTGACTGCAAGTTGTTTTAATACTGCTACTAATATTGTGTTTTAGTGCTGTAACCTGTCCTGGAATCTTAGGGTAAAGGGCTGGGAATGAAAAAAACGACAACTACAACTACAACAAGTATAGTACCTAATGAAGCTGGCTGTGTTCACACCATACATTTAACGCACAGTGACACCACTGTAAACACACATGGCTTACCCCAAAGAATTGTGGGAGCTGTACTTTGAGAGTTGTTAAGAGATACCAATTCCCTTCACAGAATTACAATTCTCAGATCGGTTGTGCAATCAATCCCTCTTCCCAAGGTACTCTGGGTACTTATTGCCTCTGGCAGTGGAGGGAGAACATAACCCACATGACTAGTAGCCACTGATAGTTTGTCCCCCATAACTATTGACCAGTCAGCTTGATGTTGACACCAGGAAAAGCCTAGAACAGATAATTAAACAGTCGGTTTGTGAGCGTTTAGAAAAGAATTTTGTGATTACTAAGACCAAGCATGGGTTTTCCAAAAACAAGTCTTGCCAGATAAATGTCATTTCTTTTTTTGATAAGAGTTAGAAGCTTGGTAGATCAGGGGAATGCTGTGGACATAGTGTATCTGATTTCAGCAAGGTTGTGCACTTAGGTAACAAGAACCAGTTGCACAAATAAAAGATGGGGGACACCTGGCTTGCCAGGAGTACATTTGAAAATGGTCTAGGGATCTTAGTAGACCACAAGATCCCTAGATCCGGGGGGGGGGGGCTTATTGGCTTGTTATTTATTTTGATTATGTATTTATGTGGTTTTATATTCTGGTTTTATTTTGTGATCTTCCCTGAGACCTGCGGGTATAGGGCAGTAAGTAAAATAAATAAATAAATAAGCTGAACATGAGTCAACAGTGTGATGCAACAGCAAAAAAAGCAAATGCAATTCTAGACTGCATCAGCAGAAGTATCATGTCCAGATCAAGGAGTAGTTCCATACTAGTCTGCCTTGCTCAGACCAAACCTGGAGTGCTGTGTCCAGTTCTGGGTGCCACAGTTTAAGACAGATATAGACAAGATGAAAGGTGCGCAGAGGATGGTGACCAAGATTATCAAGGGTCTAGAAATCAAGCCTTATGAGGAATGGCTGAGGAAGCTGGGTGCATTTAGCCTCAAAAAGAAAATACTGAGAGGAAATATAAAAGCCATCTTCAAATATCTATAAAGATCTATCACATGGAAGATGGAGCAAGCTTGTTTTCTCCTGCTCCAGAAGGTTGGTTCCAAACCAATGGCTTCAAGTTACAAGAAAGGAGATTCTGACAACACCAGGAAGAACTTTCTGAGGGTAAGAGCTGTTTGATAGTGTAATAGTGTTGGAATCTCCTTCCTTCAAGGTTTTAAAGCAAAGACCGGATAGCTATCTATCACGGGTGCTTTAGCTGAGATTCCTACATTACAGGGGTTTGGACTGGATGACCCTTGGGATCCCTTCCAACTCTACAATTCTATGTTTTTAAAGCAATCCATGAACCAGTGTGGGGGTGGAGAGAGATAGACAATAAATAAGAATATTAGAAGAGCCCTGCTGGATCAGACCATCTAGTCCAGCATCCTGTTCTCACTACAGCCACCTAGATGCCCCAGTGAGAAGCCTGCAAGCAGGATGTGAGTGCAACTGCAGCACTCTCCCCACTTGTGACTCCCAGCAGCTGGTATCAAACACCCAGCAATGAAAGTAGAACACAGAAGACCTAAAGAGCCCTGCTGGGTCAGGCCAAATGGACTAATTAAGACCAGCATCCTGTTCTCACCATGGCCAACTAGATGCCCAATGGGAAACCCAAACAATAGTGAGATGAGGGGGCAAAGGTTCAGGGTTCTGATAGGATCCTAAAATCCTCCCACCTCCTTTCCAAAGCCTAGCCAGCACTTCCACAGCTTTGGGAAGGAGGTAGAAGGGCTCTAGGACCTGGCCAGAGCCTCATGCTTCCTTCCCAAAGCCTGGTGCCTGGCAGCGCAAGGGCTGGGGGATGTCAAATGTTGGCCTCGCTCCTCCGCCCCTGCAGCAAGCAACAAGGCAGTGTGCAGCCTGCAGTCAATACTCTTGAGACCCACTTGGTGCCACGTATCCTGAACTTCTTGACATGCCCCCATTTCTTCTTAACTTGTAAGGGTTTTTGTAAGGAGGGGCAAAATGATGAAACCTTCGCCCACAATTCCAAAATGGTAGAGTTTGCCCTTCCAGCCACTCATTCTGATTACAAAGTCACTCCCTCAGATGTCCAATGAATCTCCAGGCAGGCAAGGGACACATCCCTTTCACCTTTCATCTGGGCTACTTTTGCCTTGGGTCGCATCCAGGCCATACCTTTAAAGCATATTCAAAGCTCTTTTAAAGCACCCTGCTTCCCTCACCAATGAATCCTTGGAAAAGTCAAGGACTTTGGGACTCACTTCCACAGGAGGTGGTGATGACTTTTAAAAAGCATGTTTGTTTGTTTGTTTTTTTAAAAAGCTACTTGGACTAATTTATGGAGGAGAGGGCTATCGATGGCTACCAGCCATAATGGCTATTCTCTGCCTGCACAGTTGAGGGGCAGCAGTGCTTCTGAATGCCAGCTGCTGGAAACCACAGAAGGGTAGAGCTGCTCTTGTGCTTGAGGGTTGGTCACTGTGATAACAGGATGAGGGACCAAATGGGCCATTGGCCTGATCCATCATGTTCTTCTTATGTTCCTAATTCTGCGTGTTGGGAACTGTGGCTCTGTGGGAACCATGGTTCCCAGGATTCTTTGGAAGAATATATGTACTTTAAACGTGTGGTGTGCTTGTGACCTCAGGATCTTTTTTGGATAAAACAAACAAACTTCACTTCCTTTTGTGAGGGGGGGAACCCTCTGCACATCCTTAGTGAAACCTAGTTCAAGGACCAGCATTTCGGGAGAGGAGATGGAAAGCACCAAAAGCCTACATTCACACAGCGTCTTTTCAATCCTGTGCTCAAACCCCTTGGCCATGAGAGCAGGAGAGGAGGACGGCTGTTTCTCAAAATGCTTCACTGATATCAGGCAACGTCCCAAAGGCTGAACGTCCAGAGCACAAGCCCAGCGCCCGGTCAGCAGTTCTCTTTCCTCCCTGCAAAGCTTCTCCTGTGCCAGCAACTTTTTTCCTTCCAGCCTTTTCTCTCGCGCGCTCTGCAACCGCTTCCCTGGGTTAAAAATAAACTCAAGTTTCTGGGAAGCCGGTTCTTCCCCCTCCCCTTCCCCAGAGCCCCTGAGAATAGATCTCTGCAGTTTTCAAACCCAACAACTCCTCCTCCTCTCTCTCTCTCTCTTTCTCTCCTTCTGTCCCTCCCAACTTCCTTCGACACCCCTCCTCTCCTCCCCTCCTCTCCTCCTACTGAGATCTAGCAATGCCTCGTTTTGGCTTGCCACTTCGACTGGAAGGGGATTTAACCACTTCAGCACCAAGAAGAACAGGGAGCCCTGGCTCTCCTTAACAGGGCTTGTCCCAGATTTTTCTTTATGGGTGGTGGTGGTGTAGTACTTCCTATGCATCTGCTTAGTACATTTATCTGCTTAATTGACGGTTGCATTTCTATCCCCACCACTACCTTCCTCCTCTCCCCCCCCTCTCGTTTTATCCATACAATGACCCTGAGAGGTAGGCTGAGAGACAGATACCGGCCACCCATGGAGCTTCATGACCAAGTGTAGTTTGAACCAGGATCCCCTGCCTATGCCCTAGTAGTACAGTGGTACCTCGGGTTACAGACGCTTCAGGTTACAGACACTTTAGGTTACAGACTCTGCTAACCCGGAAGTAGTACCTCTGGTTAAGAACTTTGCTTCAGGATGAGAACAAAAATCAAGTGGCGGTGGCAGCGGGAGGCCCCATTAGCTAAAGTGGCACCTCAGGGTAAGAACAGTTTCAGGTTAAGAAGGGGATGTTGCTGAATTACAGCTCCTATCAGCCCCAACCAGCATGGACAATGGCTAAGGAGAATGAGCTTGTCACTGCTGCTTAGCCTAACTTACTTCGCAGGGATGTTGTGGGGATTAAATGGGGGAGATCCATGTACACCAACTTGCACCCCCTGGAGGAAAAAGTGGAATATAGATGTAAATATAAATACAGTGGTACCTCGGGTTAAGTACTTAATTCGTTCTGGAGGTCTGTTCTTAACCTGAAACTGTACTTAACCTGAAGCACCACTTTCACCAGCGCCACACGATTTCTGTTCTCATCCTGAAGCAAAGTTCTTAACCTGAAGCACTATCTCTGGGTTAGCGGAGTCTGTAACCTGAAGCGTATGTAACCTGTAGCGTATGTAACCCGAGGTACCGCTGTATAAATATACTGTACATTTTTAAAAAATAGTGGGAGAGTGCTGTTGTGTCCAGGTCCTCCTTGTGGGGTATCTGCATTGCCACTGGAGGGAAAGGAGATGCTGGACTAGATAATTGATTATGATGATGGTGATGGTGATGATATAAATTCCTTCCCCATTCTTCCTCCCCCAAGGAGCCCTGGGAGACTAGTATCAAAGTGGTAAAACGTGCTCTTAAAAATAAAACGAACATGTGGAAAACATTTTAAAACAATTATACATTGGCCTGATCCAGACGCGGCTCCTCTCATGTCCTTAATTTTCCTACTTTCCTCAGGTCATGCCTCCCACCACCCACAATCTATGTCCCCCTCAAATGCTTTTGGCTGGCTAGGATGTAAAAAATTATCTTGCTTACTTGGATGGAGTGTGTGTGTGTGTGTGTGTGTGTGTGTGTGTGTGTGTGTAAACTACTGGACATTTGTGTGTCTGGAGCATAGGATGTTGTACAGAAGTAAGAGGCCCATCTATATTTCCCCACCTAACACAGGCAACTGACCCCCATAAGGTTGCCTATGTTGGAGTGTAACCCTCCTGCTGAAAACATTTCCCTGCCTCCCCCCGCCCCCGCCTTAAACAGCTGGGAGTCAGAAGCTCTTGTCAAACTACTGCAGAACATCCAGGGTATGGGATTTATTTTAGGGTAGCAGACTTTAGGGGGGGGGCGGACCAAGTTTTCTGTGATGCAATTGGTCAGTTAGTTGAGTATTTAGTCCCCACTCAGCCAGGAAGCTCGGTGGGTGACCTTGGTCTTCTCTCAGCCTAACCTACCTCACAGGGTTCTTGTGAGAGGGAGAGATCCATGTACACCATCCTGAACTCCTTGGAGAAAGGGCGAGATATACAAATAATATTTATATAAGGTTTTATGCAGTGTGGCATAGGGGTTAGAGTGCCAGACTAGGACCTGGGAGAGAACAGCTTTCAAATACCCGCCCCACACTTATCCATGAAGCTCACTGGGCATGACCATGAGCCAGTTACAGTGGTACCTTGGTTCTCAAACTTAATACACTCCAGAAGTCCGTTCCAAAACCAAAGCGTTCCAAAACCAAGGTGCATTTTCCTATAAAAAGTTATGCAAAACGGATTAATCTGTTCCAGGCTTTTAAAAACAAACCCTAAAACAGCAATTTAACATGAATTTTACTATCTAACAAGACCATTGATCCATAAAATGAAAGCAATAATCAATGTACTGTACTATAAAATAAATAAGACAGTATTGTAGATGATAAAAATAAAAATTAAAAAAAATCTTACCTGCACCGATGATAGTCATTGTTTGGATGGGGGGCTTTTATCCATTTCCACAGTCACACAATCAATCAATCAGTAGCTGAACTGGGTTCCACACAGTCACAAAAACAAATTAACTGAAAAAGCCACAAAAACAAAAATGCAAAATAAATAGCAAAAACAAAAGCGCCAAACTTAATCTGTTCTGGAAGTCCATTTGACTTTTGAAATCTTTGAAAACCAAGGCAAAGCTTCTAATTGGTGCAGGTGCCCAGGAAAGAATAGCTAACAGCCGCATCAGACGTTTGGCTTCCGAAAAATGTTTGAAAACCGGAACACTTACTTCTGGGTTTTAAGACGTTTGAGAACCAAAGAGTTTGAGTACCAAGGCATTTGAGAACCAAGCTACCACTGTATTCACTGTCAGCCTAGCCTACCTCATAGTGTTGTTGTGGGGATTAAATGAGGTGGGGGAGAACAGTGTACGCCATCTTGAGCTGCTTGGAGGGAGAAAGTCAGTTATAAACTAAACAATACGTAAGTAGAACAACAAATACATCAAACAAAGAAACTGCCACTAAGCCAGCAGTGTACATATGCTTCCAGTGTTGACGTCAAAGCCATCCTGTTCACCATGAATGAGTTTGTGCAGGTGTATGACATCATCAGTGGTCCTGATAACAGCTTGAGGGATGACTCACACGACGGAGACTCTTTAGGCTTCATTGATGTTGGGAAAGAACGAGTCATCAGGGCTTGGCGATGTTGAGAAATCCTGAAGAGGTGCTCAGACAGTAAGCACAGACACAGGCATGACCAGTGCTATTTTATAGAAAAAGAGGGGCTGTAACTCACCATGAGGACCTCCCTTGTTCTCTTTTAATAGAAATGGCACCCACCTGAGAGGTGCTGGAACTGAGTTCCAGTGAGTTCCAGCTGAAAAAAGCCTTGGGCATGCTCTTCCCACTAATCTCAGTAGAACAACCATGTCAGCCTTCAGGAGTGACTCTATGCTTGCCTTCATCTTGGCTTGGCCTTAATCAACCCAGCACACGTCCTGGTGTCTTTGGATTACAAGACCCATCAGCTCCAGACCCAGCAGGTTTCCTTCAGGTGTGCCTCTGTCAATGTGGTCCAGGGATGGGAGATGATTATCTTTTGGTCTGCATTTTAAGTTTAGCCTACCTGTGCTTCCCAAAACAATCAACATCCCAAAATGTGATTCCTCCAAAATCCTCACTTCTCTGAATTTTGCATGATGTGGTTCCAAATCTCCCCAAAATGTGCGTGAGCGTGAAGCATGCATGGAAATTATTATTAATTTTATTTGTATTTGTTGTTGACTATCCCACCTTTTTTCCAGGCAAGGACTCAAGGCAGCTTGCACAAATTAAAACAACACAGATAAATACAATGAGCCAAAAACATATAGAAGATCATCATTTAAAAGTAATTAAATTCCAATAGAATTGAAACAAAAAAATGTCTATATTCATTAAAATAAACTTTCCAGAAAGAATTGTGTTAGGGGAAATGTTTTGCAAAAGTGTACATGTTAAGGAAAAATTTCCATGTGGAAATGCACACTAAAAGGGTGATGAATTTCTATCAGGACTTTATATCTTTCTATATACATAAAAATGTAAGGTGTCGTCATGCTCTGCAGTTCATGCCAACTGCAGCCTGAGGAACAGCAGGTGTGCTGTGAAGTGCCTCTCCCCTCCTTGTAAAGGGGCTGGGGGAGGAAGGAGGAGCTTGGATGAGCTGTGGGGTGAAGGGAGAGGGAACTACAAGGGATAGTTGAAGGGGGTGTGAGGAGTAAAGGGAGGGAGATTATTCAGGTGCGAGTGTAGGTGCCAAATAAGGATGGAGGATATTGATGGATTCACATCTGGTTTGCATTTCATGAGTGTGCAGCCCTGTGCCGTTATCCACCAGTGTCCTCTAAGAAGCAAGAGGGAAACTTCAAAGAGCACCACAAGGGCCTGCTCCAAAATTAACGGTGCAAGATGCAAATGTTTCTGAGTTCACACGCTCCTTCCTAAGTTCAACTCAAGGAAGCTAGAAAGCAGAAACAGGTGAGTCAGTTGGTTTGTGCTTGGCGCTGATAACACCAAGTTCACAGGTTCAGTCCCCATATAGGCCACCTACATATTCCTGCATTGCAGCGGGTTGGACTAGATGACCCATGGGGTACCTTCCAACTCTACAATGATATGTTTCTATGATTCTATGTTCAAAAGCACTAAATGAGGAGTTACTCCTAGTAGGTGGCTGCAACAATTAAAACTAATTTCACTTAAAAGAATGTCACGGGGGGGTATGTGTAAATAAAAACAAACAACATTTAACTTGCAGAGAGGGCAGTGTGATGTAGTGGACATCACAGAGCTGCATCTGTGAAGGGCTGGAGTTCCTGGTGAGGGACACGTGAATGTAGAAAGCTGCCTTTAAGTGAAGTCAGGAAATTGATCTATCTAGCTCAGTATTACCTACACTGACTGACAGCGGCTCTCCAAGGTTTCATACAGGGAGTCTACCTGGAGATGTCATTGGGAATTGAACCTCAGACCTTCTGCATGTCCAGCAAATGCTCTGCCTCTGAGCTACAGCCCACCACCTTAAAATGAATTACCACTGAGCCAGGGCCTTTCCCCAATGTTACCCCATGTCAGTCCTACTCAGAATAAACCCACACTGAAATGAATGGCAGCTACTAATTCAGGTCCATTCATTTCAATGGGTCTATTCCACGTAAAAGCTAGTTCACGCACAAAAACACATTTGATGCAAAGACCATCTGCATCCAGTTCTACCTTTTTCGTAATCAAGGCTCAGGATGACTAAGGGATGCTTTCCTTCTTTCTTTCCTTCTTTCTTTCTTTCTTTCTTTCTTTCTTTCTTTCTTTCTTTCTTTCCAGTAGGGAAAAAGGAAAGCAGCTGAAAGAGTTGCAAAGCCTTGAGCAACGGGTGTGGGGATGTGAGCGGCTGCAATGACTCACGGATGAAACCAGCTCTGCAGTCAACTTCCTCTTTGCTTTATGTAAGCCTGCTGAATCCACAGTAATTGCCTTCCAGCCCCCAGCCCCTTCGCCTCTTGGTTCTGCTTTATCTGTAGCCTGCCTGACAGAAGTTCTGTGCAACTCCTGACAGAAGTGAAAAAGGAACCACACCCTACTCTCCAATTTTTGCAACTATATGGCCTCCAGGCCTGGGCAGACTTTGGTAATCTTTCGTAATACACAGGTACCCTGTGTGAGCCCAAAATTTTGCACCTACAAATGGATCTTCTCAATTATTGATCTTCTCGATTTGGTGCCCTGTGTGGCAGAACGGCTTGCACTGCCCTAAATCTATGCTGGCTCATGTAATGTCTCTCTTGTACTAGTTATGCAACCAATTTCCAGTGCAAGATAGACTTTCAAACCCCTAAAATGGAAGGGAAGGCCACGTAGAGAGGCCGGAGGAGGGGGTATATTTACCCCAAGGCCCAAGGTTCCCCTCATTTTGTCACACACCACCCTTGGTCACCTAGCAACCATCAAATCATCTCAAAATCCTGCACCCACATAAATTCTAGAGACTTCTCAAGGGCTCCTGAGAAAAAGTCAGAAAGCTGAAAGGTGTTATTGCAGAGGAATAAAACTTTTTTAAAAGTGGAGGATGTCTTATTACTATTAAACAATTATTCGTGACTGTTCATGAAACCTAGAATAGCATTAGTCTGCTAAGACCCCCCAGATCCTTTTCACGTGTGCTACTAGTAAGCCAAAAGGGACACGAGTGGCGCTGTGGGTTAAACAACAGAGCCTAGGACTTGCCGATCAGAAGGTCGGCGGTTCGAATCCCCGCGACGGGGTCAGCTCCCATTGCTCGGTCCCTGCTCCTGCCAACCTAGCAGTTCGAAAGCAAATCAAAGTGCAAGTAGATAAATAGGTACCGCTCTGGCGGGAAGGTAAATGGTTTTTCCGTGCACTGCTCTGGTTCGCCAGAAGCAGCTTAGTCATGCTGGCCACATGACCCGGAAGCTGTACGCCGCTCCCTTGGCCAGTAAAGTGAGATGAGCACCGCAACCCCAGAGTCGGTCATGACTGGACCTAATGGTCAGGGGTCCCTTTACCTTTACCTTTTACTAGTAGGCCAGGTGTCTCCCATATTATATTATGTGGCTGGTTATTTTATTCCTGTTTATGTATCCAAGCAGTGCGTTCTAGGTCTCCTAGCCACATCAGGGGCTCATAAAGGGAGGGCCAACTTTAATAAAATAGGGGGGGTAGATCCCACCCCACATAATCAATCACATGATGTGGTACGAGCATACCATTTGAATGGCAATGCCCATCAACTATTGGGGGCCCAGCCCCCTTGAATATTTTATTAGGAGGCCTGAAGACGCCTCGGCCCCTAGGAGTTGGCTGCTATGGCATCCACAAGATATGAGGGAAATGTCGAATTCAGCACACATTTAAAGATGAACTTCCGTAATCCACACTTAGAAATATGAAGTGAAACACGGCCATGCATGATTTCACTATGCCCTTCTCCAGCCAAGTGAAGTGCACACAAACAAAAATGCATATTTATACCAGAATAAGATGTGCATGGGACGTGGGTGGCACTGTGGGTTAAACCACAGAGCCTAGGACTTGCCAATCAGAAGGTCGGCAGTTCGAATCCCCACAACGAGGTGAGCTCCCGTTGCTCGGTCCCTGCTCCTGCCAACCTAGCAGTTCGAAAGCACGTCAAAGTGCAAGTAGATAAATAGATACGGCTCTGGCAGGAAGGTAAACAGCGTTTCCATGCGCTGCTCTGGTTCGCCAGAAGCGGCTTAGTCATGCTGGCCACATGACCCTGAAGCTGTACGCTGGCTCCCTCGGCCAATAAAGTGAGATGAGCACCGCAACCCCAGAGTCGGCCACAACTGGACCTAATGGTCAGGGGTCCCTTTACCTTTACCTTTTAAGATGTGCATAAAATGTCAGTGAAAATAACATACTAAGATGCATTATGTTAAGGGAAATTGCTGTGCAAAAATTTGTGCATTAGGAGAAATTTGGGCTGTGACGCTGATTTTATTTTATTTTTAAAATGCAAATTGATGTGGAAATGTGGAGAACTGAACTTAAGATGGAAAAAAACTTCCAAACAAAACTTCAAACAAAAAATATCAGATTCATCCACCCTGTTCTACCACACTGAACAGAGACACTCTATGCTGCAACAGAGGCTTGCAGTTCCAACTTGCTTACATTGATTACACCCCAAATCATGCTCCAAATGTCTCACTACCCTGGCATTTTGATCACTAAAAGATACTGTCCCTGGCAATCTTGAAATAACCAGCCAGGAGGGTCTGTGACTGGTGTGTGTGTATTTTAATATGGTTATAATACATTTTAAATTGTCTCAATATGTTTTAAAAATTGTTTTTAATAACAATAAAAAACATTGTATTATTTTGACACAGAATCATAGATTTGTAAAATTTGGAAGGGACTCTGAGGTCATCTAGCCCAATCCCTTGCAATGCAGGCATCTCAACTGAAGCACCCATGGCAGGTGGCCATCCAACCTCTGCTTAAAAACTTCCAAGGGAGGAGAGCCCACCACCTTCCGAAGGAGTCCGTTCTACTGTCAAACAGCTCCTACCATCAGAAAGTTCTTCCTGGTGTTTAGTCGGAATCTCCTTGCTTGCAATTTGAATCCATTGGTTTGAGTTCTACCCTCTGGACTCATGAGAAAACAAGCTTTCACCCTCTTCCTTGTGACAGCCTTCAGATAGTTGAAGATGGCTATTGTATCTCCTCTCAGTCTCTTTTTTTTTGTTTGTTTGTTTGTACGCTAAACATACCCAACTCCTTCAACTGTTCCTCATAAGGCTTGGTTTCCAGACCCTTGATCATCTTGATTGCACTCTGCTGTACACATTCCACTTTGGTGTTTGAAACCCTGGTCTCCTTTGGGTGGGGATAGGAATTTAATAAATAAACAAACATTCCATTTCCCCTCTCTCCCCTCCCGTACCTCCATCCAAGGCTGGCCAGGGCATGAGAAAGAGTGGCCAGCCCTAGTTTCCCTGCCCAACCAGCTTTGGGGCTGAACAGAGATTCAAACCCTTCTCTCTCCCAGGTTAGAGATCCAACCCAGTAGTCATACCTCGGGTTACATATGCTTCAGGTTGCGTTTTTTTTGGGTTACGGACTGCCGAAACCTGGAAGTACCGGAACAGGTTACTTCCGGGTTTTGGCGGTCGTGTATGTGCAGAAGCATCAAATCTCAACCTGCGTGTGCGCAGATGCACCACTGCAGGTTGCGAACATGCATCCCGCACAGATCACGTTTGCAACCTGAGCGTCCACTGTATTGCAGAGGTTGTCAATGCCTGCCTCACACGACGCTGCTGGATTGCAACTCCCTGCGCCCCTATCTTGCTATGTCTGTTGTGGGGCTGTAGGGAGTTGGAGCCCCACAAGGTCTGAAAGCCGCCACAATGGCAAATGATAAAAATTATATAGAAGGGCTGTCTTGCTCGGCTGGGGTTGATGCGCTCCGGGTGCCGTTCGGCACCACTCTGTGCAATATTCAGCTGAGTATTCGCTACCCGCTTATTTGACTGTGCTGAAAATTCTGTTGCCACCACCATGTGGATAAATGATGAGTTTTGCTACCTGGTTTAGGAGCAGCAGGTGGCTTAATGGGTAAGGGGTAGTAGGAAAGAGAACTGTTGTGCCCCTGCAACTCAACCAGCGGAGCTGACTTGCCACCTTAGCCCACCCAAGGCCAGGAAGACAAAAGCCAGCTGATGGCACTTGGCGGTGGAAAGCACAACTCTCCCACAGCCCAACTATAGCCCTGACATGGAGCCACAGTTGCACCATCGCCACGCACTGGAAGGAGGGGGGCTAAGTTCGTTATATCCTGGTTTATGGCTGAGTTCTGGGGGAGTAGAGAGGGGGGAATCAGCAATTAAAGAGATGTCGTGTCAGGGGAGGGAAAAAAGGTTGTGCAAAGGGGGAAGGGGGGGGAGAGCGAGCAGAACCCTCCCTTCCAAACTGATGAAAGTTGAAGGCTCTGTTTTCTTCTCTCTCTTTTCGCTCATCAAGAGAAGAGAATAAAAAAAAAATAGAAATAAATACAAACCCTGCCTGGAAAGAGTTGTGTTCTGCAAGCACCCCCTCCCTCACCGCCCGCCCCATTCCCAGCGCTCTGAAAGGAGCCCTCGCATCCGTCTTGCTGTGTCCCTGCATTTTAATTACCACCTTATTAATATTCATGAGGCTAGGCACTCAAGGGGGATTACAGTCTGTCATTCTCTCTCTTGCTCTCTCGCTCTCTCCCCCCTCCCTCTCCCTTTCCATGTCCCCCCCTTCCCTCCACCGCCTGCCTCCTCGGCTGAATCTGTTTTTCAGCCTCCCTAACAGCCACTGCAGAGCCTTTAGAGATATATAGATACACACACACACACACACACACACACACCCCGCAAGCCCTTTTGCATCTACATAGATGATTTGGGGCGAGTGGCTCAACTTAGCGGGTATGTGAGGGTACATACCAGTTTGTACGTGTGCAGGTGCATTTGCCTGCCGGTGAATGCGTGTGAGTACCCGTGTTTGTGTTTGTCAATGGGTGTGGGTGCAGGTGTGAATGTGGGTGCATATGTGAGCATGTGTCTCTATGTACATTTGTGAGTATGCCATGCATGAGTGTGTGATGCTGTCCGAGAGTGTGTGGTTATATGTGTGCATTCGTGTGTGTGGATGTGTGCATCAGTGTGTGGGGGGGCATTTATGAGTGTGTGCAACACACTCATATAAGAAGCAACATTCTTCCACTGTATGCAAGAGACTGGATAATTCCTCTACAGTGGTACCTCGGGTTACATACGCTTCAGGTTACAGACACTTCAGGTTACAGACTCTGCTAACCCAGAAATATTACCTCGGGTTAAGAACTTTGCTTCAGGATGAGAACAGAAATCGGGTGGCGGCAGCGCAGCGGCAGCAGGAGACCCCATTAGCTAAAGTGGTGCTTCAGGTTAAGAACAGTTTCAGGTTAAGAACGGACCCCCGTAATGAATTAAGTATGTAACCAGAGGTACCACTGTATATAGAAGAATATATAGAAGAAGAAGCACTCTGAGAAATGGGAGAATTTCTCCATTTGGAAGAGGCATTCTCTCCTGAGTGGAAGAGGCATTCTCTCCTGAGAGGAAGGAAGATGCTTCTTCTTACATCAAGGAGGGGGAACCTGGCGCTCCAGATGTTGCTGAACTCTAGCACCCCACAACTATTTAATCTTTTAAAAAAAGGAGTTTGGGAGCCACTTCTTGACTAAGCCTGCAGCCTGACCCCCACCCCAACTTCACCTTAGGCACTCCCTGGCCCCTCCAAAGCTGTCGTCTTCTGAACATATTTCCATAGTTCTCATTTTTCCAGTCTCAATTCAGCCCTCGACTCTTCTGCATCAGTCTGCAATCTCTTTTTAAAAAAAAGTTCAAAAAACTCTTTTTAAAAAGTCCTCATGAAAATTAATTAGCATTTTAGTGTGAATTTTGTCTTAATATACATGCACTTTGTATGCCATTTCCCCGTGTTCTTCACATTTTTGCACATTGGTTTCTGTAACAGAATGTGTTTTTGTATGTCCTTTTCACTAAGATATACATTTCCACGCACACTTTACCTCAATCTATGCACTTTGGTACACGTTACTTGGTTGGAGAACTGGCCTTGCAAAACCAGGAGCAGTGCCCCATGGTGGCAGCTATGGCTATGACAGCCCTTCAACATAGGAAAAAGCCCAATGAATCTTCTCCAGCTCGGATTTTAATTCGAGTCATGGGAGAATTTGGAAGCTTCTACTGCAAGGGGAACTGATATTCTCTCTCCACATCCATAACTAGGAATGGCCATATCTATATCTATATCTGTTGTTGTTGTTGTTCAGTTGTTTAGTCGTGTCTGACTCTTCGTGACCCAGAGCACGCCAGGCACTCCTGTCTTCCACTACCTCCCGCAGTTTGGTCAAACTCATGCTGGTAGCTTCGAGCCAGTGGGGTGTAGTGGTTAAGAGCGGTAGACTCGTAATCTGGTGAACTGGGTTTGCGTCGCCGCTCCTCCACCTGCAGCTGCTGGGTGACCTTGGGCCAGTCACACTTCTCTGAAGTCTCTCAGCCTCACTCACCTCACAGAGTGTTTGTTGTGGGGGAGGAAGGGAAAGGAGAATGTTAGCCGCTTTGAGACACCTTCGGGTAGTGATAAAGTGGGATATCTTTTTTTTTTAATATATATTTATTGAGATTTTTAAACATAAGTGCAAAGATAAAGAACAATATAACATATATCATAACATATTTTCTTAACTTCTTTGGACTCCCTCACATCTCCCGCTCCCACTTGCATCATTGTCAATTCTTGCCCGCAATTTATCATCTTGTTTACATTCTTGTGTCCCATTCATTTAAATATAGTCTATTAATTCTCCAAAGGGTATATAATTTTTCCTCAACTTACTTGTCATCTTGATTCCGTCTAATTTAGTGGTGCTCAATTATTTATGATCTAGCATCCTTTCTTAACATTCAACCAAATTACAATGTTTTTTAAATAAATCTTAAATTTCTTCCAATCTTCTTCAACCCTCTCCTCTCCCAGGTCTCGGATTCTGCCAGTCATCTCGGCTAGTTCCATGTAGTCTATCAGTTGCGTCTGCCACTCTTCCAGTGTGGGTAGATCTTGAGTTTTCCAATGCTTGGCGATGAGTATCCTTGCTGCCGTTGTTGCATACAGATAAAGTGGGATATCAAATCCAAACTCCTCCTCCTCCTCCTCTTCTTCTTCTTCTTCTTTGAGAACACTGTCCAACCATCTCGTCCTCTGTCGTCCTCTTCTCCTTGTGCCCTCCATCTTTCCCAGCATCAGGGTCTTTTCCAGGGAGTCTTCTCTTCTCATGAGGTGGCCAAAGTACTGGAGCCTCAGCTTCAGGATCTATATTGATATCGATATCTACAGGGCCGTCTTAAGTATATCCGGCACTGTGGTGCAAAGATCCTCTGGCGCTCCCCCGCTGTTTCCCAGAGTTGCCAACCTTTTTACTGAGCTGCTAGCAGCTTTGCGGGGTTGGAGGAGGTGGGCAGTGGCTGGAGGGAGGCTCCTCCAGCAGGGAAGAGGTGGAGGCTCTGGGCGTGGCGCTACTTCAGCGAGGTGGGTGAGAGCGGTGAGCTGATGCCAGGAAGCGCCGCACCCAGCCTCCTCCTCTTCCCTATGCCGCAGTGGCCACGGCAGGCAGAGGCTCCGGGCATGGCGCTGCTTTGGCACAGCATAGCGGAGGTGGGCGACGGCAGCGAGCTGATGCCGGGAGGCACCGCGTCCAGCCTCCACCTCTTCCCTGGCGCCCTCCAGAACTTGGCGCCCCGGCGCCCCGCGCCACCTGTCTATATCATCTATATCTACATATCTCCATTTCAGTTTATCTCAATTTCTCATTCTTTCCAGTCTTAAGTTTAGTTCCCAACATTTTCACATCAGTTTGCAATTTAAAGAAAAGTCCTTATGAAAATTCATCAGCGTTTTAGTGCAAATTTCTCCTAATTCACACATTTGCTATATAAGAACTAAAGAAGAACCTTCTGGATCAGGCCAATGGCCCATCTACTCCAGCCTCCTCTTCAACCAGATGCCCATTATGAGAAACTTGCAAGCAGGACCTGAGCACAAGAGCTCTCTCCCCTCCTGCAGTTTCCAGCAACTGACATTCAGATGCATTACTTCCTCCAACTGTGAAGGCATCCCAGCTTTGTAACCATTGATAGCCATGAATTTATCTAATCCTCTTTGAAAGCCTTCTAGCTTGGTGGCCATCTCTGCCTCCTGTGGGAGGGAGTTCCATAGTGTAACTATGTGCTGTATGGAGGACTTCCTTTTATCTGTCCTGAATCTTCCAAAGATTTATATAATATTGTCTAAAGCACACTTTTTGGCAAAGCAATCTCCCCTAATTACTTAACACATTTCTGTATGTTATTTTCAGAAATATATGCATTTCTCGGCAAATTTTGCCCCAGAAGATACATTTTTGCACACTTTACTGAGCTGGAGAAGTGTGTGGCAAAATTTGGAGGGGTGTGAATATTCTAAGGGAGGCTGTGTTTCAGCTCATGTATTTGTTCTGAAAAGTGAGGATCAGGAAAGTTTGCATTTAAATGTGAAGTGAATCGAATTTCTCTCCCCTTCCTCATCTCCATCCCCATTGATTCAGTTTCATCGAGTTTTCAGGAACCAAAACCTAGCCATCCTCCCACACAGTCACATTCCCAAATTTTGCAGTGAGCTTCTCCAGCCAATGCATATGTACAAAATGGTAAAATGTCCATAAAAAATGCATGTATTGGTAAAAATATAATTGGGGCTATGGATCAAGTGAGCAGCATCCTCCCCCCCCACTAAAAAATCCTCCAGCATCCCTTCTAATTTCCACTCTGCTATGCAGACCAGTGCAGAGATGGAGGGGAGCCAAGTACACTTACCCCCAGCCTTGGCTTGGGGGAAGGGGTTGCCATATGTCCTCTTTTTCTAGGACACACCCTCTTTTTCATGGGTAAAGTCATAACAGCGATCCATAGTTTAAAGTAGAAGTCAGCAAATGTCTCCTCTTTTTTGCTCTTCAAAATATGGCAACCCTAGTTTGGGACCCCACCAGGGACCTCTAAAATGCCCCATGCCTCCTAGCTGCAAGGTGACTTAATAGGCAAAACGGCCATGGGCAAAGCATCATTCCTGTCCGTATGCACTGTAAGGCTTGGGTGGTAAAATCAGGACCTGCATTACTGAGTACTTGTCAAAGGCTGGACTGAGGAGGAAAGGTGGGGGCTGCTCCACCTTCTCCTGAACCTTCCCAAGAACAGGAGGACAGTATAGATTTAGAACAGTGGTTTGCAGAAGGACATAGTTCAGAGACTGCAGAGGGGGAAAGCTGGGAAATATTGGAAGAGGAACAGCAGGAAGAAGAAACAACCGGGGAAGAGGCAGCTGACAGACTCAGTGTCTTTGGAGAGCATTCCTGAGCCCCCCACTCCCAGGACTAGTTGTGCATTAAGGGTAGTAGAACAGAAAGCTCAGGCAGAAAGCCCAGATCAGACAGCACAGGGATGACGTAGGATAAGACAGATGGAGGGGGTTGGGCTTTACTTGGAGCAATGTCATCATTGAAATAAGAACCACATTCCTTTGTCTCCCTCTCTCTGAATACTGAATAAATTACGTGGTAAGGATTTTTTCCGTTTATCTGCTTTTCCCCCCGTTTATCTGCTGCCACCGTGGGAGGGATAGGATTCCTTGGACCCTGACAGTACTAGGGTGTAGCGTGAGATCATATTAGGCACCACCACCATGATGGCACATCTCATGGACAAGACTCCCACACCAGACCTCAGGCAAGCTCTGCATGCACCTGCTACCATGGAGCTCATTGATAGTTATGTGCATGAATCCCTGATCTTAAATCAATTCAGGCCAAGCTGGGAATCTGCTGACTAGTGTTAAAGCAGCCCTGGATTGCCCCTAGTTGGGTTGGGTTGAACTGGATCAATCCAGGGCTGACAAAAAGGGGCCAACTGCCAGAGAAGGATGACTGGGAAGAAGACATGCAGGCAGCCTAAGGTAGCCATTTTCCCCTCCATCTACCTGACTTTACAATGCCTCCAGGTCAATTTGGGACCCATATCAGGTTGGCTCAGCCCCAGATCATCCCGTGTTGGATCAGGGCTGCTCCAAAGTGACGTATCAGACCCCAAATTACCATGTATTGTATTCTCCATAAGAATACAAAGTGGGGTTGGTACAGTCCCTTATGAAAAAGAGGCCACATTAACACCATCCATTTAAAGCACTGGGACAGTAATAGCTTCCTCCAAAGAATCCTGGGAGCTGTAGTTTGCTAAAGGTGCTGAGACTTGATGGGAAACCCCCTTATTTTGCTAATTCCCAGTGTTCTCTGGGAAGAGGGATTGATTAGGAATGCAGGTAGCTGCCTTATACCAAATAAGACCATTGGTCAATCTAGCCCAGTACTGTCTATGCTGACTGGCAGCGACTCTCTAGGATTTCAGGCAGGAAGCCTCTCCCAATTCTACCTGGAGATGCCAGGGATTGAACCTCAGACCTTCTGATAGCCAGTGTGGTGCAGTGGTTAAGAGCGGTAGTCTCGTAATCTGGTGAACCGGGTTTGCGTCCCTGCTCCTCCACATGCAGCTGCTGGGTGACCTTGGGCCAGTCACACTTCTCTGAAGTCTCTCAGCCCCACTCACCTCACAGAGTGTTTGTTGTGGGGGAGGAAGGGAAAGGAGAATGTCAGCCACTTTGAGACTCCTTAGGATAGTGATAAAGCAGGATATCAAATCCAAACTCTTCTTCTTCTGAGTGCAAGGCAGGCACCCTGCCACTGAACTATTGTCCTCCCTCACTCTGGGAATTGGAGCCCTGGAAGGGGAACTGGGGTCTCCCAAAAGTCTCAGGACTCTTAACACCACAGCTTCTAGATCTTTGGGGTGGGGTGGGGTGAGTAGCTGTACTTTTTTAAATGGTATGATACTGCTTTAAATGCTTGGTAAAAGGTAAAGGTAAAGGTAAAGGAACCCCTGACCATTAGGTCCAGTCGTGGCCGACTCTGGGGTTGCGGTGCTCATCTCGCTTTATTGGCTGAGGGACCCAGCGTACAGCTTCCGGGTCATGTGGCCAGCATGACTAAGCCACTTCTGGCAAACCAGAGCAGCGCACGGAAACGCCGTTTAGCTTCCCACCGGAGCGGTACCTATTTATCTACTTGCACTTTGACATGCTTTCAAACTGCTAGGTTGGCAGGAGCAGGGACCGAGCAACGGGAGCTCACCCCGTCGCGGGGATTCGAACCGCCGACCTTCTGATCGGCAAGTCCTAGGCTCTGTGGTTTAACCCACAGTGCCACCCGCGTCTGGTATGGATGTGTATTTGTCTTCCTCCTTGTTACTTTTGTCTTCCTGTCTTTTCAGGGTCCCTTTAGAAGCCCATCCCCAAAGAAATCACACTGTCTGCCCTTGTGGCTGCAAACAACCCCTCACCTCCTACCCAAAGTGCCTGCTGGATATATGTATCCCACCCCCTGCTGCCAATGCCTGCCCAGGCCCTTGCGCTGGTGAGCAGCAGATGCACGGCAGTGCCCCCATCGGCATGGCAACAGCACGTCTTGCCCAATGCAGTGTTACCACAAGCAGCTGCACCCAAAGCACAGGGCACCTGAGCCCCAGGCTCCGGCGGTTTCACAAAGCTGCATTCAGATGCTATCCCTGGCGTGGTTTCAGGAGAAGGGGGATGCTGAAGACAAAACAGACACGAAATCAGGAGAGAGAGGGAGAGAGAAAGACTTTGCACGCATGGAACTGTTGCATCATTAGCATCTTTTTAAAGCAGGATTGGAGATCTAGTTTGAAACATGGCAGCCTGATTGTCTCAGCTTTTGTTGTTTGAGAAAACAGAAGTTCCTAACACTTTTGGGGCATTTTAAATTTTTTTCTTTGTAGGTGCCAGATGAACTATTACAGATTGAGCCACCAGACTGCACCCATGCATGGATCGTGTATTTCAAACCTTTCCTGCAAGTTTCTTCTTTTTTAAAGTCCATGTAGTAAGCTAGCTTATCTATTACTACTACTACTACTACTACTACTACTACTACTACTACTATGATTCTATGATTCTATGATTCTACTATTACTACTACTATATTTATACCCCACCATTTTCCCTGACAGGGACTCAAGGAACAGTGTGGTGTAATGGTTAGAGCAGGGTGTTGCAACATGCAGCCCAAGGGCCACATGTGACCAACAAGGCCTTTCTTGGTGGCACTTGGCAACATTTGATGCCCCCCTGCAGCCCTCATGCTGCCTTCCCCAAGCCAGATAAGCAAAGCACTGGGCTGTGGGGAGGATGCATGTGGGCTCAGACAGGGTCCTGGTGTCTTCCTTCCTCCTTCCTAAAACCTAGTGAGCACTTTCCCAACTTTGGGAAGAAAGTGGGAGTGCTCTGGGACCCTTCCCCAAGCCCAGTGCCTTGCTTAGTTAGTTTTGGGAAGGCAGTGTGAGGGCTGGCGAGGCTTTAAATTTTAGCCTTGCTCCCCTGTGCTACGACAAGGCAATGTGTGGCTCGCAGACTGCATGTCAAAGTACTCTTGCGGCCCACTTGGTATAAGTTGGACCACCCTGGGCTAGAGAGTCAGGCCAGATTCAAGGGGGAGTTGGTACCCCAAGCACTGCTGTGGGGTTGTGATGTCTCTCCATCCCCTCATCATGCCCTCTGTTTTTCCCCTCTGCTGAGCACCTGAAAAGGCCTGCAAGGAGGCACCCCTCCTCTTCCCCCCCTTATGCCCCCCTCCATGAAAGCAGCTCTGCAAATATTTGAATTAAGGTCCCCCGGGGAGTCCCCGTCACCAAGTCACTGATTTCTCCTCCTTCATTATATCTCAGTGTAATTTACTGAGGGATGGCGTGTGCCTCTGATGGAGAGATTTCCCAGCAGGAGTCTCAGAGAGAGCTCACAAATCAAGGATGGGGGGGAGGCGCATGCAGAGGGCCATTAGAATATGAAAAGGTGAGGCAGGCTGTGGGGTGGAGAGGGTTCCCCCACCAACCCTCCCTCCATTCTTGCTCTTGTTCTCCAGGACCTAGGAGTGGAGCATTAGCAAATCATGTGCTAAGACTGTTTGTGCCTTCACACTGAGCCAACGCTCTCCCAGCAAGGACCAACAGCATTGCTTTGACTGTAAAGGTGCTGCCAGTGTCTTTGGTTTCATCAGAGAAGAGCACTGTGGGTATTCTAAGGATAACAGACAGGTTGTGGCTAGGCCACAAGGTGTCACACAAGATTTTGCCCACTCCAATCATCTGTTTTATTAGGAACGTGAGATGAGGCCAGCTGGATTAGTCCAGTGGCCCATCTAGTTCAGCATTCTCTTCTCATAGTGGCAAACCAGGTGCCCCAATGAGAAGCCCACAGGAAGGACCCAAACCCAAAGTTTCCAGTAACTGGTATTCAGAATTATTAATTGCTTCCATGGTGTAGGCAGAGCATAGCCCTTGTAGCTAGTAGCCATCAATAGCCCTCTCCTCCACAAATTTGTCTAATCCTCTTTTAAAACCATCCAAGTTGGTGGCCATCACTGCCTCATCTGTAGTATACATTTAAAGCAGTTTTTCTACCATTTTAAATAATTGTGGCTTCCCCCAAAGAATCCTGGGAAGTGTGGTTTGTCAGGGATGCTGAAAGTTGTTAGGGGACACCCACCCACCCCACACTTCATTCCCCTCAGAGTTTCCTGGGATTGATTGTTAAGCCGCTCTGAGAGTTGTCATTAAGTCAATGGATCTACTCTGTGTAGAATTTAGTTGGACTCAGCTCTCTCTGTTTGCTGTATAAATTAATATGGTTTGAGAGTTAGGTTTTGTGGGGTTTATGACTGGCTTTTAATTCTTCATGTCAGTTTTACCAAGAAATTTGATGATCAACAAGAACACATGGATGAGTCTTATCCCAGGATTCTTACTATATATATTTATTTTTTATTTAGAAGGTTTATTCAGGAGTCACCAACCCTGCACCCATTAAGGCATCCAATTTGTGTGCCCAGGCAGAAGGTTTTTCTTTCTTTTTTAAGCAAGTCTCTTAAACCCACCCACCCCCTCCCCCCAAAAAAAGAAAACTAGGAAGCAACTCAAGGGAAGTCATAGTACTGCTCTATTCTGCCTTGGTCAGACTACAGTTAGAGTCCTGTATCCAGTTCTGATAGGCTGGAAGATGTGCAGAGGAGGATGACCAAGATGATAAAGGGACTGGAAATCAAGCCTTGTGAGGAATGGTTGAAGGAGCTGGGTATATTTAGCCTGCAGAAGAGAAGACCAAAAGGTGATATGTCAGCCATCTTCAAATAAATGAAGGTTGCATGGAAGTGGGAGCAAACTTGTTTTCTGCCGCTCCAGAGGGCAGGACCTAAACCAATGGATTCTGATGGTAAGAGGTGTTTGACAATGGACTCCATCAGAAAGTGGTGGGCTCTCCGTTGGAGGTTTTTAAGCAGAGGTTGGATGACCACCTGTCAGGGATTCTTTAGTTGTGATTCCTGCATTGCAGGGAGTTGGACTAGATTATCTTTGGGGTCACTTCCAATTCTACAATTCAATGATGATTCAGAATGTGCCAGTATTGGTAGGATATCCAGCTTCATATAACCAATATGCTTCACTCTAATGCACGAAGGGGTTAATACCATAGAGTAAGCTGTCCTGACGGAATTTGCTACGTCTCTGCCTCTTACCTTGGGAGGAAGGGTTACCAAACCTTTCTCTTTCACTTGTACCATGTGAGGTCTAAGCTGCATGCTCCAAGGTTACACCATGTGGCTTAAGCAAGCCATCTTTGTGCTTCTATACAAATAATTTAGAAACATTTTATCCAGGCGTGTCAAGTGGTGGGGACTGAGGGGTCTTCAGCCTCCCTCCCCCATTTTTCAGGGTGGGGGCTGGGCTCTCCCCAAATCCTGTGGCCTGCTATGCCTCCTCCTCCCCGCCCAATGTCACACGGGGTTCAAACGCGGAGCCCAGCTGCATGTTCTCCATTCCCCACCCAGCACACAAGCGCCAGCATCACAGCAGCAGAACACCCACATATTCCAGCTCATGTGCTAGGTGTGGAGGAGACAAATCACATGACATGTAACATAACGCATCACATGATGCACCCCTGCAATGTGGGGGGCAAGTCGGCGCCCCTGATTTTATCATTTTGGAAAAACCTAAGTTATACTGCTTGACTTTTCTTGCTGCTGCATGGAAAAGCACATGACCTTTGAAGTTTAAGTAAACCATTTTAAACCAAATGTGTGGTCTCTTTCTATGCTAAGGGAAGAGGGGAACTTTGTTAGCAACTTAGAAATGGATATTTTAAAGGTATAACAGCCTATATTTCTGCATTTTACTTTGCTGCATATTTTGCGATTTTAAATCTCGGCTGGGGCTCTCTCACCAAAGAGCACTTGCCCTAAAACTGGATCTAGGAATCCAGGTAACACTCCTTTTTATTTTATACATTTATTTTATTTTATACTTTTAAACCAAATACAGAACAAAAAACCAACACTATGCTCCTAAGTGACTTGTGAAATGAGCCGACCTGCTTCCATGTGTCACAGTTATTCGCCAATGAGCTGTGATTAATAAGTGAGTAATTTGCACATCAGGCAATAGGAATCCAGGAGTTCTAAAGTGCTTTTTTCTCTCCTCCTCTTCAGTATTGCTTCTGTCTTATTTTCTAGTAGTCTTTGGAACCTCTGCAGTTTGCCCTTTTCCCCTAGCAACCAGGAGGCTTCTTTCCTGACACGGGTTCGTCTAAGATCAGGTACTCCCTAGCATTTCTGCAAATGCTACCACACAATAACTGAAGGTGGGTATTAAAGTATCCTCTCCTCAAATGGCAAGTGCAAAATGTGAAAACTGTACTTTGGCATGTTTCTGGCTGTGCAGGACATAAAGACCCGGCAACTAATAAAGAGTTCACATTCCACATGCAAGGCAGGCGGCACTCTGCCAAGGAGCGACAACCCTTCCCCTATGAATGAAGTAAGATTCCAGTTCTCTTTGTTCTGAATTTAAGGCCAATTTAAACAAAAACATGGGAAGCTACTGTATACTGCAGAGTCAGACTAGCGGTCCTACATGGACTAACAGCAGATTTCTAGGGGGTTTAGAGTAGGGGATATTCCCTGCCCTACCAGGAGAACCTACAGGTTGAACCTGAGACCTCCTGCATGCAGAGTAGATACCCTACTGTTGAACTAACCAAAACTTTTCCCAAGAAAGAGTAAATTGACTTATGCCCCAATGAACATTGTAAATTTCAAGCTTCTATGCATTGCAACAGACCAGCACAGTTGTCCACTCTGGAAATTAAAACCACAGGGCTACTTCCATGCTTTCAATGGAAACATGGAGTACAATTCATGCAACATGTTGGCGACTAATATACAGAAAAGTAAGCAAGAGGCTGCTGTTTGCCCAATGGGGTCCTTTTACTGGGGATTGCAGGTAGCACACTCCCAAGGTAGTTTTCCGGACTTCTTCAGTGGTCTAATCTCAAAGCCTTGAGATGTATATTGATATTCAATTTCATAGAGAATACTATTTCTTGGCTTAAGATCTTGATTACTTGGACTGCCAGGGCGAAACAACTTTATTAACATCCATCTACAACTTCACTAGCATCTCTCGGTATTGTGAACAACATCGAACTTATCTTTTGTTGGTATCTTAATGAACTTACCTAAAAAGATAAAGAAAACAAAAGACTGAGTTAAGCACTTGAAAAATCCATTGAAATCAGACAATTTAAGTTCATCTCAGGTTGGGTAGTTCGCAAGTCTCTGTGGCTTTGCATAAGTTTGTGTATTTTTCTCAGAAGATTAATAAAGAATGCATAATTATTTTGGTAATTATTGTGTGTATATTAGTTGCCAACATGTTGCATGAATCGTACTACTTCTAAGAGCAACACAGGTTGCATTTTTCTAGCATTATGGTATTTTCAATGGAAACATGGCAGGACCTATCATGGCAAATTTTTTGAGAAGGTTTGATCCCACATCAAGTCTTGGTGAAACGAATGCTGCCTGGTCTCTTCTTGGAGCAGACCAGCCTTCTGTTTAAACGTTTTGATATCTGTAGTCAGAGAAATGGTGAGCTGGTGCAAGGAAGAGAGATCGTTGCCACCTTCCTCTAAAACAAAACAGAACAGTCCTACGTGAAAGCTGGCCTTTGAGCCAGGAGAGGCTGTGCTGGGAGACCTTACCACTTCCCTGCGATGTGTCAGAGCAGAGTTCTTCAAAATTACTGACCCACCACCAGGGGAATCCGATTGCAACAATCTGTGTGGCAAGCAACCCCTCGCTCATCTGCCACGGAGGCCCTGTATGGAGAATCTCCAAGCTCCTATGAATAGAGAGCGCTGGATTCAATCTACGGTTCCCCTGAGGACGTGCCTTACAGGAGAAGTGCAGTGATGGGGAGCAGTTCAAGGGGGAGCCGCTTGTGGTAGTTTGTATCCGGGGAACAGGGAGGTGTTGTGTATCGGCTCAGACTGCTATTCTATCTGCACTGATTCCCTGACACATAAAATCATAGAATTGTAGAGTGGGAAAGGACCTCAAGGGTCATCCTGTCCAACCCTCCTGAGATGCGGAAATCATAGATAAAAAATCCATGACAGATGGCTATCCAACCTCCACTTACTTTTATTTTATTATTTATTAAATCTGTATACTGCCCTTCATCCATAGATTGCAGGATGGTTCAAAACATAAAAATACAAGTTAAGAAAAAGCAAAAAATACATTAAAAGTAAGAAAAAGAACATGCAAATAGCCCCGCCAATGAAGCAGAGCCTGCCACTTTCTGAGGGAGCCCGTTCAACAGTCAAAAGGCACTTACAGTTTAGTCAGAATCTCCGTTCCTGTCATTTGAACCCATTGGTTTGGGTCCTACCCTCTGGAGCAGCAGAAAACAAGCTTGCTCCATCTTCCATGTGGGAGCCCTTCAGTTACTTGAAGATGGTTATGAAGGCACCTCTAAGCCTTCAGTGTGGTGTAGTGGAAAATAGGGACATTTCAGGATCAAATTAGAAGCCAGGACAGAGCCAGTGTGGTGTAGTGGTTAAGAGCGGTAGACTCGTAATCTGGTGAACCGGGTTCGCTTCCTCGCTCCTCCACCTGCAGCTGCTGGGTGACCTTGGGCTAGTCATACTTCTTTGAAGTCTCTCAGCCCCACTCACCTCACAGAATGTTTGTTGTGGGGGAGGAAGGGAAAGGAGAATGTTAGGCACTTTGAGACTCCTTAGGGCAGTGATAAAGTGGGATATCAAATCCAAACTCTTCTTCTCTTCTCTTGCTAAACATGCCCAAATCTTTCTACCATTCCTCAAGGCTTGGTTTCCAGACCCTTTATCATCTTGGCTGCACACATTCCAGCTTGTGAATATACTTCTCAAACTGTGATGTCAGCTTGGTATTGTTCAAACTGGCTGGCAGCAGCTCTCCAGGGTTTCAGTCCTGCCCTACTTGGGAGATGTCACTGGGGATGGAACCTTGGACCTTCATCATGCAAGACAGATGCTCTACGACTGACATTCACCCTTTCCTCTAAAACTGAAATAAGATTCTAGTCCTCATGTTCCTGAATAAAATACTGTATTAAATAGAGGAAGTCACATTATCCTGAGTCAGAGCACTGGTCCATCTAGCTCACTATTGTCTACACTGACTGACAGTGGTTCTCCAAGGTTTTAGAGACAGAACTATGGCCCCTCCTCCAAAATAAAATAAGATTCTAGTCCTCATCGTTTCTAAATAAAAGCATGATTTCAATAAGGAGCTGTCCTTTGCTGAATCAGAGATTGGTCTATCTAGGTCAATATTGTCTACTCTGACTAGCAACAGCTCTCTGGACATTCAGACAGGGTTTTCTTCCAGATTTACATGGAGATGCCATCTGGGATTAAACATGGGACCTTCTGCATGCAAAACAGGTGTCCTACCACTGAGCTACAGCCATCTTTTCAAATGTATATCCCGCCCTTCATCCCAAATGAGCCCAGGGCTGTTCTTTGTC
Source organism: Podarcis erhardii (assembly GCF_964252035.2). Lineage (NCBI taxonomy): Eukaryota > Metazoa > Chordata > Lepidosauria > Squamata > Lacertidae > Podarcis > Podarcis erhardii. The sequence continues at coordinate 34,581,006 of NC_138504.1, forward strand.
ACTCATTTATCATGAGGAAAATGTGAAACCTCAAACCTCAACTTTGGAGTTCTAAATTTGTCAGAAATTGATATTTTGGTGCCGCAGCTCCTACACTTTGGAACTCCCTGCCTGTTGACACCAGGCAAGTGCCTTCACTATACTCTTTTCAGCATCTGTTTAGGCTAGCCTGCCCAGATGTTTAGAAAGCTGATACGAGTTTCAATTTGTTTTTAACCTACTGTTATTTTAACTTTTTGAAAGTATTAAATCATTGTTTACATTTTTTCATATTGATACTTTTATTGCTATATATTTTTTGTAAACTGCTTTTAAAAAACCCAAACGGTGTATAAATTTTATGAAATAAATAAGAGAATAAATAAATAAAATTTCCCTCAAAGAATCCTGTAGTCTGTTAAGGGTGCTGGGAATTGTAGCACTGTCAGAGTGGTAAACTACAGTTCCCAATATTCCTTTTTGGTGGGGGTGGGATCCATGTGATTTATATGTGTTTTATGATGTGGACATCATAACAGGGAATCCTGGGTAGACCTGATGTCTACCCAGCCCTGCATTAGGTAACCTATGTTATTTCATTTTCAAATTTTCTGAATCTTGTACAGAGTACTGTACAGGTTAGAGTCCCTTCCCTCTGCCTCTTTTACTCATGCTCTTTATCAACATGCAGGAGACCAGGCATGCTTTGCTGAAACCCTATAAAAACAAAGGCAGGAAAGAGTCTGAAAGCAGCCCTGTGTGCAATAAAATCACATCAAGACCGCCTTCCTTTCCCCCTTCCAGTGTGGTATCAATGCGCACGCATGCTTTGGTAACCCAGAGGATTTTAAAAAAGAAGAAGATGCAAATGAACAGATGGAACGGAAAGATGAGGCAGAACGCCCGTGCCCTAATTCTGGAAATCATTTTAAGAATTTCTCCTAGCTGAACTGGAATCCAGAAGGAAGAAGACAGAAAGCAGACGGGACCATGGGGGAAATAGGGGGATGGAATAGATGGGAGAAATGTGCTTGTAATAATGTAAGAACCACTAGTCCATCTAGTGCAGAATCCTCTTTTCACAGTGGCCAACCAGATGCCCCAAAGGGAAATTCACTAGCAGAACTTGAGCACAAGAGCAACTCCCCGTTCCTGTGGTTTCCAGCAAATTGTATTCAGAAGTGTTGCTGCCTCCAGCTGTGGAGGCAAAGCATAGCCATCCTGGTGAGCAGCCATTGGTAGCCTTGAACTCCCTAAATTCCCATACGATGCTTCTGACTGGCCACTGTGAGAACAGGATGCTGGGCTAGATGGGCCTTTGGCCTGATTCAGAAGCGCTCTTCTTACGTTCTTCTTACGGAAAATCAGCATTGAGGGGCAAATGTGCCTATTAAGCAAAAACGCCATACAAAGATGTTTATATTAGGAGAAATTCACACTGAAATGCTGAAAATTTTTCACATGGGCTTAGAGAGAAATTACAAACTGACATGGAAATGTGGAGAACAGAATTTAAGAAAGGAAAAACGAGAAGCAAAACTGGCATATTTGATGGTCCTTGCACACACTGCCACTGGACCCCCTCTTCATAACCTGCCCCGATCCTGCCTTATACTGTGCCTGATTCTTCTGACGGGCAACAAAGCTTCAGGTAAGGATAAAAATAAAAGCGGCAGTGGGGATACAGAGATAGCATGGTACCTGTTGCAAAATAAGTGGCAGCCCATCCTTCCTGCCTATCTCTGCTTCATCACACAGTGCTGTGCAGGATAACTTCCTGGTGGATCATACCACTTGTTAATTTCTGTGCAGGGAGGAAACTGCCATTTGGATTTTCTGCCTTGAGTACCAACAGGTCTTGAACCAGCCACCTGCAGATCATTCTTCCAGATGGACTGAGCTGAAATTAACCTGGAGAGAGAAACGGGAAAATTTGGTCTGGCGGCACCTATTCTTTGAAACTCAGTGCTTGTTGACATTAGGCAGCTACACTCACTGTTGATGTTATTTATTTTATTTATGGATTTCATAAAATGTATAAGCACATAGCTTGATGGTAAAAAAAAAAAACCACAACCCACCCAAAAATCAAACCCTCAAAGCAGCTTCCAAAAAACATAAAGCAATAAAATTATGAATAAGGAAAAGGAACAACCATAATGTTTTAAATTCAAAAAGTTAAAGTAGCAAGAGACTAGAAGCAGATTAAAACTCACATCAACTTTCTAAGCACCTGTGCAGGCTTGCCTAAATAAAAATGTTCTTAGCAGGTGCTGAAAAGAGTACTGTGAAGGCACCTGCCTAATATCAATAGGCAGGGAGTTCCAAAGTATAGGTGCTGCCCAGCTGAAAGATGTTGACAAGTTTTAATCTTTTTAACGGTTGGTTTTAATTATTTCTAAATGTCTAAATTATTTTTAACCACTTTTGATAGATAATTTTAATATTTATCGTAATGTGCTTAGAGGCTTTACTACAATCAACCCAAGGTAGTTCATTTTTCTCTCATTGTGGCTGATCAGAAGAGCAGGACCACAAGGGGTGGCACCCCTGGCTCTCAGTCCAAAACCCAGATGCGCCCACAGGGGTCTAGGAAGTTTGGCAACCCAAGATTGGGAGAGGGAAGTTGCATGATGTTCCTGTAAAGCTGAAGCTGTCTCTGTGCTTGCACCCTTCCCAAATCTGTTCAGCTGAAAGTCTGCCAGCCGTTTCATGAGGCTACAGCAAAGCAAGGAAGAGAAAAATGCATATTGTTGTCCCTCTCTTTCAGAGCAGCTGAAAGGTGCTCCTCTCCTTAAACTTCCTCACCCCTGCTGGCCATTAGAAGAACTTGTAGCTAATAACTTGTGTCCGAGTTTGCTTAGTTCCTCCTCCCTCCTAAATCTCTTTTCCCTTTGTGCCTTGTCTTTTAAGATTGCATGCTTGTTCTTTCCCCTGATCTGTAAGTGGAAACCTTTGGCTGAAGAAGGGAGTGAATAATGCCAGTTTGCCACCTCAATACAATCCCATGCATGGTTTCTTAGAAGAAAGACCAATGGGGTTTATCCCAACTAAGCATCTAGGTGATGTGTCTAGATATTTTTGGGCTCCAACTGCCATCAACCCCAGCCAGGGGTGATGAGGGCTGGAGGATCACAGATTAGCCTCTGCAGCTATTATGACTGCAGACTTCTTAAGCCTGCACTACACATTCAGTAGGATGAGGTTATTGGTAGAGACCTAAGTGATAAGGTAGACTATACCCTTTCTAGCTGGTGGGGACGACGGCAATTTTTGATGTTCCCTCTTGGACCCAAACAAACAACAAAATTCCCTGCTAGTAGAAAGCTAGCACATGTCAGAAAGGCAGGAAGATTCTCCAATCCTGTATTCTTCAATCATTTCAAATACAGGATCCATATTCAACTGAAATGTAAAACCATAAGAAAATAATGGTTGCTGGATCAGGCCAAAGGGGGCCCATTTTGGTGGGAAACCTCCAAGCAGGACACTAGCACAAGAGCACTCTCCCCTCTTGTAATTTCCAGCAACTAGTATTCAGAAACATTGCTGTCTCCAACCATGGAAGTAGAGTGTTGACATTGCGACTAGTAGCCCTCAGCCAATCCACTTTTAAAGCCATCCAGGCTGGGGGCCATAATTATCTCCTGTGTGAGAGATTTCCATACTTTTTAAATCATTGCCACTCACTTCAATCAGGCTGTATTGAGGTCCTGGCCCAGGAGTCGAAGAGTGATGTGGACCCTATCTTATTCCCTTTCCTGCTAGCTTTCTATTTGCAATGAGTTGGTGTGATTTACAGTCATTGTTGCCGACTCAGATATCTAGTATGCTGGTGTGTATTTAGTTCATGACTGGTTTTAATTTTCTGAATGTTTTAACTGTTTTTACTAAATAATTCTATTGTTTTATTCTTTTTGTAAACTGTTTTGAGGCATTTATTTATTGAATTTATATCCACCTCCCCTCTATGGAGCTCTAGAGACTCTCCTCCTCCTCGTTTAATCCCCACAACAACCCAGCAAAGTAGGTTAGGCTGAGAGTGAGCAAATGACCCCCACTGACCTTCGTAGCCAAGCGAGGAGATTCAAACTCCCAAGTCCTAGCCTGGTGCTCTAACCACCACACCAAACTAGGTAGCTTTCAAAAGATTATTTTTTGTTTTCTACCATCAAGCAGTATATAAATTTTGTGAAATAAATAACAATTTAAAATGAATGTGTTGGGGGGGGGTTATAAAGGTGAACCTTCCTCCAGCAAGCTCCAAGTGGTACAGTCCCTTCTAGAGCCCCAGCACAAAGGGACTCAACCACTTCTTGACCAGAAGCCAAGCAGGGCTTTCAAATCTAGTGGACTGTTCTGCAGATGAAACCGGGGCAAGCTTTTGGAGGTGTGGGAGGCAAGCAGCTGGACTGCGATGGAGGGAGCCAAGCCTGCTCAGTTTGGGAAGGTTTTCTGCGAGGGAGGGAAGAGGCAGAGAGAGGGGAACAGCCGTGTTCAGTGGAAAGGAATGTCCTCCCGGGATGGCTCGGCTGAACCTCAGCCAAGAGTCCCTGTGAAGCCAGCTCTTTTCCAAGCCTGCAACCTCAGGCTGTGTATGTGTGTTTTAAGGAGGACAGAAAAGCACACAACTTTCTTTCTCTTTCGAAAAATTTCATGACTCTTCTGGAAATGTTCTTCTACACACCCCAATGTGGCTCACACACCCCACATGTGTGAGTTTCCAGGAGAGGGTGGGAGGGAGCAGTCCCCCCCACCAAAATAAACCATAAACCCCAGCTCCCCTCTCCTTTTTTAAAGAGGTAAGTTTCTAGCATTTGTAGAAGCTGAGGTATGAGGCAAAATGTACAGGCAGCAATCTCATTTGTTGTGAGAGAAATTAGCCCTTTCCATAGTTTACATTTATTTATTATTTAATGTATGTGTTGTTTTATTTTATTTTATTTACAGAATGTATATCCCTTCTTTTTCTCCCAAGGCGCTCATTGTGGCATATGTGGTTCTCGCCCGGATTTAATTCCCACAATCACCCTGTGTGGTAGGTTAGCATGAAAAATGGCTGAAGGTCAGGGCCGTAGCTAGGGGGTGGTAAGGTCGGCCCCCGCCAGGGGCGCAGGTAATTGGGGGGCACAAAATCAGCTAAAAATATGTCCATAAATATCGATTATTGCACCATAAGAAATGGTTTTAAATAGAGGGTGAATTGAATGGGTGGAGGGGAGGGGGTTGGAGGAGAGGCAGAAAGAAGAGCTAATTTGTCCGTGGCTGGGGGGCGCAATCTGGATGTTTCTGCCAGGGGCGCAATATCACCTTATCTATGGCTCTGCCCAAGGTCTCACCAAGTGAGCTTCATGGCCTAGTGGGGGTTTGAATCCTGATATCCAGCACTCTAACCACTCCACCCCATCCCTGGAAAAATTCCTGTGCACACCCAGATAAGCCCAGAGTCCTCCCCAGTAAATGGGTCTAAAAACATATCACAGCTGAGGGTTCAAACCAAAGTGTGTCTAACCAAGAGGTTAGGCCTCAGACAAGGTAAGGCAAAGGTAGCATTTTCCGCACCTGCAATGAACCCCCATCCCCATATTTCATATATAGAGAGAGTGAAAATTTACAGGATTTATAGAAGCTGAGATATGAGGCAAAATACATAGGCCATATTCTTACTGTAATTTGTTTTGTGAGAAACTAGCCTGCTCTCCTCGCTTTCAATATTTTGATTCACCCCCCTCCCCTCAAAAAAATCCCATGGAGCCAATCCAAAGGTGCTTGCAGACTAGGGGTGGTTGTGGCTATTTTTAATACAGCAAATAGGTTGTCACAATCTTGCAAACGAGTTGTAGGATGCAGTTTTGGGGGGTCATACAAGCTGCATAGGCATCTTACCTTTAAAGCACATTCCTGGCCCCCAAAATCCTGGGGACTGCAGTTTGTGCCTCAAGAGAGCGAGCTACCATTCCAACACCCTCAACGAATTGCAGTTCCCAGGATTTGAGGGGAGGTATGCTTTGAATATGTTTTAAAGGGAATGTACACAGTCTCAGAGTAGAACCACTGAAGTTAATGGGCATGACTAAGCTACATATGCTACTTTCATTGGGTCTGCTCTGTGAAAAACATGGTGGTCATGCTGGTGTTCTTTCATTTATTGCATTCCCAAATCAGGAAAGATTAAATCCGGGTTAACAGAGAGGAGCGGGGTAGACAAACTACAGGGTGGTGAATAATTTCTGTGATGAGAAGCACTGACCCCATAATAAGCCCCAATCTGGAAAGATCATAGGGTGGTATTCAATGCTGGAGGTGACCCATTGAAGTTAATGGCCATGACTACTTTAGGCCCATTTGTCTACTGTGAGGAGGATGTAGTTGAATGCAATCCATAGAAATGAATGGACCTTCCTCCAAAATAATACAAGGTTCCAGACCCCATGATACAAAATAAAGGGGTGACTTAAGTAAGAAACTGCCTCATACTCAGTTAGATCCATCAGTCCACCTAGTGCAGTATTGTTTGCACTGAGAGGCAGCAGCTCTCCAGGGTTTCGAAAGCGGGTCGCTCTCCCAGCCCTACTTGGGGGGCTGAACCTGGAACAATCTGTATGCAGATACTCTACCCACTAAGCCACGCCCCCTTCCCCAAACCCTAAGAACGTAGGAAGAGCCCGCTGGATCAGGCCAGTGACCCATCTAGTCTAGGATCCTGTTATCATGGCGGAACAATCTGTTGCCTGCAGAAACTGATGCCTGTGGTTCAATTGCACTGTGAACCGCTCTGAGACCTCTAGGTATAGGGCGGTATATAAATTCAATAAATAATAATAACTTAAGCAGAACCTGAGCATAACACCTCTTCCCTCTTATGGCTTACTGTTATTCGGAAAAATTGCTGCCATTAACCTTGGAGGCAGAGCCTAGGTATCATGGTTAGTAGCCATTGATAGCCCTAGTTGTTTATTTTTTTTATTTAAAAACCCTGCATAAATGCCCCTCCTCCGCGGGTTCGAATCCTGACCTCTCCCTTCGCGTCCCCAGCTCCGCGAGTGTGTTTGTGTTTATTCCTGCTCTCTCCCTTGAAGTAATCCACACACCAGCTGCCTGCCTGCCTGCCTCTCTCCCCCTTCTCGTCCTCCGTCTCCTTCCACCCCCCCTCCTCCGTTTTTTCTATAACTCAAAAGCTTGTCAGCCTAGTTCCAGACTACTGGCGCCAACCTTCTCTCCGGGAAGGGGAAGAAGAGAAGCGGGAGGGAGGGGAGAAAAGGCTCCTCCACATGAACGCACATCAAACCAGCCCTTTATCTCCCCGGAATGCTTTTCAGCTGCACTTTTCCTTCTCCCTCCACCCCCCGCCCTCCTTAAACCTCCCCCTACCCCTGCAAAAATAAAATACCATTGCTACCCTTAATGAAGGAGGCTGCAAAGGAGAATATTATATATGCGTCTGTCTGCATGCAGAGTGTGTGTGTGTGTGTGTGTGTGTGTGTGTGTGTGTGCAAGCGAAGTGAGTCTACTCGGAAGTAAAGGGGTTGTTGCTTTGTAACGGGGTTGGCTCCGCTGGAAGGGCTTGCAAGCCTAAATAAATAGCGGGTGGAGAAAGGGGGGGTGGCATAGAAAACACCCAAGCAAACACGGCATCTATTATTTATCCAGGCGATTAATTATTGAAGGCGCTGTTGGGGGGGCACAGAAAAATAGGTGTGTGTTGGAGGGAGGGGGAGATGCAGAAAGTGCATGCAAGCCCTGGGAATAGGGAGAGAAAGGAAATAAAATGGGGGTGTTGTTTTGCAAAGACAATGAAGGGCGCTGAGCCAACATCCCCCCCCCACACACACAGAGAAACCCCTCCCGCCAACTCCATACAGGAAGGAAGGGGGTTATCACACAACTCAAGTTTGCGAAAGAGATCCAGATTATTTTTTATGGGGGGGGGGTGGAGTCCACAGTTGACTTTTCATTTCCCAAAGCGGGCTAATCCTCTCCCCATTACCACCATAGGGGGTGTTTCATGCAAGACTCCTACTTCTGGAGGAATGACTTTCCACTTTTTCTGGAGCAGAGGAGACAGGGGAGGGGGGGGGCTCAAAGAAGAGTGTTGGATTTTATTGGATCGGAGACTTCAGGTTCTCAAATTCTTGCTTGGGTCTGAAGCTCCCAACTGGTTTGATCATGGTCTACTCAGAAGTAAACAATGAAGCTTTATTTGCAGGAAAGTGCGGGGTAGGCTTGCAACCTAAGTGACCTTGCTGCTCCACACCCCCCACCCCTGTAATATATAGGATTGGTAAAGGACTCTTAAACAGCAAATGGCATAGGAGAGGGGGGGAGTGTGTAACTCGCTTCTCTCCCTGCTGTGGAATCGCTCTGGATCACCCCTTCCCCAAAGCATCTGTTACCCCTGCAGAGGTTCTAAATGTGTATTTAAACCAAAGTTTAGGAGTGGGAGAGCAGGAAGTGGAAGAGATGACCTCCCTGAAAGCTGTTTTCCGGAAGTGGGTTGAACTAAAGGGGTTCAAAATGTGTATTTAAACATACATGAAAATGGGGGACAGGACCAGGAAAATATTGGGAGGGTGGAGACATGACAGGTGGAGAAAGGGTTATGTACCCCTTCCTCCTACCTTAAAATTGCCCCCTCTCAAGCAGCTTTCTCCATGTGCCTTTCTCTCCAGGGGTTCCAAATGTGTAAATAAACACGTTTTAGAAGTGGGGGAGCAAGAACTGGAACAGATGGGGAATGGAGAAAGGACAGGCAGGAATTGCCCTATCTTGAAGAAGCTTTCCTAAAGTAGCCTTCTTTGCAGGGTTTAAAAATGAGTCTCCAAGCACAAGTTTAGAAGTGGGGGAGCAGGAACGGGAAGAGATGGGATAATGGAGAAGCAACAAATGTGGAGAGAATGCACCCCTTCCGCCTATTTCTCTCAAAGTGGCTCTGGTTTTTGCAGGCCTGGCGCATAACCTTTCGTGCAAAAGAAGCAAGCCACATCCAATATTCTGCCCACTTTGCCTCACCCACCACTGGCATGTGGCCCCCAGAGGGTCACCAATGACAGAATGTGGCCCTCCAGTCTGGAAATCCCCTCCTGCTCTATGCAGTATTTGTGGAATTTCCCAGAGGCACATAACCAGGAAATAGGGACGCAGGTGGCGCTGTGGGTTAAACCACAGAGCCTAGGACTTGCCGATCAGAAGGTCGGCAGTTTGAATCCCCACGATGGGTTGAGCTCCCGTTGCTCGGTCCCTGCTCCTGCCAACCTAGCAGTTCGAAAGCACGTAAAAGTGCAAGTAGATAAATAGGTACCGCTCCGGTGGGAAGGTAAACGGCGCTTCTGTGCGCTGCTGGCCACATGTACGCCGGCTCCCTCGGCCAATAAAGCGAGATGAGCACCGCAACCCCAGAGTCGGCGACAACTGGACCTAATGGTCAGGGGTCCCTTTACATTTACTTTACTCAGAGTGATCCCACAGACTGAATCTTAACTAGCCATTCATCGTATGAAGACTTGCAGTTTAAAACATCACAAAGAGGCATTTGCTTTCTCTTCTGTGAAATGGGTTCAACTGATCCACCTTGTAGAACTGTTGTGAGGAATATAAAAACTGAAAAGATTAATTGTGCTTGGAGAGTTCAGGACTCCCATGGCAGGGACCACACCTGGTTCCTGTTGTTGGTTTCACTTTTCTCCTCTCCGCATCAAATGCAGGGACCAGGGATTTGATTGAAGGGAACACATCTTCCAATCCAAAAGACCTCCTGTGACCTGAATAGGCTCACCAAATTTCATTTCAATCACTTGACACCCACAAGAGCACACCCACCAACATTTGGAACAGAAGACTTGGACAAACAGGGCAAAGATGTTTGGCTAATTAAAATTTGGGCCACCACATTCAGACATGAGGGGTCTGAATGGGGCTGATTCAGACATGGTGCGTGTGTGTGTGTGCGTGTGTGTGTGTGTGTGTGTGTGTGTGTGTGTGTTTTCCTCCCCAAGACAAAGTGGAGGATTAATAATTTCAAGCTGAAAAATCCAAGTGAGCATTTGCAGGAAATTTATTTTCTTTTAAAAAATCAGATCAGCTCTGGAGTTAGGAAGTATCTAAGTGTCCTGCTTAATTTCTCTACCACTGCCACCACATTCACCTTCAGACAGGCGATCAGATCTTAGCAGCCGAGAAGAAAACTGGTGGGAAAGTGGGGGTTGGTTTGCTGGTTCAGGAAAAGCTTTTCTGAGCCTTGAGAAAAGACTCCAAGGAGAAGATAGAAGGAAAGTCAGCTTGACAAGCTGGGGTGGGGGGAGCGAGCACGAGGTACATAATGTATTCCAGACATGCATGGCAGAAAGCCCAGGAAGAAGGAGCAAAATGAGAGGGGGGGGGGGAGAGAGAGAGAGATGGCTAAGAATTTGCCAGGGTTGTGGAAGGGAAGAGAGCGAGCCGATTCCAATTGTAACTCTTTAATAGGTGCTCAGCGAGGAACAAGTGGACCTGTCCATTTCAGTTTTGCCACTCTTCCAGTCTTTGGTTCCATTATGCACATTCCCTCATTGGTTTGCCATTTTTTTATTTAAAACCAAACATGGTCGTTTGGGAAATGACCAAAGCTCAGTGACAGAGTATCTGCCTTGCAAGCAGAAAATGCCTGGCTCAATCCCCAACAGTATCTCCAGGTAGGGCTGGGAGAGACTCCTGCCTAAAATCTTGGGAGAGCTGCTGCTAGTCTGTGTAAACAGTACTAAGCTATATGGACCCATGGTCTAGCTCTGTACAATAGAGCTTCCTATATAAGCCCTCATGAAAACCCACCAGCATTTTAAGTGCAAAATTCTTCAAATGTATACATGTTTGATTGATCAAGTGGAATTATATCCCACCCTTCCTCCCCAAGGATAGCAAACAATGACAATTAAAAATATTCTACATTAATGAAAATCATGATCCAATGATCTTAAGGTTGCCAGGAACAGTGTTCCTTGGCAACCAAATTCCTGGGGTAAATAGGACTGTTTTCAAATTACTCCTGAAAGTTAATAATGATGGAGACAGGTGCACCCTGGGAAGGCATTCTGCAACTGTGGAGTCACCACTGAAGAGACCCTGTCACAGGTCAGCACAACCAGGCAGCCCCTGGTGGAGGCACCATCAACAAGGCCTTACCTGTCCATTATAATCGCAATTTTGCCCAACATACACATTTTGACAATATCATTTTTTAAGTGAGGCGACTAGAACTGTGTATTGTATTGTCCCCTATTTTTTTTAATATTGCCAAACAGATCCATGCCCAAACACTAGACTTATTGAGATTTCTGGATGGGAAGAGTAGACAGTCTGCACCAAAATTCAGGGAACTTCAGGAACTGGCATACATTGAAAAGAGGTTGTGTTGTACAAAGGGCTAAGGAGACGCAGTTCAATTCAGGTCACCCTTAAAGACGAACCAACCTAAGTCACACTCTCCAAAACAATACCCCAGATGAAACAGAGCCATCCACTTCTCCATATTCTGCAATGCAGTTTCCCGGTAAAGTGTATGGAAATGCAGTTATTGGGGGCAGAGTGTATATAGAAATGCATAGGATGGGGGGGGACAGCATGTGAAAATGTATTTGGAAACTCCATTGTAGAACTGGAAAAGTAGTGTCTCCAGTTCTGGGCCTCACAGTTTAAGAAGGATTTTGACAAGCTGGAACGTGTGCAGAGGAGGGCGACCAAGATGATTGAGGGTCTGGAAACTAAGCCTTGAGAGGAACAGTTGAGGGAGTTGGGAGTGTTTAGCCTAGAGAAGTGGAGAGTGAGAGGAGATATGATAGCCAATAACTGCAGGGCTGTCCCATGGAAGATGGAGCAAGCTTTTTGGGGAGGACCCAAACCAATGGATCCAAATGACAAGAAAAGGGATTACAACTACACATTTGGAAGAACTTTCTAAGGTTGGCTGGCCATCTGTCAGGGGTTTATTAGCTGTGATTCTTGCATTAAAGGGGGTTGAACAAAAAAAAAACCACCCCAAAACACCTAGGGGGTGTTCCCTTCAAACTCTAGAATTATAGGATGATTATGAATATAATAAATAAATAAAAGATTTAAAAAATAAGTCAATGTGAATATGAATAGGAATATGTGATGAAGATTGGGGAAAGGGAAGTTACCCCATTTGTCCATTCCCTGCGCAAAGGAAGGGGCTGAGAAGTCCATCTCCATTGGCAAAACAACCATGCATGGGCATCCATAAGACTAGCCCCTTTCTTGTTGCGAATAAGGAAACCGCAGGCATGAAAAGCACCTTTGCTCCCCGTCTGTATCCTTGTCCTGCTTCCCTTTACACCTGAGTGCTCATATTCCGCACCCAGCTCCCAACCCAGTGAGGTCACTTCCTCCTGTTCTCTTGACTGCCTCCTTTCCTCTTTCCATGTACTTCCTTTCTCCCTTAGTTATGCCAAATCTTGTGGCACCAGTCCACTGAGAGGCATTGAGAGGAATCTTTTTGGAAAAGATGTTCATTCTGCAAAAAGAGAGAGAGAGAGAGAGTGCCAGCCAGCAGTCCTTGGGAAATGTTATCTGGTGTTGCAACATAAAGAATCCGGGAGGAATCAGCAACTGTAAAGATAGGAGAGTTTATAGGTGTGTCACTTTGGGGCAGAAGCCCACTTCATTCACTTGGCAGGAGGAGCTGGATGCCCCCTCCCCAAACACCAAAGGAGTGGCTTTTACCATAAGAACATAAACACAGACTATCAAGCTAGATCAATGGGGGCCAATCTAGTCCAGCATCCAGTTCTCAGTGGCCAACCAGGTGCACATTTTGGGAAACCCACAAGCGGGACCTGAGCACAAGAAGCCCTTTCCCCTCCTTTGATCTCCAACAACTGGGATTTAGAAGCATTACTGACTTCGACCTTGGACGCAGAGCACAGCCATCATGGTTAGCAGCCATTGAAAGCCTTATCTTCCATGAATTTGTCTAATCCTCTTTTAAAGCCATTCAAGTTGGTGTCCATCACTGGCACCCATGGAAGCAAGTTCCATAGTTCAACTATGTACCGAGAGAGATGCCAGGGTTAGAACCTGACACTTTCTGCATGGAAAGCAGATAGATGCTCTGACAACTCCCATCATCCTTGAACATTGGCCATGCTGGTAGAGACTGATGGGAGCTGGGGGCTCCATCAACAACTGGAGGGCGACACATCCCGCCTCTTCTGGAGTACTGTGTCCAGTTCTGGGCACCACAGTTCAAGAAGGACACTGACAAACTGGAACGTGTCCAGAGGAGGGCAACCAAAATGGTCAAAGGCCTGGAAACGATGCCTTATGAGGAACGGCTAAGGGAGCTGGGCATGTTTAGCCTGGAGAAGAGGAGGTTAAGGGGTGATATGATAGCCATGTTCAAATATATAAAAGGATGTCACATAGAGGAGGGAGAAAGGTTGTTTTCTGCTGCTCCAGAGAAGCGGACACGGAGCAATGGTTCCAAACTACAAGAAAAAAGATTCCACCTAAACATTAGGAAGAACTTCCTGACAGTAAGAGCTGTTCGACAGTGGAATTTGCTGCCAAGGAGTGTGGTGGAGTCTCCTTCTTTGGAGGTCTTTAAGCAGAGGCTTGACAACCATATGTCAGGAGTGCTCTGATGGTGTTTCCTGCTTGGCAGGGGGTTGGACTCGATGGCCCTTGTGGTCTCTTCCAACTCTATGATTCTATGATTCCCATGTCCATTCTTATGATCATTGAGGCAGAGCATAGTCACTGTGACTAGGAGCCACTGGTATCCTTATTTTCTGTGAACTTGTAGAATTCTTTTAAATTACAATAATTTGAAATCTTCCAGTGTTAGGCCTCATCTGCACCATACATCTAAAGCAGTATCATACCTCTTTGAACAGTCCTAACGTCCCTCAAAGAATCCTTGGAAATATAGTTTCTTAAGGGTGCCACAAGTTATTAGAACCCCATTCTCCACAGAGACCTAAAATTCCCATGGTTCCTGGGATGAGGGATTGTTAGTTAAACTTGTGGAAGATTGCAGTCAGACATAACTATGCATGAGTGCTTGTTAGTGTATGTAGGGCTTAAGACCACAAAGTTATATCCCTAGACTAAGCTAGATCATGCCCCCTCTTGTCTGATGAGGAATGGAAACCTTCTCTTCCTAGTCTTTACCTCTCTCCATGCCATATAACTGACCAAGGAAGATGTGTCTAAGCATTGCTGCAGTGCTTGAAGCTACCTTTTTGTATTTTCTACCCGAGTATTCTGCCTATATTCTCCTAGCTGCTGCTTGGATAAATGTATGTTTCTGACCTTTGGAACATTTTGTAAGTAAAGCATTTTAAACATACTTAACAGTGTATGCTCTGTTTATTGCAAGAGGGGTAGAAAGAGGGGAGCACTTTGCAGACTAAATGCAATATGCTAAAGGTTTAACAGCCTACATTCCTAACACTTCACTGTGCTGCTTGACTTTTTGAGTTTAAATTCTGCTTCTGGGGGCTGTCTCCTGCTGGAGAGCGTGTAATACCCCCATTTTGAATCCAAGCACCCAGCCAATTATTTTATTATTTGTCACACAGGGACCTTATATTTTTCCTCCCATAAAAGTAATCTGGGAACTGTAGTTATTTGAGGGGAATATGGGTCCCCTAACAACTCTAAGCACCTTTAACAAACTACATGCCCCAGGATTATTTGGGGGATGCTATGACTGCTGAAAGTGATATGATACTGCTTTGAACAAATTGTGCAGATGGGACCTACAGCATGCTCAGAATTGACCCACTGAAATTCATGGTCATAGTAAACTTAGCTACATGAATTCCAACAGGTCTACTCTGAGAAGAATTTAGTAAGCTGCATTCCATTATGGTCTAAAGAGCCCCCAACCCCATAAAAGCAGTTCTTAGCATGGTCCACCTAGCTCAGTCTTGCCTACACTGGCTGGCAGTAATAGCCCTCCTAGGGTTTCAGTCAGGGGACATTACCAGCCCTACCTTGAGATATAATCATGGGACCTGCATGTGAAGCAACTGTTGCCTCACTGAGCTATGTCTGTTTTCCTAAAAATACAATAAGATTGAGGTTCTCAACATTATGAATAAATGGATGAAAAACAGGAACATGCCTTCTTCTGAGACAGACTGGTCATGTCAGTCTAGCTCTGTGCTGTCTACACTGACTGGCAGCAGCTCTCTAGAATTTTAGGCAAGGGATGTTCCAAGCCCTACCTGGAGACACTGCCAGGGATTGAACCGGAGACCTTCAGCATGCAAAGCTGATGCTCTACCACAGAGCTACACTTTCCAAGTCAGACCATTGGAGCCCATCTAGCTCTGTGCTGTCTACACTGACTGGCAGCAGATTTCTAGAATTTTAGGCATGGGATATGGAAATGCCAGGGATTGAACCTGGGACCTTCTGCATGCAAAGCTGCTGCTCTAACCAGGGAGCAGCAAGCCCTTTCCCATCATCTTCCCCCTGCACTTTTTATGTGTGTTGTTGCTCCTGATAGATTAAAAAAAAATGCATAAAGTCTCACAGAATCATAGAGTTGGAAGGGACCCAAAGGGACATCTAGTCCAACCCTCCCTGCAATGCAGGAATCTCAGCTAAAGCACCCACGACAGATGGCCATCCAACCTATTTTATCATGCCTATGATGAAATAAAACAAAAACGTAGGTGAAAATATAAAACAGAGACTTGCACACAATGCAAAAGAGGTAGAGAGAGAGATAGATCGTCTGCCATCTCTGTTGCCCAGCTGAGTTTCTGCGCGGTGTTGCAAGGGGCTGTGAGCTGCCTCCTTCTCCCACTGCCTCCTCGCCTCCTCGCCTGCTGCCTCCCTTGGAAGTCGATACAAAGGCTTCCTATCCCAGCAGCCTCCACTAATGGCCGACCTCGCTGTTGTCCTCAATGCATTGCCTGTCCCAGATACAGCGGCTGGTTGCTGTAGCAACTGAGCTCTGACTAATCATTTGCGCAATGACCTTTTTCCCCCCAGAGAGAGGGAGGGAGGGAGGCAGGCTTGCAAAGCGAGCTTGGGAGAGAAATAAGCTATAGAGAAGCGAGTCCAGAGCGGAGGCTCCAGAAAGGGGGCGCGGGGAAAGCGCTGAGACCCTCGCCCACAATCGGCTTGCATTTCTGGATTTTTCTTTAAACGGGTGATTGCGGTTTTTTGATGCTGCATTTTTCTGGGGCCCTTAGGCAGCTGCCTCTGGTGGTAAAAGCTAGGCGAGGGGCAGGTGGGAACCCGCCAGTTGTTTATCCTGTGCTGCCCGCCCCTTCTATTCCGCTCAGCGGGAAAATAGGTGGTGGTCTGTGTGGTCACATCCACAACATCCACATTGAACACCTACTGGAAGAATCCTGAAAACTGTAGTTTGTTAAGGGTGCTGGAAACTGTAGTTCTGCAAGGGGAAAGCGGCAGCTCCCAGATGCTTTGGTGGAAGCTACTTGCAGGTGGTGCTGTGGGTTAAACCACTGAGCCTAGGGCTTGCTGATCAGAATGTCAGCGGTTCAAATCCCCGCGACCAAGTAAGCTCCCATTGTTCGGTCCCAGCTCCTGCCAACCTAGCAGTTTGAAAGCATGCCAGTGCAAGTAGATAAATAGGTACTGCTCTGGTGGGAAGGTAAACAGTGTTTCCGTGCGCTGCTCTGGTTTGTCAGAAGTGGCTTAGTCATGCTGGCCACATGACCCGGAAGCTGTCAGCGGACAAACACCGGCTCCCTTGGCCAGTAAAACAAGATGAGCACCACAACCCCAGAGTCGTCCGTGACTGGATCTAACAGTTAGGGGTCCCTTACCTTTTCCTTTACTTGCATTAAACATGCTTGAATTGTACAGCATAGAATCACAGAATTGTATATTTTGGAAGGGACCCAGGGGGCGACTAGTCCATCCCCCTAGAATGTAGGAATCACAGAGCCCATCTTCCATGCATTAAATCAGTGTTCTTCAAACTTTGGCCTTCCAGATATTGCTGGACTACAACTCCCACCATCCTGACTGGGGGTGATGGGAGTCCTGTAACATCTGGAGGGCACCAGGCTGGGCAAAGCCGATCTTAGGTACCAGACCCCATTAACATTTCATCTCAAACTCTGGGGAGAACTTAAGGTTCACACAGGAGAATATGGGACTTGATATATCTCAGCCCTGGACTACGTCAGACTTTTTAAGTCAAGGCTATCATTTTGAATTAAGCCTGGAAACCAGCTTTAAGACCACGTCTCTCTATAGAGGGCAATCCTCTATTTGGAGGCATTATTTGTTGCAGTGTTCTTCAACCCTGAGTGCTCTGGGTGCTGCTAGACTACAGTACCTATCATCCCTGACCATTGTCCAAGCTGGGAATGATGGTATTTGTGGTGCAACCTTGGGTACCCAAAGTTGAAGAAGACCACCATAAATGAAGGTCCTGCCCTCAAGTGTGCTGGAGGATGCTCTCTTCTTGCTGGGAGTGAAATCAGATTCCAACTGCTATCCCAGTGGGCTTCTGTTTGTGGGATGCAGTCCAGGAGTTGGACTTGTATGCAATAGCAATTCTCCACACCTCTGATTCCTAGGAAGTAGTATCCAGAGGTATACTGTCTCAGATAGTGATGGTAGAACAGAAGATCCTGGCTGCTGGAACAGGCCAAAGGGGGCTTATGTAGCTCAGCATCGGTAGAGCATGAGGCTCTTAATCTCGTGGGTTTGAGCCTCACGGGCAAAAGATTCCTGCATGGAAAGGGGTTGGACTAGATGACCCTCATGGTCCCTTCCAACTCTACTGCTATTCTGTCCTGTTCTCAGAGTGGCCAGCCAGATGCAACAGTGGGAAGCCTACAAGCAGGACCTGAAAACAGATCTCCAGCACAGGTTTCCATCAACTGGAATTCAGAAGCGCACAGTCTCTTGCAGTGGAGGCACAGCATAGCTAGTAGCCATTAATAGCCTTATCCTCCTCCACAAATTTATCTCATCCTCTTTTAAAGCCGTCTAGGTTGGTGGCCATCACTGCCTCCTGTGGGAGGGAGTTCCACAGTCTGACTACGCACTGCATGAAGGACTTTTTTTATGTGTCCCGAATCTTCCAACATTCAGCTTCATTGGATGTGCCCGACTTCTAGCATTATGACAGAGGGAGATTTTCTCTACACTAGGCATAACTGTATCTACTTCCATCATGCCTCTTCCTTATTGCATTTTCTTTAAACAACAACAACAAAGACCCAAATTGTTGCAACCATTCCTCATAGGGGATTTACTCTATCCCCTCTACCATTTCCATTGCCCTTTTCTGAACCTTTTCCAGCTGACAAGTCTGGTGGCATCATTATGGGGGACTTGGGTGATCCAGCTCCTGTGAATGAGAAGGGGGTTGGGGGGTGTCTGGGAGTTCTCAGTTTCCAGCCTCTTTGGTTTACCAAAATGATATTTAGGGGGGTGGAATCCCCAGGGACACAGTGGAGAATAAGTCTGCTAGTCGGGTGGCTGTGAAGCTGCTGATCAGTGGCTAAGTTCACTTCCATGATCAGAGGAAGTGGGCCACTGAATACATAATCCACAGCCATTCTATCTGGCTCTATGAGAGGAAGAGAGCTGGAATTATAGTACCTCTCCATCTGCTCTCCTGGAAGACCAGCTACTTTTGGCTCCTTCTCTGCTTGAAATTTTTCCATTCCAGATGGTCTTTACAAGAACTCTACAACTAAGAAATAATTCCTGAGTTGTTTTTCTTCTTCTTCTTCTTCTTCTTCTTCTTCTTCTTCTTCTTCTTCTTCTTCTTCCCTCCCATTCCTTTTTCCTTTTGTGTTATGTAGGTTTGGATAAAAATGCTTTAAAAATAAGAAGAAGATAGTACTGGGCGTCAACAGGAGCGGCAGCCTGTTGCCTTCTTTTCAAATAATTTTAGTTGAAATTTTAAAAGTATAAGAAAAGGAAAAATTTACAGAAGAAGAAAGAAAAAGAGGTGAGAGGGAGGAGATACCCAAATAGAAGCATTATATAGCATCCACACAGGCATGGAACATGAGTACAGCAGAATATTGCTAAGGTTTAACAAAAAAACCTGCACATTTTTAGAAAAGAAAATATGTTGAAAATGTGGTGGATCAAACAAAAATTTAATGAATCTTAATTTCCTTGCTTATTTATCATATATACAACATAGTAACAGAGAGATGATAAAAATAAACTATGATAAAATAAAATAGCATGGGTGTATTGTATCTTATTGAGTGTAGTTTCATGTAACCCATAGAATAAGCTGCTAGAGGGCAGGGGTGGCCTGTGCCATTTCACATCCTGAGGCAAAATGGGAAGGTGCCACACTACCACTACTACCCCAACTTGCTGCTGCCCATTCCTTATTGAAGCCTTGTTTGCTGGGGTCATACAGCTGTGGCTTTCAGGTTCCAACACGATCTCTCAAGAGGAGGTCTATGAGATCTCGGTGGGACCTGGGAGCCACAGCCATGTCTCCTCACTTCTCCCGTGGTAAGAGTTGTTTTTCAGTGGAACAGACTCCCTCGAAAGTTGGTGGGCTCTCCTTCGTTGGAGGTTTTTAAGCAGAGGTTGGGTGACCATCAATCAGGGACCCTTTAGTTGTGATTCCTGCATTTCACTGGCCTGGACTGAATAACGCTTGAGGTCCCTTTCAACTCTACAATTATGTGATTCTATTATTGTCAAAGCACACTGGGAAATGTAGATCTGTGATGGCAACTGGGTGGGGGGGGGCGTCCTAAGAACTCTCAGTACCTTTAACACAATAGAGTTTCTATAATTATTTTGAGGAAGCCATTGACGATTGAAAGCATCATCATAGTGGTTTCACTACATGGTGTGAATGTGGCCTGAGCGAGCCACACTTTGATCCAGCAAGGTGCTCCTTCAGGTTGTTAAGCGAGAGTGCAGACTCAGCATCACTTCACACACAGAGATCAGTTCTAATGCCTTAATTCTTCAGAGAGTTTCAGATGTAAACTCCTGTTTTGTATATGTAGCTCACGTCAGCAGACCGGGAGAATTCAAGTGAAAACAGAAAGCAGAACATGCCTTAGAGGAGTGGGAAATTGATGGCCCTCTAGATGCTGTTGGACCAGTGAGTGTGGCCAATCAAGGATGATGGGAGTTGGATTCCAACACCTGAGGGAAGCGGGAATGTGTGGCCCTCCAGTTGTTGATGGAGCCCCCAGCTCCCATTAGTCTCTACCAGCATGGTCAATGTTCAAGGATGATGGAAGTTGTCAGAGCATCTACTCTGCATGCAGAAAGTGCCAGGGTCTAACCCTAGTATCTCTTTCACTCAGTTCATCGCTGAACCATGGAACTTGCTCCCATGGGTGGAAATGATGGCCACCAACTTAGATGGCTTTCAAAGAGTAGACAAATTCATGGAGGTTAAGGCTTTCAATTGCTATAGCCAGGATGCTTATGGCCTGTCTCAATGGTCTGAATCCCAGTTGATGGAAATCACAGGAGAGGAAAAGGCTCTTGTGCTCATGTCCTGCTTGTGGGTTTCCCAAAATGGGCACCTGGTTGGCCACTGAGAACAGGATGCTGGACTAGATTTGCCCCCATTGATCTACCCTGATCATCTTTGTTTATGCTCCAGCTCCTCCTGCCAAGTGAATGAAGTGGGCTTCTGTCCCAAAGTAACACACCTACAAACTCTCCTATCTTTGTAGTTGCTGATTCCTCCCTGATTCGTTATGTTGCCACACCAGATAACAGGCAGCAATGCTTCTGAATCCCAGTTGCTGGAAGCTACAGGAAGGGAGAGGGGCTCTTGTGCTCAGGTCCTCCTTGTCTCAATGAGATGAACATTAGGTGGGCTGGTTCGCCATCAGTCTAGGTCCACATAATCTCCACATCCCTGTATCACAAGGGGACTTCCTCAGGCCTGGGATCCAAATGCAGCCCTCCAGGCCTCTCAATCTGGCCCTTTGGTACTCACCTTGGGCTACACCTTCTCAGCCAGACCTGCTCTCCCCAGAGCGCACCCTCCGTATGCACTTTTGGCTGTCTGGAAATGCTCCCTCAGACTCTTATCATGGCTCTCATGTGCCTCAGAGGATAGAAGAGGAGTGGGAGTGATCACTGGAGTGAATTTACATGGTCTTAGCAGAAAGGTTGTAAAGAATTAAGTTAAATTGGATTGTTAATGGGTTAAAGTGAAAAATTCAAGGTTAAATTGTGTTAAGATAAATTTATGGAACAAAATCTGAGAAAGAGGGAAAGGACTTGCTGAAACAATTATGAATTAGAATACAAAAAGGGAGGCGTGAGGAAGTCAAGGAAATAAGTAAATGAAGGATAAAGATATGAAAATACTGGATGTTAGTGTTTTTTAAATGTTATTGTTATTGTTTACTTGTATTGTTTTTTTCCTCTTTTTAGTATTGTATCTTCTTTATAGTTTTGAAGTATTGTAATTTTCCCCCCCTTCTTCTTCTTATTGTCTGTTTTTCTTTTATTTGTAATTGTTAAACCTTAATAAATATTTTTTTAAAAAAAAGAGTGGGAGTGATAAACTCCCAGCCGGAAACCAATGTCCCCACTGCGGAAGGACCTGTAGATCCAGAATTTGCCTCCACAGTCACTTACGGACTCATTGTTAAAACCGTGTTTATGGAAGACAATCTTACTCGGCTACGAGCAATTGCCAAGGAAGAAAGAAGGAGTGCATGAGAGGTAACAGAAAAACCCACCCAGTACTGTGCTAAAGCAAAAATGTACACTTGTCGCTCTGCCCATGTTCACCTCTGCCCACCACACACCCTAGCATGTGGCCCCCAAAAAGGTCATCCGTATGGGAATGCAGGTCTCGGTCAGCAACAAAGTTCCTCATCACTGAGCTGCAATTCATGCAATTTTGGAACCTATTTGCAGCAACACAACATTCAGCGTTTCATGGGGGCCCAGTGGTGATTTTCCTCCTGAGTGGAGGGTAAGGGAGCTGCCCCTAGCAAAGTAAACAAGTACAGGAGCATGGATTTGAAACCCTCTTTTCTTTTGGTAACAGCACAGCAGCGTTCCAAAAACAGGCTTTTGCTCTCCCCCCCCCCTTTTTTTTTCTTTTTTGCTTGCTGGTGGTGTTGCCTGGGTTTCATCAGAAGAACCCAACACACGGAGAGAAAGACACTGTTTGTTTGTCGGTTCCCTCTCAGCGCACAGCAAAGAAGGAACTCAGATTTCAAGACCTCGCCCTAATCCTGTGGAGAGCCCCATCCTGTTCTTGTGCAACCGGGCTGCCGGGAATGAGGAAGTGGGGCAGACAGGGTGGAGCACGGAGGGGGAGGAGCGGTCAAACTGGAGACAGGCTGCCTCTGAGCTGTGTTGCCTGGAAGGCTCGTCTCCGGCAGACGGCAGCGGAGGGAGGGAGGGAGGACGAATGTGCAGAGCCTCCGTGCTTAACTTGTGTGCGAGGCGCATTCCTCAGCACAGCCCGGATCTCAAAAGGCAGCAATTCGGGTCTGATTGCACAAGCGCGCGCGCGCGCGCGCACACACACACACACACGCCCACAGCATTTCCTCTTATTTTCTCCAACATATGCTCCAACAGGCCCTTTTTACTTGGACAGTCCATAGTATTTTTTTCCTGTCAATTTTGAACCAAAACTCTGTACATTATTCCAAATGTGGCTGCATGCATACATACATTTAAAACATCCCCACCACCACCACTACTACTATTCCAATGGGGCTGTGCGGCATCCAAGAAAGGAAATTACTGCTAAACATCAAGAAGAACTTGCTGGCAGTAAGAGCTGTTCAGCAGTGGAAGTGACACCCAGGAGAGGTGGTGGACTCTCCTTCCTTGGAGGTTTTTAAACAGAGGTTAGATGGCCATCTGTCTTGTATGATCTAGTTCAGATTCCTGCATTGCGGGAGGGGGGTAGACTAGATTATCAGGGTACCTTCAACTCTAGAATTCTAGGGTTTATTATTAATTAATCCAAACGGAGCTGGGTACAATACATTTAAATCATTATTATTATATTCCAATAAGGCTGTTTACCAGACATTAAAAGCATATGCATTCATTCATTCAAGGGAAGTCATAATATCACTCTACAGTGGTACCTCGGGTTAAGAACTTAATTCGTTCTGGAGGTCCGTTCTTAACCTGAAACTGTTCTTAGCCTGAAGCACCACTTTAGCTAATTTGGGCCTCCCGCTGCTGCCGCGCCACCAGAGCACAATTTCTGTTCTCATCCTGAAGCAAAGTTCTTAACCCGAGGTACTATTTCTGGGTTAGCAGAGTCTGTAACCTGAAGCATCTGTAACCCGAGGTACCACTGTATTCTCCTTTGGTCAGACCACACCTGGGGTCTGTGTCCAGTTCTGTCCAGCACAGTTTAAGGAGCATTCTGACAAGCTGGAAAGTGTGCAGAAGAAGGTGATCAAGATGATGCAAGGGTTTTGGAAATCAAGCCTTGCAAAATCTGGAGGTTCTCCATCCCTCTTAAAAGGTGCACTTGGACTATTAGTCAATTGCCTTGTAAATGATGTGTGAAATTTTAGCCTATAGCTCCCCACCACCATGCAGAACAGGTAGGAGACTTGTAGAAGCAAGAATATTGTGACTTTGGCCCCCCTTGGGTCGATTGTGGCAAAAGGGCTTTGCAAACAGATTCACCCCACCCCTACGCTTCTCTGGGTAATGTGGCAGCAATATAAACAAGCAACACAGAAGCCACCTATAATCTGTCAGCTGTCCCTGACATCATATCCTGTCATTTCCAATGAGGTGTTCCACCTCCTGGTGAATATTCACTTTGTCCTCACTTCTGCTCCAGCCCAACTATATACTAGCCAAGATTGGGGAACGGCCCCACTTAGGTGATAAAGCTGTCACTACAGATCATACATCCCAAGTCAATTTCTCTCTGGTGGAGCAAGCAAGTCCTCAGAGGGGAAACTGACATGACATTGATAGGATCTCATAGATGGCTACTCTTGCGTTCTGATGTTCTACCTTCATTGTAGGAGGCAGTATGTCTCTGAACAATAGTTGCTGGAAACCCCAGGAGGGGAGATTGCTCTTGCACAGTTCTTGCTTGTGGGTTTCCCATAAGCCTCTGGATAGTCACTCTGAGAACAGGATGCTGGGCTAGGTGGACCTTTGGCCTGATGCACCAAGGCACTTACTATGTTCTTATGATCATGCATGCAGATCCGGCAAACAGAGGAAGTTTCCTGACATGTGAACCCCAGTGGTTGCAAGCCCTGAGAGAACAGCCGTTTCATTTCTGCCCAAGGAATCAGCCTACACACTAAAATGTTAGCTAAGCTTGGGGAACTAGTGAAAATCAAAACAATTATTTACGTCTTGAGAATGATACTGCTGTTAGACTGAAGGCTGCTTTTCAAGCCTCATTTGCTTTCCAGAAAACTGACATAAGAACATAAGAAGAGCCTGCTGGATCAGGCCAATGGCCCACCTAGTCTAGCTTCCTGTTCCCACAGTAGCCAATCAGATACCCCTTGGAAAGCCTACAAGCTGGATTCAAGCACATGAACACTTTCCCTTCCCGCAAGTTCCAGCAACTCAGAAGGATTGCTGCCTGCAACTGCAGAGGCAGAGCATAGCCCTCATGGCTAGTAGCCATTGATAGCATGCTTCTTTATGAATTTGTCTCATCCTCTTTTAAAGCCATCCAGGATGGTGGCCATCACTGCCTCCTGTGGGAGGGAGCACCATGATTTATCTATGTGCTGTGTGAAGAAGTACTGTCTTTCATTTCTCCTGAATCTTCCAACATCAGTTTTCACAGGATGTCCATGAGTTCTAGTTCTAGTTCTAGTTCTATGAGAGAGGGAGATAAAGGCTCAGAAACACGAGGACTAGTGTACAGTGGTACCTCGGGTTACAGAAGCTTCAGGTTACACGTTTTCAGGTTGCGTACTGCGGGAAACCTGGAAGTACTGGAAAGGGTTACTTCCGGGTTTTGCCGCTTGCGCATGCGCAGAAGCGCTAAATTGTGCTTCGTGCATCCACAGAAGCGCCAAATCGCGTCATGCGCAGACGTGGCGCTGCAGGTTATGAATGCTGTGGGTGGAGACGTGCCTCCGTCATGGATTATGTCCGCAACCCGAGGTTCCACTGTATTGTCTATTTTTCACTTTTCTAGAAAATAAGAATGGTGTGTATGGGGTTCAGCTATGAATGATGTAGACTTCAAAGATCACTAGTCTTCCAGGAGAAGCGCTCTGGGGGCTCATACAGTGGTACCTCTGGTTACGACCTTAATTCGTTCAAAAGTTCCATTTTTAACCTGAAACCATTCTTAATCTGAGGTACCACTTTAGCTAATGGGGCCTGCTGCTGCCACCGCACCGCCGCCACACAATTTCTGTTCTCATCCTGAGGTAAAGTTCTTAACCCGAGATACTACTTCCGGGTTAGCGGAGTCTGTAACCTGAAGTTTTTGTAACCCGAAGTGTTTGTAACCTGAGGTACCACTGTAATGCTTCCTCAAGGTAGAGGCAAGAATTAGAACGGGGAGAGGCAAGGTGGCTCCCTCCAGATGATGTTGAACTACAATTCCCATTAACCTCAGCCAGAATGGTCAACGGCCAGAGACAATAGCCGTGGCTGGGTGAAGGACAGTCAATTCCATTTCCCAGGAAATGGATCTAATTCAAACTTTCTGAAACATGGCAATAATAACACCAAAACACAACCATCCTTCAAAATCCATAAAACGGTGCATGTTTTGTGAAAATGACAAACAGAAAGGCATTTAAATATTAGGAACAATTGCTTTGCCAAAATGTGTGTGTTAGACAAAATTGTATATAACAGGGGGGTATATCAGAAGAAATTCCCACTAAAATGCTGATGATTAAAAAAACAAAACGCAGGCTGATGTAGAAATGTGAAGAACTAAACTTAAGAGTTGAAGAATGAAAAACCGAGGGAAACTGAAATGGGCAAATTTGTTCATCCCTAGTTGAGGATGCTGAGAACTTGAGGATGACTATCTCTCAGGCCCAATGGTGACTGGAACCTATTGTGGCTGGTGCAGCAGAAGGCAGGGAGCCCCCACAGTAGGTGGAGCCAGAGCCAATCACAGATGGAGCCAACTAGTTCTAGTTTTGTCCTCATCCTCCTCCTTGCTAAGTTATGCAAGGGCATCACTGAGACTTATGGAGGAGGAAGGGCAGGCAGGTTGGACTGGTTATATATAGGAAGGCAGGCAGGTGGGGGCTGGCTGAGGGCAGTGAGGTTGGTGGGGTAGTGCCCCATTTGCCCGAATGGACCAGCCTCCACTGGTAGGGCAGAAGTCAGGGAGACCAACAGTAGGTGGTGCCAGAGTCCATGCCAGGCAAAGTCACACCCTGATTGGTTGTACTAAGAAGGCAGGCAAGTGGAGACTGGCTGCAGGCAGATTGAGGCTGGTAGAGTCATGCTCCATCTGCTCTAAGAGACCAGCCCCTACTGGTTAGTCTACTCCCTGCAGCCTAGAATGTAGCCAAAGATTACG
Organism: Podarcis erhardii; assembly: GCF_964252035.2. Taxonomy (NCBI): domain Eukaryota; kingdom Metazoa; phylum Chordata; class Lepidosauria; order Squamata; family Lacertidae; genus Podarcis; species Podarcis erhardii. Next base: position 34,607,461 of record NC_138504.1, read on the forward strand.
GAAGAAAAGGTGGGAACAAAACAGGATGTTCTAGTTAGAATTTCAGATCCTGGGATGAGAACCTGGGGCCGTTTCTTCCCTTCCTCCTTCTCCCTCCCAAGCTTATTGAGCAGGCAGGGAATTTGTGGGGTGGGGCAGGGGGAGTGCTTTTGAGTGCCTGCCAGGAACTCAGATATGCGTCTCTGCCGTCACCAAGCCGAAAGAGATTATTCTCTGGATCTCCTGTGCTGTTTATCAACAGCACTTAGGGCTGCAGATGTGCCGGTTTGGGGGGGGGGGTTTAAGAGAAATAATTTCTGTAACCTCAGAAGGAGTGAGGAAGTGGGGGAGAGAGCAGGCTTTTTGCAAACAAGGAAGAGACATCTACAGGGAAAGCCGAGGTTGTTAACGAAGCAGCAAGTGATCACTACCCTAGGAGGCAACAAAGCAGAACTAAAATTCCTTCTGGAGGCGTGGCGGACTTGATCCAGTGGGACATTCTCCCACACAAGCGTTGACACCATGAGCACATACGCAGAGCCTGCTGGAGCAGATCAATGGTCCATCTAGTCTAGCATCAGATGCCCATTATAGGAAGCCCATAAGCAGGACCTGAGCACAAGAGCTCTCTGCCCACCTGTGGCTTCCAGCAACAGGCATCCAAAATAATTGCTGGCTTAGACAAAACAGCCATCACAGCTAGTACCAATTGATGACACTATCAACAAGACTTGCGCAAGATTATCTCTGAGGGCAGAGGTGGCAAACCTCTGGCCTGTGGGCTGGACTTGGCCCCAAGGCATCTCTCTCTGGTCCTTGGAATCTGGTTGGCCTATGTGAGAACAGGATGCTAAACTAGATTGGCTTGGTTCAGCAGGCTCTTACATTCTTTTGTTGTTAATCTAGAAAGTGTCAGTTCAGCAAATGTGAAAGAGAGGTATCTGCAGCAAACAAAATCAGCTTTGTATGGGAAATCACCTTGGACACTGGTATCTCGTCCGTCCGTCCCCACCAGCACTGCCCAGCTGCATCTCTGGATGGGTGTCTTCTGTTGCCCCTCTGTGGATGTCTCTCCCTCTGGCAGGGTGCCTCTTTCCCAATGAGGAGGGGAAGCACCCTTCAAAGGCCAGACTTAGCTCCTCGGCTCACAGTGAGAGGTCCACCATCCAGCTGAGCCACTTCAACACAGACCGCAAGTAAATCAACCAGACAGGAGGGGAGGAAAAAAACAGGGGAGGGGGACAAGATGAGATAACTGAGAGAAGAAAAGTTGTGCGGGGGTGGGGGGGATAGCAAAAGCCAAAGAGGAGGAGAAAAAAGAGAAGGAGATTCCATACAGGAGAGTAAGGCAGTAGACCAGCAGGAGCTCAATGGAAGATGGAGCAGCAAATTCCTGAGTTGCACTCAGCAAATATGATTCAGAAACTTTAATAAGAAGGTTAGAGAGGGTGATCTAACCTGCTCTTGTTCCCCAGGGCAAGGAGATCTCCTTGGCTGAACCCCTTTCCGAGCAGAGTAGAGGGACCTTTTCAGTTTTTGATGTCCCCTGCATTTTGGTGCATACCTGCCTGCCCATCTGGAAATTCTGACAAGTCTACTATTTCGGCATGGATCTGTTGGGTATTATTAAGGAACAGGGAACAATTCCATGCACAGCACTGGTCTCCTCCCTTCAGAAAGGATATTGCAGAGCTGGGAAAAGTCCAGGAAAGGACAACCCAAATGATCAAGGGGATGGAATGACCCCCTACAAGGAAAGGTTGCAGTGTTTGGAACTTTTGGGTTCAGAGAAAAGGCAAGTGAGATGCAATGTGATAGAAGCAAGCTTGTTTCCTCCTGCTCTGGAGGCTAGGACCCAAACCAATGGATTCAAGTTACAAGAAAAGAGATTCCAACTAAATATCAGGAAGAACTTTTTGGCATTAAGAGCTGTTTGTTTAACAGACTCCCTCATGAGGTGGTGGACTCTCCTTGCTTGGAGGTTTTTGAACAGAGGTTGGGTGGCCATCTGTCATGGATCCTTTAGTTGAGATTCCTTCATTGCAGGGGGGTGGACTAGATGACCCTTGGGGTCCCTTCCAGCTCTACAATTCTAAGATTCTGTGATACTAAGTGCATTAAATTATTCATGGCATGGAGAAAGTAGATAATACTAGAACTTATGGACATCCCATGAAGCCGAAAGTGGGAAGATTCAGGAGAGACAAAAGGGACTTCTTCATGCAGTGCAGAGTTAAACTGTGGAACTCGCTCCCACAGGAGGCAGTGATGACCACCAACATGGATGACTTTAAAAGAGGATTGGACAAATTAAAGGAGGAGGAGAAGGCTGTCAATAGCTATTAGTCATGACGGCTGTACCAGTGTGGTGAAGTGGTTAGGCAGCCTTTCTCAACCTTGGGTCTCTAGATATTGTTAGACTACAACTCCCATCATCTTTAGTGAAATATACTCGGAGTCACTAGCAGGACCAGAGGTCAGGAATGATGAGAGTTGTAGTCCAACAACTTCCGGGGCCCCAAGGTTGAGAAACGCTGGGTTAGAATGTTGAACTGTGATATGTGAGACCAGGGTTCAAATCCCCATTTGGCCTGGTCTCTCGGGTCCTAGGTCAACACTCTAACCACTCCAACACACCAGATACAACCTGATATAAATATTATTTGTATACCGCACATTTCCCCCAAGGAGCTCAAGGTGACATACATGGTTCTCCCAATCCTGGTTTAGTCCTACAACAATATAGTGTGGTAGGTTATAGGCTGACAGTGACTGGCCCTGAAGGTCATCTGGTGAGCTTTGTGGCCAAGTGGGGGAACTGAAGTCCACATCTCCCAGGTCCTAGTCCAGCACTCTAATCACTACACCAGACCAATCCATGAATCACTGGGTCCCGATCTACACTTCAGCCCAGGAGCTGCAGGTCTGGCCAGCACCTGTTGGAATGTCACAAAAACCAAACCCCTCAAGCAAAGTGTAAGCTTACAACATCTGCGGCTTTCTTTGCATCATGAGAATGTGACACCCATGTGGTCCTTGCATGCGCCATGGCCTGGGTGACAGTTCAAATAGTGTGTTCATCAGTCCACAGCACATTGCACATTTAGTTGCACATTAGCTTCATATGGGGGAGCACTACATTTCTACATATTTCCCAGAAGCAGGAAATCTGCAATCAGAGCTCAGAGGCACAGGAGTTCCAACTCAGAGGAAGTCCACTAGGAGTCTAAGAGGGCAGATTTCCCACCAGTTGCTGCTCAGTGGTAGAGCACCTGAGCAGGAGGAACTTGCAGCAAAGTGTTGCCACTCAGTGTTCTAGCCTGCCAGCCACACCTCTTTCAAGATACAGTGCTACCTTGGTTCTCAAAAGCCTTGGTACTCAAACAACTTGGAACGCAAACACTGCAAACCCGGAAGCGTTCCAGTTTGCGAACTTTTTTCAGAAGCCAAACGTGCTCTGTTTTGAGTGTTGCGCTTCCAATTTGAGTGCCATACTTCCATTTTGAGTGTTACGCTGAGGTCTGTCTGTTTTTGCTATTTATTTTGCATTTTTGTTTTTGCGGCTTGTTTGTTTTCTTTTTGTGACTGTGTGGAACCCAGTTCAGCTACTGATTGATTGATTGATTGATTGATTGTGTGACTGCAGTACATTGTTTATTGCTTTCATTTTATGGATCAATGGTCTCTTTAGATAGTAAAATTCATGTTAAATTGCTGTTTTAGGGGTTGTTTTGAAAAGTCTGGAATGGATTAATTCATTTTGCATTACTTTCTATGGGAAAGCGTGCCTTGGTTTTGGAACACTTTGGTTTTGGAACAGGCTTCCAGAACGGATTAAGTTTGAGAACCAATATACAGTCATACCTAAGGTTACGAATGCTGCGGGTTGCGTGTTTTTGGGTTGCGGACCATGCCAAACCCGGAAGAACCAGAACGGGATACTTCCAGGTTTCAGCCCTCACGCATGCACAGAAGCTCAAAATGACATAATGTGCATGCACAGAAGCGCCGAATCGCGAATTACGAACGCTGCGGGTTGCGAACGTGCCTCCCACACAGATCACGTTCGCCACCTGAGGTATGATTGTACCACTGTACTCAATTTCATGTCATTCCCCCACTATTTTTCTGTTCCTTTCCCAAAACGGTTGGTCAGCATTCTCCAGCTGCTGAGTATTTTCAGGCTGGATCTAGACGCATCAAAAAAACGTTTCAGGAAAATGTGCTGTAAACTTCATAATGGGAAATCACATTGTCAAAAGACAGATCTCTATAGTGCCATCTGGTGTCACAGTGTTATAACACATTTAAAACGTTTTTTGTTTGTTTGTGGGGTTTTTTACTAACGTAGCTGAGTTCTCAGTCCTCATCAAGCTGTTCTTTTCTGAAGTTCTTCTTTTCTTCCTTTAAGAAACCATGGGGTTTCCTCAGGGATGCTGAATTTTCCCTCTTGATTCCCATGTTAGCTACATTGTCATTGTAACCCAGTGCTGGAGATTGCTATTAGAGTGTAGAAGCAAGACCTGCAACAAGATTTTCACTTAACCATTCTTAATTTCTTAATTTTAGATCTTTGTAACCAACTCTGGGGTCTGCTGGTGTAGGGCAAGTAAAAAAATAATACAGTCATACCTCGGGTTGAAGTAGCATCGGGTTAAGCATTTTCGGGTTGCGCTCTGCGGCAACCCGGAAGTAACGGAGCGCGTTACTTCCGGGTTTCGCCGCTTGCGCATGTGCAGATGCTCAAAATGACGTCATGCGCAGAAGTGATGAAATGCGACCCGTGCAGATGTGCGGATGCGAGTTGCGTTCGCTTCAGGATGCGAACAGGGCTCTGGAACAGATCCCGTTTGCATCCAGAGGTACCACTGTACTGATAATTGTTGTTTGTTATTATGGTGTGCTCTTGTTCAGGGACCCAACCCAATCAACCAGATGTGCTCTTTTTCAGGCTCTCCTTTCCTCTCCATTCCTCTCAACTCTGTTTTCCACTTCCCATCCAATAGATAGTGAGTATTCCATGGCCCCTGAGTTCTTGTTTTCTCTCTAATTTTTACCATAATTTTTAATAATAATAATTAATAATAATAATAATAATAATAATAATAATAATAATTTATTATTTATACCCCGCCCATCTGGCTGGGCTTCCCCAGCCACTCTGGGCGGCTTCCCAAAAAATATCAAAACACTATAATACATCAAACATTAAAAGCTTCCCTAAATAGGGCTGCCTTCAGATGTCTTCTAAAAGTCTGGTAGTTGTTGTTCTCTTTGACATCTGGTGGGAGGGCGTTCCACAGGGCGGGCACCACCATCGATAAGGCCCTCTGCCTGGTTCCCTGTAACTTGGCTTCTCGCAGTGAGGGAACCGCCAGAAGGCCCTCGGTGCTGGACCTCAGTGTCCGGGTAGAACTATGGGGGGGGGGGAGACGCTGCTCCAGATATACTGGACCGAGGCCGTTTAGGGCTTTAAAGGCCAGCACCAATACTTTGAATTGTGCTCAGAAACGTACTGGGAGCCAAGGTAGGTCTTTCAAGACCAGTGTTATGTGGTCTCAGTGGCCACTCCCAGTCACCAGTCTAGCTGCCACATTCTGGATTAGTTGTAGTTTCTGGGTCACCTTCAAAGGTAGCCCCATGTAGAGCGTATTGCAGTAGTACAAGCGGGAGATAACCAGAGCATGCACTACTCTTGCGAGGCAGTCTGCAGGCAGATAGGGTCTCAGCCTACGTACCAGATGGAGCTGGTAAACAGCTGCCCTGGACACAGATTTGACCTGTGCTTCCATGGACAGCTGTGAGTCCAAAATGACTCCCAGGCTGCGCACCTGGTCCTTCAGGGGCACAGTTACCCCATTCAGGACCAGGGAATCCTCCACACCTGCCCGCCTCCTGTCCCCCAAAAACAGTACTTCTGTCTTGTCAGGATTTAACCTCAATCTGTTAGCCGCCATCCATCCTCCAACCGCCTCCAGACACTCACACAGGACCTTCACCGCCTTCACTGGTTCTGATTTAAAAGAGAGGTAGAGCTGGGTATCATCCGCATACCTATAGTTTTTTGTACTTAAACTTTGGGGTTCCCCTAAAACTGCTAATAGCCCTCCCCATTTTGCGTAGGTACTGTGATTTTGTCTACAAAATCTCTGTTTAGGGAAATTTTTAATGTTTGATGTTTTATCACATGATGATGATGATGGGAGCCGCCCAGAGTGGTTGGGGAAACCCAGCCAGATGGGTGGGGTATAAATAACTTATGGACATCCAATGATCCTGATTTATACCTACAAGCAATGATCCAGTCTGCTGGAAAACTGGAAGATTCAGGACTGTGTGCCCCTCCACTCTGCCCATCTCACAAAAGATGTTGTAGAGCTAGAAAAGGGCTGTAGCTCAATAGTAGAGCATCAGCTTTGCAAGTGGAAGGTCCCAGGTTCAATCCCCAATGGCATCTCCAGGTAAGGCTGGGAGAAACTCCCTGTGTGAAACACTGGAGAGCCACTGCCAGTTAGTGTGGACAACACTGAACTAGATGTACCAATAGACCACAGTTTTAAATGGTCACAGTTGTACTGAGTCACAATTTAAGGCAGCTTCCTATGTTATGCAGCTGAAGCTCAGCTCAAATCTCAGAGAGGATGTGAGAGATTTATAAGGCACCATTACCTATGTTTTTGTTTAAATCAGCCCCTTATTCAGAACCATGAGGACTAGGGTCTTACGTTTTAGGAAGAGCTGAGCCTCAAGATAAAGCATCTGCTTTGCATACAGAAGGTCTCAGGTTCCATTCCTGGTAGCATCTTCAGGTAAAGCTGGGAGAGACTCCCAGACTGAAAGCCACTGCCAATCAGTGTAGACAATATGGAGGTCATCAGATCCGATGGTCTGAGCTGGGATAACCTCCAGCAATCCCTGATCACTGTCCAGGTTTGCTGCAGCTGATGGGATCTGCATCCTAACATCTGGCAGGCACCAGGCTGGCTACCCCTATCCTGTACACAGTGTGTGTGTGTGTGTGTGTGTGTGTGTGTGTGTGTGTGTGTGTGTCCGTCCATGCACATGCAGTGAAGGCAATGAAATCACCCTGCAGTTCAAAGACAGGAGAGGGGCTGGCAGGACTGCATTTGCTGGATTGCCTGGAAGGTCTCGTGCAAAACGTCTGATGGATTAGACAGCAGACAATTAGATTTCTAACACACACACAAACACACATTTCTCCATCCATCTGCAAGGCCAGGGTGGGTGAATGCAGCTGTCCTATGCTGTCTTTGGAAGCCACACACAGATGAATTGGGGGAAGGGGAGATCACCCACAGCCTTGTTTTTCAACAGCAGTCTGGACAGACACCCTCCCCCCCCCTAAAAAGTGGGGGAGAGGGAGAGGGAGAGAGGTGGGGCCCAAGGGGTGAGGCAATTGCATGGGGAAGAAGTTAACTCCTCACTGGCTAGAGTTGCCTCCCACTCCACTGGAACTCTCTGCTGCAAAGCAGGCAGTTAGTTGGATAGAAGAAAAGGCCATTATTATTGCAGGGCTTAGAGAAAAGAGGAGGAGGAAGGAAGAGGGTGGTGTGTGTGTGTGTGTGTGTGTAGGAAACAAAAGTATTAAAAAGGGAAAGGGGGAAGAAAAGAAGGAAGTCATGGAGGTTGTGCAGCTTAGTGGTAACAGCAGCTGCTTTGCATACAGAAGGTTATCAATCCCTAAAGGCATCTCCAGGTAGGACTAGAGAAAATGTCCTTACCTGGAACTTAGAGCTGCTGTTTGTCACTGTGTGTGCATAGGAGCCCATTCTGAGGAGCTGCGCCAAAATAAAATATTTGAGGGGGCCAGTGCCTCCCCCCACAAAGTTAATGGGTATTGCCATTCACATGGTGTGTGCGCCATGTATTGTGATCCATTATGTGGGGCTCCCCATATTTTATTTAAGTTGGCACCCATGCTGTGTGGGCAACTCTAAATTAGAGAGGCCCAGGTATGGCTGGGAAACACATCCTTGCCTGAAACCCTGGAGAGCCACTGCTGCCAGCCATTGTGGTCAGTCCTGAGCTAGATGGACCAACGGTCTGACTCTTCATAAACAGTTTTTGAAGTTCCTTTATTCTGAATTATGAGGACTAGAATCTTAGTTGGCATTTAAGGAAAGGACTGTAGCTCAGTGACAGAGCATCTGCCTCACTATTTCATTCCTATTCAGTGCCACTCTTTTTAAAAATAAATAAATAAATAAATAAATAAACCTCCTAATCACTTAGATGAAATCCAATCCTCTATTCTGAATCTATTTGTAAAGCAGCCCAATTTGCATACCTTCACTTTGGATAACCTCATTTCCCATCTTCCTCAAATCTATCCAGTTGATTCATGTGGCGCAATCCATGTGTGAGCAAAGGATACTTGACAGAGGGCAGTTCTCTACATTTTCTCCAAGGAGTTTGAGGTAGCATACATTGGTCTTCGCCCACTGTTAAATCCCCACAACAGCCCTGTGAGGTAGGCTAGACTGACAGGCAGTGACAGAGGCCATCCCCTGAGGAACAGACAAAATTCAAATCAGGTGAAGACATGAAGGGGAGCTGAAGATATTGTAGTTATTCCCACTAAAATACTGTTACAAATATATAAAAATGATGTTATTAGGGCATTTATGATACCTATAATTTTGACTACAAATGTATTTATTATTTTGCAAGCCATTTTGAGTGCTTTTAAGCAGAAAGGTTGGCTTAAAAAGTTATATTTCGATTACAAACATTAGTATTTTAATGGGGCTGTTTTGTTCTCCATTTTGATTACAGCTGTTTATATTTTAATAGATGAGATTGGTTTTTATATTTCTAAACCGCTTAAAGGGCTAGTACGGCAATAAGTGGCACATAAATTAAAGAGGAGGAGAAGAAGAGAAACAGGAAGAAGAGAAAGATGAGAAAAAACAGGAAGAGCAAATAGTAGTATTTTATTATTATTTATTACATTTCTATAAACTCTTCATCCAAGGATCATAGTGCAGTTTACAATATTGTATATAAATACAAAAATTCATACCATAATAACAGACAAAAACAACCCCTCACCCCAGTTTACAAGGCTACAGATTGTTTAATCAGCCAAAGGCCTAGGAGATTAATGTTTTTGCCTGATGCCTAAATATTTGTAAGTGAAATATACTCAGAGTCGCAAAGTGATTTCATGCTCTTTATTCAGCTCATAGTGGTGAGGAGGAATGAATGAATGTCCCCTCAAAGTATCTGCTTTATATACATTATTTACACAATGGGCTGCACATGATTGGCTAATTCCAGGATTCTACTGTAGGCCAATCAGGTTGTGGATTCACTTCTATCTGGAGCATGATTGGGTGGTTCCTGCTAACCAATCATACTGCTGCATTGTTCTAGGACCAATCAGACTGCTGCATTCTGAATCCTATTGTTCTAGGACCAATCAGACTGCTGCCTTTTGGAGCCTATTGTTCTAGGACCAATCAGACTGCTGCAGTTTGGATCCTATTCAACTCAGTACATAACACCCCTCCCCTCTAAGTTCCAGTCCTGCCCGGAAGGTCGCATTCATAGTCCTCAAGGTACGCCGGTGGCCTACGTGTGCGTTGCGGCCTGGGGTGTTCCCTGGTCCGGGGTTCAGGTTCTGGCTCGTGTTCCAAGGATGGGGCTGTTTGGTCTGGCGCAACCGGCTCGCTCAGTCGTGGTTCTGGTTCCGGTGTCCTTTCGGCCTCGCGGGTCCTCTCTGTATTTACTGATTCTGCCTCTCCTGCTTGCCCCTGCTGCTCTATGGGCCTCACTGCCCCACTGTTCCCTTGGGACTCCTCTGACCTGTCCTCCTCCTCCTGGTTTTCTCCCGGGAATCGTCGCCGTATCTGGTCGCAGTGGCGGCGCCAGCATTGCCCCCCATCTGTTAGCACCTCGTACGACACGGGGCCCGTGACCCTGGTGACTGTGGCAGGTACCCATGCAGGGCCTGCCCCAAAATTCTTTGCGTACACTGGGTCCTGGGCCTCGAAGGTCCGGGGGTTCCTGCCTTCCCCCACCACTACCTCATCCTGAGCTCTATCGGGGTGAAGGCGGTCCAATCTGATTGCAAGGCGCCGACCCATTAGTAGTTCAGCGGGGCTCCGGCCAGTCGTTGAGCTGGGGGTGCTGTGCTGTGCTAGAAGGAATGTGGCAAGGCGGTACTCCCAATCCCCTTGCGTCATGCGGCGAAGGGTGTCCTTGGTGGTCCGCACCATGCGTTCTGCTTGGCCATTGGTGGCAGGGTGGAATGGCGCCGAACGGATGTGGCGGATGGCGTTCTGCACTGTGAAGGTTTGAAATTCTCCTGATGTAAATGCAGTCCCGTTGTCTGAGACGAGAGTGTCAGGGAGCCCGTGGGTTGCAAACAGCCTGCGTAGTACCCGGATGGCTGCGGACGTAGAAGTGGACGGTACCAGTGCGACTTCCAGCCATTTGGTGTAGGAGTCCACCACTATGAAGAATGTTTTCCCCTGAAAGGGGCCAGCGAAGTCCACATGCAGGCGTGACCATGGTGCTCGGGCGGACTCCCAGGACTGGACTGGGGCCCTTGGGGGATCTGGGCGGGATTCCTGGCAGGCCTGGCAGTGTTTGACCCAGGCCTCTATCTCTCCGTCGATCCCCGGCCACCACACATAACTCCTGGCAAGGGCCTTCATTCTTACTACCCCTGGGTGTGTCTCGTGTAGGGCTGTGAGGACCCTTTTGCGGAGGGGCTGGGGAACAACGACCCTGCTTCCCCATAACAGGCACCCCTTGTGGGCTGACAGTTCATGTTTGCGGGTTGTGTAGCCGGCGAATTCTGGCCCGGGGCTGCGGCTGGGCCATCCCCTCCACACCCAGTCCAGGACCCGGGAGATGACCCTATCTTTCTTGGAATGGTGTGCAACTTCTTGTGCCTGAATGGGGCGGTCAGGAAGCAGCTCCAGGCTCATAACCTCTTGTGCAGGTGCTGGGTCGGGGCCTGTTTCCGGTAGTGGTAGCCTGCTGAGGGCGTCTGCATGGCCCATCGCCTTTCCAGGGCGGTGAATCAGTGCATACTGGTAGCTGGCAAGGAAAATTGACCACCTGAGGACGCGAGGAGACAGCACTTGGGGGGTCTGCTTTTCGGGGGCAAACAAGCCAAGCAACGGCTTGTGGTCAGTCACCACGGTGAAGGGCCGCCCGTACAAGAAATCATGGAATTTTTTTACTCCCTTCACGATTGCCAGACCCTCCTTGTCGATTTGCGAGTAGTTCCGCTCGGTTTCGTTGAGTGTCTGGGAAAAGTATGCTACCGGTACCTCTCTTCCATCCGGGAGTTGGTGTCCCAGGACAGCGCCGATGCCATAGGGCGAGGCGTCGCATGCTAGCACCACCGGCAGCCTCTCGTCGAAGTGTGCCAAGACCGAGTTTGAGACAAGCAAGTCCTTGACTGCCTGGAATGCGGCCTCCTGGCGCTGGCCCCACACCCAAGGGGCCCGCTTGTCCAGGAGTCTGTGTAGGGGCTCCGCTACCGCCGCCTTGTGGGGAAGGAAGGAATGGTAAAAGTTCAATAATCCCAAGAAGGCCTGAAGTTCAGTCTTGTTCTTGGGCGCTGGGGCATCACAAATGGCCCGTACCTTGTCCCCAGTCGGGTGAACCCCTTCTGCATCCACCATAAATCCCAGAAAGTCCACTTGAGGCACTCCTAGTAGACATTTTTCCCGCTTCACCTTGAGACCCGCCATCTGGAAACGGTGCAGAACAGTGCGGAGGCGGTCCTCAAACTCCTCTGGTGTGGGCCCGGCAATCAACACATCATCAAAGAAGGGGGTGACACCAGGAATCCCTTTAAGGAGAGAGTCCATTAGATTCTGGAATATGCCTGGTGCCACGCTGACCCCGAATTGCAGCCGCTTTACCCTGAACGCTCCTCTGTGCGTCACAATCGTCTGTGCCTCTGCTGTGGCCTCATCTACTGGCAGCTGTTGATATGCTTGGGCCAAGTCCAGCTTGCCAAAAATTTTCGACCCAGCCAGGGTGGCAAGGACATGGCTGACCACTGGCACTGGGTATGCATGGGCCATGAGGGCCTTGTTTATGGTACATTTGTAGTCTGCGCAGATGCGGACCGAACCATTAGGCTTGACGGGTGTGACGATTGGGGTTTCCCAGGGGGCATTAGGCACCGGCTCCAGCACTCCTTGCTCCACGAGTCGGTCCAATTCCTCGTCTATACGGGGTTTCAGGGCGAATGGGACCCGGCGGGCCTTGAGCCTGACTGGTCGTACTGCGGGGTCAAGCTGTAGAGCAATGGGGGGGCCCGTATACTGTCCCAATTTCCCATCGAAAACCCCCGGAAACTCCTTGCATATGGCGTCCACGTCCACTTGTAAGCTCATGTGGTTCACCCCGGTGATGGCTAGTCCCAGTGGTCCAAACCATGCCAACCCCAGTAAGCTAATGTAGGGGCCCTTGACCACAAGCAAGTCCAGTTGCCGCGTCCGCCCTCGGTATTGCACCCTGAAGGTCCCCACCCCCATTGTGGGGACCTTACGTTTCTGGAAGTCCCGGAGGGTGAATGGGGCCGGCCTGAGTTTGGGACCCCCAGTAGGACACAGTTTCCTTAAGGTCCTTGCCGAGATTATGGATAGAGTTGAACCCGTGTCAAGCTCCATGCGGCATGGGGCCCCCTCTATCTGTACCTCTACATAAATTTTCTCTACGTTGGGGTGGGGCAACTGGTATACCTGGAAGTCTGTGAGCTCCGTCGAGTTGCCTTGGTGCGTTGGGCCCCGGGACCTGGGGCTCTTGGATTGGTCATCTGATGCCTGGCTTCGGGTGGGCCGAGCCCGACACACCCGGGCGATGTGTCCCAATTTTCTGCACTGCCTGCACTCTGCGTTGCGGAAACGGCAGGTCCTCCTCTCGTGACTTTCTCCACAGCTTGCGCAGTTCCCTCCTTCTCGTCGAGGCAGCTGTGGTATGTGGGCTGCTTGAGTGCGCTGCTGTACTCGGTGCACCTCCTCCCTGTCGGATCCCGAGTCGTTGGTGAGGTCTTCGTGGTGGACCCTCGGTTGGGACGGCTGGCTCAGCCGTGCCTCTTGCGTCGACCTCTCAGCAGCTTCCGTTGCCAGGGCCTCCTCCAGAGCGACCTGGAACGTTAGGTTCTTCTTAGCGTAGAGGCGTCGTTGCAGCTTCTCATCCTTCAGGCCACCGACGAGGCGGTCACGAAGCATGTTCTCCAGCTCTGAGAAGTTGCAGAACCGGGCAGCTTGGCGGAGAGAGGTCACAAACCCAGTTATGGTTTCCCCAGGGGCTTGCCGCTTTGCGTAGAAGGCATTTCGACGAGCCACCACTGAGGGCTGTGGCGAAAAGTGCCCCTTCAGCTGTTCCATTATTGTTTTGTATGGAACAGTAGCGACGTCTTCAGGCGCAAGGAGAGCCCGGGCGATTTCAAATGTCTCCTCTCCGCAGACGCTGAAGAATATTGCCCTCTTCTTGGCGTCTTCTTCATCGGTGACCCCTTTGGCTTCTAGGAGGAAGGTGAAACGGGAGGCGTACGCTTCCCAGTCTCCAGATGCTGGGTTGAATGGCGAGAAGCTGCTGTCAGTTGCCATTCTGAGTTCCTTGTGTCCCGGAGCTGAAGCCTGGATACACGGTGCGAGGCAGCGGTGCGGCAGGTGGCGGTGCTGCGGTGCTGTGTGTGGCAGTCAGCTCAGCGGAATCCCATCCTCGTCGCCAGTGAAATATACTCAGAGTCGCAAAGTGATTTCATGCTCTTTATTCAGCTCATAGTGGTGAGGAGGAATGAATGAATGTCCCCTCAAAGTATCTGCTTTATATACATTATTTACACAATGGGCTGCACATGATTGGCTAATTCCAGGATTCTACTGTAGGCCAATCAGGTTGTGGATTCACTTCTATCTGGAGCATGATTGGGTGGTTCCTGCTAACCAATCATACTGCTGCATTGTTCTAGGACCAATCAGACTGCTGCATTCTGAATCCTATTGTTCTAGGACCAATCAGACTGCTGCCTTTTGGAGCCTATTGTTCTAGGACCAATCAGACTGCTGCCTTTTGGAGCCTATTGTTCTAGGACCAATCAGACTGCTGCAGTTTGGATCCTATTCAACTCAGTACATAACAGTAAGGAAGGCGCCAGGTGAGCCTCCCTGGGGAAAGACTTCCACAAACAGGGAGCCACTGCAGAAAAGACCCACACTTGTGTTGCCACTCTCTGGACCTCTTGTGGAGGAGGCACACAAAGAAAGGCATCAGATGATGATCGCAGGGGCCAGGTTGGTTTAAGGTTACCAGATTTTTTTCAAAAAAAAAAATCTGGGGGAGAGACAGTCTTATGAAAGTATGCCTTCTTTGCTGCCTTCACTCCCATTCCTTGACATTTGACAGGAGGGTAAACCACAGAGTAGGTGCCACTGCCAAGAAGGCCTCTCCCTGGTTCCCTGCAATTTCACTTCACGCAGTGAGGGAACTGCCAGAAAGCCCTCAGAGCTGGACTTCAGTGTAGCTGTATTTATGGAATAATAAAATACATAAACATTTATCCTTATTGTTCCTTTTCAGCCAATTGATCAACAGATTTCTATATTTTCATGTTTAGAGAGGGGTGTTTGGGGTTTGTTGGTCTGTGACAAAGATACCTTATCTACAGTTGCTCCTGCCCACAAAGGAAACCAAGGGTAGCGATTCTAAAGCCTCTCCTGTGAGAGAGGCAACCAGGCAGGTATGATTAGGATTCCACCGTGAATTTGATGAGTAGATATAGCAAGGATGATGGCCAGAGCCACAGTGAGGAAGAGTGGAAGTAGGGGAAATGAGACGGATTTACTGCATCAAGGGCCTATTAACAGAGCAATCAGGGTACCCGTACACTTGGGTGAGTTATTGGACACCGCAACCCAGCACTGTAAACAGGCAGGTGAGGGGCCTTGAGATGTATTCCCAGCAACCTGGGTGTCTTTCTCATCATCGTCATCGTCATCATCGTCATCATCATCATCATTTATTATTTATACCCTGCCCATCTGGCTGGGCTTCCAACAAAATATTAAAATACAGTCATGCATCAAACATTAAAAGCTTCTCTAAACAGGGCTGCTTTCAGATGTCTTCTAAAAGTCTGGTAGTTGTTGTTCTCTTTGACATCTGGTGGGAAGCCTACCAAATCCTCCCTTCGCAAAACAAGAAACAAACCTAGATACTGCAAACCTTTCAAACTAAAGACTTCCTTGATTTTTTGCAGTGCTGTTCTTGAACCATAGGGTCATAGGAAGTGGCTTTTTACTGAATCATATCATTGGTGCACTCAGCTCAGTATTGCTTACGGGAGTATGTGGGCAAGTTCAGAAGTGCAGAGGTCCCTTCATGGCAGTCATAGCACCTACATGGAGCCAACGATTTGCTCCGGTATCTTTTTCAGAGTTACTTAAGTTGTGTTTTCCTTGAAGTTCTGTTCTACTCTTGAAATTGAAGCCCCTTGTATTTTCAGCACTCCTAAATGCTTGCCTTCAGAGCAGACAAAACAATTCCTCTGTTTTTCCTGAGTGCCTTCTCTAGAGTGACCCTAGGAGCCCATCCTTGGTGTTGACTTGCTCCCTTTTGTCTGCCTGGCTTCAATCAGCACAAAGGGTGAGAAGACTCCTTCTCAGTCACTAGAAAGCTCCCCTTTCATGTGGATTGGGCCAGTCTAGGACCCTGGAGACTGGGACCCTTGCACAGAAATAGTAATTGGTCTTCCACTCCCGGAGACCCTGAACCACTACACCTTGACTATACTGACTGGCAGTGGCTCTCCAGAGTTCATTCAGGCAAGGAGTATTTTCCAGCCCTACCTGGTGATACCACCACAGATTGAACTGGAACCTTCTGCATGCAAAGCAGGTTCTCTACCACTGAGCTATGGGTGTTTCCCTGAAAATAATCTAGTCTTCATGGCTCTGAGGAAAAGGCATAATTAAATAGGAACATCAATGCAGCTACTACAGTATTGTTGGCACTGGCTGGCAGCAGCTCTCAATGGTTTCAGACTAAAGTCTTCCCCAGGCCCAGGCCCTTCTTTGGAGTGTGTCCAAAAATGTGTACATGGAAGAGAAAGAATGCATAAGGATATATTTGTGAAAATAACACGTGAAAGTGCCTTATATCCAGGGAATTTTGGTGTGTTAGGCAAAATTGCACCCAAATTGTGTAAGTTATGTTCACTAAAATGCATTTAGCCAAGCACAATCCAGCACAATCCAGCAGATACTTAATTTTGGAGGAGCATATTTTACCCCGACTATAATCGAACTGAGACTCTGAATTTAGGAAAACAAGAAAGCTATGTTTACAACAGGAAATACATGCTTGATAGGACAGATTCTGATTGTGTTTGACTAAGGTAGAGATGCCTTGAGCCATCCTTGCTCTCATATCTCAACAGGGGAGACACCAAAGATGCCTCCTCTCCCAAGGTGAGGATGAAGAAGGAAGTAGGAAATGAGGTCAGCTTCCTAGGAGTATCAGACTAGCACTGGAGGGAAAGTCAACACCAGTTAGGTGAGAAAGGACTGTCTAGGAAAGTTGGGAGGTTCCTCTCCAAGGAGCAATGGTGCCCCAGGTGAAGGCCACCTTTGGCGCCCTCTCCAGTTGTTAAACTTTGAAGATGTTAATGTTCAGATTGGATTTGACACTGTTTCCCAACTTGGATTTGCTCCTGTCCTTTAACCCTGGCATGTAAGGCAGCAATGGGGGAACATTTTTCAGCTGCGGGTCACATTCTCTTCTGGGGACTGCCAGTAGTGGGCAGGGCCAGAGGTAAAAGGGGTGGAATAAGGGATGCAAATTTTACTTTTGTCCAGTAAACTAGTTTCTACACACATCCCTCTCTATCCTTCATAAAGAAATGCAAGAGGGGTTCCGCTATACATTTCAGCCATGGGATGGGGGAGAAACAATTGTGGTGTGAAGCAGAGCCAGTGAGGGTGTGATATTGGGAAAGGGTGTGTGGCCTGGGAAGAGTTCCAAAACAGCCAGGCAAAAAGGTCTGGAGGGTCACATTTGGCCTCCAGGCCTGAGGTTCCTCACTTGCGTTATTAGGTGATAAGATGACCACAACCCCTTCCACCATTTCTTTAAAGAACTGGTTGTCCTATTTGTTTCAGCTGCTAAACAGATCACTGAGAAGATCCTCCTAACCCTGTCACCCTCAGCATATGCCCCTCCATCCAGTTCCTCCTGCCTCCTATGTTTTCAACAAATGCTGATTTGCCAACTCTAATTTTATGAGACAATGTATGCCAACTCTACACACACACACGGTCCCTTTCTGTGGACAGAAAGACAACAGGGTCCTTTGGCATCAGGGATCAAACAATGGGCAGAAGCTTCCCTTAACAGATATCTACCTAACAAAACTACTGGCAAAAGCTTGGGAGTGCAAACCAGGGAGGGAATTTGCCAATCCTGGTGGGGTTCTAAAGCAAGGCACAGACCTAATTTTTGCGTGTCAGAGAGGCTGTTAAAGGCTCGTAGCAGTTGGAGCAAGCAAGGGGGGGGGGGAGAGAAAGAGCTGGCAGAGAAATAAAAAACCCAGTCAAGGCCCAGGAGCCGTTCTCGTTTGTTGCATCCCGACCTTCTTTCTATTTTGTTTTTGCATTGCTCCTTGAGAGAAGGTGGATCAGGGCCCAGAAATTTAATGAGCAACCAGCAGAGGGGAGGGAGCTGGCATGAAGCCTGGCTTTCATCGGCAGAGTCTCTTTGGAAACGCTGTCCCGCAGGCACGCAGGCAGGAACGCAAGCGGGGAGGGCGCAGAGAGGAGGAAGAAAGAGAGAGAGAGAGAGGAGGAGAGCCTCCGCTGCTCCTGGCTCTTTGCAGGCCTCAGCAGAACGCCTTTCTGCCATTTCCTGTTCCCCGTTGCCATAGCAACCATGCTTCTCTCTCTCTCTCTCTCTCTCTCTCTCTCTCTCTCTCTCTCTCTTCCATCTTTCCACTCTTTGCTTCTCTCTCACACACACACATATCCCTCATCTTCCTCTCCTCTCCCTCTTTCTCTCTCCTTCTGAGATCTCGCCTGTACAGTTCTTTTTTTAAAAAAAAATCTTTTAAAAAAACAGTTTGACTGATCAAAGGGCATAAGGACATATGTGCTGGATCAGGCCCAGACTTCCAGTATAGTCTAGTGTGGCCACGGATCCTGCTTTTCAAGGCAACAGTCCTCTATTGGAGAGCATCCTCTGATCTTGAAGGTCTGTCCCAATAGAGGACTAGTCTCTGACAGTTGTTAGTACACCCTGATGCCCCTCGCAGAGCTACGATTCCCAGAATGATTTAAGCAATCAATCCATCTTTCGCAGGAGACTAGGAACTGTAGCTCTGCGAGTGGGAATAGGTGGGTCTCATAACAACTATCAGTACTGTCAGGGGACAGTCCTCCATTGGATGGGGGCCTCTAATTTTGGAAGTATTCTCTGATGACACCCACCACCACCATTATTATTACTACTACTACCAATAGAGGACTGTTCTCCAATGGTGCTAGGAGTTGTTAGGAGACCCCTATTCCTCTTGCAACACTACAATTCCCAGACAATCAGTCCCTCTTTCCCAGGGAACTCTGAGAGCTGTAGTTCTGTGAGGGGAATTAGTGGGTATCCTAACCACTCTCAGCACCCTGAAAAAAATGACAGTCTCCAATATTATTTGGGAGAAGCCATGACTGTTGAAAGTGGCATGATTCAGCTTTATTATGCAGATAAAGCCTGATTCTCAAACATACACCGCCTTTTAACCTACATATTCCACTTAACTAGGGCTTTTTTCAGCTAGAACTCGCCAGAACTCAGTTCTGGCACCTCTCAGGTAGGCGATACTGCCATTCTAAGAGAACAAGGGAGACATTCATGGTGAGTTCTAGCACCTCTTTTTCTAGAAAAATAGCACTGCACTTAACTATGAGGGCTATCAAGTAGACCTGCAAAAATGTCTCCTCCCATAAAACCATGATCAAACTCCCACCACCACCCACAAGTTGGTCCGCAGAGCCCACTTTTACCCAGAAGTCCCTTAAAGAAAAACAAGGTTGAGGGACCTGTCCAAATGTTGCTAGACTACATGTCCCATCATCCCTGACCATTGGTTATGCTGGAAGGGATTGTTGGGAGTTGGGACATCCACAACACCCCTGCAGAGAAGACTAAACAAGATGATCAAGGGCCTAGAACAATTCCCATATAAGGAAAAGTTACAACATTTGGGGGCCTTTGAACTTAGGGAAGAAGGCAAATCAGGAAGGATATGACAGAGGTTCTATCTCTGTTTGGGATAGTTTCCACAATTCTTGGGTAGGGGAGAGCCATGTGCTTTAAATGTATTGTTGTGAGTTTGGGGCAAGTTCAGTCTGGATAATGCCCTGAGTCCTTTCCGGTTCTTGGGATCTTGTACCCAGTGAGGGTTTGAACCTAACAGAGGAGTTTGCGGAACTGGACTAGCTGAGGAAAAAGGAGATTGAGAGGTGATATGATAGCCATCTTCAAATATCTAAAGAGCTATCACATGGGAAATGAAACAAGCTTGTTTTCTTCTGCTCCAGAAGGTAGGACTTGAACTAGTGGCTTTAAGTTACAAGAAGGGAGATTCCAACTAAACTTCTGGGGGTACATTTTCACAGCAAGACCTGTTTGACGTGGAATGGACTTCTTCACAAGGTTGTGTACACTCTCTCCTTGGAGGTTTTTAAGCAGAGGTTGGGTGTTTCTCTATTGTGTGTAGAAAAATATCTTCTTCTTACATAAAACTAGAATATGAGGACATCCAATGAAGCCGAATGTTGCAAGATTCAGGACAGACAAAATGAAATCCTTCACGCAGAGTTAAACTGTGGAACTCACTCCCACAGGAGGCAGTGATGACCACCAACTTGGATGGTTTTAAATTAGGACTCGACAAAATTATGGAGAAGGCCATATTGGTTAAAAGATACAATGGCTATAGATATACTACCTCCATTACTGGTGGCACCAGCTAATGGGAATCATGAGTTGCTGTTGTGTTCTTGTTCTGTTTGTGGGCTTCCCATTAAGGCATCTGGTTGACTACTGTGAGAACAGGATGCTGGACTATAACGGGCCACTGGCCTGATTCAGAAGGGCTCCTCTTACATTTGGAAGTTGTATCTCCACTTACTATGTAACACCAGCTGGTGGAAATATAAAGTGATGAGGGATGCTGTGGCTTTCAGGTCTTGCTTGTGGGTTTCCCATTGGAATATCTAGTTAGCCACTGTGAACAGGATGTTGGACTGGATGAACCAGCAGAGATCCACTTACATTCTTAAATGAGATTTACTTCCACGTAATGCATGCTTAGGACTGCAAAACCCTAATAAATAAAGCCCTTAACAGCTTGGGACAAGTTTACCTATGAGATCTCCGTACCCCATATACACCCCCTTGACCACTTCAGTCAGCAGAACTGGCACTCTTACATGTGACACATAATACCGTTCCACTCTTGTAAGAACTTGTATCTTTTACTGTGGCAGCACCCACACTTTGGTACTCCCTGTCTATTGATATCTGGCTGATGTCTTCACTGTACTCTTTTCAGCGCCTGTTAAAATATTTTTGTTTAGATGAGTCCCCCCAAATGTTTACAAAGTTGGTGCGAGGTTTTTTTTTTTAGTTTATTGCTGTTTTAACTTTTTCAAAGTTTAAAATTATTATTGTTAATTTTTTCTTATTGATGATTTATTTTGCTAAGAAGAAATAAGGAATAAGTAAATAAAACTCTGAACTGAGTTGCCAACTTCTTCAGCACCTCCTCCTCCTTTGCCCTTAAGCGCAGCTCGATCTACAGCCATCACCTTTGTGCTGTGGTCAGCTTCACCTGTGCAGTTCTTCAAATCGAGCTGCTGTCAAAGGCAGGCCAGGGTTTGTTTGTTTATTTATTTTCTGGCCCATTAGCAATCCCACTTCTGGAACCTTTACATCATTCAGACTAAGGACCTGAACAAGCAAATGACTACCTTGTTTTCCAATTTTTTTCTGCGTTTCTTTTTAGAAAAGAAATGTGTTTACCCTGAACTGAGTCCCCGCTTCTCAACTAGATGTGCCAATTATGTTTGCCTTAACTGAAACTACACCAGCGTAAGGGGAAAGGTCAGAGCTCAGTGGTAGCACCCCTGCTTTGCATGCAGAAGGTCCCTGGCTCAACCCCCAACATCTCTGGTTATAAATCAGGGAGTTGGGGGGGGGCAAAAAGTTGCTTTAAAAACCCTGCAAAATCCTGCTTGACTCAGGTGATGGTGGCAGAATTGTTTCCATAAACGAGGGGAAGTGGTAGCCTTATGTTTACTCAAGATGGGGATAAGATGGAAATAGTAGCCAGGTTTCTGCAACACACAATGAGGATTTGTGAATACTATACAGCACTAACGTAAGTGTTAGATGTAGGGTTTTTTTGTGTGAATGCGTTTTCTTTTGGGTGTGTATTGAACCCTACTGGAATCTTGTACATAAGCCAATAAAGGTTTGAGAATCTAATTATTATTATTTTAAAATCTTTTTATGAAGCCCTTCAAAAATGCTTTTGGCTTTCTTAAAATCTGCTGCCTGTCTCCAGCCTTAAGCTGTGCATGCACTGTACTTTTAAAGCACATTTAATGCACATGACATCTGCTCGTGTGAACGGTAGTTTACCGCTCAAGTCCCAGCACCATTCACAAACTACAGTTTCCACTAGTTCTTGTTTTTGTTTATGCATTTTCCATATTTATAATTACACAACATACATAATTTCTGTGCAGACTTCTCAGCCTGACCTTCCATGGCACTCTTGATAAACCTTGCATTGCTGCATATCAGTTTATTAGTCCACCCTACTTTCCTACTTCTAATCCCAAATTGTATTTAACTGTTGTTTATAGGATTACCCCTGCTTGTACATTGATTTTGTATCTTTATCTATCATCTATCTATCTATCTATCTATCTATCTATCTATCTATCTATCATCTATCTATCTATCTATCTATCTATTTCAAAAAACTATCCCATTCACCCTTTGTCTTTTTTTCATCCTGATTCCTTCTTTTGGCTGTCATATTTGCAAGTTCTGCGAATTCTGTCAATTTGTTTGGGATAGTTTCCACAGTTCTTGGGTAGGGGGGAGCCATGTGCTTTAAATGTATTGTTGTGAGTTTGGGGCAAGTTCAGTCTGGATGATGCCTTGAGTCTTTCTGGTTCTTGGGATCCTGTACCCAGTGAGAGTTTGAACCTAATAGAGGAGTTTGCGGAACTGGACTAGCTGGGGAAAGAGGAGATTGAGAGGTGATATGATAACCATCTTCAAATATCTAAAGGGCTATCACATGGAAGATGAAACAAGCTTGTTTTCCTCTGCTCTAGAAGGTAGAACTTGAACCAGTGGCTTTAAGTTACAAGAAGGGAGATTCCGACTAAACCTCCGGGGGTACATTTTCACAGCAAGACCTGTTTGACAGTTGAATGGACTCCTTCACAAGGTTGTGTACACTCTGTCCTTGGAGGTTTTTAAGCAGAGGTTGGGTGGACATCTGTCATGGATGCTTTAGTGGAGATTTCTGCATTGCAGGGGGGATGGACTAGGTGACTCTTGAGTTCCTTCCAGCTCTACAGTTCTATGATTCTACAAAGTTTCTTCATCAGCATTCAAAAAAGAACAAGCTAGGCTGCAAGAACTACGACTAAGTGATGGTGCCCTCCAAGCTCCACCTCCACCCCATCACCAAACTGTTAGGTAGGAGAACAGTAGCCTGTGTAGTGTGAGAGCTGAGCTGGAAACAGGTTGGGACTGGAGACCAGGAGACATGCTTGCTCTGTGCTGGATCCAAAGCTTTGACTTAACATAAGGGAGCGGCTTTCCTCTCAAACAAAGGCGGGAATGCCTTTTGTCTGATGGCACTCACCATCTCTAGTTTTGCTCTGTGCTTGTATTTAAAACAACTGGAACTTTTTTAAAAAGGGAAATCTACTGACAAGCTAGTCAGGCCCACTTTTAAACAATTAAAATATATTTTTTGTTTTTTAAAAAATAAAGGAGTCTATTAAATCAACTAACGGGTGTAGCCCTTGTTATTACTAGTTTATGTTGTCGTCATCATCAACAACTAGAGACTACGAAAGGTTACAGTGAAATGACAAAATTAGAATTGGTCAAAACAATTTACAGTCAGAAGAATGGTGGGGTGTGTTCTTTAAAATATATACATTTCAGATGTCAAAAGCTAGGGTAGCAAGGCTATGTAATAACTCAATCTAAGGTGTGGGTCAGAACATAATCATTAGCCAGTGTAGTGCATTTGTTAGAGTATCAGACTAAGACCTGGGAGACCAGGGTTTGAATTCCCACTTGGCCATGAAGGTCACTGGGTGACCTTGGGCTAATCACTGCCTCTTAGGGTTGTTGTGGATATTAAACGTGGAGGAGGAGAACCAGGTATGCTACCTTGAGCTTCTTGGAGGACAAGTTGGGATATAAAATTTAAAAATAATGATAATAATAACCACAACCACATTTGAATTTGGCTCTCACCTGAATTTTGTGATCCTATGATCAGCTTTGGAAAAGTGCCAAAATGTACTAAAAGTGTATATTTTAGGAAAATATGTTTAGAAATGCATGCACTGAATATGGATTTTAAATACAAATTGTGCACTGAACTTTCTTTAAAAACAAAAACAACCTCGCAGATTAACATGGAAACGGGACAGATTACACTTATGAATGAACCCAGGTGAAATTGACATGAGCTGCTCAGAGACTCATCTGCCCAGGACTATTAACTTGTAACTGCTCATTTTTACTAGTGACAAAATATTGCCAAATCTCTTGCTCCTCTCCTCTGACAATACTGCTCCCCACCCTACCCCTGAAATTGCCTCCAAGCCAGTGCCTCTATGCTCACTGCCTTCTGCCTCCCCCTCCTGCCAAACGGAGATTTATGGGAGACACTTATTAAAAAACATTGTAACCGTTTCCCCATTTTTTATGACACTGACGGTGAGCGTTATTTACTGTTATTGTTTTGCGGGGCCCGGGTTCCTTTACAAGCCTGTTCCATTGCTCCCTAGAGGAGGAGGGAGCCCTTTTCAGCTCTAAAACGTGGAAAGAAAAAAGGTGAGGGGGGGAGAGATGTACCCTCCATGCTGTTGTTGTGATAAAGGAATGGAGATTTGCCCTCCAGAATTAATTACCTGGCAAACAGGTGCCCAGGGCCCAGGAGATAGTGCTACAAAAGCAGCTTCTAGGTTTTCCTTGCTGGGATTTCTGCATCCACCCTTCCAAAAGGGCTTCTTCTGGTTGCTTGTGGATATAGCTTATTGCAAGGTGCAGCACGAAGTCTAACAGCCCTGCAAGAAAGGTCAGTCTTGTTACAGGAGAGGAAGGGTCATATTATTATTTGGGGAAGGGCCATTGCTCGGCCCTAGTGCCCCTGCTTTACAAGCAGAAGGTCCCTGGGTCAATTCCCAGTGGCATCTCCAGGTAGGGCTGGGGAAAGATTCCTCATCTCAAATCCTGGAGAGCAAGCCCTACTACTGATGTGCTCAGCAGTATCCAGGATCTCAAGCAGAAGTCCTAAAATAACTTTGGTCGGTATGTTTTGGGAAAGGTGTTCTCTCCTCCCAGCTCTGCTAGGAACTGAGCCTGTGACCTTCTACATGCAAGACAAATGATCAACCACTGAGCTATGGCCCTTTCCCAAATCTGGGCTGAATCCAAAGCCGAAAACTGCAAGCCGACAATGGCTACCATATAAACCTTATGGTCCTCTCCTGCTATCTCCTCTTTCCTCCCTGTTTGCAAGATTGCCAGGTAGAGCAATGTAGAACTTTTTGATCTTAATGCATTGCAGCAAAGTGTTCTCCTCCTGACCTCCCTTGAGAAAGAACTGAGGGAAGCAAGGAGCTCAACCCACAATCAAAAGGGAAAGAGACATGCAGAGGAGTCTGACAGTAGGACAGAAGTGACTAGAAGAGTCCCAGAGACTGAGAGGATAAAAAAAAGGAAGGCAGATGACCCCCATAAAGGAAACAGGATGGTCTCCTGCCTTTCAGATGTCAGAACAAAGTGAGAGCAAAGAATCCTTAAAAAGATGCAGGCTGCTCTGCAGGATCCTGGGGTATTCCCCAGGGTGGCCACATTACAGAGCAGACACAGGATGTGGTGAGGAGGGACTGACCCACTGTTGATTTGGCAAGAGCATAGAGATGAAAAACTGCAGCAGCCACTGTGAGGATACAACACTGATAGTGGGGCATTTGTCCAATAATGTGTTTAGTTATGGAAAGCAAAAGGTTTCATAGTTAAAGAGATGGTTCTCCATTATATAGGGTCATGCAAATCAAGTCTGTGTGTATTCAGGATGGGCAGATTTCCAATTTCTCCCCATTTCTCATTTTTCTGATCTTAAATTCAACACGCCACATATCTGCATTAAAAAAAAAATCATCACAAAGATTTCTTAGGATTTTGGTCAAATTTCTCCCAAGAAACAGATTCTTCATGTCATTTTTGACTAATATTCACATTTGTACAAGTCATTCCCCCTAATGCAAGATGTTTTCATATGTTGCTTTTTCTTATTCTATGCACTTTAATGCAATCCCCGCCCCCAACCATTTGCATTTTTGTATACATTGTTTGGTGGGAGAACAGCATCACCAAACTTCAGAGAAGTGTGGATTTTCACAGGTAGCTATGTTTCAGCTCACATGCGAATTAGGGAGTTCTTCCTTAAAATGCAAACCAAATGGAATTTCACCCCCATCCCTAATAAGGATGTTGTGATTCTATGCAAGCACAAAAGCACTGAAAATGATGTTCAGGCTCAGCCTCTTAACAATCTCAGCTTTCATTTTTAAAAAATAATGATTAAATATTAAGTTTCTAGAAGGGTTGGGCAAGGAATTAGTTCAGGGCTCAATTCAGCCATCCTGATCAGGCCCAGG
The DNA here is from genome assembly GCF_964252035.2 of Podarcis erhardii. Lineage (NCBI taxonomy): Eukaryota > Metazoa > Chordata > Lepidosauria > Squamata > Lacertidae > Podarcis > Podarcis erhardii. The sequence continues at coordinate 34,633,419 of NC_138504.1, forward strand.
TCTAACCCAGAGTGATTTGTGCCCAACCCGGCCCTATCTAGACCCCAAATTGACAGCCTCTTCCTACTTCATCTACTTCTCTCCCCTGCTCTCCTCCCCATTCGACCACACGACTCCTTTGAAAGCCCTAGATCCCTCATTTTGATTTGGGATATGGGATTTGTCCAGTTTCTAGCTCTAATGGCATGGAAGTGTGTTGGTCAATGCCTGACAGAACCTCAGAGAGGTAAGGAAATAGCAGTCCTACAAGAGATATGCAAAATAACTAAACAGGTATTAGAACTCTCTCCAGAAGTGGCCCTACTGAACACCTTCCAAGATCATAATGACCACTCACATTATTCAGAGCTTATAACCCACATACTCTCAGCAGCCAGAAGCCTCATAGCCAGGCACTGGAGAGACCTGTCAGGAGGGAACATGGACCAGTGGTACCAAATTGTATGGGAAACAGCTTTACTAGAAATAATAATAATAATAAATAATAATAATAATTTATTATTTGTACCCCGCCCATCTGGCTGGGTCTCCCCAGCCACTCTGGGCGGCTTCCATAAAAACCAGAAATACACTAAAATATCACGGATTAAAAACTAACCAATAAAAGCTAACCAATAAACTGAAACTGACACAGGGACAAATAGGACTCCTTCACCCCAGTATGGGTCCCCCTTATCATATACACAGCCCAACAAGACAACAACAAGAATCCACCCACAGCATACAAATGAATCTGGCATACCTGACCCAACAAGCCCTCCCCCCCTCACAAACGCAAACAACCCCACTGCAGCCAGCCACAGACAACCAACCACACCCTGCCCCCCAATACCTCACGACCAAGGAAATGTAATAAGAGAACCTACCCAGTTGACGCTGACACAAAACCCTGCATGTACACTATACAAAATAATATAAGCCTCACCACCCCGCCCCTCTTCTTCCCCAAGCTTATACAGTACAGTGGTACCTCAGGTTAAGTACTTAATTCGTTCCAGAGGTCCGTACTTAACCTGAAACTGTTCTTAACCTGAAGCACCACTTTAGCTAATGAGGCCTCCTGCTGCTACCGCGCCCCCGGAGCACAATTTCGGTTCTTATCCTGAAGCAAAGTACTTAACCCGAGGTAATATTTCTGGATTAGTGGAGTCCGTAACCTGAAGCGTATGTAACCTGAGGTACCACTGTACTCAACACTAATGTCTCACAACAAATGTACGATAACTGATTTGTAAGAAAGACTGTACAACTTGTAAAAAGAGATGAGGCATGTACTGTGCTTTTGTAAACCAAGAAATTCTGAAATAAAAATACATTTGAAAATAAAATAAAATAAATGTAAGGAAATGAAAATAAAACTGCAAATAGAATTAATGCCATTGTATAAATCTATGGTATGGCTGCATTTGGGACACTGTGTACAGTTCTGGTCACCTCACTTCAAATAGGATATTGTAAGGTTGGAAAGGGCCAGCAAATTGATCAAGGAGATGGAACAACTTCCCTATAAGGAAAGCTTGCAGCATTAAAGACTTTTTAGTTTAAAGAAAAGGCAAGTGAGGTGTAATGGTTCTAGGGGTTGCTCGTGCGTAAGCCAGTGCAAACACCTGGCTGGGTTGCCTAAGTGAACCTTTTCTGTCCGGACAGCCACTCACCCGTGGCTGACTCAATCGCTGGCAGAATCCGTCAGTGGGCGTTTCTTAAAATTCTTCCAGCAAAGAAGCTCTTTGACGCCTAGTCTCCACCTACTCTCTCTGCGCGAAAGCCTTCTGCGCAAGGAGGGCGTGGGCAGCGGAGGACCCCTACTCTCCCCGCTGGTCCCAGGCAAGGAGTCGTGGGACCGCCTCGCCGCTTCCCCCATCTGCCCCCCTTCTCCACTGGTGCTACGCCAGGGGCGCCGACTTATAAAAAATATTGGGGGGGCGGGGGCCCATACCGACTTATAAAAAATATTGGGGGGGCCCAAGACCTCCAAACCGCTGCTGCTGGGGGAACGAAAGGGGCGAGCCCCGGGCTGCCCCGACCTTAAGTGAACCTGTGAGGGCCCGCCCTTTGCGGCAGCCGATTGGCTGCCGCCGTGGGCGGTGAATATTAATGAGCTAGGGGGAATCCCCGCTTCTCGCGGGGCAGACGCCAGCCCCGCGAGATTGTTGATGGGTCGAGAGCCCGCAACCCCACCCCCTCTCTAGATCGGGAGTGGCTTTGTTTTAACTCATTACTGAATGTATTTTAAAAGGTAACTATCGTCAAACAAGGAAAATAAAAAATACCAACATAATTTTGTGATTTTACAAAGCATAATATAACTAATAATTTTCTTAAATTATTGGGGGGGCAGAGCCCCCCCAAACGAATTTTTGAGGGGGCTCGGGCCCCCTCAGGCCCCATGGAGTCGGAGCCTATGTGCTACGCTGATTCTCTTCCCCAGAAGATGGGCTGCTTCTCCCGATCCCTGGACGCTCTCTGGAATCCCTCTGGCTTTTGCTCTCTCCCTCCGCCACTGATGGCAGTTTCCTGACATGAGGGCTTGTCCACACTTCTGCTTGCCCTGGGGAAACCCACTGCTGAATTGCAGCAAACATCAGTTATGTATTCTATGGATTGCTGTTTGCTCCAATTCAGCAGTAAAGAGCAGATTTCCCAGGGAAAGTGGTGGGGCAAACAGAAAACTGCTTCAATTCATGCCTAGAAAGCACTAGACAAGTGGAAAACCTCTCCACCCCATGCTTTCTAGGCAAAGGACAAGTGAAGTGTGGTCGAGCCCTCAGAAGTGACACGGTAGAATTTTATAAAATTATGCATGGTCTGAAGAAAGTGGGTAGAGAAAAGGTTTTCTCCCTCTGTCATAAAACAGAGGACATCCAACAAAGATGAAGGTTGAAAGATTCAAGATGGACAAAAGAAAGTTCTTTTTCACACAGCACATAGTGAAACGACGGAACTTGCTCCTGCAGGAGGCAGTGATGGCCATCAACTTGGATGGTTCTAAATTGGACAAATCCATGGAGAACATGGCTTGCAATAACTACTAGCCATGATAGCTACATATGTTCTGCCTCCTTGTTTGGAGGCAGTCATACTTCTGAATACCAGTTGCCATAATCCACTGGAGGGGTGAGTTGGATTAGATGGGCCTTTGCTCTGATTCTGCAGGGCTCTTCTTAGCCATTGTAACCAAGAATAGAGCCTCCCTGCTAAAATGCAGTCTATCTCTGCATACCAGTTGTTGGGAAGCAACAACTATTGTGCTCAGGTCCTGCTGGCGGGTTTCCCATTGGGGCACCTGGTTGGCCACTGTGAGAACAGGATGCTGGACTAGATGGGCCTCCTTTCGCCTGACCCAACAGGGCTCTTTCTGTGTTCTTGTGTGAGAAAGGTATGGCCAAACAAAAGCTCCTCTCTGCTCAACCAGTCTTGTACACCCTGTTCAGAGGGAACCATGTTGCAAGTTATAAAAAACTGAGTAGGGGGTGCAGGCGGCAAGAGAGCGAGAGAGGAAATGACTCCAGCCTGAAGCACTGTCGCAACAGGTAAACGCTCAGCCCGGCTTCCTGGTATGCGCTCCCACACGCCAGCAAACAGCCAAGCTAAAAATACTGACGTGTGGAAAGCAGGAGGCCAGAGTGGCTGTTTTCTGCAGCGACTGATGGCTTTGGATTCCCAGCTCTTCCCAGCGAAACCAGATGGTTAGCTTCAGGAAAGGAAAAAAGCCTGGAAGAGGGGGGTGGGAGAGAAGGGAGCTTGCAAAAACCATGAAGGGATGCTTCATAATTTATTTTACAAAAATTATACATGATTGTAAAAAACAGAACCTCAAAGCGGTTTACAAAAAGAATAAAACAATGAAATTACAGTGGTACTTTGGGTTACATACTCTTCAGGTTACATATGCTTCAGGTTACAGACTCCGCTAACCCAGAAATAGTACCTCGGGTTAAGAACTTTGCTTCAGGATGAGAACAGAAATTGCATGGCGGCGGCGTGGCAACAGTGGGAGGCCCCATTAGCTAAAGTGTTGCTTCAGGTTAAGAACAGTTTCAGGTTAAGAACGGACCTCTAGAATGAATTAAGTACTTAACCCGAGGTACCACTGAATCGGTAAAAAACCAAACATGCAAGATAAAATCAGCAATAAACTAAAAAAACAGATTAAGATATACACCAACATTCTACATGTCTGGACAGGATTGTCTAATCAGAATTGCTTTTAAGCAGGTACCAAAAAGAGTACAGTGAAGAGACCTTCCTGATGTCAAGAGGCAGGGAATTCCAAATGACCAATTTCTTACAAATACAGAACAGGAACCATGTGTCCAATCAGGGTGAAACGACATGGGTCTCTTGAGGTAACATGAAAAGGGGGTCCTACAAGCAGCTGACTCTTGACATCCAGGTGTTGGATCCAGCCATGTTGTTCTGGTCAAACCACATGCTGCTGGTGGGCGGGCCAGATGAAAAAAATGGGTGGAGCAATGAATGTAAATTTGATGGGGTCTGCACAGATATGAGGAATCCTGTGTCCTGTCAACTAAAGTCTAGTGTCCAGATCAAGTGATGTCCTGGTACCACTCTATCCTGCCTTGGTTAGACCACACCTGGAGTCCTGTGTCCAGTTCTTTGGGTCTGGTAACCAAGCACCATGAGGAATGGTTGAGGGAACTGGGTTTGTTTAGCCTGGAAAAGAGGAGACTGATATGAGATATGATGGCCATCTTCAAATATCTAAAGGGTTGTCATATGGAAGATGGGCCAAATTTGATTTTTCTTGCTCTGCAAGGTAGGATCCAAGCCAGTGGCAGCAAGTTACAAGAAAAGAGATTCTGACTAAACATTAGGAGTTCTTTAGCTGTGATACCTGCATTGAAGATGGTTGGAGTAGATGACCTTTGGTTGTGCCAACTTTACAATTCTATTATTACTAAACCATACTGGGAAATGTTAATCTGTGAGGGGAATAGGAGTCTCCTAAGAACTCTCAGCGTACTACATCTCCCAGAATTCTTTGGGGAAAGCCATGACTGTGGCATCATAGATTTGGATGGGAAAAGATTCCCCATTCTGCCTTTTATTATTCCTCCTTCCTCCACCACCCAGCCAAAGAACCTCACCAGTTGGAGAAGTGGAAAGCATGAAGCAATACCAGGGGCCAGAAGCTTCAGAAGAGGGAGAAGCACAGCGAGCTGGCAGTGAGGACTAGGAGCTTGAAACCAAAGCATGAGAGTGGCAATTAAGAATTGTGGAGACTTAAGGAGGTGGATGATGAGCTCATCTTTTTTTTTTTCCTTCTGTATACGTGAGTCGACTCCTCCACACTCTTCGTGCCTAAACTGGGGTTTCTGAATTGGCTGCATGCCTCACAAACAATGTACAAGGATGCCAGAGGGCAGCTCTGGGAGGAACGGAGGCAGGGCTGAGCCAGCATAGGCCCTGAGAACGCTTTGAGCCCAAAGAACTCTCTCTCTGAATCTCTTGATCTCCAGCTAGGCACTCAGCAGCTAGGCAGCGTGTTCAGGAGGCGGTTGTCATGGCAACCCCTGGCACTCATTTCCCCCCATCTCAGATGCAAATGAATTACAATTTTATTAGTGTGCCGAATTTCAAGGAGGAGGGAGCATTGGATTTGGGGGGGGGGAGAGAGCTTCGGAAGGAGCGCTTTTTTAGATTCATTTGCAGGAGAATGCGCGCCTGTGTGTTTATAGGGGAGAAGCGTTATAATGTTCCCATGTACAATTAAGGTAAACCAAAACAAATGCAAATCCAGACGCTTCATCCAGAAAGTGCAGAGTGCTGAGAATTTCTAACTCTTCATGCCTGGGAATTGGCTGCTCGCAGATGGGGTCAAAACAAACTCTGCACATGCTCAGAGGTGCTGTTCTTCCTCCAACCTACCTTTGCAAAAATAATAACAATAATGCACCCACGTGATGCAGACCTGGTAACGGTACAGACAAATGGAGCCACTCAAGTGCATTCGAGAGGAGAATTTCTGAGTGGATACTACTAAGAGCAGACCTATTGAAATTAATGAACCAATCTTAGACCTCTCCATTAACTCAGAGCAGGACTCAGCTGAATGCAACTGTCTGTTGCTACTCCCACAGTATAGGGGAGTATATATTGGAATAGCCCTACAGCAGCACTGAGAAATCTGAGACCCAGGGACCAGATGTGGCCCTCCCACCCTCCCTGTGTGGCCCTTGGAACTCTACCAGGCCACACACCCTGTCCCCAGGCCACACCCCTCACCAGTTCTGCTCCACACCCTCCTTGAGTGTTTATGGCCAAGCTGGAACATGCCCATGAGCTTTGATCATGTCTCTTGTTTTCCTGGATGGAGGCGACAGAGGGGCATGTATAGAAACTAGTACAAAAGCAAAATTTACATTAATTGCTCCTTACACTTTTGCCCCTGGCTCCATCCACTACTGGCATGTGTGGCCCCCAAAGGCTGTGTAGATGGGATTGCAGCACTCAGGCTGAAATAGATTCTCCAGCCCTAGAGTAGAAACACCTGACTTTTGCATAGCTGGAGTTACACCCATTCCCCCACCCACCCACTTTTTCCTCTGCCCCCGCCCACCACTTGCATGTGGCTCCTAGAAGGTTGCAGAAAAGGAAATACAGCCCTCAGCCAACCCATGCCATGCCATGCATTCAGCATCCGTTACTCTGCCTATTGTTGCATCTGGCCCTGCCTAGCCCTGGCATGTGGTCCCTGCAAAGTTCCCTATGGGGGAATGTGTCCCTTGAGATGAAAACATTTTCCTCAGTCAGAGACCTCAATCCTTGTTCATGGGCCTGAACACTGCAGTCTTTCCTCATAGGGTAGTTGATCCATCCCCATCTGATCATTTCAAATACAGCTATTGAAATTCTCCTGGCTCCTGCTTCTTTGGATGTTTTCAAGTTCGAGTGCTAGGAGAGAAGGAGAAAACTTTTCTCCATACAGTGGTACCTCAGGTTACAGACACTTCAGGTTACAGACGCTTCAGGTTACAGACTCCGCTAACCTGGAAGTAGTACCTCGGGTTAAGAACTTTGCTTCAGGATGAGAACAGAAATTAGGCAGCGGTGACGTGGCAGCAGTGGGAGGCCCCATTAGCTAAAGTGGTACCTCAGGTTAAGAACAGTTTCAGGTTAAGAACGGACCTCCAGAACGAATTAAGTTCTTAATCCAAGGTACCACTGTACCATCATTTTATTCCACCACTTTTCCTCAACTTTTCTGAACTAAACAAGAGCTTTCAGGGGCAGGAAGGAGACTTGGAAAAGAGCCCTCCCCTTGCCCCAGACCATCATTTCATCCTCCCTTTCTTGACATGTCAGGACATCTGTTCGTGGCTTCCCTCCACACACCCTGCTTTCGCCTCTGGCTGCCTCCTTCCCTTGTTGTGAGAGTGAGTCAGATTTTCCGAGATATGGAGGCTGCTGCAGCTGCAAACTTTGCTCTCTATGCGAGTCATGAAAAAGTGTGACCAGGGCAGGGGTTGGCTGCGGGATGCTTCTGGGCTGACTCACACACGCAAACACAGCCTGCAAAAAACCTTGACTGGGCCGGGGAAAGCAGACATAAGAACATTTTACCTGGTCACTCAGGAGCCCAGGAAATGTAAAAATAACCTGGCTGATAGATCAAGCCACCAAAGGCTCACCAAGTACAGTCTCCAGTCTTCACAATGTCCAACCAGCTGCCCAAAAGGGATGCCCCAAAGCAGGATCAGAGTGCACCCTCCCCACTTGCAATTCCCAGCAACTGGTATTCAGAAGGATACTGCCTCTAACAGTGGAGGTAGGACATAAATTGAGCCCTGCTGGATTAGGCCAAAGGGGACCCATCTAGTCCAGTATCTAGTTCTCATGGTGGCTAGCCAGACTCCCTCCACTGTTGGAGGCAGGATGTCTCTGAATACCAGTAGCTGGGAATCACAGGTAGAGAGACTTGCTGCTGCACTCAGGTCTTCCTATAACAGGCATCTGCTTGGCCCCTATGGGACCAGAGTGCTGGACTACATGGGCCCCCTTTGGCCTGATCCAGAAGCAAGGCCTGTTTGTCTGGAGGTCTATGGCAACAGTAGAATCTCCATGCTCAGGAGCAGTCTACCTCTGAATACCAGTTGTTGGGAAACCCAAGAGTGGAGAGTTGCTGTTGCACTCAGGTCCTGCTTGTGGGCTTCACATAATGAACATCTTGTTGGACACTATGATAGCAGGATACTGGACTTGATGAACCCTTTGGCCTCATCCAAGAGCCATGCTTTTCTTACATTCTAATGTTTACTTAGGACTAGATGTGGATAAGATTACAGCTACAGTGTGATTTCAAGCGGACTGCGGCAGAAACTCAGGACTAACAGAGCCTTACCAAGAACAGTGACATATTTGCAGCGGAACAGCCAGAGACACTGTGCATGATGCACCCACCACTAGCATCTGCAGTGTGCATTCAGAAACACTCCCACCTGTCAACACACTTTCATGAGAGGCTCTGCAACACACTGAAAGAAATAAGCTCCCACTGTAGATTAGGCCTCCTGGGGGGCACACACGGGACCCCTGGAACTTGCTGGAAATGCGGGTCCCTGCAGGGTTTCCTAAAGAGCCTTGTTCATGGGAGTCTGGGGGTAATTATATGCCAGGGGAGTGTGAGATCCAAACCCTTCCTGACCTGAGGCTGCAGAGTTCCATGGATCGATGGCAAAGAGGCTCTTTTATTTTCCTTCGGTGTTTCGCTGACGGATGGAAAAATCAATGCCCCACAGAAGAGAGAGGAGGGGGAAGGGGAGAAGGGGAGGGGAGAAGGAGGAAAAGTCAGGTGGGGGTGAAGAAAAAGAAAGAAGGCAAGGAAGACTGGGTTGAGAGAAGACGCTGCCACTGGGTTGGGCTGTCTTCAACTGGTCAGTTTCAAACTTTTATAGCCATTTAGTTGGCTAAATGGTGATAATTTTAGGGTTTCTTATTGGTGTTGCTGATTATTAATTTTTCCTCCTGTCCTTCCTCCCACACAGGCAAGAAAGCCATGAATGTTCAAAGTGGTATTGTAGTGCTTTAAATGTATGGTGTGCGTGAAATAAGATAGATAGATTAGACAGGTAGATAGATAGATAGATAGATAGATAGATAGATAGATAGATAGATGCAGGGCATGGTGAAAGTGGATAGAAAAAGGGTTTTCTCCCTCTCTTATCATAACACTGGAACTCACGGATGTCCAAAGAAGCTGAATGTTGGAAAAGTCAGGACAGATAATAGAAAGTACTTCTTCACACAATACATAATTAAACTATGGAACTCACTCCCACAGGAGGCAGTGATAGTCACCAATTTGGATGGCTTTAAAAGAGAATTGGACATATTCGTAGAGATGAAAAGGGTTGCCAATGGCTACTAGCAATGATGGCTATGCTCTGCCTTCATAGTCAGAGGCAGTAATGCTTCTGAATACAGGTTGCTGGAAACTACAGGAGGGCTGATCACTGCTGTTGTGCTCAGGTCCTGTTTGTGGACTTCCCATAATAGGCATCCGGTCAGCCATTGTAAGAGGAACAGGATGCTGGACTAGATGGTCATTGGCCTGATCCAGCAGCCGGACTCTTCTTATGTTCTTATGTTAGGTGATTGACAAGTGAGCAGTCCCATCCCCCTGTCAAGATTGACCCAAGGGGTGGGGTGGGGTGGGGATGGGAAGAAAGGGATCTGGCAAAGGCAAAGAAGAGGAGAATTTGGGTGCCCTCCATAATGAAGATCTGCTGGGAACATCTAGCCCAAGCACCATCACTATCCCCAAACCAGTATATTAGGAATCAGATGAATATAGAAAGCTGCCTAATACCAAGTCAGACCATTGGTCCATCTAGCTCAGTATTGTCTGCACTGATTGGCAGGCGCTCTCCAGAGTTATAAGCAGGGAGTCTTCCCTCAGCCCTGCTTGGAGATGCCATTGGATATTGAATCTGGGACCTTCTGCATGCAAAACAGATGCTTACCATGGAGCTATGTCCTCCAAAATAAAAATAAAGTAAGATTCTAGACCTTATGGTACACAGCTGGAGATAGTCATGCTTCTGAAACCTCAGGAGGGGAGAGTGCTCTTTCACTCATATCTGCTTGTGGGTTTCCTATGATGCACACCTGGCTCGTCACCATGAGAACAGAATGCTGGACTAGATGGGCCTCCTTTCCCCCGATCCATCAGGGCTCTTTTATGTTCTTCACATTGGTCCATCTGGTTCAGTACTGTCTACACTGACTGGCAGCAGCAACTCTCCAGGATTTCAGGTAGGGGAATTCCCAGCCCTACCTGGAGATACCATTGGATACTGAAGCTGCGCCTTCTGCATGCAAACCAGAGGCTCTGCCACTGAGCTGCACCCCTCAGGAGGAGCTGGGTGCACTCACCCCAATGGGGGTCCAGTAGCACTATCAATGCCATCAGCTCTCAAAAATACCTGGAACTGGCTTTGATTCCACCTGCTGACAGAGAAGCAGATTTAATCTTCCTTTGGACACACAATGTCCTGAGATAGAGCGGAAATGTGCTGCTAATGTTGGCGCCTGGCACCAGCTCTCCAGAGTAATATCTACAGGCCCCAGTCTGACCCTGGCAAGTTGGCCAGGGTGTCAGCTGTCACACTCTGACTTTTTATAGCTCAGGCTGTGCAGACAACAGCTAAAAATAAATCTCAATTTCCAAGGACCCCCGGACCCAGGCTTCGCAAGCAGAGCTCACGACACAAACACAGCCCGCACTTTCTGAGCATTTGAAAGAGAAACATTGTGCATAAGAACATAAGAGACTGCTGGGTGAGGTCCATCTAGCCCAGCATCCAGTTGTGGCCAAACAGATGCTCCAATCAGAAATCAGCAAGCAGGATTCAAGTACATAAGCCGTCTCTCCTCTTATGGTTTTCAGCAATTAGCATTCAGAAGCATTGCTGCCTCCAACTGCAGAGGCAGAGCATAGCCCTTAACAGCTTGAAGCCAGCTTACTCGCAAGACTGCCTTACCCCTTATACACCAACTAAACCACACTGATCTGTGGAACTGACCCTGTTATACAGGTGCCACATAACACCCACATTTGTAAGAAATATATATTTTAGTGTGGCAGCACCTACACCCTGAAACTCCCTACCTATTGACATCAAGCAAGCACCTTCACTGTACTCTTTTCGGCACCTGCTAAAAATATTTTTTTTTAGATAAGCCTATCCGGATGTTTAGAATGTTATTGTTTTATTCTCTTTGTTAATTGTTTTGAGGTTTTGTTTCGTTTTTACAATCTAGGAGCATATAAATTTTATGAAATAAACAAACAAATAGAGCCGTCGATATTCCTCTCCTCCATGAATTTGTCTAAAGCCGTCCAGGTTTGTGGCCTTCACAGCCTCCTGAGGGAGCAAGTTCCATTGCTTAACTGCACTGCATGAAGAAGGTTGTTCTATTGTCTGTCCTGAACCTTCTAAAATTCAGCTTCATTGGATTTCCATGAATTTTAATGTTAACACCAGGACATGCCCAATACATTTTGGCACCTGAGACAAACCACAATGTGCCGTGTGCATCCTAAGAGTGAAGATCTCCATGAGGAATGGGGGAGGGAATCAAATCAACTTTACCCAATGATTAAAGTGGGGATCAAAGGCTGTCATGGGTGGGAAACAGGCCTGCTCTGAATCATTCCCAGTAGGTGCAGAGCCCAGGAAACCCCAGAGGGCAGTCTCTGCCATTTCCTCCCTAGCGGTAGGAGGAGACCAGCAGTGCCTCCTGTTCACAGAGTGTCTGCTGTAGAAGCAGCAGAAAGAGTTGAAACTCCTGGTTTGACACAGAAGGTGTTTTATTCATTCATTCATTCATTCATGAAATTTCTACCCTGCCTTCTTTCCAAAGGAACTGATGGCAGCAAACCTCCAAATATCCAAACAATACAATTAAAAATCAAAATATGAGTGAGGCACAATCTGGTCGCAGATGGTTCAATGTGCCCCAAGCCTGAAAGAAGATGGTAAAAGAAAAATACACCCTGACTTACTGTAGTAGTAGTAATGCCGGTCAGTGCAGACAGTACTGAACTGTATACTGTATACTGAATAGTATTACTGAATAGTATATTGCAGCTTCCTGTGGTCCTGTTTAACTGATCCATTTAGTCAACAACATCAACCCTACCATGTGGATATCCCTTGCAGACGATCGCAGTGCATCCACAGCAGTGATCAGGGAATGAATGACAACTGAGAAGAGTGCAAAGAGAAGACACGCCATAGTGCATGTGCAGCAGCACAACTGGACACCTCCATCTGCCCCAGATGCAAGAAAACATTACCGTACTCTCCTGTATTGGTCTCTACAGCCACATCAGGCACTGAAACCTTCCAAAGGCACACTCCTCCATTGTCTCCCAAGACAGACAGATGCCAACCATTCAAAACTATTAGGACTAGAGACTTATTTTCTTTTTAGAAGAAAGGCCATGTCTTAGGGTTACTGAGATGCTTTGCAATGTTGATTGTCACTCCTTCAGTCTCCAGATAGGACTGAGAGAGACCACTGCCAGTCAGTGTCGACAGTACTGACCTAGGTGGACCAACAATCTGACTTCATTCAAAGGAACTTTATTTGGAGCTGTGAGAATGAAGGTGCATACGTCAGTGGTTGAGAACATGCTGTTCATGCAGAAGATCTAATTCTCAATACTTGGCACCTCCAAATAGGGCTGGGGAAAAGGCCTTAAACTTTGGAGTGCCATTGACCATCAGTGTAGACAATACTGAGATAGAGGGACCAAATGACTCAGCAGAAGACCGTTTTCTGTCCTTCCTGTGCTGCAGAAGATGCTGGTGATCAGCTCTCATCTTGCTTGCTGCTTTTTACTGGCCACCTCCCCTTCACACATCCCCCCCCCCACCAGCCTACAAAATACGACATCCCCAAGCAACCACTTAGATTGATGGTGCAGTTGAGCCAGGCTTTGTCAGTGGGGAGCAGCCCCTTCCACCCCTGCTGAAATAGCAGAGAACCAGGTACTCTTTTGATAACTCTGCAAGGATCCCACCTGACCCTTCATAAGCACCAGGATCTCACAGCCTCAGGCTACAGACTGGAAAGGAGGCTGTCAGAGCACTGATCATCTGTTAGGGGCAGGTGAAAATGAGCCCCCTGGCCATCTTTGCAGTGCCCTCTTGCCCCTACCTCCATTACATGCCAGGGCCATGCCAGGGCTTATTGTTAAAGGACTGTGATTAGAGGAGGTGCTGTCACCCGATTAAAGAAATCCAAAGTTGGCTTGTTGTTTGAGTCAGGCTGCAAGCCTGTGCATGCTTACGCAGGAGGGGGGATGGAGGAGAAACCCAATTCAGTTCACATTTAAAGGAGAACCATCCAACACATGGATCCTTTACAATTCACAGATCTCCTGATTTTGCAAGCAATGTGCACAAAAATGCTTATATTATGGTAAAATGTGCATGAAAATGCATTTGTTTGTTTGTTTACTACAAAATATTTTTTATTGATATGCAAGTAAGCAAAAACTTAAGAAAAGTGATTGATTAATAGGTATAGATAGATAGATAGATAGATAGATGATAGATAAATATCCTCAAAGTAAAATAAATAAACACAAACACACACGTACGTGTGTGTGTGTGTGTGTGTTTGTGTGTGTGTGTGTTATTTACTGCATTTCTATCCCACCTATTTTTCTATGGAGCTCACATTTGGCTTATGTGGTTCTCATCCATTTAATCCCCACAACAACCCTTTGAGGTAGGCTAGGCTAAGAGAGAGGAACTGGTGCAAAGTCACCCAGTTTCATGGCTGAGTGGGGATTATAACCCTGTTCTCCCAGATCCTAGTCTGACACTCTAACCACTATACCATTACTGACTCTAGGAATATAACAAAAAGAGTGGAGGTCATGGAAACATAGGATTGTAGAGTTGGAAGGGATCTGAAGGGTCATCTAATCCAACCCCCTGCAGGGCAGGAATCCAGCCCACAACTGTCTGTGGGTGGGCTTGAAGCACAACCTTCTATTTAAGTGATTTTTATTAAAGCTTGAAAATAAACAAACATATATACAGAAAACAACATCAAATATCAAGCATCTTTTTTAACATAAATATTGAAACGAAATAAAGAAGAGAAAAGAAAAAGAAAAAACTTCTGATTCTCCATCTCTATCAGCTTTAAAAACTTAAAACAAAATTCTTACCTCATAATAATACCCAGCTCTTCTAATGTCCATAAACCGGCCGTTTTTCCGGTCTTTGAACCCAGATATCACAAGCTTATTTTCCTTATTGCTCAAAAAGTCCATAAGGGGTTTCTAATCATTAATAAATGTCAACAATGATTTTTCTATTATTAACCACATCAGCTTTGCCATCTCAGCCAAATACATTAATTTCAATAACCATTCTTCCATATTAGGTAATAATAAGTCCTTCCATCTTTGTGCATATAACACTCTCGCCACCGTGATCATATATTGCAGTAATATTCCATATTCTTTTTCTAGTTGTATATCCATAAGCCCCAGCAGGAGAAGATCTGAACCACCAACCTTCTGGTTAACAGCCAGGTACACTGACACAGGTCATAACCCTATTGCACAGCATTCGTATTTGTCACAGGTGCCAACCAATCCCAGATAAATAATTGTGTCCCCAAAATATTTGCAAAATAAGAAACACATATCCAAAACATCCAATGAAGCAGGTGGCAAAGACGATTGTGATTGCTATGGAGTGGTGCAAATCTCTTACACGCCATGCTAATTTTTCTAGAAGAGCAATATTCCAAACAATATACACTAAAGAAGAAACATTGAGATTTTACATTTTTGCACAACTGATTGTCATGCAGACGTTTTAAAAAAATATCAGTAAATTTGTGGATTTTTAAGAAAAGGTTGTTGGATCACACCATGGTTCTAGTCCAGCATCCTGTTCTCACAGTGGCCAACCAGTCGCCCCAATAGGAAACCAACAAGCAGGAACCGGGTGCAAGAGTCCTCTCTCCTTCTGTGGTTTCCAGCAACAGCATTACAGCCTCTGACCATGGAGGCAGAGCACAGCCATATTGGCAAGTAGCCATTGATTGCCTTCTTCTCTATGAATTTGTCCAGTCCTCTTTAAAGCCTTCTAGACTGGTGGCCATCACTGTCTCTTGTAGGAGTGAGTTCCATTGATTAACTATGTGTTGCATGAAGAAGGAAGAGAGATATTTTAGCGCGGCAGCGCTAACACTCTGGAACTCCCTGACAGTTGACATCAGGCAGGTACCTTCGCTTGAGTCCTTTTGGCACCTGCTGAAAACATTTTTTGCTTGCACGAACCTTCCAAAAGTTGACAAATCTGTAGTTTTAGCTTTATATTCTGATTTGAATTTGATTTTTAAATAAAATAAAACTTGTATTTTACTATAGTTTTGGGGGGATAGATGTTTAATGTATATTTTATTTTTTTAAAAACAGGAACTTATACTTAAAAGTTTTACTTACAGATAAGCAGTATACAAATTTGTTAAATAGATGACTAACTACATCATCCTAGTTATTTAGCTATCTGACAGTGGAATGAGCTTCCTTGGACCGGGGTAGACACTGCTTCATTGGAGACCATCTGTCAAGCATTCCTGCATTTCAGGGGGTTGAACTAGATGACCCTTTGTGTCCCTTCCAACTCTACAGCTCCATGAGTATGATTAAAATGCTGGTCAGTATAAACAATGGCAACCATACCAATCTTATTATGCCATCCAATAAAGGTCATTAAAGTCAGGGTGTTGTTGTTTTGTTGTTGTTGTTGTTGTTTTGGCGCCCTGACCTATCCTGGTTTTTTATTATTGATTTCCCTGTTATTATTTGTTTGTATGTTTTTATACTTCTGTTTAACTGATTCTATGTCATATTTTGGATGTCATGCTATTGTTTATCATTTTGATGCTGTATTATCACTTAGAGATCTTTAAATGTTCAGTGGTTTATAAATGCTTTTAAATAAAATAAACTGTTTTCTGAGGGGGGAAAAGACTCAGTTTTATTTCAAAGCGTTTATAAACCACTGAACATTTAGTGCTATATGGCGCCAGAATTTCGGCTCACTTAGTGTTGAAGGAAGCACAGTTCTTACCTCATAATGTTGCATGAAGGGGGCAGTGGTCTGACAGAAAAGACAAAACCATCGCTTCCTTCAACAGTATAAACTGGATCCAGAGTTGGGCCTGATTTTATAAAACGGGCTTTATAAGGCATGGTATTTCCTGATTGGCTTGGAGGGTCAGATGACCTCAATATGAACACTCAAAGGTCAGCTGACTCTCTTAGGCTAGAACCTGCAGCCTTGAGGGCACCCTTTTCACAAAGGCAGGGTTATTTTAGTCCAAGAGCTACATGTCCTCATTGTAAACCTTCTAGGGGCCACATACCAAAGTGAGTAGGGGCAAAGTGTGGGGGGGGGGGAAGAGCCACCCCCCTCACACACAAACCTTTTCCTATTTTTAAATAAAAACAATCCTTATGAATCTGAGTTGAATTTAAACTGAAGTTCTAATTAATACCTATAATTAATTCCATTAAATAAATGTCCATAATTAATTCAACTAAACTAAGGCCTCTAATGAATCAAACTGCATTTGTCAGAGGGCTGTTGTGTGGTGGCATTAAAAATTGGCTGGGAGGCCAGATCCTCCTATACCTACTATACTAAGGTCTAGTATCCCTGGTGTCCTGAGAGCCCAAAAAGCTTATAATACAGAAAGTGAAGCACAGGTGATCAGTGGAGCCCCTCGTTCAAGATGCTCCCCGCAAGAGAGGAGAACATGGAATGGGCATGAGTGGATGGCTGGTCCATTGTGGATCCTGGTCCAGAAAGGCAAGCTAGATAGGAGGATGTGCAGAAGTATATTCAGTAGGGTACTGGCAAGTGGAGGGTCCCTTGAGTGTCATAGCCATGTCTGCTCACAGCTACAGCCACTCACAACCATGCCCCCTTCCACAATTCTGCAGCCTTCTAAGATGGAAGGTGGAGCAGGCTTTTTTTCTGCTACTCCATAGGGTAGGAAACATACCAATAGATTCAAATGACAAGAGAGGAGATTCCAACTAAACCTTAGAAATAACTTTCTGACAATAAGAGCTGTTTGACAGTGAAAAGGACTCCAGAAGGTGGTGGACTCTCCTTCACTGGAGGTTTTTAAGCAGAGGTTGGGTGGCCCTATGGTAGGGATTCTTTAGGTGTGATTCCTGCATTGCAGGGAGTTGGAATAGATGACTCTTTGGTTCCCTTCCAGCTCTACAATTCTGATTCCAGGATTCTAAGATTATACAATAATCTTATAATTATACAATAATAACAACAATAATAAATAGTGATGCATTGCAATGATCAGTACAGATCTCCCTAGCTTCAGCTAGATCTATTATTTTTTTGTGCAATGATCTGGAGTGCTCCAATATCTTCATTCTGAGTGACTTGGGTTGGGTTTTCTTTGATGTTTCATTGGACATAACAGAATTTGCACCCCATTCTCTTGAAACCGAATCCCATTGTGCTGCCGGCGTTTCTAAGGGTTTAACTTTGGAGCAGACAGAACAACAAAATCTTGATGCCTTCCTGTGCCCCTTCTCCAGAAGGACCCTGGGAGACCATCCTCAGTGGCTGAGACATTATCTCTCAGTCTTATTGGCTCCAATCAGCGCAAAGAGTGAGAAGACCTCCGTGGCTACAAAGCTCCCCTTTCGGGCTGATTGGGTGGGCTCTTTTGACAGTGGAGACAGGGGCCCTGCTGCTGAAATAATAATGGGGCATGCACACACACTCCATAACTCTGGAGTACTGCATCTCTGAGTACACCTAGTTCAAGGTGGGTTACAGATAAACATAAGAAGAGACCTGCTGAATGGGACCCAAAAGGGCCCATCAAGTTCCAATAATGATTTGAAAGAGCCAGTCAAGTCCTTGGCTGTTGGCTTCTAGCATCAAAGGATGGTCTCCATGGCTGACTACGAATCTCACTGCTCTCCCTACATCCCTAGAGAAACGCTATGTGGAGATGAAGCCTCCACCAGGCGTTCTGTCTCTGTGA
The DNA here is from genome assembly GCF_964252035.2 of Podarcis erhardii. Lineage (NCBI taxonomy): Eukaryota > Metazoa > Chordata > Lepidosauria > Squamata > Lacertidae > Podarcis > Podarcis erhardii. The sequence continues at coordinate 34,651,506 of NC_138504.1, forward strand.
CATCTGAGCCTTTCCAAGAGGGGGAATTCTAGCCAGGCAGAGAGAGAGCGAGACGGTTCCCCCAGATTACAGCTCCAAACTTCAAAGGAGCCAAAGAGCTGCAGCTCAGCATTTGCCACGGCTTAAAAGAGAACACCGTGTATTATAAATTATTGCCTTTCCTCATCGGCACATCTGCTTCAGGGGCAGGCCTATGCCTTCACCGCCTTGGATGTTCCAAGTGGGAGAGAGGGAATCAGCAGAGGGGATGAGATTTTTCTTTTTAAGTACATTTGTTGGGAGAAAAGATGACATGGAAAGTAGAGAGAGAGAAATACTTATTCACACAGTGCATTGTTAAACTGTGGGACTCACTTACACAGGAGGCAGTCATGGCCAGCAACCTACAAGCCTTCGGAAGAGGACTGCATGAATTCATGGAGGGGGATAAGATTCTCAATGGTTATTAGCCACAACAACTGCTTCAAATACCAGTTGCTGGAAGCCACACTCTCCTTCACTGGTGGTTTTTAAGCAAAAACCAGAGGTTGAATAGTCACCTGTCAGGGATGTTTTAGCTTTGATTCCTGCATTGTAGCGGGTTGGACTAGATGACCCTTGGGACACAGGTAAAGAGCAATGGGGGCCCTTTCTGAAATTCTCATCCAGATTTCCTTCTGGATTTGGGGGTTCCTAGGTAACTTGCCCTTGTTTCTGAAGCTGAACCAAATAACTGGACCTCCCACATTGATTTGTTTTGTATTTCTCAATATTGTACATGAGAAATCAAACCTGGAGACAAAGTCGATCTAGCTGGATATCATCTCCACTGACTGGCAGCAGTGGCTCTCCAGGATTTGAGGCAGGGGTCTCTCCCAGTCCTAACTGACAATGCTAAGGACTGAACCTGGGGCATTTTGCATGCAAAGCAGGTGCTCTACCACTGAGATAGGGCTCCTTAAAATGCTATGCACGCCCAGTTTGCTGCAGCTCTCTACACCTTCCATCTCCTCCATACCTTCCCTGCACTCAACAATACCAATCCACACAGGCGTAGTGATGACAAAATGATTACAGCATTAGGGGCTTTTTCATTCATTCAGCGACGTCTACGCCGGCTTGGTCATGTCCACAGAATGGAAGATGGCAGGATCCCCAAGGACACCCTCTGTGGGGAGCTGGCTTCAGGCACCAGGCCCATTGGCAGGCCAACTCTGTGTTACAAAGATGTCTGCAAATGTGACATGAAGGCTGACAACATCAACCCTGCCATGTGGATTATCCCTTACAGACAACCACAGTGCCTGGAGACAGACAGTCAGGTCATGCATCAGTAGCAGTGACCAGACGATGAATGACCACTGGGGGAAGTGTAGAAGAAACGCCATGGTGCATCTGCAGCAGCACAACCAGACGCATTCATCTGCCCCAGCTGCAACAAAACATGTCTCTTCCCTATCAGTCTCTACAGCCACAGCAGGCGCTGTAACTCTCCAACGATTTGACTTCACACTTCCATTGTCTCCTGAGACAGATGGATGCCAACCAACCAGCAAACCGATAAAAGGCAACTAAGAGACAACATGATAGCAGTGAATAAAATGCTACATGCTGTGAAGATAGTGGACAGAGGCAATTTTTTCTCCCTGTCTCCTAACTCATGGGCATCCAATGAAACTGGATGTTTAAGGATTCAGGACAGATGAAGCATTTCTACAAGCAGCATATGGTTAAACTGTGGAATATGTTAGCATAGTATGTTGAGATGGCCATCAATTTGGATTGTTTTAAAGGAGGAGAGGGACGCGGGTGGCGCTGTGGGTTAAACCACAGAGCCTAGGACTTGCCGGTCAGAAGGTCGGCGGTTCGAATCCCCACGACGGGGTGAGCTCCCATTGCTCGGTCCCCTGCTCCTGCCAACCTAGCAGTTCAAAAGCACATCAGAGTGCAAGTAGATAAATAGGTACCGCTCCAGTGGGAAGGTAAACGGTGTTTCCGTGCACTGCTCTGGTTCGCCAGAAGCGGCTTAGTCATGCTGGCCACATGACCCGGAAGCTGTACGCCGGCTCCCTCAGCCAATAAAGCGAGATGAGTGCCGCAACCCCAGAGTCGTTCGCAACTGGACCTAATGATCAGAGGTCCCTTTACCTTTACCTAAAGGAGGAGAAGGCAAATTCATGTAGGGGCAGGCTATCAATGGTTGCTGGCTACTGGCACTCACAGTTGGAGGCAACAGTGTTTCTGAATATCAGTTGTTGGAAACAGCAGGAGGGGAAAGGGCTCTCATGCACAGATCCTGCTTGTGGGTTTCCCATAATGGTCATCTAGCTGCCCAAACAGAAAACCTTGTGCTGCTGGAATGCTGTAAATTGGACGCAACCCAATGAACCAGTTACCCATGTCCACCCATTTCAACAGGTCAACTCTCAATGGAGCTAACACTGAATGCAGCCCATCATTTTTATTAATTATTTTGTTTGTTTGTTTGTTTGTTTATTGAGATGATTGCTAACACGTTCAGTTTAGAAAAATATGCCTGGCACAGGGTACAATGCAATAAACATTATGCATAATGAAACCTAAGTTCTATGGAGGAAATAAAATTTTAAAACATAAGCAACAGCAAGGCGCATGGATCCAGTGGGGCAGGTATGCCCATCTAAACCAATAACAACTAAAGGCCTAGGTTGCATTGTAGGTGGGGGGCCCTTTTAGCTATCTGCAATCAAAAACCCACCAGAGCCTTTATTTTCTCTTCAAATACACAGCTTTAAAAATGTATTCCACTACAGTGGAAACTCGGGTTACATACCGTCCTCCTTACAAATGCTTCGGGTAACGAGCTCCATTAACCCGGAAGTAGATACCCCTAGTTGCAAACTTTGCCCTGGGATGCATGTGGAAGTCGTGCGCCAGTGGCGCAGCAGAAGTGGGAGGCCCCATTAGTGAAAGCATGCTTCATGTTAAGAACGGTTTCGGCTTAAGAACGGACCTCCAGAATGAATTACGTTCGTAACCGGAAGTACCACTGTATGTCTTTTGACCCGCAAACTATGTCAGAACACTCGGGGGGGGGGATCCAGAAAGATAGCTAAGTTCCAGCCTGCAAATTTGTCCAGAGATTTTGGATCAGGTCCATTCATACTGGAATATGCCGAAACCCCTAGACTTAATCTCCTTTATTGGGCTGGCAAGCAAGACAGAACACTGAGAATGGCTTTGCTAGTTAAAGGATTTAGGGCAACAAAGCTCAGTCTGTTATGTAACAGTTATGCAGGTGAATTTTCCCCAGGGCTGGTGAGCAGTGAGCTAGGAAGGAATGTTAGCAATAAGACAAAGGTAACATTGTAAGGGGTGAAGACAGAAGTAACATTGGGTTAAATGCAACTAAAGTACTGTATACTCAGAGTATACTGAAATTAATAGAGCTAAATTAGTCATGTTTATTATTTTAGTGGGTCTACTCTGAGTTGCACTAGCATTGGATACAACCCATTGTAAGGGTGAAGACAGACATTCTGAAATGCAGTGCTTTAGGTCATAGATATATGTTCGAGTCAACTTCCATGACACTAAAGATAACATGTCTAAACCAGTGCATGCAGACAACATACCAAATTATATATTTTTTCCTTCAACAGATTTACTTGGTCACCTGGAATAATTAATTCTCCCTGCCACTGACGCCTTGAATTCCAATTTGTTGTAAAGCAGGGATGGGGAACCTGTAGCTCTCCTAAAATTGCTGGACTAAAACTCCTATCAACCCTGACCACTGGCCATGTAGGCTGAGGTTGGTGGGAGATGGAACTCCACAACATTTGGAGGGCCACAGGTTCTCCAGATCTTGTTGAAAAGGTTGGAGGGCCTATTAAGTATAAATGTGATGTGGAAATATATGTATATTCCTGCTGCTTAATTATCTCCCTCAACTCTGTTTCTTGCCCATATCTTATTTGTCATTGTAGTTTGCATTCTAAAATATAGCTGTAATTAATCTTAATTGTAATTATAAATTATAATTGTAATTAATTATAATTTATAATTTATAATTAATCTGGTTGTTCAATGCTTAAATATGCTGGGCAGCAAATGAAAAGAACTAGGAAGTAAAGTCTGATGGTGAAATCTGGCTCAAGCTCATAAAAATATGTAGGCTGTCAATTGCTCTGGCTATGATGACATGGCTTTACCTCCACAACTGGAGGCAGTAATGTTTCTGAATACCAGTTTCTGCAAACCAGTTGCTGGAGAGTGCTTCTGTTGTGCTCAGGTCCTGCTTCAAGACTTCCTGTTGAGGCACCCGGGTTCCTGCTCTTAGAACAGGATGCCATTGACCTGAGTACATGAGCCATTGACCTGATCCAGCAGAGCTCTTTTCCCATTTGTAAGACTAGATGGTCCCTTGGCCTGATCCAGCCAAGCTCTTCTTGTGTTTTTAGGGCTAGATGAGGCATTCGCCTGATCCAGCACCGGCTCTTCTTCTTATGTTCTTACATTTAAATTGGGTTGCATGTTCTACTCATGTTTTGCATATACAATCATTGGACTTGAAGAATTTTTTTTATATATGGGTTGAGGAAACAGTTCACAATTTTTCCAAAAGAAATTTAAATACATAAAAAAGGCAGAGCAACACTTCAGTGTTGTTAGAGGCATTGCAGGAGCTGAGAGCCCCCTCCACCAATGACTGAATGTATGCAAAGACAATGCAATGCAGAGATAATAGTGTCTATCCAACACAGAATCGTAGAATTGCAGAATGGTAGAGTTAGGAGGAATCCTGGGGGACTTCTCTTGAACTAATTAATTAATGTGCTTTAAATGTTTAGTAAATAGCCTTATTTGGAATAATAATAATAATAATAATAATAATAATAATAATAATAATACTTTAAATGTATAGACCCTGAGGGTAATCTAGTCCAACCCCCTGAAATACAGAAATCTCAACTAAAACATTCATGACAGATTGTCATCCAATCTCTGCTTAAAAACCTCCAGTGAAAGCGAGTCAGCCACCTTTCCTGGGAGTCTGTTCCACCGTCAAACAGCTCTTAGCAACAGAAAGTTCTTCCTGGTGTTTAGCCAGTATCTCCTTTCTTGTAACTTGAAGTCATTGGTTTGGGTCCTATGCTCCAGAGCAGGAGAGCTTGTTCCCTCTTCCATGTGACAGCCCTTGAGATATTTTAAGATGGCTACCATATCTCCTCTCAGTCTCCTCTTTTCCAGGCTAATCATACCCAACTCCTTCAACCGTTCCTCATAAGGCTTTCTGGACCCTTGATTACCTGGGTTGCCCTCCTCTGCACACATTTCAGCTTCCATGTCTACACATGCTCCACACTTGCTCACTGCATTCCAGGTTATTCATTTTCAGGGCAGCAAGCTCGTGGTCATTACACTTAAAACATTACTTTTATCTTCTTTCAAACACTGGCTGTGCATGGAACTGCTGCAACAGTTCCAGATGGCGAAGTGGTTAAGAGTGCTGGACTAGGGATCTGGAAAAGACCAGGCTTCTAATGCCCCAAGTCAGCCACATGAAGCTCTCTGGAGACTGCCACCGCCTCTTTCAGCTTAACCTACCTCACAGGGCTGTTGTGGGGATTAAATGAAGACGGGAGAGCAAAGAACACTGTGTAGCACCTTGAGCTCCTTTGAAGACAAGGTGCGATGGAAATACAATAAATAAACACACACACCCAAAAAATCAGCTCAGACAATGGAAGGAGCCAACACTTCAGCTCCCCCCCCTTTTTTTTAAAAAAAAAATGCCTTTCTTTTGGGGCCTGCGGTGAAAGCCAAGCATGCTGGAAAGGGGTGTGTGGTGTTTATGTGTGTGTGCCCCCCACCACCCAAAAAACCCGTGGCTGAGTGGCTTTTCTCTCCCCCATCTTTCTGTTTTTCTTTTTTCTCGTTTTCCCAAGCAACTGTCCCCCAGAGTCCAGCCCCCTCCGGGAAAGCATTTCAGCAATCCAAGTTGGGGATTTAAGAGACAGAGAGGGAGAGCGCACAGAGTTTGAGAAGAGGAATGGGAGGGAAAATGTAATAGTGTTGGGAGCCACGGAAAACAGCAGGGTGTGAAGAAGGAGGGGGGGGAGAACTTTCGACTGCAGGGATGATGATGGTGGGAGGGGTGAAATAACAGCAAAAAAATGTGGGGGGGGGAGAGAGAATGGAAAAAAGAGAAAGTAGGTCTGTAAAGAAACAGCCCCTGCAGTGGAGGAACCAGCTCAACAGCCTGAGCTTTTGCTGCTTCTCACACAACTCAACGCTGGCTCATTAATCACTCAGTACACAGCCAGGAGGACCAAAGGCCCAGGATGCTTGCGCCAATCAGGATGCTGTTGCCACAGCAACGGCCTTTACCCTTTGGAGGCTTCAAAGGCTCCCTCCTTCCCTCCCTCTCTCCTTCACTTGCTGTGTGGCAAGGCTCTGTGCGTGCCTGTGTGTGTGCGTGTGTGTGTGTTTTCCCTGGGAACGGTTGGCACTGTGCACTCATATCATGTGAAAAGAGAGTGGGGAGGAGGAAAGAGGGTAGGGGAGAGAGAGAACAAGAAGTGAGAGAATAAGCAGAATCGTTAACAAAATGCCAAGGCGGCATGGGCTTTGGGGAGGGGGGAGGAAGGATACGGGATGTGCTTTGTGGTGTGGGGTGAGAGGGAGGGAGGGAGGGAGGGAGGGAGGGAGGGAGGGAGGGAGGAAGGAAGGAAGGAAGGAAGGAAGGAAGGAAGGAAGGAAGGAAGGAAGGAAGGAGATGATAGATGATAGATAGATAGATAGATAGATAGATGATAGATAGATAGATAGATAGATGATACAAATGAATGTGTGCGTGTGTGTGTGTGTGTGTGTGTGTGAGAGAGAGAGAGAGAGAGAGAGAGAGAGAGAGAGAGACTACATAGGGAGGATGATGCACACATACATAGCTACATAGATACAAAGGAATATGAACAAGAAAGAGAAACTAAGGATTATAATAGGCAGGCGGGCAGGCAGGCATATACCCACACGAAGGTCTTTTCAAGCCTCCTTTCCCATCTCGGTCATCATATATTATTCATTGGTTGCCCTCCCCACCTCTCTCTCTCTCTCTCTCTCTCTCTCTCTCTCTCCTTCCAAAGGAGCTGTCTCACTCCTTTCTAGAGAAGGAGGTTTGACAGCTGGCGTTCAGTTATCCTGTTATTTATTTATCTATAATGGCACCTCCACAAGCCATCTCCATTCTTTGCCGCCGGAATCACGTGCCCAGCATTCACTTCCCGCCAAAGGTTGAATATGAAGAGGAAGGTTTTTGCATTAGGTATTTTGGGGTGGGGTGGGGGGAAACAAACTGTTTCACATGGAGCACTCTGTGATGTCATTCACATCTGGGCACACATGTGCAAACCCTTGCTAATCTTAGCTTTCGTTATCTTGGGTTGTTGTTGTTGCTATTGTTGTTTTCAAAGGAACATTTCTACAACATCATTGCCCAATCTGGTGCAACTTTGGACTACAGCTCCTATCACTTCCAGTCAATTTAACAATTAATCTGGGAATTGTAGCTCTGGGAGTGGGATAAGGGTCAGGCTGTTGATCCATCTGCTTCAGTATTGCCTGTACTGACTGGCAGTGGCTCTGCAGTCTTACTCAGGCAGGGGACTTTCCCAGCTTTAACTAGGAATTGGACCTGAGACCTTCTGCATGCAAAGCAGATGCTCTACCATAGAGCTACAGCCCACTCTGTAGAATCACGGAACTGTATAGTTGGAAGCAGGGCCTCCGAGAGGAATTTTATCATGGGGTACGAAGTTTCTTTGGAGCCGCTTCCCTTCTCCATTAGTCACGTCTGTTTTTATCTGCTAGTACAGTTTTTGTGTCATGAATGGTATGGAAGGTGAGAGAGGGCTGGATTGGAATGCTCTGTTAATTTTCTGCATTTAAGACCTTGTGCTCTTGCACTTCCTTCATGGAATATATAAATAAATATAAATACAGTAAAAGAGGATCAGAGATAAGAAAGGACATTTGATCCAATCTTTGTTTATGCTACAATACAGATTAGGAGAAATAATTCACTTTGAAATATCCTTTTGTATTAGAATGTAGATTTCAAAAAATGAAATGAAATAAAAGGAATGTAGATCAGCTCATCAGAAGTCATTAGTAATAATAATTTTTTAAAAGGTAGAGAATCATAGAGTTGGAGGAAACCTGAGGATCATCTAGTCCAACCCCCTGCAAATCAGGAACATGTAGTTGTCCCATACAGGGATTGAACGTGCAACCTTGGCATGATCAGCACCATGCTCTAACCAACTGAGCTATCCAGGCTGACAAAAAAAAAAAACCCTAACTATTTACTTTTCAAAAGAGCTGGCCTTTTTTGTGGAAAAAAAATTGAATCACAATGTGAAAATTAATTGTTCCGGCAATGTTTGATTCAATACTTAGCCTGGCCAAATCCACAAGACGTTCCTGAGATATTGTAGACCTTAAATAATTCTTAATTATTTTGCTAAATGACCTCGCTTCAGAAGCAATTGTTGCTAGAATTGTTAATAGTATTCTTAAACTAACACAAACTTTTGGAAACAGGTCACTAAGTGAACTCTCTTAACAAGTTCAACAGATCTAAAAGCTTTAACTGTATTTAGAAAATTTGCTTTACATAGTGAGGATAAACTTTGCATTTGTTTTCTAAAATCATCATCATTAAGGTCAAGCAGGATATTGCTCTGATAAAGGTAAAGCTTTTCTCTTCACATCACTCTCGGACATGGTGGATATTTCCACAAGAAATCAATTTTTTCTGCCAACTGTTTCACAGTGTTGAACAGACAGTTAATCCTGCTGGAACATTGTCTACCAAAACATAAAAGATACACTTTCTGAAGTAGGCCTCTTCTGGAGTATAACCTGTGTAACATTTCTTCCATGTTAGCATCAGGTGTGCTTTAATCATGTGGCCTTGTTCTCTTCCACCTAACGCCATCACATCTACAGGAGATTTCCCCCCCCCCCTTTGTTTAGGTTTGACACAACCAATCTGGCTTCATTCCACATGCATTTCCAGTTGTTTCAAAGTTTTGTCAGCTCTGTGAAGAGAGTTTCTATGTTTGCTACTTCAACAACCAGTGTGGCAATTCTAGCTTAGATGACCTTGTTGCAAATATCTATGCCAGCTAATATTTTGTCTCACACAGCTGATATTGACACACAGGCAAAAGATATCTCATATAATAAAACTCCATGGAGTTCATTTCTTGTTTTGGCTGTCAAATTTAGTTCTAGGTCTTCCAGCGCTAATTTAATACCAGGCAAGTGAGATGCAAAAGCAACACATTCAACACAATCTGACCATCTTCTTTCAGACATACCTTAAAGAGAACAGGCAATATGGTTTTGTAGGATTTCCCACCATTTAGGACAGGAACTGAACAGGTGGTGTGCAGTTTGAATTGTTCTGAAAAGGGTTATTACTTCAGGTATGCCTTCAGCAGCAACATTTCCACATTAGTTGGGTGTGTGACAACCACAAGGTGGGGGGAAATGCCGTTAAGTAGTGTTCATGTATTTTTGCATGTGTGCTGTTGTCTTTTCTGTCCATATTTGCCCCATTACCATAGGCTTCAGCTCTATAATCACCTGTCAGAATAGCATGTTCTTTCAATGTATCAGTTATCAATCGAGCAATTTCTTCCCCGCTTTTGTTGCTACGATCTGCAAACTTGAGAAATCTTTCTTGACTCTCATTTTGTGTTTCTTTTAAAAGTACATATCTCAAAAGAAATGTTGTTTGTTCAATATGGGAAGAATCCGGTGTGGAATCTACTATTACTGCAAAGTACTTTGCAGATTGCCTCTCAAGTGAAATGTGCTGTTTCACAAGATTTGAGCATTCTGCAATAAATTCATTTTGTGAGTCAGGGGACAGATAATTAACTTGATGCCATTCATTCCTTTTCTGTGACTCTTAGCACATGTTCCTGAAGGATGGGGTCCCACCTGGAGAGCAATTCAGCGAGTCGAGTCCTTGAAAGTTTCAATTTTTTGAATCATCAAGTCAATGGGATGATCCTGTAAATGCTAGACCACATTCTCCCAAGAAGAGTGCAACACTGGTGATGCACTTTAAAAAGTTGTGTCATTTCACAGCTTCAGTTTTGATTGATGCTTCTAAGATGAGGTTAACTCCTGTCCCAGATGGCAGGCACCTTTCTAGTTCTTGCCAAGCTGGGTAACATTCTCTATGGCTATTACCATTTTTATGATTTGGGATTCTGTAGGAATGTTTCCACCACTTCCCATTAGAATCCCAGCCTTCAGCAGATACCAGTGCAGGATTAGATCCAGAAGTGCTAGTCCAAAACAATCTTGTGGTCTTGTGCCAAAACAATTGACATGCAAAGCCATATGAAGCTTGTTTCTGTAGAGTTTCAGTGTTATTTTTAAGCAATATTATAAATATAAGTAAAAATTGCAGCACCTGCCAGTGCTTGCTTGATCAAAACAACAATGCAACAAGAGCTCCCATGCAAACTTTGCAGCCTGTTGCAAGTTAGCCAAAATAACCTGAGTTGTGCTCAATTGCAAAAAAGAATTTACAATTCCTTGTTCCTTATATCTGAGCAGCACTGTTTCTCAAGTTAACCTGCAATTCCAAATTAACAACACCTTTTGTCAGAAAACCCCCAGATTAAAATACACAGATGAAGATTTATCCAGCCTTCTATTCATAGTACAGTACTAATAAAGTAGAGCACTGTGAAATACGTTGGAGAGGGAATTGGTTGAGTGGGGGGGGGTTGTTTTTGTTTTTATTATCCCTTTACAAATATAATTTGATTCAATGCAAATATTAACCATCTCCTGATTCTTAGGAGAGTTGTTTGGAAAAGATAATTTTACCAGATGTAGTCAGTTCTTCATCTGTTCATGATGATAATGGTGACCATGAGCTGCTTTGCCCTCTTCTGCTGGGCAGATAGTATGAGTGGGCAAGGCGAGAAGGCAGGCTGCTGTCAGGACCAAACCCCTGCTGCCCTCCACCTGCAGATGGCAGTCCCTTCAATAGGCGGAGCATGTCTCCCGCAGGGGAGGCAAGGCAAGCCCGCCTTCTCGCCTTGCCCACTCATACTATCTTTCACTGGGATTTCAGTGCTGCCTCTCTGGATTGCCTGGGAGAAGTAGACAGGGTCATGGGTGTTGGAAGAAATGTCATAGTGTTTTATATAGGCTTACACAAAACGAGGGACGCGGGTCGTGCTGTGGGTTAAACCACAGAGCCTAGGACTTGCTGATCAGAAGGTCGGCGGTTCGAATCCCCGCGACGGGGTGAGCTCCCGTTGCTCGGTCCCTGCTCCTGCCAACCTAGCAGTTTGAAAGCAAGTCAAAGTGCAAGTAGATGAATAGGTACCGCTCCGGTGGGAAGGTAAACGGCATTTCCGTGGGCAGCTCTGGTTCGCCAGAAGCGGCTTAGTCATGCTGGACACAGGACCTGGAAGCTGTACGCTGGCTCCCTCGGCCAGTAAATCAAAATGAGCGCCGCAACCCAGAGTCGGTCATGACTGGACCTAATGGTCAGGGTTCCTTTTACCTTTACACAAAATGTAAATGCTACTCTTCACACAATATCCTGAAAGGTTTTCTAACTTCCCAGGAAATTTCAGGCTCCTCTCCGGGAGCTCCCGAGCACCCCCACTTTTTTTATCTAGGCAGGATTACAATGTGTTCCCTGTAGATCTCCTGGGCCCTAGCTGGAAACTACAACAAGGGGTATTTTATACAATACCTGCAATACAAGAATCACAGCAAAAGAAGTCCTGATAGATAGCCACCCAACTTCTGCTTAATAACCTCCAAGGAGAGTCCACACTGTCAAACCATTCTGTCATAAAGTTCTTCCTAATATTTAGCCAGAATCTCCTTATAATTTGAATCTGTTGGTTTGGGTCCTACCCTCCAAGCTGAGCATATCCAGCTCCCTCAACCGTTCCTCATAAGGCCTGGCTTCCAGACCCTTGATCACCTTGCTCACCCTTCTGGCTTCTGACAAGCTTCTGGCTTGTCAATATCCCTTAAACTGTGGTGCCCAGAATTGGACCCAGGACTCCAGGTGGGATCTGAACAAGGCAGAATAGAGCAGTACTCTATCCAAACTCTTCTGCTACTGCTACTACTACTACTACTACTACTACTACTACTACTACTACTATGACTTCCTTTCATTTGGACGCTAGACATCTGTTAATGAATTCCATTAGCTTTGCTTGTTGCTGTATCACGCTGTTGACTCATGTTAAGTTTGTAGTCTACTAAGACTCTTAAATCCTTTTTTTCATGGACTGCTATCAAGTCAGGTGCCCCCCCATCCCACATTTGTGCATCTAGTTATTCCTGCATAAGTGTAAAGCCTTACATTTTTATTATTGAAATTAATTTTGTTAGTTTTGGTCCAGTTCTCCAATTTGTTGAAGTCATACTGAATCCTGATTCTGTTCTGCAGTGTTAGTTATTGCACTCCTTCATGTTTGGTGTTGTCTACAAATCGGATGAGCATCTCCTCAATCGCCTTATCCAAGTCATTTATAAAGATGTCAAACAATCATGAGCACAGGTCAGCACCCTGTTGACTCATGTAAAACTTGTGGTCTACTAAGACTCCTGGATACTTTTCACATGTACCTGCAGAGTTTGGAAGTTTCTGGTTTAGAAAAGGTTTAGAAAAGTTGACCTGATAGAATTTTATAAAATAATGCATGACACATAGGAAGTGGATAGAGATTAAAAAACAACAACTCTCCCCCTCTCATAACGCTATAACTTGTGGGCATCCAATGAAAATGGATGGTGGAAGACTCAGGACAGAAAAGGAAGGATTTCTTCATGCAAGGCATAAACTATTGAACTTGTTCCAACAGAAGGGAGTGATAGCCACCAACCTAGATGGGAGGGGGCTGGTGGGAGTTATAATCCAAAGTATCTTCAGCCCGCCCCTGCCCCCTGGACACTTCTGATTTTTAGGAAGGAAAACACATGCATATGAAAAGTGCAAAAGAGACACAAGCCATTTTTGCAGGATTGTGTGGATATAAATTACTCTGGTGCAAATTACCCCCACCACCATCCCGTCTAGACAAGTTCTAAGTGGGTGAATGTAATAACCGTTGACAGTTACTTGAGGTTATTAATAGTGGGAAAGGAAATCATCTTGGGCAATAAAGAAGGCTAAATATTAGGTTGAGTTAAAAGTGAGGAGGGGAAAATTTAAGAAGAGGGGGAGGTGAAGAGCCTTGGGGATTACAGGCGATTAGTCTGTGGGAGTAGGGTGTGTTGAATTTTTCAACTTTCAGATTCCAAAAATGAGGGGGGCTAAAAAGTTTTAATATGACTTGGGAATTCAAAAGATATTTTGGTTATATTAATATGTTTTTGTTTTGATTGGTAAATATCTACATTAAACATATTGACTTTTTACATTTTGGTGCAATTTCCAATAATTTCAAATTTATCTTATTTTTTAAAAAATGAGGAAAAAATGTGTGCAAAATTGGATAAAAATTATTTAAAATGATTGCCAAGTACTTGCTGTTATATTATTATTATTATTATTATTATTATTATTATTATTTATACATTATACCTATTTTTCATTAAATTGTGTATTGCAATTACACACACACATATAATTCACAAATGTTGTGCTGTAGCTATATTTGCTTCTTACACAGGCTGAAGAATCTTCATCCATGTGTTAAAAATTACTTGTCTATCAGTGCTGCTACTACTACCATCCTAACCAATGCTTCTACAATGCACCTACAATTGCTTCTAAACAGAAAACAACACAAGCCATTCATGCATATGAGCAACCTCCCCAAATTTCAAAGATTTCAAGCTTGGTAGTGAACTGGTCTGGTTGGTTTGTGTCTTCCACACCAACAAGTTATACATGTGATACTTTATCACACCACTCAGTGGGAAGACCTTATCTATCAACAAGTGAATAGGTAACATTGGCAAGATGCTAGACACTACTACAGAAATTAATCCTTCTTTCACCCAACTCTCAACTGGAGAACCTCTTGCCTCACTGTGTGGCAATGTCATAAAGGATCTATCTACTGATCAAGTGTATAGGTATTGATCACACAGGCCATAAGGACAGGAAAACTTCCCATGGATCTGGCCCTTCTTGAAATTGGTCCAGTGAGCCATTCAAGGTGGTCAACAAATAATAATACTAATACTACTACTACTACTACTACTACTAATAATAATAATAATAATTTTTATTTATACCCCGCCCTCCCCAGCCAAGGCTGGGCTCAGGGCAGCTAACAAGCAATAATAAAAACAAGTTGAATGAATACAACTTAAAAAACAAAATTAAAATACAACATTAAAATATTAAAACATAAGGCAAACTGACTTTGTTGCATAAGGGTTTCAAATCATGATCTTAAAAGCAAAAGCCTCAGCAACTCAAGACTGATGGTAGAATACATCATCTATGTGTATTACCCCGCCGGTTCAACATCAAAGTAAAAAACTCTTGGGTGGAAAGCTCACACCACATCTTGTTTCAGCTGTGGCAGGTTAGGCTGCAAAAGAAGGTTGTGGTGGATGCTGTTCTGCCAACCATCCAGCGCACAGCATGATATGCATTCAGGAAGATTATAATCCAAACACTTGTGCTCAGATGACAGTAAGGAAAGGAGAACTGGTGTCCAAAATATTGTTGACTTGATGGGTGGAGAGGATGACATTGGGAGATATTTCTGTACGTCCAAGGAAGACACTGTCCATCAACTTCAGGTCACCCAGTGAGCTTCATGGTTGAGTGTGGCCATACATTAATCAAGTCTTTGGACACAACAGCTGAGCTGCACAAATCCACAAGCATACATTCTTTCACACAAAGCCTTGTGCCTGTGTAGTACAGCTTCTACCTCTGTTCAGTGAACAAGCCTGGAAGGCAGTGTCTGAAGGTCAGGGCCCAAAATCTTGAAACTGAAACTGCCAGGTATCAACCCTTGATGAGTCTGGCTCCTGAAGATGCTGCCCATGTTCATCCTGTGCCCCACAGAAAGGCAGGTCATGTGTTGCTTGTGAATATGGTCAAGAGCTTGAAAGATGAGTGGTCTATAAACCGGTATAGCCACACCAGCTAACTGAGGGATGGGTAAACTTTCCCAGCCTAAGGGCTATTTTCCCTGCTAGGCAAACTCCCAGGGGCCACATGGAAGTGGTGGGCAGGGCCAGAGGCAACAGTGAGCAGAGCAGAAGGGCACAATTCATTTTTGCACACTGGGCTAGTTTCTCCACACACACACACACACACCCTCTATTCTCCATCCAGACAAGCAAGAAGATCAATCAGAATTGAAGGACACATCCCAGGCAGGCTAAGATATCTGGGGGTCAGGGAGGGGTGTGGCCTTGGGAAGAGGGACCCAAGGTCCGCACAGAGAGACTTGAGGGCCTCATTCTGCCTTCAGATTGGAGGTTCCTCACCTTTGAACTAGCAGGCCACTTAACTAACTAACTCTTTGTGTTGATCCAGCAGAGTCTTCTTCCTGCATCCTGAGTAAGCCCTGGTGGCTGGTGCCCATTGGGACCAGTAGGGTGGAGACCAGGGAGGCCACCAGTAGGTGGATCCATAACCAATGAGAGACAAAGCCATTCTAGTTTCTCTCTGCTGAGTTTTAAAATAACAACATGGAGACTAAGAAGGAGGAAGCTGGCAGGTAAGGAGTTAGGCAGGTGGGGACTGGCTGGAGGAAGACTGAGGTTGGTGGAGCGGCACCCTATTTGCCTGAATGGACCAGCTTCCAGTGATAAGGCAGAAGGCTGGGAGATCAAAAGTAGGTAGAGCCAGAGCCAATGTCAGGTAAAGTCACACCCTTACTGGTTGTAATTAAGAATATAGGCAGGTGGCAGCTGGCAGAGGGCAGACCAGGATTGGTGGGGCAGCAGCCCACATATTCCTGAATAAGCCAACTGCCACAGCCTGCATGTATTTCTTTTTTTAAAAAAAACTGCTGTAGGAAACAATTGGTGCTGCCCAAAGTGGGGAGCCCGCAGACAACCCCAACTTTCAGGTAGAAACATTCCAGCTGTCCTATTTTCCTGCCCCCCTTTCTTTCCCCTCTTTCTCTTACTCTCTGCATTGCATACATTCCAGGCAAGCCTCAAAGCCAGCAAACCATGGCCAAGAGAGCTGTGAGATTTTAACTCTTTCAAAACCCCAGCTGATCCATCAGAGACCATCAAAGATGGGGAGAATTCTACACTCTAGGTGTTTGGGTACCTAGGAGAAAAGGAGATTGGCATAGGGCAGGGGTTCAGAGCGGAATCATTAAAGGCTTTTGACATTTAATGAGGGGGGCTCCTATTTCCCTTCCATCCATCACAGCAACCCCATTTCCCAAAGACTCTCCCACATACACCCAGCAACTCTAACCTATCTCCCATAGAAACACAAGGTTACCCCACCACAGCACCTCAAAGAGGCCACAGGTCAAGTGGCATCAAAACATGATAAAACTTTTATGTTGAGAGGCTGGAGCAGCAAATCCAAACTCTTCTTCTTCAAGTGGGGATAGTCTAGTTGTGCTCAGATCCTGCTTATGGGCTTTCCAGAAGAGTCATCTGGTTGGCCACTATGAGAACAGGATGCTGAATTAGATGGGTCTTTGGCCTGATGCAGAAGCTAGCCAGTTCTCACTCATAAAGAGTGTTGACCCCTGTAACAAGTAGTAGCATTATAGTTCCTCAGAGAAGGAGGAGGAGGAAGAGGAGAAAAAGAAGAGGAGGAGGAGGAGGAGGAGTTTGGACTTGATATCCCGCCTTTCACTCCCCTTAAGGAGTCTCAAAGCGGCTAATATTCTCCTTTCCCTTCCTCCCCCACAACAAACACTCTGTGAGGTGAGTGAGGCTGAGAGACTTCAGAGAAGTGTGACTGGCCCAAGGTCACCCAGCAGCTGCATGTGGAGGAGCGGGGAAGCGAACCCGGTTCACCAGATTATGAGTCCACCGTTCTTAACCACTACACCACGCTGGCTCTCCAGAAGAGCCTTCTGGATGGATTCCACCCACTCTGGTCATTGGTTCCTCCTAGGCAGGAAGGAGCGTGAGAGGGTTTCCTGTCTTGGTGAAACTTTGAGCAACAAAGTCCTCCTGAGCTCCACCATGTCTTATGTTTCTGGTGTTTCTCTTTGGTCTTGACACATGGCTTGTTCTCCTGATTCTGCAGCCTGCTGTGACCTTGGTCCTGATTCACTTTGACCTGCTGGCCCTGGTACAGCTTTGAGTGCCATGAAGTGTCAGAAGCTGTAGGCAAAGCCACCAATTAGGACTGAAGAACAATTCAGGGGAGCCAAGGGTCAACCTTGGAGACAGGGTTGAGGAGCAACTGGAAATCAGGACCAAATGATGAGCAATGATATAGGACCACACCAGGGTCCAGGAGGGTGAGTTGCTCAAGTCAGACTCAAGTGGAAGATGAAGCCCTCTGGAGAGCCAGCGTGGTGTAGTGGTTAAGAGCGGTAGACTCATAATCTGATGAACCGGGTTCGCTTCCCCGCTCCTCCACATGCAGCTGCTGGGTGACCCTGGGCTAGTCACACTTCTCTGAAGTCTCTCAGCCCCACTCAACTCACAGAGTGTTTGTTATGGGGGAGGAAGGGAAAGGAAATTGTTAGCCCCTTTGAGACTCCTTGGGGTAGTGATAAAGTGGGATATCAAATCCAAACTCTTCTTCTCTTCTTCTTCTTGTCCTGGAGGATCCAATGGCCAGCCTGGGTGGATGGAGTTGCTCCAAGGCCTGAAGGTACTTCACTGAGAAGGCTGCAGTTCAGTGGTGCACCGCAAGGTGAAAGCATCCACCAAGATCCAGCAGCTTCTAGCAAGAATGGTGGAGTGACTAACACTGCAGGTGTTGGGGATGGGAGCTTCCTTTGGGGATGTTGTTGTTGCAACTCCAAATGATTTGGGTCAGGTAGGATCTGGCTCTGTGGGAGACTGGTACTGCAGACAGCCAGAGTGGTGCTATGATTAATTGTCAGAATAGGACCTGGGAGACCAGGGTTCAAATTTCCTCACTCATCTTGAACCTCACTGGGTGCCCTTGGGTCACAGTCACTGCCTCTTTGCCTAACCTACCTCCCAAGGTTGTTGTGATTAAATGAGGACTAGGACCTGGAAGACCAGGGTTCAAATCCCCACTCAGCCATGAAGCTCACTGAGTGATCTTGGGACTAGTCACCCACTGTCAGCCTAACCTACCTTGCAGGGTTGTTGTAAGGATAAAATGGAGAAGAGAAGAAGAATGATGTATGCCACCTTGAGCTCAATCGATGAGGAAAGGTGGGCTATGAATGCAATAAATAGACAGACAGACAGACAGACAGACAGACAGATAACAGCACTAGATTCTCAAAGAGCTGGAATTCATTGAAAACACTCATCTGATCTTCTTCACCTCCTTCCCCCACCACTACAAAAACAAAAACTAGCCAGGTACAACCACACCTGGGCAAGTCTAGAAGCCATGCCCCCTCTCTGTCTCCTTCCAACTATCACCCACCCACGCCCCAAATGGGGAAAGAAATCCACCCAGCCGCTCTTTGTTGAAAGGCTAAAACTGCTCTCGCGGAGGGAGAGCGGTGCGGGTGCAGAAAACCCCCAAACAAAAAATTATGAGCTGCGTTGCAGAGATAAGTGACATCCACCGAAGGATGACACAATCTCAGCTCCTCTATTAATTTCAGCTAATTTCCTGCAAGCTCTTTTCCCCTTCATTTGGGGTTTGCTGCTGCTTCTCCTCCTCCTCCCCGCCCCACAGCAGCAGCAGCCGATACAGGACTGAGAAAGGTTAAAGCGTAACCTTGTCTCCCCGCCTTGTGATTCGTTTCATGCAAATATCTACCTACAGCTCGGTAATTAGATGCATTTCCAGAGAGCCAATCAGCTGTCAGCCTGACAGATACTGATCTCCCCGTTTTATTTTTAGCTCTATGCTTCCCCCTCTAGATCCAAAAAAAATATTCTGTTTGTTCCATCTCTCTCCTCTTATTTTATTTTTCTCGTTTTCTTTTTTCCCCCACAGACAGCCTCTTTCTGTGCTGTCCTCCTCCCCGCAGTGTTCCTCGGCACAGGAGAGCCAGGCAGTGAGGCCCCGCATAGTGGGGAATCCTTCCTGGCTCCCCACCACCAAGGTGGGAAAACTGCCCACTCCGCATCTCTCTCTCCCTGTGAAGGAGGGTGGGGTAAGGTAGCAGCTTCAAGCATGAGTGGCAAAAACGGAGGGCCCCAATGGTATCTGTTTAACTACAGCACATGCATGCACTTTTCTATCGGAGACGAAAAGACAGGAGAAGAAGGAAGGAAAAGCATCATAGAGAGCCATACAATTGCAGATTTGGTAGGGACCCAAAGGATTGTCTAGTCCAACCCCCTGCAATGCAGAAATCTCAGCTAATACTACTGCCAACTTACTGGAGAGCTTCGGAAAGGCAGAGATTTTTTTCAGCCCACATTCTGATCCAGGTTTTGGCAATCATACAGAGAGGTGACTTATGAGCCTTGCTAGACCTTCCCAAGTGCTGATATCAGCAGAGGAGGCCCTCTTTTTAGTTCCCCTGCCCTCAGAGGCTTGGGAGGGTGGTCCAGGAGATGGCCTTTTCTGTGGTGGCCCCTAGGCTGTGGAACTCCCTCCCAACAGAGGTGTGTCTAGCACCTTCATTTTACAGCTTGTGGAGAATGCTGAAGGTATGCCTCTTTACCCTGGCCTTTTGACACTTGAGGTGTATGTTTTTAAAACCCACCTTAAATTGTGTTAAATAGTGTGTTTTAATGTTGTAACCTGCCTTGGGGGTCTTAAGGTGAAGAGTGGGAAATAAATAAGTAAATAACATAGGGATACTCTCAAAAGATCCCCCAAAGTGATGGGAGGGGGCTGTCTGGGGGATAAAAGAAATAGTTTTAGCCGAAGGGAACTGCTGGACTCCAAAACCAAAACATCAGGGATGGCTAGTTTGGGCACCATCCAGGATCCACCTCCAGATGCAAAAAGGAGGGGAGCATCTGCAGCAGTGAAACCAGAACAAGTGGAAGATCTCCAAGGTGGTCCTATAAATCAACCTCTGCTTATGTAAGAGGAATATGCCTAAGAAATTCTGTGCAGGTGGCAGTATACAGCTCCCGCACATGACATTAAACACCTACAGGATCATTGGTGTAGCAGGGGGTAGCAGGGGGACATCTTTCCACTTGGGACAGCAATGCTCTCCAGCATCCAAATTTTGGATCAATGTCTTTGAAGAAACATAAGAAAACAGTTAAATGCCCCATCTGAGCCTCCCACAGCTTTTGCTTCTAAATTCATGGGAAGATCAAGCAGCAACTTTCAGCTCTAAGGCACTTCTTCCTTGGACCACAGTGAGAACCTCTTTTGCCCAGGAATGAAAGGTGCTGCAGGACTTAATCCTCTAAATATTTTTATGTACTGTATTGCTTATTTATGACATTTATATCCCACCTTTTCTTTCTCCAGGGTTGTGTACATGGTTCTTCTTCTCCTTCTGGCCAAGGGAGGATTTGAACCCTGGTCTCCCAGATCCCAGTCCAGCACTCTAACCACTATACTACACTGGCTCAGCTCACTGGGATATGAGATTATGTGGACTCCAGCTGCTGCTGAAGAATTAACTTGCAAATTACACATTTCTAAGGGTAAGGAGGACCTAGAACATTTCTATGCCATTTGGTGGTATTTCATTTCTGACGTGTGAAACTAAGTATACAAAAGTCTCTCTCCCCCTCCCTCCAATCAAGATGATTTCAAGATGTGTTTTGCTGCTTTTATTTTTCTACATTATCTGCTCTCTGTTCATTTGGAAAATGCAACTTCTGTACTGCTCCTATGTGTTGTAGCTTTGGTTATGGCGTGTGTGTGTGATTTTACATTAATTAATTTTTATTACATTTTTTTTTTTTAGCTCCAAAAAGAAAATCACCCAGGCTACAACCCTGCTCTGTATCCCAGTGAGTTAGGGCTTCACTCTCTGGCCGATTGCCTCGCCCTGAATTCTGCTCCAGAACTCTCAGGATCATAGAGTTCAACTGCCAAGGAAAGAAGAGTAGCTATCTAGGTCAGCCTCCTGCAGGAAGAGTGGTGTACCCAGGCCAGCTAATCAAGACTGAGGAATTGCATGGGGAGGCGGGGAAGAAACCTGCAGGCGAAACTGGTGCCAGGAGCAATTACCATCATCTGCTGCCTCTGTGGTCGTTTCGTTTGCCTTCTACTCACTGCCTCACTGGGAGACAGCAGAGGCAGGAAGAAGGACAGCCGCAGCAGCCTGGACGTGCCTGACTGGGGCATTTCAAGGATCCTCCTCAGCACCAGACAGGTGATCAGGACCTAGGACAGGGGTGCTCCAGTGTCCTGTCCTCCGTAAGGAGAGGGGGTATTCTCACGGAGAGAGTCCTGAAAGATGTGGTGGGCTTGAGGCTTGAGGTTAGCCCTTAAGCCTGAGCTGCCACACTCCTAATGAAAATGTACAGTCATACCTCGGGTTAAAGTAGCTTTGAGTTGAGTGTTTTTGGGTTGCGCTCTGCAGCAACCTGGAAGTAATGGAACACGTTACTTCCAGGTTTCACCGCTCACGCATGCGCAGATGCTCAAAATGACGTCACACGCATGTGCGGCGAATCGTGATCTGCGCACGCTCATACGTGGGTTGCGTTCGCTTCAGGATGCAAACAGGGCTCTGGAACGGATCCCGTTCGCATCCAGAGGTACCACTGTATAACCATGCTTATGAATACCAGTTTCTGCAAGTCACAGAAGGGAAGAGTTATATTGTGCTCAACTCCTGCTTAGGGTTTCCCACAGACATCTGGTTGGCCACTCTGAGAACAGGGGGCTAGGCTAGATGGGCCTTTGGCATGATCTGGCAGGCTGTTCTAATGTTCTTACATTCTTAACTACAGAGATCTCATGTAGCTGGTATCCAGAAGCATTACTGTCTTCAACCGTGGAGGCAAAGCATAGCCATCATGGCTAGGAACCCTTGATAGCCCTCTCCTCCTCCATGTCTAATCCCCTTTTAAAACCATCCAAGTTGGTGGCCATCACTGTGTCCTGTAGGAGTGAGTTCCGCAATTTAAGTTTGTGCTGTGTGAAGAAGGATTTTGTTTTATCTGTCCTGAATTTTCCGACATTTAGCTTCATTGGATGTCCATGAATTCTAGTGTTTGGAGAGGAGAAAATATTTACTCTATCCCCCTTCTCCATGCATCATTTTATGAACTATCAGGTTGCCTTTTACTCACCTTTTCTCTGAACTAAAAAGTCCAGTGGCCCATCTAGTCTAGTATCCTGTTCTCACAGTGACAAACCAGATGCTTGTGGGGAACATGCAAGGGGGGCCCAAGCACAAGAGCCCTCTTCTCTCCTGAGGTTTTCAGCAACTGGGATTCAGAAGCATTACAGCCTCTGACCATGGAGGCAGAGCATAGCCATGGTGGTTGGTTGGTAGCCATTGATAGCCCTATCCTCCTCCATGTCAAATCCCCTTTTAAAGCTATCCAAGTTGGTGGCCATCACTGCTGTCTGTGGGAGTTTAACTACGTGCAGTGTGAAGAAGTACTTCAGTCTATTCTGAATCTTCCTGTGTGTGTTTTAAGGAGGCGGGAATTCTCATAAGCCCTTCTAGATTTCTTAGCAGGCACCTGGTAGTAGGTGGACAGTGCAAAGCTACATGCCAACATAGCATTCAGCGGAGGGAGATATGGTGGCTCCTATTATGAATTGCCAATCACTCCATCTACCCAACCCCAAGAAACTTTCCAATAGAGCAAAACCAGTCACCAGCAGCCAAATGTGGAGGTCTTGTCACGACACCATATAAAGCCCATGGGCAAAGAAAGCAGTTCAGCACCATGGACAGCTCCTAGTGAGCCTCCTGCTCCAACAAGGTTGGAAATAAATGTGGGGGCACAGGAAGGAGCCTTATACCAAATCAAACCATTGGCCCACCTAGCACAGTGTTGTCCGCACTGGCTGGCAGCTCTCCACTGTTTCAGAGAGGCAATACATCTACAGCCCTCCCTGGAGACCACCCGTGTCCCAAGGCCTTCTGTTTCCTGCCCAGAGTCTCATAGTCCCTTGCTGTGCGTGTGGCAGTACTGTGTGTGGCATTACTGTTTGTACCCACACAAATCAGAAGGAAGGGGTTGTGGTTAGTGGGCTTTATAAGACATGGCAACTTCTCTGTCACATTGAGAATCTTCGTACCTGGAAGACAGGAGGTGACATCCTGTTACCTCCACACACTGCTCCCACTCAGTAGAGAGTCATGTACTACCAACTATACATCTCTTCCTTCTCTGGGGAGTGGCAGGACTCATTCTGTTCACCATATGTTTTACAGCAACCTCAATGTATTCTGAAGTCTGCAACTTCTGTCATTCTCCTCTGGCCCAGACTCAGTGTCCAAGGTGAAGGCATGGAATCTATTTTGCACTGACGTTGACAGCATGGCTCCTGATAATCCTGCTTCTTTGTGTCCTGTTCCTCCAGGGGTTCATCTCCTGCAATGGGTGATCTTCCTCCTCCCTATGGGCACCCCATCTGCTGATCGAGGACTGTCCACTCCACTCTATCGAGAAATTCCTCGTCTTACCTTGCATCTTGAAGTGTGGATAGGCAGGCTTCAAGTTTCTGTACCTTCTCTTCCAGTAAGTAAGGCAACCAGCTTGCACTTGCTGTAGGTGTATTTTAGCACATTCTCAGGCAGGAAGACAAACATGGCACAGGTGTTGCAGGTTACTGCCGTAGCTCCCTCACTGTATAAGTTGTGGGCCCACTGGATCCTATTTTCAACAGAATATGCATTTTCATTTACCCCAGTACAGTATGTGCCTTTTTGAACCCATTTCTCATCCAGAGAACAGCTTTGGGAAATATGGAGAGAAGTGTTAATTGTGGAGGGTAGCTGCATTTTGATTCATGCATTGGTGCAAATAGGGCAAATTAGGCAGATTCCATTGAAAATATCTCCCTTACCCCACCACCACCACCACCTCCCCTACCAGAAAACACTAGAACTCATGGACTTCCAATGTAGCTGGATGTTGGAAGATTCAGGACAGATAAAATAAAGTCCTTCATGCAGTGCAGACTCAAACTGTGGAACTCCCTCCCCTGGGATGCAGTGGTGGCCACTAACTTGGATGGTTTTATAATAGAATCAGACAAATTCACAGAGGAGAAGGCTTGCCAGTGGTTACTGGCCACAATGGCTGTGCTCTGCCTCCGCAGTTGGTGCCATCAATACTTCTGAATGCCAGTTGCTGGAAACAAGGGAAGGGGAGAGGGCTGCTCTTGTGCTCAGGTCCTGCTTGTGGGCTGGCCACTGTGAGAACAGTATACTGGATAGACTGGACCTCCTGTGGTTTGATCCAGGAGGGCTCTTCTCATGTTCTCCTTCCATTGCTGGAAGCAGCAATGTTTCTGAATGCCTGTTTGTGGAAAGAGTAGGGGAGTTGCTACTGTGCTCAGGTACTGCTTGTGGGCGGCATGTGATTTGCCACACTGAGAACAGGATGATGGACTAGATGGGCTCTTTTTGTGTTGTCACCCCTAGCATCATCTTGTGGGGCCCTGGCAGGTAGCAACGTCATCCTGGAGCAGCTTGTAGAGAGCGTGTGAGTCAGAGGATTGAGCCCCAAGAGGTTCCTCTTGAGTGATATGCTTATTTCTCTCTACCTTCCTTTCTTGGCTTTTCCAACGAAGTCTTTTTTTATATATATACAGTATTCCCAACTCCCATATTTCTCTGAGTCACCGACTTGGCATTTCACTTTGCCGGGGCTTGTAATTCTGCAGAGCTGCCTCTTGCTCCCTCCCCTCCCTCCCCTCTTCTCCTCTTGGGGCGGATGAATGGGAGACAGGAAGAGGGCGGGTGGAGCCGGCAATCAAAGACAAGCCCCAGCAGACAATCTGGAAGCTGGATAGGCTTTTGCACCTGAGACACCTGGTCTATCTTGTGGATTAGCCATTTAGCTCACTCCAAGGACTGGTGAGGGGGGTGGCGGTGCTGATGCTGCTCATGGGGAGAGATCAGCTTTGCTGGCTTTGTGGCAGCTGCTCTGTTGTTTTTTTCAGGCCAAATGGAATTGCCCTGGGTCTTTGCAAACAGGAGGAGGGCGCCTGGGAAACCAGAGTGGTGGTTTCCAGGAAACACCCCCCCCAAAAAAAAAACTATCCAGCCAGAACAGGTGCAGAAAGGAGGAATTATCACCTTAGAACAGGTGAAAGAGTTCACCTATCCCCGTGTGTGTGTGTGTGTGTGTGTTTGCACCACTGTTCTAGGCTAAGCGATGCAGTTTTAATTCTGCTCAGAAATATGTCAGAGGCAAGCTGTCTCTAGTTCATACCAGTTGCTGAAAATCGCAAATGGGGAGAGTGTTGCCACTGCATGCAGATCTTGCTTCGAGGCACCTGGCTGGCCACTGTGAGAACAGGATGCTGGACTAGATGGGCCATTGGCCTGATCCAGCAGCCAGGCTCTCCTTATAGTCTCAGCATTTTTCACAGCAAAGGTCCCTTGTCCAGTTCAGGTGAAAAAGATAGGACAAGAAGTGATTGGGGATAGATCTCTCTTTGCTTGAGACCAGAGCTGAATAACATTTTACAGTATGAGGGCCAAATTCCATCATAGACAATCTTCTGGGGGCCACATGCTAATAGTGGGAGGAGCCACAGGCAAAAGTGGGTGAAGCAATGAATGCAATCTTACCTTTGTACACTGGGCTAGTTTGCACATACATTCACACATCCTTCTCCATCTAGGTGTGACTTTTTAACATTGTGCAGTAAAAATAAGAGGGATGTAAAAGTAAAGGGACCCGTGACCATTAGGTCCAGTCGTTACTGACTCTGGGGTTGCGGCGCTTATCTCGCTTTATTGGCCGAGGGAGCTGGCGTTTGTCCGCAGACAGCTTCCGGGTCATGTGGCCAGCATGACTAAGCTGCTTCTGGCGAACCAGAGCAGTGCACGGAAACGCCGTTTACCTTCCCGCCGGAGCGGTACCTATTTATCTACTTGCACTTTGTGCTTTTGAACTGCTAGGTTGGCAGGAGCAGGGACCGAGCAATGGGAGCTCACCCTGTTGCGGGGATTCAAACCGCTGACCATCTGATTGGCAAGTCCCAGGCTCTGTGGTTCAACCCACAGCGCCACCCACGAAGAGGGATGTACCTATATGCATACCCAACACACCCATCTCTCTTTCTCTCTTCCACCTGGGCAAGGAGAGGCATAACACATCCACTTGCAAGAGCTGAAGTGCACATGCCAGCCAGGTAAAAGCACTCATGGAAGGTGAGAAGCAACAAGGGGTGTCCTTGGGCCCCAATGAGCCTGATGGGGCTGATCACTGCATCTTTCGTGGGTCTCCAGTTACATTACCTCCCACTTGGATGCTTCAGTTTCTCACATTGCAGATGAAGCAGATGGGCCTTTTGGCCTGATCTGACAGGGCTCCTCTTGAGTCTGTGAACGCAGTATTGATTACCTAGGCAGTGAACAGTGGATACCTTTCAGGCTACCTGCTTCCTTGAAATAATAAGAAATAAATGCAAAATATTCCTTCTGTGTTTCTTCTTGATCTTGCTGGGAGGGGGGAAATGCAGAGTCTCCTCCTAGAGGGGAGGGGATTTTCTCCCCCCCCCCCCGCCTGCTCTCTTTGCTTCCTCTCTTGATGGCTAGATAGGAAATGGAGCGGTGATTTGGGTGTACAATGACACCTGGTGCTATTAGACAGCGCAGGACATCTGGAAAGAATGGATCTCTTCTCTCTCTCTGTCTGCTGCTCTGTTACCCATTTCTGCTGGCAGCTTCTAAAAAAAAGTATCTCTTGCAAAGTATGAGAACCTGCAGAAACAGGTTCTCTGCATCCTTGTAAGTGACGGCTCAGGAACACAACACTTCAATAACTGACTCTCCTCATATGAACCTACCTGGACCCTGTGGGCATCATCGTAGGCCCTTCTTCATGTGCCTCCTCCACAAGAGGTCAGAGGGTGGCAAGATGAGATCGGGCCTTTTCTGCAGTGGCTCCCTGTTTGTGGAATGCTCTTCCCGGGGAGGCTCGGCTGGAGTCTTCATTATACACTTTCAGGTGTCAGGTGAAAATGTTCCTCTTCAACCAGGCCTTAGGCTGATTAACATCCTATATATCCTATATAAACAGGATATCACAGGAGGTATGCAAAGATTCACAATGTGACAGAGAAGTTGCCATGTCTTAAAAAGCCCACTGACCACAGCCCCTTCCTTCTGATTCAATACTGCCACGCACAACCTTCAACATATAGCAAAGGGACTGTGAGAAGGCCTTGGAACACAGGTGGTCTTTTTGTCACTCCCTCCTGTTAAAGGTCATGGCTCAGGAAGAGAGAGGAAAATACTGGAAGTAAACCACTGGCTGCACAGGTGGTATCCGGGGTGCCAACTTGAATAAAATATTGGGGGAGCCCAGGTAAGCACTGCCCTGCATAATTGATCACTTGACATGGTACATGCACACCATTTGAATGGCAATACCTATCAACTGGGGGGGGGCTGGCCCCCTCAAATATTTTATGGGGGCAAAGCCCCCTCAGCCCCTAGGAGTTGGTTCTTATAGGTAGTGTCATTAACAAATTGGAGAACAAATTGGAGAACTGGGCCAAAACTAACAACATGAACTTCTAAGGTTTTACACTTAGCCAGGAAGAACCAGCTGTACAAATATAAAGTGGGGAACATGTGAAAGGGATCCAGGGGTCTTAGTAGACCACAAGCTTATTATGAGTCAACAGTGTGATACAGCGGGGGGGGGGGAGGAAACCTAGTGGGACTGTAGGCTTCATCAACAGATGTATACTGTCCAGATGAAAGGTAGTAATAGTAGTGTTCTATTCTGCCTTGGTCAGGCCACACCTGGAGTCCTGTGTACAGTTCTGGGCACCACAATTTAAGAAGGATATTGATAAGCTGCAACCAAGGTGATAAAGGGTGTGGAAACCAAGCCTTATGAGGAACAGTTGAGGGAGTTGGGTATGTTTAGCCCAGAGAAGAGAAGAGAGGAGATATGGCAGGCACCTTCAAATCCCTAAAGGGCTGTCACATGGCAAGCTTCTTTTTCCTGCCTGCTTTAAGTGAATTCAAATATTCAGGACCTGATAAGCTGCATCAAAGGGTAGTAAAGGATGCAGTCTCACAGGGCCTCTGTCTATAATTTTTGAGAATTATTGGAGAACAGGTGAGATCTCTGCAGACTTTGGTGGGCAAATATTGTCCCCATCTTCAAAAGGGAGGGGGAGAAAACCCAGGTAACTACCAACCGGTTAGTTTGATGTTTCTAAGCAGAGGTTGGAGGGCCATCTATGATGGATGCATTAGCTGAGATTCCTGCATTGCAGGAGGTTGGATTAGATGACCCTCAAGGTTCCTTCCAACTCTACAATTCTGTGATTCTATATAAATGGGGAATGGGGAAAATGTGCTACTCTGCATTTATATTTAGCCTATCTGCAGGCCCTGTCAGTTTTCCTTGATTACTGGGCTCTGGGAAGGAGGTGCAGGAGCTCAGACAGAACCCAGAGGCCAGTAAGGAAGGCAATGTCACAAGAGGGTTCTGGGAGTGTTCAAGGGCCCTCCTGCAACCTTCCCTGCTCCTCACTGGGGGGTGGCAGTTCTGGGGGATCCTGACTTTGCATGATTTTGCCTTTATGTGCAGACCCCTAAAACTGAATCCTTGTGTAAATAGCACACCAACTATACATGCATTGTATCAGAGGAAATGGCTTTGTGAAGTAAATGTACATGTTAGGCAAAATTGCACAATGAAGATTTTATGGGAAGTTTGCACTAAAATGCTCGTGAGTTTCCATGAGAACTTTTTTTTATTAAAAAAGAAATGCAGGCCAATGGGAAAGTGTGGGGAACTGAATTTAAGACTCGGGAAATGAGTAACCAATCTCTGTTGCCTGTGGACTGCTTACGCTAAATTGACAGATTCACCCCAAACTGATGGATTCACCTGAAATAGATAGATTTGCCCATCCCTGCTGCCTCTGGGGTGCTTCAGACACAATACTAACTGCTAGGGCCCTCAAGCTGATGTTTTCATTATCTCTCCATTTTATTTAAGCTAGGGGTGTCCAGTGTCTGTCATCTCAGGGGAACAATTTCCTCTCCAGACTGCAGGCCAAGACCTTGGGCAGGAGCAGTCAGATCCATACCAAACACTGGCAAAGCTCAGCAGTATGAACTTTGCCGTAATGATACCTACCACCAGGTGCTCACCATTCCACGATGCATTTTTTTTTAAAAAAAGAAGCCAGTAAAAATATGACAGAGCCAATAAAATTTGAAGACAGATTTAAAACAGGCATACATGATTACAAAGTTGGGGGATTGGCAGTATCTTTATTATAGGAGTGAAAAGTCTCAGTGGGACCTAGGTTTCTTCAGCATGCAAAGCAGATGATCTGCTACTGAACAAGGCTAGGGCCAGTTATCTCCCATGAACTGTGTGAACTCAGACCCCCAGACAGAGAAGGGATTGGAAATATGCATCATCACATGCAGGAGCAAGTTCTTCAGTGCTGCATGAAGAAGGACTTCCTTTTATTTGTCTTGAGTCTTTCAACATTCAACTTCATTAGATGCCCACCAGTTCCAGAGAGAAGTAGAAAAACTTTCTCCTATCCATTTTCTCCATGCCGTGTATCATTTCATAAGCTTCTATCATGTTGCCTCTTACTCACCTCTTTTCTAAACTAAGAAGTCCAAAGCACTGCAACCTTTCCTTATAGTGGAGCCATTCCATCCCCTTGATGGTTTTGGTTGCCCTTTTCCACCTTTACAATATTCTTTTGGAGGTGACATGGTCAGAACTGGACATAGAACTCCAAATGCAGTCGCATCATAGGTTTGTAGAACTGGTATTGTGATATTGGCTGATTCATTTGCAATCCCTTTCCTAAGGTTCCTGAGGAAGGAAAGTCATGAAACAGAGATGAAGACACAACATATCTGCTGGTGCATTGGCTTTGGGCTGCGCAACAGAGTTTTCCCTCCTGCCCCTCATATGTCCCTCACATCTCCCAACCCTCAGAGCCAATTTGAGGAGTGTGTCGG
Source organism: Podarcis erhardii (assembly GCF_964252035.2). NCBI lineage: Eukaryota > Metazoa > Chordata > Lepidosauria > Squamata > Lacertidae > Podarcis > Podarcis erhardii. The sequence goes on from NC_138504.1 coordinate 34,681,673, forward strand.
GGGCTTGTGGGGTGAGGAGGGGGAGGAGGGCACTAACATACAAACTGAAACCCTAGCACTAGTACATCGACTTGTCTGGGTACCACCTGTACTTGTACCATACTGCTGAGAGTCGGGTGGGTGTGTATGTGTGTGCTATAACATTCCTGATCTGGAAAGACAAGGAAACTAATCCTTATGAAAATTCAGCAGCATTTTTGTGATTTTCTTCAGATGTGCATCATTGTAGACAATTTTGCCTATTGTGCACATTTTTGCAAACCAATTTCCCCTCACACAATGCATTCTAATGCTATTTTCACTAATGTGTTCATTTTTAATGCACACCTTTACCCCAGTATATGCATTTTTGTACACATTACTCGGCTGGAGAACTGCATTGCAAAATTCGGAGAAGCATGAATTTTGATGGATGGCTGGGTTTGGGTTTGTGCGTTGTTTTGGAAAGTGTAAATCCCCACCCCAACCCATATCCCTACATCCCGCAAACATAATAAAACATTTTGTTGTTGAGTTTGAGTTTTAAATCTGTTTCAGACATTGGCTGGAACAAGCTAGCTGATGAGCAAAACAGGCCAACAAGCCCTGATGGTGTCTGCTGAACAAGCAACTGTGTGTCTCTGAATATTCTGAATATACAGTGTTTCTTATAACTTTAAGAAATCCTAGGGGCCACAGAATGGCACAAGGCTCGTGCATCAGCTGTTCAAGCTTCTGATTTGCTATCCAGACTAGGACCTTGAGCATCATCCTGTAGAGATATCTGTTGCTGGACACCCAAGTCCATGGGTAGCCAACATAGTGCCCTCCAGATGTTTGTTTCTAAAAAAAAATTTCAAAAAAAAAATCAAAACAGTTAGCAACAACGATATATAAAAATTCACCATGAAATTTAAAATCAGAAATCAGCTAGCTGCCATGGAAATATGTCTTCTTAATTGCCTGCACAGACCAAGAGGAATATAAAAGTTTTCAGTGGGAGTTGGCACAGAAGGGACTTGCTGAATCTCTGTCTGCAAAGGATTCCACAGGACTGGGCCAATGACACAAAAGGCTCGGCTTCTTGTTGTCAAATGAGCCTTGCCCAATTGGGGAATGACCAGTGATGTTTCTGCAAATGATCTCTGTGATTGAGCTGGACATAAGAGTTCATGACATCCCTGAGATACCCTGGGCCTAAGTTGCTCAGAGCTTTATGTAGACCAGTACAGCTCTGCTGTGCCACAACTCCCATAATTCCTGAGTACTGGCTATGCTGGTTGGGGCTGGTGGGAGTTCAACATCTGGAAGGCACCTGGTTGGCTACTCAAACTATAATCAGATATCTTGCATCTTGGTATAGGTGAGATGCAGGGGCCCGTCTTCCCAACAATGAGTCAACATCCCATGACCATGTCACCCCTTACATCTCCTTTGGATGATTCCGTTTCATGTAAAGCTGGGACTGAAAACCTACTGTCCTCCAGATCTTGCTGGACAACTGCCAACATCTTTTTGCACTGTGTGAAGAAGTCCTTTCCTTTATCTGCCCTGCATCTTCCTGCATTGCAAAGGGCTGGCTCAGATGACCCTCAGGACCCTTTCCAACTCTACAATTCTATCATTCCAACCTTCAGCTTCATTGGATGGCCACGAGCTCTAGTGTTTGGGAAGAAAACTTTTTCCTCTTTCCACTTTGTCCATGCCATGCATGGAGCTTTATAAGTGTCTATCATGTCGCCTCTCACTCAGTTCAGAGATGCTGCAACCTTTCCACACAGGTGAGTAGCACCCCAGGGTCTTGATGTGGTTGAGGTTTCTCCACCTGCAGTTTACTTTCTGAAAACCAGCTGCACAATTTCTCTCATCTAGTTTGGCCTTAGTCGCACACTGGTCTCTCCTCAAATTTTGGCCTTAAGAAGCAGAACCCTGGAGCAGCAAGCTAAGCAGCTGTGTAAGAGCAGACTTGCTTCCAAATCACATTATTGCATCTCTCTCCCATCTTTCCCTCTAAAGCAGGGGTCGGCAACCTAAGGCCCATAGGCCATAAGCGGCCCACTTGGGTCATTTTTAACCGGCCCATGAGTTGCCCCCAAACCGAGCCGCCCACTCGGCGAGTCTCCACACGCTGTGCTAAACTGGCGTTAAACCGGCGCAGGGCTGGGACTCAATTCTGCTGCACTGGAAACTGCGTCTGCGCATGCGCAGATGCCGAAAATTGCATCCTTGCAGGCGCAGGTGCCGGAAATCACGTCTGTGCAGACACAAAAATCTGGCCCACAGAGGGATCTCCGCTGGAGTGAACTGGCCCAAGCAAGGTAAACCTTGCCAACACCTGCTCTAAAGAGCTCAAGGTAATGGACATGGTCCCTCTTCTCCAAGATTATTGGGGCCAGGGGACTCCCTGCCCCTGGTGCATCCTGGAATAACATCCCCTGCCCCAAGGACTAACATTCATTCCTACACTACAAGGTAAAATTCTCATGGGTAGAACTATTGCAAGGAAAGCAGATCTTTCTCTCTTGGCCCCTGTGATACGTAGACCCACACCAACATGGAGAGCCTGTGTGGTGTAGTAGTTTGAGTGTCAGACCAGGAACTGGGAGATCAGTGTTCAAATCCCCCAACTCAGTCATGAAGCTCACTGGGAAAACTTGGGCCAGTTGTTGCCTCTCAGCCTGTAACCTACCTCACAGAGTTGTTGTAGGGATTAAAGGAGGAGAGGGAAAACCTATGGACACCACCTTGAGCTCCTTAGAAGAAAAGGTGGGCTATAAATGCAATACTAAATAATGGTTTGGAGTACAGGAGAGTATATTTAGGATTGGAATTGGACATATCCCCAAAGAAGATCCATATAATAGGAAGAGGGGAGAAATCCATTCTGCAAAACTCAGCTGCACTTCCAAAACCAATACACAAACTGTAATAATAATTAACAACAGCAACCATTTACTTGCCTTTCATTCCAACATTCCAAAGCAAGGTACAACATTAAAACCCAAATGCATCCACCCCACAGAATTCAGTATTCACTGTTTTGATTTAGCTCACCAACCCAAAAATGCATGTCACTCCCTGCAAAAAGCAGCATATATCTAGGAAAATTTCATATAAATATGTACACATTAGTGAAAATACAATGAAAAGCATTGTATCAAGGGAAATTTCTTGCAAAAGCATGGAGGGTAATTTTTTTCTATGTTTTGCTCAGATGAGACCCACTGAAATTAACAGACCTGAGTTAGCCACACCTATTCGTTTCAACAGCTCTGCTATGAGTGTCAGGAACACTGGATACATTAATGCTGCAGCACTAAAACTGCTAGCACATTTAGAAAGCAAAGCAGGGTCTGTACGGTTTCTAATTGGATGGGGAACGTCAAGTTGAAATTCCTACATTGTAGGGGGTTGGACTAGATGACCCTTGGGATCCCTTCCTGCTATATAATTATAAGATTCCATGAAAAATGTGTGGATGAGGAGAATGGCGCATGAAAATTCATACGAAGCTTCCTGCAAAAAAAATATATATATACATAAAACTCTGTTCAGTGTTTATTTTCTTTCAGTTTTAAAGACTTCACTGGGTGGTCAGAACATTTTACAAACAGCTAAACAAATAACCAAGTGGTAACTTGCAGTTACAGATCTGTAATCCCTGGTTAGAGATTACTTTGGAGCATCAAAAAAGGTGCAATCCGAGATCAGTCAAGGAAATATGAATATCATTTTTGCAGGAGCAAATGTGGGGTGGATTTAGGATTGTAAAAAAGAGCAAAAATTGACATACCCAGCTATCCTTGACATGCATCCTTAACACACCCCTTTGATTTTTTTTTATAATTACTATTTTTAATTATCCTCTTCCCTTTGATTTATTTTATATTTCTTTCCAGGTGCTCAAAATAGCAAGCACTCTCCCTGCCCCGACCCACCTCCCCATCCTGCAACTGCTGGTCTCTTTCTCTCGCTCTTTCTCTCTCTCCCTCTCTCTCCCTTCATATATATAAACACACATATGTGATCTGGATTTCCTTAAAAAGCTTGTTCAGAAGATAACCTGTTGGGGGCAACCCTGGTACCCGATGCACGCACTGGGTCTTCCTTCTCTCCTTCCCTTCTCCTTACCCTCTCCTTTGTCTCATGCCCTGTCACTCTCAAATCCACCCTGCCAGCCGCGGCCCCTCCGCTGTCAAGTTCCTGCGCCATCCGGAGGGACTCGAATTTCTGGTTGCTCAAAGATGCCAGCTCCTACTATTCAACTTTGCCACCCCTCCCTCTACACACACACACACACACACACACACACACACACACACACAGAGCGCAAAGAGCTCCGGTAACCATAGAAACAGACACCAATCGAAGGGATTCCTTTGCAAAAAATAAAAATAAAACAAATTAGAAGGTGTTGCAGCGAATAAAAACCTAAGACAGACTCATAGACAGGTAAGGAAAGGGGGGGACTTCTTTATTTTGGCCATTCAACAGCTCTCCCCCCCCCCACAAAATGTAAAGGTAAACAAACAAAGGAACTTTCTTCCCCCCACCCAGGGACACAGAGCAGAAAGATGGAACCAGGATTACATCCTGGTACATAAATGTCTACTTATGAGCAAGCAGCAGATTAGGACCTGGAAGAGACCAGGGTTTGAATCCCCACACAGCCCTGAAGCTCACTCAGTGTGTCCTTGGACCAAGCACTGCCTCTCAACCTAGCCTACCTCACAGGGTGGTTGTGAGGATAACATGAAGAGTGGGAGAAGTAATGTACTGTATATCAGTGTGGACCTTTTTGTAGAAAAATGTGGGAAATAAATGCAACAAATAATTTGTGGGGAGGAGAATCAGGGGTGCCCAGTGAGGTTCATATGAGGTTCATGGGGTGAGTTGAACCAGGTTCTTCTCAGTCCTAGTCTAGCACTCTAACCACTGCCCATTACTGTGTTTTGACTAACATTAAACCTGAAGAAGAGATCGGCCAAACTCAAAAGGCTTCTCAATACTTTGTGACATTTTGGGAGGTCCCCAAAAGGTAAGTTTCTGTCTATGAAATATATAAAGCCCTTCAGATCTTGGGACCAGTTTACCTGTGAGATATCACCTATCCCCATCCACGCCTACTTGACTGATCTGTGGAACTGTCACAATCACAGGTGCCATATCAATACTCATTCCACATTTGTAAGAAGTCAATCTTTTAGTGTGGCAGAGCACTCACACTTTGGAACTCCCTGCCTAATGACACCAGGCAGGCCCCTTCATTGTACTCTCTTTGGTGCATGCTAAAAGCATTTTTGTTTAGGCAACCCTATCCAGATACATGGAATGTTGATATTTAATCTGGTGTTTATTTTAATTGTTTTTTGACAATAGGGGCCCCATCTAGTCCAGCACCCTTTTATCCCAGTGGTCGACCAGATGTCATTTATGGGAAGCACACAAGCAAGAGCTGAGTGCAACAGCACTCTAGTTGTGTTTTCCACCAGGGTCGGCCTGCCCATGAGGCGGACTGAGGCTGCTGCCTCAGGAAGTGGAATCTCACAGAGCAACGCCTACTGTATCAATTACATTTCTATGGTCTGAGTCTGCCTTTCAGCAAATACAGCTCTATGGTCTTAACCCATTTCATATGTTAACTTACACTGTTCTTGGAAGTTACCGTATGTTTTATCTGCTATATCTCCCCACTGATCTTGTTGGAAGCCAACACAGCTGCACAACCCCAATAAGCAAGGCTTTGATGGAGGAGAGGCTGTACCTTCCTGTTTTGCCTCAGGTGGCAAAATGGGACTTGCCACCCCTGTTTACCACCATCTGGTATTCAGAGGTAGACTCCCCTTGGGTATGGAGGTTCTACTGTCACAGTAGACCTCCATATGGAGAACCCTGTTGGGATGGACCAAAGGCCCATCAAGTCCAGCACCCTGTTATCCCAGTGGTCAACGAGATGCCCCATTGGGAAGACCTTAGCCCAAAGCCCTAAACAACTATGGAGCATGTTACCTGAAATATGGGGCTTTTGATGATGCACCTCTTTACACAGGTATTCCCTGGATCTCTCCACCTAAATATCCTGCTTTAATTGCTGTGGGATTTTAATGAGGTTGTTTCATAGTCTATTTTAATTATGCATACATATTTTAATGATTGAATGGAATTGTTGTATCATGAGCGTGTACAAGTTAACATTCTTCATTTTCTAAATCTTTCTTGCCCCAAGGGCAGGGCCGTCTTTACCCGGGGGTTCAAGGGTTGCGGGGCACCTGGGCACCAAATTCTGGTGGTGCCAGGTGCCCACCGCTGAAGCCGCCTAATCTTTTAACTATCTACCTGTTATGAAATAATAAATAATTTTGATCAAGCTAGAAAAACAAAATACATATATACCTAGGTATTACCAAAATGTATACCTACTGTTTCACTAAAGAACTTTTGACTTTGTGTGCTCATTTACCAAAGACTCACCGTCCCAGCAGCGGCGCTTGTCATTCACAATGGCGGCGCTTGTCAGACTCAACTATGGCACTTGTCATTCACAACAGCGCCGTGCACACAAAATTAACTCTTACATCAAAATATTATGCGTAAGTGTGGTGTCTGACATAAGCATAATAAAAGTTAATTGGGGGGCTAAACTAAATTGGGGGGCTCTGGGCAGATCTTTGCACCCCGGCGGCACATATGCTAAAGACAGCACTGCCCAAGGGCCATATTCCATTCTCAACCACAATCCAGGGGCCACATGATAGTAGTGGGTGGGGCCAGAGGCAAAAGCAGGCAGAACAATGGATATAAGTTTCACCTTTGCACTGCAAACTATTTTTTTGCACTTGCTCTTGTGGCCCTCTCCATCAAACTAGGAAGAGGCATGATCAGAGTTCAAGGACACATTTATTTAATTATTGCATTTATAGATGATACACATGGTTTGCGCCCCATCCTCATTTAATCCCCAGAACAACCCTGTGAGGTAGGTTAGGCTGAGAGGCAGTGACTGGCCCAAGGTCACCTCCTAGGGAGAGCTTCATAGCCGAGCAGGGATTTGAAACGGGTCTCTCCCTGGTCCTGCTCTGCTGCTCTCACCACTACACCACATCAAGCCAGGCCAAAACACTTGGCATACAAAGGGGACCCAGCTCAACTTGTGGTGTAGTGGTATGAGTGCATGACTAGGACATGGGAGACTAGGGTTCAAATCCCCCGCTTGGCCATGAAGCTAATGGTGTGAGCTTGGGCCAGTCTCAGCCTAACCTAACTCACACGATTGCTGTGATGATTAATTGTGGGGGAGAACCATTAATACCGCCTTGAGCTCCTTCGATAAAAAAGTGGGATGGAAATACAATAAACATTTAAAAACAAGATTTTCAAGGCAGAAGTAGATATCCCGGACCCTGCTTTAGAAAACAGGTAAAGGCTGAGATGGGTTTCTAGTGATCCAGAGATATTTCCTTTCCTGTGAGTGAGCCTCATCCCTCAAACCAGGAGCGAACAGAACCCTCCCTTGGCTGAACACCAGCACCACTCCCCTTGCTATGATGACAACCAAACCAAGCTGTTTTCTACCAAACAGCCAGGAGCCGCTGTGTTGCCGCTCCAGAAGGAGATGGGCAGGCAGCTGATGTCCCAAACAGCCTGCATGGAGGATAAAAACAGATCTTCAAATATTTGCTCCTCCTGACAAACTTCCCCCAGGGCTTGGGGGGTGGGGTGTCACAGCTGCTGCCTTGACCACACACAAGAAGCTTTTCCCCTGCCAATACTTTTTAGTAGCTTGCTCGCAAGTCCTGGGGTGGGACGTGGGTCTGTATACAGGCCAGTTTCAGAGGAAGCAGACACCTCTCTCTCTCTCTCTCTCTTGCTTTCTTCATACCTAAACTAAAATGTAAAAATACAGGGAATGATCTTAGGGAAATGGCTGTAGCTCAGTAGTAGACTATCAGCTTTGCATGCAGAAGGTCCCAGGTTCAATCCCCAATAATGGCTAGACATTATTGTGAGGGGAAATCCTGCCTGAAATGTCAGAGAGCTAAATGGATCAGTGGTCTGAACCAGTAGAAGGTAGATCCCTGTGTTTCTGTTTAATTCAGTCTTTTATTCTGAACTAGGGTCACATCAGGGACGTGGGTGGCACTGGGGGTTAAACCACAGAGCCTAGGACTTGCTGATCAGAAGGTTGGCGGTTTGAATCCCCGCAACGGGGTGAGCTCCCGTTGTTCAGTCCCAGCTCCTGCCAACCTAGCAGTTTGAAAGCACGTCAAAGTGCAAGTAGATAAATAGGTACCACTCCAGCGGGAAGGTAAACAGCGTTTCTGTGCGCTGCTCTGGTTCGCCAGAAGCGGCTTAGTCATGCTGGCCACATGACTCGGAAGCTGTACGCCGGCTCCCTTGGCCAATAAAGCGAGATGAGCACCGCAACCCCAGAGTCGGCCACGACTAGACCTAATGGTCAGGGGTCCCTTGACCTTTACCTTTAGGGTCACAAAGAGTTGGGCACGACTAAACAACAACAAATGAGGACTAGAATCTTACTTTGTTTTTATGGGCCACTTGCAGTATATTTGCCTTGCACACAGAAGGTCCCCAATTCTTTCACCACGTCTCCAGATAGGGCTGAGAAAAATTTCTGCCTGAAACCCTAGACAGCCACTGCCAGTCCATGTAGACAGTACTGAGCTAGATGGGGCAGTGGTCTGAATCAGTACAAGGGATCTTCCTATAGGTTATCTCCAGTGCTAGACCTGCTCAAAGCAAACTCATGGAAATGAATGGCTACAACTCAGTTATGTCCATTGTTAGCTTATTTTTACTATATTTATTTGCTGCTGTTTCCCAACAAAAACAAAACCCACAGTGACTTACCAATAAATGAATATTAAGAACAAGAATAAAACAGTATAAAATGCACGACAAATGTATTTAAAAACAGATCCAACTCCTGCTAAAAGTAAAATCCACAGGGCTGGGTAATAACATTTTTAGCTAGCACCTCATGGGCCAGTTAAAGTTTCAGAGTCAACTCCAAGGGCAGCCCTATGAGGAATGCACTGCAGTTGTCCAGGTGCCCTACAATGCCAATGAATTTTTGTACAGATTTTTAAAAAAATGCAAATCAATGCAGAACTGTGGCAGACCAAACTTGAGACTGGAAAAGCGAGAAATTGGATGAAATGGAAATCAACCGCCCATCTTTATACTGGATTCTGGTTGAGGCAGCATGACCGTGAACTTCTGCAGCAATGGTCAAATACTTGAATGTGCTATCTCTCTCTATCCGGAGCAAAGTAATAGTTGCCTGTCGTCATTGCTCTGATTGTGGTCAGCCTCGATGCAGCTGCACCATCTGGAAGGTCTCTTCCTCTTGGTGGCTGTGGGGAAGGGGAGGGTTGTGCTGAGATAGCTTGTTTCTTGCCTGGGGGGTGAGGAAGGCTACCTGCACTGCAGCAGCCCCCTAGTCACCAGAGGAGGAAGTTTCCCTCCACTTCACCCCAGAAACTGGTCCCACATGGATGCAGCAGACCGAGAAACAACTGCGACCCAAAACTGGGAGAAAAAACCACAAGCCCCCTTCCTTTTTTATCCTGGGGTAATGGCCGGGATTCTTACACAACACCCTGTGCCTTCCAAAGCAGAACAGAGAAGGCTGCCCATATATGGAGTTGGACCACTGATCCAACTGGCCCAATATATCACCAACACTGACTGGCATCAGCTCTCTGTGGTTTGAGTCTTTGCCTTGGCTTTACCCAGGGGAGCCAGGGATGGAACCTAGGACTTTCTGCATTTGGGGAGCGTGTGCTCAAAGTATGGCCCATCCCCCCTAAAAATATAGCAAGATTCTAGTCCTCTTGGGTCTGAAAAAAGGTATGGATTAAATAGTAACACAGGAAGAAGCCTCACTGCTTTATTTCTTTAAAAAAATGTTTAGGGGTACTCTCATTTTCCTACTCATATTGAAATACTGCCCCACAATGAGGCCAAACTTAGATGCACAAAATATTTAGGGGTATGCGTACCCCCGCGTACACCCCCCACCCCCCAAAAAAGCACTGAGAAGCCTTATACTAAGTCAGGCCATTGGCCCATCTAGCTCAGAAATCTCCATATTGACTTGGTGGTGTCATGTGGAAAATGTGGCTGTTTTGAGCAGGGATTTGAAGGACCTGAGAAGCAAAGTGACCCATCTGAATTCAGGGATTGAGTGCCAAGCAAAGGAGACACACAAGGGTCATACAGATCTCTCCTCACACACCCCGCCCCAGAAGTTTATGGGCCCAGGAAACGAATAGATCCCAGAATGTAAAAATATTTTGCAGAAATTGTTATTTTACTTTCTAAGTAATTTTTGAATTGAGTTTTGTTTGTTTGTTTGTTTGTTTGTTTGTTTGTTTGTTTGTTTCCTGGTAGCCACAAGATGCCTTGCTTTGTTCTGTTTTGAGAGGATTACCATAACTCCCCACTCTTTCCTCTACCCCTTCTAATGCAACTAGACAGCAACTAGGCAAAAGAGCTTTATTTTCTTGTGGAGATTTTTGGTGCTTTATTTGTTTTATTTTTGACACTTTTTCCTGCCATCATTTTTGTTCTTTGGGGGATCCCCCCTCCCCCATTTTTCATTTTTAAAATGAATAGCCAGAATTCCATAGCTGAACGAACTCCTGGACTGCCTAGTTTCACTCAGAGCAGTTTCATTCCATGGAAAAAGTGTTTGGAAGCCAGAATGAGATTGAGAGGAATTTTAGAAGCAAAACCCATAGAAGATGGCAACAGCAGAATGATCTAGTACTGTCTAGTAATGTATTCTGGATAGTATTTCAGATACTCATATGGTTCACACTAACAGATGTGATACAGCTGCTCAGATAACTGAGAATTTACAAAAGGCTTTTGGATTTACAAGTAATGTTCTCATTGAGCACGGAGGAAAGATTTATTTAAATTAAAGCTTGAATCCAAGAAGGCCTGTAACAATCAAGTGATAGAGTTCCTAGCCATTATTGAGAAGCTAGAACTTTCAGATTTCAAACTGGATGATTAACTGAAAGTTTGCTATTTCTTTGGGGTCACTAGGAAGAAAATTTGAAACTTTTGGTCACTCTCATGGTTGACAAACCAAGGTTAACGCTAACTGCTGTGATTGTGCACTTGAGAGAGGAGTGTGTGAAGAGAAGAGAAATCTCTCCAGCCAGGAATGGAAAACTCACTGAATCAAACTATGTGTCCCAGTCTTAGAGGACAGCCAAGGCTTCATCCAAAAGACGTGTGTTTCATATGTAACAAAGAGAGACACATATATATAAACCAGCAAAATCCCCTTCATTTAAGCAACCAAGTCAAAATAAGAGGAACATAAATATAAAGGAAGCAGTTTTCTGTTGCATGAGAAGAATCTAGCTGTAAACATTTGTAATGTGAAATCTGGATGTTCTTCACATAAAAGTTATGAGGAAGATACCTGTGTTCTCTTTGCTGCTGCATGGAATAACCCTTGAGTCAGAACTGTGGATTTTGTAAGTAAAGCTTATTAAACTTACTGAACAGTGTAGGCTATTCATTGTGAGGGCGGTAGAAACGGGAAAGCTCTGTAAGCAAACTAAACAAGATAGTTCTAACAGCCTATTCTTCCATGCTGTGCTGCTACTTAACTTGCTGCCCCTTGCCATGGGGTTAGATTAATGCATCATGCCTGGACATCACGATGCACATGATGTGAAAAGCACAATGGATTGTGTCTATTTTCAGAAGCTCCACATCCACCATGATTTTTAGTTTAGAGAAAAGAGGTGCAAGAGGTGATGCTCTACAAGTTTATAAAATGAAGCCTGCCATGGAGAGACTGGGCAAAGAACCCCTCCCCCTTCTCTCTTAACGCTAGAAGTCATGAACACCCAATGAAGCTGAATGTTGGAGATGCAGGACGGAGAAAAGAAAGTCCTTCACACAGTAGAGAGTTAAACTATGGAACTCACTCCTACAGAATGACCACCAAACTCAATGGATTTAAAAGAGGACTGGGTCATGTCTATACTCTGCTTCCTCCGTCAGAGGCAGTAATGCTTCTGAATACCAGTTGCTAGAAACCACAGGAGGCATTTTGGGAAACATTAATAAGGTCCAGCTTTTTTGTGTGGCTGTTCCCTTCCTTACTGTGTTGAGTGGGCTCTAAACCCAACTGGGATAATGAATCACCCCACTCTGAGTCTAAATGCCAAGCCATTCGCTTCCTGCTCCTCATACCTCTGTGTCAGCAGATATGGGGGAGAGGGTTTCAGGTGTGTGTGTTTTTTGGGGGGTGATTATGCAGCAGCAGACATGCTATGATGAGTGGAAAGGTTTATGACAGTGTCTCATGGATGTTCCAAACTGATCAATTAGCACAGCTAATTCAAACCCATCTTTCAAAGCCAGGATGCACTGGAAAGAGAGTCTTTATGATTACCTGGGCTTGGTCATGGAGTGGGTGGTAGACAATAAACTACCAGTCAATTCAGACATGGTGAGGGCACTCTTGGTAGCTGGTTGGCCTTCCCAGTTAGAAAGTGTTCAACATGCCCTGAATGGGGTTCTACTCATTCTCCTTAAAGGAACAGGCTCCTCTCCTGGTGGTCCTCTGAGACCAGGAATAGGGAAACTCAGAATGTGCACACACACATAACGATGCAGCCCTTCGTCAGTTCTGCACAATATCATAGAATTATAAAATAGAATAGTAGAGTTGGAAGGGACCCTGAGGATCATCTAGTCCAACTCCCTGAAATGCAGGAATCTCAACTAAAGCATCCATGACAGATGACCATCCAACCTCTGGTTATAAACCTCAATGGAAGGAGAGTCCACCACCTCCCAATGGAGTCCATTCCACTGTCTAACAGCTCTTACCATCACAAAGTTATTCCTGATGTTTAGCTAAGATCTCCTTTCTCGTAACTTGAAGGCATTGGTCCCACCCTCCAGAGCAGGAGAAAGCAAGCATGCTCCATCTTCCATGTGACAACCCTTTAGATATTTGAAAATGGATATCATATCACCTCTCAATCTCCTCTTTGCCACCCTAAATTTACCCAACTCCCTCAACTGATCCTCATAAGGCTTGGTTTCCACACCCTTTATCACCTTGGCTGCAGCTTGTCAATATCTTTCTTAAATTGTGGTGCCCAGAACTGGTGTGGTGCCCACAGGTGTGGCCTGACCAAGGCAGAATAGAACATTACTATTACTAACCTTTCATATGCACACTATACATCTGTTGATGAAGCCTAGAATCCCATTAGTTGGTGTGTTTTTTACTGCTGTACCACATTGTTGACTCATGTTAAGCTTGTGGTCTACTAAGACCACTAGATCCTTTTCACATGTACTATTTGCAAGTCAGGTGCCCCCCATCTTATATTTATGCTGCTGGTTATTCCTGGAAAGCGTAGAACTATACATTTCTCCCTTTTGAAATTCATTCCATTAGTTTGGGCCCAGTTCTCCAATCTGTTAAGGGCATCTTGAATCCTGATTCTGTCTTCTGCAGCATTAGCTACCCCTCCCAGTTTAGTGTCAATATAGGTACTGGACCTTTAGTGTGGTGGCATCTTAATCTGGGCATGCCTCCTGGTGAGGAGGCAGCAAGCCCAAAAGCAGTCACTGAGATTCCTCAGGCAGCCTCCTCTGAATCTGCCATCAGCCATAACTGGGAGTGATTGAAAGATCTGAGGATATATGATGCTGATATATGGCAGATTGTCCATCCTTGGCAGAAGCTGTCTAGGAAGAGGACAAGCCCAGAGCAGAGACTCATGCAAAGACACAACTTGGAAGCCTCCCCTGGGTATTTATGCTGCATCTTTGTACTGGGAGTGCCTGTGTGATCCAATGGCACCTGGTACAGAGGCCCACAACACAACTACCTGCCCTCCCCAACAGAAACTGACTGGAAGATGGGAAACGCATAAGCAACATCACCTCATGCAGAGATGCATTTCAGCTTCCTCTGGCAATAAGCAATCCTGTCGCTCTCAGAACTGAACACTCCAGCAGCAGTAGAGTTGTGGATTGAGAGGGTATATAAACCCAGAGCTGTTACTCATGCAGAGACACAATTCGGCTGTTGGCATCTATGTGTCTCGGGAGACAATGAAGGAGTGTGCCTTTGGGGGTGAGGTCAAGCTGTTGGAAGGTTGCAGCACCCACTGTGGTTGTAGGCCAATATGGGAGAGACATGTTTTGCTGCAGCTGGGGCAGATGAATTTGTCCGGCTGTGCATATGCAGATACACCATGGCATTTCTTCTCTCTGCACTCCTCTCAGCAGTCATTTCTCATCTGGCCACTGCTATGGATACACAGCTTGACTGCCTCTCCCCAGGCACTGCGGTCGTCTGCAAGGGATTCCAACATGGCAGGGCTGAGGTTAGCGATGCAGAGACACAACTAGGCACTTATCTAAAACTAACATTTTTAATACTTGTATTTATTTCTTGTAGCAAAATTGGCCATTCTTCAACATCACTTTAGCCTTCCTTGGCCTGGCACACAGTTTTCGAAGAGCAGCTCTCCCCTGTTGTGTGATCCCTGCAATGACAAGAAACGCAGCAATCAGGGCCCCTGGTCCACCTGGAGACTTTCAACATAGCCTATTTAGCATAAGGTGCAATACTTTAGGAACGTTTGCAGAGAACATCGCATGAGTCAGGTCTGATGCAACAATTTTTCCAAACCTTTATCTTTCCTCTCCCATAAGCAACATACCGTATTTCGCCATTTATTCTGGTTTGGCTAAGAGTCCATTCCTCCTTTCCTCTGCTATTATTTGTTCATCTTCCTGCTGCTGCTTCTCTCCCCCTCTCCCCCTTTCTCTCCCTCTCTTTCTCTCCCTGTGCCTGGCGGCTTATGAGAGACACTACGGCATGAAAAGATATTCGCTCAAATAAAGTTGGATTGAACTATATTATTGAAAAAGTGACCTCCAGTGGTCACTGGGACATTCACCCATCAGCTGCAGGCAAGTGAAAAAAGGCTATTGCCGGGGACTTTTTCAGCCTAAGGGGGGACAGTGCCACGGATGACCGCAATGTCCTCCCCAGTCAACACCCCCATATATATTAATACTTAAAACACACACACACCAGAATTTTTAGTCTTGCAAAGGTGTATTTCGCACAGGCAGCACTCAAGTCCCCAGCGGCACATGGGTCACGATTGTAAGGTGTCATTCAAAAGGATCACAGCACCTTTTATTCCACACATTCTTCCCCTCCCCACCTCACAACCCCCCACTGAAGCCCCAATCATAAATCTATCCTTCTGGATAAGTGGCTGGTGGCTTATAGGAAACTCTAAAAAGGTAGTTTCAGAGGAACTGACTTGGTTCACGCCATGGGATCCACAGAAATCAGGTACGTGTCTCCTGCAAGGGGCCAGCATGCTGACCAGCACTGTGGATGCTCAAAGGCCCAGGAGTCTGTGCTCTCAGAAATGAAATGTTTGCTATTTCCTTTCCAGAAGCAGCCATGATCCCATGCAGCGAGCCTCCCATTTATTCAGATAGTTCATATCATATTCTGCTAGATTTCCTTTGGAATTTACACAGCAGCCTTGTAAAGTAGGACACAGCAGTGCATGGAATGAACTGTAGATCAGTTTAACAAAGTTCACCAAATTAGTTTGAAAATCTCTGAATGATACCTAAAACCAATTCCAGTAATTGCAGAGTGACTGGGACATGAATTAAGTTTGTTTTGTGGAGGAGCTCTGAACAATTTCCAGTTCATCTTCAAGTTAATTATTTTACATAGTCCTTATTTTTTAGTCCTTTTAGCTTTAAGGTCATAATTGTTGGGGGAAATAATTGAAAACATGCACATTCCACTCTTCGTATGTTTTGACATTTTCTTAGGATGTTTCAAACAACACTTTATTCCGTCTTCCACACCTTCCAAGTTTCACATCTTAAGTGATCTTTCACATGGCATAAAACCACTTCTGGTTTGGAAGGTTCCATGAACCAGGGTGCATAAAAAGAAAAGAAAAAAGATTGATTCCATTTCCCCCCGTTACTTTGAAAACCACTGTTATGTGTTTGTAGGGTGCCATACACCATGAATCCCTGGATTCAATAAAAATAGAATTAATCAAGGTTTGGAAAGTTAAACTGTGCCAAATTCTGAAGCCCAAAAGATACAGCTAGGCAAGCCTGGTGATAGCTTGTTGGTCCTTAGGAGAACAAAGCCTAGTAATGGTCTGGGATATTAAACCAGAATATTAACATCCAAAGAATGTGCTAGTCAGTAAATGGGTGGAGCCCCGTCTTGAGATGAGAGGCAGTTAGCATAACAAAATATGTATTTTATCAAAGTAATTGTTGAACTGAAATACAATTAAGAAGTAGTAAATTGGGGGGGGGGAGAGAGCGGGGCCCTAAGCTATAGCTTGTTTAGCTTATACATAAATCCAACACTGAGTCCAGCATCCTATTCTCACAGTGGTCAACCCTCAAGCAGGATCCAAGCACAAGAGCCCTCTCTACTCCTGCTTTTTCTAGCAATGCTATCCAGAAGCATTACTGCCTCTCTCCACTATGGGAAGAGAATAGCCATCATGGCTAGTAGCCATAAATAGCCTTTTTCTCCATGAATTTTTCCAATACTCTTTTAAAACCGTCCAAGTTGTAGGCTATTACTGCCCTCTGAGGGAGTGGGTTGCACAGTTTAACTCTGCATTGCGTGAAAAATGACTTCCCACCCCCCTCTGTCCTGAATCTTCCAACACTCAGCTTCATTGGCTGTCCATGAGTTCTAGTGTTATAAGAGAGGGAGAAAAGTTTTGTTGGCCACTATGAAAATAGGAGGTTGAACTAGATGGGCCACAGGCCTGATCCAGCAGGGCTCTTATGTTCTTATTATTTCCATTGCTCACAAATTATTTACAGTGGTGCCTCGCAAGACGAAATTAATCCATTCCATGAGGCTCTTCGTATAGCGGTTTTTTCGTCTTGCGAAGCAAGCCCATTGACAGCTTAGCGGATTAGCGCTATTAGCGTTTAGCGGCTTTTAGCGATCAGCTGTTAAGCGGCTTATCAGCGGATCAGCTGATAAGCGGCTTAGCGGCTTAGGAAAGGGGGGAAAGGGGGGGAACCCGCAGGAACTCGCAAGACATTTTCGTCTTGCGAAGCAAGCCCATAGGGAAATTCGTTTTGAGAAGCGCCTCCAAAACGGAAAACCCTTTCGTCTAGCGGGTTTTCCGTCTTGCGAGGCGTTCGTCTTGCGGGGCACCACTGTAATTAAATTTTTTATTTGTATAGCTTTATATACTGTTTAAAATCTCTACGTGAAATGGTATAAAATGCTCATTTAAATACAGCAAAAAGCAGAATTTAAAAACAACAGGCACAATAAAATTATGAAAATACAGATAAATTCAATATATTTTTAAAAACCAATGTGCACAATGGAATTACACATCTGGCTAGACTTGCCTGAACAAATCAACAGTACAATATCAATATGGAGGGAGTTCCTAGGCATGGCCACACATGCAAGAATAGGTGCTACAGAGAGTAAGTGATGCTACATTGTAGCTCTGTGTTGTTGGTATAATTTGGAAAATTGGGTGGAAGTGCTTGGCCCATGTCTTGAGCAGACCATCCCCTTAAGAAACTAGCAACCATCTTGAACTCCTTTAAAAAAAATAAATTCTAACATTGGAATCTCACCCAGTAGCTCCTTAAGCTTTTTGAAATCAGCCTTCTTAAAGTCAAATGTGCATGTTTGACTACTCAGTTTTCCCTTGCCTCTGTAATCATGAAACCCAGGAACTCACAATCACGTCCTCCCAAGTTTCCCAGTTCAGTCAATCAGTTCTTCCCCTTGCTGAGGACTAGGTCCAAGATACGATTATCCCCTTCCGGGAAATGAAATTTTCAGCAAGGGATTGGAGGAATTTGTTGGACCTTAGTCCCAGCAGATACCGCGGCAGTTGAAGTCGCCCATCTCTACTGTAGCTCTCCTTTTTGAAGGTTTAGTAATCTGCTCTAGGAAAGCATCAGAAAGCATCACCCAAGTCTTCAGTCTGGCTTGGTGGTCTTTAGCAGACACCCACAGTAAGGTGACTGCTGTTTCTCCCCTATGATTTTTACCCACATACTCTCAATCTGCCTTCTGTGCTCCAAGTAATGGATCTCTTCACAAGTGCACACACATACTTGAACAATGGAAGGCAGCTCCTCTTAGTATATTTAAGGAGTTTAGGGAGTTTAATTGCATATTCCCATAAAACAATCATGACCGATACAAAGCAGTTCACAGATTAAAAGTTCACTCCTGACTTACCTGCTAGTGTTCTCTATTCCTGGGCTCTTTATCAACAGCTCACTATTGGGAAAATCCAGAGCAAAATGGAAGTGATGTGGGTTCTAATAGGATTCAGAGCATGTGCAAGAGCTGGGGGGTGGGGAGGTGGAGTTCCTGTCAGGAGCAATCAGATATTTGAAGAGCTCCTTTTGGGGTGTCGTCCATGTTTACACCCAGCTGAGACTCCTGGAGCAAATCATCACACTGTATTACACAGCAGGAAAGGTTGTCAGAAGGGTGTGTGTTGTTGGTTTTTTGTGAGAGCGCGAGACCAGAATCCAGGAAACCAGGGGCGGAAATCATATGATAAGCTACATTACAGGGTTCATTTCAGCAGCAGCAACAAAATTTATTCTATGATCAAATAGGAATGGGTGCAGAATTCAGATCTGTTCACATCTGAAAGTGAACTGACTTCATTCACAATTGCCCAAACTCAGGGGTTGAGCACTGATAGCTATGGAAGAGAAATGGAGCCAAGAAAAGATAAAATGAAGATATTTATTAGCAGACTATGAGGAAACCAAATTATCTTATGCTGTATAACTAAGGGGACCAAAAACAACAACAATAATCCATGCTCAGTGGCCACAGAATGCTGACTGACAAAGGGTGGGGGTAACAACAATGCAATGGAGTGTCCTGGGAGAGGGTGGCTAGCTGACCTGAACACCTGAATAACACTCCACACTGCAAAATTTTGTTGCAGCTCTCACTTTTTGTTGCTCTAACTTC
The DNA here is from genome assembly GCF_964252035.2 of Podarcis erhardii. Classification (NCBI taxonomy): domain Eukaryota; kingdom Metazoa; phylum Chordata; class Lepidosauria; order Squamata; family Lacertidae; genus Podarcis; species Podarcis erhardii. The sequence continues at coordinate 34,700,727 of NC_138504.1, forward strand.
CTTATAAAATTGAGGGCATGGGAAGGAAAACACAGCTTTTCTGTTAATGAAAGAGCCTGTTTTGAAAACAAGAACCTAAGAAGAGCCCTGCTGGGTCAGGACAAAGGAGGCCCATCTAGTCCAGCCTCCTGTTCTCACTGTGGCCAACCAGGTGCCAAAATGGGAAGCCCACAAGCACAAGAGTTCCCCTCCCCTCCTGTGGTTGCCAGCAACTGGTATTCACAAACATTAAAAGGTAAAGGTAAAGGGACCCCTGACTATTAGGTCCAGTCGTGGCCGACTCTGGGGTTGTGCCGCTCATCTCACTTTATTGGCCGAGGGAGCCGGCGTACAGCTTCCGGGTCATGCGGCCAGCATGACTAAGCCGATTCTGGCGAACCAGAGCAGCGCACGGAAACACTGTTTACCTTCCCGCCGGAGCGGTACCTATTTATCTACTTGCACTTTTTGGCGTGCTTTCGAACATTACTGCCTCCAAAAGCAAGGTCTAAAGATGTTTCTATTCCAGATTCAATGTTATGCTTTTAATTTTTAATTTTTTAAAAAAAAATCTTTGTCACTAGTTCCCTTGCTACTTGTCTCAGTTACCCCCACCCCCAATTTATTTAGCTGATTAAAAAAACATATATCTGAACTTTTGAGACTCAAAAGTTTCCTCCACAAACATTCCAGTTGCACTGGGGTGGTACAAAGTCAAAAATTTCCAATGCTAAGAGATGAAAGAATGAATGAGCATTCATTCATCTTTTAAGACTGACAACTCTTGAAATAAAAGGGATGGAGAAATTATACTGATTTATGCAGCTTATATTATTACATAGACTGGACATTCAGACACAATCACGTCTGAACAAATTGACCAACAAAATGCCTACTTTCAATTTTGTAAACAACTAGATAAAAAAGAAAAGGCTAGCTCATTTTATGACACATATACTTGGAAACATTTTATTCCTATCTTTAAAAAAATGCAGGTGAATTTTTTTTGTTTTACTTGGTTAGTTTGCTTTTTTGTTTGCTTTTGTTTTTTATTTGCTATTTGTATGTGTTTCTGATTTTTTGATTTCTTGATTTTTGAAATAAAAAAGTCACAAATCACAGAAATCAGAAATCGGAAAAATCAAAAAATCAAAAATCAGGAAAAAAAACCATTCAATGGTTTTTGTTTTATTTGTTTAGTTTGCTTTTTGGTTTTTATTTGTTTTTGTATGTGTGTTTTTGATTTTATGATTTTTTTGAATTTTGAAATCAAAAAATCAGAAAAATCAGACATCAGAAAAATAAAAAATCAGGAATGAATAAATAAAGCAAGTGAAGTCACTTATTTAAGAAAATAATATTGTGAAGCAGAGGGAATGCTAGATTGATTAAGGTTGCAACTCTTCCTACTGGCAATGAAGCTCTAATTTTGTTTGTCTAAATACTTAAGGGAAATTAATGCCCAACAAGCAAACAGAACCACTGTAGATTTCTGGACCCACTCTACATTTGTGGTGCCTAAGACTATACATAATTGGCAAGCACCCTTTCAAAATCAGTTGTTTCATTTCAGCTATACTTGGGCAATGAGGTGAAATCCTTTGCGGGGCTGGGGGAGAGAATTGGAGCTGCCATTCTTTTAATTTGGGGGCATTCAAAAAAATATGTATCTGTACAGGAACTTTATTTTTATTCTTATTACTACTAAACCCCTTGCCTCCAGGGCACACATCTCCAGTTGCTTTCAGCTGGTAACCCACACAGACACATATCCTGGTCCACTCCATGAACTCCTGCTAGAATCCCTTGCAAAGTCTACCAACATTTTGTTTTGTAATAGTGATCTGTGTCAGAGGTTCTAGCCCACATCTTTGAAAAAGGCAGCGACTGGGTACTGCCAGGTAGCCCTTTGGGAGAGGGATGTCAAAATAAAAATCTCATCCTGTCTCCCCAATTATAAGCTGTTTGACAATGGAACGGACTCCCTCGGAAGAAGGTGCAGGCTCGTTTTCTGCTGTTCTGGAGGGTAGGAACCAAACCAAGGGATTCAAATGACAAGGAAAGGAGATTCCAACTAAGCTTTAGCAAGAACTTTCTGAACGGCAAGAGCTGTTCAACGGGGGAACGGACTCCCTTAGAAGGTGGTGGAGATTCCTTCCTTGGAGGTTTTAAGTTGGATGGCCATCTATCCGGGATTCTTTAGTTGTGATTCTTGCATTGCAGGGGGCTGGACTCAATGGCCTTGAGGTACCTTTGAACTCTAAAATCCTATGGTTTCCTTCCAGCTTCAGGTATGCAAAAATGAATCTTCCAAAGTTTTGATAACTCATGGACTGCGGACTTTTGTCAGCCTTCTGAGGGCCACATGTCAACAAGGGTGGGCCAAGTCACTGCAAGGCCAGCTCCGATCAAGCAACTCGCTCCAGCAGCTCCTGCTTGCAGGCTTCTCATAATAGACATCTGGTTGGCCACAGTGAGAACAGGATGCTGGACAAGAAGGGCCATTGGCTTGATCCAGCAGGATTCCTCTTATTCCCAAGCAAGAGCCAGCTTGCAATATGCTTTTAAAAGCATCATGGCCGCACAGAGGTTGAATACACGCACTTCCCTGGGAGGAAATGTATTTCATATAATCATAGAATTGTAGAGCGGGAAGGGACCCCAAGAGGCATCTAGTCCAACCCCCTACAAAGCAGGAATCACAGCTAAAGAACCCCTGACAGATGGCCGTCTGCTTAAAAACAGTGTAGGATTGGCTTTCGTTCTTAGTTCCTGGAGTGCTTTCATCCCCGGATGCAAGAGAGCTGAAACTGAGCAGCCAACTAGGGCCTCTGCATGCCGGCAGGGGCACACACTGCGTGGGATGGGCCTGCTTTTGGAGTAATAATAGGGGGTGCTCTGGGCACACCTCTAAGGCTCTTCCAGGTAAAGAAGAAGGAGCGTGGAGGATAAAACAAGCAGGCCTTGCTCTTTGATCAGGGTAAGGTTGCAGCTCAGCAGCAGGCCATTGGCTTTGCACACAGAGGTTCCCAGGTTCGATCCCCAAGGGCATCTCCAAGCAGAGCTGGGAAAGACTTTCAAGCCCTAGAGAGCCAATGAGTGCATGTGGTACTGAGGAAGATGCAGGGGAAGGCAGCTTCCTGTGTTCAACATTCGGAACCATGAGGACTAGAATCTTGCTTTATTTTTAGGGAATGGGCAGCAGCTCAGTGGTAGAGCATCTACTTTGCACACAGAAGCCCCAATGCCAGGGACTGAGTCGGCAACCTTCTGCATGCAGAGCTGGTACCCTACCTTCCACGGAGCTAGGCTCTTGTTCCATTTAGCCCAGTTCTGTCGCACTGACCAGAAGTAACTCTCCAGAGTTTCAGGAAGTTTTTCGCCTGCCTTGCTTGGAATGCCCGAGGGGGGCTGGACCTCGGAACTTCTGCATGCAAAGCAGGTGCTCTACCACTAAGACAAAGCACCTCCCAGGAACAGAGGGGGCTGCTTTTTACCAAGTCAGACCACTGGTCCAGCTACTTCAGAATCCTCGCTACTAACTAGGGGACCTTCTGCATGCAAAGCAGCTGCTCTGTGGGGCGTGGGGGGGGGAGAGATCCAAAAGTCCGATCCCTCCTTGCATCTCTTTCCAAAGCTTCTTCCTCCTGGCTGGATCTCTTGCAGTTTTTTCCGTGGGCGAAGGCAGGCAGGCAGGCGGTTACGGCAGCCTCCCGGAGGCTCATTGATCGCCCAAGGGCAGAACCAACCAAACAAAAAGAGGGGGGATTTATTAATTTGGTTTCTTTCTTTCTTTTTTTCTTTCTTTTTTCACAGCCCACATTTATTGCTCTGAAAAGCGTCTTCGGAAGACGCGGAGGCTTCTCTAAGGCCCAAACTGCAAAGCCCAGCCCGGCTGTCTTCCTCCTCCCCCGCGGCGGCTCCTGCCCATTCCCGCCGGATCCCCCCACGCTCCAGTTGTAAAAAGGGAGCCGCCGAGAACGGGCAGAGACTCCCCGCGGGCAGTTGCGAGGAAAGGGGTGGGGGCGAAAGAACTGCAATTCCCAGCATGCCTTGCTGCTCGCTTGCTATGGCAAGCCCGGAGGAGAAAGACCCCCCTCGCTGGGGATTGTAGTTTTTTATTGATGAGGGTGATTTTGCTGGGAATTGTAGTCTTTTATTAATGTTGATTATGATGGGAATTGTAGTCTAGTTATTATTATTAATAATAATTGTAGTTTATTATTATTTTGCTGCCAATTGTAATCTATTCTATGATTCTGCTTTTATTACGGTGTTGGGAATTGTAGTCTGTTATTATTATTTTGCTGGCAAGTGTATATTATCATTTTGCTGGCAATTGCAGCCTATTGCTAATTAATATCAATTTGCTGGGAATTGCCGTCTGTCATTTATTGTTATTTATATTATCATGGCAATTGTAGTCTCTTATTTATCATTATTATTATTTTGCTTGCAGCTGTGGTCGCCGTCATTATTAGTATTATTGACACGTGTGCGTGCGTGCGCGCGCGTTTTTAAAGTTCACCCCTAGAGGGGAGTGCCTCCTTTGGGGGTGGGGGGCGTCGGAGAAGGGGCGCCGAGAGGGCTCAGGCGTTGCAACGCCGTGCAATTTAATTGCACCCCTTCCTCTCTCCCCCCCCACCCCCGCGGCTCATCATTATCTCCAGCAGGATCGAAATTAGAAGACGGGTGGGGGGGGGAGAGAGAAAGATAGGAGGAGAAACAGCTGCATTTCCCATTAAAAAGGGAAGGAGCGAAGCAAGGCAGGCTTTTTAACCCTTCTTCTCCCGCGATTTTTAACACCCCATGGGCTGGTTTGGGTAGGTATATTTGCGCTATTAAGGCTGTGATCCCTTCTGCAGACTTAAGCCACACTGAATTAGCCGTGGATCTTTCTTTTTTCACACCGGGTTGCATGCCTATGATCTTCTTCATATTTACTTCGGAGTAAACATCCGAAGTAAGCTTACTCTGGAGGCAAATATGCCTGAGACCAGACTGCAGACCACCATTCATTTTCATTACTACATATATGGTTTATACCCCACTTTTCCTCCAACCAGCTCTGTGGTGGCTCTTCTCCTCCCCTCCATTTTATCATTGCCACAGCCCCTTGAGGAAGGCTAGGCTGAGAGGAAGTGGCTCAAGGTCAACATCCAATGACTTTCATGTTGCTGAGTGGGAGGATTTGAACCCTGGTCTCCGATGTGCTAGCCCGAGACTCTAATCACTACACTAATCCACACAGCTGTCTTTGGAACGGGCCTGCCCAAATGTAGTGGGTTTTATTTCGGAGTAGACAATAGCTTGGGTTGGGTTGTAACAAAACCCACACACATTGTCGTAGGCTGGGGGGGTCAATTCCCCAAATCAAGTAAATAAATAAAAATAACCAATTGCATCACAAATAACTTGGGTCTGCCCCTCCCCAACATAAAGCCTGCCCCCCCCCCAAAAAAAATTCTGGCTGTGCCCATGGCCACACAGCTCCATGAATGAATAATTTGTTGTTTAATTAAATGGCCAAGGGAAATATTGCAAAGTATCAAAAAGTTCTTAAAAATGAATTATCCTTTCTTTTCAGCAAGACTTAAGCCGAGATCCTTATGCCAGTCTGTATATGTACTGATTTTGAAATTGTTTTGTGGTTTTGTTTTTCATATATGGAATAGCTTTTAATCATATATTCATCGTAAGTTTATTGTTCTAACCAAAGGCCATGACAGACTTGAAGCAATGGTATTAATAAAATACAGTGGTACCTCGGGTTACAGATGCTTCGGGTTACAGACGCTTCAGGTTACAGACTCCGCTAACCCAGAAATACTTCCTTGGGTTAGGAACTTTGCTTCAGGATGAGAACAGAAATTGAGCGGTGGCGGCGCGGCGGCAGCAGGAGGCCCCATTAGTTAAGTGGTGCTTCAGGTTAAGAACAGTTTCAGGTTAAGAACAGACCTCTGGAATGAATTAAGTTCTTAACCTGAGGTACCACTGTAATACAGAACATGACCATACTTGGCTCAGATGGGTTCAAGGAGATGGGTGCACGGTGGGGTATAGCTACCACTACCCAAGCCTCTGACCTCCACTACGACACCCACTTTCTGAACCAGGGCCTCCCCAGGGTGCATGTCAGCTGCCAGTTATTGGGGGTGGGACCCAGCCAGGGCACCTCTAGTGACAACCACAGCACCTTCTAACCTCCTAGAGGGACCCCAGAACTCCCCCTTCCTATTTTGTTCCTCTCCCACATCCTGGCTCCACTGCCAGAAGTTGAGAGGGTACCCAAGGCAAATTCACCCACCCTCTGGGCAGGGTTAAGGTTGGGTGTGGAAGTGGCTTTTCTGATCCAGATGTTTAGGTGAAAGGGGAGCCTTGGCAGGGCATCCCTGCAGGGCTGGCCCATTTGTGGAACTGGGCACAGAAGCCCATAAAAGAGAGGACAGTTTGGCATCTCTCAGACTGGACAGTCAGTTCTAGTTGCTGTCTGTGGATGGCGCCTGGAGGAGGAGGAGGAGGAGTTTGGATTTGATATCCCACTTTATCACTGCCCTAAGGTGTCTCAAAGTGGCTAACATTCTCCTTCCCTTCCTCTCCCACAACAAACACTCTGTGAGGTGAATGGGGCTGAGAGACTTCAAAGAAGTGTGACTAGCCCAAGGTCACCCAGCAGCTGCATGTGGAGGAGCAGGGACGTGAACCCAGTTCACCAGATAACAAGTCCACTGCTCTTAACCACTACACCACGCTTGCCATACCATTAGCAATCAGTTGCGAGAGTCTTGAATTGCAGGGGGTTGGCTAGATGGCCCTTGCAGACCCTTCCAACTGTACAATTCTATGATCCATAATATAAGCCTGCATCCACGATGTAAGAGACAGAAGACAACAGAGGTTCCAACTAGTTTAAATCTAGCTTAAACCTCCCAAACAACTTGTAGTGATTTCTTCTTCAATTACAGTGGTACCTTGGTTCTTGAACTTAATCTGTTCCGGGAGTCCGTTCAACTCCCAAAACCGTTCAAAAACCAAGGTGCGGCTTCCGATTGGCTGCAGGAGCTTCCTGCAGTCAACAAGAAGCCGCGTCAGAAGTTTGGCTTCTGAAAAACGTTTGCAAACCGGAACACTTCCTTCAGGGTTTGCGGCATTCGGGAGCCAAAGCGTGCGAGTACCAAGGTGTTCGAGAACCAAGGTACGACTGTATTATTATTTGGTAGCTGGTACATAGAGGACCACTCTGTGTGCTACAAAACTATTATTGCCACTCACAAGAAACTGAACCACTCCCATCAGCTTGTACCTGCTTGCTTGTGCAAACAAAGGTTTCAGAAACCTTGGGTTACAGATGCTTCAGGTTACAGACTCCGCTAACCCAGAAATAGTACCTTGGGTTAAGAACTTTGCTTCAGGATGAGAACAGAAATGGCGTGGCGGCGGCGTGGCAACAGTGGGAGGCCCCATTAGCTAAAGTGGTACCGAACAGTTTCAGGTTAAGAATGGACCTCCAGAACAAATTAAGTTCTTAACCCAAGGTACCACTGTAATTGTTTTTACATACAGAGGTGTGGTTTTTTCCTTGTTGAAGTTTTTTGGGTTTTTTACTGTGAAATTGATTCATGGTATTTTAAAGGAAGTGGTTCATAAACAGAATATAAAAAATTTTTTGGAGGAGTGAGGAGATTCCCATTTGAAGTTGGCACTTTGAAAATATTACATACACGCACACATTTACACACAGATAGAGCTCTATGTAGAGTGGCACCTAGAAATTTGAAATAAAAGTTCCACCTCAAATCCAACATATTGGATCTACTCAGAAAGGCTGTACACACACTACACATTTAAAGCACGTTCCTCACCCCAAAGAATCCTGGAAACTGCATACCCTTGACAGTGCTACTGTTCCCAACACTCTTATCAAGCTAGTTCCCAGTATTGTTATTGGAGAATGTGATTTAAATGTATGGTATGACCCAAGGCCTATTCAGCATATACCCACATATATTAATGAACCTAAGTTCGTCATGTCTTTTTATTTATAAACATATTTCTACACCTCTATTCATAAATTTAAAAATTGGCAGTTTCCCAACAGTCATACCTAAAACCATACAATAAAAAACATATAACATTCTAAAATCAGGAATCAGCTATTCTGGAAATATGTATTCTTTTCATTGCCTGCATAAGCCTAAAGGAATAGAAAAGTTTTCAGAGGTGTTTAAGCATTAAAACAGAAGGCACCCGCTCAATCCTCTGTTGGCAGAGCATTTCACAAGACTCTGATACCACCAAAGAAACATTATTTGCAACTCAGAGCAAAATTGGCTAATCTGCAATCTTCCAACTGATCTTGGATCTGTAATTCCCATCTCCCCATCCCATTGATCATGCTGTTTGGGGCTTTAGCCCAACAATATGTGGAGGTCCATTCTGCAACATTTTGGTGGGATTTTACTTCTTTTACATCTCCAAGTGAAGATCACACTCATTTACCCATTTCTATGCATCAAATATGGTGATCAGAACAACCCCTTTATATTGTTTTCCTATTCATTCGTTTGCTTTCATTCGTTTGATGCATCTCTATCCCACCTTTTGAACCCTGGTCTCCCAGGTCCTAGGCCGATACTTTAATCCCTATGCCACACTGTCTCTCCCTTATGCAACACTCATTGGAATAAGTACTGCTTCCGAAACCAGGACAGTGAAATCTATCAGTTATTTCCAGTGGAGCCAGGTGCCCATTGGTGGTGTTGGTGGTGGGAATCAGACAGCCCAAGGGTCACTGGTGCCAGAGCCAGTGGTGGGTGGAGCCAATGAGTGGAAGAGCTAACCACTGGCGGAGGAAGAGGCGTGCGGGGGGGGAGCGCATCGCCCCCGGCAGTGCAATCCCGGCGGGGTGCCATCACAGCTCCCCCCCCCCAGCGCTGGGCACCACACCCCTACGGATGGCACACCACACCCCCACCTGGTCTCTGCCCCGCCACCCGGCCCCTGGTGCCGGAGCATAAAGATCTGCCACTGGCGCTAACTAATTCCAGTTTTGTCTCATAGGTTTTCTGCAAGCAACAGCCCTGAGACGGAGGAGGAGTAGGAAACTGAACCCATTGCAATGCCCTAGATTGGTTGTAAATAAGGAGGTAGGAAGGTGGAGGCTGGCTGAGGGTAAACAGATCTTATTTATATTTATTTATCCTTCACTACTGCATTTATGGAACGCAGGTGGCGCTGTGGGTTAAACCACAGAGCCTAGGGCTTGCAAATCAGAAGATCAGAGGTTCGAATCCCCACAATGGGGTGAGCTCCCGTTGCTTGGTCCCTGCTCCTGCCAACCTAGCAGTCTGAAAGCATATCAAAGTGCAAGTAGATAAATAGGTACTGCTCTGGTGGGAAGGTAAACGGCATTTCCATGCACTGCTCTGGTTTGCCAGAAGCGGCTTAGTCATGCTGGCCACATGACCCAGAAGCTGTATGCTGGCTCCCTTGGCCAATAAAGCGAGATGAGCACCACAACCCTAGAGTCATCCACGGCTGGACCTAATGGTCAGGGGTCCCTTTACCTTACTGCATTTATATCCCACAATTTTTCTCCAAGGAGCTCAAGGTAGCACACATGGTTCTCACCTTCCCCAGTTAATTCATACAATGTTGATTGTAAGGTTGGTTAGGCTGAGAGGCAGAGGCTGACCCAAGGTCACCCAATGAGCTTCATGACCAAGTGAGGATGTGAACCCTGGACTCCCAGGTCCTACTCTGGCACTCTAAGCACTACACCATACTGCCCTATTGGACCAGCCTGCACTGGATTGTTCAGATCATTGTGGCTTATTGTCATCGTTTTGTTGTTGTTGTTGTTGTTGAATAACAGTTTAAAAACGGGTAGGGGGGTGGGCATCTAGAGGGCCAGCATGATGGATCTTTTGCTAGTGCAGCATTTTAAAATCTGAATTAGTGTTTTAGGAACGAGCAAGCTGTTCCATAGTGGAGCTAGCATTTACTGTACACCTAAAAACAGTTCCAGCTGATCACTTTGTGATGGTTTCCCCAAAAACCTATTTAGCACAAAAAGCACTTCCTTGAAAAAGCACCCCCCCCCCATACACACACCCCGTAAGTTGCTCACCAGATCAATTCAAATCAAGTACAGAGTACCCGCCCGTGGGGTTCCAAACTGAAAAGACATGACGCAAAAGGGAAAAGGATAGAAACGAAGGAGCCGAAGGAGCCGGGAAAGGAGACTTGAGCCAGTCTCTGCCTCTCAGCCTAACCTACCTCACAGGGCTGTTGTAGGGATTAAATGAGGAGGGGGAGTACTATGCATGCCAACTTGATCTCCTTGGAGAATGCAACAACAACAACAACAACAAGTTTCCCCGCCCTGCCTTAGCTGCTTCAGAGCCTTAGAAAACAGGTAGGTAGCCGTGTTGGTCTGCCATAGTCAAAACGCAGACCAACTTCTTCTGTATCTGAAGAAGTGTGCATGCACACGAAAGCTCATACCAAGAACTGACTTAGTTGGTCTTTAAGGTGCTACTGGAAGGAATTTGTTTTGTTTAGAAAACAGGGTCCACTAATTAAAAAAAAAAAAGAAACAAAGAATTGCCACAGTACAAATTATTGTTCCATTTAACATTTTTTTACATTTTCTTGGCATGGGAAGGGATCAGTTCTATCCCATCCCCAAGTCCATCTACACATCAAAAGTTTAGAACTTTTGAAGGATGAGCAAGAGAGTGTGAAAGGATCCCAAAGTACTGCTGGAGGCTGGCTTAACCATTTCTTCAAAGTTGCAGAGCGTCCCTTTTGTTAGGGAGATTGGCTCATTGTTTTCAGTTGATGGCCTTTTGAACAGATTAGGAAATACCTAAAAAGGGCACCCTTCCCTCCCTCCCCCCCCTCTCTCACACACACCCCTCCTTGCTGAAGATGCTCTGATCATGGTGTCTGCCAGCAAAGAGAAATTGCAGGTTTTGAATCAAAGACGTAAGAACATAAAAAGAGCCTGTCTGCTGGATTTTGTCAATGGCCGATTCAGTCCAGCAACCTATTCTCACAGTGGCCAGAAAGTTTCCCCACAATTAATTGCTTTTCTTTTGATCTGTTCAAGGTCACACCTGCAGTTTCTTAGTTCAGCCCAAAAGTGAAAGTATCTTCCCACTGCCAAGCTGAACCATAAAATTTCCCTTTTATCCTTTTAGCGCCCCCCCCCCCCCGGCAGTCCTTGCAAAACAGTAAGGACTCCAGCACCCAAGCTAGTGCCCAATGTACTGCTCTGCTTTCCTATGGACCACATCAGCAAGGCAGAGAGGCATATTGTGTTGTCTGGGCCACCCAGGACCGCCATATACATGTTCCAAGCTTGCGCTCTGAAGAGATCACTTTGGTGCTCCTGGTGCAGCAAAAACAGTGCTGGACACAGCAGTTATGGGTTATAAGCCCAACATGATTGGTGTAAGGTACGAGTGCTACAGGTTGCCTTCGATGGAGAGATAATCATGACTAACTGATCAGCTACTACCCATCTTAAGCCAGGCAGCCCTTGGATAATAAATTGCTGAGCTGCCACTGTCCACCTGCTTCAATGGGTGCATGCACCAGGCAGAAAAGAAAATAAACAAACCTCTTGCACTTAGCAAGCTGTAACGTCAGGACCATATGTCCTGGCCTGTCCTCCTGCAGATCAACAGCAATGAGCTAAAAATGTTCAACAATGATGTTGCCACTCTACAGGAGACCAGACTCACTTCAAATGGCTGCCTCCAAGAGAAGAACTACACCTTTTTCTGGCAAGGGGGACATCCAGAAAAACCATGTAGGCTTCACAATGAAGAACTCCCTTCTGTCAGTGATAGAACCCGCTGACTGAGGGCTCAGAATACTTGCTTTGCCCCTGCCTCTCAACCACCTCCAGTCCGGTTAATATCTTGAGTGTCTATGTTCCCACTGTGTGCTCTGACATACAAACCAAGGACCAGTTCTACAAGGAACTAGACCAGGCTATCAGGAGGGTCTCAGGCTATGAACACTTATTCCTGCTGGGAGGTTTCAATGCCAGAGTTGGAGGCGATCATCACAAATGGGGCAACTGTGTAAGTCACTTTGCTATTGGCAGCAAGAACAAGAACAGACAAAGACTGCTTGAGCAGTGCTTGAATCACAGCCTCTGCGTCACAAACACTATCTTCTCTATCAAGGCAAAACACTGAATGTCCTGGATATGTCCAAGGTCAAGGCCACTGGCACCAGCTGGACTTGATAGTCACTAGGCGATCATTCACTCCCACTGTGTTGATTGCTACACAGATCACTCCCTGGTGGTGAGCAAGATTCATCTCCAGCCAAAGAGGATCCATAGCACAAAGCAGAAAGTGCGGCCTCAAATCAACACTGCCAGAACAGTCATACCTGAACTTTATGAACACTTCTATCTGATTCCGTTCAACAAGGCATACTGAACTGCCCCAGAGATAGTGTCAAAGCAAGGCAGAACTACATCAAAGAGGTAACCTACAACACCGTTATGTCCTCCTTTGGCGAAAGAGAGCAGTAGATCCCCAACTGATTTGAGGCCAGCATGAAGAACATGCGGCCTGATATCGTTGCAAAACGTAAGGCTGTTGTGACCTTGCTTTCTGCACTGAGAAAGGCAAGAAGTGATGCCCAGCAGATTGCCAGATGATGTGCCAATGACCACTGGCTAAAGCTGTGTCAGAACATTCAACTCGCTGCTGGCAATAGCAGCACTCACAAAATGTATGAAGGCATGAAGAAAGCCTTTGGTCCAACAGTCAGGAAAAGTGCACTTCTGAAAATCTTGTCTGGAGAGATCATCACAGACCACAGAAAGCAGATGAAGCGATGGACAGAGAACTAATAAGAACTGTACTCATAGGAAAACATAACACAGGACTCAACAGTATCCAGACTCTGCCTGTTTTGGAAGAGCTGGAAGTCCCCCCGGCTCCCTTGATGAGCTAAAGAACACCATCAACTCTCAGGTAAAGCCCCAGGACAGGATGGAATCCCAACAGAAGTGCCAAAAGCCAGATTCAATTCCTCCCTCATGACACACCTCCACACCTTCTTGCAGTGTTGGGAACAAGGATTCATGCCACAAAACATGCACAACTCCAGCATTGTGACCCTGTACAACAGAGTGATCCAATGTATGGCCAGAGGACCTCAGCAACATTTGGCAACCCTCAGCAACATTTGACCCCCCACCCACCCAGCCCTCCTGCTTGCCTTTCCAAAGCCAGGTAAGAGAGGTGCTGGGCTTTGGGAAGGAGGTATGAGGGCTCTGACAGGGTTCTCCCTCCTCCTTCCCAAAGTCTAGTGAGCACTTTCCCAGATTTGGGAAGGGGATGCAAGGGCTCTAGGACCCTGCCAGAGACTTATGCAGCCTTCCCAAAGCCCAGCACCTCACATAGCTAGCTTTGGGAAGGCAACAAGAAGGCATCAAATTTTGGGCTCACTCCCCCAACCCACATGCAACAAAGCACTGTGCAGCCCACAGGTTTCATGTCCAAGTACTCTTGCGGCCCACTTGGAATGAAAAGTTGGACCACCCTGCTCTACAATAACAAAGGTGACCGCCATGACTCTAACAACTACGACTCGTGGGAAGGGTCTATTCCGAGTCACAATGCGACTTTAGCGCTCAGAGGTCAACGGCCACCATTATTTTCCCACTGTGTCATCTGCAATAGAAATGCTGGGAGCAGAGATACTCCTTGTACATCGCCTTCATAGACCTCACAAAGGCACTTGACCTCATCAGTCAAGAAAGACTCTTCACACTGCTCAACAAGATAGGATGCCCACCTTAGCTCCACAAGATGATTGTGTCCGTCCACAAGGACAAGCCTGGCACCGTCCAATATGACGGCTCATCCTCAGGCACCTTCCCTATAAAGAGGAGTGGAAAACAGGGCTGTGTTTTTGCCCCAACTCTCTTTGGCATATTCTTCTCCCTGTTGCTTTTATACACCTTCACCTTGACAGAAGACGGTGTTGACATCCGTGCAATGAGTGATGGGGTTCTGTTCAACCTGGCATGTCTCCATGCCAAGACAAAAGTGTGGCAGGTCCTCATCCAAGGGATGTTGTTTGCAGACAATGCAGCCTTGACAATGTGTTCTGGGGGAGCTCTACAGGTGATGAAGACCAGTATCTTGGGTCAGAACGTCTCCAGCACTCCATGCATCAGCATTGGTGACCACATGCTTGAGGGGGTAGACCATGGGTAGGCAAACTAAGGCCCAGGCCAGGGCCGGATCTGGCCCAATCGCCTTCTAAGTCTGGCCCGTGGATGGTCTGGGAATCAGCATGTTTTTACATGAGTAGAATGTGTGCTTTTATTTCAAATGCATCTCTGAGTTATTTGTGGGGCATAGGAATTCCTTCATTATTTTTTTTCAAAACATAGTCTGGCCCTCCACAAGGTCTGAGGGACAGCGGGGCAGCCCCCTGCTGAAAAAGTTTGCTGACCCCTGTGGTAGACAATTTTATCTACCTGGGCTCCATCATAACCAGCAACCTCTCCATCAACACTGAGCTGGACAGGTGTACAGGCACACACACACACACACACACACACACACCAATTTACATGCATTCTACTTGCGCGCGACCACATATACGTGTGGCGCCTGGAAATAATTAAATAATTCAATTCATACCCAGAAATGGTGAGAGCTGGAGACCCTCCCCAGAACTCGAAGAGGATGTCACCGAGGGTGAAAGAAGCCCTGAAGAGACCTGGGGCACAGTGGGACTTTGTTTATGCTGCTCAGTCTCCCTGCCTAACAGCATAGCAGCCGCTTTCCTGTACATCCTCCAGCCTCCTGTCAGCCCCTGAGCTTCAGTTCCAGTTGTGGCTATTTTCTCATACAGCTTTCTTTTGGTATGGATTGGAGAGAAAGTGGCAGAGAGGGTATTTAAAGTGTGTTTGGAAGGTACTCACTTTACAGAATTTCACTTATGCGTGGGGGGACCTGGAATGTAAACCCCGAGTAATTGAGGAGTTGCCACTATTAGCAAGGCCAAGAAAAAAGCACACCAAGGACTCAGGCCAATGTAAGTTTCAGTAGTGGGAGTAGTCCCTACTCACAAATAAATAACCAATTTTAACAAAAACTGATCCATTCAAAAGTATGTATTCTGACAAGGATTACAAACTCAAATAGAGATTAATCTCCAACTTATTTAACGTTTGTATTGGCAAGGCAGCTCTGGCAATGGCTCACCTCTCCAAAAGGGTATGGGTGGATGTGATGCTAACATCCAATACTATTGAAGGTCTGCTAGGCTTAGTGTTGAGATGTGGCGGCAACTTACACCGGCCAGGAATGATGCGTCAACGCCTTCCACATGTGCTGTGTCAGGAAGATTTTGGGCATCCCATAGCAGGACAAGCGCCTCAAACAAAATTGTGTTCTCTTAAGCCCTCATTCCCATCACGAATCATGGAAATGGAAGGTACCCTGAGGGTCATCTAGTCCAACCCCAGGCAATTCAGGAATCTCAACTAAAGCATCCAAGACAGTGTTGAGACAAAGAATGACCACTGGGAGGAGCACAGAGAGAAGAAACGCCCTGGTGCATCTGCAGCAGGACAACCAGACACAACAAAGCATGCCCCTCTCTCATATCTGTCTCTACAGCCACAACGGGCACTGCGACCTTCCAAGAGTTTGACTTCATTCCCAAAGGTTCACTCTTCCACTGTCTCCTAGGAAGGATGAATGCCAACCAGCCAGATGCCTGTGGTAAACCCTAAAGTAAAGGGTAAAGGGACCCCTGACCATTAGGTCCAGTCGTGGCCGACTCGGGGGTTGCGGCGCTCATCTCGCTTTACTGGCCGAGGGAGCCGGCGTACAGCTTCCGGGTCATGTGGCCAGCATGGCTAAGCCGCTTCTGGCGAACCAGAGCAACACACGGAAATGCCATTTACCTTCCCACCTAGTTATCTACTTGCACTTTGACATGCTTTCGAACTACTAAGTTGGCAGGAGCAGGGACCGAGCGACAGGAGCTCACCCCGTTGCAGGGATTCGAACCGCTGACCTTCTGATCGGCAAGTCCTAGGCTCTGTGGTTTAACCCACAGCGCTACCCGCGTCCCATTTAAACCCTAAATGAAACATTCTAAATGAAAAACCCCCAAATGTTGTAACTCCTTTTTCTTTTTTTTACACATTGGTATTGTCGACAGAGGGGAAGAGTAAGAGGGGAAGTCCCAAATGTTGTAACCTATCCTCATAAGAGAATAATAAACAACCAGGGAGCTAGTATGGCATAGCAACTGAAGTGTCAAAGACCAATACCTGGGAGAGACCAGGGTTCAAATCCCCACTTAGCCGTGAAGCTCACTGGGTGACCTTGGGCCAGTCACTGCCTTTTAGCCTAACCCACCTCACAGGGTTGTTCTGGAGATTAAATAATAATAATAATTTAATAATTTTTTATTTATACCCCACCCTCCCCAGCCAAGGCCGGGCTCAGGGTGGCTAACAAGCAATAATAAAAACAAGTTGAATGAATACAACTGAAAAACAAGATTAAAATACAACATTAAAATATTAAAATATTAAATGCAGCCGCATCACAGGAGGAGAAAGGAAAAAGAAAGGGGGAAGGAATCAAATTGGCTCCGAGCCAAAGGCCAGGTGAAACAACTCTGTCTTACAGGCCCTGCAGAAAGAAATCAGATCCTGCAGGGCCCTGGTCTCATGAGGCAGAGTGTTCCACCAGGCCGGAGCCAGTGTTGAAAAGGCCCTGGCTCTGGTTGAAGCCAATCTAACTTCCTTAGGACCCGGGACCTCTAAATGAGCTCCCTGGAGCAAAAGGTGGAGCAGATATGCAATAAATCAGTAAATAAATAACTACGAACAAGTAGCAATCAAGGGGGGAGGGAACTAAGAGTCTTAAATCCTGAACTGCATTTTCTGCATTACAGTGGTACCTCGGGTTAAGTACTTAATTCGTTCCGGAGGTCTGTTCTTAACCTGAAACTGTTCTTAACCTGAAGCACCACTTTAGCTAATGGGGCCTCCTGCTGCCACTGCGCCGCCGGAGCACGATTTCTGTGCTCATCCTGAAGCAAAGTTCTTAACCCAAGGTAATATTTCTGGGTTAGCGGAGTCTGTAACCTGAAGCGTATGTAACTCGAGGTACCACTGTACTGGCGCCACCCCTACGGACACGCGAAAATATGTGCTGTCCTGATCATGAGGAAGGGTGGAACGGATCAGAGAACCTGGGGAGTTTAGAAGGGACCTGGGCGACAGAGCCAGGAGATGGTTATCACCACACACAAAGTCAGGAAATTGATACAGTCACCGCTCAACTGGGAGGGTGCAGGATGAGGGCAGCTAACAGCAGACACTCCAGCTTTGGGAAGGAAGCAGGGCAGCTGTCACACTGCAGAGGGACTTCCTGCAGGGGCCTCTGGTGACCCAGGGGGAGGAGGCAACAGCTGCAGTCAAATGAGGATCTCAGAGCACGCTTTTTTCCTGACAGCCTGCAGCACCCTGGATCCAAGTTTGTGCCAGAGCTGAGCTCTGGCAGGAGGACTAGGATCCTGCCACACCTCCCATCGTAGGAACACAGAAGCTGCCTTCTATATCAAGACCACAGGTCCACCTGGCTCACTATTGCTTGACACTGACTGGCAGTGGATTTACAGGCTTTCAGGAGTTACCTTTGTTGAGATGCTAGACCTCATAGTTCTGGATGATGGGCTGGGTTAGCTAACAGAGGAAGCTGCCTTGTACATGTCACATGTTAGGTCCACCTGGCTTATATTGTCAGCAATGACCATCACTAGGTTTACAGACAGGGAGGTCTTTCCAAGTCCTACCTGGAGATGCCAGGATCAAACCTTCTGCATGCAAAGCAGGTACAGTGGTACCTCGGGTTAAGAACTTAATTTGTTCTGGAGGTCCGTTCTTAACCTCAAACTGTTCTTGACCTGAAGCACCACTTTAGCTAATGGGGCCTCCTGCTGCTGCTGTGCCGCCGCCACACAATTTCTGTTCTCATCCTGAAGCAAAGTTCTTAACCCGAGGTACTATTTCTGGGTTAACGGAGTCTGTAACCTGAAGCATCTGTAACCTGAAGCGTCTGTAACACGAGGTGCCACTGTACTCTGCTTGAGGTGCCACTGTACTCTTTGGCCCCTTCCCCAAAGGAAAGGCAATCTGGTAGGCATTGTATATGTGGACTGTCAAAATGCTTTCGACAAAGTTGCTCAGCAAAGGCTACTGAGAAAGCTTAGCAGTTGTGGATGGCCCATCTAGTTCTGCATCCTGTTCTCTCAGTGGTCCACCAGACGCCTGTGGGAAACCTGCAAGCGGGACCCAAGCTCAACAACCCTCTCCTCTCCAGCTGTGGTTTCCAGCAACTGGGACTCAGAAGCATTGCCTCCAGCTGTGGAGGCAGATCATAGCCATCATGGCTAGTAGCCATTGATACCCCTTCTCCTTCCTCCTCCATGAGCTTGTCCTATCCACTTTTAGAGCCACTTAGGCGGCTGGCCATCACTGCCTCTGGTGGGAAGGAGTTCCATAGTTTAACTCTGTACTGCATGAAAAAGAACTTCATTTTATCAGTCCTGGATCTTCCAGCATTCAGTTTCATTGGATGTTGACCAGTACTAGTGTTAAGGTCCTGTTAAAGAACAGGAAGCAAAGAGAAAGAACTGAACTGGACCGTTCTCACAATGGAAGGAGGTCAAACCCCATTCCTGCAACTCTAATTTGTTTTAACTGTTTTTAATACAGCGCTGTTGTAACCCACCCTGGGACCTGCAGGGGAAGAGTAGGTGTCTTTGTTTTTAGTTTTTTTAAAAGAAAAAAGTTTGGCCCCCAAAAGAGCTCAATAAAATGGATGAATAGGCAACACTGATATAAAGACATATCAGTGAATGTTGATGGGGGTCTGAGCCGCACAGATTTTTGGATCACAGAAGATAACCCAATAAATAATGCAGTTTACCCAGCTGTGAAATGGGCAGATTCCATGTTAGGGATCATCAGCAAAGGAACTGAAAACCTAAATGCAAATATTGTGATGGTGTGACTAACCAGACTTGGAACATGACAAAAAAATCCTGTGGCACCTTAAAGGCTAATGCGCCTGCTAACAGGCATAAGCTTTCATGGACTCAAGCCCACTTCTTTGGATAGGTGAAGTGAAATCTTTGTAGGCAGGCATGCAGGAGAGAAGAGTTGTAAGGTGCGAGTTGAATGGAAAGCAAGATCCAAACATTACAGTCGGTGTGATAAATGGAGGTGAAACGTGTGCTTAACATACACTGCCTATACACTGGCAGATTAGTGATAATTTACTCAGCATGGCTGATAAGGTTGTACTCACTCATGTTATGGGAAGGGAACCATTCACCAAGAAAATATCCTGGCACTGGTAAGCTAATTCCCACATGCAGCACCAGAAGAAGAAGGAGAAGAAGAAGAATTATCTTTAAAAATCTTTGTGTTAATTTAACTCACAGGTGGACTGGAGCAACTCCACTGCAAGGAAAAGCTTGCAACATTTGGGGCTTACCACTTTAGGGGGGAAATATAGGACCCCCCATATATATATATGATGCAGGGTGTGGAGAAAATGGAGAACGAACTCAACCCAGCTTGCGTGTGAGTAGAACCTGTACACTGGGAAGCCAATTAATCTGTTAGAGCAGTCATTTAAAGATCGGAGAAGCTTCCCATTTTGAATTCCCTCTGTCCCTCAGTTTTCCTGCCTTAAGATCACTTTGCCACGTTACTACATCAGTTTGCATTTTTTTAAAAAAGTCATCAGCATTTTAGTCTGCCTTATTCCTAATATACACCCATTTTGTCTGCAGTTTTGCCTAATGCACACCTATTAGCAAAAGCATTTCCCTTACATAAGGCATGCTTGGGTCTTATTTTTCCCGAGCATAGTGCAAATTTATATCTTATTTTTGCTAATATATGCATTTTATGCACCGTTTTTAATGTTCGTTTGGCAAAATTCGGAGAAGTGTGAATTTCAAAGGATAGCTGTGTTTTGGTTCACAGATCCTTTTGAAAAGTGAAAATTGGGGAGTTGCCCCTCAAAATGTAAATCACACCAGGTGTCTCCTCTTAAGCCTACTGTTCTTAGGCCACAATCTATTTTAAAAAAGCACTTTGTGGGCTCTAGAGAGTTATAGCCAATCAATGCAATGGAGCTTAAGGGGGGGCAGGGTACGGACAGGGTTGCATTCTTAGGATAATATATCCCGAAAGAAAATATTGGGAAATGTGAAGGATCTTGCCAACACAGAGCTAGCAGATGTGGTTAATAAAATAAAATAAAAAGCCATGGTCTTTCACCCCTCAGACTCTGCCTGGGAAGAGAGATTTTAAGACATCTTTGCTCTCCTTGGGGGAAACTGTCAAAATGACTTGATCGTCTAGAATGACATCTGGAAACAACAACAACACAAATATAGCTTCTCATTCATAAGGCCCTAATACTTAGCTGCTGGTAACAACTGCACAGAAGGATTTACGCACCACAGCAATTGGTCGGGAAAAAGTATATATTGTGCAGCCACAGTCCGGGCCAGCAAATGGGTGGCTTTACAGAAGATTCTAGCTTCCTTAAATATGGATAAAGATGGAGAGCGTTGCACCCTCAGGGGGGCCAAAAGTCCTCAGAGTCAGCACACACTAGAAGCATTTCCAACACTTCCATGTAGGAAACTGTACATGCCTTGCACTCTCACAATATGTGGGTGTAAGCCGCAACAGCCAGGAGTGCAAGCGGAGAGAATAGTCTCGCTCGGAAACAAAGGCAGTTTTGTAAAAGGGTATTCCCCTTGAAAACATGCTGTGCAGTTTCACCAATTTTCCAGAGGGTAAGGGAGGCAAAAAAGTTTTCCCATTCAGAGTGAGTGTTTGCTCATTCTGAGTGTGGAGAAAAATGTTTGTCCGTTTAGAAATCAGCCCCTCACTCTGATTTGGATTTGTGATGTCAGCACACCCTAAAGAGGAAGACATCCCAGGAAGAATGTTGAGGTAGTGCCAAAATCTGCCCTCTAATTCCTCAAAAGTTTTCTTCCTCTGTAAAATAGTGGGTTTTTTATTACAGTATTTTCCTGTTTGCCATGCAATCATCTGAAACATTGCACAACACATTGTTCAGGGTGTTATGTTCAAGTTAGGATGAAGACAGGTGTGTATTGATGCTGCTCTGAGGAGCCCTTACCTGCTGCTTCCCCTATAAGGGGAGTTTAGACTTTAGAGAAAAGACGAGTAAGAAGAAACATGACAGAAGTTTATAAAATTATGCAAGGCACAGAGAAAGAGGATAGAGAAAAGTTCTTCTCCTTCTCTCACAACACTAGAAGTCATAGACATCCAATGAAGCTGAACATTGGAAGATTCAGGACATAGAAAATAAAGTACTTCTTCATGCAGCACATAGTTAAACTATGGAACTCACTCCCTCAGGCAGTAGTGATGCTCACCAAACTGGATGGGTTTCAAAGGGAATTAGACAAATTCGTGGAGAGGACTACTAGCCACAATGGCTATGTTCTGCTTCCATAGTCAGAGGCAATAAATGTTTCTGAATACCGGTTGCTGGAAGCCACAAGAGAGAAGAGGGCTCTTGTACTCAGGTCCTGCTTCTGGATTTCCTGTTGTGGCATTTGGTTGGCCACTGTGAGAACAAAATGCTGGACCAAGTGGGCCCACTTCAACATGATCCATCAAGACTCTTTTTATGCCCAGCTAAGTTTTTGGGGTCCATGAGTTCCTTTGCTTGCAGCTTCCTACATCTCCAGTTTTTGGAAAGTCCTCAACAAAGAGCTCCAGAAAGTCACTCCATATCTTTTGGAAGTCTTGTTCTTTAATTCCCCCGCTCTCCTGCCTCATGAACTGCTACTTGCAGGGTGTCTTGAATCCAGCTTTCTGCACTTGGTATGGTCTGCGGTTTCCAGTGCCAGAGCTTTGTTACATACAATGGATTTTGAAGGAAAATGCAACTTAAGTTACTCTAGAATAAAGTATTGGCGCACTCCAAATTGTTTGCCATGTACCTGCACAGAAAATAGCAATACAAAGTAAATTATAATGATGATATTCCCTAGAGAATCACTTTCATTTTTATTATAAAAAAATCTTTTTAAGGTTCTAATTGTGTTTGTTTGTTTGTTTCCAGGATCTGGACTCATCCCTTGAATATTTTTTTCATTTCTTGAGCCATTCTGGTGCCAACGCTTTTGCACCTGCTTGCCAAGCGGACGGGAAGAGAGAAACGGAGGCGGATCGCTGGCTCCAGAGGCCCCTCCCCCTCCGAGGCCCCTCCCCCTCGCCCTCCGTCCACATGGCGAGGGCCTCACCTGAGAAGGGGAGCCATGCGTCCGGGGAAGCGTGCACACTCTAGGTGGGTGGAGGGCTATCCGTGGATCGGGACCTTTCAACGCACCCCGACGGGGGCTCTGATCCCACCCAGGCTTCCCCGCTGGCCCGGCTTCCCCGCTGCTCGCTCGCGTCTCTCTCTCTCTCTCTTTCTCTCTCTCTCCAGAGAACCTTCCAGCCGTGCCAAAAAAGCCTGCTAGGTATTTGAATAGCACAAAGGAACCGCCGCGCCTCCATTGGCCGGCTGGTCCTCGGCGGGGCGGGCGCGGGCCGCCACTCGAGCCGAAAACCGTGCTCCCATAGGCCGGGGGGCGGTACCGAAGAGGGTGCATAAATAGCGGGGGTCGGCTAAGCAAGGGCTTATTGCCCGCTGCATTCACCAAGTACGGCCGACAGTGGAGGGCGGAGAGCTAGCGAGCGCGAGAGAGAGAGCGCGCAAGGAGGGGTGCGGCTCTGCGCCTGCCCGGGGATGGTGAGCTGTGCGCCGGGCTGCTAAGACGGAGAGAGAGCCCCGCTCCAGGCCGGGCTCGGGGTGGATGTGGGCCCGGGGACGGGAATGGAGTGCGCCCTGGACGCCCAGAGCCTGATCAGCCTCTCGCTGCGCAAGATCCACAGCTCGCGGACGCAGCGCGGCGGCATCAAGCTGCACAAGAACCTCCTGGTCTCTTATGTGCTCCGCAACGCCCGGCAGCTCTACCTGAGCGAGCGCTACGCCGAGCTCTACCGCCGCCAGCAGAGCCACCACTACCACCATCCCCAGGAAGGCGGGCTCCTGGCCATGTCGCCCGTCGGAGGAGCAGGCACGCCCGCTTCGCTGGGCGAGATCTCGGCGGATTTCAGCCCTCTCCACTTGCCCGTCGAGGCAGCCGACGAGGCGGACGACGGTCTCCAGCACGGGCAGCTGCGGGGCTGCGCCTTGGCTAGAGGGGGCGGCGAGTCTGCTCTGGAGATGTCCGGGTGCGCCCAGGACGAGGAACCTTTGGCCGGACTGCCTTCGCTCATGCCGCCCGCTCAACCCCCGGCAACCCTCTCGGGGCTCTGCAGGGACTCTCCTCTGGCTTTCTACCACCGCGCCGCCACGCCGCCGGCGCCCGGGCTGCTTTACGCAGTGCCGGGGAGCTGCGACTTCTCCAGCGGAAGCAACAGCGCCAGCACAGGCTCTGCTGTGCCGTCGGGGCTGGTCCCGGCTCCGTCCCCCTCCGCCTCTCCGCACTGCTCCAGCCGCACCACTGTTTTGGACTTGGACACGCACGTGGTGACCACGGTGGAGAACGGCTACTTGCACCAGGACTGCTGCTCGCCCTGTCCTTGCGGCAGCGGCAGCAGCCCAGGCGCCGCGGTGATGGGCGTCCCCCCCAGCCCGGGCTACAAGCGCAAATACTACCCTGGTCACGAGGCCGTGGAGGAAGAAGAAGCAGGAGGCGGTGGGAGACGAGGAGGGGGGTCCGTCGTGGGGACGGCGACCCCCATTGGTGGTGTGGGCGGTGGCGGTCCCCCTCCTCCGTCTCACCCCGCCTTCGCTCCCTGCCCCAAGCGCGCCCGCTTCGAGGATTTCAGCGCGGAGCAGCCCCCGACGGCTCCTTCGCCGCCGCCGCCGCCACTTCTGACGGCGCCCCCGACGGCGTCTCCTCCCCAGGACTCGTCCAACATCTCCAACTTGATTTCCATCTTCGGCTCCGGTTTTACCGGGCTGGTAAGCCGGCAGCAGCAACAGCACCCCTACCAAGCCCACCAGCAGCAGCAAACCCACCACCAGCAGACGCCCCAGCAAACGCCGCAGCCGGACCCGGAGCAGCCCTTGAACGGGCAACTGTGTAGCAAGCAGGCGCTGGCCAGCTTGGGGGCTTGGACGCGGGCAATCGTGGCCTTCTAGCCGGGACGGGGAAAGATCCGACGGGGCGGGAAGGAAGAAATGCCTGCTGCTTGGCTCTTTTGGTGGGGGTGGGGAGGTTGGGGAGACCCTGAAACAAAGACTGAAGTTGTGGGGAGGGGGGGTGGCTTGGGGCAGTTGACAAGCCAAGCGAATGTTTGTTTTTTTTCTAAATTGTACCATAGAATTTACTTCGAAGATTCTTGCGCCTTTATTTTTCCAGAGATGATGAAGAAATAGTACCTATTTAAACAAAAAGCCCCAAGAACAACAACAAGAGTTCTTTTGTGTCTTCCCCCCACCCCCTGGATGGTGTTGAGTTGTTTCGTTTTTTTTTTCTTTAACTCTTTCCAGGCTTTATTGTATTTCATTTTTATTTGCCCCCCAAACACATTGGTGGGGAGGGGAGGAATGCAGGAGGTGAAAAGATGGATAAGGAGAATAAGCTGTGTGTGAGAGAAAAGAGTTTACACCTGAGGTTAAAGTGCTCTAGGGAAAAGGTAGTTCTGGCCATTGAATTGTGACTCTCCAAAATTAGGGGAGAACTTCAATACCTGAAGCAACTCCTATCTCCCTCCCACAAGAAGTGTTGTAGAACTTGACACGTTGCCTTTTTCAACTGAGCCCAGAATAGTCTGCAGAACTATGGGCTGAATGGGGGGCTTTTATGCATTATTATTATTATTATTACTATT
Source organism: Podarcis erhardii (assembly GCF_964252035.2). NCBI lineage: Eukaryota > Metazoa > Chordata > Lepidosauria > Squamata > Lacertidae > Podarcis > Podarcis erhardii. The sequence goes on from NC_138504.1 coordinate 34,725,673, forward strand.
ATTACTATTACTATTATTATAATTATTATTTAAAAAACATTTAAACCAGAAAACTGGCTGTGTTTCTTTAGCAATCTAAACTTTCCAAAATGCATTTTAAAAGGGGTGGGTTTCTATAGCTTTTCTTCTTCCCCTTCCTGTCCCCCAAAACAGACACATTTTTATGGGGCTGGGCTGTTTCCCTTCGTAGTCACTTGAGTTCTTATAAGGGGAAGGTGGGGTGGTTCTTCCTAGTTCCTGCTAGGGGTTCATAGGAGTTTTGGGATAGTGGAACAGACGGGGGTGGGGGTGGACTCTCCTTCCTTGACCATCTGTCAAGGATGCTTTCGCTATGATTTCTGCATTGCAGGAGGTTGGAGTAGATGACCCTTGGGGTCCCTCCCAACTTTACAGTTCTATGAAATTCCCCCTCTAAATAATAATAAAAACTTGCTAACATAAAAAAAAATAGTTGAAAACATCAACAGAGTGTACAACTTTTCCTGGTTGGAATCTGGATGATGTGATTAGGTATATGTAGCCTAATTTCATGTGAGGGTCTCTTTCCCCTTTTGTATTATTTGCCATTCCTTGAAGTATATAGTTCTGTCCAACACTGCTCTTTTTTAAAAAAAAAAGTTTGGGGGAGGAAAGGTGGGGAGTGATGAGATCTCAACTACTTTACCCATCATGCATAGCGCTCTCACAGGTCCTGCCTCCCTCCCTTCCCCCCAAATGTGTGTGTGTGTGAATGCCACAAGTAAATGTGTTAACACTATTTTCATGTCTTTAAATGTGGTGGGTGGTTTGTTTCTCCCCCTTCTCAAAATATTTTGAACTCTCCTGATGCAACCAGCAATTGTTTGGTCCTATGTGCAAAACAAGGTCTGTGTTTCTGTAACCCTATTCTTTTTTTTCTTTCAAATAAACTTTGTGTTCTTTTTATTAAAGGGAGAAAATAAAGAACCTTTTGTTGTAAAAAGGTGGATTTTTCTGCTTTTGCCATCCAGCTTTCACATTAAAGCACTGTGTGTATTAAATGACGCGCCCCTAAGCATTATTTTCCCCCTCTTTGTATCTCTGTATATTTTTGTGTGTGTGCATACTGAATTGTATATCACCGGGTAAAACTGTTCAGATTTGTTTAAATTTATAATCTTAATAAAAAGTCCAATTATAAGAAATGTTGAAGTGTGTGTACCTTCACAACTCAACCCTGAAAAAGACTGGCTATAGATGGCAATTTTTAAAGACTTGGTATCAAGCAGAGTTCGCAGCCAGATTCAAAACTCCCCTTCCCTGTTGGAGTTAGATCTCATTGGGATTATATCCATCTGAGTTTTAACTGGGAAGACCCACTGAAATTAAGGGACCAAGGGTATCCATGTCCATTGATTTCAGTGGGGCTACTCTAAGCAGAGCCAGCACTGAATCCAACTCACTAATTACAAAAGTGGCTACTCTCAAGTAAAGTTTCTTATTATACACATTTTTGGAGCGGCTGCTCGCTTGATCAGAGTTAAATAAGCATTGGGTCAGGATGTTAGGAGAGTATTCTTTGAGACTTCTAAATCCAATAACTGATGTGTGAAGATTTATTCCTGAAACATCTGTGATGTTAACTTTTTTTATACATTACACCTTTTGTGGAAAGACTGAACTTATCACAAGATACAGGCAAAACATTTGCTCACTCCAACTGCTTAACCAGAGTTCCCTTGGGGTGGGAGAGTTTAATTCATCACCCAATACTTTTTAACATGGGTTCTCTTATTTGTAGGGGATCCATCAGCAGGGAAAAGGGACAGAGAACTGTAGAAAATTTTCTCAACACCAGGAGGAAAAACTCAGTCTGCTTTCCCTGATCCCAAACATGTTTTCTCCAAAAAAAAAAAGAAGAAGAAGAAGAAGAAGAAGAAGCCACCAGCAAAGCAGCTTACTCCCAAGTAATCTCAAAGCTTGCTTTTTTTGTTTTAAAGATGAATATATTTGGAAAGTTAAATCAAGGCGTTTGCAGGGAAACCTTAAAATGCCATTTGCTCCCTTGTGTCTAAGATGTACTTCTGAAGTTTTAGGCATCCTGAGGTTTTGCTTTTTTTATAGCTGGTTAATCTCTGCTCTGTGCCACTTGGTGGTGTATATGAGTGTGTTCCACAGATACACGCGCACACCCCTCTTCCAACCAAATGAATGAAGGTAATAAAAATATTTTCTGACCACCTGCAGGCTGACCTCAGAATGATTTTAATTTTAATTTTATTTAAGCTCCGGCTTCCAGAGCAGCTTCATAGGATGGGAGGGTATTTTTGTTCTTCGGTTGCTCCAAATTTAAAGGTAAGAAATTGCTGCTTTACCTTGGGTGTGGGGTTTTTTTGCGGGGCGGGGGGCGCTTTTATTCTCCGTTGTTTTGCACCAACCGCGTTTGCATTTGAAAGTCTGTTGTGAAGATCTTCCTACCTTGCGCACACACGCAGTCTTTAAGGTGGAAAAAAGATCTTCCTTAAAACTGAGGTTTCCGTTTTTTACAAAAAATAACTTTATTATATAAAACCTCTAAATTGTAATAGGGTTGATTTTTATCACAACTAATCGCCTGTTTTTGTTTTTTAAAGCAAGATTTGTAGTTTCCTCCCCTTTTTGAAAAGTCGGGATTTATTTTTTTAAATAATAGTTTGTTTTTCTCCAACTAAAATCTTTTTAACAGCGGCGTGGGCTGGACGCCTCTAGGTGGATGGCTTAACTAAGGTAGTTGCTAGAGCTCCTCCTAGCGTCCAGCTCTGGGAAAGGCTGCAACTTGCTTTTTCAGGTAGAAAGGACCGGGGCGTTCTTTTCCCACCCCCAAAGCACATTTTTGCAGGAGGGTGTTTGGGTGAGGTTGGGGGAAGCTGGAAGCAAACGGGATTTTCGCTTCAGTTAAGACTGGAGTGAATATGTTCAAAGTAAAAAGTTTACCCACCCCACCCACAATATCTCTCATATAAGTTGCATTTTTTAAAAAAACAAAAAAACCGACTTTCCAGATCAAATGAATTAAAGTGGTCTGGGAGTTTGGATTAAACTTCTCTACAGCCCTGCAATTAGGAATTGGTTAGCACTCCCAGCTCCCTAACCATTGGCTGCATTGGCTACTGAGAGTGACTGATAGCTGAAAGCCCATGGAGGGCAGCAAGTTGAGGGAACACTGATTTAGGTGTCTCCCTTTCTCATATGTGCTAACAACTTTGATGAATCAAAGTGATAATGTGCTTCTGAGCACACGAATAATATTTCGAGCAAGTATGCCACAGTCATATATTTTGAAAAATTAAAGCACTTGGAATCAGAATCGTAGAGTTGGAAGGGACCCTGAGAGACATCTAGTCCACCCCCTGCAATGCAGGAATCTCAACTAATGCATCCAACCTCTGCTTAAAGGTAAAGGGACCCCTGACCATTAGGTCCAGTCATAGCCGACTCTGGGGTTGCGGCGCTCATCTTGCTCCATTGGCCAAGGGAGCCGGCGTACAGCTTCCGGGTCATGTGGCCAGCATGACTAAGCCGCTTCTGGCAAACCAGAGCAGCGCACGGAAACGCCGTTTACCTTCCCGCCAAAGTGGTACCTATTTATCTACTTGCACTTTGACGTGCTTTCGAACTGCTAGGTTGGCAGGAGAACCGCTGCTTAAAAACCTTCAAAGAAGGAGAATCCATGAAATATACTCGGTGTCCTGTAGTGATTTCATGCTTTTTACTGCAGCTTGTAAAACAGTGATTGAATTGCCCCCCAAACCCTAGGCTTTTATATACATTATTTACACAATGAGTCCCGTCTGATTGGCTGATTCTGCTTCCCTCCTGGAGCCTGATTGGTCTTTTCCTCCAGGCCAATCAGTTGTTGCATTCTAGGATCCTACTTGCCTATTGTTCTAGGATCCAAGCTTAGTACATAACACCCCTCCCCTCTAAGTTCCCGTTGCGCCCAGGTTAGCATTTGTAGTCATTGAGGTATGCTAGTTGCCTACGTATGCGTTGTGGTCTCGGGTGTCTCTTGGTAGGGGTTACTGGTTCTGGTTCTGGTTCCGGGGCTGCCAGCTTTGACGGAGCCATTGGGTTGGGCGCTGCTGGTCCACTCGGTCGTGGTTCTGGTTTCTGTGGCTGCTCAGCCTCAGGGGTCACTTCTGGACTTCCTAGTTCTGCCTCCCTTACCTGTTCCTCCTGCTCTATGGGCCTCACCCTTCTGCTATCCCCTTGGGATTCCTGTGTCCAGCCCTCCCTGGGTGTGTTTCATGTAGGGCTGTGAGGACCTTTTGGTGCAGAGGCTGGGGAACAACCACCCTGCTTCCCCATAACAGGCATCCCTTGTGGGCTGACAGTTCGTGTTTACGGGTCGTATAGCCCACAAATTCCAACCCAGGGTTGCTACTGGGCCATCCCCGCAACTCCCAGTCCAGGACCTGGGAGATGACCCTGTCCTTCATGGTGTGGCATGCTACTTCCGGCGCCTGAATGGGGCAGTCAGAAAGCTGTTCCAGGCTCATGACCCCATGTGCAGGTGCTGGGTCGGGGCCGGTCTCAGGTAGTAGCAGTCTGCTGAGGGCATCCGTGTGGCCCAATGCCTTCCCGGGCCAGTGGACCAGTGTATACTGGTAGCCGGTGAGGAAAATCGACCACCTCAGGATGAAGGGTGGCAGTACTTGAGGGGTCTGCTTCTCGGGGGCAAATAGGCCAAGCAGCGGCTTGTGGTCGATCACGACAGTAACGGGACACCCATACAAGAAATCATGAAATTTCTTTACTCCCTTCACGATTCCCAGGCCCTCTTTGTCTATTTGTGAATAGTTCCTCTTGGCTGTGGAGAGGATCTGAAAAAAGTAAGCCACCAGCACCTCTCTTCCATCCGGAAGTTGGTGGCCTAGTACGGCGCCAACACCATAGGGCGAGGCGTAGCATTCCAGCACTACTGGCAACCTCTCATCAAAGTGCGCCAGGACTGAGTTCGAGACAAGCAGATCTTTGACCGCTTGGAACGTGGCCTCCTGGCACTGCCCCCACACCCACGGGGCCCGCTTGTTTAACAGCCTGTGTAGGGGTCCGCTACCGCTGCCTTGTGGAATAAGAAGGCATGGTAAAAGTTCAATAGTCCCAAGAAGGCCTGGAGTTCCGCCTTACCCTTCGGTGCCGGGGCGTCACAAATAGCCCAGACCTTGTTGCCGGTCGGGTGGACTCTGTCTGCGTCCCCCATAAATCCTAGAAAGTCCACCTGTTGCACTCCTAGCAGACACTTTTCCTGCTTCACTTTGAGGCCAGCCGTCTGGAAACAGTGCAGGATGGTGCGGAGTCGGTTCCCAAACTCCCCCGGCGTGGCCCTGGCGATCAACACATCATCGAAGAAGGGTGTGACACCGGGAATTCCTTTGAGGAGAGAGTCCATTAGATTTTGGAATATGCCTGGTGCCACGCTGACGCCAAATTGCAGCCGCTTGACATGGAACGTGCCCCTGTGCGTTACAGTCGTCTGTGCCTCGGCAGTGGCTTCATCCACTGGCAACTGCTGATAGGCCTGGGCCAGGTCCAGCTGGCCAAAAATCTTAGACCCCCCTAGGGTGGCGAGGACACGGCTGACCACTGGCACCGGGTATGTATGAGCTGTAAGGGCCTTGTTTATAGTACATTTGTAGTCTGCACAGATGCAGACTGAGCTGTTGGGCTTGACGGGTGTGACGATTGGGGTTTCCCAGGGGGCATTAGGCACCGGCTTGACCACTCCTTTCTCCACGAGCCAGTCTAATTCCTCGTTGATGCAGGGGTTAAGGGCAAACGGGACCCAGTGGGCCTTGAACCTGATGGGTCATACGGTGGGGTCTAGTTGTAGGCCAAAGTGGTGGGCTGTATATCGTCCCAATGCCCCATCAAAAACCTCCAGAAACTCTTTGCAGACGGCGCCCATGTCCACGTGTGAGCTGGTGCGGTTCACCCCGGTGATGGCTAGCCCCAGTGGCCCAAACCACACCAACCCCAGTAAGCTAATGTAGCTCCATGCGGCACGGGGCTCCCTCTATCTGTACCTCGATGTAATTTTTCCGCATTAGAATGAGGCGACTGGTATACCTGACAGTCTGTGATCTCTGTCGAGTTGCCTTGGTGTGTCGGACCACAGGGCCTGGGGGTCTTGGGTCAGTCATCTGGTTCAAGGCATCGGGCGGGGCAGGCACGGCACACCTGGGCAATGTGTCCCACTTTTCTGCATTGTCGGCATTCTGTGTTGCGGAAACAGCAAGTCCTCCACTCATGTCTCTCCTCCCAGATTGCGCAGTTCCCCTCTTCCGGACGAGGCTGTCGTGGTGGGTGTGCGGCTTGTGTGCACTGCTGCACTCGGTGCACATCCTCCCGGTCGGATTCTGAGTCGTCAGTGAGGTCCTCATGGTGGACCCTCAGTTGGGAAGACATGCTTGACTGGAATCCTTGCACTGACCTCTTGGAGACTTCAGTTGCTAGAGTCTCCTCTAGGGCGACCTGGAATGTCAGGTCCTTCTTGGCGTAGAGGCACCGCTGCAGCTCCTCATCCCTCAGGCCACCCATGAGGTGGTCATGGAGCATGTTCTCCAGCTCTGTGAAGTTGCAGAGCCTGGCAGCCTGGCGGAGGGAGGTCACATACCGGGTTATGGTTTCTCCGGGGGCCTGCCGCTTTGCGTAGAAGGCATTGTGACACGCTACCACCGAGCGCTGTGGCAAGAAGTGCCCCTTCAGCCGTTCCATTATCATGTCAATATTTGCGGGAGTGAGGAGGGCTCAGGCGATCTCGACCTCTTCTTGGCTGCATCGGTGACGTCCTTTGCTCCAGGAGGAACTGGAAGCGGGTGGCGTATTCTTCCCAGTCTCCTGAGGCTGGGCTGAACGGCATGAAGCTGTTCTCTGTTGCCATTCTGGGTCCTTGGGTCCTGGAGCTGTAGCCTGGATGCACAGTGCAATGCTGTGTTGCCTGTGGCGGCTGTGTGCGGTGCGCGGCAGACAGCTCAGCAGGATCCCACCTTCGTCACCAGTGAAATATACTCAGAGTCCTGTAGTGATTTCATGCTCTTTATTGCAGCCTGTAAAACAGTGATTGAATTGCCCCCCAAACCTCAGGCTTTTATATACATTATTTACACAATGAGTCCCATCTGATTGGCTGATTCTGCTTCCCTCCTGGAACCTGATTGGTCTTTTCCTGCAGGCCAATCAGTTGTTGCATTCTACAATCCTGCCAGCCTAATAGGCTGATTAACTTCCTCCTGGAGCCTAATTGGTCTTTTCCTGCAAGCCAATCAGATTTTGCATTCTAGGATACTACTTGCCTATTGTTCTAGGATCCAAGCTTAGTACATAACAGTCCACCACTTCCCGAGGGAGTCCATTCCACTGTTGAACAGCTCCTACTGTCAGAAAGTTCTTCCTGATGTTTAGTTGGAATCTCCTTTCTTGTAACTTGAAGCCAGTGGTTTGGGTCGTACCCTCTGGAGCAGGAGAAAACAAGCTGGCTCCATCTTTCATGTGACAGCCCTTGAGATATTTGAAGATGGCTATCATGTCTCCTCTCAGTCTTCTCGTTTCCAGGCTAAATATACACAACTCTCTTAACTGTTTCTCATAAGGCTTGGTTTCCAGAGCTTTTATCATCTTGATTGCCCTCCTCTGCACACATTTCAGCCTGTCAATATCCTTCCCAAACTGTGGTGCCCAGAACTGGGCACAGGACTCCAAGTGTGGTCTATCCAAGGTAGAATAGAGCAGTACTATGACTTCCTTTTTTTTTTTTTACGAATATGTTTATTGAGCTTTTAAAAAGTATCTTAAACAGAGGAGAGAGTAACAATACACACTTTAACAAACAAATATCAGATAAAAACAAAAAAAAGAAAGAAAAAGAGAAAAAAAAGACAACTTCAAGAAAGAATAAGAGAGAAGAAACAAAAAAGAGAAAAGATAAAAAAGAAGAAAACAGAAAAAAACAAAATCAGTATTACCATGTTACAACAAACAAGTTTACAAACACTAGACTTCCGTCCAACTCGGTTTAGGTTAAGTAATCTTATAATCTTTCTGCAGTTGTAGTTATAGTAATTCTATACATCGCAGGTACTAAATACCGTCTACTGTAATATTAATAGTTCCCAAGTTGTCTTCAATATAACGTAGATATTTATTCCATTCGTTTTTTAGTTTTACATTATTTTGATGCCTAATTCTTTGTGTCAATCTCGCTAGCTCTATATATTGAAACAGTCTCATTTGCCATTCTCTGACCGTGGGGGTGTTGGGAGCTTTCCAGTTTTGCGCTATTAAGATCCTAGCCGCCACCGTGGCATACTGGAAAAATGTTTGCTCTTCACTTTTAATCTCCTCTCCAATCATGCCTAAGAGGAACGCCTCTGGTGTTTTAGGGAAATTATATTTCAGTATTTTCTTTAACTCCTCATAGATTTGTCCCCAGAATCTTTTCACCACGTCACAGGTCCACCACATATGGAAGAAGTTTCCTACCTTGGTTTTACACCTCCAGCAAGTGTTGTCTCCGGTTTTGTACATCTTCCCCAGTTTTGCCGGGGTGATGTACCAGCGATACATCATTTTTTCCAAATTTTCTCGGAGAGCAGCACATGCTGTGAACTTCATACCCTTCTTCCAAAGTTTCAACCATCTGTCATATTCCAGATTATAACCAAGATCTCTATCCCACTTAACCATCACTCCTTTCACTTCTTCATCTTTAGTTTCCCAGTCCAACAATTGTTTATACATTTTGGAAAGAAGTTTAGTGTTACTTTCTAAAATTTCCACCTGGTATTTCGACTTTTTTTTGCTCATCCCTACTTTTTTATGTTCATACCACAGTGCGTTAATTTGGTGGAATTGTATCCATCCATTTAATTTATCCTTCACCTCCTCATATGGTCTGACCTTCCACCCTCCTTCTGTTTTAACTAGGAGATCTTCGTATGTCCATCTTTCACCTGTCAGGTTTAGTTTTTTTATTTTTTTAATGTCAATTGGTGAGAGCCACCAGGGCGTGCCTTTTTCAATCAAGTTTTTGTTCCTGTTCCAGACTTCAAGTAACGAGCCTCTAATAATATGGTTAGAGAAGCCTCTGTGGACCTTTCCTTTCTCCTGCCATAAATAGGCATGCCAGCCAAACCTGATGTTGAAGCCCTCTAGGTCTAATAAATCTGTGTTCTTTAGAGTGGCCCAGTCCTTTATCCAACAGAGGCAGGCTGCCTCATAATAAAGCCTTGTGTTCGGGACTGCAAAGCCCCCCCCCTCTCTTAAGCCCATGAGGAGTTTAAACTTGATTCTAGCCCTTTTCCCCTGCCATATAAATTTAGCTAATTTTTTTTGCCAATTCTTAAAGCATGTTGTACCTCTAATTACGGGGATATTCTGAAATAAAAATAACAATCTTGGGAGAATACTCATCTTTATCGCTGCCATCCTTCCTGTCCAGGATAATTTCAGCCTGTGCCAGGTATCTAGGTCTTTCTTAATTTCTTTCCATACCTTGATGTAATTATCTTCTACTAGATTTATATTTTTCGGGGAGATCCATATTCCCAGGTATTTTACCCTTTTCACCACCTTAATACCTATTTTTTGCTCCAGCTGTTTTTTTGCGTCGTCGTCCAAATTCTTTGTTAAGATTTTAGTTTTTTTCTTATTTAGTTTGAACCCAGACAATTTACCAAATTCCTCTAAAAGTTCTATTACATTACTGGCACTGTCCATTGGATCCTCTAAAGATAGTACCAGATCATCGGCGTAAGCCTTTAATTTATATTCTTTTTCTCCAATTCTTATCCCTCTTATTTTTGATGTCTCCCTTATTTTATTTGCAATTATTTCCAAAACCATAATAAATAACAGTACTATGACTTCCTTAGATTTGTTGAAGCAGCCTAGAATAGCATTAGCATTTTTTGCTGCTGCATCACACTGTTGACTCATGTTAAGCTTGTGGCCTACTAAAACCACTAGATCCTTTTCACTAGTACTACTGGCAGGCCAGGTGTCCCCCATCTTATATTTGTGCTGTCGGTTATTCCTGTTAAGTGTAAGGTAAAGGAAAAGGGACCCCTGACCATTAGTGGCATTGCCTATCCCTCTCAGTTTGGTGTCAAGTGCAAATTTGATGAGCATCCCCTCAATTCCTTCATCTGTCATTTATAAAGATGTTGAACAACAATGAGCCCAGGACAAAACCCTGTGGCACCCCACATATCACATTTTTCCAGGATGATGAGGAACTCTCGGTGAGCACTCTTTTGGTTCAGTCAGGCAATCAGCTACAAATCCACCTAACAGTTATCTCATTCAGCCCACATTTTACCAGATTTTCTGCAATAATATCATGTGGGACTTTGTCGAAAGCCTTTCTGAAATCAAGATACACCACATCCACAGCATTCCCCTATCCTCCAAGCTTGTAACTCTATATATATAAAAAAAAGAAATTAATTTGTCTGGCATAATGTTTTTGAGAAACCCATGCTGGGTCTTAATAACAACATCCTTTTCTAAGTGCTCACAGACTGACCGACTAATGATGTTTTAGGACATTTCCTGGTATTCATGTCAAGCTCACAGGTCAGTAGTTCCTTAGGTCCTCTCCCCCCCCCCTTTTTGAAGATGGGAACAACATTTGCCCGCACCCAGTCCACAGGGACTTCACCTGTTCTCCAAGTATTCTCAAAGATTATAGACAGAGATGACATCCACAGGCTCCTTTTGTTCCCTTGGGTACAGCTCATCAGGCCCTGGAGATTTGAATTCATTTAAATTAGCTAGGTGTTCCCTTATCACCTCTTTTCTTATCTTCGGCTACAGCTCCCCCCCCCCCCATCCTTTATTCAGTTATCAGCAGGTTGGTCACTGCTTTCCTTTTGGGTGAAGACAGAAGCAAGTAGGTGTTGAGCAATTCCACCTTCTCTCTGTCACCCAATAGCATTTTCTCCTTTTCCACGCAAGGGATCTCTTCTTGCTTGTTCTTCCTCTTCCATCAAACACAGCCAAAGAAACATATTATCATTATCGTCCTTTGTTAGGGAAGTCTATGGTCATAGCAGAACCTCCACATCCAAGGGCAGTCTACCTCTGAGTACCGGGGGGGGGGGACAAGAACTGGAGAGTGCTGTTGCACTCAGGTCCTGCTTGGGGGCTTCCTGTAATAGGCATCTGGTTGGTCATTCTGAGGACAGGATGCCAAGCTAGAGTGCCCCCTTTGGCCTGATCCAGCAGGGGCCACTCAAAGCCATTCCAAACACATGTGTGTTCCAGTCTATAAGGCAGAGATGGGGGGAACCTGTGAGCCTCTAGACCCCCATCTCCCATTACTCCCATTATCCCTGAACACGAGCCATGGTGGCTGGTGGGAGTCGGAAGTCCAACAGCAGCTGAAGGCTGGGGTTGACCCCCACAAGGTATCCTTTTCAGTCTTTGCCATGTGAATCCATCTCTACAAAGCTGCTTACTGTTTCCCAGAGCCAATCTCAAGCATGACACTCTCTCTTGCCTAACCCTACCGTACAGGGTTGTTGTTTTTGTTAAGCTGGTATAGGAGGCATGTGGTCTTCTCAGAAGGAGGGCGGGGTGAGATGGTAAGAAAGTGTGTTTGTGTGTGTGTGTGTGTGTGTGTGTGTGTGTGTGTGTGTGTGTTAAAAACAGAGTAGTTTACAAGAATTCCAGATAAAACCATACAATTAAAAACTATGTAAAATGTTAAAATCAGAAATCAGTTAACTATTATAGAATGATGTATTCTTAATTCTTAAAACCCAATATATTGTTGGATGCATTCTGTTGAAGAGGGAAAATAAATATGCATTTTGAAACTGGTAAAGCTGTTCAGTTCCTTCTTGTGTAAAACATATCTCATTTTTCTCCCTTTTCCTGTGGTTTTGGTATGACCATTTCCCTTTCTTTCTCACCTATAGGTGTATTCTGGGAAATAAAAGAATTGTAATGTTTAATTAGAATAATCCAATTTATAGAAGTATAGGTGTGCGTTTGTGAGAGAGGGGGAAATGTGGGGGACAGACAAAGGCCTGGATGCCTAGCGGGGGGGGGGGTTTAGAGGCTCCAGCTGCTGAGAATGCACCCCCTCTTCTTCTTCCCATCTCCTTCCTCCAGGGAAATCAAACCTCTCCTCTTTTCTCAGGGTGAAAGTTACTTTCTGGATGCTGCAACAGACGCAGAATGAAAGACACTGGAGGCCCCCATGCGTCACCACATGCATCCCAAAGGTCCCTCCCAAAGCATCAATATGCTCTGCTCGCTTGCTCCCACCATGGACTTGAGAGCGCTTTGCACAGATCCTGTTCAGCAGTGAAATCCATTTATTTTATTTTTAAATAACACAGGCAAATGGGTACAGACGTGCACAGTGGTGCAGGCTGTGCAGGAACAGAGTTTGCTTCTTGACAAGAGTCAGTCTCTCTCTCTCTCTCTCTCTCTCCTGAAAGCCAGCCTTATATGCATATTCATAAGCACCTGATAAATTAATCATTATGTCAGTAACACTCAGGCTGCAAGGGAGGTGACAGGCAAATTTTGCCCTCTCCCCAGCATCTCCCCCTCATATTGGCTTACCACTTTCTTGATTTTTGTTCCTGGTTTCCAAACACTGCTCTCAGGCCTCTCTCTCAAAGAACAGTGATTGAATTAGCTAGATAAAATGAACTCATCCTTGGAATTTTTTTTTTTTAAAGGGGGGTTTTAATTTGTTTGGGAGCACAAGGTCAACCTCTGCTTTCAGCCCCCCAAGTTACAAAGATTTGCAAATTAGTAACAGTAGGAACAGACATCTGAGCATGCAAAGAGTGTGTTTTCACCCTCCTGGATACACATAGGATGAAGGCATGGGGTTTTCATGGCCAATGGCATGATGAGCTGCTCAGCTGATTCCACTGTAGCTAGTAATTCCTGATAGCTACATCTAATGATTAAGGCTGTTCCATGTGGTCTAGAAAGGTGACCTTTGGCACCCGATTACTTTAAAAGGATTGCAAAGAAATTGACTGTTTTTTCCACCCTTGCCTTAAAACAGGAGACTAAGAAGTGGCTTAGATGTCTTCCATGCAACTCGGAAAGCAGAAATATGGTAGCCCATGAAACCCAGATGAATTAGCAAGGGTCCTTCTGTAGGCAAAGCATGAGCTACAGCCCTTCCCCTAAAAATAAAGGTTCTAGTCATCATTATTCAGGAGGGCTGGAATAAATGAGAACATGGGAAGCTGTCCTACTTAGGGTTAGAGACGATTGGTCCTTATAGTTTGGTATTGTCTATACTGATTCGCAGCAGCTCTCCAGGCTCTCAGGCAGGGAACATTTCCATACCTACCTGGATATGCTACTGGGGATTGAACCTGGATACTGAGCTATTATAGAGGTTCTATTGCCTACCCATGCTCTTAAGCCAGCCTTGAGGAGGGCAGAAGCCAGGTGGCATCTAGGAGTGTGGGTTCATAAATATGGCATCATGCTTTATTTTACTAGGAAAATAGGCTATCTAGCACTTTCTGTTTTCTGTTTGTAAAAATCCCATATGCATTAGTTCCTCCCTGTAGTTTGACTAGGAAATAAATCCCTACTTTATGGGGTCTTCTTGTTTTGAACAGTTCATTTAAAAAAAACCAAAAAACCAGTTTGCTCCTTAAAGCCAAAGCAATGACCAGCACCACAAACAGTGGAAAATGCAATTTGGATTTGACTCATTTGCAGCTCAAAAGGTCAATGTGGGTTTTTGCACAGAAGAAAGCTCCAGATAAATAGGATTTACTCCTGAGTAAGCAGACCTAAGATTGCAACCTTCAGAGAGCTTCTTCCCTGATAGGCTCCTGATAGCGATGACTGATGAAACCAACTTGGAAATCTTGATTGAAGGGCTTGAAAAAGTAAACAATTCTTCCAAAAGTCTTCTAAATGTTTTGCAACACACTCCTTTGGATCAAATTCCTGTTGAAATTTCAGTTTTAATTACGGTATATCAACCCCAGAGGAATGTTAAAAAGACTATGCAACTGTTGCATACAGTTTTATCTAGAGCTGTTACATTTAGTAGTTTAATTGCTTCAAACATAGTAACATAAGAAAAGCCCTGCTAGGTCAGGCAAATGGTCCATCTAGCCCAGCATCCTCTTCTCAGTGGCCACCCAGATGCCTCAACAGGAAGGTCCAAAAACAGGATTTGAGAACACTCTCCACTTGTGATTTGCAGAAACTGGTATTCAGATACATTACTGCCTCCAACAGCAGAGGCAGACTATGAATGAGGTCAGTGGCACATCTAGTCCAGAATCCTGTTCCCACAGTGGCCAAGCACAACAGTACTCTCCCCTCCTAAGGTTTCCAGTAGCTGGTATTCAGAAGCATCGCTGCCACCCACAATGGAGGCTGAGCATAGCAGTAGGCAGAAAAGAGCCAGTGTGGTACAGTGGTTAGAGGAGCCTTTCTCAACCTTGGGTCCCCAGGTGATGTTGGACTACAATTCTCATCATCCCTTCCCACTAGTCCTGTTAGCTAGGGATGTTGGGAGCTGTAGTACAACAACATATGGGGACCAAAGGTTGAGAAAGGCTGTGTTAAAAGTGTCAGACTAGGGCCAAGGAGACCAGGGTTCAGCCCCCACCCTGCTGTCATGAAGCTCACTGGGTGACCTTGGGCCAAACACTGCCTCTCAGCCCATAACCTACCTATCAATGTTGTTAGGAATTAAATGAGGAGGGAGAGAAGCATGTATAGCACCTTGAGCTCCTTGGTTAAAAAGGTGGGCTATAAATTCAACAAACAAACAAGGAAATAAGGCCTGACAGGGCAAGCTGTAGGAAGACAGGCAGAGCTCAGCCTTCCACAACACACACTTCCCTGCCATGCCCTCACTTTGCAGATCTTCTGTTTTAAGGCATAGAGAGGGCTTATTTTTAGCTTGTAAGCGTTTCAGGGCAGGGACTGGTCCTCAGAATGTGTTCTGGTTTGCAACTCTTCTATGGTGAGTACACGAAAGTCTGAAAGTCCGTTACAGGATTAACATTCCATTAAACTAGCCTGGGGCCTTTCTTTCAATCCCAGGGCCCACACTGCAGTAGTGGGCACGGGCAGAGGGGGAAATGGGTGGAGCCTCAAGTTTGAGATGGGTTAAAGGTAATCTGCTTTGATCTGTTTTTGGAGCAGATCAAACTGGGTTTGAGGTTTTATTCCCAGGCAAACCTTGCAATGCTGAGGATTGAACCTGCAGCCTTTTGCATCCCCTAAAGCAGGTTTTCAACCTTTTTGAGTCCATGGCTCCCTTGACCAACTATGTTCTTTCTGTGACACTCCTGTGGGGCTCAGGAGCCCCATTGTGTTACCCCTTGCCTGTAGAACTGGCAGCCTCCTACCCTTTTACGAACACCCTCCCTTGTAGAGTGTTCCTTCAGCCTCCTCTCCCCTCTCCCTGGTCTCTGAGCTGCCCCCGCCCCTGCCCCAAAGAGAGGTGCCACCTCACACTGTCCCACAGGGGACCCTCTGTCCACTCCCAATAGCAAGGGCTGGCAGACTGGCTGGCTGGGCTCCCTCGCCCACTTGCTTGCTTACTCCGAGGCTGCCTCAGCTCCTGGCAGCTAGCACCCCCTGGCCAGCCCCAGAGGCACCATTCGCCTGGAGAGCTTGTAGCCAGGGCTGCTGCAACAAACAGCTGTGCAAGCCTTTGGGAGGCAGAGATGTGAGAGGGCATCAAAGCAGGGAGGGAAGGGAAAAGGGACAAGGACCTGTGTTGCCCACGGCACTCCATCATTCAAGGCACCCCAGGGTGCCACGGTACACTGGTTGAAAACCACTGCCATAAAGGTAAAATTCTAGTCCTCAAGGTTCTGAATAAAGGGCTGAATTTAATGGGATAATGGGAACATTGGTCATCTAGCTCAGTACTATCTACACAAACCAGCAGCAGCTCTCTAGGGTTTCAAGGAGGGAACATTCCCAGCCATACCTGGAGATGCTGTCTGGGACTGAACCCGCAACCTTCCACAAGCAAAGCAGATGCTCTGCCATTAAACTACAGCCCTTCTTGGGAACATTGGAACCTGTCTTATACTGAATCAGAACTAGCTCAGTACTGTCAACACTGACTGGCAGTTGAAGATACAGGTCACAATCAAACCTGGGATTTTCTGCAAGCAAAGCAGCTGTCCTACATCTGAGCTATGGCCCTTCCTTTTAAATAAAGTAATAAACTAGTCCTCATAGTTCTGAATAAAAGGCCAGATTAAATAGGAGCATTAGGGAGCTGCCTTATACAGAGTCAGACCATTGGTCCATGTAGCTCAGTACTGTCTACACATACTGGCAGCAGCTCTCCAGGATTTCAGGGTCAGGGGTGTCACCCAAACCTACCTAGAGATGTCATGCAGGGCCAACCCACCCTCTATCCAGAGTAAGGCAATTGCATTTGGGAGGAGCAGCAGATCTGGGCTCCCAAGGAGCACAGTACTTGATGCCTCCTTTACTTGTCACTCATCACCACCCCCTTCAATGCACCAAGGCTTCCCCAGGCCACCTCCAGTTGCCTCAGGTGGCAGCAGAGGATGAGGCACCAGTAGCAGCAATGGGGGCAGAGAAGGAGGCAGTGACAGGGGAGCAGCATTTTGTGTTTTGACTCAAGCAGCAGAATGTCTTGGTCTGGTCCAAATGTCAGGGATTGAACCCAGGGCTTTCAGGGCTGCCAGAAAAAAAAAATTCTGCCCCATCCCCTTCCATACGACTGTACCAACCCCTCACGCCGAACAAACCACGACAGCCATTAGATGCAAAACATGAAACTTTTTCTTCTTTTTAATTCAAACCACAATGCTAGAGGAAACCAGAGGAGTCAGGAAAGAGTGCCGTGCACAGAGAGCCTTGTCAGGTGGTGATTCTAGGCCAAGGGGAGTTACATGCGCTTCTTGGGTGGGGGTGGGGGTGTTTGCAACAGTCAGCAGAGGCGACAGAAACCATGCCCAAGGAACAGGAGGGTGGGTGGTCCATGGGAGGAGTTGAGCTGCAATGAAGGACCCAGGTTTTTGCAGAAGACGAAAGAGGAGGCAGCTGTTACACCACTAATGGTTGATGCATTCAATGAGTGCCAAAATTAGGCCTTCTCAAAGGATGGTGTGTATACATTAACAGGGAGGTATCCTGTTCCAATTTTCAAGCTGGCCAAGGGAGCCCGCTGCCCTGGCAGACACATCTTAGATAAACAGGTTTGCCAAGCTTTTAGTTCCAAAACCTGCCAAGCCTGTTTTACCCAGAGGCAAGAGCAAAACGAAACATTAATGCTTCAGTCCCTGAAATGTGAAACCACTCTCTCTCAAGCCAACTCCAAACTTCTTTAAGTTGTCTATCTCCAACTAAGTGTGTGGAGGGTTAAATGTGGAAAAGGGGTGTGGTTTTTAACTGGATGGGTCAAAAGAAAGTTCATCTCCAGCTATTACACATATAATGATTTTGTGCTGGTTTTTCCACATAGGATATGCAAATGGGAGGGGGGTGCAACCCCTGCATTTATGCACCTTCCTTCTCATGCCTACCACTTAGATCAGGGGCGGGACCCTCCCAATGTTGTTAGCCCTCCCAATGTTGTTAGGACTCGCAGCTGGTGCTGATGGAAGTTGGGAGTAAAACAACGTATGAAGGGTTGCACATCTCTCTCACAAAGCTCCACACCAAGAGTTAAAGAGGCTGCAAACTCACAGCAGGATACGAGTAGTGTGTGCAGTCCACACAAAGTGGCTGAACCCTCCTTTTTTGGGGTCTGTTTAAACATGAACTTGCACACAAGCCTCCAAAAGAAAAGAAATAAGGGAGACCTTCAAAATGCTCCATTCCCTTGGAACCAGTCAAGAGTGCCAAGATTAGAACAAGGTCTAGAGCAGAGGTAGTGTTCAGCCAAGGTGGAGCCACCTCTGAACACCCAAAGGTCCACACTCATGAACCCGCCAGCCAAAAGAAGTCCAGCGATTGGAAAAGGGGACAATAAAGGCAATTTTTGGCAATGCTGAAAATTATTTTTAAAGGCTATCTCCAACGAGCAAAATAAAAAATAACCTACCATCAGAATTTAGTAATTAGCAGTGGGGAAGGGTGATCCTGTGGTTGAAAGAAGCAAAGAATTAACACCAAGGCAGGGCACGGCAAGGTCTTTTGCCTAGTTTAGAGTTGGGACAGTTCCCAGTGAGCTCAAACCAGTTTTGCTCAGCCTAGCAAACCTTTGGCTCTCAGTTCTTCCACTAGCTCCTAGGAAAAGGAGCTCTCAAGCAACCCTCTGTAAAAATACAAGCCAAAATTAATTATCACCTGCACAAAACTTTGCATGGTGTAGGACTCAAGGCTGTACAGGACCCAGGCAGCACTCAACCAAATTGTTAAGAGCCCTGCCAAGTGTAGCAAAAAGCCCTGAGTGCTGCCTGGGTTGAATGAAGTAAAGCCCAGGTCTTTCTGAAGCAGCCCAGCAGACCTTGCAAGGGGAGCATACAGCCACGTTCTTGAACACCTCTCTGAATTTTTATTTTTTATTGCAAAGAGCACCCAAAAGCTTTGCAGCAACCTGCCCTGACAGACAAACCCTCTTTGTATGTGGATGGAGGGTAGTTTTTTTTTAGTTGGTGCCTGCAAAAATGTTCTGTGAACCTGTTTGCGAGGAACCTGAGGGAGGGAGCACTTGAAAACATGTTGCCTCCAAGGGGATCATGAAATGGGATGCATCTGAACCAGCTTGAAGCTGAACTGATGGTCCTGCCTCTCTCTCTAAATGCATAACACATTTAGTTTGGCAACAGTACTGGAAATGGGAGGGAGAGCACCCCATTTCCTCCCTAAACTGCTAGCCCCTAGTTTCTCTGCGAAGGAGCCAAGTCACAGCTCAAGTAGGTTAGAGACAGGTTTTGATGATGTAGACAGGACCCATAACTAAGATGACGGGGGGGGGGAGGGGAGAACACAGATGCCCTCTTACACTTTTGCAACCAGGAATAAAAACATTTAGGGAGGCCTCAGATAGGAAATGTGGAGCCCCTCAGGATGATATCAGACTGGATTCCCTAGACTGAAATACAGCAAGCTTTTAAAAATATAGATATAAAATAGAACAAAAGCAATGGGCGCAAAGGATAGTCCTGTGCAGGGGGAGGGAGAGCGAAAGAGAGGGCACATACTGTTGTGGTCCAGTGTTAAAAGTCATGGGATCACATTCCAAGGCGGGTTTTCCCTTCTTCAAAATGCAGGGGGAGGGGTCTTTAAGAGAGTCAGAAAATCTTCCTGGTGGTTTGTCCCACATCCCCAAAAGTTGGAAAAAAATAATCCGCGGAAATGAATGGACTGCATTGCCTGAGGGCCGGGGGTGGGGCTGAATGGGCAGAGCTCTGGCCCTTCACTCTGCTCTCTCCAGTGTTTTCTGACCCCCTCTCTTTTTTCCAGAAATGGGGGAAAGAATACCCTCCAAAACCTCCTTAAGATGCAACAGGCTGAATGGAGAGGAGGCTGCCAAACTTGAAGTGCTGGATCACAGGGAACTTCTCCAGGCACTGGGAAGAAGACAAAGAGAACATTTGGCTGGGGCCTCTTTCAACACCCACCCACCCACCCAACTTGAGCTGGAGAGAGGTTTTGCTCCAGGCCCACCTCCCTCTGCTTTGACCTTACCTCTGCTTTGTACATGCGAATGAGGCCTTGGTTGACCTTCGCCCATGAAGGGACAGCGCTAATGTTCCACAGCTGGTTGGAGTGCTCAGCAAATGGGCCTGTCTTCATCTGGAAGACAAGACACAGACAAGCCATCACCACAAGGCACTGGCACACCCCGTTCCAGACCACCACTGGACAGGATGTCCCCAATGTCCTTAACCACACAGCTACTTGATCTGCACTCCTTATTTCCCACTGGATGCCATCATTCAGGCCAATGAAATCTGCTCTGCAGAAATACAAGGGCAGGGCAGCTCTGGTGCTTACACCATTCCCCTCTAGCATGGCTCCAGTACTGGAATCTGCTCTTCCTCCTCCTGACATGTGCACAAAGGCATCCTCCTCCTTACCCCAGGCATCATGACCCTAGTCCTACTCCCTGCAGTGAAGGGACCCAAACACTACACTACACTATGATTCAATTGTTCTATTCTCCTTATTTATCACCATCATTTATAGCCACCTAAATTTACTACGCAGAATGGAATGAAAACCTGATGCTGACCTGTGATGGGGCCTTTTTGGTGTTGGCTCTCCCACTGCAAAATGCCTTCCCTAACATTTTAAAAACATTGTTGCTGAACTTAGTGTTTTTAACAACGTTTTAGTTTTAATTGTAATTGCTTTAGGAATGTTTCTAACTCTAAAATGGATTGCAATGTTTTGATCTGCTTTAGGATGCTTTTGCTTTGTTTTTAAATTGTGTGTCTGTTTAATGTTCTGGGCAACAACGGCAACAACAACAACCGATTGTTGGTTTGAGAGACGTTTTGCTTTGATTGTTAGTGGGTTGTTGTTTTAATGGAAGAGTGAGGTATAAGTCAATAAAGTATTATTTTTTAAAATACAGCAGTTTCTAGAGACCAAGATAACCCACAGATAAGGTTAGGGGAAAACAAGGGTGGGGGGAACTCAGTTTGGGACTGGAGTGGGAGTGGGGGCGGAAGAGAGAAATAGATTCTGGGCACACCCAGAGAATGCAACTTACTCTCAAGGGAAGGCAGGGGGAATGGAGGCAAACTTCTTGTGGGAAGATTCAGTGACATCATCAACCACAAGGCCAAAAAAAGGAACTTGGGAAAATAAGGAACTTTTGACAATGCAGGGGTGTTTTGAAGAAGAAGAAAACCTCACTTCCTCCTCCTCCCCCTTCCAAAATCCAAAACTGCCAAAACAGTCACGGCTATCCCCTAAAAGCAGGAGGGGATAAGACTGCATTTCTGAACTTACTTTTCCAGTGCAGGAAGCCCAAATGGTTTGTTGTTACAGGTAGGTTTGTACAAGTGAAAAAGTATCCCACAGTGTGTGTCTGTGTGTTCACCTGTCTATGCATATAGATATACACTAGGGGTTCCTCTGCTCGCCAAGTCCTTGGCCATTCCCTCCACATTAACCCCTCAAATATAGAACTATAGAGGGCCCAAATGGGCATCTACGTCAACCCCCTGCAATGCAGGAATCACAGCTAAAGAATTCCTAAAGAAAAGCTTTTCTTTCTCATCCCATGCAAGCTCACTTTTGTGGCCTGTTGAGTTGTTCCTTCCTGCAAATCCAGGATTGTGATGAGGCACTACAAACCTTCCAATGGGGGCTACATGGCAATAGCCTTACCGTTTTATGTATATAGGAAGATGTGGGTGGGTGAGTGTTCATGAGCACACAGGGATGTTTGGGAGTGGAGGGAGAGAAAGAGCTCAGTCGTATGTTTAGAATCTGGTGACCTCAGCACTGAAGCACTCTGGGTAAAAAGGAAAAAGAAAGGAAGCCACAAAAAGAATATCCTCTGTCCTCCCCCAACAGCTGCAATGGATGTTAAGTTCCACTTCCTGTCAGCATACATGAGCGCCAGAAAAAATAAGATAGGCCAAAATTTTCCCAGGAAACTTCCCCCTTGAATACAGAAGGACAGGCTTGTGTGCCTGAGTTCCCAGAACAAAAATGTTGGCTGGAATTCCTCATGATAGCAGTCAAGAGCTCAGCCCTCAGTGGGTTAAAATATAGTCGCACCTTGGTTTTCGAACAGCTTAGTTCTCAAATGGCTCCCAAATGCCACAAACCCAAAAGTGACTGTTCCAGTTTGTGAACTATTTTTGGAAGCCGAATGTCTGACAGGGCATCCACGACCTCCGATTGGCTGAAGGAGTTTCCTGCAGCCAATCAGAAGCCACGCTTTGGTTTCTGAACATTTTGGAAGTCAAACTGATTTCCAGAACAGATTCTGTTCAACTTCCAAGGTACAACTGTACTAAGTTTCCTTCTTTGAAGAGACAGCACAGTGCAGCACCGTCCACAGGAAGCAAGACCACTAGGTCTCATCTAGCTCAGGACCATTTTCACTGGCTGGCACAGGGTTTCAGACAAGGTCTCTCTCCTGGCCCTACCTGCAGGTGCCTGTGAGGGTTAAATTTGGAACTTTCTGCATGCAAAGCAGGTCCTTTAATCACTGAGCTATGGCCATTCAGGGGCATTATGCCTTTTACTGCAGCCATGGCATTTTCCGAAGAGAGGAGGTAGGATGGGGGAAATCAAGGAAAGTAAAAGAGCATGCCTTTGCACTGGGGCAAACCTTTACTGTTGCAAGCTTCTAATCTTCAAGAACTTGGGAAAATGCTGAAGTTGCAACAGCGGTTTCTCCTACTTTCCACACCGCAGTTCACAGGTCATCTGCTTTGGGGGTAGGAATGTCCCTGAACTTAGGAAAAAAGAAGCTCAGTTGGTTAGAATGTGATGCTGATAACACCAAGGTTATCAGCCTTGCATAAGGGACAGCTGCATAGTCCTGCACTGCAGGAGGTTGGAATAGATGATCCTCCTATCCTATCCTATCCTATCCTATCCTATCCTATCCTATCCTATCCATACCAAGCCAGGACCATTGGTCTGTATAGCTCATTTTTGCCTAAGCTGGGTCTCTAGGCAGGTGAGCTGCCTAGCCCATTTTGGAAATGCTGGCAATTGAACTGTGATGACCACCAACTTGGTTGGCTTTAAAAGAGGATTGGACAAATTAATGGAGGAGGAGAGGGCTATCAATGGCTACTAGCCATAGTGGCTACACTCTGCCTCCACAGATGGAGGACGAAGTACTTCTAAATACCCAGCTGCTGGAAACTGCAGGAGAGGAGAGCTCCTCTTGTGCTAGGTCCTGTTTGTGGGCTTCACATTGGGGTTTCTTGGTAACAATCACCACCCTGTCTGTGTAGTGCAAAGAAAGCTGGTCCCCTCCTGACCACCAACATCCTGGCCCTTGAGGCTTTAAAATTTCAGGCCGATTGCTGGTGGCATTCAAAATGGGTATTGCCTCTTGAAAAAAATGAAGAAAAACAGGTTGGCTTGCAAGGACCAGACTCTTGTGCGCCCCAAAGAACTAGAACACAAACAACACCCCACCCAGGCGGGCACAGCTTTTCCAAACCAACATCTGCTCTCACTGAAGCCCTTTTGCTATTGTTTGGAAATAGGAAAAGGGGGGGGGGAATAGGGAGGAGGAAAAAACTAACACACATACACAAACACACACGCAGAGAACCCTGTGGCTCATTCTAGCCACAAAGGGAGAGAAGAAAAGTAGGCAAGCAGAGTGGGGGGGGGGAGAGGGAGGGGGCGAGAGCGAGAGAGCGGGAGCGCCACAGACCCGCAGTGACCCCAGGGGAACGGAGTGAGTCAGGGCAGCCATATTGAGCAGGAAATTACTCACAGACGCTGCGTTCCTGCCTCTCTGTTCCCGAGAGAATAAGCCTTTTGTAAAAGGTTCCTCTGTCGGTTAAAAAAAAATGAGGAGGGAGGTATTGGCAGGGAGGGAGGGAAAGGGGGGCAAGCTCAACACAGCACCTTCCTGTCATTTGCTTCCTTACCAGCTGAAACCAGAGCCCAGCCTCCCTTGCCCCCCCCCCAAAAAAACCCTCCAAATTTGGGAGGCAGTGAAATAGGGAAAAGGGCTGCCCTGCCCTTCTCTGGGATTTTTTTTAAAAGAACGCCAACTCGGGCAGAACTTGCAAATAGTCAATCCAACATTTGCTTTTCCTGCTCTTGGATCTGCTCCGTCGCCTTCACCCTCCCTCGTAACAGTAGAAGTCGCAAGAATCCAACGATGATGAATGCTAGAAGGTTCAGGACAGACAAAAGAAAGGATTTCTTCACACAGCACAGAGTTTAACTGCGGAACTAGCTCCCGCAGGAGGCAATGATGGTTGCCAACTTAGATGGCTTTAAAAGATGACTGGACAAATTCATGGAGGAGGAGAGGGCTATTTGATGGCTATTAACCATGACAGCTATGCTTTGCCCTCGTGGTTGAAGGCAGCAATGCTTCTGAATACCAGTTGCTGTGAATCACAGGAAGGGGAGAGTGCTCTTGGCCCTGGGTTCTGCTTCTGGACTCCCACTAGTGGGCTTCTGGCTTGCCACTGTGAAAGCAGGATGCCGGACTAGGTGGGCCACTGGCCTGATCCATCAGGCTCTTCTTATGTTCCCCAACCCCAGGAGAACGAGGGGTGTGATTTGAAAGGGGTGCTGTTCTAGCATTTGAAGATACCTAGAGGCATGGGGGAAGTTTCAAAAAATAAAAATAAAAAATCCAACAACCAACCCAGCCTTCCCCAGGCTGGCAGCGCTTCTTTCGCCAGTGCTCCCACCACCCCTACCGCCAGCCAGCATGGCCAATGGCCATGGATGATTGGAGTTATGAGTCCAGCAATACCCAGACAGCACCACCAGGATGTCTAGGTCCAAACTCATGGCAAGTAGCTGACATCAGAACAGTGCCTGTTTAGGGAAACAAGATTGGGGCAATAGTCATATTTCCTCCCAAATGATTGCTTTGGTATGGCAGCTGTAACTTGAGGGGGCTCAACCAATCAGCCGAGCGTGCTTATTGAGCAATGAAGTTTGGAAGCAGAAACTAGAGGGTTGTTTCCTCTCTATGGGTAGAACATGTAAATAAAATTCCTTCCATATTTTTTTGTTGGTGTTGCAATGATCATGCTCATCCACTAGATGCCGATAGAGGGCTCTCAATGCTGGCAGACACCAAAGATAGTACTCTGGCGGCATCTAGTGGCCTAGCGCAGGAAAAGGCAAAAGGGCAATGCCCACCAAGGAGAAAGATAATTGAGCTATAGCCCTTTGTTAAAAGGATGTTTCTTTTGGGAGAGCACCCAAGCTCAGAACATTGTGAATGCTCTCCAAAGGAAGAGAGGGAAGAGGGAGCACATTCCATTGCACCCCTAAGGGCAGCGTTTGCAAATATCAGGTGGGTCTTAAGCTTAAGGAAAGCCAGCATGATCCACAAAAAAGGGCAGGTTGGACTCAGGCCCAGCTGGAAAAGAGCCACCCTGCTGGGTGGCCCTAGGCAAGTCATGTAACATCATTTCTTCCCTTCCCTTCCCTAATAAGTTTGTTTTAAAAAATTAAACAGGAACAACCACCATCCGTACACAAGACGCTATGGAATGAGGACCATGAAGCCCTCTGCAAACTGCCAGGGCATGGCTTTACACAGAAAGCTGCTCTATACTGAGTTGGGCCACTGATCCACCTATAGCTGCTCTATACTGAGTTGGGCCACTGGGCCACCTAGCTCAGTACTGTCTACACTGGCTGGCAGAGGCTCTCCAGGGTTTCAGGCAGGAAACAGCCCTACTTGGAGATGTCATAGGAGAATCAATCTGGGGCTTTCTACCTGCAAAGCAGGTAGAAGCTTTACCACTGAGCCACAGCACTACCCCCCCCAAAAAAAATAAAGTAAGATTCTAGTCCTTATGGTTCTGAATAAAGGACTGAATTAAGGAAGAACACTGAATCAGCCCATTAGCCCATCCAGCTCAGTACTGCCTGCACCAATTGACAGCAGCTCTCCAGGGCTTCAGGCAGGGGACATTCCCAGCTCTACCTGGAGACGCCACTGGGGATCCAGCCTGGAACCTTTTGCTCACAAAGCAGGTACTCTACCAATGAATTATGGTCCTCCCCCCATTTAAATGTGGCTTTTCTATACACATTCTCTAAAAAGTCTGCCATCTTTCTTCATAGGTGAGTCACTCCACACACACCCCTTGATCATTCTGCTTGCTGTTTTCTTAATCTTTTCTAACTCTACAACATCCGTTTTAAGGCTGATGGCCAGAACTCTACACACTATTCCAAATACTGTTGCACTGTAATTTGTACCATAACATTAGCATGTCAGCAGTTTCAATTCCTTTCAGACGCCTTAAAGAACTAGGTACCCACCGGGCGCCAGGAAGCATAAGGGATCAGGCCAAAGACCCATCTAGTCCAGGATTCTGTTCTTACAGTGGCCAAGATGTCGAAGAAGCTCATGCTATTGGCAGGGGTACATTCCTATCCTTTGCTTCTACCTTCCTCTCTCTCTCAGCTTCCCGAGTTCTCTGTCTTTGGGGTTCTCTCTTTTACTAATGTGCTTTGAGGTTGATACTGTTGGAACTTTGCCCATAAGAATGTTGGAAAGGAGATCTCACAAAGCGCAGATAGGAGGGTTAGGAAGTGGAGGGAAGGAGCCCAGATATGATCTGGCATAGAATCATAAAACTGCACAGTTGGAAGGAATCCCCAAGGGTTATTGAGTTCAACCCCCTCCAATGCAGGAATCTACAAAAGCATGCATCTTTGAAAAATCTCATAAAATGATTCAGTAGCAAAGATTGGGGGGGGACTCAGTCTCACCTCTGTAATGAATAGGATGCACTCAAGAAACATGAAGTCTTTATGATTTTCATTCACCACTTTCTCATCCACAAAATGTCGAGGTTCCAGGTTTGGGTGATCTGAGAAGGAAGCATTATGTTTCAGGGCAGTTTCCATTTAGATGCCGAAGGGTTATCGGGACCACCCATCCCCCCAGCTTAGTGTGACAAACTGGGGGCTAGAGAATTGTTCTAGGTAAAAGCCCATCATCACTTCTTACGCAACAGAAGCAGGGTCCTCTCTTAACCAGCAACAAAATGGGCACTTTTGATCACTCATTAAGAGGGAGCACGGGTAATATTTGAGGTTGGCAGTACTGTGAGCTTTGATCAGAGTTACAAATAGCAAAGGGAGAAATTAGGCCCATCCCTCAACCCCTTCGCCACAATGGAACAAATTTCACAGAAGAGAAGATGTATCAACAGGCTAGCATTCTAAGGGTCCCTGGCAAAGGGTGAGGGGGGAGCTGCTTCTCCCACCAGACAGTTTGAGGACCCCCATGCAAGGTAACGGAGAGATCATTTTGACCATTACTTCGCATGCAAGGCAATGGAGGAAATGTGGAAAAGGAGGGTGCAATTTGCCTTAGGGTGCCTGATTGAAAAATTATTTTTTTCTTTTTCTTTTTTAATGGAATAAGCCCTGGATGGGGAGCTGATGGAGTTGGCAGTGGAGAAGCTTTCCCTGGTTACCTATCAGTTGTGAGCTGCCCCATATGAAGGGAAGGAACTGGAAGTCATCCAAGCCCCAGACTCCTTGGCTCCCAGCCGGTTCCATTCTATAGGTCTTCTGCAGCTTCCGCATGACTTCCAAATACCTGGAGAAAGAGGGGGATTGTTAAATTCTATTAAATAAATGACTAGTCCCCAGGGAAGCCTCTCTAAGGTGCTCTCATGAGGCCTTGCCTACAAAGCCTTTGAGCCTCTCACTGCCCTCTTGACCATAAGGTGGTGAGAGTGATTACTTATTCTTCTCTCCCCTCCCCCCATCCCTCTCATGCAAGACTGTAGCAGAGGCTTCGTCCTCTGCTGGGCTGAGCCATTATTAAAAACCCACTTTCAGATACCACAGGGTCGATTTTTAGCCCTTTCTCTCTCTCTCTCTCTCTCTCTCTCTCTCTCTCTCTTTCACACACACACACACACACACACACACACACACACCAGCTTCACCTGTTGAACACTTTGAAGACAATGGCCAGCTGGTCATCCACCCGGAGAACTCCAATTTTGCAAAGGCAGCAGAGGAAGGCGGCAAACGCTGCTTCATGACCTGAGATGAAAGGACAGGAAGGGGAACAATTTTCAGGACAAGGGACGAAAACACTCTACACTTGCATGATGCTCTGGAGGGCTACATGTTAACATGGCTACCTTTATTTATTTATTGCCCACCCTTCACCCTAAAGTCCCAGAGTGGATGACAACATTAAAACACAATATTAAAAAACAGTTTAAAACAATTTACAATCACAGAAATAAGGTGGGTCCTAAAAAAATACACCTCAAGTATCAAAAGACCAGGATAAAGTGGTGTGTCTTCAGCATTTGCTGTAAGCTGTGCAATGAAGATGCTAGGAATACCTCTGTAGGGAACGAGTGCTGCAGCTTAGGGACCACCACAGAGAAGCCCCTCCCTGACAGCCCCCTCTGCCGACCTCAGCACCTGAGAGGATCTGTAGTGAAGGAGGCAGCATTTCTCAACCATTTATGCAGAGAGACACCTATGAATGTGGGGCTACACCAAGTTTCACACACACTAAGGTGGGGGAGAGAGAATTCTATGCCTGAAGGAGCTTCCAATCTTAATCTGGAGAGCTGGGAAACACAGGATGAGTACAAGCATATAAGCAACATTGTTTAAGATGGGGAAGTGAGTGTTTTTGTCCTGGGAGGCCAAATCTTTATCTCACCCACCAGTCAATCATCTGGCACAATAATGATGGCAGGTTGTCCTGCCTAACCTGGTAAAGTTGGGGAGGTGGAGAGAAGCTCCCCAAGCAAGACTGAACCCTGTGCATGTCAGCTAATGCACAGGAAAGCTCAGTCCTGCTTTCTCCAGCCCACCTGCCACACACATGATGTCACGTATGGGGCAAGTGAGGCATGGATCTAGGTAAACAGCCTGCTATGCCCTTTCAATCGCCAAGGGCAGAAATGTAGGAAGCAGGAAAGCATATACTGAAGCATATTTTGTCATGAATTAAGTGCTTAGGCATCTTTCCTTTCTATTCTGTAAAATATTTTAAGATGGCTCCCCCCCTTTCTTCTTTTTATTAATATTATTATCTTCTCAAGAGTGACCTGTAATTTCATTGTTAAGAATAAAGGGATGTCACAAACTTGAATCAAGCAGGTCAATTTTTTTGGTTTTTCTCTTTTATTTTTGTTTGTTTTTTCTTCTTCTTTTCTTTTTTTCATTGCTATTTGTGGTGTGGTTCTTCATTTTATTTACTTTCTTTTTTGCAACTTGTTTTTTAAAAAAAATAAAATGCTATCTATAAGGTTTTGTTTCATTCACGCAAGAACTTTAAAAAATATCTTTCTGTTGAGAGAATTGAGGCTTATTCCCAATCTGCGAACTATGTGCATACTCTGTCTAACAGAACTGAATTTAACGGATCAGCTTAGTATTTGCAGGATTTCTGAACTTGTTGGAGTTTTTAGAAACTACATTATATATCCAAAAATAGAAAAAGTCAATATAAAAATTATATAAAAATTCAATTCAATAAGTATATAAAAATTCAATCACTATTAATAATCAATTATTAAATATATATATATTCAGAATTATATAACAATCAAAAGAAAATAGTGAATGAAGATACAGGTTGTTTTTTTTTAAAAAAAATACCATATCTAAATGATATACAGAAACAACTATTAATAAACCCAAAATCTGAAATAGAAATCAAGAAAACAATTTTATAGTTGGCTAGTGGATTTCCTATTGAGCAATATAAAATATATGTAGATCTTTCAGCACCAAAACTTTGCCAATTATATGACGAGATATTTGATAGGGGAATTCTGTCAACGATGTTTAATCAAGCAAATATTGCTGTTATACCAAAACCAGACAAAGACCACACTCAATGCACTCATTACCACCCAATTTCATTAATTTAACGTTTATATAAAGATTTTAACAACAATGTTGGCAATTAGAGCACAACAAGTGATATTGTTTATAAAAAGGAATGCATGGTTTATCCAGCTACGATTTTTTGGAGATAAGTATTAAGGTAAAGGTAAAGGTAAAGGGACCCCTGACCACTAGGTCCAGTCGTGGCCGACTCTGGGGTTGCGGCGTTCATCTCGCTTTATTGGCCAAGGAAGCTGGCATACAGTTTCCGGGTCATGTGACCAGCATGACTAAGCCGCTTCTGGAGAACCAGAGCAGCGCATGGAAACGCCGTTTACCTTCCCGTCGGAGCGGTACCTATTGATCTACTTGCAATGATCTACTTGCACTTTGACGTGCTTTCGAACTGCTAGGTTGGCAGGAGCAGGGACCGAGCAACGGGAGTTCACCCCGTCATGGGGATTCGAACCGCCGACCTTCTGATCAGCAAGTTCTAGGCTCTGTGGTTTAACCCACAGCGCCACCTGCATCCCTTGGAGGTAAGTATTAGGATGTATAAATTCTATTTGGAGGAGGGGGTGGAAATTAAAATTGTCAGATTAAAATATTATCCTACACCACATACCAATGTTATGGGGTTTGACAACTGGTCAGCGTGGATGGACTCTCTGCGCCCTTACTTCTGCCAAAAGACACTGGAAATCTAATACCATGGCCCCCTTTGATCAATGGATAGAAGATATGACAACTCTTGCAATATATGAATGGACTACTTTTAAGATGCAGATTGTGTGTGGATAAATATAATGATATTTGGAATGCATTTATAAAAATTATAATGACTTGTTAATAATTGTATACTTACTGGAATAATAACATTACTTATATACTTATGTATCGTATTGTATTACAGTTTCAAGCACCTTTTTGTTTTTGTTTCATTTCTTTCACCTTTTTTGTCCACTAAAAATTTTCAATAAAATTCAATAAAAAAGAGGAGGAAAGAAATCAACAACCTTTATAACTATCAACCTCAAAAGGAAAAACAGCAGGCTTGCCATACAAAGTGAGAACCGCCATTGAACAATCTTCACTTTTAACAGCAATACAATAGCACCACCTCGTGACCAACAGCAGTTTTGCAACCGACTAGACAACAGACCTGCCTGGAGGTGGGGGT
The DNA here is from genome assembly GCF_964252035.2 of Podarcis erhardii. Taxonomy (NCBI): domain Eukaryota; kingdom Metazoa; phylum Chordata; class Lepidosauria; order Squamata; family Lacertidae; genus Podarcis; species Podarcis erhardii. Next base: position 34,756,322 of record NC_138504.1, read on the forward strand.
TTTTAAACATTTAACTGGCACTCCAAATCTGCTTGCCCTGCTCATGGGCATTTTGAAGATCAGCAGTCATTTTAATGTTTGTTGCTTTTATTACACATTAGCAGTCAAGCAAATCTAAGAAAGCCTCCTCCTGCAGAAGAAGGTGCTATTTTGAAAGCAAAACAGATTTTGTAACACCACCTCTGAGCAGAAAGAGCCCAAAGAGCCCATTGCTGCTCCCTCTCCAATCTCTGAGTCTTGCTGGGAATAGAGAGAAATCCCTTTAGGAGCAGGATGCTATAAAAGATGGGTGCTGACCACCCCACAACAGTAATCAGCCCTGATGGCTAGATGGGTGTCTCTATAATCAGAGGCATTTTGCTGCTGAATACTGGTTGCCAGGGAACAGCCTGTCCACCTTGCAGGTTTCCCAGAGGCATCAGCAGAGCAGCTTCCAGGACATCCAGCAGGCCACCTGGGATGGTCCAGGCCCCTTTACTGAAACAGGGAGGGTGGGGAAAAGCTTCCAGGTCAGTCTGCTCATCCCCTGACAGATACCTGTCCCATAGTCAATACGAGTAGAGTTGCCCACTGACTCCTTCAGGTACACTGCCACTTCGGAGATGGCGTCTGACAGCTCACTCGGAACCACAGTGGCCACCAGGTTCTCAGCCCCCTAAAGGAACAAACAGCCAGGGTGTTAGGTTGGTCAGGTGCTATTCCCACACTCAAACTTTGAGAAGCGTCAGATCACTGCCCTTCTCTCTCCCCACCCCCTTTTTCTTACAGCTTTCAGCTCCTCCTTTAATGTAGTTAGGGAGATTTCACCACTAGGAGGGGTTAATCAAAAAGGGGGAGAAGTTTATGAGTTAAAAAATCTGCTAGTCTCTTTTCTTTTCCTTTTTTAAAGGCGCCAAAATATTTTTTATTGTGTTTGCTGAAAAGAGGCTGCTATCCCTTGATTCACCATGCATCTCAGAGCCAATTTGCAAGACATTTTAGTGTGGCAGTGCCCACATTTTGGAGCTCCCTGCCTTTTGACACCAGGTAAGCACCTTCACTGAATGCTTTTGGCACCTGCAAAAAACATTTGTGCTTAGACAAGCCTAACCTAGACATGTATAACACAAGTGTGTGTTTGGATTGGTTTCAAGCTTATTGCTGCTTTTATTTTTTTAATGTTTTAAGAGTTGTTTTTACTGATAATTTTATTGTTTTATTCTTGTTGTAAACAGCTTTGGGGGTTAAAAAAAAATTAAGTGGTGTACAATGATACCTCGGGTTAAATACTTAATTCGTTCCGGAGGTCCGTTCTTAACCTGAAACTGTTCTTAACCTGAAGACCACTTTAACTAATGGGGCCTCCTGCTGCCGCTGCGCTGCCTGAGCACGATTTCTGTTCTCATCCTGAAGCAAAGCTCTTAACCCGAGGTACTATTTTGGGGTTAGCAGAGTCTGTAACCTGAAGTGTATGTAACCTGAAGCATATGTAACCCGAGGTACCACTGTATAAATTATATGACACAAAAATTAAAAAACAGAGCCAACGTGGTACAGCTCTTGTTAGGAAGTACCAAATCAGACTACCAGGTGGTGGTGAAGAAGAGAACAGGCGTATCTAGGTGCTTTTATGTACAGAGGAAAATAAGCAAGTCAAACTATGCCAAAGGTAGAACCCTTTCCCCTTCAATGCAAGAGCCAAATAAAAAGATTTCCTTTGGTTGTGAACAAAATCCAGATCAAGCAAAGCCATAGTACCACTCTATTCTGCCTTGGTTAGATCACACCTGGAATACTGTGTCCAGTTCTGGGCACCACAGTTTAAAAAGATTGTTGACAAGCAGGAACGTGTGCAGAGGAAACCAAGCAAAAGCAAATGGCTTTAAGGCAATACCTGAATCATAGGACACACTACAATGATATGACACTCCACAATCCAACTCTACAATTCTATGAAAATGAAGCTAGAAGAGAATTGGGCAACTCCATTCACTACCACAGAAACAGACACAGATACACACTTACTGCTTTACCTGGTCCAGTTTGGTGTACCACGTCCGAAAAGCCTTGTTCCCAAAGCGAGATGGCTGGTCCACTGGTGGGGTCTCGTCAATCCACCTGTCAAGCGTGTTCAGGAGATCAATCAGCTTTTCAATTGGCTGACAAGAGAAGGGAGAGGAGTCTACTTAGGCAGAAGGCAGACACAAACACATCACACATCCTGCTCACCAGAGACCAAATGTTTCAAAACATCAGCACACATCCCAAGCTGATCATTGGCAGAACTTACTATTTCTTATTTATTTATTTCATCTATTGCATTTACAGTGGTACCTCAGTTTTCAAACGTTTCAAAAGTCGGATGTTTTGGTTTTCGGACACCGTAAACCCAGAAGTAAATGCTTCAGTTTTCAAACACATCTTGGAAGTTGAACATGCCACGTGGCTTCCGCTGAGTGCAAGATGCGGAGGCCTAGCTGTCAGCTATTGAGTTTTCGGTTTTCGAACGTTTCGGAACTTGAACCGTCTTCCGGAATGGATCACATTCAAAAACCAAGGTACCACTGTATATCCCACCTTTTTTTCCATCAAGAAGTTCAAGGTGGCACACATGGTTCCCTCCTTCCTCAATTAATCCTCACAACACCCCTGTGAGGTAGGTTAGGCTGAGAAAGGCAGGGACTGGCTCAAGGTCACAGCCAGTGAGCTTCAAGGCCAGGTGGGAGTATTTGAACCCTGGTCTCTCCCAGGTCCTGGTCTATATAACTCCAACAACTACACCATTACTGTTATTATTTATTAATAAAAAAAGGACAACTAACGAGGCAACCCTTTCCCCCATACATCCCACAAAGATTAGCACAATGAGGGCTGAGCATTCTTTTCAAAAAAAAAAAAAAATGAAACTCAGAAGAGCGTACAGAATGGAGTTCCAAGAAGTGGGGTGGGCTAGCTAGTGCTGTGAATAGGAACCAACTCTTTTCAGGAAGAGAAGATGCCCTGCAGATCCTCTTGTATATACTTTTTAAACATGTTCATTTGGGATGTGGGGGATTTTCTGTTCCTGAATGATGGGGGGGGGGTAGGGGCTTGCAATGCTGCCGCTCCAAAGGGCAGCACATACTCCGGGAAAGAATTCCTCCTTTAAGAGTAGACAAAGGACAAAAACAGCAGGAGCAACTCCTCTGACTTTGCCGGAGGCCTCGTGCGTGAGAAATCCTCTAGACTCCCAAGCCTGAATTTGATCCTTTGCTGTGTCAGAAGGCCGTGGGGAAGTGCCAAGTCCAGCAGCTTTTCTAGCCCTTGAAGCATTGCAGGAGCAGCAGGAAGAGAGAGTAATGGGAGAAATTGACAGCATCATGCTATCTCCAAGCCAAGAGCCATCATTTCTTCTACCTGAACTAGATGGACAAGTGGTCCGACTCAGGTTAAAACATCTTCCTGTGTTTGTTTAATCCAGCCTTTTATTCAGAACTATGAGGACTAGACTCTCTATTTTTAGGGAAGGAGGCACATCTAAGTCTTAAAGCTCATGCCTTGCATGCAAAAGGTCCCAGGTTCATTCCTCAATGGTATCTCCAGGTAGGACTAGGAGAAACTCCTGCCTGAAACCCTGGAGAGCCACTGCCAGCCAGTGTTGACAGTACTGATACAGACAACCATCGCTCTGACTCAGTACAAGGCTGATTCCAGCAGCACAATTTATTTTTTGCATGCAGAAGGTTGCAGGTTCAATCCTTGATGCTATCTCCAGGTACGGCTGGGAATGTCCCCCTGCCTGCAACTCCTGGAAAGCTGCTGCCAATCAGCGTAGATAACACTGAACTATTTGGACCAATGGTCTTACTCAGTATAAGAAAGCTTTAACTGAGGCCATTATTCAGAACCATGAGGACTAAAATTTTGCTTTATTTCTCAGGGGAAGGGGCCATTGCTCAGCAGCAGAACATCTGCTTTGCACACAAAAGGTCATCAGTTCAATCCTCACTGGCATCTCCAGGTAGGGCTGGGAATATCCCCTCCCTGAAATCTTGGGGAAGCCTCTTCCAGGCAGTGTAGACAGTTCTGAGCTAGATGCACCAAATGCTTGGAGACTTTTTGGCCTTGGGAAACAATATATAAATGAAGCAACCCCAAAATCAAACTCAGAACTAAAAAATAGAATTGGATAAAATACAAATTCAGCAACAGCAGCCAATAAATAAATAAAAATTAGCCCATTCAAAAGCTTGGTGGAAAAGAGCTAGCCTGGACTGGAAAAGAGAAGAGCATGGAGCCCTCACACTTTGGCTTACCTCAGAGACTTTGTATTCAGAGGTCAGCTTCTTGCCCTTGATGCTTTCATTCAGCTTGAGAATGAAGCCTGTGTAGTCTGCATAAGCCTATTTTAATAATAATAATAATAATAATAATAATAATAATAATAATAATAATAATATCAGAGAGAGGGAAAGCAAGAATGGAGCATTAGCCAGACAACATTCCATGAAAAATCCAGCAGTGTTGCTTATCCTGCCCTGGGGAGAGAGAGATCCATGGGGAATAGGCATGCCAGGGAGAAGGCACGTTTCTTAAGACTGATTGCCCACTTTTCCACCAGTGCAGTCAAGATGGCCAGCAGAATCAGCACTGAGTAAATGAGGTACAAGCATATGGCATGAAACAACTGCAAATTTTAAGAATCATCACATTGAATTAGCTGTAATGGCTAATTGTTAGAAGCAGGGTGCCTGTGAATGCCAGTTGCTGGGAATCACAAGTGAGGAAAGTTGCTGTTGTGTTGAGGTCCTGCTTTCAGACGTCCTATAATGGGCATCTGGTCAGCCACTATGGAAACAGGCTGCTGGACTGTATGGGCTACTGACCTGATCCAAAAGAGCCCTGCTTAGGTTCTTACATTAAACCTCCAATGTCAGAGGCAGTGTCCCCCTGAATCAGCCTTTCTCAACTTTCCCAGGTGTTGTTGGACTAAATTCCCATCATCCCTAGTGAGAAGAGCCAGCAGTCAGGGATGATGGCCACTGTCATGGGTGCCTTCTGGCCTGATCAAATAACCAGGCTCTTCTTAAGTTCTTATAACAGGAGTTTTAACAAATCTTTGAAGGATAAGGCTATCAATGGCCATTATGTTCTTCCTTCACTGCCAAGATGCCTCTGAATACCAGGGAGAGTGTTGCTGTTGCACTTGGGTCCTGTTTGTGGGCTTCCCAGAAGCATTTGACTGGCCACTGTGAGAACTGTGGTTTTTAAATTATATTTTTATTATATTTTGTACATCGCCTTGGGACATAAATAGGAGGCGATTAATAAGCAACAACAACATTTAATGGATGCAAGACTAAATGGGTCTTTGGCTTGATCCATCAGGACTCTTCTTTATGTTCTTATGGAATACAAAATTGATAGGAATGTGACAGAGATTGATTGGGGCAGGCTGCTGTCAGTTAAAAGTATTCCACTGCCACAATATTGAAGGATGTTGGAAAATGAGATTTTGCCACTCTTCTCCAACCTCCCAGCAACTCTGTGCTGACAGACAGCAGTCTTCTGCAGCAGCAAAGGATTGAAAGTAGAAAGCTGGCTTTTTTAGCTCCCTGCCACAGACTAAGTGGGACCATTCTCCCAGACAGGTTAGCTTTCTATGTGCAGAGAAAGCATGGAGTGTCATTTAACCCAGAGGGGGGTGAATCTGTGGCCCTCTGAATTTTGTTGGATTCTAAATCCTATCTGCCCCAGCAAGGATGGCCAACTGTCCAAGGACGATAGGAGTTACAGTTCAGCAACATGCAGAGGACCAGAGGTTCCCCTCCCCTGATTTAACATGGGAGACCCCTCCCAACTTCAGTCTCAGGTGGTACAGCCGAGATACCAAAGTGACCCCTCAGCAGGAACTATTTCCTGCTCAACCCACATGCCAATGGTACCTCCCCAGAAATATACCAAACATTCTGTACCTGTGAGCGTTTCCACTTCCCCATGTCGGGAACCATGTTGATTTCCTTCTTGGGGATCATGAAATTTCGGTGGGGAGGAGGCAGTGCTGCCTCCTCAGGGGATTCTGGAAGGAGAAATAATTCAAACCATTTGGACTGTGAAGATGTTGCTATGTTCTCAACTGTGAGTTCCTTTCTAAAGAAAATATTTTCAGGTCATTATTAAAATCCACTTACCTTTCGTATTGACTCCCTATGTGGAGAATGATTAAAATCCAATATTCAGGACAGATAAAGGAGAGTACTTCACTCAGTAGTGTTCAGCAGTGAAACTCACCCCCACAGTAGAGGCAAAGATGACCTTACCAACTTGGATGACCTTACAGCATCACAGAAACAGAGAATTGGAAGGGATCCCCCAAAGGTCATCTAATCCAATCCCCTGCAATTCAGGAATCACAGCTAAAGAATCCCTGACATGTGGCGAGCCAACCTGTTTTTAAATCTCCAGTAAAGGAGAGTCCATCAGCTTCCAAGGAAGTCTGTTCCACTGTTCCCTGATAGTCATATTCAAATATCTGAAGGGCTGTCATTTGGAAGACAGAGCAAGCTTGTTTTCTGCTGCTCCAGAGAGCAGGATCCAAACCAGTGGATTCAAATTGCAAGAAATGAGTCTCCTTAATTGGAGGTTGGAAGGCCATCTGTCAGGGATTCTTTAGCTGTGATTCCTGCTTCGCAGAGGCCCATGGGGTCCCTTTCAACTCCGCAGTTCCATGATTCTATAAATTAGCACATGCAAGTAAAATTTAACGCAACCGCTCTCAGGAGAGGGGCCTAAATGCAAACAGGACGCCCTTGCTTTTCAGATAGCTGTCTCCACAAATCACTTTGGCCTTAAAAGTGGAGCAAACTTGCAGCCCAGAGAGAAACCCCTGGCACGGATGGCTTTCAAAGGAGGTTTAGAGCTTGCAAAGCACTCTAAAGTCCCTGGAGGCCTTTGGATGAGTGCCAGGAAGGGGGTGGGGGGGAGAATGCAGATTATCAAGCTGCAAAGTCAGCAGGAACTCAGCCTCCTCCCCACCACCAGCAGACTAGGTAGATGGTTTGGTTCATTTTTCCTCATTAGCCAGGAAGCAGGTAAGCACTCCCCTCACCCAGCGCCTTGTCAAAAGTGCCCTGATCCCCTCCCGCTCCTGCACAGAGGGAGGCTCCTTTTCTAAAGTTGAGGGCTCTCAAGGATGAATGGGTCTGCTCTACATTCCTGTTCCAGCAAAACAAGGTGAATGTAGTCACATTGCCGCAAGGGAGCCAAGAATCGTGGAAAGGAGAAGTGGAACAGAAAAGCAGCAGGGGGGGAGGGGGGAGGCGAGATGTGCAGGGAACAGAGAGAGGATTTCGGTCCCCAACCACAAAGGCGGCAGCCAATGTCTTAAGTTTTCTCCCAGTAAGGTTGCAGAGTGTCAAAGCATCAAAGCCATTCAGTCTGTATCTTTCATTGCCAAAAATAATCGCATCCGGCGCGTGGATCTTATCTTATACCACCAGACACATTCTCGCCTTCTCTGCGTTTTAGCCACATGAAAGCCCTCTATGGTCTAAGGGAGAGATATGCTGGCCCAAGGTCACCTGATGACCTTCCTGGCTGTAGGGCGGGACCTGGTCCCTGATACTCTAAACCCAACATTGCTAAATGAAAATCTGCAGTTGGTTACCAGTGGAGTATCGTTGCCCATATTTACATCCCGCTTTCTTCCAAGAAACTTTACAACAACCCTGAAGTTTAGGGGGGAAACTAGGGAACCCTTTTCAACTTGAGGACTGCATTCCCTGTCTGGACAACCTCCCAGGGTCTGCCTGCCAGTGGTGGGTGGAGCCACAGGCCAAAGTGGGTAGGGCAACAAATGTAAATTCTACTGTCATATAAGTGATTAGTTTCTGCACATGTTATCTCTCTCTTCCATCCATTCGGGCAAGCAAGGGCCATTATCAGAGTTCAAGGGACCCATCAGAGTTCAAGGGACCCATCCCAGCCAGGCAGAAGCACTCAATGAAATTATACATGGCATGAAGAAAGTGGATAGAGAAAAGTTTTTCTCATTCTCTTACAGCACTAGACTGCATGGACACCCCATGAAGCTGAATACTCGAAGATTCAGGACAGATAAAAGGAAGCACTTCTAAATGCAGCACATTACTAATCTATGGAACTCTCTCCCACAAGAGCCAATGATGACAACCAACTTGGGTGGCTTTAAAAAAAGATTGGACACATTCATGGTGGAGAAGGCTATCAATGGCTAGTTCTGCCTCCACATTTGGCAAGACATGCTTGGAGACAGTAATGCTTCAGAGTACTATTTGAAAGAAACCACAGGAAGGGTTTCTAACTATGTGCTGTGTGAAGGACTTTTTAAATTCTGTCCTAAATCTTCCAACATTTAGCTGCACTGTATGCCCATGAGTTCTAATGTTCAGAGAAGGGGAGAAAACTTTTCTCTCTTCACTTTCCCCATGCCGTTCCTCATTTTATAAACTTCTGTCAAGTTGCCTCTTCCTCACCTTTTCCCTAAAAGTCCCAAACGTTGCAACCTTTCCTCACCCCCTGGATAATTTCCCTGGCCCTTTTCCGAATCTTTTCCAGCTCCACAATTTCATTTCTTTGGGTGAACTGAGCAGAACTGTACATAGCATCCCAAATGTGGCGATGCATTACATTTACATAATGGCATCGTGATCTTGGCAGTTTTATTTTCAGCACCTTTTTTAACAATCCTGAGCATGGAATTTACCCTTCGCCCCACCCCACCCCCCAGCTATTCACAGGTGCCCCACCCCTGGGTCCACATCACCACTGAGCTCCTCACTACATCTTTGAGATCTCTTTCCTGGACAAACCTCATTACGCAGCATGTGTGACATTAGGGTTTATTTACGGCATTTTGCCCCGCCATGCAACACTATGTATACTGTATCTGCACTTGCCATTTTAATGCCCATTCTCTCGCTTTGGGGACATACCCTGGAAGCAGTGGGGTTAGGGGAGCTCATGGCTTGGTTCCAGTTATGGGGTGCCAACACCCACTTATCATGGATAGAATGTAGCAGCAGCAGCTCAGGCTCACCCTGAGAACAACAACAACAACAATTCGGCTTACCCTGAGTAGCCCCAATATTTTGTCACCTGAGTCAGACCCCAAAATGGCACCAGGGAAGGGGCAAGAGAAGAGAAAAGGGGGGAGAGAGAAAGATCGACATGGGGATCTGCTGCTCTGGTGCATCCTGTCGCCTCACCTTGCCTCATGGGTGAGCCGGTCCTAAGTAGCCCCACAGCAACCCTCCTCGCGAGCAAGTCCCCGTGACACGGAAAGGAGTTACAACAACCCTGAAAGGTAGGCCACTCTCCAAGGTGGGGCTGAGGCTGGTTGGCTCTCTTCCTTACCTGGCTGCCATTCGCTTTCTGCCATCTTCCTCGAGCCGCTGCCGCCGCCTTTCACCTCTCACCACCTGACACTGGAAAATAACCGCCGCTTCGCCATATCGGATACGGGCACCGGGGCCGTCGCTGTGAGGAGGGCTGGGCAGGGGCGGGGGCGGGCGGAGTGAACCTGACGCTGCCATCTTGATAAAGGGCACCGCGACCTACACAGGGTTGGATTACGAGTTCCCCAAGCACCAGAGAGACGGGGGGGTTGATTGTTCAAAAAAGAACGCAACCTCAAAGCGGTTTATTAAAAGAATAAAACAATGAAATTTCCAGTAAAAACAACAACAGTTAAGTTAAGAGTAACCATTTAGAATTTATAACAATTTTCATTTTTAAAAAATACAGACATACTATCGTGTCCCTCTAGATGTGTCCCTCTGTATTTATATCTCTACATCGAACACTTCTCTGCCCTACTTCCGCGCCCTTGTGCATCCATCTTGAGGAAGGGCGGTTTAGCTTCTTCCCGCCCCTGGAATCTAGATAAATTAAAATGGTATAGAACATACTTCTGGTTTGACAATAAGCTGAGATTTCCCCCCCGCCTCCTCCCCGACTCCAACTTCCAAGGCAACATATAGAAGGTCTTGTATCATAGAGATAATACTATGCAGAACGATGCTACTGAGCCCATAAAGGATCGTGATCTAGACTGGCTTTCCATTTTGGCCGGAAGTTCAGATAGTGTGTCATTCTGTTTTCTCTCTCTCTCTGAGGTCTCCTACAGAGGGAGCGTTAAGGTAAGCATAGACTTATGAAAATTAGATATAGCAGCTCATTCTCTGTAGAGATAACTTCTGGGTTCGCTTTGAATGCCACTTCTGAGTTCTCAAGTCAATTTTCAAGTGGGAAAATGTGGCATAACTATTTATTCATACCATCTTTTCTCTGAGGAACTTGTAGCTATGCAGCTTAGTTGTCTCTGCTTTCATTTTATTATCACAGCCCCCCCTGTAAGGTAGGCTAAACTGAAAACCAGTGGCTGGACCAAGATCACCTCATGAGCTTCACAGTTAGCTGAGATTTCAAACCTGGGTCACCTCTTTTTTTTTTTTTTTAAATAATTTTTATTAATTTCCAAAACAGAAAACAGAAAACAAGAAAAGAAAAGAAAAGAAAAAAACACAGAGAAATAAATAAAATGTGACTTCCCCATACCTCCCCTTCACTGCATCCTTGTTTTGCAATTTTTTAGCAACCCTTCAGTCAATTTTTTCATTTAACTTTTTTGGGTTTTCTCAACTTAAACGATTACAGCTGTAATTCTCTGTTTCATACCCCTTGACATCTTAACAGTCCGAAATTTTACAACAGTTCTTAAGATATACTTTAAATTTTTTCCAATCCTCCTCCACTGCCTCCTTCCTCTGGTCTCGGATTCTGCCGGTCATCTCTGCCAGTCCCATAAATTCGGTCACCTTCATCTGCCATTCTTCCAGAGTGGGTAGTTCTTGCCAAACCTGGGTCACCTCAACCCTCTAACCACTACACCACATAAAAGCCATGCTGCATCATACCCAAAGGATCCCATCTAGTCCAACATCCTAGGGGCCAATCAAATGCCTCTTTGGAATCTGTGAGCTGGATTTGAGTGCTATAGCAAGTTTTGCCACTTGTGATTCCTGGAAAAAGATGATAAAGGTAGCAAACAAAATTTAAGAACTTATGGTGGGCAACTGGCCTGATCCAGCAGCTAACTGGATAGCCAGTGTGGTGTAGTGGTTAAGAGCGGTAGTCTTGTAATCTGGGGGACCGGGTTCGAGTCTCCGCTCCTCCACCTGCAGCTGCTGGGTGACCTTGGGCCAGTCACACTTCTCTGAAGTCTCTCAGCCCCACTCACCTCACAGAGTGTTTGTTGTGGGGGAGGAAGGGAAAGGAGAATGTGAGCCGCTTTGAGATTCCTTAAAGGGAATGAAAGGCAGGATATCAAATCCAAACTCTAACTGGTACTGTTGGATTCAAGGACAACACTATAAGAGGAGAAAGCCAGAAATTGTTGGAACTCCCAAGTCCCCTCAGACTCTGTTCGCATGGCCAGCAGGGGATGATGGGAATTGTAACTCAACTACATCTGGAGAGTACTTCATTAGTCACCTCAAAAAATTTCACATCCTCAACTCCTGCAGCACAAAACCAGTGCCCTGCTGCTTATCTCTCTGACCCTCCCCCCAAGGAAAACTACCTTGGCTGCTAAAACACCCATGCAAAACACCTCCTCGTTACTCATGATTCACATCTGTGGGTAGCCACTGTGAAAACATGATGCTGGACTAGATCCAGCAGGCCTCTTCTATCAGGTTTTATTCAACTAAGTTCTACACCGAGTAAACCCTCTGAAATTCATTTCAATCTGAGTAGGACTAGCACTGGGGACAGCTCCTTGTTTTTACAGTTTGTTGAAATGGTATTAATAGTTTGTAGAATTTTTAGTTTGTTGCACATTGGTTTGATGGCCTCAGACCGTGAAATGATTTGTAAAATGATGATGATGATGATAGTGATGTGGCAGTTCAGGGGCACTTTCTGGTAAATACCTGTAAGATTTTTATTTATTTTTATTTATTTATTTATTTATTTATTTAAGAAATGTATATTTGTCGTCTTCTTCTTTTCTCTCTTTTTTAGAAATGTATATTTCTCAAAAGGCCCCAGCGTGGTTTGCAACAAAGGAATATAATAATAAATGAAGCACCACATTTATAACGTTTGTAGGGTTCTTCCTGTTTAGTACTGCTTGTTTGCTTTGGGGGGCATTGCAATAAAAACCTATTTGAAAATAATAATAATACTGTAGTAATAATAATAATAATAAATATAGCATGCATAATATCAAATATCTGTAGAATGCACCTCCTAAATTGGGTCAACTCTTGAGTAGAACTTAGCTGCAGACATTATTTTTCATTTATGATTAAATTAAAACCATCATAATATCTATGCAATTTACAGGGGGCACTATTTAGTGTTGCATCGGATGTTAAATCCTACTCAAGTGTATACCCACTGAAAATAATGGAAATAACTGACTGCAACTCAGCTGGATACACCCAAACGTGTGTGCATCTCAGATGTAAGTCTAGCTGTATTCATTAGGGCTTACTTCCAGGAAAGCATGCAGCATGCAACCAATAGTAAACTTCCCTTGCATGTAACACTACGCAGCGGTTTCCCAAAATATGGGGGGGGGCGGGGGGAGTGTGCCCAACCTGAAGATGGCGGAGCCTCTCCTGCTTCCTTACCCCTTTCTGTTTAGGGGGGGCTGCTGCCCTTTCCAAAGATGGCTGCTTGCTAGCTCCTCCCCACAGCAGCTGCAAATTCTTGTTGCAGCTGCGGTGGTGGGTGCCTCTTGCTGGGCTACTGAAGTTGCACTCTGCAGCTCCCTGCCCTCTGCTCTCTCCAAGGCCAATAGCTCAGGACTTTGGCCTCGAGGCAGAGCCTCGACTCTTAAGCAGAGAAAAGGGGGTGGTGCAAACTTGTACAGTGCAATGCTTGCCTTCCTAGCGAGGAACATGGTAAGTGACTTTCTCTGCTGTCTTTGAATCTTTGGGGGTACAGCTGCGAGGAAAGGGCTCAGATTCTGTGGCTGGAAGAAGAGGGGTTTTTGGCGGGGGTGGGGTGCAGGGGTAGGTGGATTATGGGGTCTGACTTCGGGGAAGATCCAGGGGCAGGGCTGTTGGAAGGAGAAAAGGAAGAATTAACTCGTGTCCTGTAACTCTTGTTGCTTGTTTTCTGGAGAAGGAACATTCCTGATTTCTCCCTCTCTAGTGGGTGTGTTTATTTGGCAGAGCACTCTTGGTCTCCAAGATATGTGTGGTTTTCTTTGGCAGATCATGTGAGGAGGGGGGCGAAGTTATGCAAACAGGAGAATCTTTTTTCTCTAATTTAAAAAGTACAGGAGGATTCTTAGCCAAAGAATGGGAGAAAACAAAGAGGCTCGTTTTTAGTTCTCTGAGTGGGGGGATTTGAACCCTGGTCTCTGGTTTCTAGTCCTCATTTAAACCCCACTACAACCCTGTGAGGCAGATTAGGCTGAGAGTGAGTGGCTGGCCCAAGGTCACCCAGTGGGTTTCATGGTCGAGTGAGGATTCGAACCCTGTTCTCCCAAGTCCTTATACTCTATCCACAACACCACACTGGCATATACGACATATATATATATATATATATATATATATATATATATATATATATGCTTTCGTAGATTTTCACGGGTACAGGAATGCAGGTTTTGGTGTCCTCGGGTGTCTTCCCGTGTAAAAGTTGGGGTGTCTAGGCGACGTTTCGACGAGGTCTCACTCGTCATCTTCAGGCTGGTGCTTTCGGCTTCCAGTAACAAGAAGCCGAAAGCACCAGCCTGAAGATGACGAGTGAGACCTCGTCGAAACGTCGCCTAGACACCCCAACTTTTACACGGGAAGACACCCGAGGACACCAAAACCTGCATATATATATATATATATATATATATATATATAATGTTGTTGTTGTTAATAATAAAATGCTTATATAGCCCATTTTTAATATTTGAAGGACGTCGCACACATGTTTGTGATAATGCTCATGACATTTGTAAGAGCTCAATCTTTTAGTGTGGCAGTGCCTGTACTTTGGAACTCCCTGCCAATTGATATCGGGCAGGCACCTTCACTGTCCTCTTTTCAGCACCTGCTAAAAACATATAGGCGAGACCTACCCAATTATTTAGGAAGTTGATGTGTTTTAATCCGTTTTCAGTCCATTGTTAACTTTTTGAAAGTCTTAAATTATAGAATTGTTCATTTTTCTTAGTGATTGTTTTATCTTTTTTGTAAACTGCTCTGAGGTTTCTTACAATCATGCGGTGCATAAATTTCATGAAATAGTATAAATAAATAAATCTTGTAAAGTGGGCCTGTATTAGCATGCAAAGCCAGTGTGCTGCAGTGGTTAGGTAAAGGTAAAGGGACCCCTGACCATTAGGTCCAGTTGCGGACGACCCTGGAGTTGAGGCACTCATCTCACTTTATTGGCCAAGGGAGCTGGCGTACAGCTTCCAGGTCATGTGGCCAACATGACTAAGCCGCTTCTGGCAAACCAGAGCAGCGCACGGAAACGCCGTTTATCTTCCCGCCAGAGTGGTACCTATTTATCTACTTGCATTTCGGCGAGCAGGGACCGAGCAACGGGATCATACTCCGTTGTGGGGATTCGAACCACCGACCTTCTGATCGGCAAGCCCTAGGCAAGCCACAGTGCTACCCACGTCCCTCTTGCTGCAGTGGTTAGGGTGTCAGATTAGGACCTAGGAGATTAGGGTTTAGATTTATTACTTGGCCGTGAAGCTCACCCTCTCAGAGTAGCCTACCTCACAGAGCTGTTGTGAATATAAAGCGTAGATTGGGGAGGGCGGAACCGTATATAGTAGCTTGAGTTCCTTGCAGGAAAGATGGGGTGCAAATTTAATAATACGTTTTTAAACAAGAACATCACCCTTGTAATTGCAGATGATGGGGCAAGGTGTAAAAAAACCTTTTAAAATAATTTTAAAATAGTAAATGTTTAAAAAAATTGCTTTTTTATTAGAAAAATGTGCTAAAGTCTCTCCAAAATAACCTTAGCTTCATAGAAAATCTGAGTTGACTAGAAGGAAATGAATGCAGCAGGTGTCTTTGGCATCGATTTTTAAAATGTTTGTTGAAGACTTTTCTATATTGTCAGACGTAATGTAGAGAAAAGCGAGAATGCAGCTCTCCCTGCTTGGCAGAATCTCGGCTATCAAAATGAATTTGTGGTCCAGGATGCTGTTTTTATTCTAATCAATTCCAATTGTAAATAATTCAGGCTGCTTCAAAGCATGGAAGAAGGATATTTCTAAATTCATCTGGAAGTGGGGAAATCCAAGACTTAAACATAAAATTGTGAAAGAGGAGGCGTTGCCCTGCCAGACCTGCTAATGTATTATGAGTCAGCCTGTTTGTGTTGGTTAAAATAATGGATTACATTAGATAATGCAGACATCCTGGACTTGGAAGGTTATGATTTAAAATTCGGCTGGCATGCATGTCTTTGGTATGGGAAGGTGAAAATTTATAAAAGTTTTATGAATCATATTCTTAGGAGGAATCTGTATAGAGTTTGGGAGAAATATAAAAATCTGCAGGAAAGGAAAACACATTTATGGCTATCTCTTATCGAGGCTGTTACAATTAAGAGAGTTAATATGGCTAGAGAGTGGGAAACTTACAGGGAATTGCTGCACTTTACAGAGAGGGAAGCTAAACTGAAATCAATGGAAAATGTAAGGAGCCATGTTACAGATTGGTTACAATATCATCAGTTATGTGAAATGTTTAAAATAGACAGGAAAAATGTTTTTTCAGACCAAAGCTCACAATTTGAAAAAGAACTTCTACAAAACAAAGAAAAACTTTTGTCTGAAACGTATAATCTGTTATTAGATTGCGAAACAAAAGACGAGCTTGTCAAAGCCTCTATGACACACTGGGCAATAGATATAGGGAAGAATACAGATTTTAACCTCTGGGGGAAACTTAGAAAAAGTGATTTGAAGTTTACAGAATGTTATTCTTTGAAGGAGAACTACTTGAAAATGATTTACAGATGGTATTTAACTCCAAGTAGGCTTGCTACTACTTATAAGACTGAATAAGACTGAAAAATGCTGGAGATGGAAAGAGGTTGAGGGAACCTTCCTTCATATGTGGTGGACCTGTAAAAGGGTAAAAAAAGTCTTGGGAAATAATCCATAATGAATTGAAAAAACAGGTTTTAAAGTCCTTTTAAAAAAACAACAACCCCAGAGTACTTTTTGTTGGGGATTATTCAGACTGAAATTCCCAGGTGTCAAAAAAGGTTATTTATGTATGCTACTGCTGTGGCCCATGTTTTGTTAGCCCCAAAATGGAAAACGAGTAAGGTCCCAACTAAAGAATGGCAACTTAAGCTAACAGAATATGTGCATCTTGGAGACTTAACGTACAGAATAAGAGAACAAGAACATACATTTAGAGAAGATTGGAAAAGGTTTATTGAATATATGGGGGGGTACACCTGAAAACGTTGGCAGCATTAAGATAAATTCAACAGTGTAAATAAGTTCTGATGGATGCAATAATGGAATACGGAATGGTTTAGTTTTTGTAAAATATGCAGAGATTTATGATATGCAAAATGAACCATGGAAAGAGAAGAAGGGAAGTCATTGATATGTTAATGAAATATACTCTGAGTCCTGTAGTGATTTCATGCTCTTTATTGCAGCTTGTAAAACAGTCATTGAATTGCCCCCCCAAAACCTCAGGCTTTTATATACATTATTTACACAATGAGTCCAATCAGATTGGCTGATTCTGCTTCCCTCCTGGAGCCTGATTGGTCTTTTCCTGTAAGCCAATCAGTTGTTGCATTCTAGGATCCTACTTGCCTAATGTTCTAGGATCCAAGCTTAGTACATAACAGTTAAGGATGTTTAAATGAATATTTTAAATTGTAAAACAGAAAATTAAATTAAATTAGAGAGAGAGAGAGAGAGAGAAAGTGACAAGTCTGTTACAGTTAACTGGTGATCTATGATTTTAAAAAAATTATTGTGCATATATCTGTTGCGTACTGCTTTGATTTTTGTTCTAATGAAATTGTGCTATTTATGTATTTTTTATAAATAAAGATAGGTTAAATTGTTTGTAAAGCACCACTGAAACATGCTGGTAGTCACAATGGTCTACGCTTCTAATCTCTTAAAAGTGATACATGACCTCCTTTCAGGCCCAGAGTTAAACACTACTGTATAAAAGAGGAATGTGGAAGAAAACTGAGGACTGGCATTACTAAGGGCAAGATGTCCTATCTCCACTGTGGGCGACCATATGCCTCTGAATACCATTTGCTGGGAATCCCAGTTGGGGAGAGAGTTGCTGTTGTCTTTAGGTCCTGCTTCTGGTTGGTCACTATGAGAATAGCAGGCCAGACTATTTGAGTTTTGGAGGCCTGATTCAGCTGCGGGGTTCTTCTGGTGTCCTTACACATGCTATGCATTAGTGCAGGTTTCCCAGAGTCTGAAACCCTGTTTTGCCCAGTAACTAACCTCCCTGATCCTTAACTGTGAAGCAAGTCCCAGCTTATTCTGTTGAACTAGCTTCCACTGGAATGCACCCTTTGGCTTCAATGAAATGATCTTGCTCAGTTTCCTTGCACATATACAGAAAGATCTGCCTCTGGTCTCTGATGGCAAATTATCCAGTGAAAATGCCTCATGGCCAAAGGTTTTGGATTATGTTGCATCATGTCTCTGTTTAGTCAGGCAATATTTACTGAGAGGGTAATAAATCATTCCCACCTCCCATTATTTAGGGACAAAGTATGGTGAACCACTCTTTAGTGAGCCCTGTCTTGAAGTAAAAAGGTGGACCACCTCAGTGAGGCCTGTGAAATGGGTGCATTTGGAGAGGGAGGCAGGTGCTTCCTCTTCTGCTATAAAGTAAGTGACCATATGTTTTTTTCTGCGGATTTTCAGGCAAAGCCATCAGGTTTGCTGAGGCCGGTGGCACTGAGGAAACTTCCGGGCCGGTACCTTGCCCACCAGGAGAGCTTACCTCGCCTCCCCATCCCGCCTCTCCAGCAGACGTTGGACCGCTACTTGTCTGCGCTCCAGCCCATCATCAGTGAGGAGGAACTCAGCCATACCAGGGAGCTGGTGGAGGATTTTCTGAAACAGGGCGGTGTTGGGGAGAGGCTACAGAAAGGACTGGAGAGAAGAGCCCGGAAACATGAGAACTGGGTAGGTCACAGCTGGAGGAGGTCAGGACTGCTGTAGCAGGTGTGAAGGTGTTAAAGCTGTCATGTGATCCCTTTTTCATCTGGGGAAGGCAGTTGTTGTTTTTATTATTGAAATTACTAAAAATTTCTAGACCGCCCTTGATCCAAGGATCAAGGGGCGGTTTACAATATAAAAACAGAAAAATGCATAACATAATAAGCAAAAACACACACACACAGTTTAAAAGGCCACTGATTGTTTAATTAGCCAGAAAAAGTAGGTAGGTAGAGACAAGTTTTCATAATACTATAAGTCGTGACATCCAGTGAAGTTTAATGATGGAAGTATGCAGGACAGAGAGAAGAGAATATTCTTATTCACACAGTGCAAGGTTAAACTTTGGAACTCCCAAAAGAGGCAGTGATGGCAGCAGCAGCAGCAGCAGCAGCAGCAGCAACAACAACAACAACAACAACAACAACAACAACAACAACAACAACAACTTTATTACAGTGGTACCTCGGGTTACATACGCTTCAGGTTACAGACTCCGCTAACCCAGAAATAGTACCTTGGGTTAAGAACTTTGCTTCAGGATGAGAATAGAAATTGCGCGGTGGTGGTGCGGCAGCAGCGGGAGGCCCCATTAGCTAAAGTGGTGCTTCAGGTTAAGAACAGTTTCAGGTTAAGAACGGACCTCCGGAATGAATTAAGTACGTAACCAGAGGTACAACAACAACAACAACAACAACAACAACAACAACAAACACGCTTGGAACCTCTCCGACACTTCCCCCTCAGCTGTAGGGCAGCTGAGGGCATCTGTAGGGCAGCTGAGGGAGAGGCAGTACAATGGTACCTCGGGTTATAGACGCTTCAGGTTACATACGCTTCAGGTTACAGACTCCGCTAACCCAGAAATAGTACCTTAGGTTAAGAAGTTTGCTTCAGGATGAGAACAGAAATTACGCAGCGGTGGTGCAGCGGCAGCAGGAGGCCCCATTAGCTAAAGTGGTACCTCAGGTTAAGAACAGTTTCAGGTTAACAACAGACCTCCAGAACGTATTAAGTTCTTAACCCGAGGTACCACTCTAGGCAGACGCAAGTCCCACGCTGCCGTTTTAGGCAGCGTGGAACCTGCAGGCGCCTAAATCACCACATCACTCCTAAAAAGTTTTGTGAGCCCTATTTTTTTTAAAAAATAATAATCTCATTTTGTCACACACACCCCTCAGTGATGACACCTGTGGCGGGCTGCACCCCCGTTCCTCCGCCACTGGTTAGATTTCATATCATTTTCTCTCATACCATAACATGCTGTAAATTTTATATCCATATTCCACAATTGTTCCCACGCTTCCATGTCTATATTATGATTGATATCTTTTGCCCAGTGCATCATTGAGGATTTTACTTCCTCGTCCTTTATCTCCCATTCCAATAATATTTTATACATTTTAGACAACACTTTTACCTTACATTCCAACAGGTCTCTCTCCAGTTGTGATCTTTGTTTCCCAAACCCTCGTATCCTATCTTTCTTAAATACTTCATTCAAATGATGATATTGTAACCATGCTGTTAATTTCCTTGATAATTCCTTAAATTGTTTTAATTTATACTCTCCTCCCTCTTGTTTTAATAAATTTCTGTAAGTTGTACACCCTTCTGTCATATTCTTTTTCTCATAATGTGTGTGTTTGTGTGTGTCTACATGTGTGTGAAACACAAGCAAAATGTCAGGAATCGGCAAAAAAAATACATTGCCAATTCTCTTAGAACACTAATAAAAAAATTTAAGTAGAACTCTAAAGGAATGAACCCCACCAGTAGCAATCTATATATACTAGAAAAACTCAGTAAATACATAAAAACTGTGTTATACTTAGAAAAGACATTCTTATCATTTCCAGTTCAGGCAAAACATGCTGGGCTTCTGGGTTGAGGTCCGAGGCCCATATTGTATGGGAAAACCTGCCTGTTCTATTTTCCATTCTGCAGCTAGATTAGCCTGTAGCCAATATTCAAGCTTATAAGGATCCTTGCCCTCTCCAAAAGTCTTGTTCACACAGGGTATCAAGGGAAGTGGAGCGGTGCCAGCTAGCCCCACCCATGGAGTTTTGGCCATCCGGGGCACACTATGGCAGGGTGGGGCTAGCCGGCAACGATTCCCACCCATGCACTGATAACAACACGTTGAGTGAAACACCCTACTCCCAAATGGCATTGGGCTAATGATACCTTCTCTGTTCTCATCCCAGCTTTCTGACTGGTGGCTGAAAACCGCATATCTAGAGTATCGGCTGCCTGTGGTGGTACATTCCAGTCCTGGAGTAGTTTTGCCCAAACAGGATTTTCTGGATCGGCAAGGGCAGCTAAGGTAATTGTGACCACATTGGATGTTCAGGTTCCAAGATGTGTTTGAAAATAGGATGCTGATTTAATTATGCATTGTGAACTCTTATCACAGAATACCAGCTACTGAAAGGTAACGGTGGTAGTAAGGCTCCATGCCCTGCTTTTGGGCTCCCTGAAAGATGCTGGTTGGCAAACACAGAATTTTGGGCTGGGATTCCTGTGATTTTAGCTGGGATTCCTATATTGCAAGGGGTTCACCTAGATGACCCTTTGGATCCCTTCAAACTCTACAGTTCTATGATTCTGTGGTTTACTCAGCTGGTCTCTTCCTTAATGTGGCCTCAGTTTAAAGTTTGGAAGCCAACACTGTTCCTATCTTTAACCAAGAACCCCCCGCAGCATACATTTGAAGCTGTATCCTACCACTTTAAACAGTTGTAGTTTCATCCAAGGAATCATGGAAACTGTGGTTTGTTCAGGATGCTGAGAGTTGTTAGCATGAAGCTTCATGGAGGATGATCAGCTTGTCTGCAGAAAGCAGGTACACTCCAGAGGTGAGACATGGGTGGCACTGTGGTCTAAACCACTGAGCCTCTTGGGCTTGCCAATTAGAAGGTCAGCAGTTCAAATCCCCGCGACAGGGTGAGGTCCCGTTGCTCTGTCCCAGCACCTGCCAACACAGGCCACCCAAAGCGACATACCAGAAAAACCCACCACATACATACATTAAAACCAGGATGGGTGGGTAGTGGGGAAAACACATTAAAAACCACTCCTTGCACTCTAAAAGGCCATAGGTAGTTAACAGCCAAAGGCCTAGTTAAAAAGCAGTGATTTTGCCTGGCACCTGAAGATATGGCGCCAGGTGAGCCACCTATGGAGGAGGCACACAAAGAAGGGGTTCAGATGACGGTTACAAGGACTGGGTCAGTTCATATGGGGAGACATAGTCTGTAAGGTATGGGGTCCTGAACCACATGAGGCTTTATAGGTCAAAACCAGCACTTGGGCCAGGAAACTAATTGGTAGCCAGCGCAGCCAGGTCAGGATTGGTGTTATATGCTCAAAACATCCTGCCCTGGTGAGCAACCTGGCGACCGAATTATGCACCAGCTGAAGTTTCCGAACTGTCTTTAAAGGCAGTTCCGGGTATAACACAATGTACTTTAAATATCACATACACCTCTGCCCGGCTGCTTTGCAATCCCATATAAATGTTCATCTATGCATGTGCACACAGACACACACACACACACACACACACTCATTTCCTTTTTATTTTTGGCACACACTATCACACTTTTTGGGGCTGGGTGCACAGACTTAACTTTGCAGATTCAGTGTCAAGGGGAAGGGAAACCTGAGCTCACAGTCTGTGGAGGTGGAATGTTTCAGGGTGTAGATGAAAGTGCGGGAGCAATTAACCAAAGGTGAGACTGGAATGAAATGCAACAGGGCAGCTTCTCTGGGTGTAGCAGGATGGAATATATATTTAATTGCACCTTTGCCCCAGGGATCTGTGTTGTCCTTTCCCTGTAAGGACGCCTTGACCTTTGTACAGGATCACCTTTCCCACACTTCCCCCATCAGCCTCTGTTCACCTTTCATCTTTTCTCCTGCTGTGTTTATAAATACTGCCCAATCAGAGAAAAGAGCAAGGACCAGTGGAATAAAAGATCCTCTGCCTCTTTGTGTTGACACTCCAGTGTCTGAGGCTGCCTGTCCTGGGTAAATCTGCCCCCAGGGTTCAGCCCCAGAACGTACTGAACCCTGATGCTCAATCCCAAATAAATTAATGAAGAGAGGAGCAGTGATACTGTACTTAAACAAAAATCTGTAGATGTTTAGCCCAAATGGCATATTGTGTTTATTTGAAAGTAAGTAAAGCTTGACCTCTCAGTCTTAGGCCTTTCTGCTTGTAAGTAAGTCCTGGCTGAGTTCAGTGGTGATTTGTTTGCTAGTTCAGAACTCTTTCCACCTGCAGGATAGGTGTTGCAATTCAGCAGGTTATTGAGGTAACCCAGGTGGCTGTGGATGTTGCTGCTTTTGATTGCGTCAGTGAAGGCAGTTGATAGTCCTAAAACCAGGTGTGGCAAACATCTGGGCTGGGGGCCAAATTTGGCCCTCCAAATCTCTTTGTGAGGCCCTTGAGACTCCCCCTCAGCCACACACACCCCTCCAGGCTGCTACTCTCTCCTCCCCACACCCCTTGAGTGCAGCTGCTTACCTGGAATGTGTTGCAGAACTGTCACAATGCCTTTCTTATTCCTGGATGGAGGGTGGAGGGATGTTATTTGTGTGTGTATTCTGGGTTGTGTATGTATTCTGGGTTGGGTTCAGCTACATTTCATTTGTGGTAGGCACATGCAAATTAATTTCTGTCAACTTTTGTGGGTCTTATCTAAGTATGGCGTTGGATATAGCCTTCTGACTTTATTGTGGCTAGAACATAGTCTCCTGGAAAAAAAACAGTCACATCTGTTGCACTGCCCACGTTTTTCTCTCGCTCCACCCACCCCCAGCATGTGGCCCCTGGAAGGTAACCCATGGCAGAATGTGGCCCTCTGGTTGAAAATGGCTCCTGTTCTCTCTTTTTTGTACCTATATCTTATATTCTAATAAAAAATAAATGGATTCAAACTCTTAGTAAATATGTTGATAGCTTTTTAAAGTTGCCTCTTTTGCTAAAGAGTAATAGTTTTATCTGTTAAGATAATTGCCCTGCATTTTTGTAGATCCTCTCAGGTAAGGCTCCTTGGATTTTTTCTTTTCTTTAAATGTTATTTCATTGTAGGAATTCGGAGAGGAAACCACCGTGTGTGTGCGCACACGCGCACACACGTGTGTGTTTGCGGGGGAGGTGCATTTTCATCAGAAAGAAATCTAAACTGAACCATGCTGGGTTTTTACATAGAATCACAGAATTGTAGAGTTATAAGAGACCCCAAGGGTCATCTAGTCGAACCCCCAGCAATGCAGGACTCTCAACTCCAACTTACAGATAGCCATTCAACCCCTGCTTAAAATCCTCCAAGGAAGGAGATCCCCCCACCTCTCTTGGGAATCTGCTCCACTGTCGAACAGCTCTTACATGTGGGGAGTTGTGTCACTCCATCCCCACTGACCATCATGCAGCTGTGTTCAGACATGCAGCAGGCACACGCACCCAACAGGACCTGAAAAATGGGACAGTTTTATCGTGTGAGTCAACGGAATGTATAAACTAGACTGGGATTCCAGGTGTTTTTAAGTATAAGGCCGCTGGCTGAGGATCTGCATAAGGTAAGAGCTCTTGCACTCCTGTTGTTTAATCTGTGTTACATCTCCATTTCCCCACTGCTTTCTGCTTTTTGCAGGTTTGCTGCGAAGCTGATTGAGGGGGCTTTGGACTTCAAAACCATGATTGACAAGTGAGTTGCCTCTTCTTTCCCACCCACTCTCCCAGTGGTTCACTCCCTCCTCTCCTTTTCCTTTCCTTCTGTGCCCTTTAGATTGTAAGTCTGAGGGTAGAGGCTGTCTTATAACTAATCACCATCAGCCACCCTGGGAGCTGTTTTTTGGCTGAAGAGCGCTGGGTCACGACGTTTTAAATAAATATATGTTCGTATTGCAGTATCTGTATGCATGATGCTTAGGTACAAAAGGGCAGATCTCTGCCCCACAATTCAAACTCCTGCATGAGAGTAAACAACAAAAGAAAACAGGATAGCAATACACTGTTATTTTCAGTAGTACGTATTTCAGCTCTGTTAGGGTTTTAGTCTTAATCTAATTGACTACAGGCAAGACTTAATTCTGAATATATCAGGAGTATTCAAATCCTCCCTCAGCCATGTAGTTCACTGGATGTGGCCTTGGGCCAGTCACTGCCTCTCAGCAGCAGGTGGACTTTGGTAATCTTTTGTAACATGGTGCCCTTTGCGAGGGGGTGGACTTTGGTAATCTTTTGTAACATGGTGCCCTTTGTCAAAACAAAATAAAAAAATTCCTTCCAGTAGCACCTTAAAGACCAACTAAGTTAGTTCTTGGTATGAGCTTTCGTGTGCATGCACACTTCTTCAGATACCTTTTCGTGCATGCACACGAAAGCTCATACCAAGAACTAACTTAGTTGGTCTTTAAGGTGCTACTGGAAGGAATTTTTTTATTTTGTTTTGACTATGGCAGACCAACACGGCTACCTATCTGTAAATGGTGCCCTTTGCGAGGGCAAAATTTGGCACCTCCAAATGGATCTTCTCAGTTACGGATTTTGTGCCCCCTCGACTTGGCACCCTGCCTGCACCGCCCTAAATTTGGTGCTGCTCTCAGCCTAACCTCCCTCACAAGGTTGTTGTGGGAATTACATGAGGAGGGGAAGAACCATGTAGTTCACCTTGAGCGCCTTGGAGAAAAAGATGGGGGGGGGGGGAATGCAATAAATAATCCCCCTGCCTGTCTTATACACACCAAGGCTTGTTCACACGTTACACAGAACATGGGTACACAATGTCTCCACGTAGGTACAGGTTTTTGTGCAAAAGAGGGTACACTTGTTGAATTGTGCAGCTCAACTGTTTGTGGACACAGATTGTACACTTGCTGAATGTAACATGTGAACACTCCTGCAGACAGACAGACACACACACACACACACCTTTGTCTGATCTGTTGAAATTTGAAACGGCCTCCTTGAGTCAATTGCCCTGATTTCAAAAACAGAGCCATAGTGATGTTTTTTTCTTGACCCGAGTTCCCCATCCCTGCGACAAAACTGACTGTTTGATTGTGGAACTGTGCCTGGCGCCATAAAACAGCCTCCCTCGAAGGCCGTCCGACAGCAGCTTTGTACAGGGAGGTTTTCAGTGTTTCAGGTTATTTATGTTTTGATATTTTGGTGGAAGCTGTGCAGACCAGAGTGGCTGGGGCAACCCAGTCAGACAGACAGCATATCATCATCATCATCAACAACAACAACAATTTTGAATCTTTCTCTTCATTGTTCCTTGACCAGTGAGACACTTCCTGTGGAATACCTGGGTGGGAAACCCCTCTGCATGAACCAATACTACCAAATCCTCTCTTCCTGCCGTATCCCTGGCCCCAAACGGGACTCTGTTGTGAATTACGCAAAAGGAAAGAAGCCTTCAACGCATATCACTGTAGTCCACAACTTCCAGGTATGCAGGCAGCTCTCAGTTAATTTGAAGTTTGGGGACTAGACCACATGTTCCTTTTTTCTTCACATTCCCTGTGCCATCTCTGTATAAAGGTGGGGTAGGCATAGGGTTGCTGGAGGGTTTTGTTTAGTTCACATTTTTAAATAAGTTCACACAAGCAGCCTAATAAGCAGGTTGGAGTGCCCTTACTAGTTTCTGCACACATCTGAGTTTTGTGATGCACTTTACTACTCCAAAAACAATAATGAAAATAAGAATGCAAGAAGAGCCCTGATGAATGAGGCTAGTGGCCCATCTAGTCCAGCATCCTAGCAGTAGCAACATGATGCCCATTATGGGAAACTCGGTAGCAGGATTCAAGCACAAGAGCAACACTCTCCCTTCCTGTGGTTCCCAGCATTGCTGTCTCCAACCATAGAGGCAGAGAATAACCACCTGTGACTGGGAGCCATTGATATATGCAACAAATTTGTCTACTCTTTAAAGCCATCCAAGTTGGTGGCCATCTCTACCTTCACGTGGGAGAATATTCCATAGCGCAGCTTTATTTATTTACTACTTCTGCGCTTCATCTTAAGGTCCCAGGTTACAGCATTAAAACAAAATATTAAAAACAATTAAAAATAACTTACCTTCACATAAGTAAGGTGGGTCTTAAAACTGTACACCTCAAGTGTCAAAAGCCAGGGCAAAGAAAAGCATATTTATTCCATCATTTGCCGGAAGCTGTGTAATGAAGGTGCCAGGTGCACCTCTGATGGGAGGGAGTTCCACAGCTTAGGGGCTGCCACAGAGAAGGCCCTTCCTTGGGGCACTGACACTCCCAAGCCTTTAAGTTAAAAGGAACCACCAAGAGGGTCCCTCCTATTGATCTCAGCATCCAAGAGGGTCTGTAGGGAAGGAGGTGGTCTTTCAGATGCTTGGGAGTATGCACTGTGTGAAGGACTTCCTTTTATCTGTCCTCCAATATTCAGCTTCACTGGATGTCCTCAAGTTCAAGTGTAAGGGGGAAACGCGTCAGCCATTTGATGGACCAAGTTCAGCATTTTATGTGTGTGATCCTCACTTGCTCTATTTTGAATGAATGAATATGAGTGCCAGGCACCAGACTCTCCTCTCCTCTCCTCCCCTCTTCCCAGTTCTTTGAGCTGGATGTCTACAGCAGCGACGGCAGCCCCCTGACGACTGACCAGATATTTATTCAGCTGGAGAAGATCTGGAACACCTCCCTCCAAACCAACAAGGAGCCAATTGGGATCCTGACCACCAACCATCGCAACAGCTGGGCCAAGGCCTACAATAACCTCATCAAGGGTCAGTCTTTTGAAATGGTACCCGTGCCATTGAACTGGCTGCCTTACCCTTGTGGAAGGAGATGCCAGACTGGGGACGGGGAGTGTACCTCCCTAGCAGGTGGGGGTGAAGGTCGAAATTTGGCCCAGCCTCCTTCCCACTTCCCAGAACAATATGCAAGCCCAAAAACAGTCATCCTTGAAAACATGTCCATCTCAGGGTTTGTTGATGCAGTTCTCCAACTGCATAAGGTGGACAATAAAATATTTTTGTGGTTCCCCATGGCTCGGATGCAGGGTGCATATTCACCAGGAACTGGGCATTTAGTATTGTGGGCCTAATTTTATGCAGCTCCCTTCCAGTCAAGGTCAGACAGACCCTCTCTTCCTGTTGAACTTCCAACCCCTACTTTTTTTATTCCAATGGGCATTTTTGTTGAGGTTCAAATTTTTTCATTTCAGTGGATTTATATTGTTATATTGTATTTTTGTAAACCACGGAGAGATTCTTGTAGTCAAGTGGTATATAAATTGTTTAAATACAATAAATTTCTTAACCACCATTGGGTACCCAGGTGGATTAACACAATAAAAACAATTCCAACCTAGATTAGTTTGTTCTTTCTTGTATTTTATGTTGAAAAGTGTGTGTGTGTATGTGCGTACGCGCACACACACACACACAGTCCCAACCATAAAAATGTAAAAACAATCCCATATATAACCAATGATGCAGACATTTAAAAACAATTCCATATATAAAACTAGTTGAAAATAGCTCTGATACAGAGATGGACTGTAAAATGCATACACTAAAATGTGCACTAATAAGAGCTTGTTTTTTTAAATTATTTTAAAAAAGCATGCAGAATTGCATTGTATTAGGGGAATTTACTTGTAAAAAGAAAAAGTGTATATTAAGACAAAATTATAAACAGTTTTTGAATGCATGTAGAGAAATGTGTGGTAAAATGTTTTGCACCATTTCTGGTCCTTCCTGACATTTTTCTCCAGACAAAACCAACAAAGAGTCTGTGCGTTCAATTGAAAAGAGCATCTTCACTGTCTGCCTGGATGCACCAATGCCCCGTGTCTCAGACGATATCTACAGGAGCCGTGTGGCTGCCCAGATGTTGCACGGTGGGGGCAGTCGCTGGAACAGTGGGAACCGCTGGTTTGATAAAACGCTTCAGGTGGGTGCTGGGGTGTATGGCTAAAGTGCAATAGAATTATTTCCTATAGCAGTTTCATTCCTTCACTGAAGGTTTAAAACTCTGTTTTAGCTTCACTGTAGGAAGACAGCAGGAATGAATGAAGTTCCACCACTGAGACAACTCTTCCCTTAAATCACTCCCCTTCCATATCTATCTATCTATCTATCTATCTATCTATCTATCTATCTATCTATCTATCTATCTATCATCAAAGCTGTGTCAGGCTGAACTTTTTCTATAGTTTATTACTGTAGATCATGGCATAAATAAAGGTTGGCATAACATAATATGAGAAAAGATCCCCATTATCAGCTTCCTTGCCCCTCATCTCTGGCTTGTTCACCCATGCAGCCCTTCTCTCACTGTCTCAAAAATTGCTTTGCAGTTTATCGTGGCCGAGGATGGCTCCTGTGGTTTGGTGTACGAACATGCTCCCTCGGAGGGTCCCCCTATTGTCGCCCTACTAGATCATGTTGTGAACTATACGTAAGTTTCTGTTGTTTCTCTGTGAATGTGATCCTTTCTCCTCCTGGGAATGTAAGTGGCTGTGCCCATGATGGATTGTTCATGATAATACTTACCTTTTATATCATGGGTTCCCAGTGGTCTGCAAGCTGCATTCAGGTGGTCCACCGCATACTTGTGGATTTCTAGGCAAAGACAGGAGACGGCACATGCATCACATTAAGTGTTCATATTCATTTTTAACTCTGGCTTTTGCTTCTGTTATGTCCAGTAAGCCCTTAACTTACATGGGGATTACGTTCCAGGAATCGCACCTGAAGCCAAAAGCGCATATAGCCTACCTACTTTCCACCCCCTTAATTTTTTTAATTGCCGAGCACATAAAGCTGAATGCACACAAGTTAAATGCATATAAGATGTGGGCTTACTGTACCAGTATCTCATCGCATTACAGTTTGGAATTCTATGGAATTCAAATTGCAGTAAACTGTGATGTATAAGAAATCAAAGAAGCAATAAATATACAATTAAAAATCATTCAGCATCTAGGATGTAGGCAGAAAAAAATAATTAAGAGGTCTGCCAGGACCCTCATCAGTTTTCAAGTGGTCCATGGGGGGGGGCGAGTTTGGGATCCACTGTTTTATATAATGCACATATATTACTTCATAGTAATTTTTTATAGCAGGGGTTGTATATATATATTTATATATTTATGGCCCAAGGGCCGCATTCATTTGTGGCCATTTGTTTGGGGGGCTCATGCCAGCAGTGGCTTTGGCCACCCCACAGCCACAGCCACACAAGCCTGCAGGAGACCTGCTGTATAAACTTACATGTACGAACGCCCACCAAGACTGTGCATAGCCTCCCATTCCTCATGTGTGCAGATGGGGATACACTCAACAGATGACCAGGCCTCTGGGCATGGTGGAAAGGTTTAAACCTTTTCACCCTCTCCAGCTCTGTGTTTATTTTATTTTTATTTTATAAATCTTTTTAAGCCATTACTCTCCATTTTTGTTAGATCTTGAGGGGGTGTTTTCAGAGGACCACTTCAGTCTCCAGGGCTGATGTTCACTACCCCTGCCTTACACCAGCCCTGTAAGGTGAATGAATATTATTCCCACAAATGGGCCTGCAGCAAAATGTTGCAGCATACACATAAAAACAGCTCTTCTGTTTATGGAGTGCCAGGGAGCCATACCATTTTCAGGATATTATAAGTTGTAAGGGGCATGAACATGAATGTTGTTCTCTCCCCCTACCTTCCATTGTCATACCATTAAAATCCCAATTAAAACCTAAATGCATAGGTAAACAGGACCATCTTTGCCTGGTGCCTAATATTGATGGTGCCAAGTGCACCTCACAGGGGAAGGCAATGCTCAGCCAGAGAGCCACCACTGATAAGACCTTGTTCTTTTTGCCACATTCCACGCCTCCCTTGGAGGGGGCACATGAAGCAGGGCCTTATGCATCCAGGATCCTGTTCTTTGCTGTGTTGTATAGGATGTGATGCTCATAACTGAAAACACCACCTTCTGTTCTTAACATCTCTTTGGTGGTTGTTCTTTGGTAGAAAGAAACCAGAATTGGTGAGATCTCCCATGGTTCCCTTGCCGATGCCTAAGAAACTCCGGTTTAACATCACCCCAGAAGTGAAGAATGATATCGAGAAAGCGAAACAGAACCTTAACATGTGAGTTATCCATGGGGCACAATAGGAGTTTTCCAGAGGAGACAGGTTCAGGAATGAACAAGAGGAAAAAGACTTCCCCAGAGTCATGCCAACACAGGATGGAGACTGGCTATCTCAGCTTCCACTTAAAGCAAATATGAAGAGGGGGGAATCAAGTTTCTAGTTCCTGTGAGGGGCTGTTTAGAATCTTGAAGATCTTTTCATTGGGCTCAGAGTAATTATCTTTTTTGTTGCTGTTGCATGCGGTAGCACAGACGTGGGGCAGAAAGAAGTAATCTGCAGTCTCTTAAAGGGCCGGTCATTCTCCTAGTCCTCTTAAGTTAAATGTGTAGCAGGCAGGAAGCATTGGAGCAGTAGCTGATGGAAATACCAGCAGGGATATTGCCAGAAACATCTAGCTCTCCAGCCTATTGATAAACATCTCAAGAAAGCACGTCTTCCTCTGTCCTTCTGCAGCCTGGTGCAAGACTTGGATATCAGTGCAACTGTCTTCCACCAGTTTGGGAAGAATTTCCCCAAGTCAGAAAAGATCAGTCCAGATGCTTTTATCCAGATTGCTTTGCAGCTGGCCTACTACAGGTAGGTGACAGGGAAGGGGAAGGGGACAGGTGCTCTACTTTACTTTCTAGTAGCAATCAGAACATTCACAACAACTTTCTTGGGTCTGCTTGACAGTTCATGCAGTCTGAACATACTGAAACCAGGGTTAGGGAAAAAATTTCAGCCCAAAGGCTGCATTCCTTCCGGGAGGCCGCATGCTGGGGGGAAAGTGGGAGAGCGACAAATGATAGGTTTACCTTAGTGTAGTACTTAGTGTAATAGTGTAGTGTAACACACTAATTACCCTCTAACAAGGCAAGCAAGGACTGTTATCAGATGTCAAGGACACATTCTAGGCACATCAGAACTCATGGGTAGTGCAAAGCAAGGCATTGGGTGTGGTCTGGGGAGAATACCAAGGGCCAGAGAGAGAGGGCTGGAGGGCTACTTTCCTGGCCTAGAGCCAGCAGGTTCCAAATTCCATAGAGGAATGTTTTTCCAATTTCTGAGGCATCCTTCGGTCCCACACCCCAAGGCATTCAGTTTTAAATTCAGGAGGGGTTCCTTCCTATAGGAGGAACTCGCCTCCTGTGTCCCTGCAAGGTGCACTGCTTTGGAAGGAGCAGGGGTTCATTCAGAGATGCGACAGGCAGCTGCAGAGGCCCAAAGGTTCTGTGACACTCCTTGCCCCCTGCAAAAAGAAAGGCACAAGAATAAGCGGTAATGATGTTTGAAAGGCCTCAAATTGAAACCTTCTTGAGAACTTCCAGCAAAGGAGACTAATAGGACCCCAGTAATTGTGGGGTATTCAAAAATACCTGTAAAAGGACCCTCTCTGACAGGCTGCTGTGAGAATAGGATGCTGGAACTAGATGGGTCCCCTTCGGCCTGATCTAGCAGGGCTCACCTGATGTGCGTTCTCTCAAATTCTTCAGAGAGTCATTTCTGATCTGCTGACTGTTTCTTCTGCTTGTTTTTTCTGTCAACCTCCTCCTAGGATGTATGGGGAGGCCTGTTCCACCTATGAGAGTGCCTCACTCCGGATGTTCCGCCTGGGCCGGACAGACACGATCCGTTCTGCCTCTGTAGATTCTCTCAAGTTTGTGCAAGCCATGGATGATTCTGGCAAGCAGGTGGGAAAAGCGGATTCCTTTGCTGCCCATATTGACCCTTAGATGGCTTCCCCCCTCCCCATGGAGAGCAAGAGGGAAGTTCCCCATTGCATGAGGGCCTTCAGCTCATGCAGCACTGGATGGAACCCAAACAGAACTTATAAAGCATGCTGGATCGAACCATTCAGAATGGTCTCTTATGAATAAAGGCTTCATGTGTTAAAAGAAGATCTGTCAGCCAGCCAGTGATAACACAGGTAGCAATTAGAACTACCATAGAGACTGTTGTCCTTGGCAACCAGAGCAGCCCAAATGTGATCATAGAGAGGAGAAGTCCTGCTTCATGGTTACCAAAAGAAGTGAAACCCCTAAGGGTGCAGCAGAGGCCCAGAAACTGTTCTGCTGGAACATACCTGTTCTCCTTGCTATTTTTATGAAAACAATGTTTCATATTCAGTATACCATATCTTTGTTTTTCATTGTAAGCTGCTTTGTATATTATATTAATAGAAAATTGAGATATGGCTATTAAAACTAAGAGAGGCTGCAATCCAAGCCCCACTTACCTGGAAGTAATTCAGTAGGTCCTACTTCTATGTAAAAATGGTTAGGATCGCACAATAAACATCTTTTATTCACCACATTTCAATCACCGAAACGATCTTAGCTTGAGATTGGCGATATGCAAGACAACAAGCAATGGGACAGCCCATGTTACTCAAAGACCATTTGAGCTTTAAAGGGTCTGGGGAGAGGTTTCCTGTGATGACCCTTTTTACTGGAAAAATAATACTCTTGATGAAGAACAGTCAGCACAGATGTGTGAAAAGTTACCTTGGCTACCAGGCCAAGTTCAGGGTGTTGCTGCTAACCTATAAGGTACTATACTGCTTAGGACCAGGTTACTGTACTTCAGAGGTTACTAGCAGGAGAAGCTCTCCTGTAGACCACAGTAACCTACTCGGTATATAAAGGATTATCCCTTTATATACCCAGTAGGTCACTGTGGTCTGCAGGAGAGCTTCTCCTGCTAGTTTAAAAGACCTCAGAAGCTTGCTGTGCAGTAACTCGGAGCAGGGCCTTCAGTGTGGTTGCCCCTGTTCTGTGGAATGAAATTCCTGACAATATATGACAGGTTCCCACTATCTGCTCATTCTGGGAACCATTTAAGATACTTTTTTTTCAACAAGCTTCCCCTAGCAGATGTTCTCATTTTGCTGGAGAAGAGTGGAAGAGTGAAGAAGAGCAGAAAGGAGAGTGTGCCCAGGCAGGGAGAAGGATAAATAGCTACACCCTCTTCCTGTCAGGGCACAAGGGGAGTGTTCTCACAGAGTTCTCCCTAGCAAATTTACAGGGACACTCTGCGAGCCTCAATCCTTTTGTGCACCTCTGCTGTGGGTATCCATTCTGTTTGTTTAAAAAATAAAAACCTTCAAAGTGGTTTTCCAAAAATAATAAAACAATAGAATTATCAGTAAGAAAAATGAACAATAATCTTAGACTCTGGAAAAGTTAAAATAACAATAGACTAAAAACAGTTTGAAACTTGCATTGACTTTCTAAATATCTTGGTAAAGGGACCCCTGACCATTAGGTACATTCATGACCAACTCTGGGGTTGCGGCGCTCATCTCACTTTATTGGCCGAGGGAGCCAGCGTACAGCTTTCAGGTCATGTGGCCAGCATGACTAAGCCGCTTCTGGAGAAGCAGAGCAGCGCACAGAAACACCGTTTACCTTCCCGCCGGAATGGTACATATTTATCTACTTGCACTTTGACGTGCTTTTGAACTGCTAGGTTGGCAGGAGCAGGGACCGAGCAACGGGAGCTCACCCCGCCGTGGGATTCAAACCACCGACCTTCTGATCGGCAAGTCCTAGGCTTTGTGGTTTAACCCACAGCACCACCCATGGCCCTCTAAATATCTTGGTAGGCGTGTCTAAACAAAAATGTTTTTAGCATGCACTGAAAAGAGTGCAGTGGAGGCACCTGCCTGATGTCAGTAGGCAGGGAGTTCCAAAGTTTAGGTGCTGCCACAATAGAAGATTGAGTTCTTACAAATGCAGAATGGAAAATAAATGGAAGAGTTGGAACTCTTGTTAGGCAGGTGGGCTATTGAAATGGAGTAGTTTTCAGCAGCTGTTCTTTCTCATTCCTCCCTCAGGACCTGGAGAAGGTGGAACTACTGAGACAAGCCACCCAGGCTCATCGTGCCTACACTGACATGGTAAGTTCCTATAATGCCCCATTTGCCTTAATGAGCCACCCTTCATTGATACAGAGCAGATTCTTTGGTGCTCCAATAGGTGCCTAGAAGGAAGAGTTTTCAGTGTGTCACAGCAGGAGTCTTGCCTGCTAGTGAGCTTGCAATTACTTCCATAAAACAAGAAAACAACAAAAGAGGTAGCCCTTGGATACCTCCTATGTGATCCATAAGGTGGGTGAGGATCCAGCTATATGCCCATTGCTGAGTGGACACCCAAACCAATTCACACATTGTTCAGGAGGTTGGTGCAGATCAGGACCAACTTTTACTGGATTCCCTTCATATCCCTACATGGTACCAAGTTATCCAGGAGAGAGCCTTCTCCCCTGCCCCAATTTAGACCAACTAGCCCACTTTAACTGTCAGAGAAAGCCCTTGTGGCCATGCCTGTCCTGCAGAAATCTGTCTGGTAGAGTCTACTCTGCAGTGGCACCCACCTCATGGAAGGCACCTGAATTCCACCAATTGCTGGAAATCTGTTGGCCCAGATAGCTCCCACCTGCTGATGTTTTACTATCCCTTTTTCAAAAATCTATTTAAAGTATTTACCAGGGTTCAAATTCCCCCACTTGGCCATGAAGATCCTCAGGTGACCTCTCAAGATTGTTGTGGGAATTAAACGAGGAGGGGGAGAACTACCTTAAGCTCCTTGGAGAAAGTATGGGATAAAAATGCAGTGCAGTAAAATAAAATAAAAAATAAAAAATTGGGTGTTATAGCTGTATCTGGCTGCAGAGAGAACATTGCTGCCCATTGTTTGTTGGTGTAGCTTTTTCTTTCAACCCTTTAGGCAATTAGAGGGGATGCAATAGATCGCCACCTCCTGGGGCTGAAGCTCCAGGCCATTGAGGACCTTGTCAGCATGCCTGAACTGTTTATGGATACTGCGTATGCTGTTGCCATGCACTTCAAGCTCTCCACCAGCCAGGTAAACAGCAGCTCGCCTGACTAATCAAGGAGGGGACATGTGGACTTGTTGAATTAAACTAAATAACCTTAGTTAGATTTTGAATAAAAGTGCAGCTAATTGTTACTGTTTTGAATTTTACTGTGTTATGATCTTTTGTGGGTTGTGCAAGCCGCTATTCTTAATGATTTTTATGGGGGGGGGGGGGTTCTGGTGGAACCAAGCGGGGTGGTGTCCTGAAAGAGCCTGGGGACCACTGATACAAATGAATATGTCTCCTCCCCCTCCTCTGTAGGTCCCCGCAAAGACTGACTGCGTAATGTGTTTCGGCCCAGTGGTCCCAGATGGCTACGGGATCTGCTACAACCCCATGGACGAACATATCAACTTTGCCATCTCGGCCTTCAACAGTTGCGCCGAAACAAATGCAGCCCGGATGGCACATTACCTAGAGAAGGCCCTCTTGGACATGCAGCTGCTCCTCAAATCGAACCCCAGGTCTAAACTTTAAAGGTGGGGGGAGTTGCGGTTTAAAGCCTTGGAGGCTCCAAAATCCAGACAGTTGCACAAAGGCTTCAGCTGCAGGGAGTGTCTTACATCCCTGATCTCCAAGGAGCGAGGCCTGTTTGTGGTTCTAGGACTGCTAGGCCAAAAAACAGACAAACTAAGCTAAAATAAAAATACGTTTGGTTTTTGTTTTGAAAGGAGCTTGGAACAGACAGACTTTATCCTGTGATCATGAAGTGCCTTATTGCTTCCCCAGAATTGGGGGGGATAGGTTTTTTTCTTGTCATACCTGCATTTTGTTTTTGCTGTGAAAACAAGAATATAGGAATGGCAGCCTGCTTCCCACCTCAGACAAGTCCAGAGGGCAGACAGGGAATTCCTGCTTCCCTGTAGACCAGGGGTAGTCAACCTTTTTTTACCTACCGCCCACTAATGCATCTTTCTTGATAGTAAAATTTCCTTACTGCCCACCAGTGCTCGATGGAAGGAAGATTCAGCTTGTGCTGTAGAACCTCCTCCCACCCACCTAGAATCCTGAAACGTCCACTAGTGGACGGCAGGGACCAGGTTGACAACCCCTGCTGTAGACACTGAGAAGGAACTGAAATTAACTTGAGGCCGCCTCTGGATCTGTCAGCAGCTGCGTTTCCTCATGGCCTCTTCATAGAATTATAGTTGGGAAGGATCATCCAGTCCAGCCCCCTGGGTTCGGTCCGGCAGCTCTGTGCCAATCCTGTGTGCTTGGGGTGGTTTGCTTTATGATGGGGAGGTTGGCTTCTCAAACCAAGGAAATATGGTCGCCTTTCTACTTTGCTGCTAGCTTGGAGAGGGGATCGTTGCAGTGTAGCTTTATCTGTTTTCTATGCCCTCAACACCCATCCACAGCTCAGATCTCCGTTTTGTGTTTGCTTGGGTGTTTTGGGAATCCATCAGGATGGGAGCACCCCCTGCTGTAACAGGTTCCTATCCCCTGCAGATCCACCCATTTTATTGTTTGATAATAAAGCACTCTTCGTTGTTGAAGAAGTAGGTGTTCTGGCCATTTTCACTGTAGACTGCCGACACCTCACCCCACCTGACACAGAAGTATGCGAAGATCAAGCAGTCTAAAGGATTTGCTGGGTCTTGGTAAAATCTACGAGAAACTGGTGAGAAGTCAAGTAGTCGGGGAGAAAGGATGGGGCCTGGCTAGAAGTAAGAATCTGCCAGGGGCGGGTGTCTCCAACCACCCTGTTCTATCCTCTCTCTTTTTGGAAACTCTTGATACTATGGCAGGGCTAGGAAACATGCAGCCCTCCAGATGACTTATAGCACCTTAGAGACAAAAATGTTTCATTATAATAAGAGATTTTTGTGGACTATGATCCATTTCAACTGCAGAAGATGCAGGTTAGCAAGCATTATGTACCCATTTGCACACAAACCACAAGCGCCTGCTTGCCAGTTTAGTCTTCCCCTACATCTGATTGAACTGTGGTCCAGGAAGCTTATGCCAAAATAAACATGTTAAATTTGTAATTGCTGAGATGACTTTTGTGGTTGTTACTTGATCTCTCAAATCTGGCTCAGGTGTGGAATTGGCACCAAACTTTTTGCCTTGATAAGATTTTTAGAACAGGCATGAGGAACCTGTGACCCTTTGGGTGTTTTTGGACAGCATGGCCAGGGGTGATGGGAGTTGAAAGTCCAACATCTTGGGGGGGAGGGGCACTTCCAGGTTGCCCATCCCTGTTTTTAAAGGCAAAATAGCAAGGCCAAACACAGGTCATATGCCAAGTTCTGAATGAATTTCTATCACTTTGGGCATGAGAAGAGAAACATTAGAGGCAGCAGCACAGAGTTGTGCTCTTAAAGGCTTAAGCCCACTCAAGACTGTATTGGATTTGTGCCGAAGAGATCTGCGTTGTTTCCCTTATAGAATACCATTTTCTGCTGTCAATGTGTTCAAGAGGCATCTTGGCGGTCATGAGGACTAGCCACTGGCTTTTATGGAGGTTGAGATTAAAGAAAATCCTCCTGTTTTACAAGTGCCTTATATTGCCCACTCCTAGGGAGAAAGGGAGATTGTGTTAATGTAGGACTGTTTACATGTTGCCATGTGTTTCCCCATTTTAAACTGTATTTGGTATGTTTGTTGTTTTAATGGTTTTAACCTCATCACTTCTTTGAAGCTTACAGTGCCTAGATTCAGGTGTTAAATATATTTTTTAAAAAAACCAACCCTGATATTTATACATCAGTGTTCTATGTAAAATTATTGAAAGTGGAGAGAGCATGAACAGAAGTCTAGGGTTTGAATCTTACCTTAGCCGTGAATGTCCCTGCAATCTTAGTACAGGCCTACCTGATGGGTTGTTCATTTCTAAGGATTGTCGAGATGTACTTTGAGCTCTCAAGAGCTACACAATTACATTTTGAATTGCCAAACAACTTAATGTATGCTGGTTTCCCATCACTTATGGTATTAAAAAGATAAAATCTTCATTGCCCAAGCTGTTCAGCAGTAGCTTCTAGCATACTGGAATGTTAGAACAGGTGCTTTCTCAAACCACTGCAGAATCTTTGGTGCATGTAATTTTATAATGCTTCTGATGAATGTTTGCATGATCTGCTTGTAAATTGTAATATATGTATGGATGGGCCTAAAAACGCTCACTGGTATTGTGTGTAAACTTAACCCAATTAAAACTGAAATTTTAAGCTGTTTGTTTCTGCATACTGGTACTGAAGATGGTGTGTTTTCTTCACTTGTGCATAGCAAAAAAGTGAAACATTACTGTAAATGCTTAGATTGTAGATGCATTATTAGACACAAAGAAAGCTAGCTTCCTCCTCTCTGTGCTGGCTGACAGAAGTAGCTCTTTCCAGGAACCATCAGCCACTCTATTCCCCTCTCACCATTGGGTTTTTTCATTCGCCTTCTGCCCCATTGTATCAGATCTGTTCCTCAAACTGACCCTTTTCTGTGTTTTTAAACATGCACTGTGTATAGGGTGCTTTTTCTACTTTGCAGCCCAGGGTGCCAAAGTCCATAAAGTTGACACAGGAAGTTGGAAACGACTTTTCTCTCACTTCTATGGATTTTTTTCAAGACTGAGATTAGCAGCGCTGGTCTTAAATCTTAGTCTGGAAAAGTTGAACAATTGAAAAGGAGAGGAGGAAAGAGCAGTGTCATTTTCATGGTCCCCTCTGGTTTCTATGTACTTGTTTAAGGATGTGGTTGCTCTCTTCTGAAAGGAGGCCAAAGTGGGTGGGGAGTGTGCAGAGGTTTTGTGGACACCAAGAGAGGTCATCATGGGGATTCTTTTAGCCCCATATATTTTCACTCCAATCCAGGAACAGGCTCCTGTGCATCAGAGTAGATTTCTCTAGGCACGTAATCCACCTAAAGTTAATTCAGTGGAAGCAATATAATGGGTACATAATCCTGCAATCAGCAGCACATATCCTACATGGCTCTACACAGCAGTAAATCCCAATGAGTTTCATGTGACTTACTCCCAGGTAAGAAACACAGCATTTCAGCCTACGTTTTGTTGAAAGCAATGTAAATTGGGTGTGCTCAACTCCCTGAAGGCTCATTGATTTCAAAGGGGAAGTAATTGTGATGTTTGTTTGGATCATGGCTGGCTGTATATATAGCTGGATGCATATTTTGATGGGTTTGAGGCAAACCTGTGGGCAAGGCACATGTCCTCAGGCTTCTACCAATGTGTGGAGGAGAGGTCTCTCCATATAGCTACACTTGTCAAACAAACACACTTGGCAACCCAAAAACGACCATAAAAACATTTTATTGAGTATTTAAAAGTTTGGGGGGAGGGCAACTTGGGGATAAATTTGAAACCACCAAGGGAATGAGTGATGCCTTGATGGTGCTTTCTTCTTTTGCATTTTAAACTACCAGTAAGAAAGTCTGCAGCAGTATTTTGGGGAAGGAAAAAAAGATTAGGGTAGAAAGTATAAAGGAAGGAAAATATAGGGTCACTGGTGAGGTTGGCTCTAAAATAATAAAACAATTAAAACAAAAAAAATTGTACAGGTATCTGAATAATAATAAAAAGATAGCCTTGAGTAGGGCTGGGTGATACCTGGTTTTAAACATTGTGATATATCACCAGCTAAACATCGCAATATACTGATACATCATGATGCCTGCAATATGGATGAATGCATGTAGAGGCATTGACTGGCTTCATGGTTTTTCCCGCACTGTGATTTTTGCATAGCGAACAAACACACATCATGATTCGCAATATATTGCCAGGTCAAAAATTATGAAACCAGTATCACGATACAGTGGCAGCCCAGGTTACAAACACTTCAGAAATAGTACCTCGGGTTAAGAACTTTGGTCAGGATGAGGACAGAAATTGAGCAGCGCGGTGCGGCGGCAGTGGGAGGCCCCATTAGCTAAAGTGGTACCTCAGGTTAAGAACAGTTTCAGGTTAAGAAAGGACCTCCGGAACAAATTGAGTTCTTAACCTGAGGTACCACTGTATAGACTTCAAAGCTGTTTTGGCTGACATATCGCCTAGCCCTAACACACATCATAATTCGCAATATATTGCCAGGTCAAAAATGATGAAACCAATATCACAATACGGACTTCAAATTGGTTTTGGATGACATATTGATATATCACCCAGCCCTACTATTGAGTTTTTGTATTGTGCTGACACAGTGCAGAAACATCACTAGTGTAGTTTTCTTAAAATCAATACAAAGTGCAGTTGGGATTGGCCCAGATGCCCCTGAACAGTCATGATAAAGTTTTAAACTAACAGAAAGAAGGCTCCCCCTGTTTTCCGCTCCAGTGATCCACGTTTCTCAACTCCTGCCAAAGGGAGATGAATCAGCTGCCTTCCAAAACACTTGATCACAGGGTCCCCACCCCCTTTTCGCAAACCAGTTTTTATTTCAAAAGGAATAATAAATAGTGTGTACATTGCATGCTGCAAAAGGGGAAATCAATTTGTGGGGGGAGTCACAGACATATAATATTTTGACTCCCCCACCGACAAAACGCTAAATATATCCCCCCCTTTCCCTGTTTCAGACTTTTCAAAATTCACAGGTAAAACCAACCCAAAAGGGTGTCTTGCGCAGGCCCTGCTGAAATGAAGGGACAGGTGGGGGGGGAGGGGGGAGAGAAGGCGCATTGGAGTTCTCTCCCTCCAGCAATTCTGTTTGCATCAGCGGAGTCTGCGCAAGAGACGTGCAATGGCCGAGTGAGGGGAAGGGGTTGTTCCCACCCTCCCGGTCAGATGCTGTGCAGCTGCGGTATATAAATGGGTGGCTGGTTCCTGAATGGTCCTCGGCATGCAGCAGAGTGTGGATCCGGCTAGCTGGAAAAGGCCTCTGGTCTTCAGGGTGTGGTGGTCCCTGCCTCCGTTCCTTTTGGTCCATCTCTTAACAGGCTCCTTCCTTCACTTCCAGCTCTGTACAGGTCTCTTTCTCTCTCTAATGCTGGCCCTTGCTTTTTTATTTTTATTTTTATTTTTTGTCTTACAGAATTCGTGCAGTCCAGTTCCTAACATCTCCCTTCCATATTCACTGGAGCTTTGTACCCAGCTTACGCTGTCGGTTCCTGCAATTTAAAAAGGAAGTGGGTTCAAATCTTATCAAGGTGCTTTTTGAGCCCTGCCCAGGCTTTTGATTTCAGAGGGCAGAGGGTGCACTTTGTGTGCAGAAGGCCATAGGTTCAGTCCCCAGCACCTCCCAGCTGGAAAGACTCAAGCCTACAACCAAGGAGTCAATAATAAAATCTAGTAACTCAAGAAGGGAAGAGATTTCTATAGAACAATCACACCCACATCGTACTTTTAAAGCACAATGATACTCCATAAGTCATGGCTTTCCCAAAGAATTCTGGGAGCTCTAGCTTGTTCAGGGTGTTCAGAATTGTTAGGAGACCCCCTATTCCTCAAGGAAATGTATCTCTCAGAAGGGAATAATGGTCTCCTCTCAGCAGCACCCTTCCCAACCCCAATCGTGCATGAAATCCTCACCTGGCTTCTGCTCTAGTCACTGTGTACTCGAACCATAATATATTTGGGATGAGACTGGTGTCTCTGATTAAGAAAAACTCTGATAATTGCCTGGAAGAAGTGGAAAGGTTTGGCAGAAAAAGGAGACGGGAGAGGGGGAGAAAATAAGGAGACAGAGAACATTAATTCAGCAAACTTATTTTTTGTAAAGTCTGTTAATTCTTGTAAGTGAATCAACATAGCAAAAAACAAGGCAGATTCTGAATGAAAGCATTTGATACACTTGGGATAGTTGATGGTCTAATTACATTTTGCTTAAGAATAAAAGAACAGTCACTCAGTCCCAGGTACCTTTCCCTCACTCTGACAAATATAAGGGATTTGCCAAATGACAGTGGTGACTTCCTTAAGGTCTTAATTCAGAGAGTGTATTAGAACCAAGCTATGTGCCAAGAATGGTTCTGGAACACAAACCATGACCTGAGCTTCTTTACGTTGTACGTAAACTATGGCTTACGGCTGCTTACCTGCTTTCATTTTTGTTCAGCCCCCAGATTTCCTCATGTGCCCATAGTATAGAAACCTTTGGAGGTGAAGAAATGGAGGTAACCATGGCTTGTCAATTCAGAGATCATCGAAAACAACACAGCACAAATCATGGCTGGCAACTGCACCTCCAACCATGGTTTCCAGTACTGATTTGTTTGCTGGTTGGTTGAATTTGACAAGCCATGGTTGGCAGACACCAAAACAAATATTCAACTATGGTTTGCTGTGATATTGAAACTGAGGTATTCATCGCTAAAGCAGAATCCGGACAGCAAGTGCTCAAAAATAAGCTTATTTTATTTACTCTCCTATGAGGCATCATGCATGACAATTAACTCTGCACTTAGCCACCTGAGTTTCCTTCTGTACTATATTCTCCCTGACATACTGGATTTCTATATGAAGGGACCCCAGCCCAACACACAAAGGAGCTTCTCCCACCCACTGCCCAATAAAACTCAAAGGATTTCTGACCTGCCTTTCAATTTAGAAAGATTCCAGAGCAGCAATTTGGTCTCAGGTGGGGGGGGGGAGGCAGAACAAATAAGGGGGACTTACCATGCAGCTATCCTTGGGAACAATGGTGTTAAGATCTCCTGTGTGAATGCAAACCAAACTATCGCCATGATGCTCCCCACAATCCCTCCATATACAACTTGGCTCCAGGAGTGGTACATCAGATAGACTCTGTGTGTGTTGCAACAGAATGAAAGCACATCAAAAAGAGAGCATACTAGGCAGCTGGTTACAGCACCACCGTCACCTTTTCTCAAAAGAGGGAAGCTCACAAAGACCCTGTTTACCCCTCACCTATCCCCGCTTCTCCCAAAGGATAGCCAATTCATTCCTTGGCTATCAGGGCCACCTTCCCATCCTGGTTCATGGTTAATCATACAGCTTGATGTGGTACATGAATGAGGCCAATAGTGGCTACCACTAACCACAGTTTGCCTCCAAACTGGAACTGGAAAGTCACAGTTCAAATCACTTTGTAGACAAAACTATGGTTACTGCTAAACAGGAAGTGGAGAAGAGAGCTGGGAGCACACCAGCAGAGCAGGGGAAGACAGCACATGAGTTTGAGGAACAGCACAGATGACAAAACTATGGGATTGACTTGTGCAGTCTGGGCTGGACCCAAGCTGAATAGTTAATGGAAAAAATACATCTTTTTTTAAATGGGCATTTCACTGCTTACTCAAAGTGGAATTGCACTTTGGAACAGAGGCAAAAAATGGGAGTCCAGTCTTGAGCTCCTGCCCCTCTCCTCCTTTACCACACAGAAGATAATTTGTTCTGATGTTGCAATGCTGAGCATTTCTCTGCCCTTCTAGTATCCACCAGTGATGGACAGCAAGAGAAAGATGCACAGCGTAGCAATGTCAGGCAAAAGGTCTACGAGATGTGCTATTGGCTTGATGCAGCAGGGCTCTTCTCATGCTAAGAGAAGAGATTAGAAATAAATATAATTTTAAAAAGCCACCCACCCACCATCAAAATACCCTGCTGCATATTTACTGAAACATTTATTTGAATAAAGACTTCTTGCATTGCTTCCAGGAACAACTGAAGCTTTTAAACCATTAATAATGAATGCATCAGTCCCAATAGCAAAACCAAGAGCT
Source organism: Podarcis erhardii (assembly GCF_964252035.2). Lineage (NCBI taxonomy): Eukaryota > Metazoa > Chordata > Lepidosauria > Squamata > Lacertidae > Podarcis > Podarcis erhardii. The sequence continues at coordinate 34,800,160 of NC_138504.1, forward strand.
GCCCCAAGAAAGCATCCAACAAAATGGAACTGACCTACCTACTATAGGAGACGAGAAAGGCCACGGTTAAGAGGCAGAGGGAGAGGAGATGTCTCCACAATAAGTCCAGGAACCTTGCATTGTTCGTTTGATGCATTCTGGGAGACAAAAATATTTAACTGAAATGACCTCTCACTAAACAAGCAAGGCATCAAAATCACAATCCAGCAAGCTCAGGCCCACATAGATACTTTAGAGCTTGCTCCTTTAAAAAAGAAAAAGCTTATCACACACCCGCCCTGCATCCTTCATTTTAAAAAACCCACATGGAACCTGATACTTGATTTTATGCAACACAGAAAAAAAATCCTAAGTTTCAGGGCCTGTTCACATATATATATTACTTTTACACCTAAAATGGCACCTTAAGGTAAATGTCTAAGATTTCAATGTGTGCCTGTGTGGCAAGTGCATGCATCATACAGGTACACCTTAATGTGTTTCAAGATTCTCTCACCTCTTTAAGGTCTAGACACTTGACTTTGATGGACCCCCCCCCAAAGTCAGCAGACTCTGTGCTTGTTGGATCAATTTCTTAAAACACTTTAATCAAAGGCAGAGTAAAAATAAAAATAATCCACTTAAAGCTTCACAAAGATTCCCTTTGTTCATTTAATACTGATTTCACACCATAAATCCAGCTTTTTGTTGCTTTTACGATGCCATTCCTACTCCCATTATCCCCAGCCAGCGAGACCAAAGGTGAGGGATGATGGAAGCTATAATCCAACAAACATCTGAAGGGCTGCAGGTTCCATATCCTTGATCTGAGAAGCAGCATTCGTGGCTGCATGCAAGAGATGGAAGGATGCCTCTAGGTAGAAGCGGCATTCCCTCATGAGAGGAAGGAGGGTGCCTCTTCTTAGATCAGGGATGGGGAACTTGCGGCTCTCCAGATATTGTGGGGACTCCCAACTCGCATCAGCCCCTGCAGCCAGCATGGCCAGTGGTCAGGGACAAAGGGAGCCTAATCTAACTGAATGGAAAAAGGAAGAGGCCACTGTAAATGGAGCCCCCTTTTCTGAGCTCTACATAAGCTTAAAAGCAAGGCTGGAACACCCTATCCACCAGCATCAAAAGGAAAAGGGATTATTCACCTTAAATAGAGGAAGAGAAAAGAGTAAATGGAGAAGAACCAGATGAACTGGGAATGGCTGGAAGGCATGGCGTACTTGGAAAAAACCGATGTGTGGATTTCTGAGGAGAAGGAAGAAGAAGCACAAATGTTAGTTGGACTGTAGGAGCATTGCTTGGCTCTCCTTCCCTGCGATCAAGAAGGGCCCGACTCCCCAAGAGTATATGTTTGGGTTAAATGTTGCCAGAGGATGTGGAGGAAGATGCTACCTCTTACCTGCTGGCTATAGAAAGCCCCAACCCCTTGAAGGAAGTGTTCTCCCAGCTGCCCCCAAAGCAGTTGAAGCAGTAAAGACGTTTTGCACTAAAGCAACTTGAACAGTTAAAAATGATCAGCGGAACTGCCACAGTTACAGGCACCGCATAAGACCTATTCTGCATTTGTAAGAATTCAATCTTTTAGCGTGGCAGCGCCCACACTTTGGAACTCCCTGCCTGGAGATATCAGGCAGGCTCCTTCACTGTATTGCTTTTGGCAGCAGCTCCATTTTTGTTTAGACAAGCCTACCCAGATATTCAGAAAGTCAATGCACGTCTTGATTTTTTTTAAAAAAATGTTTTTTTTACAAAAGTCTTAAATTATTATAATTTTTATGATTCTACTGTTTTATCTCTTTTTAGGCCACTTTGAGGTGTGTTTGTTAACAATACAAGTGGTGTATAAATCTTATTAAATACAGTAAATAAATGAATAAATAAAAATGTAAATATTTGGAAATAGATCCACTTTTATACTTTGTTACTACAGGGAAGATGGATGACGCACTCAATGCAATCTGATGGCAGAGAAGCAGCAGCAGCATTTCATTGTATGATAAAGTCTGCTTTGGTGATTAATGTGCTGCTATCTGCAAGCCCGCACCAATGATTTTTCTCAAAGTTTCCCGGTCAGCTGGTTGTTAGCTGGCTGCTTTCATTATTGAATTTTGCTGTTGATTGTAATGTGAAAAATATAAACATTTTTTAAAAAAGCAAAAACAAAATGTAGAGTTATTTTATCGTTCCATAAGCAAAGGCAGTGGATGAGAACTGCTACCCTCATTAACAATGCCCAGGTCTGTAGTCAGCTGCGCCCTTTCCCTGCCAGCAATACTCCACCTGCACAAGGACGAGGCTCCTGGATAATATTCTTTATTAGCCAATTCACACCTTCATTGAGCAAGAGGCCCCCCAAGAAAGAGATCTGCAAAAGGACAAAAAGGGATGTGTGATTTTTGAGATCAACTGGTTGTTGCACAGAGGATAATTTGTTTAGCTTGACTCTTCTAGGGATTTAGAAAGCATTATCATCCCACCTTTCCATTAAAAGCCAAATATCAAATTCATTAGGCTACTTCTGGTTTAAAATAAGCTCTATAAGCATCATAATAGAGTCCAATACCAAATAATTTGATTAAATAACATAAAAACATTATATATAAAGTTCAGCAGCAACTGTTTTGTTGTTGTTGTTAAAAAAAAATTCCCATGAAATAGATGGGCAAATATCTTCCTGCTTTTGGGATTTTGGTGCGCACCGACCCCTCTCACTCTCCAGGCTTCAGGAAGCTATTCGCTAGCCGTGGGAGACGCAGCTCTCCCACAGCTAGTGGAGAGCTTGCCTGCACCCAGAAGCTTGGGGCGCGCTGAGCTCAGCGCACCCCATGCTTCGGGCTTCACGCAGTGCTCCACTAGCCGTGGGAGAGCCGTGCGAAGTCACACGGCTCTCCCACGGCTAGCGGATAGCAGCCTGTTCTGGGGGCTGGGGTCGGGGGAAGCTCGGGCTCCCCCCGCCCCAGCCCCGCACCTGGGGGGGGGGAAATAATTCCCCCCCCCTTTATTTCCCCACCAAAAAACTAGGTGCGTCCTATGGGCCGGTGCATCCTATGGGGCGAAAAATACGGTAATTCGATTCAGAATGTTGATGCAAAGTGATCTCTGCCTTCTCAAATATTCAGCTAATGTGACTTCAAAGGGTGAACTGCATATTTCTCTAACTGCAAGTGGTTAAATTGGAAATGCAATGAATTCTAAACAATTGGTTGATTCAATTATATGATATGTGATATGCTATGATACGATTGAATGATATGAATGATTGATATGATATGATTTGTGAATATTAATTTCATTTAATACGCCCCAAAGTCCCATCAAGGTTTCTTTTGACATGTTCTCTTGGCCAATAAACAACTGCCAAAGGCATCAAATTGTTTTTAACCTTGCATCTGAGACTCACCAAGGTAGCCAATGTCCCTGGGATTCTGCAACCAGAGCGCCAACACAGGAGAAGAAACCCTCTCACCACCTGCCCAACCTTCAAAGCCAGGGGCAACTAAAGATGATGACCTCCAAAGGTGAGCAGGCACATATAGAACAGGGAGCCCTTCAGAAACCTTGTGCTCTATCCAATGTTTGTCCTATTCAAAGCAAACCCACTGGAATAAATGACTCCCAATAGCACTAGGGCTAGCTGTCAGCATTTGATTGGTTGATGGGCACTGAGAGCAAGTCCTGCTGGTGCCAAGGCACAATGAGATCCATGCTGACAGGAGTTGGGAGCTCAACCCCAAAATCTGGAGGGACAAAAGTTCCCTGTACCTGGTTTCTACAATTGTTCTTGTTATGCCTATTCCTCACTTCTGGCCAACAGCCAGGACCAGGTCATGCATGCACGAACATGTCAGCTGGTTCTTGCTCTTATTCCGTTGACTTGCCATGTTGCTGCAATATACCTACTGCTATCTCATTGGGTATATTTAGACAATTGATAGTTATGGATAACTATGACTGTTCACCACTAGCTGCTATAAAGGAGCGGGTTGGCGCTCCAGGTTGAATGGCTGCCCACTGGATGGCAACATACCTATGGCTCTCTCTCTTGCACTGCTTGAACCTTTGGCCTCACTGTAAAAAACACAGGTTGAAGTTTCTTCCCTCCTCTTCCATTCCAGTCAGGCTTTAAAAAAAATTGAGGAGAGGTGTGGCTCCCAGAGCTGGGGTTTTCCCACCCCTGCCTCACAGTGTCAAAGGGTCTTTCCTCTTTCTGCTGCAATAGAACTAAAGGCATCTATCCTTCTGGAACTCATCTATGAAGACAACTCCAACAAAACAAAAAAGTGGGAGGCATTTAAAGAAACCAGTGTGCATAAGCTTACAGGTGAGCTGATATTTAAGAAGGGCATGCATAAGAAATGGAAGAAAAAGAAAATCACAAAGGAAATCCCTGATGTATACATGAGTAGCCAACAGTTGCAGGGAGAAGGTCATGTTAATCTGGAATGAGCGCAGAGGAGGGCAACCAAGATGATCAAGGCTCTAGAAACCAAGTCTTATGAGGAATGGTTGAAGGAGCTGGGTATGTGTAGCCTGGGAAAGAGGAGACTGAGAGGAGATATGATAGCTATCTTTAAATATCTAAAGGGCTGTCCCATGAAAGATGGAGCATGCTTGTTTTCTCCTCTGGAGGGTAGGACCTGAACCAATGGATTCAAATTACAAGAAAGGACATTCCGATTAACATCAAAAAGAATTTTCTGTCAAGAAGAGTCAACTGTGGAATGAACTCCCTCAGAAGGTTGTGGACTCTCCTTCCTTAGAGGTTTTAAAGCAGAAGTTGGGTGGCCATCTGTAATGGATGCTTTATTTAGATTCCAGCACGACAGGAACTGGGTCTCTTCCAACTCTACAATTCTATTATTCTATTCAGTTACTGGGCACAACTGACAAGGTATTGTCAATACCACCTCTTTCCCTAGAGAGCCTCTAGGGTATTGAGATTGCCAGAGGAGGCCCTCTTGGTAGTTCCTCCACCCTCTTGGCAGCCCAGGAGAGGGCCTTGTCTGTGGCAGCCCCTAAATTGTGGAACTCCTTCCCTGCAGAGGTGCTTCTGGCACCGTCACAATACAGTTTCTGTTACATGCTGAAGGTGAGCCTCTTCAACGTGGCCTTTGACAAGAGGCATATTTTAAGGACCCACCCTATTTCTGTGCCTGTAATTTTGTTTTAAACTGTTTTTCATTCCGAATGTTAAACTGCTGCAACCCATCTTGGGACCTGATGGTGACAGTCAGGTAAGAAATTGAATTAATAATAGTTATAATTACAGATGTAAGAGAAAGGAAAGTCCTTCTTTGGAGGTCTTTAAGCAGAGGCTTGACAACCATATGTCAGGAGTGCTCTGATGGTGTTTCCTGCTTGGCAGGGGGTTGGACTCGATGGCCCTTGTGGTCTCTTCCAACTCTATGATTCTATGATTCATGGGATGGTCAAGGTGAAGGGAGTGATGGGGACAATTTCAGGAAAGGGGAAATGAGAGAAAGGAAAGCAGATGCTACCAGGCCCCAGCAGGAGATGTGAGTTCAGGAACACAAAAGGCTAGACCCAGATTTGGGGAGGGGGACAGAGAAGCAGGAGCAGGACTCACCGTGTGAAGCTCTCTCTTGAAAACAATGAGTGTGATGAATCCGAATATGATGAAAATTGGGCTCAGGCTTGCTTGGGCGAGAATAAATCCGGTGAAGTCACCTGGGGTAGTAGACAAAAAGAGATAAAACTTGCCCAAAAGGTAATCTTGCCTGGCTGTAAAGGTTGTTGTTTTTTTTACTTTCAAGTACGTGTGCAACTTATGGAACTAACCACAAGCAGGTGTGCTACAGGCCACGAAGTTTAACCGTCTTTAGACAACTATGTAATAGGAGTTGTGCTTTGAGGGGAGAAAGGCCCAAGGACCCTGGCTGTGTTGGACTTGAACTAAGGGGGACTCGAGTTCAAATCCCCACACAAGACTTGAAGCTTCTTTGGTGACTTTGCACCAGTGCTGCATTCCCTCCACCCTGACCTACCTCACAGGGATGCTGCGAGGATTAAAAACTTAGTAACACTGTACTTTATGAATAAGGCAATTAAAAAAGAGCGAGAGAGAACAAAAGAGAGGGAGCCCTAATGAACAGGTTCCTTCCAACTCCAGAGGAAACTATGAGGTTTACCGCAGCAGCATAGTCTAAATATGAAAAACAGAGCCTATAGATGAACAGCACCCAAACCACATCCTTCTTACCCAGACACCCGGCCGCCACCATTTCCTGTTGGATGTCTGCTTGTGGCAAAACCTTTGGTTGCATGATAACTTGGTACAGGATATCAGTTGCTTTAAAGGGCAATGATCTCAGGGTCATCAGTACAAAGCTTTCCATTCACAGAGGAACACAAGGCTGCCGGTTTGAAACTCGCCCTGGCAAAAGGCTTTTGGGGAGGCCCTGAAAGCCGTCCTCTCCCCCTTCACATCATCAGCCTCCCTCCACCTTGTCACCTGCTTGCTACATAAAAACTGTAAAGCTGGCCTGCCTTACAGGGCTGTTGTAAAGATATGAAAGCTTGGCCAACACATGAAGATTGCTGTAGCTGCATTCTTATACACCAGTAATGAGGAATCTATTACCCTCCAGATGATGGTGGACTACAACTCCCAACATCCCCAACTGTTGGCCATTGCTGGCTGGGGCTGGTGTGAATTGGGAGTTGAATGACATCTGGAGTGCCAAATTTTCTGCACCTCTGAGATATACTCACACAATTACCTGGAAGTTAGGTCCACCTAAACTCAATGGGAACTACTTTTGAGTAGAAACACCTCTTAAATGCATCAAAGGAATAGAGGAAGCTGTCCAGTACAGCATGAGACCATTGGTCCATCTTGTCCAGTATTGTGTTAACCAGAGTTTTCCAAACTGTGTTTTGTGACACGTTAGTGTGTTGCCAGCAGTGTGTAGGTATCTCACGTGAACGCTCCCCGTGCTCCTCCTGGGGCTGGAAAGGGGTTAGTTTAACCTCCGGTTTGCTAGTAAAACTGAATTACTGTGTTGCGAGATTATGCATGTCTAAAAAGTGTGGCACCAACATGAAACGTCTGGAAAGCTCTGGTCTAAACCATAGGGATGGGGAGTCTTTTTCAGTTTGAATGACACATTCTCTTCTGTGCAACCTTCCGAAGGCCATATTCCAGCGTTGGGCGGGGCCAGAGGCAAAAGTGGGTGGAGCAATGAAAGTGAATTTTACCTAGTCAGGGAATTGGGCTCCAATGACATATGGAGAGCCACAGATGTTCCCCATCCCTCTCCTAGAGAATAATCTAATTTAGCATGTTTTATTTTATCAGCATTTGGTAAACAAAACTAAAAACTTTGAAATTTGCCAAGCCTGGCCTGATGTTTCATTTGCAAACATCTGTTTGTTGCTACTAATGAACAAATGACAAGAAAGGAGATTCCTAAACATTAAGAAGAACTTTCTGACAGTAAGATCTGTTTGACAGGTGTTGGACACTCCTTCATTGGAAGTTTTTAAGCAGAGGTTAGACGGCCATCTATCACAGATGCTTTAGTTGAGATTTCTGCATTGCATGGGGTTGGACCAGATGACCCTCAGGGTCCCTTTCAACTCTATTCTATGAGCCTATGAGTTGTAAGACAAAAATCTAAAGAGTTCCAGGTTGGCCAAGGATGGAAAAAATTTGGGGAAATTGCCTAGTGCTTTATTTCTCCCCAGAAAGTATTGTTTTCGTACATTCATAGAATCACAGAACTGTAGAACTGAAAGTACCTCAACGGGTCATCTGGCAGAACTGTCAGAAAGTTATTCCTGATGTTTAGTTGGAATCTCCTTTCTTGTAACTTGAAGCCATTGGCCCATCATCCCCAGCCAGCACAGCCATTCTCCCAGCAGCAGTCTTATAATATGGAGGGCACCTGGTTGGTGAAGGCTGACCCAGGAAGATACTCACATTACAGTTTTGATAGCTTACCATTCAACTAATGGGAGCCTGGGGCTGATGTGAGTTGTTGTCCAAAGCACGGGGGCGGGGGGGCTGTCCAACTGCACGAGACTTTCTAACGGCCACCCTCTCACCTCTGCTTTTTTTAAAATTTGTGAGGAGTGGTCCAAGTTTGAACATCAGCAGGAAACAGACTAGAAGGGAATCCCAGGCATGTCATCAAATGCATTGTGGACTCAAAGAAAGTAATCTGATATTTTAAGGATATCTATTACATCATGCTCTCTGTCTGAAACATTTGGAGAGGTGCTGCCAGTAAGTGTAGACAATACTGAGCAAGATGGACAAATGGTCTGACACGGTATATGGCAACTTCCTATGTCCCTGTTTATATTCCTATGCCCCCCTCTGACACACAAAAATCCCTTTTATCCATAATCATCAGGATACTTTTATTTCTAGGGGAAGAGACATATCTATATCTTAAAACTCATGCTTTGCATGCAGAAGGTCCTAGGTTCAATATTCAACAGCATCTCAATATTCAACAGAGAGACTGTTTGAAACCCTGGAGAGCCACTGCCAGTCAGTGCAGGTAATACAAAGCTGGATCCAAAGCTAGATGGACCAATGATCTTTATTTTGTTTTCATGGATCATGCCTGTCTACTCTAGGGGCTCTAGAATGTACAACAGGCCGTGGGTCTTACAGAGCTAGCTAAAAATGTTTTCAGCACCAGAACCAGACAACAGGCATGGGATCAAGAGGGTTTTCATTTGCCCATGCAGCAGCATAAACAGAACATGAGTCTCAGTGAAAACACACAGACACACACCATTATTTCCGTACAAGGAAGCTGGCGCAGATGGCTCCGCAGCAGGGACCAATTAATTTAGCGAGCCAGAGCAGAAGATTCACGCTGCAGCTCCAGGATACAACAGGTGGCCTACAAGCAGACTCTGGCCCCAAGAAACACTCCTAAGGTCTCTGCTTGCTAATTGCCATCCTGGGGGACGACCCCATAGATGCCTCCTCCTGCCCTTAGGTGTTTGCATAATGCAGAACCTATGTACACATATATGGACAAACATGGGGGCAATGCTTCCCATCTACAAAGTGCATACTGAGCGCAGAACACAACATCAAAAAAAATAGGTTTTTGTTAACACTAGGGACAAGTTTCTATCCCTTAGGACAATAATTATGCCTAAATATAGCAAATGAAGCTGGTTTGCACAGTACAGTAAGCTGTGGCTTGGTGCTACATCTGAGAAGATGAATTGTGGTTTGGGATGCTGTTACACCCTCAGAACCTGCTGTTTGGGATGGGCCTCTGGGGGTTTCTCAGGGAAGGTGGCTGGAGAGGGGAACCATGTAAGCCATATCATGGTTTGGACACATGCCAATTTTCTCCAATGAATCCCGGGAACTGTAGTTTGTAAAGAGTGCTGGGAATTGTAGCTTTGTGGGAGGGTAAACTAAATTTCCCAGGACTCTTTTTGGGGGTGGGGGAGATGGTGTTTGGTATGTACACAGTCTAAATGAATCTTACCACAGATTGTGATCTGGTGCTTGATCTGAAGAAATCCACTGTAAGCCACTTCTTAGCCTTTGTTAACCAGAAGATTTGAACTGGATGGGCCTTTGGTCTCATCCAGCATGGTTCTTCTTACATTCTTATATTCTTTAGTTGCTGGCTAGGGCTGACGGAAGTCCAAAATATCTGGATGGCACCATGTTGGTGAAGGCAGTCTAAACCTCTCACCTTCAGAGCTCCCCAGAGACCTCCAAGAGACCCCTCCTCTCTGGAGAGGCTTTGGAAATGTCAGCAGGTGTACTTACTCTCAAGGCTCTCCACTGGCATGAGAGCTGGAACCTTGGGTGAAAGTTGAGATACTTAAACCACAAAATTCAATGCCACTTCTGTTACTTAAATTTAAGATTGTTCAAAAATAATAATAATTAATGCTATTAAACTCATTTACTTGTGCTCTTTTTTCAGATGTCAGCATTTTTCATCTTTTAAAAGTCATTCATTTTTAAAAAAAAAAATTGTTGACTGACTGAAAGTACAACAAGCTCTGATGGAACTGGCTGAGGTAACATCTTAATGAGGGGGAGGGTTGTAAAAAATATATATATATATAATAACCTCTAGGCTGGATTACTGCAACACATTACACATAGGGCTGCCTCTAAAGATGGTTTGGAAGTTTAAGCTGATGCAGAATTCAGCGGCCAAGTTGCTCAGTGGAGCAAGATGGTTTGAGCATATTACACTGATCCTGACCTGACTGCACTGGCTGACGTATAAAAGTCTTAAACAGCTCAGGACTGCAATACTTCAAGGATCGCCTCTCCCCCTATAAACTGTCAAAGACTCTGCGTTCATCATTTGAGGCCCTTCTTCATGTGAGGGTGGAAACATGAGAATGGGCCTTTTCTGCAGTAGCTCCCAGTTTCTGGAATGCTCTTCCCAGGGAGGCTTGACTGGTGCCTTCATTAGGCATAGATCTGGTGTAGAAAGTACAAAGTCAGTTTTTCATCATCCTGACTCGGCTTCTATCAGTTCATCAGCATCTGAACTCTGATGTGCTTAAAGAGGGGTCTGGCTTTCCCAGGCATGTAGCTCAGTGGCCAAGGGATGGAGCTGTCAACTAAGAATTTATTCAGCTACAAATTCCATAGACAGCCTTAAAATGAACACTCCCTTCTCCCTCAATCCTAATCCTTGTGTGTCTTAAAGCTGATTTTCCTTACAAGGCAGCTGTTTATGATTGCTAATATAGGCAAAGAGTTTGGGTGGTGTAAAGCAGGGGTGGTTAAAACCTGTGGTCATCCAGCTGTTAGTGGACTACAACTCCCATCATGCTTGGACCACTGGCCATGCTGACTAAGGGGCAGATGAGAGTTGGAGTGCAACAACAACCTGAGGGCCACAAGTTCTTCACCCCAGCCTAAGAAGTGGCATTATTTCCCGTTTTATGGGGAATGACTCTTCTAACACAACGTAAGAGTTGGCTCGATCAGGCCAATGGCCTAGCAAGTCTAGCAACCTGTTCTCATAGTATCTGTGGGACACCTGGAAAAAGGATTCGAGCACTCTCCCTTCCTGTGGTTTCTCTATCCACTTTCTCCATGCTATGCATAATTTTATAAACTTCTTTCATGTCTCCTCTTACTCATCTTTTTAGTTTAATATCTTAATAGAGGAGTCACTTGATCATTTTGGTAGCCCTTTTCTGAGGCAAGGCAACCAGGACCAGAATTGTACATAAGAGGCCTTATTCCATCTCTTAAACACAGTAGGGAATTCTGCTTCTTAACTCAGGAGTGAGGAACCTGTGACCCTCCAAATTATGTGAAATTCCAACCCCCATTATCCCTAGACTGACTGTTGCATTGGCTGGGGCTGGTGGAAGGTGGGAGTCCAACAATATTTGGAGGGTCATGGACTCACCATCACTGACCTACCTAAATAAAAGGCAGGTTCCATTTCAAACTTTGCCAGCCTGGTGCCTCAGAACTTTAAAACACCACAGACATACTGTGTGTTCACTATTTTCATAGACCTATTCCTTGAATTAGAAATAGTATCAAAGAAACCAGAAGCTCTCCAGATACAGTTACCAGCTTCTCTTACTCTCACACGCACTAGCATTCAAGTAGGAAACAAGCAGATGTGGCCAAGCACATGCCATATTACTTCCACTCACAAAAAGGCTTGTAATTGGATCTTGGTGCAAATCTGGCCTTAAGCCATTTTTCACTTTGATCCAGGAAAAGAATTTTTTGGGTGGTTAACTGGATCACTTGTTGGGTTGCCACTCATATAAATCAGAATGCCTTTCAGAGCACAGATGCTATATATCCATGCTGCATGACTCTTAAGTGGGTGTGAATGCAAAATGCACTGGATGTGGTGTGGGAGGCATATCCTAAGGATGTAAGCAAAAAAAAAAAAAAGTTTGGATCAGCTGTGCTCATCCAATTCATTCTGTAGTCCTTGATGCAGCAAATAGCATGAAAACCTGCTTACCTATGTGGCTCTCCTTACTCAGACTGGGGTAAATCTGCAGCTGATCAATCTGTTCATTAGAGATATGGGATCAAGGGATGGCTGGCAGCAACTGTCATTTCTGACCATTGGCAATGCTGCCTGGCGTTGATGAGAACCCTGCTAAATATTGCCGGCACCCATCTAGTCCAACATCCTGTTTTCACAGTGGCCAAACAGATGCCCCATGGGAATCCCATAAGCACAACCACAACTCACCCTTCTTGCAGTTTCCATTAAGAAGCATTCAGCAGCTTACTGGCTCCCACTGGCGTTATATACCCTGGGTTAGAAATATGAAGAGGATGCTGCCTATGATCATTTACTTCCATTTTCTTTGTATATAAGGAACAGCCCGATATCTCACCTGCTTTTGGGAAGTGGCCTCAACCAAGGCATTAACATTGGTCCAACTAGTTCACTATGGCTTACACAAGCTGGCAGCATGTCATCACAGCATCCCCAGGGTGGGATTGAACCTGGGACCTTCTGCATGCAAAGCAGCTGCTCTACTGCCGAACTATGCTTTTCAGAGTACATAAGGTGCGGCTTTGGAGATTTTTATCTCCTGCCCTGTATTCCGGCATGCAATCTTTATAAAAACTGAATCCAATAATTCCATTAGTTAATGGATGTGTGTGCAGGTGGGTGCGTGGGGGAATCAAAGGATGAGTTTGGGCTGGCCTGAAAGCCATACATTCTCTCACTCAGAAGCTCTGCCTCTCCCCACCCCCGTGCCAAAATCATGGGAATTGAGTGGGCTTTCTCAGCAGCACGCACACAACTCTAGAATACTCCTCTACAGTCAGCTTGCCAGGCGGAAAGAAATCCCAGTTTAATGCAGGAAGCACAAGGTAAGGGAGCCAAGTATCAGAAAGAGAGATAAATAATACATGTGATTCCCCCCCCCCTCATTACCACAATGCGTCTAACTCCCACAGTGCTTAGTGTCTGGAAATGAAAAAAACAAGAATACCAAGTTGCAGGTCTGCCTGGAAATACCACACCCTAGTATGGAAGCCTGGACACAAAGAGACATCTTTCGGTTGGTTACTCGGGGGAAATGCACTCCAAACCTTCTCAGAAGCACTTTCCACTATTTTAGGGTTGGGCTCTGGCACTTAAGAGAGCAAATGGCAGCACTAAGTCATGTCAGAATTTAAAGCCCTGAGTTACTGAAATATTCAGAGTTCAAATGAATAAATAAATAGGTCACAGGCTAGCAAGGTTGGGAGATCCAGTTACAAATGTACAAGTGGATCCTAACTCTGCCACCCAATGATCTTCTTCTGCTCCCTTAAAAACCCTCCCATCCTACATTGCTGTTCCCTATGCCTGGAACTCACTCCCAGAATGCCTCCCTCCTCCTCCTTCTCAAAGTCACCTCTTCCCTAAACTGAGACAACACACACATAGTCTAAGTCAGGTGTGAGGAACCTGTGGCCCTCCAGATGCTACTGAACGATAATTCTCATAATCCCTGGCATTGGCGGCTGGTGCTGATGGGAACTTTAGTAAGGCAACATCTGGAGAGGCAAAGCTTCCCCTGGCATTGCAACTCCATTCACTCCCATCTGTCCTTTGGTACATTTTGCTGGTACATGTAAAGTGTAAGTTTAGACTGCAAGTGGCTTGGGGCAGGGATTTCTCCCCCTACCCCTTGGTGTGTATGATGCAGATTTCTTACTGGTCATCCTGTCATTTTGTTACTTTAAAGCAGTTGAATTTAACCCTTTCCCTTCACTTAAAAAAATATGCTATCATGCCCCCATTGTGGTGGTGGTGGTGATACAGTTGCCTGTATTTTTATTTTGGTCATCAGGATGAATAGCAGTTTTTTGTGAGGAGGGGATTTAGATCAAGGAAACTAACTAACACATTCCTTTCATCATCCCAGTTCTGATCAAAATCAGAACATTCTGTAGCTGCTTTTAAAGTTTAAAAATTAAATGCCAGGCAAGAGATGGATCACAGAACTTGTAAAGCACAAACATTTTAGGCTTTGTTTTGAAAAGCGACATGCACACTAATACAGCCATATAAATTATTCTTTAAACAAGTCTCCTGAAATCAGCAGGAGAATCCCAATAAAATGTACAGTCAAATGAAGCTTTACAGATACATTACAAAATCAGTGGGGAGTCTCCTTTGCATGCAGAAGGTCCCAAGTTCAATCCTCAGCAGTATTCCCAGGTAGGGCTGTGAAAGATTCCTTGCCTGAAATCCTGGAGAGTAGCTTCTAGTCAGTACAGACCAGCATTTCTCAACCCTGGGTCCTCAGTTGGACTACAACACCCATCTTCCCTAGCTAGTAGGACTAGTGGTTAGGGATGATGAGTGTTGTAGTCCAACAACATCTGGGAACCCATGGTTGAGAAAGGGTGGTATAGACAATACTAGACCAATGATTTGACTCGGTATAAGGTAGCTCCCTATGTTCCTATTCAGGTGCTCTCTAGAGACATCCAGGTGTTCATAGCAGTGGTTAAGAGTGTTGGGATCTCACTGGGTGACCGTGGGCCAGTCATTATCTTTCAGTCAAACGACAACAATGCAGAGTTGTTCTGAGGGCAAAATTGATAAGATGGAAAAGATTCATGTATGCTGTCTTGAGTTCCTTGAAAAAGATATGTGGAAAAAATGTAAACAAAACAAAACAAAACACCAAACCCTAATCATCGGTGTAGCTAGCCACTTGGGCACCTGGTACGGTGTATGCGTCCTGCAGCCAGGGTCGGGGCGATCTGCCCATGGAAGTAGGGCAAGCTGCACGGAGTCTCTCCACCACCTTCCCCTCAGCTGTAGGGCAGCTGAGGGAGAGGCAGTGGGCAGATGTAAGCCCCACGCTGCCTGAAGCTGCCATTTCAGGCAGCGTGGAGACTGCAGGCACCCAAGCCACCATGTCACTCCCAGAAGAAACGTGTCGCTTGGGCATGCTGCAGGCCCCGTGGTTAGTGCCAGCCCATGTTTCATTAAGTTTCTTGACTGAACTAAAAAGTTTCGTGAGTCCTTTCTTTATCTCATATTTTTGTCACCCCCCTCAGTGATGACACCCGGGGCGACCCGCACCCACTGCGACCCCCTTCCTCAGCCACTGACCCTAATACAATTTTGCACCATTAGGGTTTATCCTGTTGATCATTTAGAAACCCATTATTCAGAGATAGTTTGCTTCTAAATGCCAATGGCTGCACGGTCACATGATGGGAGGCAGGAAAAGACTGGTGCTTTTGCACCCTGCCTGCAAGCTTCCTAGAAAAAAAGCATAACAGAGCATATGCTTAGCATGCAGACAATTCCAGGTATGAGCCCTCTTTCAAAATCAGGAGAGCTTCCTCAATTCAGTATGAGCAATATACTGAGCTAGATGGATCAAGGGTCTGACTCTGAATAACACAGCTTTGTATGTTATTTGGAAGGGACACAACTCAATAGCAGAGCACATCTTTAGCATGCAGAAGGTGCCAGCTTCCCACATGCAGCACCTTTAGTTAGTGCTGGGAGAAGAGTCCCTGGCTGAAACCCTCAAAAACTTCTCCTAGTCAGTGTAGACAGTTCTGAGCTAGACAAGACAATGATCTGAGTTATTATTTCAATCACCCCTTTGGACCAGATTCAACTACTCTGTTCTGCTCCTCCAGTGGTTCTCAAACTTTTTTCTCTGGGTCATACTTTCAGAATAAAAATTTGCTTGTGCTACACCAATATTTTTATTGATAAGAAATACATTGGAAAACAAAAAGAAACGAGTCCTAGCAATGCTTGATTAAAACATACAACACAACTACTTTATAATTTGATTGTGGGACATCCAGAAAGTATTAAAAAATGCAACTACATAAGAACAGAAATAATTCCCAAAATATAAACATGCCTTTTAATATGTACCTTACATATTTATACAAATTCAATGAGAGGTATGAGCTTGCTTTTGCCAAGTAATCTCATTTATATTATGTCTAATTTGAGACAAATAAACTCTCATCTCATCAACATAAAGAAACCTTTCTCTTTTCTGCTGTTTCTTATCTGTCAGTTGAAAATCCCCGTTCACAACAATATGTTGTGGAAAATGGTAGATGAATGGCCAACGCTCTTGAAAAGAGGCATGGATACTGTCTCTGGTTGTATATCTAAAAAAACATTTTGATGCTATATTATACGATACTATACTTAAATATTCTACACTGAAATGTTTAATTGATTGTCATTGAATCTTCCTGCCACACTTGCCACCCTCTCCTGTCACACCAGTATGGCACGCCACACCCTTTAAGAACTACTGCACTAGTGGAAATCAGTGAAGGGCTCTTGCTAGCTAGGTTCCCCCTCCTCTGGACCTCCCCCTGCATTGTGAAAACAATCACCTTAGCATTGTGTTGAATCCCACCCTTTATTTAAAAGCACAAAGACTATAATCTTATTTTATTTCGGAGGAAGGGCATTTGGCTTAGTGGTAGGAGCACCTGCTTTGCATGTGTAAGGTCTTGGCTTCAATCCTTAACAGCATCTCAAAGTAGTGTTCAGGAAAATACATTTCTGCCCTCCTCCCCACCTGAAACCCTGTAGAGCTGCTGCCCGTCAGTGTGGACAGCACTGCCCTAGAAAGAACAAAGGTCTGGCCCAATATAAGGCAGTGTTCTGTGTTCCAAGTGTGTTAGGAAAAGGATCTCTCCAGGAATGGGTCTGTGATCCTGCAAAAGTAGCATCTGGTAACTGGTGTGACAAAGAGGCATGTCAAA
Organism: Podarcis erhardii; assembly: GCF_964252035.2. NCBI lineage: Eukaryota > Metazoa > Chordata > Lepidosauria > Squamata > Lacertidae > Podarcis > Podarcis erhardii. The sequence continues at coordinate 34,816,883 of NC_138504.1, forward strand.
AGAAAACTTAACTCCAATAAAACAGAATAGATCTAGATCTAGATGGAACCGGCCAGGAAGAGGGAGGTGCCAATAGGGGATCGGAAGCGGGACCATAATAAATACAATAAATGTAAAGGTGATTTCCCCCCCTCCCCCAAACTCTGCACTCTTGGGACGAGAAATCCAAAGCAGAAAGGGTGCCGCGCATGCGCACTGAAGCCTCCGAAGTCCACTATCTCGCAAAGAGCGGCAGCCGAAGCGCGCATGCGCCGCCGCCCGGCTTCACAGCGCTGCTAGTCAATGGCTCACTATTTGGCAGCTCCCACCCGATCCCCTCAGGAACTCCCCGAAGCCCAAACCTCGCCTTTTTTCACGGATATGAATTGGGCGTAGGGCGAAAGGCCCACCCACAGCTGAGAGAAGAAAACAGGCTCCGCGAAGCGCCGGAGGCTGGAGGCTTTACCTTCTGGGTACTCGACGTGAGTGAGGGAAACCGACTTCCACGGAACAGAGACCGAGCACTCTCCTACCGCGGCCATCTTACCCGGATACCGGGCCGGGCCGCCACAGCCAATCGGGCGGCACACACGGGGCGGGGCGGCAAATGGGAGTGGGCGGAGGGGGAGACGCGCACGGCCAATAGCCGTGCCCCGCAGGTGAGGCACTGGCCAATCCGCGGGCACCGCAACGTACAGCAGCCCCGCCCACCCCGCTCTGAAGCGCGAGAACGAGTTGGGCAGGGGGAACTTCCAGAAGTCCAATCCTCGGCGGGGCCCAGGTAGAAGAGATGGCCAATGGCAGAGGAAGCGGGGGCGGGGCGGCGCCCGGGGATTGGATGGCCCTTCTCGCCAATCCTCTCCGACTCCTCCCCCGTCTGAGCCAATCAGTTCTTAGAGGGTGGATGGCGGGCTAGAGAGCGACTTGAGTGAGTGAGGTGTATTGTGGGTATTATCGTTACTCAAAAGTGGGGGGGGGGGGGGCTTCTCCACTGTACAACTAAGGGGCGCTAAAGGAATGGAGCTGAGACAGAGTTCTCCACTCTGACAGGGTTTGAAGGGGGGGGGCGGTCTTCTGCAACTGGGTTGCCACCTTTGTTCTCGCCAAATACGGGGGGGGGCTGTTGGGGGGCGATTTTTTTCCATCTGGCACCGAAGTGGCTTCAAAGCAATCCACTATAGTTTAATGCAGCCTAACAGGATGGCCTCTCTGGAATTTGTCGCGCACAACACAGACCAGTGTTAGAATAGAAACCGAGATATAAAAGCTAGGAGCTAAATGGCACTTAAAGCTAGGTTGTGGGCGCAACAACGGAATGTCTAGACGTCCTTTTTAATAGCAAGACTACAAAGCTGAAAATGAATGAACTGCAGCTAAAATATGTTCATTTTTCACATGGTCTACTCTAGTCCTTCCCCTGCCCACCCTCCTAATATTCTTAAGAGGGTCTCTTCTACAGTCTTCAGAGAGTAGATGGAAGTGGGGAGGCAGAACAAGGTCCTCCTTCCTTCCACTGCAGTTTTAATCTGAAATCTGGGGTACTGCGCCCAGAGCTCAGAAACTGCTCACACTAATGAAATTACCCGTCGCAAAATGTGCCTAAAACAGTTAAGAGTTTCGAACACTGACACAGACACATAAATATTTAAATTGGTGTTTGGTTATCCACAGCTTCAATACATGATGTTTCACACACCCTTTCAAACACATGCATTTGGAGAGGATCCCTAATTTGTCAGAAAGAAAAAAACCTGAAATACAGGACATAACTATCAATACTGTACAGAATGTAGCATTGGCAATCCTATCTGCAAGCATTTGATAAAAAATTGATGAAAAGATACCAAATATCTATAAAAAGTAATAGCTGGTTTTTTAGCCTCTAAGGTTCAAGTGTTTGAGTATCTCCAGCTTCTTGGATGCTATAAAAGCTGCCAGTCCCAATAAAGATGTTAGCATGTGTTGCAATTGTAAACATTGCTAATGTGCCATTTCCACTAAGCAATACTTTTATATTAAGGTAACGTGTAAAAATAAAAATCATTCTCATCTACTAATTGATCTAAGGATAATATTTTTTTCCATAATACAATTTCCCCCAGTTTTTAAAGTTGGATTTCCCCATAGGGTCAGTTTATTGTGGGAAAACTGATAGTTCTGCCCAGAAATAAACCAGGATTTGCAAGTTCTATTGGTGTCAGCAGCCTTGTCAAAAGATGCATTGCACCAGCTTCAAGATGGTCCTGAATTGACTGTTCCCCTGTAATGATGGATATCCCATAAATAAATAAAGATACAACCCAGGTGTTTATATATCCACCTTAGAAAAAGCCAAAGATACTGTCATCATACATAAACATAATGCAGTGAATGTAGCAGAGAGAAAAAGAAAGAAAGAAAGAAAGAAAGAAAGAAAGAAAGAAAGAAAGAAAGAAAGACTGGTCATGATCACCATGTGATTAAAAAAAGTTCATTGTACAGTATGCAATAAACTGAAATGATTCAAACAGCGCAAGGCAAGTAAACAAAACTATTCTCCAGATGATAAGACAAATTCTCCATCATTAAAACTCTTCATATTTTTTCAACCAATGGAAAATGTGTATGAATGACAGCTAAAGACTCCTTTTCCCCTCAGTTTTCTAGTATTTTCCCCATCTTTCAGGAGAATGTCAAACCCTGCTGAGTTCTATTGGATGCTCTGATGCCTGTTGTTGTTGTTGTTGTTGTTACAATGTATTATCTTCCCTTCACCCTAAGGTCCCAGGGCAGGTTATAGCAAATAAAACAACATGAATATTAAGATACGATATCACACAATATTAAAAACTGTTTAAAGCAACTTAAAATTACAAAAATCTGGTGGGTCCAAAAAAATATACCTCTCAAGTGTCAAAAGACACTTTCAGCATTTACTGAAAGCTGTATAATGAAGGTGCTATCAATATTGTGATTTCCAATTATTGTGGTCCAATAATAGTCAATTTTCACCAGCAAGCACTCTTTTATGCACTCACCCAGTAGTGAATTACATATTTGTATATAACAGGGTGTTTCAACAGCTCTCAAAGCCTTTTTCGGTGGCCCTTGACAACTAACCACACCCTCAGCCCTCCCGCTGCTTTGTGATTACGGCATGAAGGAGGGCTCTGACTGGCTCCTGGAATTCTCCTCTCTCCTTTCCAAAACCTAGTTAGCGCTTTCCCAGCTTTGGAAAGGAGGAGGGAAAACTAGGACCCTGTCAGAGATTCACACCTCCTTCCCAAAGCCCAGTGCCTCACTTGGTCAGCTTTTGGAAGGCAGCACAAGGGCTATGGGGATTGTCAAACTTTGGCCTCTCCCCACCCCTCACATGCAACAAGGCATTGTGCAGACCACAGGTTCCATGGTGCAGACCATGCGGTTCACTTGGCATGAAAAGTTGGACCGCCCAGGTATATAATTACATACTGTGACTGTTATGTATTGAAGTTCTCACCCTGGCCACCAGGGGTATTGTGCATATAGTTTTCACTCAGGTCTACGTCAGTTAATTTAGGCGGGAAACCCTGGGGTGGTGTTGTTACAATGTTGACAGCCAGCTGCCTATAAAAGCAGGCCAGCTGAGCTGTTCAGTTCAGTTCCGTTCCAGCTTACTATAAAGAACCAATTGGAGAAATCTCTGTGTCGTCTGCTTTGTCAACCCACTACTTAATAGTGACTTTGTTGTTTGCTTATAAAGGTAAAGGGACCCCTGACCATTAGGTCCAGTCGTGGCTGACTCTGGGATTGTGCGCTCGTCTCGCTCTATAGGTCGAGGGAGCCGGCGTTTGTTTGCAGACAGCTTCCAGGTCATGTGGCCAGCATGATTAAGCCGCTTCTGGCGAACCAGCGCAGCACACGGAAACGCTGTTTACCTTCCTGCTGGAGCGGTACCTATTTACTGTATTTTTCACTCTATAGGATGCACCGGACCATAGGTGCGGGAGAACGGGGGGGGGGGGGAATTCTCCCCATCTCTGCTCAGCACCCCTTCAGCTAAGCGGCAGGAGAAACGGAGCCCCTTCCATTTCTCCTCCCGCTTCGCTGAAGGGGTGCTGCGCAGAGAGGGAAAACTGTGCAGCGCCTCTCCAGCAAAGCGAAGCCTGGAGAGCAAGAGGGATCGGTGTGCACCGACCCCTCTCGCTCTCCAGGCTTCAGGTGGCTATCCTCAAGCCTTCGGAGCACAGTGGGAACTCCTGCTGCGCTCTGAAGGCTTGTGGATAGCTGCCTGAAGCCCCCAGAGTGCAGCAGGAGTTCACGCTGCACTCCGGGGGCTTCAGCGAAAGCAATGCGAAGCTTCCGGAGCGTGGGGGGTGCTCTTCCTCTGCACTTCGGAGGCTTCGTGTTGCTATCGCTGAAGCCAAGGAGTCAGCATTCGCTCCATAGGATGCACACACATTTCCCCTTCATTTTTGGAGGGGGGAAAGTGTGTCATATAGAGCGAAAAATATGGTATCTACTTGCACTTTGACATGCTTTTGAACTGCTAGGTTGGCAGGAGCAGGGACTGAGCAACAGGAGCTCACCCCATCGCAGGGATTCTAACCACTGACCTGATCGGCAAGCCCTGGGCTCTGTGGTTTAACCCACAGTACCACCCGCGTCCCTGTTTATACTTAAATACATATTTACTAATTTCATTCCTGTGGTTTTGTTTTGTTACTTGTATTGGGAACCCCCTTCTTGTTTTTTAAATGTATATAAACTTTAGTAAAGGTAAAGGTACCACTGCCCGTACGGGCCAGTCGTGTCCGACTCTAGGGTTGTGCGCACATCTCACTTAAGAGGCCGGGGGCCAGCACTGTCCGGAGACACTTCCGGGTCACATGGCCAGCGTGACAAAGCTGCATCTGGCGAGCCAGCGCAGCGCACGGAAACGCCGTTTACCTTCCCGCCAGTAAGCGGTCCCTATTTATCTACTTGCACCCGGGGGTGCTTTCGAACTGCTAGGTTGGCAGGCACTGGGACCGAAAGACGGGAGCGCACCCCGCCGCGGGGATTCGAATCGCCGACCTTTCGATCGGCAAGTTCTAGGCACTGAGGCTTTTACCCACAGTAGCAGTTGATTAAAACATGGGTGCAATACATTGCTGCTGCCGAGGGGCACAGACCTTCTGACTTATTGCAAACGTGAAGCTGGCCACTGCAGCTTGATGGCAGAGAGGCAAACAAGCAGCACGGGGCAGGGGGCAACCCAGGCAAGCTGTTTAATGTGGGGGTGCTTCACAGAGCGGTATGTCAAACTGCTCTGTGATGTTAAACCTTGCTGCAGAAAAGCCGTCTCTGAAGGGAAGGGTGGGGTGAGCAGCGAAAGGATCAGTCCCTGGTATATGCATGCTATGTATACACATGCATATATGGGTTTAATATTTTGTAGTTTTCCTCCTTTTAATTCCCTGATAATGCTATGCAAACACTGATTTCCATTCAGCTTTACCTTGTAATTACAACCTTGTGCCTTGTGACTCACTCTTCACCCACTCATACTACAACGTTGGCTGATGCTACCAGAGTATTGTTTTTTTTTTTTAAAAAAAGCTCTTTTTACAAGAGTGCTTTCCAGCTGCCTATTTATAAATACAGAAGTAGTGGCAGCTAACAATATGGCTTGTATCAATTTGGGCGGCTCTGTGTCAGAACACAAATGAACTGGGAATGATTAGGCAGCCGGAGGGTAAATAAATAACACTGCAGGCTTTGTTCATCCCACAAAGACCCTACATACTTCTAGTAAACCGGTAACAATTTGATGCAGAGATCTGATTTTTTTTTTTTTACAGGATTGCCACAGTGCGTAATTCCACACTTTCACACATGGGCCTGGAACTCCCACTGGAGGCAATAGTGGCCACCAACCAAGGTGGCTTTAAAAGTGAATTAGACAAATTCATGGAAGAAAGGGCTATTGAAGGCTACTAGTCATAATGGCTATGCACTGCCTCCACAATCTTCTTTTAAAGCCATCTGAGTTGCAGCAAGAATACTCATCGCAAAGTATTGGAAGACACAAGATTTACCCACTCTGGAAGAATGGCAGATGCAAGTGATAGACTATATGGAATTGGCAGAAATGACCGGCAGAATCCGAGACCTGGGAGAAGAGTCGGTGGAAGAGGACTGGAAGAAGTTCAAAGATTATCTTCAAAAACATTGTAAAATGTTTGAATGTTAAAATGATGTTGGATATAAAGTTAATATAGCATCAGTGACATAGTTAAAAGGAATATGCAAAAATGTTCTTAAGGAAAAGGGTGGAAAGACCAGAGTAAAATTATGTTGAAATTAAACAAAATGATATAAGGGAATAAGCTTTAAAGAATATGCAAAAATGGATTTAAAAGGAAAGGAAAAATAGGAGACATAATGGGTTGAAATGTATGATATTGAATAAGAGTTGAAAGAGGGCAAGGAATTGCTGAATTTGATTGTGTAAAGGGGAACACAGAAAAGGGAGATGTGAGGAAGTCAGGAAAGAGGGGCATAAAGATAATAAGTAAGAAACTAGATTTTCTTTGTTTTTTGGTTTTTTCTTAGTGTTTTCTTATGTTTTTTATTGTACCTTTCTGGTTTGTTGGATTGTGTTATTGTATAATGGCTTTTTTTCCCCCTCACTATTTTGTTGAATTGTTATTACATAAAACCTTAATAAATATCTATAAAAAAAAATAAAGCCATCTGAGTTGGTGGCCATCACTACCTCCTGTGGAAATGAGTTCCATAGTTTAACTATGTGCTATGTTAAGTACTTTATGTGTCCTGAATCTTCCACCAAAGATTCTGTTATGTGCTTAAGCCTTAATATATACTGTATGATAGTGAGAGGGAATTAGTTCATTTTCCTTCTCTCCGCTATCCTCTAGACTGACTCCCACAAGGGTCTCTCGCACCAGATCCATTCCCCCAGGATGCTCTCATACTATAATTACAGGCAAGGCAACAGATACCAGGTAGGAGGAGAGAAAAAGTCAATAACAAGATGATGATGAGGAATCCAAAAGAAGAGTTGTAGTGGTTAGATCTAGTTTCACAACCTCGGAAGCAGAAGACAGAAAAGTGGAATTGCCCAAAGTGTCTGGTGCCTTATTTATTTTATTTGGATGCACTGGAGGGCATTTAATCTGTAAGATATGAGAGAAGCAACTACCAGCCACAATGGCTCTGCTCTGCTTCCACAGTCAGAGGGAGAAATGCTTCTGAATTACCTGTTGCTGGAAGCCACAGGAGAGGAGAGCTGCTCTTGTGCTTGCATCTTGCTTGCGGGTTTCCCATTGGAGCATCTGGTCAGCCACTGTGAAAACAGGAGGCTGGACTAGATGGGCCATTGGCCATATTTAGTAATGTTCTTATGTCCTCATGTACAAAGGAAGCTGCCTTACACTAAATCAGACCAACAGTGCATAGAGCTCACTGACGTTCGATCCCAGCTATCCGTGGAGCTTGAACGAATGCAAGGCAAATGCTGTACCATTCTGCTCCGGTTCTTCCTTGTTCATAATTGTGTTATACAGTTAGAAGCATAGTCTGATTTACACCATGTCAGACCACTGGTCCATACAGCTCAGTGCTGTTGCCTCCAGGGCTTCAGCCAGAGCCCCAGCACATTACATGTATTGAAGACATTCAGTGCAATTCATGTGTAGTGAGTCTTGGCTCGCCGGCCTTGAGGGGGGTTGCTGGGGCCACTACAGCCTGAGCTGTTGATCTCTCTCTCTCTCTCTCTCTCTCTCTGTGTGTGTGTGTGTGTAGAATCCTCTTGGTTTTGCATGGGTGGAACATAACCACCATTGCTATGCTCGCTTTTGCCTCTGGCCCTGCCCATCACTGGCACATGGCTTCTGGAAGATTCCAGGGCATGTTGCCTCAGGGCTACAAAAAGGAAAGAATGTTTCCCACCCCCAGGGCTAGAATGTCATACTGGGGTGGCAAGAGGTCCAGATCCCCTGCCATGAAGCTCACCAGTTGACCTTCAATCTGTCACTGCCTTCACAGGGAAGTTGTCAGGAGAAAAGGAGTGAGGAAGAGAGCATGTACACTGCCCTGAACTACTTGGGAGAAGCACAATATTAAAAAAACAAACATGACAGACATGCTGTTGGACTGCAGTTATTATTATCATTATCATCATCAATATTGCATTACTATCCAATCCCTGGGGGCAACATTATCATTGTTATTAATAATATATTAATCTCCAATCCCCAGGGGTGATGGGGAAAGTAGTCCAGCAGTATCTGGGGACCCAAGCACAGGGAAGGCTAGTCTAAGTATTTCATGGTGTTCTTTTGGGTCACATACACATAGAGAGAGCCACTCGCGTACCATTTTTAAGCAGAGGTCGGATGGCCATGGATGCTTTAATTGAGATTCCTACATTGCAAGGGGTTGGACAAGATGACTCTTGGGGTCCCTTCCAACTCTACAATTCTATGATTTGGGTCTGAATGGACTGCAGGGCCTGCTGGACTGCAGGGCCTGCTCCCTTCCAGGGCCTTTTCCAACTGGCCCAGGGGGCGTGGCCCAGGCCCTCTCTCCTGGCTATAAAGGGACTCCTGCTGCAGTGAGGCCTCGGACCATCCGCTGGGTGAGGATTGCAGGGCCTGCTCCCTCCCAGGGCCTTTTCCAACTGGCCCAGGGGGCGTGGCCCAGGAACAAACTTTTGGAACAAACTCTTGGAGAAGTGTGGGAAGTGTTCTGCCATTGCTTCCCTGTTCCAGGGGGTTAATGTGCTTTAAAATGTCCTCAAGCAGTCGGTGGCAATTTACATTTTTATTTCTTTTTTTCCATTGCTGGGGGTGGGTGGGATGGATATTTGGTTGGGGATTAATTTTAGCATAATTGTTCTGTTCCTTTTTGTTGTTGTTGTTTTATTGGTTCTGTATAGTTTATGTTTTGTTTTGAAGGGGCTAGATCAGGGCTGCCTGGGAGTGGGGCCCCAGCCATCACGATGGCTGGGACAAGTTCCACAGGGGGGGAAGCACTGGGACATCCGATCTCGGTGATCATGGGCAGGAGGCGGAGTTACGCTAAGACCAGACCATGTCATTACCGAGGAGGCAGGTTTAGTCGTTGTTTGAAGACTATCCCTGCCTCCGGGTCTGGCCTTGACCGGATGGATACTGGAATCAACAGGGGAAACCTACATGACCTGAAGGTGTTGCTGTGTAATGCCAGGTCAATGATGAATAAAACCACTGCCATCCACGACCTGATTGTGGATGGAGGACTTGACCTGGCATGTGTGACAGAGACCTGGTTGGAGGAAGCAGATGGGCCTGTCCTTGCCGCTGCTTGCCCACCAGGTTTCTCTTACGCACAGCAACCCAGGTCATGTGGGCGGGGAGGGGGGGTTGCAGTGATTTTTAGGAAGTCACTAGCTTGCACCAGGCGTCCTACTGGGAAGATCCAGTTTTCTGAGTGCATGTTCTGGAAGTTGGGCAATAGGGGCAGTACAGGATTCCTTTTGGTGTACCGACCTCCCCGCTGCACCAAGGATTCCCTGTCTGAGCTGCTTCAGGTCGTGGCGGATTTTCTCCTGGAGACACCTAGTTTGGTTGTCCTAGGGGATTTTAACATCCATGCCGACACGACCTTACAAGGGGCTGCTCGGGACTTCGTGGAAAGCATGGCCTCCATGGGGCTGTCCCTGAATAAGTTTGGCCCAACTCATAGTCATGGACATGCCTTAGACCTGGTGTTCACCTCTAGTGACGTGGGTGATCTGACACTAAGTAAAAGTGAAACAAAAGAAGTGCCATGGTCAGATCACTTCCTGGTGCAACTGGACTTCTCCGCGACCCTTCCCCTCTGCAGGGAGGTGGGACCAATTCGGATGGTCCGCCCCCGCCACTTAATGGATCCAAATGGTTTCCAGAGAGTGGTAGGGGATGCCTTATCCCATGTTGATGGCCTTTCAGCTGATTCCCTGGTGGCCCGCTGGAATGCGGAGTTAACCAGGGCTATCGACTGTCTGGCTCCGAAGCGCCCTCTCCGATTGCATGGAGCCCGGACAGCTCTGTGGTTTTCTTCGGAGCTGAGGGCGATGAAACAATCGCTGAGACGGCTAGAGCGTCGGTGGCAAAAAACTCACTCCGAATCTGACCGGACACAGGTTAGAGCTCAACGTCGAGCCTACCAAGTGGCGATAGCGACGGCGAAGAAGACTTTCTTCACCGCCTCTATTGCATCTGCAGAAAATAGTAGCAGGAGACTTTTTCAGGTGGTTCGTAATTTAACGGAACCACCTTTACCACCGGGGCTTTGTAAAGACCCCAAGATCTCCTGCAACGATTTTGCAAAGTTTTTTGCAGATAAAATCACTCATATTCGGAAGGAGCTAGACACCACCGTGGGAGCAGGGCTGGGGCGGGAGAGTGCTAGAGCTCTGTCTGGTCAAGTTGCATGGAATCGATTTCAATCCATTACCCCCGAGGATGTGGACAGGCTGCTTGGACGCGTGAAACCAACCACCTGTCTCCTGGATCCTTGCCCATCCTGGCTAATAAAAGCAAGCCGGGAAGGGCTGGGCGATGGGCTCTGCGGGGTGGTGAATGCTTCTCTCTGTGAGGGAGCATTCCCAGATCCGCTGAAAGAGGCGGTCATCAAACCGCTTCTTAAAAAACCATCTTTAGACCCGGCCAGTATGGCCAACTATCGCCCAGTCTCAAATCTTCCATTCTTGGGCAAGGTGATTGAGCGCGTGGTTGCTGAACAACTCCAGGCACGCCTGGAGGATGCGGACCATTTGGATCCCTTCCAATCGGGATTCAGGCCTCATCATGGGACTGAAACTGCCTTGGTCGCGCTGGTTAATGATCTCCGGCGAGCTAGGGACAAAGGTGAGAGCTGTTTCCTAGTTCTGCTGGATCTCTCAGCGGCCTTTGATACAATCGACCATAACATCCTTCTGGACCGTCTAGAGGGGCTGGGAGCTGGGGGCACTGTTATACAGTGGTTTCGCTCCTTCCTCCTGGGCCGTGTTCAGAAAGTGGTGGTGGGGGATGAGTGTTCAGACCCCTGGGCCCTCACTTGTGGGGTGCCTCAGGGCTCCGTCCTCTCCCCCATGCTTTTTAACATCTATATGAAGCCGCTGGGAGAGATCATCAGGGGGTTTGGACTGGGTGTCCATCAATATGCAGATGATACCCAGCTCTACCTCTCTTTCAAATCAGAACCAGTGAAGGCGGTGAAGGTCCTGTGTGAGTGCCTGGAGGCGGTTGGAGGATGGATGGCGGCTAATGGATTGAGGTTGAATCCTGACAAGACAGAAGTACTGTTTTTGGGGGACAGGGGGCGGGCTGGTGTGGAGGACTCCCTGATCCTGAATGGGGTAACTGTGCCCCTGAAGGACCAGGTGCGCAGCCTGGGAGTCATTTTGGACTCACAGCTGTCCATGGAGGCGCAGGTCAATTCTGTATCCAGGGCAGCTGTCTACCAACTCCACCTGGTACGCAGGCTGAGACCCTACCTGCCCGCGGACTGTCTCGCCAGAGTGGTGCATGCTCTAGTTATCTCCCGCTTGGACTACTGCAATGCGCTCTACGTGGGGCTACCTTTGAAGGTGACTCGGAAACTACAACTAATCCAGAATGCGGCAGCTAGACTGGTGACTGGGGGCAGCCGCCGAGACCACATAACACCGGTCTTGAAAGACCTACATTGGCTCCCAGTACGTTTCCGAGCACAATTCAAAGTGCTGGTGTTGACCTTTAAAGCCCTAAACGGCCTCGGCCCAATATACCTGAAGGAGCGTCTCCACCCCCATCGTTCTGCCCGGACGCTGAGGTCCAGCGCCGAGGGCCTTCTGGCGGTTCCCTCATTACGAGAAGCAAAGCTACAGGGAACCAGGCAGAGGGCCTTCTCGGTAGTGGCACCCGCCTTGTGGAACGTCCTCCCATCAGATGTCAAAGCGATAAATAACTACCTGACATTCAGAAGACATCTTAAGGCAGCCCTGTTCAGGGAAGTTTTTAATCTGCGATATTTTAATGTATTTCTGGTTTTTATGGAAGCCGCCCAGAGTGGCTGGGGAAACCCAGCCAGATGGGCGGGGTACAAATAATAAATTATTATTATATTATTATGAATGGAGGCAATGGTTTGCAGATGTAAATTCACTCACCATTACCAATATGGTTTATGTCATAGCCTACTGCTGTTCTAGAGGGTCCCTGTGCTTATTCTGCCTACATTATAGCTCTAATCTGAATTGTCTCTATCTGCGTTTCTGGAATTTCACTTCCCTCTGACCCCACTGCACACAACTCCCCTTCCATTGCCATGCATGTGTATACACATTCTCACTCACACCATGTATATGGTAAAGTAAGACTCTAGATCAGCACAACTTGGGCTGAAATAACAAGTGTGTGATCATCTTAGGAGCCACAAGACTCTTGGTTGGTTTGTTCATTTTTTAACTCTCTTGGTTTTGTTGTCCTTGTTTTGCTGTAAACAACCAGCAAGCAGAATTCTCTAGGGACAGCTGATTCAGCAAAGCCATTCTTATCTCGTCAAGGCTGCAATCCCAAACCAGATTAATTTTGGGGGTGGGGTAGATAAGCACCATTTAATCTACCATTTAGTCATAGGACTGCATATCACATCATCATCATCAACCTGGGATGCACGCCTTGCCTCATGTGATTCCAGCCATTATCTGGGAGTAAGCCCTATAGAAGTTAAAAGGTCTTGCTTCTAAGAAAGCCCTTTTCCTGCTACTCTGGCTTGGCCAAGAATGCTGCAGCCTCCTGCCCCTGCGTTTGATTTGTTACCTTCCCTCCCACCTCCTATGCTGGTGGGGCCTCTGTGCTTCCCATTGGCTGCCTCACCATCCAGCTGTTGTCTGCATCACCCTGCTCCCTCTTCTTCCTAACTGGGCGAGAGCCCCAGGAACCCAACCTGCCACCGCTTCCCATTGGCCCCTTGGAAAAAAAGGGGGCTGCATTAGGAATTTGGGACTCTGCATGACAAAGTAAGAACTCATGAAGGCTTAAGGGTTTTCATGACAGCCCCAACATTTCTAGGGCAATTGGACACTATGTTCACAAAGTTAACAGTTCTCAGCACCCTTTAACAGACTAGACTTCCCACAATTTTTTAGGTGTGTGGGGGGAGTCATGTGTGTTCAACATGCTTTGAATGTCCTACACAATTATTATAACTTAAATCACATTCACCCAGGTGTGAATTATCTAGTACTGTACTGAATATTCCTGCATCTTCCTTTTGCAGGGTCCATTTCTCTCTCCACAAAAAAAGCATGGAGGCATTTCCAGCAACAGGTTAGCCAACAAGGAAGCCATTTTCCCCCCACCCACCTCCCCCAAATGATGCAGTAGAATCACACCCATTGGGCTGTTTGGGGATAAAATAATAACACTGCAGTAGCAGAAAGTTTTTGATATTTAAAGCACACACTCAGAGAAAACCCTCTGCCACCTCTAAACGGAAGGCTCTCAGGAATAATGATGTTGTGAGGCAGATTTTAGAGGTCTAGCAAGCCACATTAGGCCCACAAGGCCTGAGACTGCCCACCTCTGCAACCCATGATCTGAAGAACAGGTTCTACTTGTGTATGAGCAAAAGAAGACTCAGTGAAGAGTTTGTTAATGAAGGAAAGATTTATTTGATTTTGAATGCCGAAACCTTAATGGGATACGAAAGAAAGAGATTTAAATTAAATTGCAAAAGACGTGAGATATGCAGCACAACAAAACAAAACAAACTCCCAACAAATATTTTACAATTAAGGAAAATGAAATCTTTTAAAAAGAAACAGATTAGGCACAAATGTTACATTCATTAGCTTCAGGTTTAACAGGAATGTCCTTTAAAAAGAGATAAAGGAAACCGTTCTTGATCTGAGACTCACCGCTTGTATTCACACACATACCATACGCTATAAAACAATGGTTAACCAAACAATTCATGAGCTGATAGCGGCTGCTGTGCCCCTCCACTCTCATGCTTAAGAGTAACAAACCACAATCACTCACTCAATGTTACATCTGAAGTGGAGTTCATGGTTTGTTTCACTCTGAAACAAACCACAGCCTGTAGTCAATAACGAACCTTGTCCACAATCTATGGTTCGATCATAACACTAAGCTGCTGGTCATGACTGGTCTGCTCTGCCCATTAGTGGAGAGGGGTGAAGCAAGCTCAATCAGCTTATGATGGCAAACTGTGGTTTGCCATGATGCATGAGTTCTGCCATAAGGAAATGATCACGTGTAAGCTTTGTACCTGCTGATTTCTGCACAAGCGGCTGTTAAAAAGGCGCAGGAACAGTCTTGGCAAGGTTCCTTCTCTGGTCAGTTGGCAACTCTAGTCAAGTTCTAGCAAAGAAACCAGATACTTACACAAGTAATTCTAACGTGCAAATAGAAAAAACTGTGTGTATCTCCTTTCCTTAAAAACAACCTACACAGTTTAACCTAATGGAACAGGTTGTAAAAAGACCTCTGAAATCTGTGAAAAATACGCCAAGTCACATTCATTTTCTCCTAGGACTGGTCTGAGAACCAAAACCCATTTTTTGTGTGAACATGTTTTAGCATCTTAAGAGGCTTCAGTGAAAAGCACTCCAACAGTGCTCCTGATTATTGACACTATCTGTGAATATGAACACAAGTATATGTTTGTTGCATGACTGCATCTCCAGTGGATCGGGCCCTTGGTCCTTGACAACTACCAATACATCCTCCTGCATGCACTTGCCACCAGCATTGATAGCAAGTGTGGGGAACCCTTGCCCCCAGCCAGATATTTGCTGAACTACTACTCCCATTAGTATCAGCATGTACGGCAAATAGCCAGGGATAGTGGGAGTTGAAGTTTAGCAACACAATGCAGTGCCAAAGGTTCCCCACACTTGCTCTGTAGTGTTTTCCCCTTCCATTTCCCACTTCCATTTCCCACACAGAAACTCCTACACTGCAGGGCTGCGGGACCTGGGCCCCCCTCCAGTTGATACTGGACTACAACTCCCATCACCCGTGGCCATACTGGCTAAAGGGAATTAGAGTCCAACAACTTCTGGACAGTGCCTCAGTATCTCCATCACTGCTAGAGAATGTGGCTGCATGATGGGTTAGCTACACAAGACGACAAAACAGTGAAAATATACAAGAGAAATATCTTAACCAGCTCTTACAATACCCCTCATCCTCTTATCTGTCATTTTCAGGCATTCAAGCACCATTATTTCCTTCCAGGCATCTGCAAGCCTTCTAGTATTCTAAGTTCTCAAATTAGGGGTTTAGCCAACAGGATGCAATTCCGACTTGGCAGGACTCCCATCAGGCACAACTAATGTGATCGAGGGCCAGAGATTATGTACAAGGACACCATGTCCAGGAACAGCTGGAAGGCATCTGCATGCTACATTCACAGCACATATTTAAAGCACTATGATAGCTGCATATTCCTGCATTGTAAGGGGTCGGACACAGAATAGGATTGTAGAATTGAAGGGTGGCATCACAGTACTTTAATTGTACAGTATGAATGTGGCACAATACTTAACAAACCAAGATCACAGAGCACACTTCTATTCTTTAAACCAACTTTTTGGGTAGAACAAACCATAGTTCCCTGGGTCCATAAGTAACGCACAGCTTTGGTTTCTCCTGACATTAAAGTGCTCCTTGTGTGCTCAAGGGAGGAGGTGGAGAAGAAGAGACAAATTCTCAGTTTTAAATAACAGAATAAATTGACCCTTGATCACTAATTCTTCCATAAAGAATACTGCCAACCTTCACTAGTGGGAAGCCATCTCTCCCCCAAAAGCCCCAAATCTGATTAATAATAATATCTTTAATACGGTCAATGACCAGAAAGCAGTTTATAAAAGAAATACGGCATTATAAGCAGTATTGTGCTACAAATCTGATTTTTCAATGCATTGTATATAGTCTGTCCCATAACCTTAGTCAAAGGATAATCCCTCAGTGCAAATGTGGTGCTTTCCACACGCGGTGGTGTGAATGGATTAAAGTATTTGCCATCAGCCTCTCCCTTCCAGGCACCCAAGCTCTCTGAACTGAACTGAATCTTCTTTTATACAACTTACTGCTCCAAACAGCTTCCCGTATCATTATTATTTATCCAATTTCTGTAACACCCTTCATTTGAGGATCACAGGTAACAAACATGGTAACAAACAAAATCGATACACCACCTCCCCACAGCTTAAAATGCCCAAAGCTACTTGCTCCCCACAGCTACAACACATAACTCCCCACCACCACCACATTGTCATTGTGCTCAGTGAAAAAATAAACAAACAAGAGGATACTGCCCACTCAGAGAGATAGAGGAAATGGAAGGGGGCACACAGGAAATACTATGATGGCATTTTAAAATTCATGATGTAGTGAAATGCAGCTGCAAAGACAGCACAGCACAGAGAGACAGCAATCTGCTATCCTCATAATTCACACCAGAACTGTTAAGGTTTTTACAAAGTCAGAAGCCTTTACAAACATATAGACACAGCAAAACAAATCAATTATCTTCTCTTCCCCAATTTCATTGGGAATCCATTCACACATTTTAAAAGGAAGGAAAAGTGTTCTTGTGCACTACACCCCCACACACACCTTGCAGGTTTGGGAGGGGGGGTTGGAGGGGGGTGGCTCAGGCCCTGGTATGTGTTTCACATTTTATGCTAGAGCTAAAAAAGATGTTTAAGAAACAGGAACTACAGATGAGCCAGAAACAGGTTCACTGAGTGCCCTTGAATGCCCCTTGCCAAACCTCTGGATCCAACAAGGAACATCTGGGGCGGTGGCTAATACCCTGACTCACTGTTGGGACGGAATAGTGTCTTTGCTGCCAATTATTAAGCCACTTGGTTGGGGTGGACAGCTGGATGGTGGGGGTAAGAGAATCTGTTAGAAGAGAATATGCTTGTTGCCTGGACGAGCTTCAGTTGAATTCCTCAAAGGGTACAATGTCACTGGGCAGAGTCCCGTTCACCTCTGGGATGGTCTCAACCCCCAAGTAACCCAGCAGGATCTCACTGCGGCGCCGAGAGAGTTGGAGGATATCTTCTGCTAGCAATGGGACTGTGGAGTATCTCACAATGTCTAGGTCAAACATATCTTTCAAATATTGCAGGATCTGGTGCTGGGGAGGAGAGAGTGTGGGAGAAAGACAATCAGCAGCATAGTTAGCAATAAAAAAATGAAGGACTGGGCAATTTGTGGCTTGAGAAACACATGTGGCCCCCAGCACCTCCTGGTGCTGTGGAAAGGTATGAGAAAGAACCAGCAAGATACTTAGTTTGTAATAAAAACTAAACATTGTCTTAGGCTGCGGGTGGGAAACTTGTGAACTCGAAACTTCATGCAGTCCTCAGACTCCTTTTCAATGTTCAAAGGGCACCACAGATATTAAAGAAAAAATACATAACACCATTTGGGGGTGGGTTTGCAGTGTTGCAAGAAACAATCAGTAAGTATTAACCACTTTGAAGTTTTTTTACACAGTCAAGCAGTATATAAATTTTATGAAATAGATAAATAACGTACGACCAAAAGTGGATTTTCTTTTTTTAAGTTACAGTGCAACTGGTATTATTTCTTTATCTTTAGAATTGAAAAGTTTAGGTAAATTAAAATTAGCTATATTTCCTGTATTGCAGGAGGTTGGACTTTGGGAGCCTTCCATCTCTCCAGTTCTATGATTTTTAAATTTATTTACCTTGAAGAAGCAGCAAACCTCAGAGAGCTGCTCCTTTGGCCCCAAGAAACCAAAGGCAAGAACAGGGCTGACATGCTCCGATACGGAGTAGAAATGGGATATGAAGCCGTCTGGGACCTGATGTGGGAGAAAGAAAAACAAACTGAACAGTAGTTCACACACACACACACACACACACACACACACACACACACACTGTAATGGGGTATATTTTTAACTTTTACTCAGAGCAGACCCATTAGAATAAATGTACCCGAGTTTGTCCATCTTTTCAACAGGTCCATTCTGAGCAGGACTGACACTGGATGCAACCCAATTTTATTAAAATACTTTGGGTTGTTGTAGCCAACTAAGGCATACTGAGAGTAGACCAACTATAATGGATGGGTCTAACTTGGTCATGGCCATTAACCCTTATTTTCATGACTGCAAGTTGTTTCAAACTGTTTTTAATACCATGTTTTAATGTTGTAAACTGCCCTGGGACCTTAAGGTGTAGAGGGGCTGGCAATAAATAAATAATAAAACAAAAAATGTTATTGAGTCCACTCCTAGTAGGACTAGCATTGTGTATTTTGTGTTTTTATACCGTAAACTGCCCTGTGAAGGATGGCATATAAATTTAAGAAATAAAAATGATGATGTGATAGCAACTCTTTGTACATTGCAATGTGACTACACCACTTGTAAGGACTGCAAAACAAACTGATACAGCCACATTGTGACTTAAAAGCATCCTCTTTAGTATCAAGATAAACATCACACATAAAATATCAGCTACAATAAACCAGTAAAATTCATAATGAACATAGTAAACAACTAAACAAAATATCCTCTAGGCATCAGGAAGCAAAATTTTACAAATGAGAATCAATTAGACCATTAGCCTCCTCCCCCCAAAAATCAACTTGCTAACCAACCATTGTATGTAAGTCAACTATACCATTAAACTTACCAATAGAAGCCGCCTCTTAGCTTTCAGAACCGACCAGCAGGCAGTGGCAAGAGCCTGAAATTAAATACATATAGGAAAAAGCAAGACTGTCATCACGCTGCCAACTTTTATTTCAAAGGCCAACGACCTACAGCTGTTGAACCGCTACAATCTGAAGTCTCCACGTTACAATTTACAAAGCAACAGATCTTTTCCATTGCACCTTTCTGCAAGGAATCTGTTGCTATTTCAGTTTATCTGAAGCTGATTTCTAAGTTCAGGTTGGAAAGAACAGAGTGCTTTGGGGTCTAAGAAATATGTAAGCACTTTACAGAGGGGGCGGGGAGAGTTGCACTCCAAAAAACTCAGAACAAAACCAGTAAAAAAAATAAAAATCCTGAGAACATCAAAAGAGTCTTGCTGGATCAGGGCAATGCCCTATCTAGTCCAGTCTCTTCTTACAGTGGCCAACCAGCTTCTAGCAATGGGAAACCCACAAGCAGGATTTGAACACAAGAGTCTTCTCTCCTCTTGCAGTTGCTAGCAACTGGTATTCAGAAGCATTGCTGCCTCAAACTATGGAGGCAATGCATAGCCAGCTTCATGAATTTGTCCTATCCTTTTTTAAAGTCATTAGGGTTGGTGGCCATCACTGCCTCCCGTGAGAGCGAATTCCACAGTTTAACTATGCTCTCCATGACGATGCACCTTATTTTATCTGTCCTGAATCTTCCAACATTCAGCTTCAATGGATGTTCATGAATTCTAGTGTTGCAAGAGAAGGGAGAAAACTGTTCTTCAGTGAGCACCAAGGCTAGTCTCCCCTCCGCCTGACTCAACCATCATCCAGACACCTCCTGCAAGAACAGCCCTTAAAATTCACAGCCTTCCACCATCTCAGACTCAGAACCCACCTCTACCCTACACCTGTCAAGCAGGTCCCCCCATTTGTGTGCGTCTTGTTATGCATTAATGGCCAATTCATGGCTTGCTGGAGGAAATTCACTTTTCCAGACCAAGTCCAGGGACTGAAAATGGACCTACATTTTAAGTGGGGGCTGGACAACCCAAATGTGCTTTGGGCAATAGCAAAGCAAAAGAAAATAGAATGTATTTATTTATAAATAATTTGTTATTTGATATTTCAAAACAATCATGAGAAAAATCAGAACTTTGCTAGAACGCCTTACAACTCTTACCCCATTTTTTTCTTATCCCCACCTAAACCAGGGGGACATCCTACTAGTTCAAAAATAATGCAAGGAAATCAGATCTTGTCATGGGTTGCAATAAATCTGTGTTTGTTTATTTAAATTTACAGTTTAATGCTGTTTTTATTTCAAATTACAAATGGGGCCCGTAAAGGTCTTAATCTGGCCCTGGAACCTGCTGAACGATGCCCTAAGGGTAAGATTTGCACTATGTGGCATAAATCAGAGCCAGTGAGGTGGTGTAGTGAGAGCACTGGACTAGGACATGGGAGACCGGGGTTAGTTCAAATCCCCCCTTCGGCCACAAAGCCCACTGGGTGTGACCCTGGGCCAGTCACTGCCTCTCTCAGCCTAGCCTACCTACTGAGAATTAGGAGAACCATGTATGCCATCTTCAGCTCCTTAGAGGTGTAAGTGCAAATAAATAAAAACAAATAGTTCTCCTTCCCAGTGGGGGGTATGTCCAGCAGACGCACCGTCTCCTTGAAGCTGTCCGAGAGCCAACGGTTCCGCAAGACAGCCAGCACCGAGGAAGGCGGGTTCTCCAGGTCCTCAAAGGCATCCATAAGGATGAAATCCAACACAATATCAAAGAAGCTCATGCAGACCACCTGGGAAGGAGAAATACAGGTAAATTGACAGGCCTGAAAACCACCACCACCAACAGTTTGTTTGTTTATTGCTTGCCCTTCACCATAACATCCCAGCATGGGTTACAGCATTAAAACACAACGTGAAAAACAATTTAGACCCATTTAATTATTTTAATTAATTCTTTAATCTTTTAAAAAACTTTTTTGCTCATAATTCCATTGTTTTATTATTTGCAAATTGCTTTGAGGGTTGTTAGAGTTTGTTCTTTTTACAATAAAGTGGCATGTAAATTGTATGAATCAATAACAACAACAGCTTTCACTGACTACTTTTTATTTTATTTTATTTCAAAAAGGAGAAAACGACACAAACCCCTCGTCCTTCCAACTCCTTCTGAGTTGTGGGCCAGGTCTCCTGCCTCAGCGTATATTGAAGCATCTCGTCATAGCTTTCTAGGAAGCCCTTGGTGTTCTGGGATGTGGGGAGGAACAGAGACACAGCTCAGTTGCTAAATCTATGCTACAACTCAGCACCACAGCAGACTAAACAACATCAGTCTAACTAAAAGCAGACCCACTGAAAATGGGCATGATTAAACTCATATGTGTTCATTACATCAGGTCAGCTCTAAGCAGAAAGTAAGCCCCACCTTCACAACACATTCAAAGCAATATATTGCCACTTTAAACAGTCACGGCTCCTCCCCCCACAAAGAATTCTGGGAGCTGCTGTTTGTTCAGGTTGCTGAGAGTTGGAAACCGCCCTCACTCCTCTCCCAGAGCTATCCTTCCCAGGATGGCTTAATAATCAATCCCTCTTCACAGGGAACTCTAGGAATTGTGGCTGTGGGATATACACATAGAGAAATAAAGAAAAAGTGGAGTGAAGTGGTTGTGGTTTCAGATCAGTCTTGTTCAAATTGGGTCACCCTGCTAGAGGTGTGGTGGGAGTACTGGGTAGACAAGACATGGTTGGGCTCATAGCTCTAATCAGCCTCCAGCCGGTGGTGCAGAACTACCAAAGTTGTAGTCTAGCAACATCTGGATGACCACAGAAATTGCCTCTGACTTTGCTATAGAGAGAATAGATCGGTGGTTCCCAAACTTTTCTGGGCCACTGACCCCTTGGGGTTCCATAGACTCACCCTGCTACTCTACAGAAAGCATTGTTCAGAATGGCGGTTTGCATGACCCGCTAAAGAAGATAATAACTAAAAATTTCAAGACAGTACCAGTTAATTTCACAGTTGTTCAGAACCCCATTAAAACTATTTAACTTATTTAATTCAACAAAACTGAAGAGCTTGACCCAGTGATGCCAGGATTTCAAAATGTGATAGTCCTTTATACCTCCGGCATCCCTGCCAGTCCCTTGCCTCTTAGAGACTCTGGGGAAAATCTCCCTCCAGAGGGCGCCACCACCCACTTTGGGAAACGCTGGAATAGATGAGGAGTAAGAACTGTCCCCTGCAACCATGGTGAGGGCTGAAGCCACCTCTCTCCCTCAACTGGCCCACTTACCTTTTCAGCCTTGATCATCAATCCCATCACCATGCGCTTCCCTACCTCCCCAAAAAAGGACTGGTTTCTGTCATCCCGAAGAAGTTCCTGCAAAAGAGAGTCCCATTCAGAGATAACAATCCTTTCCATGGAAAGGAGGAGGAAAACAGTGTGATTGATTTACAAGATTCTAAGTAGCCCTTGGCCAGGAGATGATGATTGTCTGTCTGTTATTTTCTCTCTGATTGGGAGCAGCTCTCAGGAAAAGAAGAGGCTACTGTAGCTCACGGGTTAGAACATCTGTTGTGCATAGAGAAGCTCCCAGGTTCAACCCTCCCAGTGGCATCTCCAAGTATGGCTGGGAATGTCTCCTTCTTGAAACTCTGGAGAGCTGCTGCCAGTCAGTGTGGGCAGTAGTGGGCTAGATAAACCAATGGGCCTCATTCAGTAGAAGGCAGCTTCCTATTTAAATTAGTTCATTATTTAGAACCATGAGGACTAGAACCTTATTTTTTTAGCTAAAATGCTGAGTGGTAGAGCATCTGTTTTACATGCAGAAGGTCCCAGGTTCAATCCCCAATTGCATCTCCAGGTAGAGTTGGGAAAGAAACCCTGTCTGAACCCCTGGAGAGCCTCTGCCAGTCAATTTAGACAGTACTGAACTAGATGGACCAATGGCCTCACTCACAGTATAAAGCAACTTCTTCTTATTCGTCTAACCGGAGAAGACCAGAAGTTGAACATGGGACCTCTTGCATGTCAATCACGGGCCCAGCCAGCCACTGACCTCTCAAAACAGAACCACATTCACACAGAGGTGGAATAGGGGTCTGGAGGAGACTTGGCATTCCCCTACCTGAAAGGCTTGTCTGACACAGTGGAGCTTTGCCAGGAAGTCGTGGTTATTATAGCAGCCCAAAAGCTCTGTCCTAGAAGAGAAGAGAGGGGTGAAAATGGAGGTACCTGTAAACATTCAGAATGTTCCCTAGGCACATATCCCTTGAGGAAAGGGTCAGTGAGAGAGTGCCTATGGGTTCCAGTGACAAAATGGCTGCCACAAGGGGCAAGGCAGGACACATAATGACTGGCATCTCTAAAGAGAGACAGGACAATGTATTGCTGGCCACATTCACACCATACTAAATACTAAAACAGATTAAAATTACTTCAACTTTCTAAGCATCTGGATAGGCTTCTCTAAACAGGAATGTTTTACACCTGTTAACTCCTCCAATGCCACCGCCACCTTGCCTCTTAGCCTCCCTCTAGGTCAGGGGTCAGCAAGGTTTACCGGCCATGGGCCGGATCACCCCCACGGAGATTGTTTGTGGGCTGGACTGGCACAGCACGATGCCAGAAATCACATCTGTGCATGTCTGCAGCGCCGGAAATCACCTGCGCAGAAGCGATTTTCAGCATCTGGACATGCACAGACACAATTTCCGGTATCTGCACGTGTGCAGACGCGATTTCCAGTGCCGCTAAGCGAGTCCCCGCACCACGCTGGTTTAGCGCAGTGCGCGGGGGACTCGCCGAGTGAGTGGCTCAGTTAAGGGGCAGCACGTGGGCCGGTAAAACGGTCTTCGTGGACCGCACATTGCCGACCCCTGCTCTAGGTAATCCCACCACCTCCTAGGGGTAGTAGCACACAACACAGAGACTATATGGAGCTTTCTGGTACAGATCAGCTCGCTTGCTCACCGGAAAGTCCTGCATGACACCTGTCCATCCTTCACCAACTGCAAAGCTTCTTCATATGCCGCGACCGGCTTGGAGAGCTGGAAAGGAGCCTCCCCGATTTGAAAAGAGTCAAAGAGCTGCAAAAATGTAACAGAATAAAACTGATGTCACCCGAAGGCCACGATTCCTAAATACCAAGCCCTAAGGCAAAGTTGGGTTGGATTGTG
Source organism: Podarcis erhardii (assembly GCF_964252035.2). Taxonomy (NCBI): domain Eukaryota; kingdom Metazoa; phylum Chordata; class Lepidosauria; order Squamata; family Lacertidae; genus Podarcis; species Podarcis erhardii. Next base: position 34,840,734 of record NC_138504.1, read on the forward strand.
CCAAGCTGATCCATGCTTCTCTGAGTTCCAGACTTGACTACTGCAATGACACTATCAAGGACTGCCCTTCTTTTTAGTTAAAAAAACATATTTTATTGATTCCAAACTTAAACAGAATTGCATAATAACATCAACAAATAAAACTCCCTCCCAGAGTGCAGATTTGTCTCTAAGTAGAACACAGCTATATAATTAATTCCAAGTGTCATTGCAGAGTATTCCATGTGTTCTTGGTGGGCAAAAGCCGTGTTCAAAAGATTGTGAATGCTGCATAAAACCAAACCATGTTGCATAGAAGGTGATACTCCTCTTTCCTGTACAATGTTCAAGTTTTAAGGCAGTTAATTTGTCCATGACCATCAAGCCCCAGACCTGTGAGATCCAAGCTCCAAAAAGAACTGAAAGATCTCCAGTGTACAGTGATTACTAGCTTTGCAGCTGTTAGCAGATGCACGATAAAATCTTTATTCATTAAGCTTCAAAATTCTGGAAACTGATAGTACAGTCATACCTTGGTTCTCTAACAGAATGCAGCCAATAAGAAGCCGCGGAAGCCACACCAGATGTTTGGCTTCCGAAAATCGTTCAAAAACCGCAACACTCATTTCCGGTTTTTGATCATTTGGGAGCCAAAACATATGAGTTCCAAGGCATTCGGCAACCAAGGTATGACTGTACCACCTCTGGGTCCATAGGAATAGTTTGCTTTGTAATCTGGTTAGTTATTTATAGGACTTTCCCCAAAAAAAGGAATGGTTTGTGGGCAATACTACTTTGAAGACAGCTCAATCCTCTGCAACATGCTCAAAGCAAATTTACTGAAATGGACAAGCAAACATGGAAGGGATTCCCAATCACCATGAAGGCAGCAAGTTTGGAAAACCACAGCACACAGTACAAATCACCTCAGCAGCAGAGAAGAAGGAATCCTCAGAGGTCAAGCTGTTTTCATCATCATCGTCAGCCCGGAGTCTTAGAGACTCCTCTGTCAGTGGGAACATGAGTGTTCTCTCTGGGGAAGATGGGGAGTGGAAAGACTCAGACATCAAAATAATAAGCAAACTAGTATGATGGTCAACACGCACATTTCTGAGGTCACCACCCTCACCCCCAATTTTACCTGTATAATATCAAAGAACATTCCTGCTAAGTCAAGGTGGAGTCTGTCCTGCCTCTGTTTTTTTGTCTATTTACCTGTTTCATTCAATTTATACACTGCCTGATTATTCAAAGAAAATCCCCAAGAACTCAAAGAAGGTTACAAATATAATATATATATATATATATAATATTACACACACACACACACACACACACCAATATAATGATCACTAAGAAAAATAAATAACCATGATTTTAGACTTTCAAAAAGTTTAAATAGCCGAAGCCTAAAAACAGATTAATCATGCATCAACTTTCTAAACATCTCAGTAGGTTTGTCTAAACAAAAAGGTTTTTAGTACATTCCAAAAAGAGTACACTGAAGGTAACTGGAGGAGGTTGCTGCTAGGTGGATTTGTAGCTAGTTGACTAACCGAACCCAAAGAGTGCTCACTTATGGTTCTTCATCATCCTGGAGAAAAGTAACCAGTGAGACGCCACAGGGTTCCGTCCTGGCCTGGGCCTGTTGTCGTTCAACATCTTAATTAACGACTTGGATTAAGGAATTGAGGGGATGCTCATCCCATTTGCATAAGATGGGGGACACCTGGCTTGCCAGTAGCACATGTAAAAAGAATTTAAGGGTCTTAGTATACCCTTAACATGAGTCAACAGGGTGATGCAGCAACAAAAAAAGCTAATGCTATTCCGGGCTGCATCAGCAGAAGTATTGTATCCAGATTAAAGAAAGTAATAGTGCCACTCTATTCAGCCTTGGTCAGACCACACCAAGGTCTATGATTCTATGACTGCTTGGTATCAAAAGGAAGAGAGATCCCAAGTGTAGATGCTACCACACTAAAAAATTGAGGTCTTACAAGTGTGAAACGGGCATTATGCGGGACCTGTAGCAGTGCCAGTTTTGCCTATCAAAGAGGTCAAGTAAGCACAAGTGGAGTTGGGAATCTGATAGGTGAACTGGTCCCAAGTTTGTTAAGGACTGTATATACTAATAGTAATACCTAGAACTTGGCCCACAGCTGGATCCTAGCCCCACTCACCCAGGTCTAGCAGCATGCTGTCAGCAGGGAAGGTGGAACCAAATTCTTCCTGGAGGTTATACGCCCGGTGCAAGAGGGATTCCAGCTTCTCTGCAAACTCTATTTTCTGGGATTCCTGCTTAATAGAAAAAAAATATATATAGCATTTATTAAACCTTGCAGGGCTCACACCCATCAACACCCTGTCCCTGAAGCTAGTAGGCATGATTTACAGCAAGCTTGATTTTTTAAAAAAGAACATCCAATGAAATCCCCAACAGGCAGCAAGGGAGGCCGGAGGTACCCAAAGTGAGGTCTGCAGACCATCAGTGATCCATGAGCTTCATTCAGGCAGCCTTGCCATGGCAACCACCATGAGTGCCAGTGCAGTGTAGTGGTAAGCATTGGACTAGGACCTAGGAGACCAGGGTTCAAATCATCACCTGGCCATGAAGCTCTATGGGTAACCTTGGGGCCACTCACTGACTCTCAGCCTACAACCTACCTCACAGAGTTGTGGGGATTAAATGAGAAGAATCATGTGTGCCACATTGAATGCCTTGGAGAAAAAGGTGGGATATGGATGCAATCAATAAATGAACTCTGTGTAGAGGTGTAGCAGGGGGTGTGGGCTGTAAAACAGAGGGTGCAGCCAGTGCTCCTGCATCTTTAGAACTCAGTGATCTGGCCCAAGATTCCTCACTCCTGTCACTGAACTAACTCAGGTGTGGGGAACCCTTTACTCCCTGCTTCCTGGCTGGATGCTGCTGAACTGCAACTCCCATCAGCCCCAGGAAGCATGGTCAATGGCCCCAGGAGCTGTAGTTCAGCATCAACTGGAGGCTCAAAGGTTTCCCCACATCTGAGCTAATGAGTCCATACCTCCAGGAGATCCTCTGGCAGTAACTCCTGTTCTTTACGGCTGTCCCAGGTGATGGAGGGGATGGTGTGGTCCCTCTGCCTGGCAGTCAGAGCCAGTTCCCACTTCTGCAGGGCCTCTTCAAACAGCTCCATCCCTGTCAAGGTAAGGTAGGCAGAAAAGAAGGCCAAAGAATCACATTTTTTTAAAAAAAAAAATCAACTGGTTTTCTTACAGTAGATGAGGAAAATATAGCAGTCAAAAAGGTCCATCTTTTTTCTCCCTCTTTTTCTGGCCAGCATTGGAAAACTCTCCACTGGCAACACAAAAGACACCATGACACATTTTTTTAAGTTAGCAATTGCTTTCACAGAATCATAAAATTATAGAGTTGGAAGAGACCCCTAAGGGTTGTCTAGTCCTACCTTCTGTAAGGCAGAAATGACAGCTAAAATATCCCTGACAGATGACCATCCAACCTCTGCCTAAACGCCTCCAGTGAAGGAGAGATCACCACCTCTTGTGGGAGTCTGTTCCACTGTCAAATTGCTCTTCCTCTCAGAAAGTTCTGTCTAATGTTTACTTGGAATTTCCTTCCTTGCAATTTGAATCCATGGGAGCAACAGAAAACAAGATTGCTCCAGCTTCCCTGGGACAACCATTTCATTTCATAAAGCACATAGCAGCAACAGGCCAGGTCCTGACCTTGGAAGTAGAGGTTTTCTGCACTACAGTCTCCTGCAGCTCCTGGATCTTCTATGGGTTGTGTCTCCCAGGGTCCTGCTGACGCTGGAGTCGGGCTGGAAGAGTTGGCAACCACTATCTACCAGATGAGAAGAGAAGGAAGAAAAAGAACCGTTAGCAGCCTCAAGTGTTCCCACCCCATTAAGTGTGCTTTTCTTTTTTTTAAGGTGCGTACACTTTTAAAAATTCTTTCATGTAACCTCATACTCATTATCTCCAAAAATCCCAAACACTGCAACTGTGATTTTTGCTACATTCTGGCCATGCAAAACCAGTGCTTTCTACACCCTGCCACCTGCACCCCTCTGTCTCCTTCCAGACAAACAACAGGCATGCTCCTGGTTCAAGGATACCTTTCAGCAACACAGGCACTGCAGGGGGAGGGCAGTGCAGGGCTGGCAGGGGAGTATGACCTGGGAGAGAGTCCTGAGGGCGAGACAGAGAGGGCCACAAGGCTGTGCCCAGCACCCTGGCTAGGAGACATGGATAGAAGACAAAAGGCAAAGAGAAACTCGTACTGAAGCGAGGCTGTGGGAAGAGCTGGAGTGCTTGCTGGGCTCGATGGAGGAGATCCCACTGAGCGTGTCATTGCTTTTGCTGCTTGGGCTCTGCACTCGCTTATTGGAGTAACCTGCAAAGCAGAACATGTGGTTCAAACAACAACAACAAAAGGCTTTGTGATGAGGGGTCTTAATTGCTACGACGAAATGGGGACAACCCCAGCTGCAGTACATCTGTTTTCAAAGGCAGCCGTCAGAAATCTCTGACTAGCCGATTGCTGGGGGTTTGTTTGGGACCCTTATAAGAAGGACCAGCTGCCTTCTAGGCATTGCTACAGGGAGAGTCTGCTGGAACCATCAAAGGGCATCAACTCCCCCCCCCTGCCTTGCCCCAGTCTCAGCCCTGCCTGGGACCCTTAAAAGGTGAAGGTGCTGCTTAAGCATCCTTCTCTTCCCTTAATATTTTTGTAGGAGACATCATTTGCCTTTGGGGCAGAAATGAGGATGTGTTTGGCATTTAGTCCTGTTGAAATGTTTTGAATAAGTATCCATACTGTTTGCATTTACATTATTGTATTTTTATGATTATTCATGGGAGCTGCCTTTTTGGCTGAAAGGCTATATAAGCAAGCAGTAACGTTAACATAACTCAGGGCCTGCAGGTGCCCTGCAATCTCAGCCTCTCCACCTAAAGCAGCTTGGGACCAGGCTAGCTTGTCCTTTAAACCCTCAGCCTATCACCATGTCCTGCAGGATGTGGCACCATTCCACCAGGAGGCCCGTTCCGCACAATTAAGTGTGGCGGCACCTTGTACCCCTTGGTACTCCCTCTCCACCCCACGCCCTCGCTAAATATCAGGTAGCCAGCTTCTCTGCTGGCTTCCCTCTGATATCATAGCCACCTTTCTTGACGGAGGGGACCCGCCTCGTTGGCAAGATGGGAACAGGGACACCTGTGGGCTTCACCCCCGCCTTCTCTGGGGCAATCTGCTTCTTACGGCGACGACGGCGCTTCAGCTGGTGTGCTGCAAGAGCCAAGGCAACTGTCCCAAGCGCTGTGGCAAACAGAACCTTACGGAGGCCTGGAGTGAGTCTCAGCTGAGAAAAGGCAGACTTTAAAAGGAGAAGGGAAATAATAGTAGTAGTAGTAGTAACAATAGCAATAGCAATAATTTTGTTATTTATATGCCACCCATCTGATTGGGTTGCCCCAGCCACTCTGGGTTGCTTCCAACAAATTAAAACATTTGACACAGTAAAACAGCAAAATATAAAAACACAACAAAACATCAAACATTAAAAACTTCCCTATACAGGATTGCCTTCAGATGTCTTCTTAAAGTCATATATCTGTTTGTCTGTTTGACATCGGATGGGAGGGCGTTCCACAGGGTGGGCGCTTCAGAGGGTGACAGGGTGGGTGATCACAGAATCATAATATGGGTCAGTTGGAAGAGACCATGAGGGTCATCTAGTCCAACCCCCAGCAATGCCGGAATCTTTTTGCCCAACATGGGGCTCGAACCCACAACCCTGGGATTGAGAGTCTCATGCTCTACTGACTGAGCTATCCAGCAGGCACTATCTTCATTTTTTAAAAAAATATTTTGCATAGGCACTTTTATCCAGCTAAATCTTCCTCATATAAGAAGCTGTCCAGTTCTGAACCAGACCATTGATCTATCTAGCCTATTGTTGCCTGCGCTGTCTGGCAGCTGCTCTCCGCAATTTCAGACCACCTAGCTCAATACTGCCCGCACTGCCTGGCAGCTGCTCCCCCAGGGCTTCACAGAATTGTAAAGTGGGAAGGGACCCTGAGGCTCATCTAGTTCAATCCCCTGCAGTGCAGGAATCACAGCTAAAGGATCCCTGACAGGTGGCCATCCAACCTCTGTTTAGAAATCTACAATGAAGAAGAGTCCACCACCTTCTACGGTTTAGCTGGAATCTCCTTTCTTGTCATTTGAATCCATTAGTTCGAGTCCTGCCCTCTGGAACAGCAGAAAACAAGCATGCACCATCTTCCATGGGATGGCAGGGGGCATTCTGCAGCCCTGCCTGGAGATGCTGCTGAGGGCTGATCCTGGGTCCTTCTGCATGCAGAGGAGGTGCTCTACACTGAGCTAGGGCCTTCTCCTAAAAATACAATTAAGATTCCAGTTCTAAACATAGGGATGAATTAAATGTGCATATTCACCTGACCAAACGTTGTGTAAAGGAATACCGGTATCTCTGCGACAGTCATCGCCAGAGCCTGAATAATGGACATCCCCTCAGTTCTCTGAAATGCCATTTTTGACAGAGGTTCTAGGCATGTGCTGGAAGATGCTGTGAGGAACAACCTTGGCCAAGAAGTTCACCAAGAGACCCAGCTCTCCTTTGGCAGGCTCCTACAGTCAGTCTTATTTGGAAGATCGCCTCCCTGTTGCAGAGATACGAAACAATAATTAAATAATTAAAAATAAATGGAAGACAGTCAGACACAACTAACGGAGGGGCCCTTTCACAGAGTGCATCCAGAATGGCACAGTCATGGGGTAATAAACAGCGAAGACCATCTTGGGCCAGCTCATGAGCAGAGAAGGGAGGCAAAAGACATCCCTTTTCTTCTGACAGTTGTGGTGTAGTGGCTAGGGTGTTGTACTAGGACCTGGGAGAGGCCAGGGTTCAAATCTGCACTTGGCCATGAAGCAAACTGGGTGACTTTGGGCCAGTCACTGCCTCTCAACCTAATCTACCCTTGCAGGGCTGTTCTGGGGATTATACAATGAGGGGAAGGAACCACGTAAGCCACCTTGAGCTCCATGGAGAAAAAAAGCAGCAAACAAACAAATAAATAACTAATATACACAAGTAGACTGCACCTGAACATGAAGTTCCACTAAGGCTTTTCTCTACGAGGCATATCAGACCAAACTAAACTACTGTATGCAATGCGACTGATGTCAAGGGGGGAAAAAACAAAAGAAAGCAAACATGAGGATTTTTTTTTAAAAAACAGTTTTCCTTTTTATTTGTTAACAAAAATAAACGTGCAAACATAACAAAAAGAAAGAAAAGAATTAAAAAAACTAAACCTTACAGCGTCACAGCCAGGAAAAGCAAAGTACAAGGGCACCATGCAGTTCCAAACAGAAAATAAAGTACTGACTCATACAAAGGTTCCCTTCACAAATAATAACTATTTATAATAATAAAAACATTATCCACTTGTGAGTTCCATTGTTATTTAGGATAAAGGTTCTACAGTATATAGCCTTGAATGAGCCATGCATTTGCATATTCTGGTAGCACTGAGTGACCATGTGCCTCAATATCTCGATATGTATTTTTTTAAAAAAAAGGTCCCTCGATTTCTACCCTTTAGATACTTTCAGTTAATGGGGCATCTTTTCAAACAAAATTGTTTTGCTGTAGCCAGATCATCAACAGCTGCCATCTTCCTAGAATACATCTGTGCTATAATAATTGTAACACAGGACATCCTTTTTGGGGCCACTGCCCCTTGCTTCCATCAACTCATCCCAGTGCCCCATACCCTACCCTACCCAATAAAAAGCATGATTCAGAATAGCAGTTTGCTTGACTCACTGAGGAAGATAACAACACAATAAAATTAAAAACACTAAAAATTAATTGTACCTTTATTCATAATCTAACTCTAACACTAGTTTAAATCATTCAATGGAATTAAGGAACTTGATACTGTGATACCAGTTTTTCAAAGTCTGATTGTAATTTAAACCTCCAGCGCCCCTCCCATGCCTCTTGGTTGTTCTCCCCCGCCCCCCAAACCTGGTAATCCGCTCACTCTGGGAACCATTGAGCTAGAGTGGGAGTTGAAGAATAGCTTGTTACGCTAACTTTTTTCCCCCTAAGGCAATGCAGCTGGACTTTTTGTTGCCTGACCTGAAAATTGTAGGAGAGGACAATCAAGGACAATCAGAACTCCAAGAGATACAAAGAGTAACAAGTCAGGGTTGCTTCTCAGCTGCATGTCTCTGGGCACACTAAGCTGTCCACATGACTGATTAGTTCCTCCATAGTTTTTTGTTTGTTTAAAGAAGTCCCCGCACATAGAAAAGGAGCTTGTAAGGGAAAGGACTCTAATCAGGTTTTCTCTTTCACATGCTACTCTTCTACATGCAATGATTTCAAAATAAATGAACAGAAGGTGCTCTATGTACCGTATTTTTCCATGTATAAGACTAGATTTTTTCCCTAAAAAATAATGTCAAAAATTAGGGGGTGTTTTATACACAGATATATCTCCCCCCATTTTCTTAAATCTGAGTCCCTCAAAATAGGGGGTGTCTTATACATGGGGGAGTCTTATAGACGGAAAAATACAGTAATTGTCAGATTATTTGCAAAGCAACAGGGTTTTCTCAAGCAGTGCTTATGAACAGTGATGCCAAGTGGACAACTACAACAAGAGGGTGGAAAACTTTAAATGTATGCATGCATTTATTTTTGATACACCCATGTCAGATCTTTTCCAAATTGCTGTGCAGAAAGAAACACCCACCTTACAGCAACCTTTTCTCAGTGGAGCAGGCACACACACACACACACCACCCAGTAGAGTTGGTACAAATTAGTTACCATCAGGCACCTAGGTTATCAGTTGTTCCAACCCAACCCATCACTCTCTTGTCTGCAGGAGGGCAGAACACCAGCTACATTTGTTACAATTTGATGGACGCCTACTCCTCCCTGGCATTCATCCCTCCTTCATTTTCAATCACGTCTCTGTTGTAATCCTTGGCATAGAACTTTTAAATGACTATATCATTGCCATCATAGGAAGTTGCCTTATATCAAAGTCAGACTATTGGGCCATCTAACTTAATATTGCCTGCACTAACTGCCAGCAATTGCTCTCCAAGGTTTCAGCAACAGGACATACCGAGGCAGACCTAGAGATGCCAGGGATTGGATCTGGGTCCTTAATTGTCTAAGGCAGGTGCCCTGCCACTGAACTATGGCCCTTCCTCTAAAAATAAAGTAAGATACCAGACCTCATGGTTGTGAAATGGCTAAATTAAAATGGAATAGTCTCAATGTCAGACCGTTGGTTCATCCAGCTCAATACAATCTACACAGACAGGCAATGTCATTGCAGAGTTTCAAGCAGGGAGTCTCTCCTAGGCCCTACCTGGAAATGTTGGCGATAGGACCTGGGACCTTCTGCACACAAAACAGATTCTCTGTCACGGAGCTATGGCCCTTCCCTGAAACGCAGAGTAATATTCCAGTCCTGATGTAAGTGGGCTGTATTTTACAGGAACATTGGAAGCTGCCTTATGTTAAGTCAGACAACTGGCCCATCTAGCTCAGTACTGTCTACACTGACAGGCAGCAGCTCTCCTGGGTTTCAGGCAGGGGACACCCCCATCTGGAGATGCCAGGGATGGAACCAGGGCCCTTCTACATGCAAAGCAGATGCTCTGCAACTAAGTTACAGACCAAAGTAGAGCATAGGGAGCTGCCATGTTCTGAGTCAGGCCACTGGTCCATCTAGCTTAATACTGTCTACACTGACTGGCAGCAATGGCTCTCCAGGGTTTCAGGAAGGGACATTCCCAGCCCTACCTGGAGGTGCCATTGGGGATTGAACCTGGGACCCTCTCCATACAAAGCATCTTTCAGCAGCCTGCAGCCAGAACAAGGCCTCTGAAAAGTCCTCTTGAAGCCAACAGCCATCCCATCCTCACCCCCCTCCCACATGATTAGAGCCCCTGGACACTAACTTCCTATTTCATAATCATCACCAAACACCACTAGCAAAGTGAAATACAGTGGTACCTCTGGTTATGTACTTAATTCGTTCCGGAGGTCTATTCTTAACCTGAAACTGTTCTTAACCTGAAGCACCACTTTAGCTAATGGGGCCTCCCGCTGCCGACGCACGATTTCTGTTCTCATCCTGAAGCAAAGTTCTTAACCCGAGGTACTATTTCTGGGTTAGCGGAGTCCGTAACCTGAAGCGTATGTAACCTGAAGCGTATGTAACACGAGGTACCACTGTACTACGTTCAGTTTACTTTTACTTTTGCTTTTAAAAGACTTTCTCAAACAGAACAAAAGCCGAGAGTCCCATTTCACCAAGTGTAAATGCCGGGGAAACCCCAAAGCAACAGCATGCAAAGAAAGAGACTACAGTACTGTACTCCTGCTTGCTACTCTCTGGGGCTGGCATTTTGGAGGCAGGCTGCCCCTGGCCATGGAGATTGTCCTTAGCTTGCCAGCAGCTCAGTCCTCCATCAATTCATCCACTCTCCCCGACCCCGTTTTAAAGCCGTCCTAAGTCACAGACGCGTCCAACCCCAAGCAATGTCTCAAGTTCCACCACCCCCAGCAACGAACTAGCGTTTTCTTTTGTTGAGGTAAACTGCACCTGAACCAGGGAGACCCATTAAGGTTGGAAGCACAAACGGAAACTGGGAAGGTAGGAAAAGGCTTGGCCAAAGGATGCCATGCCAGAAATGGGCTGAGGACCCTACCACAAATGGAGTGATGGCAAATACGAGGAAACGGCAGCAGCAACGTAAACTGAGACCTTATCATTTTCCAGCAAAGTACTTGCCCAAGAGCTCCTTTCGTTCGCGCAGGGCTCTTTGGAATGAAAGGTAATCACAGATTTCCCTCACTCCCCCTCACCCGTTTCCGCATAATGGAACACACCACCGGGCACCTGCCCTAAGCGGGTCGGACAATACCACCTTCCTGATGGGGGGAATTGAGAAGCCCTCACCGTGCATCGGCGTTCCATGGCTTCAAAAGGGCAGCGTCTCCTTCCCGGCTACGACTCAGCCTCACAGCCTAACACGCCTGTTGTCAGCAAGGGGCAGGGCGCCGTGGGGAGACCTCCAATTGGCAGCCTTCTCGGCCAATGAAAGCGGCCCCCTCAACCCCGTGCGAGAGCCAATGGGCGCCCTTCGCCCCTCCACCGCGTCGCCGGTTTAACTTACCGCAGCAAAATCGAGTGCGGTTGAGCGGCAATGGAGTTTCCCTCTTCCTCCCCTGCCCCCGCCCCGTGGGAAAGGGGGCGTGCGCTTCTGGGCTGATTGACGTGCAGCTCAAGGGGCGGGACTCCTCTTAAAGGGGCAACGTCTCCTCTACAGTAAGGAATCTTGAGATCAGTAACCCGAGACTAGAAAATTAGGGTTGCCATGTGTCCCATAGCTGTCAACTTTTCCCTTTTATTGCGAGGAATCCTATTCGGAATAAGGGAATTTCCCTTAAAAAAAGATAAACGTTGACAGTTATGATATGTCCCCTTTTTCCAGGACACGTAACATTTCTGTCTGGGCGGATTTTTTAAATTTGCCAAAATGTTTCTGGCTATACGTACTTTCTGAATGAGACATAGAAATAACGGGTGGCTGAAAACTTGCTTTCCTCTTCTCTTCTCCTGCCCCCCTCAGCTTCTCTATACCCATCTTCTCTATAGCCAACATATAGTAGGGGTATTTAAAAAGAGTCGTCATAGCATCCTCTTTTTTTATCTTCAAAATATGGCAACCCTACTTATTGTTAATATTATAACAATAGAATCCTCCTTTCCCTGATCCACAATAATATTCTATTGCTGCTATTATTATTATTATTATTATTATTATTATTATTATTAGATTTTAGCTGCCACACTGAACAGGTCTGGGAGCCTTTTTCTGGCCTTCTAGAATTGTGTTGCTCATTAATTTATTGATTAAAGTTTGCATGTGGCTAAAAACAGTATTTCTGAAATGAGAAGCCTACTTGGTTTAGGATGCTGTGTGTGTGTGTGTGTGTGTGTGTGTGTGTGTGTGTGTGTGAAGGGTTGTAGCCATCATTAGACATACACAGAGTGGATCTGTTGACTAACTAAGCTCCATTAATTTCAATGGGTCTTATTCAAGAGCAGCAGACTGACATGTTTTGTTCAGGGCCACTACACTGTGCCCAAGGGCTGTATGTAACTAAGTCTTATTCTTAGTCCTACTCTTATTCTGATCCAGTGGACCTAATTTAGTCATGGTCATTTTTTTAAATGTTAGTCCACTCACAGTCTACTGTGAGTAGAACTAACATTGGATACAACCCCCAGGATCACAGCCCTACTTGAGAGCCCTGTTGAACTCAAATGTTTGTTTCTTTGTCTAACCCAACATACCTAGGTTCAGGGCCCTGTGGACATTGAGCATGTAGAGGTCTTAGTAGACCACAAGCTTAACATGAATCAACAGTGTGACGTAGATGCAAAATAGCCAATGTTGTTCTACACTGCATCAATAGAAGTCTAGTGTCCCAATAAAGGGAACTCATAGTCCCACTCTATTCTGCCTTGGTCTATCCTCACCTGGAATGCCGTGTCCAGTTCTGGGTGCCACAATTTAAGAAGGATATTGACAAGCTGAAACAATGTGCAGAGGAGGGTGACCAAGATGACTCGAACCAATGGCTTCAAGTTACAAGAAAGGAGATTCTGATTAAATATTAGGAAGAACTTTCAGATGGTAAGAGCTGTTTGACAGTGGAACGGACTCACTGAGAAGGTGGTGGACTCTCCTTCCTGTATGCTTTGAGATCCCTGCATTGCAGGGGGTGAACTAGGTGACCCTTGAGGTCTCTTCCAACTCTACAATTCTATGATTATGGGATGTCTCCACTGCTGGTGCTTCTCAGAGTAGAACCATTGAAAATAATGAACATAAAAAGTGTCTGCTGGAACAGGCCATTGGCTCATCTAGCCCAGCCTCCTGTTTTCATGGTAGCCACCCAGATAAGGTAGTTGTGTGTCCATTAATTTCAATAGTCCTACTCTAAGTAGGGCCAACATTGCATACAGCCAACAGATTGTGGGGGCTGCATCCTTAGGATCCCCGATGCCCCTCTTCTTCAGTGCCTGGGGCGCCTACCAATCGCCCCGATGGAGGAGACAAGTGCTCATGGAATAAAGTCCTTCATGTAGCACATAGTTAAACTATGGAACTTGCTCCTGCAGGAGGCAGCAATGGTTGCAGATTAGCTTCAAAAGAGGATCAGACAAATTAATGGAGGAGAATAAGGCGATTGGCAGTGGCCATACTCTGCCTACTGGGTTGGAGGCAGTAATGCTTCTGAATGCTTGCTGGAAACCACAAGAGGGGAGGGGGCTCTTGTGCTCAGGTCCCCTTTGTGCGCTTACTGGTTGGCCACTGTGAGAATAGGATGCCAGACAATCTGGGCTACTGGCCTTATTTCACAGCATGCTTTTTATCCATGGCAGATAAGAGTAGGAGTTAAATTCTAAAATGCAAGTCTATCTCATACTCTGTTGGGAGCAGCAACTACTGCACTGATTTCCTGCTTCGGGGGTTTTCCCTTGGGGGAATCCGGTTGGCCATCGTGGGAACAGGATGCTGGGCCCCTTTTGGCCTGATCCAGTAGCCAGGCTGTCCATATGGAAATTCCTGGCCGGGCCACCGTGCGCCCTGCGCTTTAAGAGGCCGCCCAGAGGATGCCAGAGGGCGCTGATGGGTCCTCCTGGGGGGTGGGAGGAGGAGGAGAAAAGGCGTTGTGTGCACTCGAGGATCTGCCTCGTCCGCTTGATATTTATTTATTTCCATCCTCCCTAGAGCTGGGCAGGTGGGCGGAAAGCTGAGCATCCAAGCAGGGAGCGGCTGAGACGGATGCCCCGGCAGCCTCGCTAGCTCGGCCTCCTCTCTCCGCGGTCCCATTTTTTTGTGGGTGCTTGGGCATGGATTTCAACATGAAGAAGCTAGCCTCCGACGCGGGCGTTTTCTTCACCAGGGCTGTTCAGGTAAGATAGAGGAGGAGAGAAATAAAAAGCAGTCCCAGGGCATTGTTACCAGGAACTTAATTGCGCGCGGGGGGTGGGGTTCCCTCCGTCTGTTGCACTGAGGAAAAGATGTTTACTTGCTTATGTCTCCCCCCACTCCGCTTCCAGCGTTAAGGGGTTTAATAGAACAGATGCTACTTCAGTTTCTGACCTTGCGCTTAAAACTGTGTTTGCATATAAAATACATCACCCCATATAGATACAGATATATTTTTCCAACTGCTGTTTTTAATGAGCAGATTTTCCCAGCTTGTCTCCTACATATAACTGCATTGGCCAAGGCACTTAAAAACTGTCATTTGAAAAATCGTATCTATATATCCAGCCACGGTTTCCTGCAGATGGATCAGATCGGCTTCCTTTTAATATAATTTTTGTAGTTTTTCTTCTATAAGTAAATTGGTTTTGCAGCCTGGTTCCTGCCTTTGTGGATGGGCTTTGATCCATAATCTCTGCAAACAATTTTTTACCTCTATCTCCTAGAATCTCTGGTACTGGGGGCTTATTTAACTAATGGGTGTTTTGTGGGTAGATGAGAGTTAAGTTCCCTGGTAGAGGGTTGAGTCTGGCAGTATTCTCCCCTCCACAAAACCCCCCCACACACACCTTGATTTATCTAGCTGCAGTCCCCTGATAATAGCAAGTGTGACATTTTATACAGTGCCTGGATTGTACGCTGTTCCTGCAAAGAGACAGATGGTTAGAAGTGAGGTTGGCCCATCCGATGACTTATTCAGCAGTGGAGAGGGCTTGATTCTAAAGCTGGCTAGAAACCTCCTGAGTGGTCTTCTCATCTCCATAGTTGACCCACTATCTTTGCGGTATAAATGTGAAAAGGTTTTTCAGTAAGGGAACCTACCATGCAGCAGACTGTATTGCAGCTTTGAGGGTAAATCAACTCTACAATAGATCGGTGGTAGAGCAGCTGCTTGGTATGCAGAAGGCCCCAGGTTCAATCCCCAAAGGCATCTCTAGGCAGCGCTGGGAAATAAACTCACTGCCTGAAACCCAGGAAAGCTGCTGCAAGTCAGACGATACTGAGCTAGGTAGGCCAGGGGTTTGACTGTCTTCCTAAGAAGGGCCATAACTCAGTGACAGAGCAACTGCTTTGTGTGTAGAAGGTCCCAGATTCAATCCTCAGCAGCATCTCTAGCTAAGGTTGGGAGAATGGACAGTATTGAATAGGATGGACCAATGGTCTGGCTCTGTATCAGGCAGCTTCCTATGTAAACATGGGCCCTCTAGCATGTATCTGGGATTGCCTTCTTACTCAGGAGTAAAGCACAAGCCTGCTAAGGACAGGGCCTGAGCCTTTCCTTCTGGGATTGCAGCCTTGCTTGAGTGTAAGCCCCATCGAACTTGACATTTGCTTTGTCTAAATAAACTTGCCCAAGATCAGGGAGGCCTGTAATTTGTGCCTTATTCGGGTTCAAAAGGCAGGTGTGTCTGTTCTATCAAAAAGCGTGATGCGTACTTCATGGCCTCTTCGGCTGGAACCCTTTGAAGATACGCACTTAATTCGCCTATCCTAAACATGTAATGTGATGAAACCAAACTGTTGTAACTCTACTTGCCCGTCTCCATTTCTTGAGAGGTCCCTCCTCTTCCTCGCCTCTGAAATGTAGATGTGTAACCTCCATAAGGCAGCTGCTGGTCTGGTTTTATAGTCCAGTATGCACATGGAGCTACATGTACTATGCGCATACCATATGTTTAAACTGCAGGACTTCCCCCAAACAATCCTGCAAGTTGTAGTTTACTAAGGGTGCTGGGGATTGTAGCTCTATGTGGGCAGGGGGGGGCAAACTATCATGGGAAAGCCATGTGCTTTAAATGTACAGGGTGTATGCAGCGTTAGGCCTCGTCTGCACTTGTAATTTGCAGCAGTATCATACCACTTTAAACAGTGATTACTCCCCCACCTAGTTGTCCAAGGAACTGTAGTTTACCTCCACAGAGCTGCACTTCCCAGCATCCCTAGCAAACTACAATTCCCAGGATTCTTGGGGGGAGGAAATGTGCTTTAAATGTATGGTATGTACGCAGCCATAAATAGATTACTGCAGGGTTTGCGCTCCTTATTTCACTTTCTTGGCTGAGATCTCTCTGTAGGGACTATTTGAAATCCCTGCAGTGGGGAGAGTTGCTGTTGTACTTGGTTGCTGCTTGGTGGCTTCCCATTGGGACATCTGGTTGCCCCCAGCAGTCGGGCTCTTTCTATGTTCATGGAATCCTGTTGGATACCACTGATACTGATATTGAACAGTAGCTGCTAGCACCGCACCCTGGGTCCTGCCTTATGGTCTTCCAGGGTTTTAGGGTTGGGTCCTCCAGAGCCTATTGCTGAATCCTTTGGCCCTTAAAATCATGTGAGCAGATAAATTTGATGCCTTGAAGTATGGAAACTAGTGGAAGAACCTCCAACTGGGTTGAAAAGCACGTAAGAAGCTTGTCTTACACAGAGTCAAGCCATTGGTCCCATCCAGCTCTGCATTGTCTACGCCATGGGTAGGCAAACTAAGGCCCGGGAGCCAGAGCCGGCCCAAGTGCCTTCTAAATCTGACAGTCCAGGAACCAGCATGTTTTTACATGAGTAGAATGTGTCCTTTTATTTAAAATGCCTCTCTGGATTATTTGTGGGGCATAGGAATTAATTCATTCCCCCCATAAAAAAATATAGTTTGGCCCCCCACAAGGTCTTAGGGACAGTGGACTGGCCCCCTGCTGAAAAAGTTTGCTGACCCCTGGTCTATGCTGATGGGCAGCAGTTCTTCAGGGTTTCAGGCAGCCCCACCTGGACATGCCATTGGGGATTGAACCTGGGACGTTCTGCATGCAAAGCAGATGCTCTACTGCTGAACCACCCCAGATCTACAGTACCTGCAGTTCTCACTTAAACGACGAGGAAATGCAGTGTCTCACAATGAGCCCCAGTTTTGAAGCCTTGCAGCTGCCTTCTAAATCAATCTCTTCTCAGGAGGGAGGCTTTTCATGGACAAGGTACTGAGTTCATGGTGTTGGGCCATCTTGGATAATGGCACATATGTGATTAGAAGGTTAGCCGGTTGACAGGCTCTGTTTGAGTTGGCAAGTCAGTGGTGTCAAGGTTGAAAGAATGTCCTGTTTCATTTTGTTTTGAAAGTGCAGGCTGGAGCTGTACCGTGATCTAATCTAATCTTGCCACGTTTGCTTCTGTTGTGTACTAGAGATGAAAAGGCTTCTGAGACTTGGCACATTTGTCAGCTGGATTTATTCACCTGGATGTTTTCTGGTTCCCTTCTTCAGTAAATCGTTGTCTATATTTTGTGGGTTTTGGAGATGCCAAATCAACCCTCTTGTTAGTCTGAGCAGGTAGAGTTGTTGTCCCAAATCCATAAAAATGAAGTCCAGGTTGGGTGTGGTAGGTGCATCAGGTGTCTTGTGCAAGAACGGGGAACCTCTGGCCTCCCAGATGTTGCCAGCTCCCTAACATTGTTCCTGATCCTTGACCATTTACAGAAATGGTCAAGCTCAGTGGTGGAGCTTTGCATGCAGAAGGTCCTGAGTTTTACCTCTGTTTTTATCACCAGGTAGGGTTGGGAACATTGGTGGCGCTGTAGTCTAAACCACAGAGCCTAGAGCTTGCTGACTGGAAGGTTGGCGGTTTGAATCCCCGCGACGGGTTGAGCTCCCGTTGCTCAGTCCCTGCTCCTGCCAACCTAGCAGTTCAAAAGCATGTCAAGTGCAAGTAGATAATTAGGTACTGCTCCAGCAGGAAGGTAAACGGCGTTTCCGTGCGCTGCTCTGGTTTGCCAGAAGCAGCTTAGTCATGCTGGCCACATGACCTGGAAGCTGTCTGCGGACAAACACCAGCTCCTCAGCCTATAGAGCGAAATGAGCACGCAACCCCAGAGTTGTCCGCAATTGGACCTAATGGTCGGGGGTACCTTTACCTTTACCTTTAGGGTTGGGAACATCCCTTGTGCAAAAAACCCTGGAGAGCTACTGCCAGTCAGTGTAGGCATTACTTAGCTGGATGGACCAGTTGTCTGACTTGGTAAAAGACAGCATCCAATTCAGCCCTTCTGTTTGTAATCATGAAGACTAGAATCTTACATTATTTTTAAGGCAAAGGTTGTAGCTCAGAAGCAGAGCATTTGCTTTGCACGCAGCTGGTCCCAGGTTCAATCCCTGACGTCTCCAGATAGGGTCAGGAATGTTCCTTGGATAGCTGTTGCTGGTCAGTGTGGACAATGTTGAGCTAGATGGACCAATGGTCTGACTCACCCCAGGGTGGAGAGGAGGGGGCAGTAGGGCTTGTTTCGTCTATGCTTAGTCTTCCCCTGCAGAATTGTTATGAGGATAAGGGGTTGGGGGACCATGTACTCCACCATGAGCTCTTTGCAGAAAGGATGGAATAAAAACATACCGTATTGGCCTGAATATAAGCCCCACTTTCCCCCCAAATTCCAACCATGAAAAGTGTGGCTTATATTCACAACCTTACAGTATGCAGCCAGGAGCATGGGGGCGAACAGCGCCAGGAGCAGGCAAAGCAGTGTCTGCCCCATGTGTAGTCCCCCGTCCTCTCTCGCAAGGCTGGGAAGGGAGAGAGCGAGGAAGGGGAAAGGCCGCTGGCAACGCAGTGCGGCGCCAATCCACCCCCACCCTCAGTATGCAGCCAGGAGCAGCGAGGAATGGAACAGCTTATATTCGGATATTTATTTATTTCCCCCCTCCAATTTTAAAGGTGTGGCTTATATTCGGGTGCGGCTTATATTCGAGCCAATACGGTAATACATGGCTGCCTGTTGCTTAAGGTTTCTCTGTGCAGGTGCTCATGGCTGAGGGTCTGCCTTTGCAGCAGTTCATATAAAGAGAAGAAGAGGCTGGTATAAATATGTTTTAAGTGTTTTAACTTTAAACATCTAAATTGTATATGATTCAGCACACACATGCACACCCCAGCACCATTTCAATGTCACCAAATGAAAATTGGCAGTGTTACCAGGAAATTTAAAACAGCTTTGCAAATCTATTAATGGGTATTGGTCATTTTTGACCCTCAAACAGCAGCAGCAAAACCAAACTTTCCTTTTGTGAAGCTTCCAAGCTTGCCAACATGCCAGTGTGGTGCAGTGGTTAGAGGGTCAGAGTAAAACCTGGGAGACTCTGGTTCAAATCCCCCACTCGGCCATGAAGCTCACTGGCTGGACCTGAGCTAGTCACTGCATCAGACCTAACCTGTTTCACTAGCCCCAGATAGCATGGCCAGCAGTTGGGGATGATGGGAGGTGAGCAACAACTGGAGGGCCAAAGATCTGAACTGCTACATTGGTTGCACCCCCACTTCAGTAGTCTCTGACATATGCAGACCATAGAATAGTAGAACCACAGAATTGTAGAGCTGGAAGGGCCTCCGAGAGTGATCTAAAGGTAAAGGTACCCCTGACCGTTAGGTCCAGTCGCAGACGACTCTGGGGTCGCGTGCTCATCTCGCTCTATAGGCCAGGGGAGCTGGCGTTTGTCAGCAGACAGCTTCCGGGTCATGTGGCCAGCATGACTAAGCTGCTTCTGACAAACCAGAGCAGCGCACAGAAATGCCGTTTACCTTCCCGCCAGAGTGGTACTTATTTATCTACTTGCACGTTGACGTGCTTTCGAACTGCTAGGTTGCCAGGAGCTGGGACCGAGCAACGGAAGCTCACCCTGTTGCCAGGATTCGAACTGCTGACCTTCTGAATTGCAAACCCTAGGCTCTGTGGTTTAGACCACAGCACCACCCACATCCCTGAGAGTGATCTAAAAAGGTAAAGGTAAAGGAACCCCTGACCGTTAGGTCCAGTCACGGACGACTCTGGGGTTACGCGCTCATCTCGCTTTATAGGCCGAGAGAGCTGGCGTTTGTCCGCAGACAGCTTTCGGGTCACGTGGCCAGCATGACTAAGCTGCTTCTGGCGAACCAGAGCAGCGCATGGAAACGCCGCTTACCTTCCCGCCAGTAGACCTATTTATCTACTTGCACTTTGACGTGCTTTCGAACTGCTAGGTGGGCAGGAGAGAGTGATCTAGTCCTGTTTAAAATAAACAAGTGTTGTGTAGCGCACCAGTCTGAGCTGTTTGTTTGTGGGATGACTAGCTTTTTAGCAAGTTGTTATTGCTGTTGTTTTTTTAATAGAAAGGACAAGCACCGTCTCTTGCTTCAGAGTCTGAGCAGAGGATGGTTTGTCTCATAGTTATGAAAAGGAGCAGATGGAGTCTGACTTTCCAGCAGTGTAAAAGGAGGGAGGAGAGTGAAACTCCTGGTGTGCAAGAAATTGTGTTTTAAACCTTCCATCTCAGAGATGCAGAAGGTTCTTCTGCTGATACATTTTCATTTGGCCTACACAGAAGCTCTGCCGTCCTTCGAGGCTGGACTTTTGTGGTGATGTTTTATTTTCTGGGCACTTAAAAAGCTCAGTGTTTTGTACCTGGTGGAAAATGTGCTATTTAGTAGGGCTAGCAACATCTTGTCTTTAGGAACATTAGTGGGTTGGGTCCACCCTGTACTGTTTCGTCTAAACTGACAGGCAACAGACCTTCTCCACCCTGCTTTTCAACCTGGAACCTCCTGCATCCAAAGCAGATGCTTTGTCACTGAGCTACAGCCATTTCCCTGAAAAGCAAGATGCTAGTTCCCATAGTTTTGAATAAAGAATTAATTGAAAACAGGAATCTAGCTCAGTATCATCTAGGCTGGATCTAGACACATCAGAGAAGTGTTTCGGTTAGGGAAAACAGGTAGAGAAAAATGGGACTCCACATCGCAACCTGGTGGCACAATGTTATATCGCATGTACAACACATATAAAGGGTAAAGGGATCCCTGACCATTAGGTCCAGTCGTGACCGACTCTGGGGTTGCGGCGCTCATCTCGCTTTATTGGCCAAGGGAGCCGGCGTACAGCTTCCGGGTCATGTGGCCAGCATGACTAAGCTGCTTCTGGCAAACCAGAGCAGCGCACAGAAACGCCGTTTACCTTCCTGCTGGAGCAGTACCTAATTATCTACTTGCACTTTGACGTGCTTTCGAACTGCTAGGTTAGCAGGAGCAGGGACTGAGCAACGGGAGCTCACCCCATCATGGGGATTCGAATCGCCGACCTTCTGATCGGCAAAGCCTAGGCTCTGTGGTTTAACCCACAACAACACCCGCGTCCCCATATTCTGTATACTGTACTGTAAATAGCTTTTTCTTTACCAGTCTAACTGAGCCCCTACCCTGACAGGCAGGGGCTCTCCAGGGTTTCAGGCAGGAGACAATCCCAGCCCTTCCCTGAAGATCCCATCTGGGATTGAACCTGGGACCTTCTGCATGCCAAGCAGGTGCTCTACCGCTAAGTTACAACCCTCTCTCATTTAAAATAATGGGCATGGAGAACTTGGCTCCATTCCTGTGGGTCTGCTCTTACTTGGATATAACCCTTGGAATTATCTGCCATGTCCACACCCATATATTTAAAGCACACCTCAAATAATCCTAGAGACTGTAATTTGTTAAAGGTGCTGGAAATGTAGTGCTTTGTGGAGTACAGTTCCCAGGATTCTCTGGGGGAAAGCCATATACTTTGAAGGCATGGTGTAGATTTGACCATGGGGGGTCATGGTACTTGGAATTTACATTGCACTCATAGGTGGAGCATCTGCTTGATGCAATAAACCTCAGGCTTGGCCTGCCTATGAACTGGAATGAGGTGGTGGAGCCCTGAAGCGGTAGATCGCAAGTGAGGGAAATTATTATTATTTATTTATTTATTTATTTATTTATTCCCCGCCCAGCTGGCTGGGCCTCCCAAGCCACTCTGGGCGGCTCCCAACCGAATATTAAAAACACAATACAGCATTAAACATTAAAAACTTCCCTAAACAGGGCTGCCTTCAGATGTCTTTTAAAAGTAAGATAGTTGCTTATTTCCTTGACATCTGCTGGGAGGGCATTCCACAGGGCGGGTGCCACTACCGAGAAGGCCCTCTGCCTGGTTCTCTGTAATCTCACTTCTCGCAGTGAGGGAACCCCCAGAAGACCCTCGGCGTTGGACCTCAGTGTTTGGGCTGAACAGTGGGGGTGGAGACGCTCCTTCACATATACTGGGCTGATGCCATTTAGGGCATTAAAGGTCAGCACCAACACTTTGAATTGTGCTCGGAAACGTATTGAGCTCGGAAACGTATTGTGCTCGGAAACGTATTCAGATCTCTCAGGACCAGTGTTATATGGTCTCGGTGGCCACTCCCAGTCACCACTGTTGAATACGCCCCAGTATTGAGGTGGTGGTGGTGGGACCCCCTGCAAGATGAGACAAATATATCAGTGATGGAGGCCTGAACACAGCAGGAAGGAGGCTGAAATAGCTTTCTCCTTGCAGGGAGTCTTTGCACGCAAAGGAGCTTTAAAAACGTGTCACTGGGAAATCTTCCTAGGCAATTTCAGGTAATTATCATCAGGAATATTTTAGATTATATTGGATGTTTCCCTGTGTGTTCCCGTCTCCACTGCTCCCCCCCCCCCGAGAATAATTTGATTTACTATGTTGTTTTACTTGTGTTTAGTAAACAAAGCGAAAGGCTTTGACACTGCCAAGCTTGCCTGAATGTGGCCATTAGCGATCAGCATCCATTCATTGTTGCTGATGAACTTGGAGGATTTCCACAGAAAAATGAAGGTGCTGAAATATTTCCCACCCAACATCACTGCCTGCTGCTATGAGAAGGTGGACTCACGGACAGAAGGGGGAACGGAAGAAGTCTTACAAAAGCTCCCCCCCCCCCACAAAAATGGAGCAGATACCAAGCATTGGAGTTTCCAGTTTTATACAGTGGTATAAGAGGGACGCGGGTGGCGCTGCGGGTTAAACCACAGAGCCTAGGACTTGCCGATCAGAAGGTTGGCGGTTCAAATCCCCGCGACGCGGTGAGCTCCCGTTGCTTGGTCCCTGCTCCTGCCAACCTAGCAGTTTGAAAGCACGTCAAAGTGCAAGTAAATAAATAGGTACCGCTCTGGCGGGAAGGTAAACGGCGTTTCCGTGCGCTGCTCTGGTTCGCCAGAAGCGGCTTAGTCATGCTGACCACATGACTCGGAAGCTGTACATCGGCTTCCTCGGCCAATAAAGCGAAATGAGCGCCGCAACCCCAGAGTCAGCCACGACTGGACCTAATGGTCAGGGGTCCCTTTACCTTTACCTTTATAAGAACATAGGATGCTGCCTTCTACTGGTTCAGTGCTGAACTGGATGGACTGATGTTCTGTCTCTGAATAATGCAGCTTCCTATTTAATCTAGCCGTTATTCAGAATAATGAGGACTAGTATTTTAGCAAAGGCTCCTCCTCCTGAAACCCTCTCAGACTGTTTAGACAGAACATTGGTCCATCTAGCATACACTGCCTGAAACACAGGCTGGCTGTGTCTCTCCAGAGACCAATGGTCCATCTAGGTCAGTATTGACTGCACCATATATCTTCAAGTTTGAAAGAGGATTAGAAAAATTCATGGAGGAAAGGGCTATCAACGGCTACGAGTGATGACCGCCATGCTCTGCTTCCATGGTTGGAGGCAGTAAATGTTTCTGAATACCAGTTGCTGGAAGCCCCAGGAGGGAAGATGGCTCTTGTGCTTGGGTCCTGCTTCCCATCATGGGCATCTGGGTGGCCACTGCGAGAACAGGATGCTGGACTAGATGGACCATTGGTCTGATCCAGCAGTGCTCTTCTTATGTTCTTATATTCTCAGACCCAGGTCCCACTTTTAATCCTTTTAATCCAAAACATGCATTTATTAGTCTTTTCCTATATATTTGCATGGTGGTGGTGCTCCTGTTGTGACATGGATCAGGCCACAACTCAGTAGTGGGTCCAAACCTACCAATTGAAGACCAATGGGCAAAGGTTTCAGGCAGGGGGTGTTCCCAGTCCTACGTGGAGCTGCCTTCAGGGATTGAACCTGGGATCTTCTATGTGTAGATGCTCTGCTGAGCTGCATGGTCCTTCCCCACTCTGCCTCCTTCAAAGCAAGTTCAGGGTGAGACTCAACTTGGTTGGCCCTGCATAGTGACAAGGCCAGCTTCCTATGAAGGCTAAAGTGCAGGCTGATCTGAATTCCCATTTTGTCAATGGCACTTAGTCTTTTCAGTGGGAGCTCTGTGGCGGTCCAACTCACACCCTCTGGGAGAATGGCCCAGCTACCTCTCCTTCTGGTTTTGGATGGGCTTGGAAGGCATTTGACACTTGCTTCATATTTTTATGTTCTTTATACATTTTTCTGTGTTTCTATGGTTTTCATGTTTGAATTGACTTACAATTGCTTCCGATTGTTAATTTTTGGTGGGTTTTGTTAGCTGCTTTGCCAAAGGAGTTTTACCTTGAAGATGTGATATAAATACCTGGCATTATCATGGTTATTTAATTAGACATAGAACAGCAACATGTTCCCAGTAAATGTGCATAATTCCTCAAATCGTTGTTGCCTAATTCTAGTTTTCTCGGCTGTGGGAGAAGGGCAGGGTCACTGGATGGCTGAGATGTGTTTAAGCTGCCTTTCTGTCTTCCTAGATTCCAGCAGTCATTTCCCACCCACATCAAGACTAGAAACTTTATTTTTATTTTTATTTTTAAAATGAAAGCATTCTACACTCCTGTACCATTGCTACCTAGGTCAGCTGCTCTGATTATTGCTATTGTAATGGAAATGAGAATGAGGTCTTTAAAGCTCTCTAAGTATTCCTCCTTATTCTACTTGAAACAGTTTCTCAGTTCTCATACAAATGACTTCAGAAAGGAAAAGGAAAGAAGAGTCTTCTTGGTGGCGGGGGCGGCGGGGGAGGATACCCTGTTTCGGATCTGTAAGGGTTTCTGAAGACTTTTAAAAACAAAAAATTAAAAAATATAAGGCGTAGGTTGGAGTCAGCACCAGATATCAGAAGGGAGAGAGGCGTGTTTATAAATAGCAATTCATATCATTGCACCCACTTCATATTGTTTTGCAGATGAAACGTTCCACACTGCTAACTAGGAGGCTTTTTTTTTTCTTAAAAAAGGGGGAATCACAAATATCATACGGGCATTGTGGAACCTTGCCTTTAAGGTTTTTGTGAGAGCTCAGGCACCTGACAGTAAGAATTAAGACCCCTTGAAATGCACCTGGCAATTTCAGAATCACTTGTATAATCTCTCTGCTACCAAAAGGAATAAGAAATTCAAACACTGCAACAATACAGTGATCCCACCACTTATGCCGGGGGTTACGTTTTTGCGTATATGTGAAATCGTGTAAAGTGGGGAGGGCACTGTTGCTTAGAGTGTGATGCTGATAATGCCAGGGTTGCAGGTTTGATCCCCGCACGGGACAGCTGCATTTTCCTGCATTGCAGGGGATTGGAGTGGAGATGGTCCTTAGTGTCCCTTCCAACTCTTGTGATTCTATGATTCACTATGATTTCTTTTAAAAAGAAAGAGAAGTCTCCCTTCTCCACCTGTTAGGGAACTTCCTCTCCTTTTCTTCAAAGTAGTTTTCACTCCCAAACAGCAGCGTAAAGGTGGCTTCCCATTGCATTAAGGGGATGCTGGTTAGAAGCTGGTTTTTGCGTGCTCTTTGCTCAATTGCAATCAAATGGTCCAGTCCAGAACACCAGTTTTATGTGGCACCAGAGAATCCCTCTTCCAGCACCGATCGATCTTAACAAAATTAATGTTCTCACTGTAATTGCATTGGCCAAATGGAATCAACCAGTGGGAGACCTTTGCTGTAGCTCAAATGAGCTGGCCGTATTGCATCTGTCTGGGGAGCCAAGAAGTCAGGCTGTGCTCATAGGAGTGAGTCCATGTCTTGGTCGTGATGCAGCAAAAAGTTCTGAAACGGGCTTGCGTACAACTGGGCTTCTCGGAGGTCATCCTGTTCTCAGAATGGCCAAGCAGATGCCCATCCAAATGGGGCAGGAACTGAGCCTAACACCACTATCCAGTTGTTTTCCCCACTCTCTAGTATCCAGAGGTAGCCTGACCCTGCGCACGGATGTTATATTCCCACAAAAGACCACATGGATCGGAGCAGTGGCTCATCTTGTCCAGCACATTGTTCTCACAGCGGCCAACCAGATGCCCCAATGAGAAGCCCACAAGCTAAGGGCAGCAGTAGCACTCTCCTCACTTGTGATTCCCAGCAAACTCGTATTCAGAGGCTTAATGGCTCTGAAAGTGGAGGTAGAACATCAGAAGCTGCCTTAAACAGAGCCAGACCAAAGGTCCATTGAACTCAGTATTGTCTTCACTGACCGGCAGTAGCTCTCCAAGGTTTCTGATGGGCCTCCTACCTGGAGATGGGGTTTAAAAATCAGCCTCTTTTCCCTGGGGAACTCTGGGAACTGTAGCTCTGTGAGGGATATAAAGGTAAAGGGACCCCTGACCATTAGGTCCAGTCGTGGCCGACTCTGGGGTTGCGCGCTCATCTCGCTTTACTGGCCAAGGGAGCCGGCGTACAGCTTCTGGGTCATGTGGCCAGCATGGCTAAGCTGCTTCTGGAGAACCAGAGCAGCGCACGGAGCAGTACCTATTTATCTACTTGCACTTTGAAGTGCTTTTGAACTCCTAGGTTGGCAGGAGCTGGGACCGAACAATGGGAGCTCACCCTGTTGCGGGGATTCGAACCGCTGACCTTCTGATCAGCAAGTCCTAGGCTCTGGTTTAACCCACAGCGCCACCCTTGTGAGGGATATAGGGATCTGCAAAAAACACTTAGCACACCCCTTCAGCTATGGTTTGCAGGGTGCTTTGGGGGAAAGCCAAGGCTGTTGGTAGGATACTGCTTTAATAATAATAATACTGTATATTACTACTTTAATAATACTGTATATTATTACTGTTATTTTGAATTATTTTATTTTGTTATGTACAACGATACAAAGAGTGAGAGATACAGAAATGAACAATGGCTTTCCTGTTTGATATCATATGGCCTGCAACTTAAGAAAGAAAATTATGCAGAGAAATGGTTATTGCAGAGAGATAAAAACAATGCCATGAGTAATAAGATAATGATCCCACAGAAGCACAGCAGAGCAGTCAGTGCTAAGTCCTGGACAACATAGAATTACAGAAAAATAAAGTTGGAAAGGACCCTGGGGGTCATCTCGTCCAACTCACTGCAATGCAGAAATTGAATCCAGATAAAATCATACTTGAATGAATTACTGTACCACCATTTAGCTGCATAGTCTATAGGTCTGGCTTTACCGCTGGAAACTCGTAAAGAATGAGCGAGTTTTTCTGACATTGCAGTAAATAAGGTACTAAGGTCAAAAAACCAAGTTAGTCCTCCATCCCTGGGCATTGCTTTGTCAAAGAGTTTAATTTACCCGCTCTACTTTGAAATCCTGAATAGCAAATCCTAAGTAATTTATGGTGCTAGAGGAAAATTTGGCAAGGGGAGAAAGCTGCTAATGGTAGGCGATTTTTAAAATGAAAACACAGAGAGACAATGAGAACAGAGTGCCTTCTAGTGGTAGGAGGGAAAACAATGCAGGAGACAAACCCCCAAAGGAACGTGACACAAAAAAGCAAGGCTGCCTGGATCCATGCTTTGGCTCTGGAGCTGCAAAATCAATTCCATGCCCTCACCTCGGACATGGATTCTCAGCAGGAGGAGCAAGAACAGCGGCTGCAGACCTCAGACCACACCAGAATGGCAGTGGAAGGTACAGTGTGCATAACGATTCCTCACACGATTCCCCAGAGAAGAAAGAGATGTCTGGTGGTGGCAAGTGACTCCCTACGGAGGGGGACAGTGGCATCAGTGTGTGGAGGAATGACTCATGGTTTCACTTGTCTCTACACAAATGCACAGAGCATGGGAAGCAAGCAAGAAGAACTTGAACTCAAATACAGGATGTCAGATATGACCCAGCAGGCATTACTGAAACCTGGCAGGATGAAACTCATGACTTGAATGTAGAAACTGAGTGGTACAACTTGCTCAAAAGAAATACAGTGGTACCTCAGGTTAAGTACTTAATTCGTTCCGGAGGTCCGTTCTTAACCTGAAACTGTACTTAACCCAACGCACCACCATAGCTAATGGGGCCTCCTGCTGCCGCCACGCTGCCGGAACACAATTTCTGTTCTCATCCTGAAGCAAAGTTCTTAACCCGAGGTACTATTTCTGGGTTAGCGAAGTCTGTAACCTGAAGCGTATGTAACCTGAAGCATATGTAACCCGAGGTACCACTGTAGTTCAGACAGGAAGGGAGGAGGAGGAGCATTTTATGTAAAGGATGTGTACACTTGTGAAGAGATCCATGACCTGGAGTATGGAAGGCAGACTGAATGTGGGTGCAGGAGAGGGAAACAACAGATGATGGCTTCCTAGAGCAGATTACGAAACATTCACAAAGGAGAAATATAGTAGTCATGGGAGACTTCAACTGTCCTGATGTCAGCTGGGACTCAAACTGCCAAGAATGTAAGGACCAACCAATTCCCTCATTGTCCCGCTGACAGTTTCATTTCATAGAAGGTCAAAGAAGCAACAAGGGGGTCATCTGTATTGGACCTGGTCCTCACCAACAAAGTGGAAGTACTAGGAAGTTTGGGAGGAAGTGATCATGTCTTTCATTATGCACTGGCAACGGAAAACTGAGTGTAATCGGACATGAACTCTGGACTTGAAGTAGGCTGATTACCAGAAGCTTAAGGAACTACTGGGTATAGTCCCATGGTCAGAAATATTCAAAGAGAAGGGAATCAATGATGGGTGGGAGTTGTTGTTGTTCCACGTCTTTATAAATGACTTGGATGAAATTGAGGGGATGTTCATCAAATTTGCAGATGACACCACACTGGGAGGGGTAGTTATTGTCACAGAAGACAGAATCAGGATTCAGGATGACCTTAACAGATTGGAAAACTGGGAACAAACTGAGGACTCCGCTAGGCTGGCAAAGAAAAAGTGATTTATATGTGTTGTGTGTGCAATATAACATTGTGCCACCAGATGGTGACATGGAGTCCCATTTTTCTCTACCTGTTTTCCCTGTTTAAATTTACACCTCTTAAACCTGAAATGCTTCTTTGATGTGTCTAGATCCAGGCTAACAAAATGAATTTCAATAGGGACCACCTGCACCAGTATAAGATGCAGGATGCCTGGATCGCCAGTAGTACAGGTGAAAGAGATGAAGGGGTCTTAGTAGACCACAAGCTTCCCATGAGTCAACAGTGTGATGTTTTAGCAAAAAAAGCTAATGCCATTCTAGGCTGCATCAAGAAATCAAAGGAAGTCATAGTACTGCTCTATTCCACCTTGGTTAGACCACACTTGGAAAGACCATAGTCCATCATACAAACCTGCTTGGGTTCTGAGATCTTCAAGGGAGGCCCTGCTCTTGGACCCAGTACCCTCCCAGGCACACATGGTGGGCACATAGGAGAAGGCTCCTTCCCTAGAGAACCTAAACAGGCTCCTTCCTTGCTGTCCTTCTGTTAGCAGGTGAAGACCTTTTTGTTCCAACAGGCTTTCGGGAATTAACTGGCTTTTTGGAAAGGGCCAGTGCTGTTATGTATTTATTGTAATTATCTGTATATTTTAATAGAGCTGAGAGAGATAGATCTTATTCTAATTAGTGTTTAATTGCTTTTTAATGATTGTTTCCTATGTTTTAGCTTTTCCTATTTTATCTGTAAGCTGCCTTGAGTACCTTTCCGGCAGGGAAAGGTGGGATGTAATAACAATAGTCATATCACCACCCTGGAAACAAACTGGAATGGATTCAAAACCAGACATATAATCTAAATTTCAATCAAGCTTTCTGCAGACAAATCAGGATGCATGTTGAATAAATAGGTTGCTGGAGGGAACCCCCAGTCTGCAAAAAAGGGGTTTAACTTTGAGGTTAACAGTAAGTCTTTGTGCCAGAGGCGATGGACCACTCTCCATTGTTGCTCCCCTTCTGTTGGCCAGGGAGTGAAACAATGCACACATTTCGTGTTGAGCGGCAGATTCTCCTCCCCACCTCCAGGCTGAGGAAACTCTACTCCAACATGAAATATTGATTTTCCTGGGCTGCAGCTTGCCTCCCCTCGCCAATGTGGGCGAGAGGCTCCCTGCAAAAACACCAGCCTACATTATTCATTGCCGGCATAAATGCGACCCTGCCTTCCTGGGACTGAAAACAAGGCCAGTTACTTTTACTCCTCTTGGCCCAAAGTCTGAAAGAGGAAGATGGGGTGGGGGGGAGGCTTAGTCGCTGCCAACTTTGCACTTACTCCTATGTGTTGGATCCCAAGAAGGAATGTGTGTCTTAGGGCAGGAAATTAAGGTCATAGAATCATAAGATTGGAAGGGACCCAAAAGGTCATTTAGTACAACTTCCTGCAATGTAGAACTCACAGCTAAAGAATCCCAGATGGCCACCCATTAAAATCCTCCAAGGAAGGAGAGTCCACCACCTCCCGAGGGAGACCATTCCACTGTTGAACAGCTCTTACTGTCAGAAAGTTCTTCCTGATCTTTAGTCAGAATCTCCTTTCTTGTAACTTGAATCCCTTGCTTTGAGTCCTACCCTCCAGAGCAGGAGAAAACAAACTTGTTCCCTCTTCCATGTGACAGCCCTTGAGATATTTTAAGATGGCTATCATATCTCCTCTTAAGTCTCCTCTTTTCCAGGCTAAACAGACCCAGCTCCTTCAACCGTTTCTCATAAGGTTTGGTTTCTAGACCCTTGATCATATTGGTCGCCCTCCGCTACACACATTCCAGCTTGTCAATATCCTTAAAATGAGGTCACACAACTGGACAAAATTATCCAGGCATGGTCTGACCAAGGAAGAAAAGGAAATAATAGCTTCCCTTGATCTGGACACCAAACATCTATTGAATATGCAGAGAATGGCATTAGAATTTTTTGCTATTTTTCATTCAAAAGCCCCTGCCTACTCATGATATAGGGATGCGGGTGGTGCTGTGGGTTAAACCACAGAGCCTAGGACTTGCTGACTGGAAGGTCGGTTGTTCGAATCCCCATGACGGGGTGAGCTCCTGTTGCTCGGTCCCTGCTCTTGCCCACCTAGCAGTTCGAAAGCACGTCAAAGTGCTAGATAAATATGTACCGCTCCAGCGGGAAGGTAAACGGCGTTTCCGTGCGCTGCTCTGGTTCTCCAGAAGCAGCTTAATCATGCTGGCTACATGACCCAGAAGCTGTATGCCGGCTCCCTTGGCCAATAAAGCGAGATGAGCGCCACAACCCCAGAGTCGGTCACGACTGGACCTGATGGTCAGGGATCCCTTTACCTTTACCTATGATACGGAGTGGAAAATTTTCCAGTTCAAAATCTTCTGTAAACCACCCATTGCTGCTCCCACCCCCGGATGCTATACAGTCGGTGTACTGCAGCTAACTCAGTTCTACTCAGAGAAAACCCATTGAAATTAATGGATCTAAGTGAGTCATGCTCTTCAATTTCAGTGGGTCTGCCTTGGGGTGTTTTGGTTCCATTTTGCTTATTACACTTCCCTGAAT
The DNA here is from genome assembly GCF_964252035.2 of Podarcis erhardii. Taxonomy (NCBI): domain Eukaryota; kingdom Metazoa; phylum Chordata; class Lepidosauria; order Squamata; family Lacertidae; genus Podarcis; species Podarcis erhardii. Next base: position 34,872,324 of record NC_138504.1, read on the forward strand.
TTGAGCTGAAAGTGCTGAAATATACTTTCTCCTCCCCCAGCACCCCCCGAGAAAAAAATACCCACTTTTGTTTGGGAGGCTTTTCCTGCATTGTTTGCTTTTCCCCTCTAGTCAACTTTACAATGCAATGCTTGAGTTGTTGTTGCTGCTGCAGTTGAGAGGGCTTTGTAGCACTTGCTGAAAATACTGTCTCTCCATAAGCAAATCCTAGCTTGGAATGTGCTGAGCCAGTCTGTACCCATTTACTATTTTAAAAAATGGTTTGGGCGTCGATATGTCATTCTGAAAAGCAGGCATGGGGAACCTGGTGCCCCACAGATGTTGCTAGAATCTCATGATAGGTTTAGGGAAAGACCCATTGCCTGAAACCCTGAAGAACAGTTGCCAATCATTGTGTACAATATTGAGCTAAATGGATAAGTGTTCCAATTCAGTGGAAAGCAGCTTCCATTGTCCCTGTCTCCATTTACCGTATTTCCCATTATTCCTATAAAAAGGAACATACTGCTTTGCTACCCAAATCTATCAGGCTACAGACAATTAGCATATGTAGCCTGAAGACTGTGGCTGAGTCATAATTTGAGTCAGACCTGCTTCTGCTAGGATTTGTACAACTGCTGGAAACGTGGCCAGTTTTGCAGCAAGAGCCACACACAAAAAAATATACTGGTAAAGTCTGTATGTTGACAGAGTTTTAAAATAAAACTGGGAAGACCCATAGTTCAATGACAGAGCATCTGCTTTGCATGCAGAAGGTCCCAAGTTTGATACCCAGCAGCATCTCCAGGTGGGACTGGGAAGACAGGTCCCCTGCCTGAAACCCTAGAGGGCTGCTGCCAGCCAGTGTAGACAGTACTGAGCTAGATGGACCAATGGTCTGACTGGATAAGGCAGCTTCTTATGCTCTTGTTTAAAACCAGTCATTTTTTCAGAACACTGAGGACTGGAATCTTACTTAACTTTTTAAGGGCTACAGCTCAGTGGCAGAGCACATGTTTTGCATGCAGAAGGTCCAAGGTTCATCTCCAGGTAGGGCTGACAATGGAAAACCTGAAGCACAGCTGCTGGTCAGTGTAGGCAATACTGAACTAGATGGACCAGTAGCCTGGTTTGATATAAGGCAGCTTCCTGTGTTCCTGAAATATGGAAGGCAAGGTAGGAACAGTTGCTGCTGTCTAAGTACCGGTAATACCCTGAGACCTCCCACCATTTACGATCTGTGGCTTTTCAAAAGCCTTCTGTGGTTCCATTCTAACGAGGCATCATGAAGCTGAGCGATGAGCTCTGCTGGAGCTCTCAAGAAAGAACTGGCAATGTGCCCTATAATATTTTTGCCTCTCCATCCTCTCAGCAAAGCAACTAGCAGGCTGTATTCTTGTGCAAATGTTTGGCACGTAGGTTGCAGCCTAGAATTTCTGTTGCACCCATCATGCAGAATTCTGAGTTGCGGTTCTAGGCTGCACCACTTCCTAGAAGGGTGGACTTTAGAATCATAGAATCAAAGAGTTGGAACAGACCTTGGGGGTCATCTAGTCCAACCCCCTGCAATGCAGGAATATGCAGCTGTCCCATACGGGGATGGCGTTTTCAGCACCACACTAACCAACTGAGCTATCCAGGCTTTTTTTTAAAGGAAAAGAAGCAGCATTCTGTGACACACAATGTTCAATGCTCTTAAAGGCACGCTAACCCCTACACCAGGGGGCCGGACTATATTTTTTGGGGGGAGGGGAATGAACAAATGAACAAATTCCTATGCCGCACAAATAACCCAGAGATGCATTTTAAATAAAAGCACACATTCTACTCATGTAAAAACACCAGGCAGGCCCCACAAATAACTCAGTAGATGCATTTTAAATAAAAGGACACATTCTACTCATGTAAAAACATGCTGTTTCCCAGACCGTCCGTGGGCCGGATTGAGAAGGCAATTGGGCTGGATCCGGCCCCCGGGCCTTAGTTTGCCTACCCATGCCCTACACCATACTAGCTCTGATACATTAATCCCGTCCCACCCCCAATACCATTTTGGGCGAATTAAAATCTTTCAATTTTTGTCTCCCTCACCCCCCACTGCAGTTCACAGAGGAGAAGTTTGGCCAGGCCGAGAAGACAGAGTTGGATGCCCACTTTGAAAACCTCCTGGCCCGAGCAGACTGCACCAAGAACTGGACAGAGAAAATATTACGTCAAACTGAAGTCCTCTTGCAGCCAAACCCTAGTAAGAACCTCTTTAGGTTTTGGAGGAATTGATCCATTGGGTGTCATGGGTGGGGGCCCCCTCGGCTCTGTCAGGATCTGGCATGGTTTGGCAGCCCCAGATGTAAGAAGAGGAGGAAGAAGGAGCACACGATGTGGGGCCTGGAAAACTGGCATCTAGGGATGGAGAGAGGAGGTCCTCTCCTTGTAATCCTTGTTGTCAAAGAGGAGGAAGCAGATCTGCCACCTCTCTCCACCACCCTGTGCAGAGCTCCTTTCATATTTGCCGCTAGCCCCAAATATTGTTTTGTTTTGCTTAAAGCATTTCTTAACCACACCTCATTAAAGAGATTGCAAGGCAGCAGGCAAAAGCACACACGCACACACAAAAATGAATCTGTGCAGCATGTAAAAGCCATTTCAAGTAACACAGAACCATAATGGACGACCGCAAGCCCAAGATTTAAAAACATGAAAAGCTTAAGTACTGTATTGTGGTTTTGTTTTTCATTTCGTAAAGTAAAAACAGCAAGAAATCATCCAAATTGGCTAAACAAATAGGAGGGTCTCCAACCCACTTCCAAGAAGCTTGTAAAGTCTACAAGCCAGCCTTTCGGGGGTGGGGGGCATTCTAAAGTGGGACACTGTCATAGAGGCACTTTTCATTGTACAGTCATACCTCGTGTTGCATCCGCTTTATGTTGTGTCTTTTCAAGTTACATCACGCAGGAACCTGGAAGTACCGGAATGGGTTACTTCTGGGTTTCACCACTTGTGCATGTGCAGAAGATCACGTTTTGCACATGCGCAGAAGCACCAAATCATGCCGTGCGCCTGCGCAGATGCAGCACTTTGAGTTGCAGGAATTTCACGTTACAGACGGGCCTTTGGAACAGATCCCAGTCTGTAACACAAGGTACCACTGTACAATTAAAGAATTAATCTAAAAACGTTGGCCATCCCTGCTGAAGTGCCTGCGTCACTGGCTCTGCAGGCTTGACTTCTCCCCAGAGATACAAGATATTTTCCCAAAATGCTTTTAAGACCTAACACAATCTCTTTTTCCCTACCCACCAGGTGCCAGAGTTGAAGAGTTCCTTTATGAGAAGTTGGACCGAAAGGTGCCCTCTCGGGTCACCAACGGGGAGCTCCTGGCTCAGTATATGATTGAGGCAGCCAATGACTTTGGCCCTAATTCCCCTTATGGTGAGTTTTGTGGACGTAGCACATAGCTTTTTGGAGAAGATAAGGGTTGGTGAGTCTCTCATCAAGCCTTACCGCCATTGTATCTTCAGGGATGTGCAGAGGACTTGTGTGTGGAGGTTGGTGGTTGCTGTGAAAAAAATGGTTGGCTAAACAAGCCATACTAGGTCTTTGGACTGCCACTACTTCCTGCCCATAAAGCAGATGAGGCAAAGCTATTGTTGGTAGCCTCTAACTCTCCAGCAGGCCCTAGCCAAAATGGCCAGAAGTCAGGCACAATGGGAGTGGCAGACTCTCCAAATGTGAGTGGCCTTTTCCTGGTCATACTGCGACAGAGAAGGCAAGTTTGGGGTCCCCTACAACCGTTTTGCTCATCTGAAGAGTTCTGTTTCCACAAAAATCAATAAACGTTCTTTTGCCGCAGCCAGAACCTCCTGAAATTTGTACTCTCGGACAATCAGGCACGAATTTGCCTGTTCTCTCTGCTCTGGTGCTCCTCAATTTGATTATGTTGGGTTCTTGCAAAATCCATTACGGCCCCAAGGCTCAAGTTAATGATCTTGGTCTCCTGTAATTGCATGGTGATCACACCCACACCCAAACACCGGAGACTCCACGCAACTCCCTTTAGCCCATCCAAATGAAAATGGCTGCAGTCTGGGAGTGGTGCAATATTGCTAGGGGATGTGACCTCATTCTTTGGCCTGTAATCACTGCTCCCCCTTCACATTATTGCAACTCAGCCAAAAACAGTCTAACTGAAATAACTATGCAGTCTCCTCCTGACTAACCCTTGCCTTAGTTTCCTGCCTTCCTGTTACTCTCCCCACCCTGGCTAAAGCAGGGGGGTGACTCCCTACCTGACTCCTGCCCTTTTCTTTTTTAAGAAATATATTATTGATGTAAATCAAATGAATCAATACAATAAAAACAAACAGAAGTGCAAAAAAGCAGTGCACTATATTTGGGAGCGACAAAACATTAAGTTGGTTAAGTACTTAAGACCATCAGGAAAGCCAAATTTCACGTTGTACTGGAGAGATGGAATCCTGGGCATCCTCATTTCTTGTTTATAAGATATAATCCCATCAAACAGCATAGGATTTTTTTCAGGATCCTCCAAGCCTTTATGCACATAATTTATGAGTTTGCCCCCCCCCCAGCAAGTATTAAACTCTGCATTTTTTAAAATTCCAAACTAAAAGTCACAAGTCCTGCAAAGTTTTTCCATATGGGGACCATTTTGCTTCCAGCAACTGCCAGTTTCCATGTAAAGAATTCCTGAGAGTTGAAACCTTTCCGTTTATCAACCCATAGATTTAGTAAACAAAGCTGCGGTGAAGTTGGAATGGGATGTTTGAGTATTTTGGCCATTTCTTGGCAAGCCATTGTCCAGAAATGGAATACTTGTGGGCAGCCTCACCATAAATGGAGAAAGGTTCCTTTCCCCCCACAATCCCTCCAACAGCTATGAGGAGATTGTGACATAGAGCAATTTGCGCTGGTATGTAGCGCCACCCGCATAGGATTTTTATGGAATACTCTCACGTGAGCTTAGGCAGACCTGTATGGTTTGGGTTATTACAGCACGGGTGGCGCTGTGGGTTAAACCACACAGCCTAGGACTTTCCGATCAGAAGGTCGGAGGTTCGAATCCCTGCGATGGGGTGAGCTCCCATTCCTCGGTCCCTACTCCTGCCAACCTAGCAGTTCAAAAGCACATGAAGTGCAAGTAGATAAATAGGTACTGCTCTGGTGGGAAGGTAAACGGCATTTCCGTGCGCTGCTCTGGTTGGCCAGAAGCGGCTTAGTCATGCTGGCCACATGACCCAGAAGCTGTACACTGGCTCCCTCAGCCAATAAAGCGAGATGAGCGCTGCAACTCCAGAGTCGGCCACGACTGGACCTAATGGTCAGGGGTCCCTTAACCTTTATACCATTTAGAATATTTTATTTGCATGTTGCAGGCCTTTCTTCCATATAAGTTTAAAGCTGGTATAAATATCTACTAATTCTGCACATGTACCCAACACCAAACCTTTTTTTGCCCTTTTGCCCTTGAGCCAATAAAAGTGCCCTGAACCACCATTGTCACCTCTCACCTGCGGAGAGGTGGAGGTGGCCTGACACAGGTGAAGACGTTGCCCAGGTCAGCTGCCTGAAGTCCCTTTGCTGTGTCTTCTCTCTCACAGGGAAGACCCTCATCAAAGTTGGTGAAACAGAGCGGCGTTTGGGTGGAGCAGAGAGGGACTTCATCCACTCTGCCTCCATCAACTTCCTCAGCCCTCTGCGCAATTTCCTGGAGGGAGACTGGAGAACTATTTCGGTAAGTGGTGGGGGCTCAGAGCACCTGTTTTCATGGAGAGGGTCCCAGGCCTGGCACCCTGGAGAGCCACTGCCAATCAGGGTGGACAATACTGAGCTAGGTGGACCAATGGTCTTGTTCAGTATAAGGCAGTCCAGTCTCCTGTGTTCCTGTTTAATTCAGTTCGCTCTTCAGAACTCTGAGGGCTAGAATCTTTATGCTTAGGCAAAGGGCTGTAGCTTCTGACTTACGGGAAGGGCTGCCTAAATCCTGGAAAGCCTCTGCGAATCAGCGAAGGCAATATTAAGCTAGGTTCTCAGTAGAAGACAGCTTCCTATGAGAAGGCCAGTTTTGTGGCAGTGAGAGAGAGGAGTTGACTTCTGAGACATTTTCAAAGAGATGAGAGGGGGTTAATTAATGTCTAGGAGGAATTAAATAAATGCTACGATATTTTCCAACCAAGAAATAAGTAGTGTTAGACCAGCATCTGCGCCACGGGTGGTAGTGAGTCCACCGGTGGAAATCAGTGGACCTAACTTAGTCATGTTCATTCATTTCATTGGCTCTACTCTGGGTAAAACTTGGCCAAATACCACCTCAGTCGGTTCAAAGCACATGCATGCCCACCCCCCCCAAAAAAAAGAATCCTGGGAATTGTAGTTTACTAGGAATTGTAGCTCTCTGGGGGGAAGCTGTTTTAATTCCTGCTTGGTTTTATAGCTTTTAATTGGTTTTCTTTTTTCTTTCATCTTTGCAAACCACTTAGAGACTATTGCAGTTGGGTCACTTTAGAAGAGGATTAGACGCGTTAATGGGAGGCAGATAAGGCTGTCAATGGCTACTTGTCACAAAGACTTTTATGCTCTGCCTCCAGGACCAGAGGCAGTAACACTTTAACACAGCAGTTTCTGGAAACCACAGGAGGGGAGAGAGCTCTTGAGGGCTTCCTATGGGGCACCTGGTCAACCACTGTGAGAACAGAAGGCTGACTAGATGGCTCCTCTTTAGCCTGATCCTGCAGCCAGGCTCTTTGAATGTTCTTATGTAGCTATGCAGTAAGAAAGCCTTTTTCCTTTTGCAATCTTGACTCTTCTCCCCACCCTTCCCTTCTTCCTTCCCAGAAGGAGAGACGGATCCTGCAAAACCGCCGTCTAGACCTGGATGCGTGCAAAGCAAGGCTGAAGAAAGCAAAGGCTGCAGAGGCCAAAGCAGCGGTAATGCTCCTCTCCTCTCCTCCCCACTTACTTCCTTGTTGACAATCCTCTTGTGTGTTTTATCCCCCCTCTTTCCCACTCACGTAGTCTTTTTACTCATGCCTGCATGTGACAGATTCCAACATGTGCTCTGCTACTCCACCCCCCTCTGGTGGGCTTGAATCTCTTCTGAACTGCATGCAATGCATCATCTAGGGAGGGGAGGAAGGGTTAGGATGTCTGAACTCTCCTCTCTCCTTCCCTGACCCCCCACCTACCTGCAAGCCAGAGTGAGTAATAGAAAAGTTTTCAGCGGGTTGACACAGAAGGTGCCTGTTGAATCTCCAGTGGCAGAGAGTTCCACAGGACTGGGTCAATGATAGTAAAGGCTCAGTTTCCCATTGTTGTCAGAAGAGCCTCACCAACTAAAGTGGTCCCTGAGGCACCCTGGAAATAAGTGGTTCAGGGCTCTTTGTACATTAATACAAGGACCTTGAACATGGCTCGTTAGTGAGAGGGCAGCCACTTTTTAACTCAACCAATTACCCCTGCCCTATCTAATGTGTCTGCATTTGGGATTCTGCATCTAAAGTCCTACGCGCCTGGGTGGTCCTTCAGATAGCCCAGTCCTCTAAAGTGGGAGGTGATAGGATCTAGGTTTCAGCACCAAGTGTGACCTGGGGTGCAAATTAGAGTAGCTGAACTCTTACTTTCCCTCCAGGAGGAGGCAGATTCCTGCAGAACAGCTGGAATAAAGTTGTTGGGGAGGGGTGTTTGCACCCTGCATTAAAAATGGGCAAGTCTGCCGTTTTTTGGTACATAAAACAGGCCAGGCACGCAATGGAGAGATTGAATGTCACAGTCAGACCCTTAACTGATCACTGTCATTGTCGGAAAGGCTTGACCCCAGTTTTGGGCTGAGCAGTGGTTGTTTGTGGGACTTAAACTCTTGACCACATTTAATGCGTCTTGAGTTTTATGTTACATATTAGCTGACGGGGGGAAAGGGTCGAGTTGGGATCCAGTGTCACAAGGAGGCTGTGTTCAGTTCTTCCAGCCCCTACTGGTTGTAGGAAAGAAGCTGTTGGCCGTGGTACCAATAGCCAATTCCCTCCTGCAAGAGTCAGAAGCTGGAGGGGAGATTTTAACCAGGGCTGTGTGTTGCACAAAGGAAAACCTTCAACCAGTGTAGGTGGGGACCTGTGGCCCTCCTGGTGGGCTGAACTCCAAATACCGTCAGTGCCCAACCAGCATAGCCAGTTGTCAGGGATGATGGGAGTTGTAGTCCAACAATATTGGGTGGCGGGGGCACAGGTGTTTTAACAAAAAGCAAAACTGACTCAGACATCTATAAATGCAATAATGCATTTAACGTGATGTTGCTTCTTTATTCCACCTTACCCATTCTGTTCCGACCAAACTTCAGGTATCCGACTGGCTGATTCCACATAGGTTCTCAAGAAACATTAGCTTACTAGGTTGCCAAATGCACAAGTTGGCCCTAGTGCCTCTGGTTCTTAGGGTTGCCTGCTTACTAAAAACCATGATGACATGAGTCGTTTTTTGTAATTAAAAAAACCCCCACCCAGCTTCCTATTTATACCATACATACACACACCTCTGGCCATCCAGATGTTGGGACTCCTGACTCCCACCAGGTTAGCCAGCATGGCCAATACTCAGGAACAGTGGGAGTTGTAGTACAGCAATGTCTGGAGGGCCAAGGTTTCCCACTCTCCCCTCCCTGCAAACTGAGTGCCTGTTACAGGGTGAGGCCACATCCTAGCCAACCTCTCTGATAACAGCACATTTTGTCAAAAGTCTCGTCCTGTTTTTTCTAGGGCTTAAAAATAATAATTGCAGGGGATTGGGAGGTTTACACTGAAACTGTACTGAGTATGGCGCGTAATAAAGTGGTTGCAGCTGCCACTTGAGCAGGGAAAACGTTTGTGTGAACTTGCCTTTTTTGCTGGAACTGAAAAGTGTTTGGTTTGAAGTACCAGCTTCTCTTGTGTTCCGACCCCACACCACCCTCTCTCTGGGGCTTGCCTGCCATTATGCCTCCCCTATATCCCTCCTTGGTCCCCAGCCCTTCAATAGGAGGAGCCTGAAAGAAACATACCTCCATCCCACCTTCTCTTAAATCCAGTCGCCCAAAACTAGGGGAGGGTGGATCTGACCATTTCAGCTGGGAGGAGTGAATCTTTCAACAGGGCTGCTGTCAATTTCTGCTTGTCTCTGGTTCCTGATATTTCCAGTCTTAAATCCAGTTCTCCACTTTTCCACATCAATATGATAATATATATATTTTAAAGTCTTCGTGAAAATTCAGCAGCATGAAATTTTCATGCAAATTTCATATATATATATATATATATATATATCAGACTTTTGCATATTTCCTCCTCTTATAACACCACCTTTTTATGCTGCATTTCACTAATACATGCATTTATCTATACACTCTTGACCTCAGTAAATGGCTTTTTGTACACGTTACTAGGCTGGAGAACTGAATTGCAAAATTTGGGTAATTTTTGAAAGCTGGGAACGTTCTCCTTAAAATGTGAACTGAATCTCCCTTCTCTCCATCTGTATCCACAGCCCACCATCCCTCCCCACTGCAGAATTGCAAACCTTCTCCCTATCTCTGACTTCCTTATCCTCTCATAGAGCTGATTTTGCCATCCAAAGCAAATTTCTTTCCTGTTCTCCTGAGTTGACTCTTTCCCTGTCTGTTAGTTTCTTTCCCCTCCTAACTTCTGAATCTCTTGCCTTTTGTGTTGCTGATGTTTTTGTCCACTAACCTCTCTGTTCTGTCTTTTTTTTTTATTCTGTGATTTTGCTCAGTGTGAGGGAGATGTGAGTATTATATTGTGTTTATGGTGCTGTGACGTTTTGACCTGAAATGCTTCTTATTGTCCCACTTCCATTCAGAAATCTTTTTTTTTAAAGAGAGTCCTCTTTGCCCAGCGGGGGCTCGCCCTGGAGAATGCACTTGAAATGTGTGTGTGTGTGTGTGTGTGTGTGTGTGAGAGAGAGAGAGAGAGAGAGAGAGAGAGAGAGAGAGAGAGCGTGCGTGCGTATGTGTGTGTGAGAGAGAGACCTGCCTGTGGCAGAAACAGCTGACTGGCTGATTTCATCCACAGAGCCTACAATCATTTCCGTTTTCCAAAGCCTTTTTGTAAGTGTTTGCTCAAGAGGCAGAGTTTTGGGGTGGGGAGAGGAGAATGGCAGTCAGGGTGGTGTGTGTACCTGTTGCGATACAGTTTTGTTTTGTTTTTAAGCTGCAAAATTTGACTTTCATTTTAAAGTCAAGTTTCTAGTCCTTAATGGGTACAAAGATACTTGGCGGGGGGGGGATGCATTTTTCCTGGGTTGAGATATCTGTTTCAGTACCTTCCCACTTTGCTCGATTTGCACAAATTAGCCATCATGCATGTTTGCATAATCTGGGCAGATCACAGAACTTCAGTGCAGAATTCTGATACAATTATTATTATTATTATTATTATTATTATTATTATTATTATTATTATTTATTAAAAAGCCAGAGTACACACAGCCCTGGTGTGGTTAAAGAATGTGTGGATTGTGTGTATGATTTATCATGGGAACTACAAGATTATGGTTCTCCAGCTATAAATAATGGGCTGGATAATGGAGGATCAGGGCTCAGACTTTCTCGAAAAGGGTATGAGCTTTTTGGAAAATTCCTGCAGTGCTGCGCTGTTTGAGCTACCAAACTCAGCCTTTTTCTGCATTTTGAGCTACCAAACTCAGCCTTTTTCTCCCTAATCCAGGTGTGGGGAACCTTGGTCCTTCAGATGTTACTGAACTACAATTCCCATCATCCCAGGCCATTGGCCATGCTTGCTGAGGCTAATGGGAACTGTAGTTCCACAACACCTGGGGGGACATAGGTTCCAGACACCTGCCCTAATCCTTGCAGCACAGTATTAAGGGGGATACATTCTCAGGCTTCCCACACTGCCTCTTGATCACTGCTTGCATATGGTGGCTATTGGCACGCAAAGAGGCTTGCCTCTTCCACAGCTCCTATTTTGCTGGCATGAAGCGGCTTGCCTCTTCTGCAGTTTCCTTTTTTTGTTTGTTTTGCCAGAATGGCCATTGTGGGTATCTCGGCTAGACTGCATCCTTGAGCCACAAGACTTGGAGAGGCTCTCAGAACTATATATCTATATATATATATATAATGTGCAGTCAAAAAAGAGAAAGCATGGGCATGACCTCAGGATTCCTGCTCTTGACAATGGGCTCCCTTTCTCCTTCTGCCGCTTCCCTGTCTCAGAAATGAGGGTTAAGGTGTTCCAGACATCCTGTACAAGAACATCTTGCTAGGTTGCTTATTGCTGCCTCTAAACCTTACCTGAATTTGGGCCCTAAGGGTGGTCACCTTCCTTTTCCTATAAAACTGGTATTTTATTTTTGGCTTTGTTGCTGAGGGTTGTATATACACAACTCACAAATGTGGGTGTGGGTGTTCCTGGGCAAAGGTCAGATCTTTAGTGCTAGGTTTGGCACCCAAGAAGCAAGTTTCTCATCACTATTGCTTTGAAAGCACTGGTTTGCAAGTGTTTGGTGAAAACTAAGGAGGGTTTGGGGGGGGAGAAAAGAACTGCTTTGCTTATCCACCAATCTCAGCAGGAAAAATATTGTGCAGATTTGATAAATATTGCTGGGGGTTTCCTATGCGTTTATAATTTTATGCAGGCTACAGTATACTGACTCCCCTTGGCTGTAGAAATTTATGTATATTGATGCAAAACTTATAAAATGATAGCCCTGCCCACTGGACATTTCTGCTCTGCAGATTAAGCATATCTCATTGATTTTAAAAGTTACTCTTAAGTCAGGGTTGAGTTAGTTGTGTCTGCTTAATTAAATATATGTTGCCTTTTTGCGGTTGGAGGAATTGGTTGGGATAGGGGTTACTCTGTGCTTTGTCATCTTGCCTGGCTAAGTGTTTTAAAAGTAAATGGGTGCTTCACGACTGCAGTTGGGTCAGAAGTCTTAGTGAGGGGCTGCCAGCCGCTTGCACTGGCTTTTAAACTGAACCTGGTTGTATTCCATACGCCTGAATAAAAGAGGAAGCATCTGCAGCAGAGGAGCCAAGACTTGGGGCTGTCCAGAATGCTCCCTTTGCCGTGGCAAATGTGATCCCGCAAAATACCCTGTCAGGTTTAATGACACAGTAAGGGACGTGGGTGGCACCGTGGGTTAAACCACAGAGCCTAGGACTTGCTGATCAGAAGGTCGGTGGTTCAAATCCCCGCGATGGGGTGAGCTCCCGTTGTTCAGTCCCTGCTCCTGCCAACCTAGCAGTTCGAAAGCATGTCAAAGTGCAAGTAGATAAATAGGTACCACTCCGATTGGAAGGTAAACACGTTTTCGTGCTCTGCTCTGGTTCGCCAGAAGCAGCTTAGTCATGCTGGCCACGTGACCTGGAAGCTGTACGCCTGCTCCCTCGGCCAATAAAGTGAGATGAGCACTGCAACCCCAGAGTCGGACATGACTGGACCTAATGGTCATGGGTCCCTTTACCTTTAAGGGCAAAGCAATTGCACATGTAATTTTCTTTGTGTTTTTGTGTCTGTCACTCCCCTTCCACACTCCAAACGCTCTCTCACCAACTCTCCATCTAGCACTGAGTTTTTTGATCTCGACAAAACGACCCTTGATTCTAGAGACTCATTCACATGAACTGTGATAGAAGGATTCCTTACTCTGAAGTTGCAGGCTACTCTTCAAACAGCCCTTAAGATGTCTTTGCTGTGGCCCATAGCAAATAGGAGCAGTTAGCTGGCAAGGGGCTAAACCTCTCCCCTTTGCCCACTGCAGTCCCAATAATAGTGTGGTCCCTTACTGTCTTAAAGGAGCTCATGAGAAGGCCTCTCCAGAATGAAACACCGCAACCACCCCATTTCTATCTAGAGATTTATGCTATCTGCTACCTAGTCACCAAAACGCCTTTCTGTTTTGGGCGCTTTGGGGTTCAGCTGATTATCTTGCCCCATTGCTGCCTGGCTCTGGCAGTTTGGGAGCAGAACAGGCTCTGATTGCCCTGATGGATGTCAGAAGCCCTGGGTGCGCCTGGGACAGATGTTCCACACATACTCACCCCACCAGCTGGTCTTGCTCTGCCCCTGTTCCTTTCAGAAGAACTTTCACTGCAGCATGAGAGTCCTGGTGCACCAGACAAAGAACGGGCATCATGTTTCCAACAGCGGGCAGCCCAATCTTTTGAGGAACCCACCCAGCACAGGGATGAAGGCAACTGGTCTAACTTGTCTGCCCTTAGCACTTGAATTCAGTGGTGTATGGATAGCTCCATTTACTATCTCAGCTAATATCCACCGACAGATCTATTCTCCATTATCACACCTAATTTATATCTTAGGCCATCACTGGGAACTTTCTGGAAGGTTGCGGGTTGGGGGTGCAGCAGCCAGATCCTACCTGTAATTGACAGATGGATAAATTGGACTGTTTCCCATTTCCCCCTTTAATAACATCATCATCATCATCATCATTAAAATAATTGCATATTTTGTATGCAGTTTTGCCTGATGTAAAATATTTGGCAAGCATCATTTTGATAGCCATCTTCAAATATCTGAAGGGCTATCACTTAGCAGCTTGTTTTCTGCTGCTCCAGGGGGGTGGGGCCCAAACCAACGGAATCAAGTGAGTTTCTGAGAGTAAGAGCCATTCAGCTGTGGAACTGGCACCATTGGAAGGCGATGGACCCTCCTTTGTTGGAGACCTTTAAACAGAGGTTGGATGACCACCTGCCAGGGATTCTTTAGATTCTTGCATTGTGGGGGAGGGGTTTTTGACTAGATGACCCTTGGGGTTCCCTTCCAACTGTATGATTCTGTGAATTTTCCCTAAAAGAATATTTTTTGGGGGTATATTGCTGTTTTTCCTTATATGCACATTTTTGGGGGGTTTTTGTTTGTTTTTTGTTCGCTTGATTTGGTTGGAGAACTGCATCATGCAGAGAAGTGTGAATTTTAAGGACAGCTGCATTTTATTTTGGAAAAATGCAAGTTCACATTGAAGTGTGAACTGAGCAAATTTCAGAGGGTGGGATTAATCTCTAGCAGTTGAAATATTTGGGGAAGGAGGTGCCAAGTCAAAAGGTAGGCCTCATTGAGTGGAGTCCCCGTTGGTCCAGCGATAGCAGGCATAGGCAAACTCGGCCTTCCAGATGTTTTGAGACTACAATTCCCATCACCCCTGACCACAGGTCCTGTTAGCTGGGGATGATGGGAGTTGTAGTCCCAAAAACATCTGGAGGGCCGAGTTTGCCTATTCCTGAGCTATAGTTAGAAGAGCTTGCTAGAATGTAAGAAAAGCCCTATAGCTGGATGAGGCCAAAGGAGTCCCATCTGGTCCAGCATCCTGCTCTCACAGTGGCCACCCAGGTGCCCCCAAGGGAAAGCCACAAGCAAGACAAGAGTGCACAAGAGCACTCCCCACCCCCACCCCCACCCCCACCCCGTAGTTTCCAGCAGCTGGTATTTTTCAGAAGTATTTCTGCTTCCAAATGTTCCCCTGGAGGCCCTCTCTCTCACAACACAAACTGCAAGGAAGCCTCTAATGCTCCTTACAGGAAATACCTGTCCCTCTAGTTCCCCCTTCCCCACCCAGAAAAAAAGAAAGCCTTCCATTCACCCTTCTGCATGATCTATACGTGAAATTCTATTCCCCCTCCGTAGGCTGTGCCTGACTTTAACGAGACTAGACCACGTAATTACATTCTCTCCGCCAGCGCATCAGCGGTAAGATCAACTCTCTCCCTCATCTCTTAGACAGTTTGTGCTTTAACCTCTTTTTATTGCTCTCTCTCCTCCCCTTTTCCTTTCCCTTTACCATCCTGGAGCAAGCCTTTTACTGCTGGTTTTCAACATTTTAACGTAATGGAAGCTATCCAGGACTGTGTGCAGAGCTTTTTAGGCAGAGGAACCTGAGTTCTCTTGATCCATAGGCTGAGCAGCTTGTTTTATTATATTATTATTTGCAGTGTTTATACTTTGTTGTTTATTTTCTGTTTAACAAAATTCGTACACCGCTTGATTGTTTTGTTTTTACAAATCTCCCAGCGGTTTGCAAAGAAAAAGAAACCTTAAAATTATTGATAAACCATTAAAGTCAGGAGTTGCTAAATAAACCACGTGCAGCCTGAAAAACAAAAAAAACCCCACTGTTCTAAGATGGTTCCTGTCCTCTTAGGCTCACAAGCTAAAAAGAGACACAACACACAAGGAAAAAGGAACTGGAGGGAGGAGGAAAAAGCAAACTGTAGCACAAGCTCTATAAGGTTACAGTTCTTAAAGTTAATAGTGGTATTATTGGCATTCTAGATAAAGAGCAGTCCCTCCCCAGATCAGAACTAGGAAGAGAGCAGGTAACAACACCCAGGGTGGCAGGATAGAGAAGCATTCTTAGGAATGATTGCCATGACTCTGCCAAGGTGCTTCCTCTGTATCTTTTCCTTCCAGTCCAGTGCTGAGCAGGGGATGCTTTTTCTGGGCAGCTTCATAGCCAAGTGGGGGATTTGAACCCTGGTCCTCATTTAATCTCCACAACAACCCTATGGCGTAGGCCTGGCTGAGAAAAGGGGGGGGGGGGGTGACTGTTCTGAGGTCACTTCATGGTCAGGTTGGGTACTTGAATCCTGGTCACCCAGCCTGACACTCTAACCACTACGCCACACTTCTCCAGGAATAGCAGAGGCAAGACTGGCAGCAACGAATACTGGCTTGTCTTGGGCTCAGCCGTTCCAGGTCCACTGTGCTACAACTCTCATCAGCCCCCAGCGTCACATGGCCATGCCAGCTGGGTCTGATGGGAGCTGTAGTTCGAAACATCTGCCAGGAGGTCCACCAGGTTGATGAAGGCAACTTCTGATCTTCCTTTCTCTGCTTACCACCCCCTCCTTCAAGTTCCCTTCAACGGGCGGAAATATTGCTTTCTGCTGGACAAGAGCAGGGAAACAAAAGCCCGCCCTCTCTCCCCTGTATCCCATTGTCTTGTTACCAAGTGCATTTGCACGAGCTGTTCTTCCACCTTCCCTATTGCACGATCTATTTGCACTGTCTCGTTAAAATGTTGAAAACTCTGTGTGTGCCTTGCACTGTCAATTCGGGGGTCGCTGGTAGAGCCACACTGATGCCCTCCTAAGGCTTGGGACTAGCAAAAAATGGAAGACTTAAATGGCTTAAACCCCTGACTCATGGCAGGGGGTTGGACTAGTTGACCTTTGGGTGTCTTCCAACACTACATTTCTATGAATTAGGTTAAAATGGGCCTTCTCTTGCTGGGAAGGAGCTTCTCTGTGTATAGCATACAGAAAAGCTGCTGGATGTCAAAGAGGGACGGCATCAGTGCTGGCTTTACAGGAGATCCTCTCTGGACCCTTCTCAGGTAGCGAATGCTAGTATTTGCATGTGGTGGTGGTGGAGATGTCTAAAGCATTAGTGTGTGTCCGTCCCCCCCCCCCCCGTAATTCCACATGTCTTTTTCCAGAGAGGTATTTGCAGCCCAAACCGGCAGCCTTCAGACTTGTGATGAGGCAGAGAAGTTGCTTTCTCAATTTTAAAAGGGTGGGGAGCTTCTGGTTTCTGGCCAGGAATCCTCCAAACAGGAAGATTAAACATATTTATTCTTTTCTTATTTAATTCAGGAGTGTTTATAAACCACTTGTTTTCTTTGGAAAAATATAGAAGCGGTGTTTGCTGTATAACAATGCATTCGGAAGAATGCATTCTGTAAAACGTTAGTACAAAAGCATATGGAAACCAGGAGTTTGAGAGGTCCAGGCAAATTGGTTAGATCTTTCTCCATGGGCTGCAGCAACTATCCTGAGCAGGCAGCAGCACCCTGGGGATGATAGTAGCATACAGTACAAGTGGCCATCCCTTCAAGAGGGCAAAGGCTGTAGTTCAGTGTTAAGAGCCTCCCTGCATGCAGAAGGTCACAGGTTAAATTCCCAACATTGTCCTCAGGTAAGGCTGGGAAAGACTCTGGTCTGAAATCTCAGAGAGCCGCTGCCAGTCTGTGTAGACAATACAGTCATACCTCGGGTTAAAGTAGCTTCAGGTTAAGTATTTTCGGGTTGCGCTCCGCGGCAACCTGGAAGTAACGGAGCACATTACTTCCGGGTTTCGACGCTTGCGCATGCACAGGCGCTCAAAATTACATCGCGCGCATGCGCGGAAGCGGCGAATCGCGACCCGTGCATGCGCAGTCACAGGTTACGCTCTACTCAGGATGCGAACGGGGCTCCGGAACGGATCCCGTTCGCATCCAGAGGTACCACTGTACTGAGCTAGATGTGCTCAGTGATCTGACTCAGTATATGTTCCTTTTTTCTTTTCTTTTTTAAGAAATCCAGCCCTTTATTTGGAACCTGAGGACTAGAATTTTGCCTTATTGTTTTAAGGCAAGGCCAAGGCTCAGAGCCCCCGTTTCCCTGAGTAAGCAGTGTTCAGGTGGCATCAGGACCACAACCACCTCCAGATAACAGCGGGGCTACCCTGCCCCATCCCAATGGTTGTAATCACAGCATCTGCTTCAAGGTGTTTTGTCTACAGCCCAGCAGAAGAGAGGGAGGGGTCTTGCATGCTGATAACTTGGCTTTTTTCTTTTTGCTACCTGCTCTGCGCTTTGCTGTTGGGTTGTCCGAGTGAATTGGCTGGCAGGAAATATATTATTCTCCCCACCAACCAACCAACCCCCCCCCCCCGTTAATTGTATGGATGGGTTTGAGGACCACCACTCTCTTCAAGGATCTGGCTTAACAGGGTGATGTACTGAGATGCAAGAGTACTAACCACTGAGGAAATTGCATTGGTTCTTTCCAACTAACCAGTCGTCTGGACCAAAAGCCATTTTGAAAGAACGATGCATTTTGATGGTCCTTGCAGGGGTGTGTTAAGCACACACACTCCCTTGCAAGGCACCAAGACCTCCAAACCCTTAGAAATAGGGACCCTTACGATGTCACACCCTTCCCTCTCCTCCAGATTCTTCACAAGTCTAAGGTGGGCGGAGGGATGGGGGGGGGAAGGGGGGTGGTTATAATTGCCTGCTCCACTCCACCTCTCTTTTATTTTCTTGCCAAAATGTAGATGATAAATAGTGTTTGCATCCCAGCTTTTTCTCTTAGGAGCCCAAGGTACTGTATACATTCCCCCCACCTCAATTTAATCGTCACAACAATCCCACAAGCTAGGAGGGACTGAGAGGCAGGGACTGTGACCCGATGTCACACACGGGGAGCTTTGTGGCCAGAGTGGGGGGTGTGTGTGTGTGTGTGTTGAACCCTGTTCTTCCCTGGGTCCTAGCCCGACACTCTAACCACTAGGCCATACTGGCTGCTGCTGAAACGTCCTTGCGAATTGGAACCCTCCTCTTGGAAACTTAAATTGCTACATTTGTCATTCCTGGTTCCTGCCCCGAATATCCAACTTGCAACCCTCTAAATCCCATAGGATCATTATATTCTAATGGAACCTAGCCTGTGTTGACTAAGGGTGGGGTGGCTGTGGTCTGCTGTGGTAAAGAAATGTTGAAGTCTCCTCTCTGGAAGGTGTCAGCACCCTTTTCTCCCTTTTCCTCTGCCCCCTAATCTGTCCGTGCATTTACTTTATTTATTTATTTTGTGAACCGAGTGTTGCATCTGTTGTCTGGTTCCATAACCCTGAGCCCAAATGCCAGTAGATGTCAGCAGACAGTCTTGCTTTGACCCAAACTGTCCTTCTGAGTTAGTTTAAAAAGGGGGGGGGGGAGTAGAGATATGATGTGGTTGTGTAAGAAGCCTTAACTTAAGTGTGAGCAGTCTCCGGCTACATCTGTCGTGTCCTCTGCACTCCCATCTGTGTAATGGGTTCATGCTCACCTTTTGTTTTTAAAAACAAAAACAGAAAATTATAATGTGCCATTTTCATTACCAATATGAGGCAACTGGAAAACAGAATGTAGGTACAGTATCTGCCAGAGTCAAGACTAGAATCTAGTAATTAAAATTGGTCCCTGTAACGCTGGCCTTCCATGGGAGATTGTTGGTGCGAATTAGAACCTTTATTTTTAGGAGGAAGTCCATCAGCTCAGTGGCAGAGCATCTGCTTTGCATACAGAGGGTCCCGGGTTCATTCCCCATTAGCCTCTCCCCTGCCTGAGACCTGGGAGAGCTGCTGCCAGCCAGTGCAGACAATACTCAGCTAACTGGACCTATGGCCCAACTCAGGATAAGGCATTCTGCTGTGCTCCTGTTTAATCCAGGCCTTTATTCAAAACGATGAGGACTAGAATCTTACTTATTTTTAATGAGAAAGGCCACAGCAACCACTTTGCACACAGAAGGTCCCGGGTTCAATACACATTGGCATCTCCAGTAGACAGTACTGAGCTGGATGGACCAATGATCTGTCTCTGTATTGGGCAGTTTCCTATGTCCTCCTCCTCCTCCCTGTCCCTGAGCCTGGAACTACAGATACTGTTAAATACCTCTAACTTGGCAGTGCTCCACCAGTCAGGGGTGCAGGTACCGCTGCTGAAAACCTGGCTTGTGCAAAATACAAAGAGTTGCCCCTCTGGAAATGGCCTGGGTGGGTAGCAGCTTTCCAAAGCAGAGGTCTCACGTCTGGGAGGAAGCATCGCTGTCTGCTCTCATTATTGCTGGTGGCAGGGTCCCATTGTTGTTGTCGTTTTGTTCCTCTGGTGTGCCCTGTCGTTGCCTCTTCCAACAGTTGTTTTCACTGTGGAATGTTGCTTTTTGGTGTCTTCCAACGCTGACCTTTTCCTGTTTGCTCTGTGGCCCCAACAGCTTTGGAGTGACGAGGTGGAAAAAGTAAGTATTTGCCAATGTTCCAGCTCTCCGATTTTTCCTTTGCTAGAAATGGTGAGGATGAGTTTCACGGGGGGAAAGGCCGTAGCTCAAATGGTAGAGCATGTGCTTTGCTTGCAGGCGGTCCCAGGTTCAATCCACAGCATCTCTGGAGGTGGTGGTGGTGGGGAGGCTGGGAAAGAGCCCCTGCCTGAAACTCTGTAGAACCGCTGCCAGTCATTGTCGACAATAATGAGCTACATGCACATGTGCCGCTATTTAATTCAGCCCTTTGTCCGGAATTATGAGGACTAGAATCTTGGCTGCGGCAGGGAGAGGTGTAGCTCCATGCTGGAGCATCTGCTTTGTGAACAGAAGGTCCGAGCTTCAGTCCCCTGTTTGAAACCCCCAGGGAGCTGCTGCCATTCAGTGTGAACAGTTCTGAGCTAGATGGACGAATGGTTGGTGGACTCAGTTGAAAGCGGTTTCCTATTTAATTCCACCTTTTCTTCAGAACCATGAGGACTAGAATCTTACTTTAATTTTAGGGCAAGGGCCATAACTCAGTAGCAGAGAACATACTCTGCATGGAGAAGATTCCGTGTTCAATCCCCGGTGGGTAGGGCTGAGAGAGACACAAGCCTGAAACCCTGGGAAGCCACTGCTTCCAGTCAGTGTAGCTGAGAGATGGTGGAAGTCCCAGTGGAGGGATCCTGTTCTAGGGAAGGCTGGCAGGGAGGGAGCAGGACAGGGAGGTGTGTGTGTGTGTGTGTGTGTGTGTGTGGATGCCATGACATCACAGAAGGACCTTGTGTGAGTGTGGCTGTTGGGCCATCGAAGAAGGACCCTGTGTGAGGATGGGTGTTGTGATGTCAGAAAAGTGGGTCCTGTGGGTTGGGGATGCTGTTGACATCACAGAAGGTCCCTGTGTGAGTGCAGGTACTGCAGCATCTTACTGGTTGGAGGCAAGGGTGCTGTGACGTCAGAGCAGGGCAATCTGCATGTGGATGAAAGGAGGATGTGCTTTGACGTGAGGTGGGCCGGGGGACATAGGGAGGCAGGTTGGCTTTTGGAAAGCCACAAGCAGAGGCCCAGCAGGGTCAGGGGCGGTGTTAGGCTGTCAGAGCAAGGCAATTCATGCATTGATGAAAGGGGCGGGTGCTCCAGTGGCAAGCAGGCGGGTGGTCAGGGCTCTGTGTGGATGCTGTGAGGTCACAGAAGGAGGCCTGGCATGTGGAAGGTTCAGGTTCTGTGACGGCAGAGTGCAGAAGCCTAAACATGTCAAAGGGGATGGGTGCTTTGTTGCCTGGTGGGCTGAGTTCTGCTTAGAGGTGAGTGGTGTGCATGTTCTGACATCAGAGAAGGAAGGTGGAAGCAGACGCTCCCACTGGTGCCAGGGAAGGGATTGGCAGCGCAGGGTCTGCCCTAAGTGTTTCTGTGGGTCGGGAGGTGACTGCTGTGACATCGCAGGAAGATGAAAGGAAAGAGTGTGCAGTTGTCGGGGACGGAGAACCTTTTGGTCCATATAGCTCAGTATTACTCACACCAACAGGCAGCATCTCTCTCCAGAGTTTCAGATGGAATCTTTTCCCAGCCCTACCGAGAGAAGTCATTGGGGACTGAACCTTGAACTTTCAGCATAGACATTGCCTGCTTTATCACTAAACTGTGGGTATCCTTTCGCCTCCGTTTTTTGCTCCATTAGGAACACCTGCCCCCACTAATAACTGGATATGAAGGTTGAAAAGGCCAAGAAATTGTGACTCTGCTTATGAATCTTAATACCACAAAATCTTCAGAGAGGCTGGACAAGCTTATGGACTTGGACAGAGGGTGGCTTCCTAAACGTATTTGTTTTTCCTCTCCGTAGCTGATGACAACACATCTTCTAGGAGCTGCTTTGCAGAGTGGGGTGCCCTCACTTATTTTGGCAGTTCCCAAATGGGCTCACCAGGCAGTTGCAGGACCCACAATGACCCTCCACAGAGCATCATTTGGGAAACTCACTGTGGGGAAACTCATGTTGCTGCCCCCTTGTGGCCAATGTCCTTTTAAAAGGAAAGTGGGCCCAGTGGAGGATGCCTCCTGCTGGTGAAAGTTCTGGGCAGTAAGGCTGGTTGCCCTTAAAGCATTCCTGCTGTCTCTTCTTCCCATGACAGCCGGGGAGAGTTTCTGCATTGCGCAACAGAGAACTCCAGCGCAACAATTGCGCTAGAGGGAAAAGTCAATACACAACAGGTTGTGCTCTCTGTCACTCAGCAAAGTGACTAGGAACTTGTTTTCTGTATTATTGCTCACAACAGAATCCCGCAAGCAGAAAACATATACTGCTCAGTGCCTGCTTTGGATACATCCTGTTCTTTTACTTTATTTCTACTCAGGACCATTGAGCACACATTTTTTAATATACCCATTTATGCCCCTACCATCAAGCTCCATAAGGCAGCAGAACGAGATGTGAAAACTTTCACAACTTGAATTTAATTAAAACAGCTGCAGCAAAAGCGTAGGGACTGCTAACGATCTATTCTCCCCAGGGCCCTCTGAAACAATAGAATATTAATGCTGTCTAAACCTCTTTAATGAAGGAGCCCTGCTGCTGGCATTCTTTCTTGGGTGGATGTCCCACAGTTTAGGATGGTTGGCTTATGTGCTCTGACTCTTGTAAGGCTTGAACTTTCCCCAGAATGAAACATTTGGAGTGGAGAAAGGGGTTGTTGAGGGGGGCGGGGAATGACATAGCTGTGATTCTCCCATTCACAACTATTTTATTTCAAGAAAATTATGCACCATTTGATTGTAAGGAAAACCCTTGAAGCCATTTACAAAAAGAATAACACAAGGAAATTATGGGTAAAAACGGGGGTTTTAAAAAATAAAATAAAACCCGCAATAAAGTAAAACCAGATTAAGGCACAAGCCAGCATTCTGCATATCTGGACAGGCTTTGCCTAACCCAAAATGTTTTTAGCAGGCACTGAAAAGTGTACAGTGAAGGTGCCTGCCTGATGTCAAGAGGCAGGGAGTCCCAAATCGTAGGTGCTGCCATACTAAAAGATCAAGTTCTTGCACAAGTGAAACTGGTAGTACGTGGCACCTGTAACAGCACCAGTTTCACTGATCAAAGCTATTTATTATCCACCCTTCACCCTAAGCAACCAGGGCAGGTCAAAACTATTTAAAATGCAATATTTTAAAACAAATGAACTACCTACAATCACAAGAATAGGGTGGGTCCTAAAAAAAAATAAAAATCTCAAGGGTTAAAGGTCAGGGCAAAGACATGCATCTTCAGCATACGACAAAAACTTTACAGGGAAAGTTCCTGATGCATCTCTGTGGGGATGGAATCCCATAACTTGGGGAAGGCACTCCCTGGGGCTGCCTCCCCAGCATTTCTGAGAGTGGCAGAACTACCAAAATCTGCTGATCTTAAATATCCTATAGGTCTGTAAGGAAGGAGGCAGTCCCTTAGATATTTGGGGCCTGAGTCGTTCTGTGCTTCAAACAATAGCCTGATCACCTTCATTTGGGCCTGGAAACGAACTGGCAAAAAGATCAGGCTGTGTGTTCAGCTTTTTCCAGCTTGTTGACTCCTTTCCGAACCCTCTGTAGGAGATGGGAAACCTTCTCAGCCAGAGGGCCATATTCCCAAATAGGCAACATTCCAAGGGCTGCATGGGAGTGGCCAATGGGGCCAGAGCCGAAAGCTGGCACAGCAAAGGAGGCAGCCCTCACTTTCGTGTATCTACTTCCTAGCCATTTCAGCAAAAGTCAGAGGATTTATACACACACACACCCCCGCACCATCCAGGCAAGAAAAGAAGCATTACTACAGTTCAACGACTTGTTCCAACCAGACAAAAGCTCTCAAGGAATAGTTGTGAGGGGGGTTCAGATGGTGAAAGGGAGTCTAATTGGGCAAGAGTCCAAGGGCCAGATTGAGAGGTCTAGGGACCCACATTTAATTCCCAGGCATGTGGCTCCCCATCTCTCCTCTCCGATGACACCCCACTCTCTTGCTCTGTAGGCAGAACACGAGCTCCGGATGGCCCAGACTGAGTTTGACCGGCAGGCAGAAGTGACCCGTCTCCTCCTGGAAGGGATAAGCAGCACACATGTGAGTCTCGCTTGAAAAGACATCGCGTTGCTGTTCATGCCAAGAGGCACACAGCACTTCATTGTTAAAACAGTTCCATTGTTAAAACAAATCCATTCACACGTACAACTTTCAAGATCTGGACAAAATGGGCAAAGATTCTGGTCCCAGCCTCTCACCCATTATTTCATTACAGTTCCACCTGGTTCTCAAAAATAAATATAGAGCCTATAATGTAGGTTGGTTCTAAACACCTAGATGCCTAGCCTGTATAAAACCAAACAGTTCTCCCATGTGTTGGAGAAGATGTCCCACTATAGGGACATATCAGCACATGGGGTGGGAGTGTCCCAAAAATAGAAAAGTTATGGGGAAATGTACTTACAGAAATATCTTTGATTACAAGGCAGACAGTCCCCATGGCCCCAAGACTGGCATTACTTAATTTGTACAGTAACATTATGTTGCAAATTAGAAACAAAGAACTCATAACATATCTGTTAACCACTACAAGAGCAACTATTGCCAGGACACAGAAATCATTATCACAGATTAATTATTAACTATGGAGCAATGGCATAATGCAATCTGGCAAACAACTTTACTGGGAAAACTTACACAAATATTAAAAGTAGCATGAGGCCAAAAGAAACACAACTTTTTTATGCAGTATACTGTAACTTTTATTGATTACACAAATAATGAGGCATATGGTAGAATAGCACACAGCAAAGTCTGGTGTGGACAAACCCTTTATTTAAAAAAATCCTCCCCTCTTACAAATTCCTATAAATTATAATTGTTGTTGATGCAGAATACATTTTACTAATGGTTACAAGTCTAAGCAATTCATGTCATTTCATAGCTGTAGAAACTAATAATTTTGGCATATATACTTTGACACAACTTTGTTAATGTATTCAGAAATGTTTGAGGGTTTTATTTTTTTTATGTAATTGTTGCATGCCATATGTTCTAATGCACACAAAGATATATCTAAACGCAACCATGTCAAACAGCTTAAAGATGAAAATGAATAAAAACTATTTTACAAAATGAAAAAGAAAACCAGATAAGCCTTGCAGCTGGATCCACCAGATGCCTCAATGGGAAGCCTGCCAGTAGAGCCCCCTCCTCAGTGCCTGGACCTCACCATTTTTCTCCTTCTTTCTTCAGGTCAATCACCTTCGCTGTCTTCATGAGTTTGCTGAAGCTCAGGCCACATACTATGCCCAATGCTACCAGTACATGTTGGACTTGCAGAAGCAGCTGGGAAGGTAACAAGCTGTCCCAACGAGATGCGTCCATTTGGAAACTTGGGTCACAACTGCAACCATACATTTACACCTCTCTCATACCATTCCCCACCCCAGAAAAAGAGAATACGGCAAGCTGTAGTTTATGAAGGGTGCTGGGAACTACAGTTCCCATGATTGCTTTTAAAGTGGAGTTAGACTTCTTTAAATGTATGGTGACCTTGGGTTTAATCCAACACAGGGCTAAGTCTCTCCTTTTGCCAGTGCAGGGATTTTTCCTTGCACAACAGAACATTCTCCACCCAACACACACACCCTAAATCTATTCCGGAGGTTCTCCCAACCAATCAGAGGTGATTTGGGCAGGGCCTGGGGCCTATGCGCGGGGGGGGGGGGAGTGGAAAGTCCTGTTGCACAAGTGGAAATCCGTGAGCTGATGGGACAGGGCAGTTGAGCACCATCCATTGCTCTTAGCTCCATGACTCTTAACTGTTCCACCCTCCTCCTTTTTAATATATGGGGGTGGGTTTGGCTTTACCTACTGCAGGGGTCTGTTAGCCACTGTCCTGCCTGCCCCCAGTTCAGTCTTGTGGTTTGTTTTCCTCCATGAACAAGCACCTGCCACCCATTCACATTATATCACGTTTCCCTTTCATTTGGGGCTTAATGCAATGTGCAGACCAAACTAGCGTGCAGGGATTTGGATGCATGAAGTAAGTATTTACAACAAGCCTCATTGGAGCCCCCTTCTGTTGCAGCAGAACTCAGGCCAGGGACCTGAATATGGCCCTCGAGGCCTCATGTCTGGTCCTTGGGTCTCTCTGCAAGCCACACCCCTAACTAGCACTCTGCACCCCCTTGAGTGTTTTTACCTGTCTGCGATGCGTCCTTGAGCTCTGATAATACCTCTTGGCTGCCTGGATGGAGGACAGAGAAGGGTATGCACATGCCACCAAATTTTTCATGGCTGAATTATTATTTTACATGAATAAATTTACCCTACTGCACAGAGGCAAGAGTCACACCCACAGCTCATCCTCCTCTAGGCCCTGTTCACTTCCAGCATGCAGCCCTCAAAGGTTTGCCCCAAAGAGAAACCTGCCTTGGGCTGGGAAAGCTTCCCTGCTTTTGCTCTCTGGGCTTGGTCCAGCAAGTTTTGTTGATGCAGGAGGGCTGTTCATGGGCTGTCTTCTTCTGTCTCTGTTTTCTTCCCATGCTTTCAGTTCCAGAGGAGAAATGTAAGTAAAAGACCAAAGACATTCTGGGTAATAGAGAGCTAGGGCAGGGCGGATGAAGGGGGAAGAGCCCTTGGCAAAGAGTCTTCACTGTGTTGCCTTTTGCATTCATGGCACACTGCTTAGCTCCACTAGAGAAGGCTTCTTTTCTGTGATCCCTGCTTTTACAAAAGTGACCTCTTAGGGGGACATTGGGCTGTCCCCCCACGCAACTCCCAAGAGTTTTCCTTAACTATGGATAAAGGTTTCCTGTTGAGTTTATGAGTGTGGGCATCTTTTCTCTTAACATGTGCATTTTAAATCTTTTGTTTGTAAATTAATAAATTAATGGCACTTCCACCTTGGCCTTTCTCCCTGAGGAGTCTAGGGCCTCAAACAACAAGTGATAAAAAGCATATTGGAAACCAATTCCGATAAAGATGCAAACTGGGATAGACCTCAGCTTTAAAAAGGACCGTTGGAAGTTGAAGCTCTTCTGCAGTTGTCAAAAAGACGACAGATGTGTCACTTTTCTGCTAGCCTTTTATTCTATCCTGCTTTGCATGGGAGAAACACCTGACCAGCCTGTTTATAAATGAAGTAGAGGTACCTGTAGTGTAATGGTCTCAGGCCCGATCACCCCTGTCTCTTAATCTCACTTTTCTTTCCTCTGCCTTGCAAAGGCTTCCTGGAACTTTTGTGGGCAACGCAGAGTCCACCTCACCTCCGCCAGCCACTGCCTCACCCACCACCATTGCTGCAGGTGCTGCCACAGGCCCAGCTGTACCCATCATTCCAGTGGTGCCCACTGTCATTGGAGCACCCAACTCTGCCCCTGCTGTTGAAGCCCTGAACCCCAGTGATGTGAAGCCCCCTGCCAGCGGGACACGGAAGGCCCGGGTCCTCTATGACTATGAAGCCTCAGACAGCACTGAGCTGTCTCTGCTCTCAGATGAGGTTGGTGGTTCTCTCTCCTCTGCCAAGTGATGCTACAGACAAAATGTGGTTTAGGGGCAAGGCTGTTGTGTTGTGTTGTTTATTTATTTAATAAAAATTATACACCACTTGATTGTAAAGAGAAGAGGGGAAAGAAAGATAAAAGCAATACTAAGAAAGATAAAAGCAATAAAACTGCCCTTAACAATTTTAACTTTTGAAGTTAAAATAACAATAGAGTAAAAACGGATGGAAACTCACATTAGCTTTCTAAGCATCTGGGTGGGCATGTCTAAATAAAAACATTTCTAGCAGGCACCGAAAAGGGTGTGGCAAAGGCACCTGGCTGGTGTCAAAAGGCAGGGAGTTCCAAAGTATATGTGCTGCCACACTAAGAGATCAAGTTCTTACAAATGCAGAGTGGATATTTTGTGGCACCTTTGGTAATGCCACTTCTGCCGTTTGAAGTGGTCAAATGGGCACATGTAGGGTAGGCGATCTCGTAAACTGGTCCCAAGTTGTTAAGGGCTTTTTATATGCTAACAGTAACACCTTGAACTTGACCCTGTAGCAAATGGGCAACCAGGGCAGGTGTGATATCCTGACAAGGCCTCACTCCTGCTAGCTAACACTCTGCAGCACCAACTGCAGTGTTGCTGGAAACCACAGGATGGGAGGGTACTCTTGTGCTTGAATCCTGCTTGTGGGATTCCCACAATGGGCAACTGGTTGGCCACTGCGAGAACAAGATGCTAGACTTGATGGTCCATTGGCCTGACCCAGCATGCTGTTCTCATATTCTAAAGTATGTACAGTGGTGCCTCGCAAGACGAAAAGAATCCGTTCCGCGAGTCTCTTCGTCTAGCAGTTTTTTCGTCTTGCGAAGTAAGCCCATTGACGGCTTAGCAGCTTAGCGCTATTAGCGGTTTAGCGGCTTTTAGCGGCTTAGCGGCTTAGCGGATAAGTGGCTTAGCGGCTTAGAAAAGGGGGGGGGGAGGGAAAAAAACCCCGCAGGAACTCGCAAGACATTTTCGTCTTGCGAAGCAAGCCCATAGGAAATTCGTTTTGCGAAGCACCTCCAAAACGGAAAACTCTTTCGTCTAGCAAGTTTTCTGTCTTGCGAGGCATTCGTCTTGCGGGGCACCACTGTAATTAGCCATTTTCTGCATTTCGTTTCCCTTTGATCTCACTTCTTATAACCCCTTGCCCAGCCAACCATATACAGTGGTACCTCGGGTTACATACGCTTCAGGTTACATACACTTCAGCTTACAGACTCTGCTAACCCAGAAATATTACCTCGGGTTAAGAACTGTGCTTCAGGATGAGAACAGAAATCGTGCTCCTGCGACGCGGCAGCAGCAGGAGGCCCCATTAGCTAAAGTGGTGCTTCAGGTTAAGAACAGTTTCAGGTTAAGAACGGACCTCCGGAACAAATTAAGTACTTAACCCGAGGTACCACTGTATATTTTACATATTTTAGAAAGAGATCTGTAACTCCAGATAACACTTTGTGAACTATAGTCCACAAAAACTTATGCCGCAATATTTTTTGTCAAAAGACTTTTGCCTTTTTAATGGTTTGCATCTAACATATTGCCTACAACTCTCTGTTAGATGATCACTGTGTACAGCCTCCCAGGGATGGACCCAGACTGGCTCATAGGAGAGAGGGGCAATCAAAAGGGCAAAGTCCCTGTTACCTACTTGGAACTTCTCAGTTAAGCACACCTGCCGAGGATCCTCCAAGCAAGTCACACACCTTTCCCGTGACCTGACATCGTTTTTCAGAGGCTGCTGACTACGTAATTCCATCTAAGGCCATTTGCTCTCTTCTGGGTCAGATTCCCCCCCCCTCACTCTGTGTTTGAATTAAGGCACAGAGACGACCAATGAGCTTTCCAAGGCTTTTAAGATTGACTCTGTCAACCATTCCCACAACTGGCTTCTAGAGTTGGTGGGACCCAACTTGGATTCCCTCTCTGGTCCAATAAGCCCTTTTGAGGATGGCTGACAGGTGAAATGAGGACTAGCCCCTTGCTTTTTTCCTCCTCCTCCTTGTTTCTGCTGCAATTATTTGGGTCAAACCAAATGGAATTAATGGAAGTCACCTGTAATAGGCTGTGTCTTCCCCGTCCTTTTTGTCCCCGCAATTGTTTTTGACCCACCCACAACCTACCCATCCTGGTCCTGCTTTTAACTATTCTATGTATTCTGCTGGAGTCAGTTGTAGGGAGAGCTGGGCATCTGTGGCCGCAAAAATCTGGTTTATTTTCAGATTTAAGCCAAGCCTTTTGAGTCCCCTTGCAAAGAAGAATGTTTTAAATGAACTATGAGTCAACCAGAGGATGAAGAGGGTGGGGGGGGGGGGTAAAAAGATGTAAATGTCAGCAACCCAACTGAATATGTAGCACCTCCTGGAAGGCAAATTCCTCACTTTCTCCCATTATTCTTGACTCCTGCCAACAATTGCTGTGGCAATGAAAGGAAGATGAAAAACACTGAAAAATTAATGGGTTATAGTTGTCTTGGCCTGGTTTAGCTGCTTAAAATACTTGCTATGATTTTATGTGGGGCTGATTTGTTTGTTTGTGTGTGTGTTATTTCTGAGTTTACATTTCCAGCTGTCTTTCCCGCCCCAAAATAACATTCCACCTTTCAAAAAGCTACCTTTATCCTCTCCCCCTCCTCCCTGTTGAAACTGGCAAGGCTCATAACCAGAGTTCACTGCTCAATTTCGACATGCCCTTCGATTCTGCCCCACATTGGTTCAGCTTGCATATCCCCAGCCATGAGGGCAGGAGACTCTTGGAGTAATACGAGATGCATTCTGAAACAGCCCATACTTACCTATGGGCCTCCTCCAGTTCTCACCTGGCCCAGGCATCAAGTAAGCCATAAATCCTTTGCTGGAGACAAGAACCTGTCCGGGGGGGGGGGGGGAGGGAGGGTACTTTCTTTTGTAGGACAGGTCTTAGTGCAGATTAAACCTTCCATTCTGCTGCTCCTGGGCTGACACAACCTGGCTGGCTTATTTTGTGTTTTGAACTTTTATTTTTTTCATCTTGAGCCTTTTGTGGATTATCCTGATGTAACAGACTTCAGAGCACTTCCATATGGTTGACTTTTGCCAATAAAACACCTAGCCTGCACTCCTCCTCTGTCTTGGCTCTCTTTGGGGCAGTGTGTGTGTGTGTGTGTGTGTGTGTGTACGCGCACCATTCCCCAATACCCAAATTCCACAGAAGGTAATGTTATCAAGCTAAGAGCTTACAGATTTGTAAGACAGGGCTCCCGCCTCTTCAAAGAGGAACACAGAATTTTGACAGGTGGAAAAGCCCTGCCTTTCAACATGGTGTCTTAATTGGAAGATTCAGGACAGATAAAGGAAGTACCATATTTTTCGCTCTATTGGACGCAGTTTTTCCCCTCCAAAAATTGAGGGGTAATTTGTGTGCATCCTATGGGGCGAATGCAGGCTTGTGCCATAGCTGCGCGCAACCCCTCCGGCAGGGAGAGGCTGCACGAGGCTATGGCTTCTTTAGCTCCATGCAGCCTCTCCCGGCAGGGAGAGATTGCGCGGGGCTAAAGAGGAAGCCAAAGCAGCAAGCGGGATCCATCCCGCTGGCTGCCTTGGCTTGTGACATAGCCATGGGCAACCCCTCTGGCAGGGAAAGGTTGTGCGCAGCCTGTACACTGCTCTTTGGGGCTGGGGGGGGGAGATTTTTTAATTTTATTTCCCCGTCTAAAAACTAGGTGCGCCCTATGGTCCGGTGCGCCCTATGGTGCGAAAAATACAGTACTTCTTCACACGGTGTGTAGTTAGACCATGGAACTCACTCCCACAGGATGTAGTGATGGCCACCAACTTGGATTGCTCCAAGTGAAAAAATAGGCCTTTACTGAAATATGAATGTCCATAGTGGCTGCCAAAGCAATGTTTCGTATACACTTCCATATTACACACGTGATTTTCACTCACCAAAGGAGCACAGCACTCTTAGCAGTTGCACCCAGTGTCATCATCCTGAACCAATCAAAATCATTTAGCTCTTCAGATCAGCCTTCATTGTACTATCATGTAATAACATCATTTTTCACTGAATATTATACAAGTATTAAGATTTTATTAAACTCTTAATAAAGTCTTTAAACTTAAATAATTTAATAAAGGCAAGACTGTAATTAGCAAAACCAATACACTGTGTTCAGAAACCCAACTGTTGCCTTTATTTAAAGCTGAAGTAACTGGTGAAAGGGTCTGAAGGTACAGTCATATCTCATGTTACATCCGGTTCATGTTACGTTCTTTCAGGATACGTCCCGCAGCGACCTGGAAGTACCGGAAATGACGTCATGCGCATGCACAGAAGCACTGCCAAATTGCCAAACAGCTATTCACAGATTTAGCCACCTGTGTTGCCAATCACCAGGGTTCAGGACTGTCCTGTTCTGGGAAGCTTGGGATCTTGTCCATTTCCCTTGCTTGGGCGAGCAGCATAGGCTTAAAGCTTTCTTCTGTAGTGAGCCCTGCAGCAAAGTCTTCATTCAGAATATCAAGAGATCTGTTTCCCTTGTTCTTTCATCCAGTTTGTCAGCTTCTGGCCAAAGGGTCAGTTTCCTCCTGATGCAACTCTGCAATCAAATCCTCATATTTGGTGGGATTTGCCATCCAGGGCATGTGGCCTCTGTGGAACCAGGAGGATCTTTCCTTCGCCTGTAATAGGATATATTGGTTGCCAATCACACCTAGTAGGGCTCTTTTCGTCAGGCTGCAAGGGCCAATGGGACAACTTGTCTCTGGAAAAGAGAAAAGAAAACTAACAGCAACATTTGATGAGCTCTATGTGCAAAATCTTAGAAACTTTTCTTTACGTTCAGGGCACTGACATCCTGATGGTTGTAGAGAAAACATTTAAACCCACAACTCTAATTAATTTGCAATTACCAACAAAACCATGAGATCATATACAGTACATTCACTTAACCAAATGTGTTTATTTTATGATAATGTGTTTACTTTATGATAAACACTATTATCAAGATTAAGCAGACTGTATAACAATATTTCGACGCAGGTGGTACTGTGGTCTAAACCACAGATCCTAGGGCTTGCTGATCAGAAGGTCAGGGGTTCAAATCCCTGCGACGGGGTGAGCTCCCGTTGCTGAGTCCCAGCTCCTGCCAACCTAGCAGTTTGAAAGCACATCAAAGTGCAAGTAGATAAATAGGTACCACTCCGGCGGGAAGGTAAACGGCGTTTCCGTGCGCTGCTCTGGTTCGCCAGAAGCAGCTTAGTCATGCTGGCCACATAACCCAGAAGCTTGGCCTATAGAGCGAGATGAGCACCGTAACCCCAGAGTCGGTCACGACTGGACCTAATGGTCATGGGTCCCTTTACCTTTACCTATAACAATATTTCAATATTTCCCCCTTCTCATGTTCATAAAGCAACAAGCAGCTTGATCTATGAGCATAAAGGGGGGGGGAATGCTGAAATATTGTTACTCAGCTTTTTCTTTATTTTTTCCTTTTTGGAAGAGCAAACTGGAATCAGTGAAGAACCTTTTAGAAGGTATAAAAGAAAATTCACGCAACAACCAGGAATAGTGAGAAAACCAAGAGCAGCAGCAGGTTCAGGTTTCCTAAAGCAAAAGGATAGTATCAATTTTTCTTTTACAGTATGGAAAAAAAGGCATCAGTGAGGAACCAATAATAAGCATAGAAAAATTCATAGAAATAAGAAAATTCATTATTTTTTATATTTTGGCACACAGAATGGTACAGTATTACAGGATATAAACAAGGATAAACAATTCTCCAGCCAGGGTATAGGCACAGTGGAGCAATTTGCTCACCAAATTGGACCCCTTTCAATACCTGAAAGGAAATAAACTTCAAAATAATTTATAATCAGATACCACAACATGACCATTATAAATTAATGCCTGGTTATCTTATTTTACACAAGCCATCAGGATACAGAATCAAATCAGGGTTAAAGAAAGGACAGTCATTAGGACCAGGATGAGGAGTGGCAGTGAATTCTGGAAGGAAACTTACCTGTACTAAGGGCAGGCCCTTTTTTATTATTATTAATAAATAAGCAATTAATATACAAATCAAAGAGATGCAGGTGGCGCTGTGGGTTAAATCACAGAGCCTAGGACTTGCCAATCAGAAGGTCGGAGGTTCGAATCCCCACGATTGGGTGAGATCCTGTTGCTCGGTCCCTGCTCCTGCCAACCTAGCAGTTCAAAAGCACGTCAAGTGCAAGTGGATACAATAGGTACTGCTCCGGTGGGAAGTTAAACGGTGTTTCCGTGCGCTGCTCTGGTTCTCCAGAAGCGGCTTAGTCATGCTAGCCACGTGACCTGGAAGCTGTACGCTGGCTCCCTCGGCCAGTAAAGCGAGATAAGCGCCGCAACCCCACAGTCGGTCATGACTGGACCTAATGGTCGGGTCCCTTTACCTTTCTACAAATCAAATCAGGGTGAGGGAAAAGAAAGAAGGAAAAGAATATTCACTAAAGTCTCATGGAGTTCACTTTCATGGGGGACTGCAAGAATTATCAGAAGGCAGTGTTATTATTTTGTTGTTTTAACTATTTACTTGTTTTTACCTTGTACAGTCGTACCTTGGAAGCCGAACAGAATCCGTTCTGGAAGTCCGTTCAACTTCCAGAAACATTCAAAAACCAAGGTGTGACTTCCAATTGGCTGCAGGAGCTTCCTGCACACAATCAGAAGCCGCAGAAGCCCCACCAGACATTCGGCTTCCAAAGAAGCAACGTTTGCGGAATTTGGGAGCCAAAACGTTCGACTCGCAAGGTGTTTGGATTCCAAGGTACAACTGTATTGTATCCTGTGAATCTCCCTGAGATCTTGTGATGAATGGCTGTACATAAACCTAATAGAGAAACCTAAAATAATGTTTATTGAGTCTGGTTCTTGTGGAATAAACCTGCACTGCATAAGGAACAGCAAGGTTTAAAAAGTTGTGCTAAAGAGTTAACAAAATATATTGATACATCAGAAATGACAAAGCTTTCATTCATGATCTTCTAATAAGAAAACCCAAATGGAAAACATTTTTGAAGACTAGGTATTTTTCTTTAAAAATCATGCTAAAATGTGGGGGTCATCTTATACATGGGTAGTGTATAGGGTGAACATTTGATTGGTTGCTGCCGCGGCTGTCAGCAGCTATTGTGCATGTTATTTGTTGCTGCGTCAATAATGGGTGTTGTTGATTGGCCGGCGCTGTGGCAATTGGGCAGGCGATTGGCAGCTTGCGTGCGGGTGAGCGATTTTCGGCATTCTTGAAATTTCAGTCCCCCAAAAAGGGGGCATCTTATAGATGGAAAAGTACGGTAACTCTTTGTGGGATTCTGCACAAGCTTAAGGCTTAGCTCCGTTCTCTCCCTGAGTGGTTGGCCAATATGATGTACACAAGGAAGGCATGTAAAGCCCTGGGAATTACACCAAACTTTGCAAGTAGCTCTCCTGAACCTCAGAGAAGTCAAAGTAAAATCACAGTTTTTCCGTCAGGAGAATGAAAAAGAGTTGAGCAAGCTGATATAAGATGAAGTATCTCCTATATTTCTTGCTTTGGACTGGTCAATAAATCTTACATCGGCATGCAAGAACCTAGCAATAAAAGCCCTTCAATAAATTGGCCCTAGAACTGGCCTTGGCAGAGGATGTAAACAAGGCCAATTTGAGAAATAAATTGGGGCAAACCGATGAGCTTATACAGAGGCAGTCTTTTGAGCTCAGTAAAAGCCCATCCAGACAAGCAGCCATCTGTAAATGCACACAAACAGAGGAGAGAGACACAGCTCCAGGATCAGCTTCATATGGTTTGCTCAGAATTAACCCACATCAAAAACTTCCTTATGATCAGCGATGGGCTGCTTACAACATTAGTGGAAAATTTTAGATTTCAAGAGAGAGCTTTAGAGTCATATTGATAGGACATCTGGTTAAACCCAGCCACTAATCAATGAAATGACAAACACAAAAGAAGTCACCAAAAGACGGTGTAAGAAAAAAATCTAAAGCGTTGAAGAAAAGTAAAATTATTAAAAACTTTAAGAAGCAGAAGTAAACACATTGTGCAAATAAAAATCAATTACAGAAGCTTTACAAGGTGATACCAACAGATTCCACTCTTGACACAAATAAGCCTACATCAAAAGCCCATAGGGAAAAAGGGAAAAGGGAAAAGACAGCAGCGAATGTTGCTAAATCACAGCAAATGCTAGAGAAGGAAATTGAGAGGAAAATTAAGGAACTGAGGATGGGGTGTAGATATTGGATAAACAACAGTAATTGGGCATACTGGAGGAGGGCAAATGTTGTCCCTATTTTCAAAAAGGGGAAAAGAGAGGACCCAAATAATTACCGCCCAGTCAGTCTGACATCAATACCAGGGAAGATTCTGGAGCAGATCATTAAGCAAACAGTCTGTGAGCACCTAGAAAGGAATGCTGTGATCACCAATAGTCAGCATGGATTTCTGAAAAATAAGTCATGTCAGACTAACCTGATCTCATTTTTTGACAGAATTACAACCCTGGTAGATGAAGGGAACGCAGTGGATGTAGCCTACCTTGATTTCAGCAAGGCATTTGACAAGGTGCCCCATGATATTCTTGTAAAGAAGCTGGTAAAATGCGGTCTTGACTATGCTACCACTCAGTGGATTTGTAACTGGCTGACTGACCGAACCCAAAGGGTGCTCATCAATGGTTCCTCTTCATCCTGGGGAAGAGTGACTAGTGGGGTGCCACAGGGTTCTGTCTTGGGCCCGGTCTTATTCAACATCTTTATCAACGACTTGGATGATGGACTCAAGGGCATCCTGATCAAATTTGCAGATGACACCAAACTGGGAGGGGTGGCTAACACCCCAGAGTACAGGATCACACTTCAAAACGACCTTGACAGATTAGAGAACTGGGCCAAAACAAACAAGATGAATTTTAACAGGGAGAAATGTAAAGTATTGCACTTGGGCAAAAAAAATGAGAGGCACAAATACAAGATGGGTGACACCTGGCTTGAGAGCAGTGCATGTGAAAAGGATCTAGGAGTCTTGGTTGACCACAAACTTGACATGAGCCAACAGTGTGACGCGGCAGCTAAAAAAGCCAATGCAATTCTGGGCTGCATCAATAGGAGTATAGCATCTAGATCAAGGGACGTAATAGTGCCACTGTATTCTGCTTCTGGGCACCACAGTTCAAGGACACTGACAAACTGGAACGTGTACAGAGGAGGGCAACCAAAATGGTCAAAGGCCTGGAAACGATGCCTTATGAGGAACGGCTAAGGGAGCTGGGCATGTTTAGCCTGGAGAAGAGGAGGTTAAGGGGTGATATGATAGCCATGTTCAAATATATAAAAGGATGTCACATAGAGGAGGGAGAAAGGTTGTTTTCTGCTGCTCCAGAGAAGCGGACACGGAGCAATGGATCCAAACTACAAGAAAGAAGATTCCACCTAAACATTAGGAAGAACTTCCTGACAGTAAGAGCTGTTTGACAGTGGAATTTGCTGCCAAGGAGTGTGGTGGAGTCTCCTTCTTTGGAGGTCTTTAAGCAGAGGCTTGACAACCATATGTCAGGAGTGCTCTGATGGTGTTTCCTGCTTGGCAGGGGGTTGGACTCGATGGCCCTTGTGGTCTCTTCCAACTCTATGATTCTATGATTTATACTCTTCTAATTGCTTCTTGAATTTCCTTTACTAGTCACGACACTAATTTTTGATTTGGAAATTTGAGAGGGATGAAACTTTGAACCCTATATTCCATAAATCCACAACACAGAACAAGACAAAAACTTACGACAAAACAAACCACAGATAAAATATGTATTACAAAACAAGAGGTCAGTCTGTCCAAGACTTGTTTAAACAACAGCTACAATTCCAAACACTCACTTCAATCCACTTGTACACAAGGCTGATTCCTTGCAGTTTACTTCCATTCAAACAATGCTTAAAGCAGTATTACAAACGAAAATTCACTGCAATGGATTCATAAATAGGAAACTCATCCAAATCAAAGGATGCTGCCCTGCAATTTATATCATTGCAATGGGCTCATGGGTAGAAGAAACATTCAACACCTGGGAACTACTAGTTCAGGCAGGAGCGTAGGAAGGGGGGGCAATCCGCCCTGGGTGACATTCAGCACACCGCTTGCCTGCAACTCCCAAGCCTACCCTGAGCCATCGGGGTAAGGGGAGGAGCTGCATCGCTTTGCCGGTGGCACCTCCCCTTCCGCCTTCATATTATAATAATAATATTATAATAATAATTTATTATTTATACCCCGCCCATCTGGCTGAGTTTCCCCAGCCACTCTGGGCGGCTCCCAATCAAGTGTTAAAAACAGTACAGCATTAAATATTAAAAACTTCCCTGAAGTTTATATTGACAGCTTGGGGGAGGTTTGGGAGTCGCGAGCGGGCGGTGCGCCTAATGCCCACCATGGGCAGCTCTCTATGTCCCCATGGGTGGCATGCTCCGCCCCCAGCTGCAGGGAGCACGTGCTGTTCTGGGCACCCAAGCAGCTATTCCGTGCCTGGGAGGGCACCCTCCACGCCACGCCTCTCTCAGGAGTGCGCCCGCCCTGAGCAGCGTTGGCATATGCTCCGCCTCTGAGTTCAGGGTGCCCTGAGCAAACCAGTTTCAGAAAACAATGCTGGGAAGCCCTTTTTAGACGTCATACTAAACAGAGCTTACTGAACTCCTGTAAGCCAGGTTCTTTTTAGACTTGGGGAGGTGTACTAGGGCCCCAATCACACTTAAGAAAGGTTTGTGTAGGGCATCCTTTTTGTGGTATCTCTGCTGACAGCATCAGAGAACCACGTCACAAGGAAAGTTTACCAATCACAATAGGGACATTTGTGGGGTCACAATCACAATAGGGTGGGGGGGGGTAGGGATGGAGAAAGGAAAGAGACTGCTGATCTCAAGGGACATGCAGAAACTTAAGCTACCAGTCACGCAACAGGTTCATATAGACAACCAGGACAAACAAAACAAATAGGACAAACAAAATGTAATAGAATAAAAGAAAAAATCCCCTAAACAAGATTTTTGGTTGCAATCACCCAGCAAAAATCCAAAATAATACCAATACAGTGGTACCTCGGGTTACAGATGCTTCAGGTTACAGACGCTTCAGGTTACAGACTCTGCTAACCTGGAAGTAGTATCTCGTGTTAAGAATTAAGTTCTTAACCCAAGGTACCACTGTATAACCAGAAACAACAAAACCAGCAAATCAGCCCCAAAGGTAATTTATAAATAATAATAAAAGGATTTTCACTTAAAGCCTGCGTCAAATAACATAGGGATTAATACTCTTACTGCCACGTGAGCTTCAGAGAAGTTAGTGCTGAAAGGAAGGGGCAGGCAGGCAAAGAGTGGGATTTTTTAAAATGTTGGATCTCCTGAGGCACTTCTGCCCATCCCAGTCTCTCCACCTCAGTCTGGTTCCCAAAACTCTGTGGTGTTCTAGTCAATCCCTATCCCAATGACCAAACTGTTCGAGAAATTTAAAAGGGGTTACTAGACTGCAAGGTATCCCTCGCAGAAACCCGAAAGACAAGGATGCTGGCTCCAAGTGAATAGTCCTTTATTGAAATACAAATGCATATAGGGACAGCCTCAAAAATAAGGCTGCTACTGCCAAAAAACACATCCAAAGCAATGTTTCATACACACGTCCAGATTACACAAGTGGTTTCTATTCACCAAAAAATCACAACACTCTTTGCAGTTGCAACCTAGTGTCATCATCCTGAACCAATCAAAATCATTTGGCTTCTCAGATCAGCTCTCACTGTATCATGTGATAACATAGAACCATTTTATTAAGATTTTGCTGGTTTCTCTCTTCATTAAATGTTTCCTGATACCCTCTTTCATCTATCTACAAAACATTTCAAGATTGAGCACAACTGCCATACCTGGCTGATTTTCATGCGGTCACCAGATTCTAAGTGTTTCTTGTTTTCAGTGTTCTGGAACGAACATTCACTATATAGTGGTACCTCGGGTTACAGGGCTACAGGTTACAGACTCCTCTAACCCGGAAATAGTACCTCAGGTTAAGAACTTTGCTTTAGGATGAGAACAGAAATCGTGCGGCGGCAGCGGGAAGCCCCATTAGCTAAAGTGGTATCTCAGGTTAAGAACAATTTCAGGTTAAGAACGGACCTCCAGAACAAATTAAGTTCTTAACCCAAGGTACCACTGTATATTGTACCTGAAAGCAACTCGTTCTGTACTGTAAAATGTAGGTGCAGCCCTTTTTCAGTTTAGCCATAGGCTCAAAAGAAAATGGAATCATCAAAGCATGAGGTTTTTCTCCATCACAAATTCATAAGAGTTAGGGCTATTGAAAGGTACTAAACACGACGCTGAGCTCTGCCTCCATAATTAGAGGAAGTAAATGCTTCTGAATATCAGTTGCTGGGAGCTATAAGAGGGAAGACTGCTTTTGTGTTCAAACTGTGCTAGTGGGTTTCTCACTGGGCATCTGGCTGGCCATTGAGAACAGGATGTGGGACTAGATGGGCCTCCTTTTGGCCTGATCCATCAGGACTCTTCTTATGTTCTTAAGTCTTAAGTTCACAACAACTGAAGGGCACCAGCAGATGGAGGCTGGACTAAATAAAACCTCTGTTTTCACTTGGGGCTGGTAGAAGGAAAACAAATGTCTCCTGACCACCCTTATTTAAAAAGAAATACAAACCCCTCCTTCACTATAATCTGCCCAGTGCACAAGCGGGGTGTTCCTTAAGTGTTATACTTATACAGCATGCAGCCATGGGTTTGCTTCACACATAACACTGAGCTACAAACCCAGCAAAAAGTAACCATGGTTTGTTGTTACTACTCAAGCCACGGATTGTTTCAACCATGGTTTGGTGATGCGTCCAAACCCAATAGCCTAGTTTCAGCCACTCCTTGCCAGATGCCCACCAAGTGCCAGGGTTGCGAGGCAAGTCAGCTGGAAAATGGAAGCATATCTCAGTGTTATGTGCAAATATGGCCACTACAAAGCCCTGCAGAAACCAGAACTACCTACTCTACTCATTTGTCATGTAAACTTAATGCATCAGCTCTCTGCCAGCTGTGACATTTAAGGATGCAGGGTATGTGGTGCTCTGTAGCAGGCTTAGCCCCCACACTGCTTGATGAATCTTCTGTTTTTACTATGAATTACTTTGCCCTGAAGGGTTGAATTAATAATAATAATAATAATAATAAACCAGCAGCCTGACACCAACTGGACTCGATAAATTTAGAATTCCACAACCACTTAGAAATATGCTTTTTAATCAGTATAAACAGGAAATGGGTGGTACAAAAATGTGAGATAACAAAGCAATGGAGTTCTAACTTCAAAATTCATACTGGAACAGGAAGAGAAGGTGGTCACCTTTAAAAACGTCTTGCCTTTGCTTTCTGAATGGTCCAGTAAGTATAAAAAACAGCACTTGGAAGATGATCTCTAGGCTGAAATCAATCATTTGGCCTGTGCTTCACCAGAGAAGAGGCAACATTTAAATAATGCCCAATCCAGGGTAGTAGTGGGGGTAGGGAAGAGATTCCAAGCCACCTTTTCCTCTCCATCCTCTTTCCTTCTTCAAGTTGTGGAAGAGATATGAAAAGTAATCAGTTCATCAATACTTATAAAGTCACGTCAGGTTTACCAGACACACAAGGCTCGTTTTGTATGAACGAGGCACTGTTTGCAGACCACTCCACATCCTCTAGATGCTGTGCTCTTCTGGTGAAGGCATCTCACAGTTTCCTTTACCTGGCTGAAGCAAGGCAGGTGGCAGGGCTACATCCAAAAGCTGATGGAAGTGAACTCACATGGGATTTCAAAATGGCACCCGGGGTCTTATCTCTGCATGTGCCTAACGAAGGCCTGGACGAGCTGGAAGAGTGGCTCCTGCCCCTCGGGGCCTAGCTTTGAGGAAGACTTCCCTTGTGAAGAGGAGAGAATGCTCATGGAAGAGGAACTGGGGCCACCCCGGCGGAAGTAACGGGACAGGCTGGAAAGAAGCGTGCTCTGGAAATAAGACATAGGGAGAGTTAGAGTCCTTCCTTCATATGGTATCCATCAGATTTTGTTTCAATCCAGGACACAGCCCTACCTTCTACTTTGTTCTACTATTTCAAAGACTGACATTTACATGGAGATCAGTTGGGACAGGTGTACAAGGTTGTAGAACTTACGTTTTATGCAAAGTGAAATTGAAATTAGTAAACTGGACTAATGTATTAGCCATTAATTTCAAGCAGATTTACTCTAGGTAGGACTAGCATGGGAGGCAACCCACATGGAATTTCAAAGATGTGCATTAATTCACTCTATGCATGGACATTAACAACCGTAGACACTGACACATTGGTACAGTTTTGGCTTTTTACATAATCATACAGTTGTAGGGTTGGAACAGACCACAAGAGACATCTAGCCCAACCCCCTGCAATGCAGGAGTCAGAAGCTAAAGAATCTCCAACAGCTGGCCATTCAAACCTCTGTTCAAACATATCCAATGTTATTTAATTTTAACTCTTGGGGTATAATACAAGCATCTAAATTACTTACCAGCTCAGAGCTGAGCTCCTGTTTCATCCGCTGCTTGTCTCGTGGGTGGACTGCTGGATCCTTTAGGTACCGGAGAGCCTGAGAGATGAGCAGGTAGAAACAGTTTTCCATTGTAAACATCAGAAGTGACCTGGAGGAGGAGGGAAGAGGTAGTGTCAAGCCGGCTGACAAACAAAAGACCAGACGAAACTCAGTGGTAAGCCTGGGAGCTAGAGGTGCCATTTCAACCCTAGGTAAACATGAGCACAGATTCTACACTCGGGACATTCTCACTGACTGGGCCTGTCCAACAGCAGCTGCAAAAGCTGTAGGTATCTCCTCTCGTGTCCCACTGGTTAACTGACAATTGCAAAAAGTTAAAACATGAACCTAGGATCTACAGAGCAAATCAAGCATAAGTTGTACAGTATTGCTGGGAGGGAGAAGAGCCACCCTGTTTCCTGATCCATAGGGCAGTAAAAGGAATGTAAGTACTTACTTGAGGGTCTTGTTCCCCTCCTGCTGGGTGGCCAGCTCTGCAGCCAAAGTGAAAGGTTCCTTCATCTTATCCAGCTTTGGGGAGAAGGGAAAAGCTGTGTTATATTCAAAAGCTAGACATTCAGCCAGGCCCAGTGTATTCTGTAACCCCATGCAAGCACAGAATTCAGCACTGAATGCAGAATTCAGCTTTCGTTTTTTTAGAGTACCCTTTAGGGAGCCTCTTCCCAATAAAGGAAATGTA
Source organism: Podarcis erhardii (assembly GCF_964252035.2). Taxonomy (NCBI): domain Eukaryota; kingdom Metazoa; phylum Chordata; class Lepidosauria; order Squamata; family Lacertidae; genus Podarcis; species Podarcis erhardii. The sequence continues at coordinate 34,914,952 of NC_138504.1, forward strand.
GTTTTGATTCCTTTCTACCCTGAGGAAGGAACAGCACACAATGTCTAGACAAAATTGCTGATCGAACAAGTGAATGGAGGAGCAGCTCTGGAAAATCCCTGCTGCCACAAAGCAAGCGACTGTACTATCCCCCAAGGAAGGGATAATGTTGCTCTGATTTGCTGGGCAGAGCCATGTGTCTCAGGATAGCCTCCTGGGAAAAGATGTAGCCTAAGGAACCTGTGCAAGGTCCCAGGTTCAATCCCCACCAGCCATCTCAAAACATCCACTGAGACATCCCTTGACCACAATCTCTCACCTCTCACTATTGGTCTCTGTGGCGCAATGGGTCGGTGCATCTGGCTGTTAACCAGGAGGTTGGTGGTTTGAGCCCACCCAGGGACAGCTGTGGGCAGGATTCCTGCACTGCAGGGGATTGGACTAGATGACCCCCTAGGGGTCTCTTCCAACTCTACAATTCTATGATTCACACACAACTCCTCAAGCACATCCCGTCCCAGTTCCCTTTTAGGGGAAAAAACTAGCTGTGGGCTCCTCCACAAGGTCAGCTTGGGCTCCCCTGATCCTTACTTCTCCTAGCATGTTCAGGGCCACGTTGACTGTGGCCAGGAGGGTCCCAAAGGAGGGGGGCACTTCAGAATCAAAAGCCGGAGTGGTGAAGCTCAGCATGAAAAGGATGTTGTACTCGGCGAGGTCCAGTGACTACAACAGAAGAAACAGGGTCAAAACCAAATAGAAGTCAAAATCAATCTTCTCTTGAGGCTGTATAACAGGTATGATTGAACCTCTGTTTCTCCAGGTGTGGCTAAACTACAACTCTCACCATCCCTGGCCATGCTTGCTGAGGCTGACGGGAGTTTTAGTTCAGCAACAGTCGGAGGACTGCAGGCCAGATGCAAAGACCAGCTAAATCTTTATTTCACCAATACCACCAGGAGTCACTTGATCTATTTATTGTTCATTTTACATCCAGACCTTTCTCCCAAAGGAGTCCAGGTTGGCAAACATGTCAATAATAAAAAAATGCAAATGAAACTTTTAAAAGCAGTTTTAAAAATTTCAGAAAAACAAACTATCACCTACTCTCACAGCTAATAATTTCAGGTTATAGTAATTTACCAGACGCCATGCCTTTCGGCCACCTAATGTCTGGTAAATCCCCCCTAATAGTTAATACAGAGTTAGAGAGACACACCTCCCTATGGAGGGCATTCCACACACAGGGAACCACTGTCAAGAAGGCCCTGTCACAGCTCAAAGCCAACCGGGCGACCTCCAGTGGCAGCACCACCAAAAGGGGCCCAATTGTAGGCCAAGAGATGGTTGATAATGAAGGTGCTCTTTAAGCCACTTGAGTCCCAAGCCATTATGCAGAAACTGGAGAGAAATATCCACTGGTCACATCTGAAGTCTCACTTATGACAGAGGCTTAGTTCTCATCCATGGGCATATGTTTGAATTTGTAAGTGAGTGCCATGGGTGCCACACACACCCTAATCACTTTTCCTCTCCCCTTTCCCTTAGTAGCAACCCCCACTCCAGAGTGAAATAAGGAACATCTAGACACACACTTCACTTTCCCAACAGATCTGGGTAAAAGATTATCTAAGTGGCACTTATCTGCAACTATGGCACCATAGAGCTTGAAAGAGGAAATTGGATAGAGTATTGCTCTTCCAACTTCCTCCTTCAACTTTATGCACTTTTCAAGGGATATAAAAGGTAATCATTGCCAGCAGCGAGAGGGCAGGCAATGGGCATGCTTCCTGGGTGCCAGGAGAAGTCCATGCCAGGGGCACCACCGCAGAATTCTGGACTCTTCCTCCTAAGAGCCTGGCTTATTATACCTGATCAAGAAGGATTTGGCAGACATCCGGAGTGAAGTGGCGCAGGGCAGCGAGGGACTTGCTGAGGATTTTAAGGAGGCTGTACTGCACAGCGCGCAGAGCCTTCTGCTCAGCAGCCTCCGTCTCCGGACTGGGAGGCTTGGCAGAGGTCTGTGGGGGGCGCTGGACATGAGGCAAGATGGTAGACGGGAGGGGCTCTCCATTCTTGGTCTGAAAAGAAGTCCAAGCAAGTGAAGGGAGGGACATGAGACAAGAGCGCAAACTACATACACATACACAGGCACACACACACTTGCCAGGCAAACTATCACCACTACTGGGGAGGTTTTTGCAAAAGGAACCCTTGTTTTGTTCAGATTCAGGTCAAGCTGGCAGCTAGCTGGAATCCTGGTATGTGTGCCCGCCCCCCTTTGAATTACTAGTCCCACATACAAAGTATGAACTGGAAGCACTGAAATTTCACTCATTAATTCCATTTCATAAAATTTATATATTGTTCGGTTGTAAAGGGGCAGGGGAGCACACCTCAATGCAGTTTACAAAAAAAGAATGAAATTATGAGTTTAAAAAAAAGTTGAAAAACTACTATTTAAAGCTGTCTTCTGCAATCTGGTGTACTCCAGGCTTTTTGCACCACACTTCCCATAATCCCTGGCTATTGACTATGCTGGCTGGAGTTTATGGGGTTTATTTTTTCTTCTTTTTTAATAAGGTTATTAAAGCTTTATCATAATCCAATAAGATAAAAGAAACTAATCTAAATTGAAATAAAAGCAAAGGAATAAAGAGAAAGGAAAATGCAGAGTCCTCTTTCAAAGGCAGCTTTCAACCCTAGTCTCACACAGAAAGTGGTGGACCCTTCCAGCTCACACCTGAGAGATTTCCATTCGCCTCCCACCCTGGGAGATCTTCCCTTCTCTGCCTCTCACACAGGGTCCAACCCTATGATATCCGCTAGCAAGGCAGGTGGTCATGGTTTACGGGAAATAACCTCAGGGACTAAATGAGGCAGCCTGCTGGGCTGTTTTTGCCCCTGGACCAAAGGTTTCCTATTCCTGGAACTTATCTTCCACTTTCTGTAAAATTACTGCCTGCCCCACAACACACACACATCAGTAACAATACAGTGGTACCTCAGGTTACAAACACCTCAGGTTACAAACACTTCAGGTTACAGACTACGCTAACGCAGATGTAGTACCTCGGGTTAAGTACTTTGCCCAAGAATGAGAACAGAAATTGCACGCCGGAAGCCGGAGGCCCCATTAGCTAAAGTGGTGCTTCAGGTTAAGAACGGACCTCCGCAACAAATTAAGTTTGTAGCCAGAGGTACCACTGTAGTAATAGGCAAGTCATGGAACAACAATGGTTGCCCACATGTGGTCATTCAAGAGTAATTCAAATTATTTCCAAGTCCAGATCAGAACAATGGTCTCTTGTTCAATCCTGGGAGTCTCCACTTGCAGTCTGAAGCAGCACAGACCAAGCCTAGCTTCAGTGAGAACCAGCCACCTCGGCCCCTTACCTGTATGTAGTGTTGCAGCATTTTCCGACTGTGCAGAAGTGAAGTGCAGGCCTGGCACAGGTAACACAGGTTCACCTGAAATGTTCAAGAAAATGTCTCTTGTAACAAATCTCCTGATAAATGGAAAATAAAGCCAGTGTCCCATCAGGAGGATAGAGGATGAACCACCTCAAGGAGCCCAAGTTCAAATTTTAGCCTGATATCTTGAAGGAGTCACCTCTTAACTTCTATTTTTCATCTGGATGTAGAATATCTTCCCTTGACAAAGCAGACCAAATTATAAGGGGGAAGACCACCTAAACTCCTGGGTGTAAACAGCCTTTAACCAGGATAGAAAACTGAGCAGAAACCCTTGTGCAGGGAAAGACACTGACATAGCAGGAAAGGCAGGATTAAATACCCTTCCATACCAATGATACCTCAACCGATTCAGGACCAAGGTAGGAAAAGTATTTTTATTTGTTTTTTACTTTTAACAATAAGCAGAGGGCAACCATATTCGAGGACTTGAATGGTGTGGTCCTCGTGTGATGCAACACAAAATGGAACTTCATTCTCAGTAAGCTATTAACAACCTCGGTCCTTTTGCCTGGAAAGGCTAAAAACCTCAGAAGCCAACAACCTTGGTTAAGATTGAACCACCAACATTTCTTCCTCAGAAAGTTCGCCCTCCACCCCAACAGGTCTTCCCTACAGAGGACCACTGTCCACAGGCTAAAGCATTAGCAGGACCATCCGCCCCCTTAGCTGGCTCCATGATGACTGGAGAAGAGCCCCTAAAACAGGGAGAGAAGGAGACCTCACAGAGCTGCTATTTGATGGAGCTCTGCGAGATCCTCTTTTATGCATCCTGGATGATGCCAACTCTTTCCCTTGCAGGCTTCCTATGAATGTTTACTATGAGGAAGGGAGTTCTTTACCTCTTTGTAAATGCAAGAGTGTACGAATGAGGGCGGGGTAAGAATCCCAATCTGACAAAGGAAGTAGTATTGCTCACCCCACTTGCAGAATGGGTGGGTGAATGGGGAGCTCCTGCCTCAAAGTGCTAAGCACAATCAGAGGAGGGGCCATTGGAGTTTCACCAGACTCCTCCTCAGCAACCATCTTGTCCAGAGGTGGCTAAATCAGCAGGCAAAGCCATAACAGCCATGGCGCACTGACTGTGCATTGCTGAGGACAGCACTCATGAGTCTTGGGGAAAGCAAAACAGTTTGTTTGTGGTGTCTGGGGACTTCCAAAAGAGCATGAGGAGAACTGGCTCTTTTGCTCGCAAAATCCCCACCCAAATACTATGCTCCGACAGGAGACTCCACCACGACAAGAGTACCATGGGACCCAAGCCCCATTACAGGACTGAGAAAGAGGGGAGTCACTGAGCGCCCACCTCTTGGGACGTTGCAGAATGTACACTACAAAAATATCCCCCCTGCTCAGGAACGTTCATCACCAGAATTATTATAAAGGCAGCAAACTTTACTGTAAACAGAGGCAGAGAACAGATTCCTCCTTTTCCACAGAAGTTTGCTAGGAGCAATCACAGTGCATTGCAGATAGAGCAAAATACTACTAAAAATCACCAAAAGAGAACAATAAAATGCACTTCAGGGTGAAGGAGTCTGGCAATTTAACAACAACAACAACAACAACAACAACAACAACAACAACAACAACAACAACAACTTAAAAGTGATTTCAACAACAACAACAACAACAACAACAACAACATAAAAGTGATTTCAACAACAACAACAACAACAACTACCACTACTACTTAAAAGTGATTTCTGCCCATCCTCTAAAGCCTTTCTTCTAGAAACCTCCTCTTTACAATCTGGGCCCAATAGCCATTTCCAAGTAGAGCTCTCTCATTAGAGAAATCAATTTGGCTTTAGGCTTTGGTTTCAGGCTTAAGGATAATGAACTTTGCTCAGATCAACAATAAGGTGACATGGGGCAAGGGTGAGGGTGACATTTGATGACTCATGCTGCTTTAACCACAAGGACAAAGTTGTGCAAAAGTGTTTAATCGTGTGTAAACACAGTAAAGCCAATATGCAAGCAGAATTTAATAGGACAGGGACATGCAGACTAGTTCTCCCTACCTGCACATCTCTTAGAAGCTGGGGAAGGTGGAAGTGCCACTCCTTCAGGAAGTTAGAGAGCTGAAGAATGAACCCAACCGTATGATCTGCTTCTTCAAGGCAGGCCAAATTCTGTACAGTCCGGACTGCAGTCAGGCACTGGAAAAGGGGGTGGGGGAAAAGACCTTAAAGAGCAGTGCAGACTCTGATATTCAGTGCGCCACGGCTACAGGGATGCTACTGGAGCATCCCTACCGTCTCTCATCAATCAAACAAGACATCCTGACCATCTCCCACCCCACTTTCTTTATGAATAGGGAAAAGCTGGTCAAGGCGTCTGTTCTGCATGTCAGTGTGGCAGCACCTAATAACAGACAGGCACCGTCTCTACTGTCATTCTGGCACCTGCTAAAGATGCCCATCTTTCAACAAGAGTTCTAGATGGAGATCTTTATTGAAGTTGGTATGTGGATTGCATCTGAACTGATCTTTGGTACATGCTGTTGTGGTTTTAAACTCTTGGTGTGTATAATACACACTCACACAATTTTTATATATGCAGCTTTAAAAATCTTTTTTATATATTGTTTTAAATATGTTCTTATTACGGTATACTGTAAGAAGCTTCAGGATGGCCTATGGGAAGTGATTCAAAAATGAAATGATTGTGACTTCTGGTGTAGGATGACGCTGTGAGGCAAGGCTCACAGCTCGTTCCTCATAAATATGCTTTCAAACTTCTGAATCATCGGACTGTGTGGACAAACACTTTGATTACCAGCTGAAGAAAAATTCTCATTACATATTATTTTGCTTTTAATGACCTGCTGTGATGACAACTTGGACTAAACAATCAACACTGGACTTAATTCTAACTGCGCCACTATCTGCTGAGCCAGGGGAATTGGCAGAGGAGTATCCTCATACTAATTTGTTGAAAGAGACAAGTCTTAAAGCTGATCCAACAAGATCAGAGCTTAAAAATGACTTAAAACAGATGATGTAAATGAGCGTTATTTAATTTTATGTGCTAAAATAGCAGAGACTTTAATAGCCATGGTTAATGTTTATGGACCTAATTCAGATTCCCCCCACTATGATTTACAAATGTTTTTGACACCTAAATGAGTGTATTTATGATGAAGTGGTGATAGATTTTAATGAAATATTGGATTCTAAGCTTGATAGAAATACACCTGTATATAAAAAAAACACCAATCATTATTGAGGGAAACAATTAAGACACATATGGAAGAGTTTAATTTAATGACAAACACACTTTCCCAACAAACCTGAAGGATCCTCTCTTGATGAACGCCCACAAAGTCCAAGGCTTCAGTCAGGAAGTTGTACCGCAATGTCTTCAGAAGGCGCTCCATCAAGGAGATGGAAAGGCGATAGACTCCTGGCCAGGAAGGGGCATCCAGAGATTTCCGCAACGAAGCCTGCACCTGCATCACACAAGGACCACACCATTCAAATACACAAATCATTGCTATGCAGATGTTTCTGAGAATGGGCCAGTTGCATTGGGTTTCTCCAGGGCTATCAACATGGATAGACCCTGTTTACAGCTGGATATTCCGCCTCCCCCCTCCCAATTTCTCTCCTCTATCCTTATGGTAAAACTTAGATTGAAAGCTCCTCAGGTAAGAGACCAGTGCTCTTATACTCAAAAATGCTCAAGCCCATGTATCTCAGCCTGATCACTGAGATCATCCAGGGGAGTGCTATTAGTTGTCTCTCATGTTACAGAGGCCTAACTGGCTTCCACTAGGCATTTATTGTGGTCAGTCCCCTGCTGCAGAATGCTCTTCCAGGAGAGATTCGGCAGGCACCTTGCTTTTGACTTACAGGTGTCTCTTGAAAGCCCTTTCTATGAAGACAAACCTACACAACTGCTTGCATATTCTGATCAGTCATTTTAATAGTGACAATATGATTTATTAGACTTCTCAAGTTGTTTGTTACCAGAATGACTCCAAGCAACAAACAACACATTTAAAAACAATATAAAAACATTATACCGCATAAAACGGCAAATAACCCCCTAACAACCAAAGGAAGGTTTGACAGAACACTAGTAACAAAGCAACATCTTATAAGTCTATCAAAAGTGTGGGGGGTGTCTTTATGTGTCACCAAAAGGATGTCAGTGAAGGAGCCAGGCAGGTCTTATTGGGAAGAGACAGGGAGCCACAATGGAAGAGGCCTTTCCCTTGTCACTACCCTCTAAACCTCCCTGATAACCCCCACCTCCCTTTATGTTGTTTTATGTTTTACTGTATAAAACAACTGCTGTACAACACACTATATTATGTAAATTGGTTGTATGAAGTAATGATCGCTGGGTGTGGAGCCCACTTCCACCCGCAGACAAGCCACAGCTGTCTGAACATCATGCCCTCTAGCTAACCTTTTGCTCTCTTAGAAGTCTGTCGTGCCCTGTCTGTGACCTTTGTCTCTTTAGATTAAACACTGTGCAAGGGGAAACTGACACAGTGGAAACAGGTGCCAAAATAACTTTGTACCACCCCTCGATCTCGGGATTGGAAGATGTGTAAAGGTCACAGTCCAAAATGTATTTTTGCATATTGGTTTTGCATATTGTGCTAATAAAAAGAGCCTCGGCAGAGCTAGCTGGCAGCTTGCTTATGCACAGCTCACCTGATGACCAACACCTGACCTTTGCCCTTCACTTCAGTGGTATGTATATTAAAAACACCTTTATAAAGTGCCACATACACCAATGGAATTACATAAGTAACAGCAGCAGAAAATTATAATGATATACTTAAGGTAACCCCTTGCTTCACCATGACAGCGAAGCAAAGTTCTGACAAAGTGGGTCACCCACACTGGAAAAGGAAGGAAGAGGAGTCACTCACCTGACCAGCTCCATCACTGCTCAAATGGTACACGCTCAAAAGAGGCAAGCAAATGCTTTGCATTACACCAGCTCCAGCCACAGCTGCTGCCCCCTGCAAGAGAAGATCCCTGCTGGATGAGGCCAAAGGCGGTCCATTTAGCCCAGCATCCTGTTCTCAGAGTGGCAAACCCATAAGCAGGACCTGAGCACAATAGCATTTCCCACCTAACCTGGCAGATTCCAGCAACTGGTGATCAGAAGTATTGCTGCCTCCAACTGTGAAGGGAAGGCATAGGCATCATGGCTAGTAGCCATTGATTGCCCTCTCCTTCTCCATTAATTTGTATAAGGTGTTGGGGTCAATAGCTCTTAAGAAGTGGTATCACCTGCCTCTCTCTCCAGGTGGTGGAGCTAAGCTGAAGCCGCCATAGAGCTCTCTGACAAGACCCTCAGATTTCTACTGATGTTTACAATGGAAAACATTCTACCTGCTCATCTCTCAGGCTCTCCAGTATTTGGATCCAACAGCCCACCCACAAGACAAGCAGAGGATGAAACAATGAGCTCAGCTCTGAGCTGGTACGCAGCTTAGGGGGGTTGTATTAAACTCCAATAATGAAAATTAAATATCACTGGAGAAGTTTGAACAGAGGTTGAATAGCTAGTGTCAGGGATTCTTTAGCTGTGACTCCTGCATTGCAGAGGGTTTAACCCTTGGGGTTCCTTCCTAAAACAGTATGATTCTGTATATTTCTTTCATGCTGGCAAGCTCACCTGATACAAATCCCCACTGTGTCAATCTTCCCTGAAATCTAACCATGTGATTGTGTTATGCGCACATTCTCCTCCACATGTCATTTGACTTTGCCACTTTGAGTCATTCTTCCCAATACTTTAAACTATGCAACATGTTTGCTGACTCAGAGAATCCTCAGACTCTCCATGCTTAGAGGCAGCATGCCACTGAATATTATATGCTGGGGGCGAACGGCAAAACCAGACCAACACCTTCCGCAGCAGGAGTGACAGAACCTGTTGCTTGGGCCACAACTCCCATCATCTCATGACTATTAGCTATGACGGCTGAGGGGAGTTGGAGCCCAGCAACAGCTGAGGGAGCACATGTTCCCTGTATGTTCCCCCATACAGCCACAAGCAGTTGGGGGAAACGGGACTCAGCCATATAGCTCAAGACTAGCTAGCTAAAAGTGTGTGGAAGGAACATAAAGCTTTTGCCTCTTCTCACCTGCTGGGTCCTGGCCAAGGTCAACAGCAGGTGCAATGAGGCTTCTGTGAAGTGCAGGTTCTGCTTCACTCTTAAACTTATCTCCAGGGTGGTGAAGAGAGTTGGGAGCAGTGGGATCTTCCGGGTAACTTGCAGCCAATAATCCCCATCCTCATCCACTTCACAGAGCTCCTTCGCCAGGTGAAGCCCCAGCACACACACCTGCTGGGAGGAGGTAGAGCAGGGGGCAAAGAGCACATGGGCACCCAGGTGGGGAAGGAAGGATACTGTCAGAAAACAAGCCACTTAGGATAACTGCTACTAGCAAACAATAGTTTTTAAGTTTGTGATTGTTTTATATGGTGTTTTAATCATATACATACTAGTGCACATCACATATACATACTGCACATCATATACATATTAATGCAGTGTTAAATACTTTTATGAAAAAAGTATTTTTAAAAAGGATTTACGTCTTTTACACAACAGTGTGGCATGCAGTAGTTAGTATCAGGCTAGACCTGGGAAACCAAGGGTTGAATCCAACCAAATTTTAATCATAGTAGGGCCACTCTGCCATGCTATTATGTATTCACTGTCAAGTGTAGCTTGGCTCCAAACAACTTTGGTTTAAATCACTGTCTTCTTGCTATGCAGGTCAGCTGAATCAAGTGGTCCACTCCCAATGAAGGCAGGAAATGAGCTGAGGCCTCAAGGGAGAAAGGATTAACAACTTTCTTTGAAGTTTCAGGATTTCCTGCCTTCGAGCAACGCAGGGGCAGCTAAGCCCCACTTGGAGATGCCACCCCCCACCAGTCTTTCCCCAAGACTAATGAAGCCACTTGCCCCGTCTCGCTGGTCTTTCTGCTTATGTCGGGAGGCATCGTCTGTTTCCATGCTGTCTTTGTCATCTGTTGAGTCCCCAGAAGTCAGGCAATGCCGAGTCTGGTCAAAAAGGGCAATGAATTCCTCCTGGAGTGTTTCACACACGCTCAACACCAGCTGCGAATACTCAGGAACTTCACTCACTATAACACACATGCACACAGCAATATGATATGGAGCACGAGGAAAAGCATATAGAGCAGCCTAGTGTTGGACAAAAGCCTTACTTTGAGGTGGGGAAATCACTCCCAGGGGATGAATGTGGCCCTCAGGACTCTCCCTAGACCATACCCCCTCACCAGCTCTGCTCTGTTCCTTCCTCAAGTGCATTTGCCTAGCTGGAATCTGCCCCTCAACTGTGGTAATGTGGGCTGGCACTGCGTCCAAAGCTATTGTCCCATGGTTTGTTCCCAAACCATTTCAGGAATGCTTGGGTTCAGAAACCACATTCTTTCCCATGCAAACACTGGAACCTTCAAAGGGCACCAGATTTTCCACCTGCCTTGCCCTACACTCCTACTTGGGACCCTTACAAGGAGGAACTGCTGCCTAAATAAGTTGTATTGCATGTGAATTTTGCATCCGTGTATTGTTCTGTGCGATTTGCCCAGGGGGTGGGAAGGCGGGCTCTTTTGGGAGAGAAGCAGCATATATACAAACAACAACATAACACAACACAAGCATCTCTGCTCAAGGCATTACGCTAAGCAGCAAGAGTGATGTCCGCAGAAGTTGTCCATATAAAGCTCCCCACCTTTCATCTGCTTCATTTGCAGGACTGTGATGAGAGCAGAGAACACTTTGGCCTTTGTCTTTTCCATCATCTGCTGGTCTGCCTGCAGCACTCCATCCAGAATCTTCGTCAAGGAATTTATGATTTTATCCACAGAGCCCAACTCGCTGACAACAGGGATTGGGGGGGGGGGGGAGCGAAATGGAAGAAAGGATATTAAGATGCATAAAATTATACACATGTCAGCATGTCATCTGCTCTGCATGATTCACAACCTCACTGGGTGAGTTTGCTTTAGAAGAGAGCAACAGTCCTCAGCATAGTGCATCCAGCACCTGCCTGCTCTTGATCATCTGCCAGCAGAAGACCACGGAGGGCATGGTAAAACCACTTCCCTTTCCAGTTTCTCCCATCAACGAACAATTCTGCCTTAAACAGTGGTTCACTATAGTTCACACCTGCTTTTGTGCTGGCCATCTTCAAAACTGGATTAGGACTTTTAGAGACCATAAAGCACAGAAAAAAGTTTACAGTGCCCCTTAATGGAGAGTAAATCCCCTGAATAAAATAGAGCTAAGTAGACAGGGTTGGGATCGCATATTACATTTCCACTGCCTTCAGAGATTTTAAGAATTATTTGATTGACTGAAATAATAATAAAAATAATAAATATGCTGCTTGACTGCAGTAAAACCTCTAAGCAGTTTACAAGAAATACTAAATTATCAATAAAAAATACCAAATAAGAAAGTAAAAACATAAGATTTTATAAGAGCAGTAAAAAACCTTAAATTAAAGCACATCTGGATAAGCTTGTTTTAAACAGAGGCTGAAAAGAGTACAGTGAAGGTGCCTTCCTGGGGTCAATAGGAAGGGAGTTCAAAAGTGTGGGTACTGCCACACTAAAAGATCGAATTCTTACAATTATGGATCGATTTCTTAACAGTAACTCTCCAGAGTACCAGCAAGGAGTCCTTCTTAACCCGCCACCTGGAAATGCTTGGAACTGAACCTAGGACCTCCTGAATGAGAAGAATGTGTTCTGCCACTAAGCTACTGCATCCTTTCCCCCAAGAGACCTACCTCTTCCACTGTCTCAGCAGGATTAAGAGGAGGGTGCACAGCATCGATCCCAGCTGTAGACAACACACCGAAGTGGGAACCAGCAACTGCAGAAATATTTATTTATTCTGACTGAGTAACAAGATTTTAACATCGTCTCTCCTAAACAACATTTCCAAAGGAGAAAGCAACATGAATAGACAACCATCAAGCCTTAAAATAAAACCACAAAATAAAAATGTGATACAAGCCAATAAACCGACTGCACAGGGGGAGGAGGGAAGAAAAAAAGCGTGTTTGATTCTATTTCCAAAAACAGAAAGGGAAATGTTTTAAGTAGCTTCAGGACAGAGGGGGAGCCAGGTGGGCATCTCAAAGGAGTGTGATCCAAGATCCAGACTGCTACATAAATGGTCCTAGGTTTTGTGGGCACCTTTAAGTTGGCAGGACAACTGTTCATGCATCCTGCAATGCTCACCAGGACAAACTTTTGTCATTGATCATGCTCCAGTGAAATGAAACGCAGGCTACGTACGCACCATAAATTTGAAGTGTGTTTCATCCACATGGCTCTCCCTGTGAAAGAACCCTGGGAACTATCGTTTTCCCCTTACAGATACATACTGTTTTTATACATTCTTCTTCACTTAAAGCAGCTAAACAAACTCTATGACTTCAAGCTGTAGAAGACCAAGGATGCTATTCAACTAAGTATCACTCAGAGTAGACCTGTTAGAAGGATCATGTTCATTAACTGAAATAGGCCTACTCAAAGTAAGATCTAGTTCAATGGTACCCTTAGAACCCATCGCTGCCTGCCAATCTGCTACCAAGGGTCATGTTTAAGGTGTTAATACTAACATTTAAGTGCCTATACAGCTTGCTTTATCCCTTATACACCTAGCAGATTGCTGCAGTCTGCAAGAGTCTTTCCTACAAGTTCTAAAGATCTGAGAAGCCCACTCTGCAGTAACTCATAGTGTGACACTTTTCCACTTTCCAAAACCAACTGGAGGCATTTTTCTGTTCCCACGTGCTTCTCTAGCTGTATAAATGGGTCTTCACCACAAGTACCCATTTGTTAGGGCTTTAGTCTTGTTTTAAAATGCATTTGCTGCTTTGGTAGTTTTAACTGTTTTATCTTATGCATACATCGCGAGACAGTGGTTCAGAAGGCAATTAATAAATTGATGATAAAAGCAGTGATGATAACAAAACTCACCAAAGCCTCAGTCCCACTCAGGACCTCCAGGAACAGCTGCTGGACTTCAGAGTCAGTCAAGTGCATGATGTCGGCCTGAGAGGATCAAAGTCCATCATTAAAAATTTGTAACAGAATCATTGTTGAGCAATTAGCAGCTGCAGTACCAGGCAACTATAAAATCTGAGATTACTAGAGCAGAATCTGTTGCAACTTCCTTCTTTCTCTCAAGTAATAGCTGGGTTTGGTTTTGTGTGTGTGTGTGTGTGTGTGTGTGTGTGCGCGCGCGCGTGCCAAATCTGTTAACTGGCTCAACTAACTTATGTGAGATGCAATGTGATTCAATCCCACCTCCCATTCTATACTGTAACATTTTATGGACAGGCAAAGAGACAAAACCTCCTTACGTGACTGGAAGAAACAATGAGCATCATCCGCCATGCGGAGATCAGCATCTGATACTCTGACATAGAGGTGCAGCCGCTGTCCTCAGTCTCTGCCATGTGGAACGCCAGGGACTGCACGTAGCCTGACCAGTAAGCAAAGCGCTTCTCCGTGGAAAACTTCTTCAGTGTGTCTTTCAGCGACTGGTCCAAAGAACCCCTATGGGCAAATGAGAAACTGAGAGCCGTGATTCTTGCTCTTGGTTACTCTTGGTTTTGCAGAAAAGTAGAAGTGTGTCCCTTCCTGCTAAAGCAGCTTTGACCTCAAATGTTTTGGACTACAATTCCCATCAGCCCCAACATCATAGAGCTGAGCTGGATGGGGCTGAAGGGAAATGCAATCCAAAACAATTGGACAGCACCAGGCTGGAATAGGTCACCTTGAAGAATTCACATCAAAGCTATAGCAGATATATCAGATAATGAAAAACAAGGTATACAAAAATAAACGTGCTATTCTACAGGAAGCTGTAAGTAAGTGGTGGGGAACCTATGGCCCATGGGCCAAACACAGCTCACCAGACTGTTCCTTTGGTGGAGCAAGGATTTCTCCCAACTGCCCATCCTCTGATGGGTGGTCAGAGCAAGCCTTGTTCAAGGAGAGGAGCAGTTTCCATTCAATTTCTTTGCAAGCTGCCCTGCCTTGGTCCTTTCAACCTTGAATTTTGGAGGTGGAAAGGAGCAGCACAGGACTGGCAACGCCACTTGGGAACACTGCGCCAAAAAGTCAACTGTGCTGGCGGTAACATGCTCTACAGCAGATTGTGCCGTCTATTGTGCAACATATGCTTATACAATTCTCTTGCACAACATTCTGCTGATGCACGTTTTTCACTAGTAGAACTAGTATGCACTACTAAGTGATTTCAACTTAGTGCTGCACTGGATACAACTCATAATTTCCTATTACATCTGTACTGAGCTGGCAGAGGCAGGTCACCGGCTTTTAGGAAATGCTCTGAATGATACTTACTTAACTACATAGTAGATCTCCAGACAAATGATTTTCATGATCAAGGCACAGGTGTCCAAGATGCTGAGCTACAGAGAGGGAAAGGGAGTTATGTGGAATGTATGTATGCATGTTTTAGGTATCCTATGTGTTTTATTACACATTTTATTATGCTGTTATTAACCTTGTTTGCTTGCTAAAATCTGTTTGCTTGTTCTCTTTTCTTCATTTCTATATTCTGTATTTGGTTGACCAATAAATTTTGATTTGTTTTGCTTTGATTTGAGAACTATCAGGCTGGTGGCTCATACAGAAACAAAAGGACAGAAACCAAATTTACCTGGGAATATTTCATGCTTTCTGTCCCACCAAGTACACTGATGGGGTGGGGATGTTTGAACTTGGAAATCTATCAAATTTTACTTTACTCTTTTAAAATGTATCTATCCTGCATATCTTACCTAGGGGGAATAGCAATTAAAGGCTGTAACACCCAAAATATGGTAGCAGGAGACATGCAGGTCCACAAACTAGTGCTACTTACTATGGAAGCAACTCACCTCAGACGTTTCGGAAGGCGGAGGAAGGGTTCCAAAGAGTGGGTTAGTTAAATTTTCCCAAAACTTTGGCCTACAAAAATTGCAGAAAAACAGACAAAATCAGGCATTGTTCACATTTTTTTGCCAACTTCAAAACATTCCTAAGGATAGAAGGATAACTCTGTTTGTGTTGGTGATTAAAGTGCTCTACTTTGTGCCCGCTCCCAGACGGGTTGCAACATGAGACGAGAAAATTTATCACTTACTTGGTGCGGAGGACTAACATAGCACTATCCCGGCGGTCCTGCCAGAGGGCATGAAGGAAGGCAATGGCAGCTCGCTGGAGAAGCGGGGGACACCAGTACCGCTCCTGCTGTTTGGTGTCTATCAGCTCCAGAACTACGTGAAGGCAGCTCCACTCTCCTAAGTTGAATTCCTATACCAGAGAAAAACAAAATGCAAAAAGAGTGGCAGCGGGAAAGGAAAAAAACTTTTAAGGACATGCTTTAGTTCACAGAAGCTACAACAGCAGGGTGGCAGGAGTGTGGAGGTCTGTGTGGCGACCATATAATGTGGTCAGGTCACTGGGAGAGAAGAGAGAATGCTGAATTCTGCCCCTTCTGCGGAAGAGAGGAAACTTATAAGAGTCTGCTGGATCAGACCTATGACCCGCCCCCATCTGGCCCAACATCCTCTTCTCACAGTGGCCAACCAGATGGTCATTATGGGAAACCTGTAAGATCCTCCTGTGCTTTCCAACAACTGATATTCAGAAGCATAGCTGCCTCAGAATGGGGAGGCAGAGCACAGCCATCATGGCTAGTAGCTATTGACGGCCTATCTTCCTCTATGAATTTGTCCAATCCAAAGCCATTTAGGTTGGTGACCATGACTGCCTTCTGTGGGAGCGAGCTCCATTGTTAACTGTGTGCTGCGTGAATAACTCCAGCTTCAATGGAAGACTACACATTCTAGTGTTACGAGAAAGGAAGGAAAACCTCTCTCTATCCACTTGCTCTGTCACATGTCTATAAGCTTACAATGTCGCCTCTAAACTAAAAAGTCCCAAACACTGCAAACTTTCTCACCTTGTGCCTAAACCTAGGCACAAACTAGTAGCCAGCGACTGTGCATGTTTCTGTAGAGGTTTTGTGTGTGGGTGTTCTATCGAGTGTTGAGTGAAACCAGATCTCCTTTGTGGAAAGCCTAGGATTGTGGCTGCTGCGGTGAGTGAAGAAAGATTATGTCAGAAAGATTATGTCAGCTGGCTTCAGGGCTGATGCTGACCTGCAACTTCTGATCTTTGAATTATCACAATACTCTTTGAACTATTGTGAGTTTGCACACTGAACTGTATGGGGGTTCTAATTTTTAATGCTCTGCTATTCTCTCGAGCTTCTTTGAACTCAATGCTGTGAATGGGAAAGCACGCAAATATTAAAGCAGATCAAAATATGTGGGCTGAATCATTCAAGCAAAAGGGAGGTGGCTAAGGTGACGATTCTAGGTCACAAAAGTGAAAAATTATTGTGTGCTCTGTCTCTCTCTCTCAGACACACGCACACAAACAAGAGTCTACCTTTGATCCATCACTCCCATCATTTACTTCCAGATTGAGGAACAGCTCAATGAGGCCAGGCTGCGTTTCCACAGCAACGGTGAGGAACTCGAGAATCATGACTTTGATGCGCATGTCCTCGATTTTGCTTTGTAGGCGTGTCAGGAAGGCATCACGGATGGCAGCAGCATCATTCCCAAGGCAGGCATAGACAGACATTGGAGCAACCTAAAATAAACGAAATAAAACTCTACTAAATAACCAAATTTGTCAAAATCCAATCCAATTTTTTAAAAGTATTGCAATGCTTTTCAAAAATGCTTAGGCATTCACTATTCCTTAGCTTGCTCAAGAGAGATTGACTTTGGATGCTGTAACAGGATAGAGAGGAAGAAGGTCTCAGATTTGCCAAACCTAATCCACTGAAGCTTTATAACATGTTACTAGCCACAACAGCTATGCCTGGCCACCACAGCCAGAGGCAGCAATGCTTCTGAATACCCATTGTTGGAAACCACAGGAGGGGAGAGTGTTGCTCTTGTGCTAGGTTCCTGCTTGAGGGCTTCCAATAGAGGCATCTAGTTGGCCACTGTGAGAGCAGGATGATACATAAGAGGGGTTACTGGCCTGATTCAGTAGGACTCTTTCTGTGTATTATGCAGTGGTGACCCCTTCAGGACTTTTCAGAAATTCTGAGAAGTCCTGCTTACTGTAGGGGGTGGGCATAAGAACATAAGAGCCTGGCTGCTAGATCAGGCCAACCAGATGCCCCAATGAGAAGCTTGCAATCAGGACCTGATCACAACAGCAACACACTCCCTTCCTGTGGTTCCCAGCAACCAGAGTTCAGAAGCATTGCTGCCTCCAGCAGTGGAGATAGAACAGTTAGTGACTACAGTAGTACCTCGGGTTAAGTACTTAATTCGTTCCGGAGGTCGGTACTTAACCTGAAACTGTTCTTAACCTGAAGCACCACTTTAGCTAATGGGGCCTCCTGCTGCTGCCGCAACGCTGGAGCACAATTTCTGTTCTCATCCTGAAGCAAAGTTCTTAACCTGCAGCATGATTTCTGGGTTAGCGGAGTCTGTAACCTGAAGCGTATGTAACCTGAAGCATATGTAACCTGAGGTACCACTGTACTGATTTCCCCCAGCCACACAGAGGTCCTATTTTTAAGGATGGGGAAATGAAGTTGCTTTAAATGGCCTTGTAAGAATTGCGACTAACAAATATAATGAATCATCTTCATGGGAAAACCACAAAAGCCCTTTAATGGGTAGAAAACAGTAAAAGACCTACTGTGGCAAGCCGCTTCAGAAGCTGGATGGCGAGGCGTGGCAAGGCAGGGTCGTGTTTGTGGTAGATATATTTGGCCAAGATAGCAATCAGGTTGTTCCTGTGGGCACCTGGCAAGAGCAGAGTTTTAAAAAAATCACAAAGAAGATTCATGCATCTCTGAGGAAAATATTTCCTTACAAAGGAAGTGTAAGAAAAAAGCAGCTTCCTTCAACAACCCACATCCCTTTCTCAAAATGCAAATTTTGAAAACCACACACAGGTTGTAGGTACCTATTTGGATGGCACATATTAATTAATATGTTTAAATTAAGATGGATGTACTGATAGTCACTGGATTTTTTTTCTTAAAAGGTGCTGTTTTTAAAACAAAAATGCGAAGAAAAATACAGTAGATTAGAAATTGTAATTGGTAAATGTTAAAAATTCAAGGGCTATAACAATAGTTAATGTGAGCTGATGAGGTAGTTTTCTTTTCCTTTTCCCTTCCTCTCTCTCTCTCTCACTCTCTGGTAAACCTGTAATTAAAAGGAAACAAGAAAACTACACACAGGTTGTCTAGGCATAAAACTAGCGTGCCACATTCCTGGCTACAGAACATATAAAAGAAGGTACCTACCATGCTGCGTAAGGGAATGTTCCAGAGGAGACACCACACTGGACGGCGGCTTCAACCGGATAACGTTGTTGGTGACAGAGAATGCCAGTTTCACTGTCTGGATGAGCAGCTGGCCCTGGCCATGAGACTCATCACTGCATTGTCAGCGAGAATTGCATTAGAACCCATCATTTCCACAGCACTTTTTCAGAGCACTCTGATCACATTAGAGGCTAATGGCTAACCTCAAATCAATGCATGAAACTCAAGCACACCTCTGCATTAGGGGCCACATAACCACCACCCTCCTTTTTGGATTGTAAGATCACAGTGCAAGCAGACACACACAACTGGCAGAGTTCCCATTGGGGCCTTTGTTCAAGACCTACACCACCCCATGCATCCTTGGGTTCTTGGTGCCTAACTAAGGTGGTAGAGTCTGCTAGATCAGACCTATGGCCTATCTAGCTCAGCACTCTGTTCACACAGAAGCCAATAATTGGCCTCTTTGGAAGCCATGAGCAGGATCCAAGGGCAACAGCGACTTTCTTCACTTGTGATTTCCACCAACCAGTATTCAGACGCAAACAACCTCTGACAGGGGAGAAAGAGAACATAAGAGGAGTCCTGCTGGATCAGGCCAGTGGCCCATTTACTCCAGCATTCTGTTCTCACAGTGGCCACCCAAAGGTCTCAATTGGAAGCTTGCAAGCAGAACCTGAGCACAACAGCAACACACTCCCCACTTGTGATTCCCAGGAATTGGTATACCCTGCCTCCAACAGGGTACCTATTCACCTAGGATTTTGGTGGTTTATTTACTGTACGGTTTTTAACTTCTACTTCACCATGTTTACTTCTGTTGGCTTACTAGCTGCTGGAATTATTGAACCACTGCATTTTTTCGTATTGTTTTATTTGCTACAATGCAACATGTCAATATTTTATCTGCTATTCCTTACACATGTCAATATTTTATCTGCTATTCCTTACAAAAGAATGCTCCTGGGGAGCTGAGAGGGGGGCAGGCGACGAAGTACTCACCTGCTAGACTGTGTGGCCATCACCATATCAATGGTGTCCACACCAATGCCCATGATGTTTATGACGGCCTGTCCTGCTTCCGTGTTGGCCAGGCTGAAGATGCAGAGGGACTGCAGGCTAGGGGCCCCGCTGGAAAAAGGCAAGAACACGGATCTCAACTCAGTGTGAAAGTCCTCGCAGTTAACCCCCAATACAACCAGCGTTATAAAAAAAAAAGTGAACAGAGAACTGACGTCTCTATAGCCATGAGTACTAGCAGTTCAACTTACGCAGGATTGTCGTGTCCTGGTCTCCTTTGGGAGGAAGGGTGGGGGTATAAATTTAAAAACTCATCCCATTCTGAGGGATAGGGCAGTAGCTCAGTGGTAGAGCATCCGCTTGGCATGCAAAAGGTCCCAGGTTCAATCCCTGGTATCTCCAGGTAGGCCTGGAAAGCTACTGCAGGTCAATGTAGACAGTACTGAATTAGATGAACCAGCTCAGTACAAGGTAGTTTCCTATGTTTCATTTGTTCCGCTTTCATTGTAAGTTTTAGATAGATTTATTATAAAAATTATGTAAGGAGCAACAACAACAACTCCCCTTCTGAAAATTAAGTGTGCATGGGGCTGTGAATAATAATAATAATTATTATTATTATCAGAAGGGTAGGGGAAACAAAATCTGTAGGGGAAAACACATGCTTTACATACAGAAGGTCCCAGCCAACAGCCAACATGGGGCCCTCCAGATGTTAAGGTAAAGGTAAAGGGACCCCTGACCATTAGGTCCAGTCGTGGCCGACTCAGGGGTTGCGGCACTCATCTCGCTTTATTGGCCGAGGGAGTCGGCGTTTGTCCGCAGACAGCTTCCAGGTCATGTGGCCAGCATGACTAAGCCGCTTCTGGAGAACCAGAGCAGCGCACGGAAACACTGTTTACCTTCTCGCTGGAGTGGTACCTATTTATCTACTTGCACTTTGACGTGCTTTTGAACTGCTAGGTTGGCAGGAGCAGGGACCGAGCAACGGGAGCTCACCCCATCACGGGGATTCGAACTGCCGACCTTCTGATCGGCAAGTCCTAGGCTCTGTGGTTTAACCCACAGTGCCACCCGCGTCCAGATGTTGCTGGACTACAAATACCACCATCCCTGATCGGGAGCTGGAGCCTAAGAACAGCTGGAGAACACCATGCTGGCTTCTCTGGAGTTAGCAAATGATGGGAAAGACCCCTCTCTCCACCAGAGACGCTGGAAGGTTGCTGCCAGTCAGAGTAGACAGCACTGGGCTAGAAGGAACAAGTAGTCTGACCTGACAGAAAGGAAGCTTCCTATGACAAAAAAATCATAGGAACAAAACACACACACAAAATGCAGAGTTGGAAGGGACCCCAAGGGTCATCTCAACTAAAGCATCCATGGCAGATGGCCATATAACCTCTGCTTAAAAACCTTAAATTTACCTGCTCTGAGTTTCCATCTCAGGGGACAGATTTAGGATAGCATGAATCAGCTGCAGGATAAGGCAACCTGAAAAACCAAGAGGGAGAGGGAAACCATTGTCAGGACAGGGGTGGGGAGTGGACTTAAACTGCCCCACCTCTCTTCTGCGTCCAAAACGACCTGCATGCCAGATTGCGTGTCAGTTGGCTGTCCTTAAAATGGTCCCCACCCGTATCCCAACGCCAACCCTTCACATTTTTTGTTATTGTAAGGTCCAAGGTAACTTGTTCTGAATGGTTGTTATACTTGTTGGCTCTATGTCTTTCAGTTTCTCTTTTAAAAAATGAAAATCCTTTGTATGCTGTGCTTTAAGATGGCAAGACTGAGGACAGGTACCTTCTGGTTTCAATCAATTGTAATCCACTTCTGAGAGCCTTTTTGGATGAAAAACAGGTCACAAATGCTACAAGAAGTCGTGCTTACCAATTCTCTCTCTCACTCCATGGGAGTTGTAGCGCCATTTGTGGTAGTTGGGGAGCATCTCCTTCAGGACAAACACGATGCACGGCACCAAACCTTGGCTTTGGGTGTTGCCAAGCTGCCCCTAAGGAAAAGCAGTCAAGAAACCCAACACCAAAATCAAAGGAACGAAGAGACCACAAGCTTTCGTTGTTATTACCCAATTCCAAACCCTGTTTCTGTATTTCTGAAGTTACTGCAACAATCTGTGCAACTGTGTTTTTTAATTTAGCAATATATATATATATATATATATATATATATATATATATATATATATATATATATATTCTCCTTTTTAGATAAGATGCTTTGGATGCTTTGTAGAAAAACAGGATAAATGTAAAGAATCTCAAGTCAATCAGGAAATCCCCCCAAAAATAAAAAAGCAGAAAAGCCTGAACATTCCTTGCTGATTTTTTATTTATTCAAAAGCATTCAGAAACAGCTTGCAATTTTTTTTTTACAAACACTAAGCAGTATACAATATAAAATAAAATAAAACAAGAACAACCTTAAACCAATAATACACCAGTCTAAAAAACTAATAAATGTTCCCCACTGCATGATGCAGGAAGTATTCCTTCTCCCCAAAAGCACTTACCCGTATGAGTGTCATGACTAAATTCAGGAAGGAGGTCGTTACACCATATTCGCCCTGCGGCTGCTCAATACTCATCAGCAGACTGCCATAGCCTCCAGCATTCATTCCTTCTGCACTGTGAGAAAAGAGGACAGACACAACAACAGGGAAAGAGAGGGAAGTGTGAGACTGTGCACTCCAATCCGTGACTGAGGAAACTGCAAGAGTGTGCAATTGTCGACTGACACACAAGAATATAGGAAGCTGCCTTATACCAAGATGGAGAGGATACTCTTGGTGGCAAAGCACTTTCCTTTGTATGGTGAAGGGTACAAGTGGGCAAAACTTCCTAAAACCCTGAAGTGTCACTGCCAGTCAGGAACATAGGAAATTGCACTCGACAGAATCAGACCGCTGATCCATCTAGGTCAGCATTATCAACACTGACTGGCAGCAGCTCTCTTGAGGTTTCAGGCAGGGTCTCTCCCCCAGCCTTACCTGGCGATATCAGGGATCCAATTAGGGAGCAGAAAGAAAGTAACATATATTTCAGTGACTTAAATGCTTATTACTATACATTCAAACATTGTCAAACCAGAAATCGTATTTGGTAATAAACCACATTACCAACCACAGTCAATAAAATTATTCCACTTGGCCATATCTGTTTCCATTGGACTAGATGACTCTTGGGTCCCTTCCATTCTATGATTCTACTACTGTTCCACTGGCTTTATGTTGTGTTTTTGTTAAATTGCTATATGTTTATTGTTATAATGCTACAATTTATTATGCTGTACATTGCTTAGAAAACCTTTAAAAATAAATTATTTGTAAGTGTTTAAGTAACAATAAACACAATGGCCATCCAGGGTTTTGTACAATGAAGTCAGTGGATTCATTGTTCCATGGATGTCAGTCAAATTACCTGATCATGTGGCTCATACTAGAGACCGGATTGGCAACGAATGGTAAAAAGCCTGTGTGATGAAGATCCATCCAAACCTGAAAAGGGAGAGCAAAAAGTATATTTATCTGTTCATTACATCTGATCATTACACCTGTTGGAGACAACTTCAATAGAAGCAAAGCCAGAGAGGGCCCCTTTACCTTTGCAGGCATCCGAGAGGCTAGGACGGTCAAACAGTTGACGCAAGAAGCAATAACGTCAACCGGGGGAGAAATAACAGTAGTCAGCCTGGAAGAGAGGCAAAAATAAATACACAGAGCTTTTCCAAAACACTCAAAAGGTTGATACCATCTTGTGGTTCCGGCACCGGCTTAAGTACTTGGGAGTTTTAGAAAAAGGATTTGATGAAAGTGGATCAAAGTTTGAATTAGAGATATTAAGTAATGATTCTAAAATTTTGTCTAAAATGTATAAATTGCTGCTTGAATGGCATTTGAAGGACAAGGAGGTTAAGTTGGTTATGATTCACTGGGCCAAATATACAGCTGAGTGATTGGGTAAAATTATGGAAAGAAATTTACTGCATGCAATGCCCTAAAAGAAAATGTGATGGCAATGATGTATAAATGGTATATTACACCTGTCAAGTTAGTGAAAATGTATAAAGTCAGTAATAAATGTTGGAAATGTAAAGAAAAAGAGGGAACATTTTATCACATGTGGTGGGAATGTAAAAAGGTGAAATGCTTCTGGGAGATGATATATGAGATGAAAAAAATGTTGAAATATACATTTATAAAGAAACCAGAAGCATTTTTACTGGGCATTGTTGGAAGTGATATAAATAGAAAGGAATATAAGCTCTTTTTATATGCTATAACAGCAGCAAGAATATTACTGGCCCAAAAATGGAAGCAAGAAGAATTACCGACGATTGAAGAATGGAGGATGAAGTTAATGGACTATACAGAACTAGATAAACTAACAGGAAGGATTCGAAACCGGCGGGACTAGAAATTCACGGAAGACTGGAGTAAATTTACGGACTATTTGAAAAGTATTTCTGAAGATCCAACGACGTTCGTAGGTTTGCAAGAAGTTTTGTGAGGAGTATTATTGGAAGTACTGCAAAAATGGAGAAGGGGAAGGATGATTTGTTAAGAGATGTAAAGGCAATATAAAGTTAAGAAATGTGTAAGAAGTGGTTAAAACGGTGGATCATCAGAGGTGCTGATGGAAGACTAAAAAGATTGTATAAGTGATAAGTTTTGTGGTACATTTTATAATTTATATGATAAAATCAATAAAAAATATTTTTTTAAAAAATAAGTACTTGGGAGTTTTATCTCCATCTCTTTTGGAGAGGCTTAAGCAGAATGACCACACAGGCTGCCATTACCTTTGTAACAGCATGTAGATCCGTGAAGTAATGGGCAGGAGACAATCAGCGATTGACACATCAGTGCTGATGACTTTGTGAACCAGATCAATGATCGGCTTAACCCTCTGGCAGTGCTGAATGACATCTGGTAAAAAAGGAATGCATTTAGTGTGAGACACCCAGACAAGGTAAAAGCAAGGAACATTAAGAAGCAGGGGCTACTAGTGAGCTGATAGGTTTTTGTTTTACTCATCATAGGAACACAGGAAGGTGCCTTATACTATGTGAGACTAGTGTCCATCTTGCTTACTATTGTTTACATTGACTGGCAGCAGTGGCTCTCAGTGGTGGTTTCAGGCATGCCTACGTGAAGACATCAGGGATTGAACTTGGGACCTTCTCCATGCAAATGTCACCAAGCTCTGGTCCTCGTAGTTCTGAATAAAGGACTGAATTAAACAAGAGTCTAGGAAGCTGCCTTCTACTGAGTCAGACCATTGGGTTCTATTTTGCTTAGTACTGTAGACACTAACTGGCAGCAACGCTGCATTCCAGGGTTTCAGGCAGGGAGTGTCTCCCTCACTACCTGCTCCAGTCCTACCTGGAGATGCCATTGGGGATTGAGCCTGGGACCTTCTGAATGCAAGATTGCTGCTCTGTCACTGAGTTAGCAGTACACCTCACAACATATTTTACAGAGTCCCCACCCTGCTTTTCCAAATTTCTGGGAGACTCACCTGCAGTCGACACTACATGCAACAGCATCTCAATCTCGCAAGTGAACAGCGTCCAGCTGCTGTAGGAGTACTCCCATCGTACCAAATAGGCCTGGTCATCTAGCATCACCTGGCCCACTGTTCCCTGAGGTATCCGTAGGTTTGTCTGGCCCAGCCCTAAAAAGCGGGGAAAGGGGACAGGGAGGAAAACAAAGTCAAAACTTTCGTGCAAGTTGAAATTTCTTAACCTGCGGACATTTGTATTTAGGAAAAAAACAAGTAACATTCCAGAATTATTTATTTCATAAGATTCATACACAGCTTGATTGTATAAAAAAGCTCTAAAAGCAGTTTACAAAAGATAAAAAGTTATCAATAAGAAGAATCAACAATCATAGAATTGGATAGAGTTGGGGGGACCTTCGGGGTCATCTAGTCCAATCCCCTGAAATCCAGGAATCTCAACGAAAGCATCCATGATAAGATGGCCATCCAGCCTCTGCTTAAAAACTATACCTGCCGTGAGGATCCATCTCAGGGCACATATACAGGATAGCATGAATCAGCTGCAGAATAAGACAACCAATCCAGTCTCTCACTTCATAAAGTTAAACTAGCAATAGGTTAACAATAGATTAAAACTTGCATTGACTTTCTAGATATCTGGTCAGGCTTGTCTAAAAAAGGGGGGGGGGGTTAGCAGGTGAGAACAAAGTGAAGGCACCTGCCTGGTTAATAATTTTATTATCTTGTGGCATTACATAAGAACAAAATACGACAAAACCAAGCCAGATACAAGGAAAAATATCACAGGATCATTTGGTTTCACCCAAGCTAAGTGCGGGACGTGGGTGGCACTGTGGGTTGAACCACAGAGCCTAGGACTTTCCGATCAGAAGGTCGGCGGTTCAAATCCCTGCAACGGGGGACTTCCGGGTTGGCGCCATCGCCGAATTGCGGATTCCCTCCGAGTTCCGGAGGGAGCCTGCTCGGCAGGGGCTGGGTTCTACCGCGCCGGCGACGCGGGGACCCTCAAAAACCATGGGCGCTGAAACCCATGGGCATGGTGACTTGGCGGGCACCGTTTGCGCCCCCCCGACCACGCGAAGGAGCCTTTTTAAAGGCTACGGAGCGGGTGACCGGGGGGGGGGGTGCTGTGAGTCCTCCGCTTCCCCTGCCGAGTGAAGCCTCATGCCATTTGGCGGAGAGCGCTGACTTCTTCCATTGAAAATCTGGACTTAAAAGAATAACCCGTGAGTAATTGGAACTTGGATTAAAAAGGGGAACAAATTTTTTCTTAAATTCGGAGCGAGCGGGGGAGGTGCAAAAAGGAAGTCAGCCTCCCCCCTGTTGTAGAGGAGCTAAAGCAAAGGACCTGACAACTAAGATCGAGTGCAACCTTTTTTTTTGATAAAGTTATTAATTTCGCGATGGAAAATTATAAGCTGGGCTGGAGAAGAAAAGTGGAATGTGAATTAAAATACAACCCCCCCCCCCGAAAAACCCCGGGAGCGATCCGTGAGAGCGCCGGGAGAGGAGAAATAGAGGTTTTGACAGCTGTCAAAGGAGCTGCCAAAACTGAAGAACAAAAAGAGAACTTTGTTACGAGGACTTTGCTGGTTACATTTGTTACAAATTGGATATAAACTGTTTAAAACAAGGAATAATAAGTTACTTTGACTGGTGGGTGTGATCGGGAAGGAAACTGAGTTATTATAATCCCTCTAGAGGAGTTGTGGGTCATTACAAGTATTGCTGGCATGGAATTTGAATCGGACTTTTTATCTCCTGGGAAACTGCAGAAATGGAACACTATTTTGTCTACAGAGGTCTACACACTAAAGGAGACAATAGATTTATCTATTGAAGAATGGAAGGGACTTGACGTAATGTTTTGTTCCTGAATAACAAAGCCTCTGTAGAGGAATTACATGCTTTTTGGATTTAGAACATTTGTGCAGGAGAGCAGGGGGGGGGGAAAAAAAAAGAGGAGAAGAGAGAACAACAAGAACAACAAGAATAACAAGAACTGGACAAAGTTGGAAGATAGACCCCTTCCAAGATTGGACATTCGAAATCAAAGATGACCAAAAGACGGCAAAGACTATTAAAAAGACGGCAAAGCGGACTGGTGAAGGACTATGGCTTAGATGTGGGAGCTTCAGGACGACAGTAGACATTGACGGACATTGGGAACGCAACCGGGAAAGGGGGGAGGGAAATTTGGAATCCAAAGGGTGTTAAATTACATTTTATTCTTTTTTCTATTTTTTTTATGTTAATCTGTATTGTATAATAAAGAGGGGAACTCGTGGAAGGGAACAGGTCAATTTTAGGGGATGGGAAAATATTTTTTAAATTGGGTTAATGATAATAATTTTAAAACTTGGGGTAAGAATTTGCTGAATCTATTTGAAAGAATTGGAATACAAGAGGGGGAGGGGAGGGGAAGTCCTGGAAAGATGACATTGAAAATAAGGCCTTAAATTTGGATGTTTTTCTTTTCTGTTATATTTGAAAAATTTTAATAAATATTATTAAAAAAAACAAAAAACAAATCCCTGCAACGGGGTGAGCTCCCATTGCTCGGTCCCTGCTCCTGCCAACCTAGCAGTTCGAAAGCACGTCAAAGTGCAAGTAGATAAATAGGTACCGCTCCAGCAGGAAGGTAAACAGCGTTTCCGTGCGCTGCTCTGGTTCGCCAGAGGTGGCTTAGTCATGCTGGCCACATGACCCAGAAGCTGTACGCCGGCTCCCTCAGCCAATAAAACGAGATGAGCGCCACAACCCTAATGGTCAGGGGTCCCTTTACCTTTAAGCTAAGTGCAAGTAGTATATACAGAACAACTAACAAACCAACATTTAACTTTCACATTCTTTTGATAGGTGTAAAATAGAAATTACCATACAGTCACCAAACTTATGTGCCAAGGGAATGATGATGGTGATAATATTTATTATATCCCACCACCACCAACTCAATCAAATCACAATAATCAGAAAATGTCACAGAAGCTTATTGTTATTGGCTCTATTATTAAGGAAGCAAAGTTCTGACATACTGATACCATCATCTCTCACACCTATCATTCATATTCCATCCTCTACCTCAAGCTCAGCAGGCCACCCACTCCTGTTCCTGCTTCCCACCCGCCTTGAAGCTTTTCAGCTTCCTGGAACATGCCCCTGAACTCTGATGCTGCCTTTGGTTTGTCTGGACAGAAGATGGAGAGGTGTGTCCATGACTCTGTAGAAACTAGCCTACTGGTAAGATGCACATTTGCTGCTCTGCCAACTTCTGCCTTTGCCCCACCACCACTGGCATGTGGTTCCTGGAAAAGAATGTGGTCCTCAGCCTGAAAAATATTCCCCACTCCTGCCCTGCCTGTTTATTGTCCCATTACTCTCCTAAAGTTTTCACTTTTTTGGCCACACATATGCCTCTCCATTGTTTTGGATCTTTGCAGTATCATTTAGTTATCATGGAAATCTTTTGGACTATTAGATAGTGTCACAGTTCCAAGCTGGCAATTATGGTCCAGAAGGTGGCCCTGGGCATTTGATGCCACCCGCCCCAGCAGAACATAAAACGGTAGGATCCCAAATGGTCCCAACTTCTGCTTCCCATGCTGCTTGACAGGTTTTGGGAGACAAGTGTTCAAATCCCCTTGCTCAGCCATGAAGCTCACTGGATGACATTGAGCCAATCATTGCCTCTCAGCCTAACCTAACTCACAGGGCTGTTGTGGGGATAAAATGGAGCAGGGAGAACTACATACACCACCTTGAGCTCCTTGGAAGAAAGGTGGGATATGAGTGTAATAAGAATAAGAATAATTAGAGAGGACCAACAAGGAGTTGGGACGACCCTGGGGCAAAGAGCCCTGCCTTCTTTCTTACCAAGGGGATACAGCAGCTTCGGCGCCTGCCTTCGCCACAGGGTACCGTCTTCATGAGAAACTACATCGGGAGGCTTGTGCTTGTAGACCTCTATGTAGAAGGACATCTTATCCAAGAAGCTATAGACCTTTAAGCAAAGAGGTGGGGGGACAAAGGCAGAGACTCCTTCATTGTGGAAAGGAGTTGAAAGTCTGATATATCTTTCACATAACCACCCCACTCTTTTATCTAAGGTAGTGTGCATGCCCATCTTATTTTTATCACCACAACTACCTTTTGAAAGATTGACTTTAAAAGCCCAAGCTCCACCCTGTGACTGTGATTTTTAAACCAGTCTCCCCAGTATAATTTCCACATTCTAGCAACTGCACTGGTTCCAGACAGTGGTAATTAAAAGCACTCTAGGATTTATTAGCCTCCAAATGTACCTTTTTTGCTGTAGATTTATCAGACACAAGGGCTGTGAGTAACTGCAGAAGAGGAGAGAGGAGGTGGGGGAACATCCCGCAGACACTGTCCAAAATAATGCCCAGACCTGCACTTGGCTCCTGGTGTGAGAAAGACATGCACAGAATGTTCATTACAAACTGGTGCTAATTGAAGGCATTTTCCTGAGCTGCTAACATCAGATCAGCTTGGGCATTGGGAGTTCCTAGCTTTAGAGCACTAGTGTGCTCCACATCCTAGCCACTGGAAGTTTAGAGGTGGACAAGTTTGGAGATGGTGCATGAGCAATAGAAGGTTGAGATAGAAAAGTTTGTAACAGACTATGTAATAAAAATGAAAGTGTGTTGCCATGTGGCAGTTCCCCTGGCCACAGTGCAAACTACAGTGTGACAAAAGGAAGTGGATGGGCAGCCCAGGCCATCAAAGGAGGTAAAGACCAAACAGGCTGCAGCAGCAGATCCCCAGCTCTGCTGGTTTCTCTGTCTGCCAGCATCAGAGTCCACATGGATGCAGAGCCCCAGGCTGGCCAGCACCACAACTGGCCACTTTCCTACTCCCCAGTCAGTCTTGGAATCCACTGCTGCTAATCAGAATGAAGTAAAGAACACAATCGGCCCATCACAACTATAATAGTGCCCATCACCAATAGTTTTCTGAAGGCCACAATGCAAAGAAGAGCAACACAAGAAGTCTATTGCTCAAAACAGCAAGCAGAGGTCCAAAGCCCAAAAGATGATTTCCCCATAAAGGCTTTGGTCAAAGGAATACAATGTAAGGAAATGCAGGCCAAATGCAGCTAACTTACTGTTTTCCAGAACAGTGGAGGAATGCTAGAAGAAGCCAGAACTTCACACGCTGTATCTATTATGTCCTTTAGAAAGGAGAGAGAAAACCACCCACCACATTACACATCACTTGTTTCTGGTTCTTCCACCGTAAACCTCAAGAATTAAACCAGGTTCAAGACTGTTTAAACCAGACTTCACCAAACTTGGGTGCCCACCCAATGTCGGAACCACCAACCCCCGCCTTAAGCCTTTGGCCTCCTACCTGCTGATTGCCCAATGTGTGCAACTCCAAGGAGGTCAGCACAAAGGAGAGCAGGCCATAAATGCACATGCAGGCTGTGCTGGCGATGCACTGCAGAGCAAAGAGAGTGGGAGGAAAGGATATGGAGTGAACAAAGACTCATTCAGAAACTATAAAAGTTGAGCACAAAATTTAATGAGACATCTATTACGATCATACAACCCAATGTAACAAGCCCAAACTCTGCAAACGTAAAAATGAATACATTTATTTAGTTATTAAATTTATTAGTTGCTTTTTTGCCACAGCAACTAAAAAAATTTAAATACATACATTAAAACTGGGGGGAGGTGTGGCGAACAACATTAGTACATCACACCCATATTTTAAAAAGCCATAGTTAAAAGCAAAAGGCCTGGTTGAAAAGGAATGTTGTTGCCTGGCACAACAAAGGTCATCTAACCCCCTGCAATGCAGGAATCTCAACTACAGCATCCAACCATCCAACCTCTGCTTAAAAACCTTCAATGAGGGAGAGTCCACACACTCCTGAGGTAGTTCGTTCCACCGTCAAACAGCTCTTATTGTCAGGAAGTTCTTCCTTAAATTAGGTGGAATCTCCTTTCTTGTAACTTGAATCCATTGGTTGGAATCCTACCCTCTAGAGCACGAGAAAAGAAGCTTGCTCCATCCTCCATGTGATAGCCCTTCAAATATTTGAAGATGGCTATCATTCCTCCTCTCTGTCTCTTCTTTTCTAGGCTAAAAATACCCAGCTCCCTCAACCGTTCCTTATAAGGCTTGATTTCCAACCCTTAATCACCTTGGTTGCTCCTTCTACACACAAGTTCCAACTTGTCACCTGTTTGACAGCTGGCATAGTTATGGGGAAAGTGTCTCAGGGGTCAAACTGGACCCTTGGGTGGGCCAAGATTGGCCTGGAGGTTCCACCCACCTCTGCTCAAGAGCCTTCCATGAGATTGCACAAGACATGAGACTCACATTTCCCTCGCTGCTTATTGATCGGAGAAGCTTGGTGAGGTACTGAAATACATTCAGCTGAATAGCTGTGCTGCCCATCCTTCTGATCGCACTAGGAGACTCTTCGGGGCTCAACATGTGGCGCAGCAAAGCCCAGGCCAAGAGAACTGGGGCATGATGTGTGACATCCCCAAGAGTTAACAGCAAGCAGTCCATCTCCTACTCAGAAGAAGAGAATCAAGCTCTTACTCAGGGAATCTTGGACACAGAAGCATTCTTTTTTTATTATTATTACATTTATATCCCATCTTTCCTCCAAGGAGCACAAGGTGGTATACATAGATGTCCTTCTCCCCATTTTATCCTCCTGTGAGATGGGTTAGGCTAAGAGAAAGTGACTGGCCCAAGATGACCTTCATAGCCAAGTGGAGATTTGGACTCTGGTCTCCCAGGTCCTAGTCCAATACCCTAACTACTACACCCCACTGGCTGTCCTGACTAGTCTTTTGTATGTTTCACCACTGAACACGCAGGACTTGCAATGGGCTTACTTGGCGGATCTGCCCGGTGCCAGAGAATTTATGCTCCTCTTTCCTGTCATCCAACACACGCTCATGCAGAGAGTCGATTTCCATGCCTTCCACTAGAATGAGAGCACTGAAGTACCTGGAAGATAGGGAGTAAGGTGGCAAGAAAAAGATATAGGTGAGGGATAGGGTGGGTCAAGGAAGTTAGAACTGGAATAAGAAATATTCAGGAGATCATGTGCAATTATTTCTTTATTTTTTTCAACCATATTTTTTCTTTGAGAGATGTGATGTAAAAAAGAAAAAAATCAGAGCAGCTTTGATGGCTGGTGAGCAAAAACAGACAGCAAAGTCATTAACTGCAAAATGAAGGAATGTCTCTCTTCTAGTTTCTGTAATGCTCACGAACTGTAATGTGGTACAGTAATGCCAAGAGCAAAGTGGGCCCTTTTGCCCACAATGGTTTAAAAAAGACTTGTTAAAACACAGAGTATTATATGCTTTGCCTGCAGAATCTCCCTACATATTCTCAACACATCTACCCAGATGTGGCAAAATAGATGCATGGATGTTTTTCACATACGTCTGTGTACTACCCCACCACCCTAATACACCTTTGGACATAAAACAATGTCGTGGGAGAAGCAGGCTATGAAGACATTAAGAAAAAGGGAGAGGAGTGCGAGGGAGGCAGCCCAGACAACATCAGGGTCTGCTCCAGTTGGACTGCCCCCACCCAAAAAAACCCTTTACATATTATATCATTTGTCTTAGTGCTTTAAAACTGCTTGGGTACCCTGGCAGAAAGGCAGTATATAAATGCAATGAATAAATAAGAACAGAAGGGCATGCTGAATCAGGCCACTAGCCCCATCTAGTCCAGGATCCTGTTCTCACAGGAGCCAACCTGTAGGGAAGCCACAAGCAGGATCTGAGCACAAGGGCACTCTTCCCCCCTGAGGCTTCCAGCAACTGATATTCAGAAGCATTGCTGCCTCCAACTGCAAGCATAGCCATCGTGACTAGTAGCCATTGATATCCCCCTCCTCTACGAATTTGTCCAATTCCCTTTTTAAAGCCAGGTTGGTGGCCATTACTGCCTCCTGCGGAAGCAAGTTCCATAGTTAAACAACCTGTTGTGTGAGGAGGGATTTTCTTTTGCCTACCCTAAATCCTCTAACAATTTGGAACATGCTTGGGGGTGCAACAGCCTTTTTGAGAGGCCCCCTACTCACCCGATGCGCTCGACGAGATGATCCATGCTCTCATCCACCAGGTGCCTGTTGGTCTGCCGGGAGCCAAACCCCTGATCTTTGAACATTTTGGTGAAAGTCAGCAGCTCTTCTGCTGCCATCTCGAAGTAGGCATAGTAGAGGAAAATGACTTCCAGCAGCATTGACTGCTCCCGGAGGCACTGCATGAACCAGCGAGACACCTGCCGCTCGGTCTGAATAAGCAGGATCCGAATTACAATTACATGCAAACACAATGTGGGGTTAGGGCAGGGGGAGAGAGAAAAAGATAGCTTTTAAGCAACTCAATCCCATGTGGATTTTGGTCAGGCTGGCTGGGGCTAATTTATTCATTTATTTCTGAAAATGTATATACTGCTTGGTACTAAAAGCAGAAACAACCCTTTAAAATGATTTACAAAATGAATAAAATAATGAAATTACCAGCAAAAAAAGTTATAAACCACTATTTTAAAACATTCAAATAATGAAAGTCAAAAATACAAAAAGCTGGAAGGAACAAAATACCATTAGGCTTCCGTGGGTCTCCCATGTGGGTGCTTCGGATTGGTACAGCTCCTCAAACTGCTTCCGGTAATTAGGAACCAGCTCCTTATCCAGTTTTTCCACACAATGAGAATACTGGGCCTTTTATAAAGCAAAATAATTTGATTAAGAGCACCACCAGGGACAGATTTATTTTAATGTTTCTATTGTGGAGAGAACCAGGAAATAAAAGCCCAATACCCACCATGTAAGGGTGTCTCTCATCCTGGAAGTATGTGAGAAGCTGGAGGACACAGCGCAGGATACAGATCCGCTCTTCATAGTAATAGTCAGCAAGCTGTGGAAATATATGTCACCACCCGTTAACACTAGTAGCTGCATTTTGATTTTAGATGACCTCCCCTACATCCTTCTATTAATTTTCTACTAAATACAATGGTACCTTGGGTTATAGACACTTCAGGTTACAGACACTTCAGGTTACAAAATCCACTAACCCGGTAGTAGTACCTCGGATTAAGAACTTTACCTCAGGATGATAACAGAAATCGTGCAGTAGCAGCGGGAGGCCCCATTAGCTAAAGTGGTACCTCAGGTTAAGAGTGGTTTCAGGTTAAGAACGGACTTCTGGAATGAATTAAGTTCGTAACCAGAGGTACCACTGTAGTCAATTCTTTCCCTTAACCTCAAGTGTTATGGGTTATAAAACACCTGTGGCTTTCCAGATGTTGTTGGACTCTAGTTCCCATCATCCCTGACTGTATGGCCAACCTGCTTGGATCTGATGGGAGTTGTTGTCGCTAAAATATTCCCCAACCTTTCTATTAAAGGTCCCAGAATGTCATCAATTTCTTCAACTCACTCTACTTAAAGGGACCTTCCACTGAAAATCTTAAGGTCTTTCTTCTGATCTTGTCCCTTAAGACTGTGGCATTTTAAAATCCACTCCCCCCCCCCAGCATGTTTATCCATTAAAACATTTACTTAGTGCTGGTGGGGAGATATATTTTTTTAGAGGACTCCCTTATTTTAACACCTGTTCTGCAGGGAAATGGGCTTTATGACTGCTCCAAGGACAATTACAGTAATACCTCTGGATGCGAACGGGATCCGTTCCAGAGCCCCGTTCGCATCCAGAAGCAAACGCAACCCGCGTTTGCGCGGGTTGCGATTCGCTGCTTCTGCGCATGACGTCATTTTTACCGTCTGTGCTTGCACAAGCTACGAAACCCAGAAGTAACGCACTCCGTTACTTCCAGGTCGCCGCAGCACGCAATCCAAAAATACTTGTCCCGAAGCTACTTCAACCCGAGGTATGACTGTAATATACTACACATCTGGATGCTGAGGTGGGAGGGAGGCAGCTTTGCAACTGTCACAAGTGCCAGCAAATCCACATCCATTGTAGTCATCACCACCACAGCTCCTCAAGTTGCAAGGACCATCAGCAGATTCCACATCTATCTGCAGAAAAGCAGTGTGTAGAAATGACCATCCAAAATAAGATTGCAGCATCAAGTTACTGACCTTCAGCATTAAAGCCTGACTCTGCCTTTCGTCTTCCAGAACAGCCTATGCAGAAACATAATAAAAGTAACATAAAGTAACTGATAACCACTAACAGCATCATAAAATAGATTGTGGCATGAAACAAAATCTCATGTATACTGGAAACACTGCAAGGGAATTTGGTTATCATTCCCCACCCCACCATCCTCCGGATTTCAAGCTTCAAACTTGGCTCACTTAAAAATGTTTATTAGTGCATTAAAAAATGTTACCAAGAACTAGCTTACTGTTAAATTCAACGGGACCTATTTTTAGAACACAAAAGAATATAATAAGAGCCCTGCTGGATCAGGCCTTTGGCCCAACAGCATCCTGTTCTCACAGTGGCCAACCAGATGCCCCAATGGGAAGCCCACAAGCAGGACCCAAGTGCAAGAGCACTCTTCCCACCCGCAGTTTTCAGCAACTGGTATTCAGAAGCATTAGTGCCTCTGACCATGGAAGCAAGGGCATAGTCATTAAAGCCATCAATGGCTACTTGCCACATCTCCCTCATTGCTATGTCTAATCCTTTTTTAAAGCTGGTGGCTAAAGCTGGTGGCCATCACTGTTGCCTGAAGGCAGTGTGCACAGCAGACCGGGGCCCTCCAAGGGTTTTGGACTATAACTCCCATCAGCCCCAGACAGCACAGCCATATGATGCAGAGGCTGATGGGAGCTGTAGTCCAAAATGTCTGGAGGGCCCTCGAGTTAGGAAAGGACTGCAGACTTAATGAAATTTACTTTAAGGAGATTGCTAGCATGGCTAATGTAGCCAATAAGTTAGGCCTTACCCAAATTTGCAGCATCACACAGAGAAAGGCATTAGCAGATTCCCAGCTACACAGACCCATCTGTAGCAACATATGTCAACATAAACACTGAAGATAGATCCCTGCACAGTTGAAAATTACCAACCTTTAATGAGTCTCTGGTCCCCCTATAATCTTCTTGAAGAAAACACTGTAACAGCTGCACGCTTTGCTCTTCATCCAAACCCTGGAGTGACACACACATTCAGCCAGCTTCTGTTAAGGGGTGGGCACATTCAATACCCCTCCTTTGGACAATTTTTTTTAAAGGAGAGTACAGCAAATTAAATTTGTCCCCGTTAGCTCTCAAGGCTTCTATGAAGTATCGTGCTTCCAAATTATGCTGAGTCAAATCTCAAACCCCAACTGAAACTACTGCCATTCAAATAGGGAATTAGATGGTAATAACTGTTGCTATCAAAGGGTTAAAAGGTAGCAGAAACGCTCTAATCACTGAGCAGCTGGAGGTCATTAGGCTTCCAGGAACATGAGTTTGTATAAATAGTCAGTCTCCCATGTGTTTGTTCCCTTTTCCCCTTCTCCCCTTTTGGGCGTGTTTGCTGATTTGTAAATAAACCTTATCTTTGAGTTCCAAACCGCTTGCTCCAAGACTCCTCTTTGAAAAGATACTGCCTCTCCTGCCCTTCTTAAACTGCTGCGCGAAATGCTCTGCTGTAATGGGACTTGTGACGATGGAAGCGCACTGGGCATTTACATTAAACTAATTAAAGTTTAATGGGACAATAACTCTCTTTCTTGCATTCCTCCCGCCACTTCTGTCCAGAGGAAAGCTTATCAGGAAATAACAAAGGGAGCAACAGAGCTGCCTGTTACACCTACTCACCAAGAACTTGCTGGTTCTCAGACCCAACTCCTTCAGCGGAGCAGCCACATTTTTGTCAGCTTTCACTTTCTCGGCTGAACTTGCACTGCAGATTTCATTATTATTATTAAAAAGTTAACTTGTGGTAATGAAAAGTCACAAAAGCTTTTTGCTCAAAAAGGAAAACAAGCATGAAATTTAGGCAAACAGCTGTATTGTGAAAACTATTTCCTCCCCTCTGAAGGACTTACAAGGACTAAGCGCCATCAACTAGGCACTGCAAATGTTACCCAACTAGCTCAAGCCCTTGAAACAAGGTATAGAAACTTCATCTGACTCATTTGAAATTAAGAACATAAGAGAAGTTCTACCAGTTCTAACCAAGCACACATTTAGTCCGGCATGCCACTTCCAATTGTAGCCAATCAGAAACCCTAATTTCTATGGGTTTTTGGTGGTCACAGCTGAGCTATTCCATGCTGTTGCCTCCCCAGCAACTGAAGTTCTGTGCTAGACTGCCTCTGAACATGGAAGTTCCATTTAGCTGCCATGGGTGACATTTAAGCTATCACATCACCAATCCTCCACAAGTATTTTTGTAAAACAATCAGCACATTATCTTCCAGCACCCCATCTTTCCACACACTGAATGAAATAAAAGCCATAAGGATTCTCAAAAAGCCTCCAAAGTATGTGGTAAAGAACATGGCCCTATCTCATCATTTTGACGCTCCTTTTTGGTTCAGCTATTTTCTGTTCCCGCTGAAAATTTTCAATTAAAGATTTATTTTTGAAGAGTCTGGTTCTGCTATCAGCTCTGCAGGGGGTTGGACTAGATGACCCTCATGGTTCCTTCCAACTTTACATTTCTATGATCTGTTCCAATAACAGATCTTTGACAATATAGCACCTACATAGCCAATTAGTAGGTTTTACTCATTTTTAATAGCTTGTAAATGTCTCAGATATGCTTTTATTTCAGTTTTTCATTTCAGTGGATCTACTGAGCTGGATGCAAGCCTTGATAAATAATAATGAATAAATTACTGTACCTGGGTGGCTTGTAGTAAGAAAGCCCTTCGAGCAGCCTCCGCCAGTGTTTATTCAACTCTTCCTCAATCTGAGCCTAGAAAAGACCAAAATAATAGCAAATACATCATTCTCCATGCTTGAAACTTAAAAAGGAACATGCTCATTTCCACTATCATGTACAAAGCCTGACAAGAGCAAAAAGGAGTATCATAATCACCTATGGTTTAGATTCCAGCATAAGCAGAACAGAATCTTTCCTGATTATCAGCCATGGTGGGTGGGGCTGATGGGAGTTACAGTCCACAATATCTGGAGGGCACCATGGTGGCACACACCCCCCCACAACCTAGCATTCAAATTACTGTATACCGTATTTTTTGCTCTATAAGACTCACTTCTTCCCTCCTAAAAAGTAAGGGGAAATGTGTGTGGAGCGAATGCAGGCTGCGCAGCTATCCCAGAAGCCAGAACAGCAAGAGGGATTGCTGCTTTCACTGCGCAGCGATCCCTCTTGCTGTTCTGGCTTCTGAGATTCAGAATATTTTTTTTCTTGTTTTCCTCCTCCAAAAACTAGATGTGTCTTGTGGTCTGGTGCGTCTTATAGAGCGAAAAATACAGTACATAACAGAATCATCCCTGACCATTGGGCTATACCGATGGAATGGATAGGGTTGTAGTCTAGAATTTCTGCAGGGAATCCCTGATTTACAGTTTGAATTTTTCTATTAAAAAAAAGATAAAATTATAATAAAAAGAAAAGAAACTTGTTTTTGTTTTGCCTTGAGGTGGAAGAAGACAGAATCTGGGCATGTTCAGCTCACAATCAGGGACTCCTTCCTTAGGGGTTGGGGAATAAGGGAAGCAGGCTGCTCTACTAAACGGCCTCAGCCCAGTATACCTGAAGGAGCATCTCCACCCCCATCATTCAGCCCAAACACTCAGGTCCAGCTTTGAGGGCCTTCTGGCGGTTCCCTCACCGCGAGATGTGAGGTTACAGAGAACCAGGCAGAGGGCCTTCTTGGTAGTGGCACCTGCCCTGTGGAACGCCCTCCCATCAGATGTCAAGGAAATAAACAACTATCTGACTTTTAGAAGACATCTGAAGGAAGCCCTGTTTAGGGAAGTTTTTAATGTTTGATATTTTATTGTGCTTTTAATTCTGTTGGGAGCTGCCCAGAGTGGCTGGGGGAACCCAGTCAGATGGGCGGGGTATAAATATTATTATTATTCCAGGCGAGATAGCCTGTCTACACCAGAAACCATTCTACACAAACGTGCAGCATAAGGAAGAACAAATATTACATGGGAAGTGAACGATATGGAAAAATCCTCTCTGTATACACGTTTAAGGGATAGAGGCTACACAATGATGATGGCAGACATCCCAGAAAAGCATCCCCAACAAAAAAGAGGTGGCAAACCCATCCTCTACTTACTGGTTCTCTCAGAGCTGATCTGCCCAACAGAATGGTCCACAGTTCTCTGCTGCTTCTAGAAAAAGAATGTATTTTGAAGAGAAAAAACTTTATCTGTTTTGCTTCTTTTCTGTCTTTTTTATTGTAATGTATCTATTTACTTCTATATACAATATTTATACACTGCCATATCATAAACATATATTACAGCTGTTTACATCATTAAAGCATGAAACCAACAGTAACATCATAAAAAGTTAAAAACAAGTTAAAAGAAAAAGATTTTTTTTTAAAAAAATCAATAGACCATTGTAGGATCTGCATAGGTTTAGTGGAGTAGAAAAGTTTTCAGCAGGCATTTAAAAGTTGGCACAGAAGGTGTCTGCTAAATCTCTATTGGCAGGGTATTCCACTGGGCTGATGACACTAAATAAGACTTGATTTCTCACTGTTGTCAAACAAGGGTCACCAAATGACCAAAGACACTGCTGAAAATGACTTCAGTGATCAATCTGGAGTATAAGGGTTCAGGAGATCCCTACAATATCCTAGACCTAAGATGTTCAGGGCTTTGTAAATCAATACAAGAACCTTGAACCTGGTTCAGTAGCAGATGGGCAGCCAGTACAGCTTTTGGAACACTAGTGTCACATGGACTTAACCATAAATTTTCATCAGTAATCTGGCTGCAGCATTCTGCAGCAACTTGAGCTTCCAAACCAGACCAAAGGCAGCCCCACATACAACACCCTACAGCAGGCATGTCCAAAGTCCGTTTTGGGGGCCTAATCCGGCCCACTGGTCAGTTTAATCCGGCCCCTGTGGCAATTTACCGTATTTTTCGCCCCATAGGACGCACTTTCCCCCCTCCAAAAATGAAGGGGAAAAGTGTGTGTGTCCTATGGGGCGAATGCAGGCTTTCGCTGAAGCCTGGAGAGCGAGAGGCATCGGTGTGCACCGACCCCTCTCGCTCTCCAGGCTTCAGGAAGCTATCCGCAAGCCTTGCAAGCCCGGCGGGAGTTCCTGCGGGCTCACAAGGCTTGCTGGCAGCAGCCTGCAGCCCCGGCGAGTGTCTGCAAGCCTTGCGCGCCCGGCAGGAGCTCCCGCCGGGCACGCAAGGCTTGGGGCAGCAGCCTGTTGCCCGAAGCACAGGGAGCCCTCTGGAGGGCTCCCCGTGCTTCGGGCGAGTGTCTGCAAGCCTTGCGCGCCCGGCGGGAGGTCCCGCCGGGCGCGCGAGGCTTGGGGCGGCAGCCTGCAGCCCGAAGCACGTGGAGCCCTCCGGAGGGTGCCCCGTGCTTCGGGCAGGTGTGTGCAAGGCTTGGGGTGGCAGCCGCGGCTGGGGGGGGGGGAATAATTTTTTTTTATTCATTCCCCACCCCAAAAAACGAGGTGCGTCCTATGGGCCGGTGCGCCCTATAGGACGAAAAATACGGTATTTCCTGGGGTAAAATCCTAAAAAAAAAACTTCAACCCTAAAAAATGGTCAACAATTTTGGTCAGCCCTTTGGTAGGCCCTCACAGTCCTTCACTTAATCAAATCTGGCCCTCTTTGAAAAAAGTTTGGAAACCACTGTCCTACAGTAATTCAGCCTCAAAGTTACCAATGCATGAACTATCGTGGCCAAGCTATCCCTGTCCAGGAATGGCAAACCGGATGAAGCTGATAAAAGGCACTTCTAGCCACAAAGGATACTTGGGCTTCAAGTGGCAAAGATGCAACCAGGAGTACCCCCAAACTATGCACTTGCTCCTTCAGAGGGAGTACAAACCTATCCAGAGCAGGTACCTTGCCAACTTCCCAAACTTGGGAACCAGCCACCCAAAGAGCCTGAGTCTTCCCAGGATTCAAGCACAGTTTAACTGGCCCTCATCCAGTCCACCACTGCATCCAGACACAGGTTCAAAGCTTTCACAGTCTTTCCTGATTCAGATGTTAAGGAGAGGTAGAGCTGTGTGTCATCCCTGCCTATTGGTGACACCACACGGCAGTATGTGGAACCCCATAGCACAAGTGCCAGGGGCCAAGGAGCACTAACCCAGTGCTACTTTCTGGTCACCACCTTGAAGATACAAACAGAACCACTCTAATACAGTGACGCCACAATGCCCGTCTCACTAAATCAGTTCAGGAAGATACCATGGTCAATGGTATCAAAAGTTGCTGAGAGATCAAGATGCAACAGGATCACACACTCTCTGTCCCTCTCACAATAAGGGTCATCCATCAGGGCAACCAAGGCTGATTCCATTTCAAAACCAGCTGTGAATCAATGTTAGAAACTCAGACAAGCAAGCTATTTGCCAAATGGCCCCTTAAACCTAGGTTAAAAGTGCAACAACGACAAGTTTAGTCACCATTTTCCCCTAAAGACAGTGAAGCAAAAATGAATTGTGTATATTGTAATATATTTTACAGTTCAGTCACACATTTTACCAATTACAGTAATCCTTTTTCTTAGAATCCATTTTCTTAGAAACACAATTCACATGAGTGACACATTTTAATACCACATTGGCAATTGTTAACTGGACACCACAAACATAAATGGGGCTGAGCCTCAGCAATAGTGGACAACCATAAGTCATTTGGATGATTAAAATTTATAAATATCAGTATATATGTGTGTTTATTACATAAAATATTGTGTTAGATTTGTATGCAACACTGCTTTAAATGACAATAATATACTATGTATTACTTGTGCTAAATCCATAACCAATTATAAGGTGACACTATTATCACTACAGTAGTGTGTAACACTAATTTGCTAAGAGTACTGTCCAATTTGTTATGAGTACTGTGACAAGGAGAAAAAAACTGAAGTTTGTTACAAAAGGTGAATGAATAAATAGAACATACATGTGTTATTTTGTTTATACAATAAAAATATTGGTACCATACTTTAGTTTTCAAAATACTCTTTTTAAGTTTTTATTTTTTAAATTTGGCCTTCTATTGAGCATTGGAGCTCCAGGGAGGGAAATCATGATATAAATATGCAACAACAAGCAGCAAATAAATGGAGTTTCACAACTCTCAGTAAAACACATACAGGTGAAACTCGAAAAATTAGAATATCATGGAAAAGTTCATTTATTTCAGTAATTCAACTTAAAAGGTGAAACTAATATATGAGATAGACTCATGACATGCAAAGCGAGATATGTCAAGCCTTTATTTGTTATAATTGTGATGGTTATGGTGTACAGCTGATGAAAACCCCAAATTAACAATCTCAG
This sequence comes from Podarcis erhardii, assembly GCF_964252035.2. NCBI lineage: Eukaryota > Metazoa > Chordata > Lepidosauria > Squamata > Lacertidae > Podarcis > Podarcis erhardii. Next base: position 34,957,837 of record NC_138504.1, read on the forward strand.
AAAATTAGAATATTAAATGCAATCAGCAAAACAAGGATTGCAAATAGATCAATATTAGACCTCTGAGAAGTAGAAGCATACATATGTACTCAGTTTGGGCCCCTTTTGCATCAATTACTGCCTCAATGCGGTGTGGCATGGATGCTATCAGCCTGTGGCACTGCTAAGGTAGACCAGGATGCTTCAATAGCAGCCTTCAGCTCTTCTGCATTCTGCAGGTTTTGGTACTTTTGGCAGTGTGGGCAGGTGCCAAGTCCTGCTGGAAAATGAAGTCAGCATCCCCATAAAGCTTGTCTGCGGAAGGAAGCATGAAGTGCTAAAAAATCTCCTGGTAGACGGATGTGTTGACCCTGGACTTAATGAAGCACAGTGGACCAACACCAGCTGATGACATGGCTCCCCAAATCAACACAGACTGTGGAAACTTCACACTGGACTTCAAGCATCTGGCATTGTGTGCCTCCCCATTCTTCCTCCAGACTCTGGGTCCTTGGTTTCCAAATGAGATGCAAAAGTTGCTCTCATCAGAAAAGAGGACTTGGGACCACTGAGCAACAGACTAGTTCTTTTTTTCTTTAGCCCAGGTAAGACGCTTCTGACGTTGTTTCTTGTTCAGGAGCGGCTTGGCAAGAGGAATACATTTGAAGCCCATCTCCAGGATCCATCTGTGTGTGGTGGCTCTTGATGCACTAACTCCAGCCTCAGTCCACTCCTTGTGAAAGTCCCCAACACGTTTGAATGGTCTTTTCCTGACAATCCTCTCCAGGCTGCAGTCATCTCTGCTGCTTGTGCACCTTTTTCTTCCACACTTTTCCCTTCTGCATAACTTTCCATTAATGTGCTTTGATACAGCACTTTGGGAACATTCAACTTCTTCTGCAATTACCAACTGGATTACCTGCTCTATCCACTGGGAAATCCCCCAGAGAAGTCAAGAATCCATCAAATTCCATCAGTCTCTGGGGGGACCATCTCCTAACTGGCTGTCCAGATTTTGCTTCATACTCTTGCATATACAGTGGTACCTCAGGTTAAGTACTTAATTCGTTCCGGAGGCCTGTTCTTAACCTGAAACTGTTCTTAACCTGAAGCACCACTTTAGCTAATGGGGCCTCCTGCTGCTGCTGTGCCGCTGGAGCACGATTTCTGTTCTCATCCTGAAGCAAAGTTCTTAACCCATGGTACTATTTCTGGGTTAGCAGAGTCTGTAACCTGAAGCGTCTGTAACCTGAAGCGTATGTAACCCGAGGTACCACTTATATATATGTGTGTGTGTGTGCGTGTGTGTGTGTGCATGTGTGCGTGCGCACTCTTAACCTAGGCTTAAGGGGCCATTTGGTGAATAGCTTATATATCCGAGTTTCTAACACTGCCCCAAGTACAGTTACTTCTACACACACAGCACACTTATGTACATTGCCAATATGAACTTCCCATTCCTGTGCACCTGAAGAAAATGTAGCCCAGAGTGATCAAGAAACAGCTTCCTAAGATCCTATTTAAATCAGCCTTTAACTCAGTAAAAGACTGAGACATAGCTCAGTGCTTACAGTTTCTGTCTGGTGCACAGAAAGGCAAAGGGTTAATCCCTAGCAGCCTCTCCAGGTAGGGCTGGGAAGGTCCTCTGTCTGAAACTCTGGAGAGTGGCTGCCAGTCCGTGTAGGCAATACTGAGCTAGAAGGGCCAATGGTCTGACTTGTATAAGGCAGTTTCCCCTGCCCCCTGTTTAACTGTGCACTTTATTCAAGACCATGAGGACTAGAACCTTCTTTTACATTTAGGAGAATGCATATAGCTCAGTGGCAGAGCATCTTATTCAATCCCCAGCTGCATCTCCAGGTAAGGTTGGGGAAAAGACCCTGTCCAAAAACCTGGAGAGTGGCTGCTGCCAGCCAGTGTGGGCAACACTGAGCTAGATGGACCAAAGGTGCAACTCAGTAAAAGGAAGTGGTGTGTCTTCCAAGGAAGGGCCATAGCCCAGTGACTGAAGCATCTGCTTGGCATGCATAAGTTTCCCAGGTTCAGTCCCAAACAGCATCTCCATGTAGCTCTTTCAACATCTCCTGACAGGAACCCCAAAGAGCCACTACTCCCGGTCGGTGTGGGCAGCACCAAGCTAGACGGGCCAATGGGCTAACTCATGAGAATGCAGCTTCCTATTCATTTATTTAATTTCACAAGATTTATACACGGCTTGGTTCTTTAAAAGAAAAAAAACCTCAAAGCAGTTTACAAAAAGATAAAACAAGAAAATCAAGAAAAATCAACAACCCTGCTTTGAAACAAACAAAAGTTAGAAGACTTAAACAGATTAAAATTACCTCAACTTTCTAAGCATGAATCCAACTAGCTTCTAATTGCGGGTATGACCCCATTAAAACGACTAAAACCAACCACATGCATTCATTCAAAGGGGCCGACTTTGGAGTAGGGCTAAGCTCTGGCCCAACAATCTCCCTTCTCGGGCTGATTTAGCCACAATTTAAAATAAAATCATTTTATTTCATTTTGAAACTGCACGATCTTTTTCTCCCCTCGCCCTCACCCAATCAGTCAGTCGCTCCTCGCAACGCGCGCCTTCCCTTACCTCGCGCACAGCCCCTCAGTCGCCATCTTGCCTCTTCCCCTGCCCCACCCCCTTTCCCACGTGATATTCTCCCTCCCAAAATCAGCCAATCCATGAGCTAGAAAGGGAGAAGGAAGAAGGTGGAGCGAACGGCTAGAGCGCCTCTTTCCCGCTGTCCGCGAGTCACGTGACACAAGGCCCTTCTCTCTCTTGCCTCTTCTTGCCCCAGTGGTGGGGGGAGGAAGCGTGAGGGGCGCAGTGTGAGGGAGGCGACGTGACGTGTTGTGCGTAGCACGTCGACATGATGGCGGCGCCCAGTAGGGTGAGTTTATTACCGAAGAAGGATCAGCTGGGTGAGGCAATGGAAGGTTTGTGGAAGCCTGTTGAGGTTGCTTTAATTAAAAAAATATATTTTAAAATTTATGGTGGGTGCGGGAGAAAAAGCAGCTGGGTATAAATATTTTTAATGCATTTCTTTATTTGGCTTATTAATATTATTTATATATTTAGGTTTGATAAATTAAATGTGTTTGCCAGAGCCAAGGTAGCCCAGTGTAGGGTGCTGAATGCAGAAAGGTAACCGATCGCGCAGTGAGGCAACCTGACGCTACTCTGAAGTTCATGGTCGTTGTGTTATTTGCTATTTGCTTATTACTGTTCTATATTAATATTATTCATTTCATTTCCGCTTTATATTTTTAAGGGGGGAATCTCACAGTGACTTACAATACATGAAGACAGCAATCTGGAATAAAACATTACTGAAGGAAGTCAGATATAAAGTATACATTGAAAGAGACATAACTAGCAAGAAACCAAGCTATTATCTTAAAGATTTCAAAATAAAACATTACAAAGGAGGTCAAGTACAGAATCCATCAGATGCGTTACTTACATGCTATGCAAAGGTCTCCAAGCACCTAATGGCATCTTTAGAAACATAAATACAAACACCTTTCATGTATCATTAAAAGTAGAACAAAGTAGCCTTCCTCCCTCTCAGTAAAAGGCAATGGGAAGCGTTGGCAGCACACCAGTAATTAACAATGGTTCTCATGGACTCATTTAAGTGTGCAAAAGTCGTTCTGCCCTCGCAGTAACCTTGTGAGATTAGGCTCAGTTGTTTTCTCTGCTGCTATACAGAATGTTGATGCAAATTTTAAAATGGGATAATATTATTAAGCAACTTTGTTTGGAGAGGGGATAGAGAGGTGTATTCTTATTGTTGCTGCTGTTTGTTTTTTTACTGCATATTGAGGAGGCATAGAAAATAAAGGTGACATTTGGGTGTGAAAGTAGAAGTGTGAAAATGGGTCAAGGCAGGTATTACCACTGATTTTTTAATCTCATTCTAAACCACCATCTCAAGGCAATAAGGTAACTAAAAACAGCAAAGAACAAAACTAAATTTCTAACAAGTGGACACTCACAGTAAAGACCCATTTATCCAGCTGGGAAAGCCTGCCAGAACAAAAATGCCTGCAATTGTTTCTGAAAAGTGCAAATAGTGGGTTCCTTTTGTATCTCACTGTGGCCGCTGCTTCATTACGGTTGTAGGAGGGATATATATGGGTAGGTCTGTGACTGATTTAAATGGATTGCATAAGACTGTTTTTGAGTGAATTATTGGGAGTGAACACTACTTAATTCTATGGTAGAGAGCAGGGTTTGAGGACTGGTGGGCTAGATCCTCATTCCACCCCACGGATGGGCGACTTTTCAGGTTGGTGGAACTGCCTACCTGTCAACCTTTTGGTGCCACTGTGACATCAGGTGACACAACTTCAAAGGAAAGAACTAGGCATGTGCTCCTGATTCTTCCCTTTCTTACTCTGCAGTCCTGCTTGTTCTTGAGACAGGCCTTCAAAAGAAGATCCAATGGGGATTGTCTGTGCTAAACAGTGGATCATTTAGCACCAAGTCCCGCTTGCCAAGGAGTGAGCAGGAGTGCAATTGTTCCTTTGTGGTTACATGTGAGACATTTGTTGTGGGGCAAATGGCCATGGCTTGGGGTGGAGAAGCTTTAAAGGTTAAGTTAGAGCTTGTTTGCAGAAAGTTCTGCATGCCTAGTGTAGGGTGGTTGTGTGCTTAGATTTCCCCTCTAAGCCTGTTTCAGGTGCTCAGGATGTGTAACTCTCTAACTTTATCTCATTTTATTGTTAGAATTGCCCTGTGAGGTAGATTAAGCTGTGATTGACCTGTCCAAGTACATGTACCCTGCTTCATGACCTTATGACTGAGCAGGGATTTGAGGCTGGTCCTCCAACACCCAAGCTCAACAGCTTTCTCCATTATATCACACTGACCGAATGTGATAGGTAAGAAACATAGTATTGGAAAATGCAACTGATGGATCTAGGGTTGCTAAATGCATGTGCTTAAGCCAGGGTGGTCCAACATGCGGATTAGAGACCACATGTGATGCCTTTTTTGGTGGCCCACAAGAATATTTGTTTAGGGAAGCTTATAATGTTTGATGCATTACTGTATTTTAATATTTTGTTGGAAGCCACCCAGAGTGGCTGGGGAAGCCCAGCCAGATGGGCAGGGTATAAATTAATAATAATAATAATAATAATAACAAGAACAACAACAACAACAATAATACTTAGACACAACAACAACAACAACAACAACAACAACAACAATAATACTTAGACGCCCCACCCCACAGCCCTTGCACTGCCTTACCTGGTGCCTCCTTACCCAGCTTTGGGAAGGAGGCATGGGGCTCTGACAGGGTCCTTGAAGCCTCCTTCCTCCTTCCCCAAAGCCTAGTTTGCACTTTCCCATCATTGGGAAGGAGATGGGAGGGCTTCAGGACCCTGCCAGAGTTTCACATCTCCTTCCCAATCCCTGTGCCTCACCTAGCCTGCTTTGGGAAGGCAACATGAGGGCTAGAGGGTTGTCAGATGTTTGCCTCACTCACTTCCTGCCCCTGTGTGCAACAGGTTCTGTGTCAAAGTACTCTTGCAGCCTACTTGGCATGAAAAGTTGGACCACTCTAGCTTAAGTGTTTGATGGTTTGTGGGTGTGGGTGTAGCCAACACTCCTTGCATGTGTTATGTGGGGAACACAATCATAGCATTTGCTGCAGGGAGTATGGAGCAACCATGCAAAACCAGCTTGGGCAGAAGATTGGACATGACTTGACCTTAATTTCAGTAGGTGTACTCTTAAACAGAACTTAATTGGATGCAACACATATTATTTCTGATGTGGATGTGCCATGGATTCATGTAAGTATATCAATTTATTGTTTATGCTTTAAATAGCTATACCATCAGAATATAGGTTGTTTGCATATAAATGAAATGAAGCAAGATAAGTGGTCCCCCCCCAATCAGGGAGATGGATTTCAGTAGAAACAGAAGGAATGATTTACTCCATCCTCACGGTGAGGCAGAATTCTCTCTATCTTAAACAACCAAACCACAGTGGGTTGTATCCAGTGGTATTCCTACTCAGAGCTCAGAGTAGACCCATTGTATAGCGTTCAGATCAAGGGAAGTCCTAGGGCCTCTCTATTCTGCCATAGTCAAACACCACCTGGAGTACAGTACTGTGGCCAGCTCTGGGCACCCTAGTTTAAGAATGATATTGACAAACTGGAACAAGTGCAGAGGAAGGCAACCAAGATGATCAGGGGTCTGTAAACCAAGCTGTCCTGAATCCCCAGCATACATGGCAGCAAGTCCCACTGTCTTATACAGTATGTCAAGTCCAAAGTCTAGCAGTCAGGGAAAACAGTCCATTGGAAGTCCTGGAGCATCTAAGCCAAGGTCCAGCAACATGGGCAGCTAAGCAGATGCAGCCCCTCACCTGTTTCCCTTTTATTTCTTGAATCCTGATTGCGGCATCTAGGCTTGACAAGCCATATGATCCTCACCTGTTCTGAGCCTATTTCAGCTGAGGAATCACACATCTCCCCCCCCCCCCGGGTTGTGGGGCTAATTAGCTTCACCTGGGCTGTGGAGCCTTGCCTGCCTCAGCCTCCCAGAGCATACCTCCCACTGCTCACTATGCTTCAGAGCCTGCCTTGTTCATGGAGACAGAGGCCTCTCTGATTCTGTTGAGGGATCCTGCTCTTCGGTCCCTGCACCTTGACCCCCACCCCCTTGCCATCCCGTCATCTTGTGCAACTCCAATCTCTCCTTTCCCATCCCCAGCTTGCCTTGGTGGGTCCCAGTCACAGCTTGCCAGGATCCTGTTCCTCCTCCCTGTTGTCCTCCCAGTTCATGACACAAGCTTTAAGAGAAACAGTTGAGGGAGTTGGGTATATTTAGGTTGCTTAGAAGACTGAGAGGTGATTTGGTAGCCATATTCAGTTATCCAAAGGGCTGTTATATGGAAGACAGAGCAAACTTCTTTTCTGCTGCTCCAAAGGGTAGGGCCTGAACCAGTTGGATACAAATTATAAGAACTGAACATTAGGAAGAACTTTCTGTTGATAGGAGCTGTTCAATAGTGGAACAAACTCCCTCAGAAGGTGGTGGGCTCTCCTTCATTGGAGGTTTTTAAACAGAAATTGGATGGCTCTCTGTCAAGGGTTCTTGCACCGTGATTCCTGCATTGCAGGGGGTTGGACTAGATGACCCTTGGGATCCCTTCCAACTCTATGATTCTATGACTAACTTACCTCCATTAATTTCAATGAGGCAAATCTGAGTATTTATTTTTATTTTATTTCTAAACCTGAAGTTCTCAGGGGGTATCATTAGATGAGAAGGGGGTATCATTAGATGCAACCAAGTATTCTGTATCAAAGGTATAGCCAACCTGGTGCCTTCCAGGTGTTGTTGGACTATAACTCCCATTCACCTCTCTCTGTTGGCCATGCTAGCTGTGGTTTGGGTCCCTTCCAACTCTACAGTGATTCTATGATGGGTGTTCAACATCCGGAGGGCACCATGTTGGCATCTGTACACTGCATGCAACAGGGAGAGGCAAGAGTGATTTAAACAGAGTATACCAGAAGTCACGTAAACAAAGGAGTGTGCCTGAACCATATTTTATTTATCTGCACTGTGTCTTTCCTTTTATAGTTCATAACAGCTAAGAAAAATGTAATCACATATAATGAAACCAACAGTAAAATTACCATAATAACAGCAATAAACAATTTAGAATTTACGCTTTCAGAAGGAAAAGGATTCCCTATCAATTCTAGCAAGGCAAGCAATGAGCTCCAGCCACAAAAGCCCTTCCGGTATAAGAAGGTCTTAACTGTGATGGAAAACTAGCAAGGAGGGGCAGAAATTATCCTCCCTTTGCATGGAGTTCCAGAGCGTGTCAATGTTTTTATTAAACAAGAGAAGCTTTCCTTCAGTACAAGGGAAGAAGCAGATGGTGTATATAATACGCTCTTTTTTTAATGGGATGGTTTTTGCTTTCACTTCTAGGAAGGGCACTAAGATACAAGAGAGCTTTTGACAGTGAGGGAAACAGACAGACAGACACACACAGAGAGAGACCGCATTTGAAAATATTGGACCAGAACAAACAGCTGCCAGGGTTCTCTGAGCACAGGGAGCGCAACAGTCTGGCTGTCACCATGCTAAGCAAGCAACCCATCCTTGTGGAATCCCTCATCATGTTCACCATCGTGCTTTGTGTGCACAGCACAGTCTGGGATCGCTTTTCCTGGTGCGCCATTGCACTTGCAATCCAAGCTTTCTATATCCAGTTTAAATGGGACAACCTCCTCCGCCTGGGCAGTGCTGTCTTCCAGTTTCGGGCAGGAGCAAACAGTGGCCTCTTCCCAGCTTGCATGGCTGTCCCATTGCTGGGCATTGTGATGAAAGAGAGATGCCAAGCAGCTGGTATTGTGTACTTTGAGCGTTTTGGCATCATCGTAGCCTCCACTGGCATGATCATCGCCCTGTTCCTCTCTGTGATAGCACTCGGTGTTACCAAACCTGTGCCAACAAATACCTGCATCCTCTCTGGCATTGCTGGCAGCCTGATCATCTACACCATGAAGCACTCGTTGACGGTCTCTGAAGTGATTGAGGTCCTGGAGGTCCTGCTTATCTTTGTCTACCTCAGTATGATACTGCTATACTTGCTGCCTCGATGCTTCACTCCTGGTGAGGCTCTGCTCGTCCTGACAGGAATAAGCTTCGTCCTCAATCAGCTCATCAAACGTTCTCTGAACGTAACCGAAAGCAGAGGGGACCCGATTGACTTCTTCCTCCTGGTGGTGGTGGTCGGGGTGGTTCTCCTTGGGATATTCTTCACCGCCCTCTTTTTCTTCATGGATTCTGGGACCTGGATCTCCTCCATGTTCTTTCATATGATGACGGCGGTGCTGGGTCTGGGGGTTGTCATGCCGTGGCTCTACCGCTTGATCCGGCAGAACCCCCTCTTTTGGCTCTCCCAGTTCCTCTCTCAAACACAGACCAGAGTTTATCTCCTCGCCTACTGGATCCTCCTGGCTGCTTTGGCATGCACAGTGGTTCTCTATCAAAACGCCAAGAGGTCATCTGGTTCTAAGAAACACCAAGCATCAACCATAACCAGGAAATATTTCCATTTCATTGTGGTGGCAACGTATGTCCCAGGACTCATCTACGACCGCCAGCTACTCTACGTGGCTGCTGTGGTGTGTTTGGCAGTTTTCATTCTTCTAGAGTACATCAGATACTTCACCATCAAACCCTTGGGGCACACCCTCAGGAACTTGCTATCTCTCTTTTTGGATGAACGGGACAGTGGGCCTTTGATCTTGACTCACATCTATCTTCTGCTAGGGATGTCCCTTCCTGTTTGGCTGTTCCCCAGACCTTGTGCCTCAAAGGCTACTTTGCCTGGGGCTGGGGCCCTGGCCCCTTACTCTGGGGTGCTTGCTGTGGGCATTGGGGACTCAGTAGCTTCTATTTTCGGGAGCACAGTGGGGGAGATCAAATGGCCGGGAACCAAGAAGACCTTTGAGGGCACCATGATGGGCATATTTGCCCAGATCATTGCTGTTGCCATCATTCTGATCTTTGACAGAGGTGTGGATCTAAATGCCAGCTACTCCTGGATTCTGGCATCTATTAGCTTGGTTTCCCTTTTGGAAGCCTACACTACCCAAGTGGACAATTTACTTCTGCCTCTCTACCTCCAAATACTACTGATGACTTAGGGGACCTTGGCTGGGAATCTTGGCATGACCGGTGCGGGGATGGAGGCTATAGGTAGGGCAATGGCTTGAATCACTGTAGTGAATTCGCAGTATCAGGCTGTAAAGTTCCAAAAGAGGGATAACAGTGTTCAGATAATTGCTCTTGGATCAAATGAATATTTAAAAATGGACATGCAAAAGTGTCTTTGTCAGCTTGTCATTTTTAATTGTGCTTTCAAAATTAGTCCAGCAACTTTAGTTCTGTTGTATTGCAGTGTTGTAAAGATAAATCAAGGAAAGGTAATGTGTCTAAGCATATTGGACTCTTTACGTGGCTTAAAAGTCCTGGTGATTAAAGGTCTTTTCTATGGCTGTCAGAAGCAACCCTGTCAGGAGGCAATTCATAATGGACATCTTGAATAGTAGATTTTGTGTGCTGTTAAGTCTGCAGTTCTACACATGCAGTTTTACCTGGGAGTATGTCCCACTCAATTCAGTGAGAGTTTCTTCCCAGTAGATATGCATAGGTTATTTTTGCAGGACATAGCTGGTGCCTTCCTGAAATCCCCCTTGCTCATAAGCAACACTGTAAAACAGGAAAAACACGAAATATTCCTACACATTTAAGATTGATTTGGTGCTGCCAGTCTATTTAGTGTAATTATATTCCATCATTTATACAAATCTTATTTACTTATTACATTTGTATCCCAGGCTTCCTCCAAGGAATAAGAGGCAGAGAGTTGTCTCTGACAAAGTTCTACTCAGAAGAGAGCCAATGAAATGAATACCTCTGTTCGTCACTTTCATCCATTTCAATGCCTTCTATTGTCCTGGCCTTTTAAATGAATGAAGATGACTAGCTTAGGTCGATTAAATTCCGTGGGCCTACTCTGAGTAGAACTTCATTGGATACAACCCAGTAGATCTAGGCTAGTTGGACTACCATTGGATACAACTCCACAGTATGTGGTTCTCTCCTCCCTGCCACACATACCCATCCTTTTATCCTCACAACATCCCTGTGAGGTAGGCTAAGCTGAGAGTGTATGTGATTGCCCCAAGTGGAGATTAGAACCTGGGTCTTCCCCAATCTAGCACTAAGGACCGCACTGACTCTGATTCTCCCATCCTGCCCAGAAGAGGTATCTTCCACGTTAAAGATGAGACAAGACTGGAAACAAGAAATCACAAAGCTAGATTTTAAAAAAGGTAAAGTAACTAGCAGTGAACTCTGAGGCATGGGCTGGTCAGTCGCCACTTTGCACTCCAGCTGTTAGTTTTGTGTGTACAGAGAAGGGAAAGGCAACCCAGGGGTTGGCTGAAGCCTAGAAGACAAAAAAAGGTATGGTATGTTGGAACATAGAATACTAACAGATTAACTAGAGCACAACATACATGGAAATTAAATCTCCCAAAGAAAGGTGGGGGTGGGGAACCTTTTTTGACCCAATAGCACATTCCCTTCTGGGCAACCTCCTAGGAAAAGGGCTGGCTTACATAGGAATATAAGAAGCTGCTTTATACTGAGTCAGATCCTTGGTCCATCTGGCTCAGGATGGTTTGTGCTGACTCTCAACAGCTTTCTAGAGTTTCAGGCTGGGAGGTCTTCCCCCCACCTTACCTGGAGATGCTACTGGGGATTGAACCTCTGAAACTTCTGCATGCCAAGCAGATGCTCTGCCACTGAGCTGCAGCCCTTCTCCTAAGATTTGAAAGCTATTGTGGTGGGGGCAAGCGCATAGTGCTTAGCAACTGATCACCTCCAAGGTCCCTTTTATATTGCAAAGTGTTCTCTGATCTACAGCCTCCTTCCTACCAGTTCTCTGGGCTCCAAGCTGTGTCCTTGGCCTCCATGATATGGAAAGTGTAGACGTGGCGGGACTTTTCGGAGAGGTTCGGCTCACTTTTGTGGACAACCTCACCATGGATCAGAATGAGGCCACCTATTTTGTGATTTAAAAGCAACACACCGTCATACCAAGAGAGTGCATGAATTTGCAAAGTCAAATCACCAATCACATTACCATTCCCCCTAGCCTAGTATTGTCTATTGGATCTGAATCAAAACCTGAGGTAACCTTTGTTGTGTAGCAAAGAAGGGAGAGTGAGAGGCTTACCTGAACATCCCCCTGTCTTCTCTGCATTGTGTTAGTGGCATGATGCCCAGCAGTTAATATCTATATTCCTCTTAATGTTTACATATGGTTGTCAAGAGGCTTGACAACCATATGTCAGGAGTGCTCTGATGGTGTTTCCTGCTTGGCAGGGGGTTGGACTCGATGGCCCTTGTGGTCTCTTCCAACTCTATGATTCTATGATTCTACCCTTGTTGTCAAGTTTACCTTTCTCAACAGGCACTGGGATGAATTGCCTGTCATCGTACGTCTGCTCAGAGCCAACAAACTGTGTGCAGGGGATTGTGCCTGGGGGAGTACGAACCATACGCCGAGTGATCCCACCTATAAAACAGCACGTTGGAAACGTGAAGGATGCCACAGAAAGTGCCAAGGAGGATATGTTGATAGACTTGTGTCTTGTACACAGATGCCCTGGAAAGATCTCACCAAGCAAAGCAATACTCTAGGCCAAGGTGGTCCAGCCTCTCAGACCAAGTGGGCTGCAATAGTAGTTGGACACACAACCTGCCGGCCACGCACTGATTTAAATTTCCATGTTGTAAATCAAAGTGTTTATAATATAGTTAATATTATTGAATACAATTAATATATTAAATTTAATATACAGTGGTACCTCTGGATGCGAACGGGATCCGTTCTGGAGCCTCGTTCGCATCCTGAAGTGAATGTAATGCGCGACTGCGCGGGTCTCATTTTACCGCTCCCGCGCATGCATGTGACATCATTTTGAGCGTCTGCACATGCGCAAGCGGCGAAACCAGAAGTAACGTGTTCCATTACTTCCGGGTCACCGCGGAGCGCAACCCGAAAATGTTTAACATGAAGCGTATTCATCCCAAGGTATGACTGTATATCTAATTAAATACACAACTGTTAGATTGTGGGGAGATTGAGTCCCTGTCAATATAAAAAAGCAACGTAGAATCATCATCACCATCGTTATTCTAGCCCAATTTGCAATCCGTAGCAAATAGCCACACGCTGCCCTGCCTGTCAAACAGGGCAGCCAACAGCACAGCCTCCATGTCCAGGGGCAGTTAACCTGCCTCGCGGAGCTGCAGATAGAGGTCCCACTAAGTCCTCCCCATCTGCTGGCTGGTTGGCTGTGCACCCTGTCTCTGCTGGTCCTGGGCTGCATCACAGCCTCTCTCCAACCTGGCAGCTCAGCTCTGCCTCCTTCTTTGCCACATCCCTCAAAAGGGTGCCACCTCCAAGCCATACTTCCACTTTGTGTCCCTGTGCTGGCCTGCCAATCAAAAGGTAGGGCATTGAAACATCCAGTGCCCAGCTCTCCCCTTTGGGGGGTTTTCAAGCATCCCACTTGCCCCACTCATGCCTGTACTCTCTCATTAGCAGTGCTCGTTTGCTGATGAAGGGAGAGGGGCCAAGCAACCAGCCTGCAAGAGGAGGAAGCTTCTCAGGACAGGATAGGCAGAAGAGCCATTGAAGGAAAGTAACAGGGCTGAGGGCACGGGACAAATGTACCACTGTTGTGCCAAATGAAGCTGTAGCAAGGGCAGCCAATGTGGTGCCAACCAGATGTTGTGGGTCTGCAGTTGCTTTCCTATCAAATCAAATGCCATGCTACTAATTTCTTACTTGTGTGAGAGCCAGGGATGAACCACAAACAGCCATTCTCTAGGGTGGCGTTTTCCAGGGCGATCCAGAGGCCGATCACTCGCCCCAAAGGTTCCGTATGTAGAAAGGTGGCATCCTGATGTGGCGTCACTGGAAGCAACAGATCGCACAGATGCAAACAGCTGGCTTGAATGTCACACTAAACAAAGGTTTTCTCCAACTCTCATTTAGTCAAGAAAGGAGATTCTGGCTAAACACCGGGAAGAACTTCCTGGTAGTAAGAAATGTTTGACAATGGAACAAACTCCCTCGGGAGGTGGTAGACTCTCCTTCCCTGGAGGTTTTCAAGCAGTGGTTGTCTGGTCATCTGTAAGGGATGCTGTAGTTGAGATTACTGCACTGCAGGGAGCTGGGCTACATGGCCCTGAGGGTCTTTCCCAACCCTACTGTTCCATGATTCTGTAATTCTATAAGTCATATAATTGGTCCATCTATCTCAGTATTATTCAAACTTACTGACAGCAATGGCTCTCCAGGATTCCAGGCAGGGGGCTTTTCCCAGCCTGAATTGGGGAAACTTCTGCATGCAATGTTCACTTTATCCCCTGTCAGATTCCATGGACATCGTGCACAGATGTCTTGGTAGAAAAGGCAAAATGGCCTTTCCTGCAAAGTAAACAACTTCCCGTCCTTCCTCTTCCATGGACTTGCCCTTCCCTTGACTGTAACATTATCATTGACAGTAATACTGCAGAGGGATGCTGCTGACTTGAATTGCAGCCTCAAAGCAGTGCAAGAGTTCAGCACTCACTATTAACCATGCCACTGGTCTATTATATCCTTGGCTTGTTGGTGATAGCAGGTAACAAGAGATGTGCTCGCATTTATTTATTTATTCATTTATTTATTGCATTTATACCTCACCTTTTTCTCCAAGGTGAAGTACACAGTTCTCCTCCTCACTTCCTCTCCCCAACAACCCTGTGAGGTAGGTTGGCTGTGAGGCCATGACTGGCCCAAGGTCACACCCAGTGAGCTACATGGCTGAGTGGGGGAATTGAATGCTGGTCTCTCTCAGGCCCTAGTCTGACACTCTAGCCACTACACCACACTGGCTCTCTTTCTTAATATAGATCAGGGTTTCACAAACTTGTGTCTCCAGCTGTTTTTGGACTACAGTTCCCATCATCCCTGACCACTGCTCTTGCTAGCTACGGATGATGGGAGTTGTAGTCCAAAAACAGCTGGAGAGATAAGTTTGGGAAACACTGATTTACACTGAAACCAGATTATCAGGAGCTGTGTACGTGCCCCTCACTAGAATCAATCTTTGGCCAAATAACCAAAAGCCTATATAAAAGAAGAGACTTACTACATCAGCTCAAAAGTCCATCTACTCCCAAGAGAAGAGAGCACAGTGTTCCCTTCTGGACAAACCTTTTGGGTGCCATATATATGCAAGGAGTGGTCAGGGACAGATGCAGAAGTCGGTGGAGTAAATTTTAGCTTTGCACAGTAAAGCTAGTTTGTACATAAACATACAAAAGCAAAATACATGATCAAAGTCCGTGTGTGCCCTCCAAAAGCATTCAAGGAGGGCACTCAGCTTGGCCAGAGAGTGGTGCAACACAGGAAGGAGCATTCAGTCCCCAGCATCTCCACATAGGACTGAGAACGACCCCAGTCTGAAATCCTTGTGGTGGTGGTGCCAGCCAGTGTAGACCGTACTGAGCCAGATAGTTCAATGGCCTAACTCAGTATAAAACAGTTTATTTCCTTTATTTAGAATCATGAGGTCTGGAACTTTAATTTGGAGGGAAGGGCCAGGGAAGAAGGTCCCAGGTTCAATCCCTGATGGAAACTCCATGTAGGGCTGGGAATGTTCCCTTCCAGAAACCTTGGAGAGCTACCTCCGGTCAGTGCAGACAATACTGTGCTAGACGGACCAATAGTCTGACTTTCTTCTGTTCCTGTTTAATCCAGCCCTTTATTCAGAACTACTTTCATTATAGAAATAGGCACAGTATGAACCTCACCTTCACCGCCGATGCCAGGTTGCTAGAAAACGAAGGGGGAAACACCATTTTATTGAGGAGGAAAGTACAAAAAGATTGTCCTATTAATGCATTTAATTCATTCATTCAATCAATCAATCAGTTAATAAGCAGAGTTAAAGGTTACCATACCTTGAATATGTACATGCTTTGCACCACCACTGGGTTTTCAAAGCCCAGTTTTCTTGCCAGTACCTGAAAAATATCCCAAAATTTGCACGAGATTAGATAAAAATATTAGTTCAAACATCATGGTGAAATATGGTTTGTCATGACATGTGCAAGCTATAACTAGCCTCAGGTTCGTGCCTACACACCCCTTAGTTCCACATAGCCAGGAGGAGATTTTTGGGAACATACTTTCAGTTTCTGTTAAACTCTGCTTGCAGTTATGTCTGAAGTCGGGGTTGTGGCTTTTTTACAAACTATGGTCAGTTTCAAAATATGCCACCTTCAAATCATAGTTTATGAAGCAGGCTTGTTAAGCTAGCAAACTACAAAGAAGCAGGTAACAAAATATAGGGACTCTCAGTGTATACCCATTGAAATCAATGGGCATAACTAACTGAGGTCCATTCATTGTAATGGCTCCAACTCCATTATACATTCACACAAACAGTGGCTTTTGAAATGAGAGTATTAACAATCAGAAATAGTTTTTAAAATGTGATTTGGTTTTAATAGCTATAACATGTAAATATTCTTCAACTCTTCATATTATAGTTATGGGCCGGAAATATAGTCAAACAAACAAACAAAGGCACATCTCTCTCTTTGGGGCTTGAGAACTTCATTCCTCCTCATATAGTTATTTATGAAGTTTTGCATATTGCAAAAGGGAAATAAAGTATACAGAAAAGAAAGATAGTAAGACAGGTAAGTGAACATGTCCTTACCAAAAACAACCCTCCATGCCTGATGGAAAGAAACAGGACCCATACCTTATTATTATTACGTTTAAAATTTGTATACTGCCCTTCATCCAAAGATCCCAATGCGGTTTGCAACAGAAAAATACAAAATGAGAATACAAAAAGAAAAACCAATACCCTCCCAAAAAAACAACACTACATTTAAAAAGCCATAGGATGTTAATCAGCTGAACACCTGGTTGGGAAAAAATGTTTTTGCCTAGCATCTAAAGATATGTAATGATGTGTCTCCCTTTGGGAAGCATTCCACAAACACGGAGCCACCGCAGAAAATATCTGTCCTCGAGTTGCCACTCTCCAGACCTCTCATGCAGGAGGCACCCAAAGAAGGGCCTCAGATGTATGAGTGCAGGGTCCAGGCAGTGGCAAAGCTTCATGCTCCAGCACCGGGGGGCAGAGAGCAGGTGGGGCAGGGCTGCCACGAATCCCAGGGGCGGGACACGCATCCTGGGAGCAGCTGCGATGGCACCCCACCAGATCGCACTGCTGGGGGCGGTGCACTCCCCCTACACTCCTCTTCCTCTGCCGATGTGTCCAGGCCCAGACTTTGCACAGTGTGATTCCAGGTGCAGTGTGGACTAGACCAGTGGTTCCCAAATTTTGGGGGGCCACTGCCCCCTTGGTTCCATAAACTCATCCCTGGTGTTCCCTACACTATCCCCCCAAAAGCATGTTTCAGATTAGCAGTCTGCAGAACCCACTAAGGAAGATAACAGCACAATAAAATTCAAAACAGTAACAATGAATTGCACATTTATTTGAAACCCAATTAAAGCTATTTAGTTTCATTAATTCAACAAAATTGAAGGACTTGATGCAGTGGTGCCAGGTCTTTGAAGTTGTGTATACCTCCAGCGCCCCGCCCCCCCTTGTCTCTTTGCACTCCCCCAGGTGGCTCCACTGCCCACTTTGGGAACCACTGGACTATAACAATGCAAGTCATGTAAAGGAAGCTGTCAGAGGCAGTAATTAAATTATTTAAATGCTCTCTTCCCCTTCTGTTACAATTTTTCAGAGTAGGAGATTACCAGTCAGATGCAAAAAGGATATAGTTTTCTACTGAAGGTTTGGAGCAGTCACACCTATTTCTACATCATTGGGACCTTTAGTGATTTTCCAGTGCATTAGCATATTCAACCAATGGAAACCAGATGGCCGAAAACTGGTCACTTTCCCATTGTCCTCTCATCACCTGTCATTGGTGGGAAAGTTTATCCAGCAAAGCTACATGCCAGATTTTGTCATACCAGTAGCTCAGTTCCTTCAAAATAAGGCTATTGTGAACCTGGGAGCAGAAAGAGTATGAACCAATAGTTCCCCATATTGTTCTTTCCAAAGTCACATTCACACCATACAGTGCCCCTTTAAACAGTCATGACTTCCTGTAAAGAATGCTGGGAGCTGTAGTTAGTTAAGGGTGCTGTGAGATGCTAGGAGACCCCGTATCTCCCCTACCCCCAGCAACAAATCCCAGAGTTCCCTGGGAAGAGGGATGGATTGTTAAACTGCTCTGAGAATTGTAGCTCTCTGTGCAAAATAGGGGTCTTCTATTTATAGAGGGACGCGGGTGGCGCTATGGGTTAAACCACTGAGCCTAGGACTTGCCGATCAGAAGGTCAGCGGAACACAGCTACCAGGATTTGCTGGAGGAAGCCATGACTGTTAAAAGGAGTATGAGGGGGGCTTTGAATGCATGGTGGAAATGTGGTCTAAATGGACTTGGGGCTTTCAGTTGGCACTCAAACTCACCTGCACATCTGAGGAGTGAGTGATCTGCTTGAAGGTGGAATCGTATGCATGCAACGCTGCAAAAGAGTGGGGGAGAGATGAAGCAAGTAAAAATTGTCCCTGCTTTTTTGCTGTTGCAACTTACTGTATCTCATCCAATCACCTTCCTGATCAAGGGAAAGGGACATCCCTATACCCTTTTTAAAAACAGCAATGAAGGGGGTCCATCAATGAAAGCGCAATCCTATGCATCTTGACTTAAGAGGTAAATCACACTTATTTCAATGGAATGCGTTACCAGGTAAGTGTGCTGATGAGTTTTGGGGCCTGACATCCAGATGATTCAGTTTGAAATGAGGCACACATTTGCAGAACATTGGAAGCTGTCTTATAGTGAAGGAGGCCATTTGGGTTCATTTAGCTCAGTATTGTCCACACCAGTGGCTCCCAATTAGGGGTCCTCAGAACACACCCAGGGAGTCTGCGGCACCATCCCCTGCCAAGGGCTCACTTAATTTGTGCAGTGAAAGCCTTCCATGGATCACCCAGCCTCTGCTCATGGACTAGTGCCTGCTTGCCAGCAGGCGGAAAACTTGTGTAAAAGTTGCTAAGTAAATAGCTAAGCAAATTGCCACTATGATTAGCACAACAGCTCATCCTCTGATGATTTAGGGCTGGGCAATACTTTCTTTTCAACATTGTGATATAAAGGTAA
This sequence comes from Podarcis erhardii, assembly GCF_964252035.2. Classification (NCBI taxonomy): domain Eukaryota; kingdom Metazoa; phylum Chordata; class Lepidosauria; order Squamata; family Lacertidae; genus Podarcis; species Podarcis erhardii. The sequence goes on from NC_138504.1 coordinate 34,976,659, forward strand.
AATTAAAGAGACCCCCGACCATTAGGTCCAGTTGCGGACGACTCTGGGGTTGCGGCGCTCATCTCGCTTTACAGGCCGAGGGAGCGGGCGTATAGCTTCCGGGTCATGTGGCCAGCATGACTAAGCTGCTTCTGGTGAACCAGAGCAGCGCGCAGAAACGCCTTCCCACCGGAGCAGTACCTATTTATGTACTTGCACTCTGACGTGCTTTCGAACTGCTAGGTTGGCAGGAGCAGGGACAGAGCAACGAGAGCTCACCCCGTCGCGGGGATTCGAACCAGCAACCTTCTGATGGGCAAGCCCTAGGCTCTGCGGTTTAACCCACAGCATCACCCGCATCCCATTCACATTGTGATATATCAGCAGCTAAATACTGGTATATGCTGATACATCACGGTGACTGGAATTTATCTTGGCTGCTTCTTGTGTGCCCAGGAGCAGACCCAGCTCCCCAGGAGCCAGGCCCCAAATCAATAAAGACACAAGACAGTGTAGATATGGGATTAAATTGGCTACAACTTTATTAATTTCAGATGTAGTAAAACCTTGGCTTAGGCATGTATCCGTATCAGCCTCCTAGCTGGGGTCTGTGGCTAGGCAGGGTCAGTCAGGAATATGAGGGACACTGCAAAACGTGCGTTTACACAGCTACCCTCCCCTTTTCCTGTTGCTGAGGGGAGTTTGAACCTCCAACGAGTGCTTATGGTCAGTGACTCCCCTCTCAAACCCCCTCTAACAGGGCCCTGCAACACTGCCGCAGGAGGGGTGCATTACCACACTACCCCTCCATTCCATTGATGGACTAAAGGATTCTGCCAAAGACCTAAAACCACCATAGTTGTGACAATTCCTAAGGGGAAGGCAAAACCTGCAGAGCAGGTGTTACGTATTGAGTTGAATAGGATCCAATAAGGCAGCAGTTTGATTTGTCCTAGAACAATAGGATTCAGAATGCAGCAGTCTGATTGGTCCACAGGAGCCACCCAAACCAGCTCCAGGTGGAAGAGAATCCGCAACCTGATTGGCCTACAGGAGAATCCTGGAATTAGCCAATCACGTGGGGCCCATTGTGTAAATAATGTATATAAGGCAGACATTCTGGGGGAACTTCCATTCCTCCTCATCACTACGAGCTGAATAAAGAGCATGAAATCCACTCTCGACTCCGAGTCTATTTCAGCAGGGGAATTCCTTCCCAGCTCTGAAAGACAGCAACCTTCAACCTCGAAGGGAAACGATTAGCCTGCGCAGTCATTTCTACCTTAGGGAAGGAAGAAGCAGCCAAGATACATGGCCCAACCATACACAGTGAGCGAGTCCTGATGCCTCTCAGGCTCACGTGCGCTGAACTGTTCAGCTGGAGGATGGAAGAGGTCTCCTGCCCCCCAGATGAAGGAGCAAGTGGTGGGCTGAAGGCTCTGCTCGGCTGAGAAGAGGGGCAACCGTGCACCCCTTAGTGGAGCATATTCATGGAAAACCACCCCGCCACTGGCTCATGTGAGCAGGTGGCAGGTCAGGGGCTCCATAAAATTGCTTGGCTGAGGCAAGGACAGTGGTGCACTCCTCAGCTGAGCAGTTTAAAGAAGCAGAGGGAGAAATAAGTTCTATCAGCGCCTCACCGACGTACCTTGTTTCTCCCTCTGCCAGTATGAGAGCAGAGTGGGATGGTGGCTTCACTCAGCAGTATATCGCTGGTGAAACCTCCCCCCTGCTCCTGAGTCCCTCTGCTATCAGCGCCAGCTGGAGGCAGCCAAGAGCAGTGATTGGTTTCACTTGCAATATACTGTACCACCGAGTGAAGTAGCCATCGCAGTCTGCCCCTCATACCAGTCCTGGGAGATGTATCAGTACATCACCCAGGCCTATGTAGTGCAAAAGGCAGCCTGTGTGGATGTTGTTTTCTTGTTTTCTTTGGGAAGCTATATGGCTACAATGGGGGGGGGGGAGGAAACAGATGTACAGCTGAATCTTAATAAATTAAAAAGTTGGTTGTTCCTATTGGGTAATCAGCAAAAATAAAAACCTCACTCCAAAAAAGTACTGTATTTAATTAAGCTTTTAAGGATGAAACTTGGGCACAGGAAGACTAAATAAATTATTTTTAAAAAATTAAAAAAAATGTCCAGTAGCACCTTCGAGACCAACTAAGTTTGCTCTGGGTATAAGCTTTTGTGTGCATGCACACTTCTTCAGATACCTGCATGCACTATTACTATTACTATTACTACTAGTAGTAGTAGTAGTATTACCAACATTACAAAATCCCAGTTGTTTTCTACTCAGTCTTCACCAATGTGTTATCAAGACCTGACCAAGCCTTCACCTATGTCTTGAAGGTGCAAGATCCCTCACACAGCAGAACCCTATGTTGCAAAGTTTTGCTAAGATGTACCATCTCAGATTACAAGTAAGGAATAGCATGTGTGAATACTCATATAAAAAGCTTTCTGCATATAGAGCACTTGCAAGTTAGGGACACAATTGCTTTTAAAAAAATTCAGTTGTAATGAAACAATGGCGACAAGTTGTTCCTACTTTCTGTGGCTAGACAAGTTGTGGTAATATCACAAATTTTATGGTCTGTTTTACACCTAAAATCCTTTTCTTATTAGAGACTACCCCACATTTTTTTCAAAAAATTGCTTTGCACAGGTAACTACCATAGAGTTATCAAAACTTTCAAAAGTAGGGGGTCCGTGGCTTGGCTTTTGCAAAATGCTTTTTGCAACATGCTTTATGGAGAAAAGGACTGCCAAGTGTGTATCATTTTCATACACTGCTGTCTTCAATACTTACCATGGCCAATTTTATTAACAGCTTTTTCCTTTGGAACAAGAAAATCTCCTAGGAAAGAAAAATGTTGAATGCAACATAAATCACATAGCACATGTGTTATATCCAGTGCTTTTTTTTCTAAAAAAGAAAAGAAAAGAAATATTTAGGGGTACTTACATTTTACTACTCATATTGAAATTCTGCCCCTTAATGAGGCCAAACAAATTCACAAAATGTTTAGGAGTATGCATACCCCTGCGTACCCCCAGAAAAAAAGCACGGGTTATATCAGTTTAGGAAAAGTTCCCAAACTTTTTCAGCAACTGCCGCCTTTGGTTCCATCAACTCATCCCCACCCTACAAAAAGCATTATTAATTATAACAGTTTGCACGACCGTCTAAGGAAGAACTGTATGTAACTGACAGATGGAAAATCAGAAGCCCTTTTAATTTCTTTTTTTCTCTCCCGCCCCCCCCCCCTTCTATTTCTCACTTCCTTTTTTCTTCCTTATTCTGTCTTTATTTTTTGTTTTCCTTGGTGTCCTCTCCTCTGGGATTATACATACATGAAGGTGATGACTGGGCTGGTGAAGGACCCTGTGTGTGAGGCAGGCAAGGGAGGAACTCCCAAGGTGAGAGGCTGGGAGAAGAAAGGAGAGCTCCCAGGTGAGAGATGGGAGGTCCACCCCTTTCTGTGGCTGACAAGGGTTCAGAGCTACCTTTGAGCATAGCTGTCAACTTTTCCCTTTTCTTGCGTGGAATCCTATTCGGAATAAGGGAATTTCCCATAAAAAAAGGGAAACGTTGACAGCTATGCCTTTGAGAGAGGACTCTGCATTTTCCTTTCTGTTTTTGCTTAGATTAGTTTGTTTCTTATTGTACTGTATTATGAAAAAACCTTCATAAAATTTTATGGGGCGGGGAGCAAAAGCTGACCCCATCCCCACTCCCAAAATAGTTTGGTCGTATCACAGGAATGAAAGGAGTCCTCTGGTTTTTCATTAAACATTTGCTTCCACAGAGTAATGTTTATTCTCATTTCTGAGAAACTGTCATATATTAAAGGTACTTGTGATTTCACCTTCATTTTGGGGTCATTTGCTACTTATATGATATGCCAATCATGGGGGTGGCAATTCCCAGTGAAATGTAGCTTTATTTGGTATTTATGATAACATTTGATTTCTCCTCTTCCTGTATCAGGCTGCTTTATGTTGCAATATCTAATTAAATGTGGAGTATATTGAGGGGTTTGTACTTTTTTCTTCATCTTTCCTGCTGGATTATTATTTTAACTTCATTTTTTAAAAGTCTAGATCTCTTTTTTAAAAAAATTAGAAAATGCTTACCTTTTCCATCAAAAACACCTTTTTCAAAAAAGAATCTGATTTTGTCTCCGCTGGTTAGGAAATATTCTGCGCTGCCCTGTTAGAGGCGAAAATAAAAATATTATCATCTCACAATGAATACTGAGCCTGTTTATTTTAATATTTATATTTAATAGTTTGTAAGGTGTTCCTTCCTTAAATCAAATACAACTTACAAAATTGGTAAGAAGTTCAATATGGAAATGATGATAAGCTAATAAAAATGTTGTTTGCGATGAAGTCATGTGGCCCCTTTAACTACAAATCTATAACCCATTCTTTAAGACTTAGGAAACTGCCATTAAACAAAGTCAAACCATTCATCCATCTAGCTCAGTATGCTCTACACAGACTGGCAGGAGTTTCTTCCAGCCCTACCTGGAGATGCCATTGAGGATTGAACCTGGGACCTTCTACATGCAAGGCAGGTGTTCTGCTGCTGAGCTATGGCCCTTCCTCTTTCTTTGAGATTGTACAAACTTAACATGTCATGGCTTAATCCTATGTGTGTTCACTCAGAAGTAAGTCCTGTGTACTAAACTGTAGCTTCCAAATTAATGAGAAATTGAATATGCCTATAATATCCTGTTATTTGGATAACTCCTGTCAGTTACAACACACTGGAGTTGGCACTGGAATTTTATTCAATTAGATAAAGGCATGCTTCTATAATATATATCTGGTTGTCTCCAACGCAGCGCTAACTCTTTCCACTAGTGCAAGGATTTATGCTTGTGCAATGGAACTTCCACACCTCTCCCCACCTCATGCACCCCCTAAATATGTTATGGAGTTCCCTCAACCCTACAGAACTGACTGGGGAAGCTGCTGAGGGGAGAAGAAGGGGGAGAGTTTTGTTGCACAAGTGTACATCCATGCACAGAAGTGAGCGCATTGTTTTTACTTCAATAATATAATATTTTTATCCCATATTCCTCCTAAGAGATCAGGGGAGCACACAATGATACTGTCTCAAACCATATACTGTATTTTTCACTCTATAAGACACACATTTTCCCCTCCAAAAATTAAAGGGAAATGTGTGTGCATCTTATGGAGCGAATGCAGGCTCTTTGGCTTCAGCGATAGCAACGCGCAGCCTTTGAAGCGCAGTGGGAGCGCTCCTGCTGCGCTCCGGAGGCTTCGGGTTGCCTTCACCAAAGCCTGGAGATCCCTCTCACTCTTCAGGCTTCAAAGATAGCGCCTGAAACCTCTGGAGCGCAGCGGGAGCTCCCGCTGCACTCCAGAGACTTTGGGATCCTTTCGCTGAAGGGTAGGTGCCCCTTCAACTAAGGCACAGCGCCCCTTCAGCTAAGCGGGAGGAGAAATGGAAGGGGTTCTGTTTCTCCTGCCGTTTCGCTGAAGGAGCACTGCACAGAGAGGGGGATAATTTTTTCCCCCTTGTCCTCCCCCTCTAAAACAAGGTGCGTCCTATGGTCGGGTGCATCCTATAGAGCAAAAAATACGGTAACTTTCACAGCAACCCTTGTAAGGTAGGTTAAGGCTGAGAGATTGCAACAGGCCCACAGTTGTCTAGCAAGCTGTGTGGCTGAGAAAGGATTCGAACTCTCCCCCTGGTTCCTATCCAACAGAGCAACTGCTCTGCCACCCTTGCTCTTAATAGTTCAAAAAGCTGGGGCTGAGGGGTAGGCTGCTCTTCTGAGTTACTCTGCAGCAACAGACCATTATCCTGTCTGCATGGCAAAAAAGGGGTTTACCTGCATCTGTCCCCAAAAAGAGGTTGGCATAGTGAAAAAGGAAAGACGGAAAAAAGTATAAGTTGTTGGAAGCAAATCATTATTATTATTACTGTCATCAACAATATATTGTCCTCAAAAATGCAAATAGCAAAATAGAGGTGCCATGTTACTTCATGTTACTTATTCCTTTATTAAATATATATCCCATCCTTCTTCTCAAAGGAGCCCAGGGCTGCAAACAGCAAGCAATAAAACAAATAAAAAAAATCTTATTCTTTTCTTCTTCTTTTTTTAAAGCTGGTTGTCATACAGATACAGCTCACACTGCCTAAGGATTAGAAACAAATAAATGAAACTGAATCTAGCTACAAGGAAGTGGGGATTTGAACCCTGGGGTCTCCCTGGTACTAGCCTGCACTTTTAACCACGCTTCAGTGGTTTCTGTGGTGGGAGATGTGACTGATGCTAGTTTCTGCACCTGTGCCTGGAGCTGTTCATCTTCCCGGGTTGAAAACTCTGTACGGCAGTGAGGAGGCACGTCCATGTCAGCAATGATCTTTTGGATCTGGGCCCTCATGGCCTCACACACTTCAGAGCTGAAAAACCGGTCAAGAACAAGGAAGCCATCTTGGCGGAACTGGGGGGTAGGAGGGAGGACATTTTGTTACCATCACCATCACCACAACGACTAGAATCAAGAGATAGGCAAATCTGGCATTTTCACTTTTGCTCAGTTTCTCTCCCCTCCCCCCCCCTTTTCTCCACATTTCCATATCAGTTTGTGATTTATTTACTTTTTCAAAAAGTCGTCCCAGAAATTAATTCATCAGCGTTTCAGTGTGGCTCTCTCCCCAACATACACATTTTTGTATGCAATTTATACACATTTTGGCAAAGAAGGCCATTTCCCCTAACAGAATGCATTTTGGGGTGGGGTATTTTATTTTTACTTGGGTGTTTATTTTTCTGCATGCTATACCCTAGTATGTGCATTATTATTTTTACGCATGACTTGGCTGAAAAGCAACATTGCAACATTCAGAGAAGTACAAATTTCAAAAGATGACTGCATTTCAGTTCACAGATAGTTTCTGAAAGTGCAAATTAGGGTAAGTTTTCCTTTAAATGTGAACCAGATCAAATTTCTGCCCTATTCCCTGCTGGACAGTACTACAAATCATAGTGCTCCATAGAGTTATGTTGGAGTCTTTTTCAATGAATCATCTGATACAGCTGGTGATGGCCCTAGGTCTTTGAGCAGCAAGTCTTAACTCTTTCCAATGACTCATTTGTTGCACAAAAGCATCTGTTGTTCTCCCTTGCTCTAAGCCAAGGGTCAGCAAAGTTTTTGTGGCTTGGGCCAGTTCACGGTCCTGCAGACGCCACGGTGGGCCAGAGTGCGTGCGAGTGCGTGCATGTGCAAACGCTATTTCCAGTGCTCCTTCCAGCATGGAGGAGGCATGTGCAGCTTCCCATTGGCTGCAGGAACTTCCTGCAGCCAATGGGAAGCTGACCAGTGTCACGGAAGGCGGTCCCCACTCTGCTCCGTGCCGGTTTAGCACGGCACATGGGAGCCAGCAGGTGGTGGGGGTCCCCAAGCGGGTGGCAGGGGTCCATGGGCCGGGTAAATGACCCCCATGGGCTGCTTGTGGCCCATGGGCCTTAGGTTGCTGACCCATGCTCTAAGCCCTGGGAGGGATCTGGGGCCCCTGAAACTGAAATAAAATAAAATAAATAAAACCATAAAACCCCTAAATCTGTGGTTTCAGTGGCACTGTATAGGGCTCTCTCAACCGAAGAATTGAGTTCCTAGCATATTTAATAATAACAATAATAATAATAATAATAATAATAATAATAATAATAATAATAATTTTTTATTTATACCCCGCCCTCCCCAGCCAAGGCCGGGCTCAGAGCGGCTTACAAACAATAATAAAAACAAGATGAATGATTACAACTTAAAAACAAAAATAAAATACAACATTAAAATAATGGAACATTAAAATATTAAAATGTAGCCTCATCGCAGGAGGAGAAGGAAAAGAAAAAAAGAGAGAGAGGGAGGGAGGGAGGGAATCAAATTGGCTCCAAGCCAAAGGCCAGGCGGAACAACTCTGTCTTACAGGCCCTGCGGAAAGAAATCAGATCCTGCAGGGCCCTGGTCTCAGGAGACAGAGCGTTCCACCAGGCTGGGGCCAGAGTTGAAAAGGCCCTGGCTCTGGTTGAAGCCAATCTAACTTCCTTAGGGCCCGGGACCACTAGGGTGTTGCTATTTATGCACCTTGAGGCTCTCCGTGGGGCATACCGGGAGAGGCGGTCCCGTAGGTACAAGGGTCCTAGGCCGTGAAGGGCTTTAAAGGTCAAAAGCAGCACCTTAAATCTGACCCTGTACTCCACCGGGAGCCAGTGCAGCTTGAAAAGCACTGGGTGAATATGCTCCCATGGCAGAGACCCCGTGAGGAGCCTCGCTGCAGCATTCTGTACCCGCTGGAGTTTCTGGGACAGCTTCAAGGGCAGCCCCGCATAGAGCGAATTACAGTAGTCAAGCCTGGAGATGACCGTCGCATGGATCACTGTGGCCAAGTCGGGGCGGGAAAGGTAAGGGACCAACTGCTTGATGTGGCGAAGGTGGAAAAATGTCACCTTGGCTGTTGCTGTAACCTGCGCCTCCATGGAAAGGGAGGCGTCAAGGATTACACCCAAACTCTTAACAGAAGGCAATGGCACTAATTGGGCCCCCGCAAGAGAAGGGAGTTGGTCCCTCATCCCCATGCCATCCCGACCTAGCCATAGGACCTCTGTCTTCGAAGGATTTAGTTTCAATCGGCTCCCACGAAACCATCCAGCCACAGCTTCCAAGCATCTGGTCAGTGTGTTCGGGGCCGAGTCGGTGTGGCCATCCATCAGCAGATAGAGCTGAGTGTCATCAGCATATTTGTGACAGCCCAGCCCAAAGCTCCGTATAATCTGGGCAAGGGGGCGCATAAAGATGTTAAAAAGCATCGGGGAGAGAATTGCGCCCTGCGGCACTCCACACACCAAGGAGTGGCGCGACGACATTTCCCTCCCCAGTGCCACCCTCTGTCCCCAACCAAAGATAAAAGAGCACAACCAGTTACGGGCTATGCCCTGTATCCCCACGTCTGCGAGGCGGTGGTCCAGAAGATCATGATCGACCATGTCAAAGGCTGCTGACAAATCTAAAAGGATCAGCAGTCCTGACCCGCCTCGATCCAGTTGTCTACGGAGATCATCTGTTAGGGCAACCAGAGCCGTCTCCGTCCCAAAACCAGGACGGAAACCGGACTGAAATGGATCTAATGCCGATGTTTCCTCCAGAAACCTACCAAGCTGTTCAGCAACCGCTCTCTCAATTACCTTACCCAGGTATGGAAGATTTGAAACTGGGCAGTAATTGGATAGGTCTAAGGGATCTAATGAAGTTTTTTTTAAGAGTGGACACACCACTGCTTCCTACTTAGAGGTGGTCCTTCTCACAATAATGTTAGGCTCTGACTTTTAGGAGATACGTAATGGTCTGATAAACATTCCCACTGAAGTAGCAAGAAATCAAGAGAGATTTCTGCTTTATTGATTCAAATTTGGCATTGTTTCTTATCTATCAAATCAAACCACAACACATTTATGGTGGGAATGTACATTGGTTCAAGATACTTAGAATTCTTTAATTGTTTAATTTTGACAGAACTGATCAGTACTGCCAGAGGAACTATTGTTTGCTGTCCAAAATTAATGGCATTGAATTTTTGAGGATACCAATGTAGATTTATTTTCATAAGGATTTGTCTTGTATATGGTATTTGCAGCTCAAATAGTAATTGCAACGCAATGGAAAACAGCCCCAAATCTTACACTGGACACTTGATACCACTCAGGAATGCAGGTATAGTGAAGGAAATTGCACATAATTTGAGATTTTGACAGGGTCTAGAACCTTTTTATATGATTTGGCATTCCTTTACAGCAGAACCCTCATTTTCAATGCAACCTTCGTTACAAGCCTGGGAAATTGGGAACTCTACTTGAAAATCAAGTAACAGTTATATATTCTTCCTTCATGTGAAGACAGCTTTCATTCTTTTTTCTTTCTTGACCTGGACTTTGTTACTGAACTGTTCGGTAACTGTATTTATTCCGTGTGCCTATTTTACGGTTTTGATTTTCATCTGTTATAATCGTTCTGTACATTATAAAATAAATTTCAAAACAACATTGAAAAGAAAAGAAAATTAACTTGCAACACCATTGCAGCAACAACCCCCTGGAATGAAGTGCCTGCTTACTTTGGAGAACACATTGCCCAAGGAGATTATGGATAAAGAGAGCGGATTTTCAGAGTTTAAGAGAGGCAACGGATAAAGAGAAAGATCAGGGGATGAATGAGAAGGATCAAAAGAAAGGGTATGCAAAAGGCCAACAATATATTTCAAGTCATGGCAGGATGTTTCTCTCTCCATATGGGTGCACAAAAAAACAGAGATAAATTCATTGAGTTAATCATTGCTAAATCCAATTTCAGAGGGTGGCCGGTGGGGGTGGAGGTGGGGGGGGGGAATCAGCGGAAAGCTTTGTTAATTCAAAGCGACTCACCAGGGCACACACATTTTTATCCACCTTTTCTTGTTGGCATTTCCCTCCTTACCTTATGGATCTGTTCCTGGGTTATGGATGCCATCGAAGGCAAAGCAAAGAAGTTCAGCCAGGAGGTAAGGGAAGCGTGGTCAATGTGCAATCTTGTTGAGGCTCCACAGTTAATGTTCCACGGCTTGTATCTGTGATCCCTTTCAGGATCATGTGATATTGCCAATGAGGACACAGGCGGATATATATATATATATATATATATATATATATATATATATATATATATATATTTGCGTACAGGATGATTATTTCAGGGGCCTCTTGGGCGGTCTTTGAATTCTTTTCTTTGGACTCTAGCGTCCAGATGGAATCAGCATATTATCCTTTTGCTACTTCTTCTTTTTTTTAAGCTGGAAAGCAAACGTTTATAAAAAGATTTAAGTGATGCTGGCTTTTATATTCTGGTTAATTTGCAAGCTCATCAAAGGCAGCAGCTTCTATAATGCCAAAAATAATATAAAATATAGACTTAGGGTTGTACCCAATATTAGTCCTACTCCGAGGAGGCCTACTGGGTTGCACCCAACTCTGTTCAACTCAAGGGTAGAACCCCTTTAAATGAAATGGATCTAATTTCGTCATGTCAATTATTTCCAGTGGGCCTGCTCTGAGTATGACTAGCAGTGGCTACAACACATTTAAATGAGTGGATATAACTAATTTACTATTTTCAGTTGGTCTGCTCTTAATAGAACTTTATGAAATGCAACCCATAGGTTTCAGTACCAACCCCACTTCCCTGGGAAGTCAGTCCCAGTGAATTCAATGGGATTTATTTTGGAGTAGAAATGGGCCACATAATGAATTTATAAAGCACATTTATAATACTTTAAACAGTCATGGCTTCTTGCAAATAATCCTGTGACCTGTAGATGACCCATAGAATCGGCCATCCTTTAAAATGTAGCCTTCTCTGAATTTTGCAGCAAAGTTATCCACCTAAGTAATGTGTTACAAAAATGCATTACATTAGGCTGAAGTGCACATATCAATGCTTATAATAGTGAAAATTACGTAACGAAATGCAATATATTAGGAGAAATCACTTTCTGAAGGTGTATTGGGATAAATTTGCACTAAAATGCTGATGAATTTTCATGACTTTTTTTAAAGTCACAAATTGATGTGGGAATGTGGAGAACTGAATTTAAAATGGGGGGAAATGAGAAATTGACAGAGCATGAAATTGGCATATTTGCATGTCACTGCTCCCGAGTCCCTCGTGTTTGGGGGACAGGGTACTCTTTCCTAATAGTTCACTTTTACACCCTTGTGTTTTGATGTCCAATATGCCAATGATTCCTTCTCCAGACCTGGTCTCCTTCATTCCTTTCCTTTGCTGTTGTGTATTATAATCTTGCTGATGGTTGTTTACAATATTTAAAATATATATAAATATAAATAAATGTGGCAAGCCAGGAACCCTGAGCCAGAAAAGTGCTGGTTGGAATCTTACCTGTCAGTTCTCAGGACACCAGAGACCATTCCGAAAGAGCTGAGGATGTAGTTTTCCTCTTTTTGTCTTTTCTTTTTTTGCTGTTAGTCGTTCTGATGGCATTTACTCTCAGGGGAATGGGGAGAACAGTGAGTCACGCCAATGCCTCTTGTCCTCAAAAGACGAACAAAGGGCGAAGAAACCAAGGACGGGGGAACATGCAGTGCTCTGCAAACAGCACAGCCCAAATCCTGCCAATTTTCTTGGAACATTCCCCTTAATAAATCTCCAAAAGAGAGGCTTCTTTGGGTAAAACTATTATATTACTTCCCAGAACGAGAGGAAGAATTCAAAGTATTTTGCCAAAGAATTGCAAGCAGGAAAGGGTGCAGAATGACAACCAGATTACTAGGATCTGATTGCTAGAACTTGTTTTCCTGCATTCTACGACCCCGTAATGTAAGAAGAGCCAGTGTAAAAGGTCCTCCCACCCCCAACCAATGCCTACTTGTTTACTGCTCCTTCTTTCTGCACTTGTAATAGAGGTTTGCTATTCTGTGATTTCAGGTATTGAGCCTTCAACTCAAGTGGTAAGCACCTGTTTTGTGCTCCCAGCTCAATCCCCAATAGCATCTCCAGGAAGGGCTAGGAAGGTCCCCTGCCTGAAACTCTGCAGAGCTGTTGTCAGTCAGTGCTGAAAATACTGGCTTAGATGGACTTGGATAGTCTTACTCAGTATAAGGCAGCTTCCTGTTTAATTCAGCCTTTTATTCATAACTAGGATGGCTAGAAAAGGGACACGGGTGGCGCTGTGGGTTAAACCACAGAGCCTAGGATTTGCCGATCAGAAGGTCGGCAGTTTGAATCCCCGCAATGGGGTGAGCTCCCGTTGCTCGGTCCCTGCTCCTGTCAACCTAGCAGTTTGAAAGCATGTCACCTTCCTGGCGGGAAGGTAAACGGCATTTCCGTGTGCCGCTCTGGTTCGCCAGAAGCAGCTTAGTCATGCTGGCCACATGACCTGGAAGCTGTCTGCGGACAAATGCCAGCTCCCTCGGCCTATAGGGCGAGATGAGCGAGCAACCCCAGAGTCGGTCACGACTGGACCTAATGGTCAGGGATGACCTTTAGGATGGCTAGAATCTTACTTTGCATTTAATGAGAAGACCACAGCTTGGTTGTAAAGCTTCTGTCTAGCACGCAGAAGGTCCAGGTTCAACCCCTGACATCTCAAGGACAGTGCTGACAGTGTCACCCAGGACCAGCCAAAGTGATGCCCTCTAGATCTTTTTGGACTCCAACTCCTGTCAGCCCCAGCCAGGGCCCTATGTTGGCTTCTCTCTGCCATAGCCAATACTGAGATTGTTGGGCCCCTGATCTTAAGGCTACTCTCACACCATACATTTAATGCACTGGGGGTGGCGCTGTGGGTTAAACCACAGAGCCTAGGACTTGCCGATTAGAAGGTCTGAGGTTCGAATCCCCACGGCAGGGTGAGCTCCCGTTTCTCGGTCCCTGCTCCTGCGGGAAGGTAAACGGCGTTTCCATGTGCTGCTCTGGTTTGCCAGAAGTGGCTTAGTCCTGCTGGCCACATGACCCGGAAGCTGTATGCCAGCTCCCTCGGCCAATAAAGCGAGATGAGCGCTGCAACCCCAGAGTCTGCCACGACTGGACCTAATGGTCAGGGGTCCCTTTACCTTTACCTTTACTATCCCTTTAAACAGTCATGGCTTCCCCAAAGGAATTCTGGGAGATGTAGTTAAGGGTGTTGAGAATAGCTAGGACAACTCTTATTCCCCAGAGGGAGCTAAAATTTCCAGAGCAGTCTAACAATCGTTCTTCCCAGGGAACTCTAGGAATTGTAGCTCTGGCTGGAGACTAGGAGATCTTTTAATAACTCTCAGCACCTTAATGAGCTATAGCTCCCAGAAATCCTTGGGGGGAGCCACAATTATGTATGGTGGGACAGTAGCTGCTAGGGCCCAAGCTCTGAATGCAGCAGTAAAATGCTTCCTTAGCATCATCCTGAAGGCTTAGCTTTCACAGCCTAGATACTTTTAAAGGTTAAGCCGAACGAGAGGCAATAATAGCCTTGGCCAGCAGAGTGCAAAGAAACCTCATTTAACTCTATAGAATCTGACTTTCACATGTGGTAGAGGGCTGTGCTTATCTGCATTTTTGGGAAATCGTATTGATAAAATGGAGGAAACAACCCAGTGCAGGGATTCTTTGATTGTCAGTTGATTCTCCTTAATGTGGATTGACAGGCCAGCAAACGGGTCTCCTTTTTAACACAGGGCTAAGCAAAGCAGCGCGAACACAAAGTAGAGTTTGGAAAGCTCTGTCTACCTGTAAAGGTATTGCAGTGTATTAAATATTATTAACTGCATTTGCCAGTTGCCTCAGGCAAATCTATCTGTAATTCAAATTTTAGGTATTCTTCATAGACATAGCATGGGCCACCTGAATGAAGCTCACAGGCAAGTTTGGGAACCCTTGTTCTCACCAACCATGTTCGTGGCAGCAGTGACGAAGCTCACACCATGGCCTGCCCCTGCTTGAACACTGATAGCACACTGTAATATAGATATGCATTCCTTGACAGATACCTTTTGTGCAGAGTGCCAGAAACTACCTTTATCCCATTTAATAACAATACAGTGGTACCTCGGGTTAAGAATGTAATTCGTTCTGGAGGTCTGTTCTTAACCTGAAACTGTTCTTAACCTGAGGTACCACTTTAGCTAATGGGGCCTCCCACTGCCGCAGCACAATTTCTGTTCTCATCCTGAAGTAAAGTTCTTAACCCGAGGTACTATTTCTGGGTTAGTGGAATCTGTAACCTGAAGCGTCTGTAACCCGAGGTACCACTGTAATAAAATAATAATAACGCTGCAGGTGTTTGTGGAGTCCTAACAACAGTAGCCAGAAAGTCGTTCTTGAAAAGTCCACACATTAGTCACTGGGGATGTTGGTAGGATAAGGCTGTCAATGCCACCATCAGAGGCAGCATTGCCCCTGAATACCAGTTCCTGGGAATCACAAGTGGGGAGAGTGTTGCTGCCAGGGCTCAGGTCCTGCTTAGGGCATCTGGTTGGCCACTGTGAGAAGAAGATGCTGGACTGGATGGGCTCCTCTTGGCCTGATTCAGCAGGATTCTTCCAGCTGGTGTGCGTGTGTATTAAGCAAACATATAAAAAGAGAGTCTTCCATAAGGTTTCCATGTAGCTTTATTTAGACATTGACAATACCTGGTTAACATTGGTTGGGTTTGGTTATTTTATTTTGATTTTTCTGTGTGTGTCCTCAGCATTGCTAAATTGCGTGCAGGTCTTTTTCCTATGACTTCAGACGCAGACAGGAAGCTAGCAGTATATTTTATTCTTTCTCTTCACTGCCAGAAACATCCAAGGAGGGGAGATTTTCGAATGTGCATACACACGAACATTTGTCTGAAACCAACACCATCCTGGCATCTCAGTAAAAAGCAAAACAACTGTCTGAAATAAATGACGGTACGTTAAGATTTGCAGTACCTGTTTTGCAATAGATCACTAGCTGTTAAATGGTTTACCTTAGATGCTTGTATTAGACCCCAATAATTAAAATTTAAGTATTGTTGGAGATGTCTGAACAGAGGTTGGATGGCTAGCTGTTGGAGATTCTTTACCTGTGACTCCTGCATTGCAGGGGGTTGGACTAGATGACCCCTGGGATCCCTTTCCAACCCTACAACTGTATGATTCTGTGAAAGCCTTGGCCAACCTGGTGAGCTCCAGATGTTGCTACAACCGATAGCCTTAACAAAACACCTGGAGGTTGTAATCTTGGCAAAGCCTGTATTAAACAGTAGTGCAAATTTTACTTTTCTTCTATACGTGTTCCTCGCTCCCCAGAGCAAGACTTCTGCAATAAAAATGAGGGTGGAGGGAAGAGTCCACCCTGGGAGGCATTTTATGCTCTTCCTTTTAACACTGAAGAGGGAAGTAGAAAAACGGGGGGGGGGGGGGGACTCCGCTACGTTTGCAGAGAAGGGGAACCAGGCCTCTTGCCCCATGGAATGACAACTCGGATAAAAGAGGCAAGTATCAATGCTATCTCCATGGGAGCTAGCAAAATAATATAAAAAATTAAAACACAGACCAGCTGCTATAAAAATAGTAAGGAGAGAGGGGAGAAGAAATTGGGTTTTTTATATCTCATGGAAGTTGTTTTTTATATCTCATGGAAGATGTTGTCAGCACCTGAGGGAGGGAGGGGAGAACAAGGACCTACATCAGCCTTCCCCAACCTGGGGGCTTCCAGATGTTTGGAGTGCAATTCCCATTAGCTCATGCTAGCTGTGGCTGATGGGAGCTATAGCTCAAAACATCTGGAAGGCACTAGGCAAGGGGGAGGCTGAAGAGTATAGAGGATAGCTGGCTTGTTCCTTTTTATCAAGGATGGAGAACCTGTGACGTTCCAGATGTTCATTGACTACAACTCGCATCATCCCTGATTACTGGTCATTCTGGCGGGGAGGGGAAGTGATGGGAGCTCAGTAAAGTTGTGGGGGGGGGAGCACAGGTTCCCCACTCCTGCTTTTTAGTGTTTTAATGCCCACTGCCCATGCTTTGTGATCAAAAAGGGATGCTTTGAATTGACATGTTTTGAACTCCAGTCTTTTGAGCGAAAAGGAACATTCGAATGCATGCCTGCCCTGCCTTCCCTACATAGTCAAAAACAGCAGTACTGTGGTTTTGCCAACTGAAAATAATTTTGCAGATTGTCTCCTTAGCTTTCGGGCACGAGATTCCAATAATACATTCTCATATATATATCTCCCCACTTAAGCCATACTTGCCACTCTTGAAACACAACCCCACCCGGAGGCAGATGTAACGTCGGATTCAAGCAGGAAGAGATTCAGATGTGGGAACATCCTACTATCAGGCCACCACATGGCGGCAGCAGCGGGATTTTTAATTGAAGGTTTTAAAAGGAAAGTAAAATTCCGCGTGTAGTGATCAAGAGGTAAAATGACCGAAGACAGAAACGACCAACAACGTCAGCATGAAACAGAGAAATTAAGAAGTCCTTTCCTATTAGCTCCTCTGAAATCATCCAGACTGATGAGTCAACAGTTAATAAATCAGTGTGTGCAAGAAAAAGCTAGTGTCACAATGTGTGGCCAAAGGCCAAACACAGTTCCTATCCTTGATTGTACAACGGTAAAACACCCGGTTCCTGGACAGCCCTCACAGAGATACCATAGCAGCAGGCGGTTTGGACAGGATCAATGAGTCCCACTCATTCACTCCCCCACCCCACCCCACCAGCTTGGATGCCAGCCAGCTCCTCCCGACACTCGCAACAACTCAGTGCAAGAGTTCTAGAGTTCCGTTTCCTGGTCGGTCACAGCAGCTGCATTCAACTTCCTATGCCGTACAAACCACAAACTCTCGTTTGTAGCCACAGTCCTCACCTTGGACCACCACCACCTCCGTAATTTCGAAGGAAAATAGCAACCTCCTCTCCCACCTCCTCAAGACGGTCCTTGGGCAGGGTGTCCTTGGCTAGTCTGTTTTGGCTCGGGTTTTCTTGGGTAACAGAACATGGGGACAAGGTTGCCTGAGGGGCTCCCCATACCCGCACCCCCTGGCTGTTTTGGCCTGAGGTGTTGGGTTTCCTTCCTCCTCTCCCCACCTCCTCTTCTGTGGAGACTCTCAGGCTTGCTCCTTGTCAGCCCTCCATAGCCGTTCCTTGACTTCCAGTGGCAAAGTGTTAAGGAGGTCCTCCTCCACCACCAGCCCGCTGCGCTTCAGCAAGGGGCAATCGCCCAGCTCCACCGGCAGGCACTCCAGGCGGTTCCCCCGCAGTTCAATCTGAGACAGCTTCGTCAGCTCACCCACTCGGGAAGGCAGCGACTGCAGGACGTTGTTGCCCAGGTTCAAAGTCCGAAGCTTCCTGCACTGGAAGAGCTCTGCTGGGAGGTTCTCAATCTGGGAGAGGAAAAAGGAGAAAAGTTATTATTATTATTGTTATCAATTTATATAAAGCATTCCGCCCTGAGATCTTATGATGAAGGGCGTTATATAAAATCTAATAAACAAACAAACAAAATAAATGCCTAAGTGGCTTCTAAATCAGTTTACAACTACAGTCATACCTCAGGTTAAATATGCTTCACGTTGAGAGCTTTCAGGTTGTGTTCCGCAGCAACCCAGAAGTAACGGAGTGCATTACTTCCGGGTTTCGCCGCTCGCGCATGTGCAGACAGTCAAAATGATGTCACATGCATGTGTGGAAGCGGCGAATCGCGGGTTGCGTTCACTTCAGGATGCGAATAGGGATCCAGAATGGATCCCGTTCGTATCCAGAGGTACCACTGTACTGTAATTGGGAGAAGGGCTGAGCAATTGACATTTGGAATGTAAAGACTGTGTTTGCAAGACAACCCTGAGAGAAGGGTGGAACGGCATGTATACTACAGCTATTGCTATAGCTGTTGAGGAAGCAGGAGGGAAAGAAGGAAAAGGAAATTGCTATGAATCATGATTAAACCAGTATAAGCCAGCAGAAGAAATATGGACCTAACAACCCCTTTGCCATATATGGAAGATCGCCATATATGGACATAACTGCCCATTGGCTTAGTCTCTGCTTGAATAAGTGTGTAAATACTGCTGTTTGAAATATTTGGGCAAAAGATTCCTGCACTGCAGGGGGTTAGACTAGATGACCCCTTGGGATCCCTTCCAACTCTACAACTGGTTCTATGGGTCGCAACACATAGCAATGCTCTTAATAAAGATGTCCTGTTTGGGGGCCTGGATTATTTTGGCCATCCAAACTGAACCCATGGGATGTTTTTTGCGGTGGGGTTTCCAATGCTTTCCCTGGACTAGCTCACAGGGTTGTTGGGAAGATAAAATGGGAAGAACTATGCTTGCCACCTTGAGATCCCGAGAGAAGGAAATGTGAGATATAAATGTGATGAAAAAGTAACTATCAGGAAGGCGCAAGACACTTTAGAGCCCATAATCTAGTGGCAGACATTTGGTTGGTACAGATGTCTCCTAACACTCTGTTGCTATGCTCCCCGTATGTGTGTTGTTTCAGTTTATCCTGGTGTGCTGTAGGGCTTTGAGTAGGTACACCGCAGTGGCAGAATTGCCATGCTTCTGCAGAAGCATTTCCCAAACCAGGGGTTGCAAAGCCTGCACAAGCAGTCATGGGATTTATAAGAAAACCCCGAATAATGGGTGTTTTTAATCCTTAGCTTGTATAATGAATAAACTCGGTACAGCTTTTAGTTTTGTTGGGCATATTGTGATGCTGCATTGTGACTTGCAACTGGACTTCAGAAAGGCTTGAGCCTTATGCTCCAACAATCAGTTACCACTTTCTGGAGGCAGACCTGGCAGTTCGTCAGAAGGTGACCATGCAAGCAGTTGTTGTGAGTGACTAGGACAGCTTCTCTCTGATGGGCAGGCGCTGAATACATAATACCTTTGCCCTATGCATCAGTAATGATCTGAGGTTCCATCTCCTGCCAGTCAGTCCCCACAGTGACCTCCCCGTTGGCAAAAAGCCAGCTTAGCCATTAGACAGACACTGGCAAAAGTTGACTTTATTGTGATTAAAACTACTATCAATGGCCATAATTCGTTCTATCCAAAAACCGGCATGTTTTTAGGGTAAGCATTTACAGCTTACGAAGCAATATCCTGCAATCGGATATTTGGCATTCTTACATTCCCATAAACAAAACATACCCGGGTAGCAAGAATGCTGTTGCATGATATACCCATTTTTAGTTTATTGCTGATTTTAATTTATTGAAGGTGTTAACAAATTTTGGTGGGTTGGTGTTTTTTTTAACCAACAATTTTATTGTTTTATCTTTTTTTGTAAACTGCTTTGAGGTTTCTTTACAATCAAGCAATGTATAGGTTTTATTGTTTAAAAAAAATTAAGTGTGAATGACTTTGCCACAACTGCAGAGATTTCACCAGATCCCACATTAAGCAGGGCGTTAAGTGAATTTTTGCTCAGATGCTTCGAGTAACCATTATAAAACAGCAATGGAGCAGTTATAATGCATGAAAACGATGACTGCTGAAAACGAAGGTCTGAAATTCACTTGAGATCTGGTTAGCCATGGGGGAGAGGAGGGGGCAGCTGTACTGATCCAGAAAAACTCTGATGTTCAGCCAAGCAAATCTTCCTCTGCAGGCAAATATGCTCTTGGTTCAAACAGTTCTTTAACTCTTGGACCGCAGAAATATCTTCTGGGAGATCCTGCCATGACACTGCTGTGGCTAACTAAGATCTGCCCTAGAGAAATCACTCTCTATTAATAAACAGTGTTCCTAAGAAAACAAAACCATACTAGAAAACAGGAAGCATCTTGTTCAGGGTGGAGAAGCAGGGGAACTTGTTAATTTATCCACCGTAGCCATGGCTCTCCAACTTGCATCCTTTGTTGTCATAGAGCTAATGAGATCAACACATTATTTCCAAGAAAACAAAAACCAAGAAGCCAAAACAGGTGATGGGACCCAGCCCTGCTTCTTGGCTTCTTATAAGCTAGCTACTGAGGATGAGGGATGTTTCCAGACTGTCAGTAGTTCATGGGAGGGAATCAACGGCATACATTGAAACATTGGTTTTTGTGCTATTAAGGAGAAGGAAGGAGCTCAATGGTAGACCATTTGCTTTGCATGTAGAAGGTCCTAGTTATGAAGTTATGAGGACATTTTAGGGAAAAGGCACTTGTAGTAGAGCACTTGCTTTTCAGGCAAAATCTCCTAGGTCCAGTCCCTGGCAGCATCCCCAGGTAGGCTTGGGGAAAATATCACTTTAAATGTATAGTGCAGATGAGGCCTTAGTGAGGAGACAGCTTAAAGAGAGGTGGGCAAGCGAACTGCTTCTAGACTTCCTTCTACACTAGTACAACAGACTAAGAACATAAGAAGAGCCAGGTGGATCAGGCCAATGGTCCATCTCATCCAACATCCTGTTCTCATAGTGGCCAACCATATTTCTCTTCAAGGCAACCTTCAGAGCCAAGGTTTGGGAGGCAAGGAAGGGAGAGAAATCAATGCTTGATTAAGCATGCAGCCAGCCATGTTGACCCATTTGGTGAGGAGGGGGCTCAACATAGCAGTAATACCAATGCCTTTGTTCGAACCTATTACAGTGGTGCCCCGCAAGACGAACGCCTCGCAAGACGGAAAACCCGCTAGACGAAAGGGTTTTCTGTTTTGGAGGCGCTTCGCTAAACGAATTTCTCTATGGGGTTGCTTCGCAAGACGAAAAAATCTTGCGAGTTCCCGCGGTTTTTTTTCGCTCCCCCCCCTTTCCTAAGCCGCTAAGCCGCTTATCAGCTGTTCCGCTGATAAGCCGCCTCTCAGCTGATCGCTAAAAGCCGCTAGACCGCTAATAGCGCTAATCCGCTAATCCGTCAATGGGCTTGCTTCGCAAGACGAAAAAACCGCTAGACGAAAAGAATCGCGGAACGGATTAATTTCGTCTTGCGAGGCACCACTGTATATGCAGAAACAAAACAGAACAGAACAAAAAACCCACCAGCAAGCTGGCTTTGTCTTCAGAGAGTGGATGCTTAAAAAATTAGAAAAAAAGAGCAGCTTGGGGAGGAAGAGAAAGAAAAAAGGTTGCAGATGGTAACAGTCCTGCCTGCATGATGGAAGTCTTAATTTAGTGATTCAGGAAGCTCTTTGCAGACTAAATAAGTGAGTTTATGCCAAGTGCAGAAAGCTCTCAGGTTGCACCAAAAGTATACTGGAATGAAAGGAGTAATTGATGCTCTCCAACTCTGAAAATAGAACGAAAGGAAAAAGCCCAGCAGTTATTGGGATCCGTCTCGGAACGCCTAGATCCCTTGCAAGGCAAAGATGCAAAAGAAAAAATGCGGCAGACCTTTACACATTACTGAAACTGGAAACTGTTTGCCACCAAATGGTATGTGCAGCATTAAGGGAAGCCAAATTGCTAAGTGTTACCAAGTGGTGGAAAGGTTGGGTTGGTTCTCTGTCCCTTAACAGATGCAGTGAGAGATCCTTGGAGCAGGGAATCTGTCTTCTTGTGCTGTAGCTCAGTGGCAGAACACCTGTTTTGCACGTAGAATGGTCCCAGGTTCAATCCCCAAAGGCATGTCTAGGTAAGGCTGGGAAGGTTCCCTGCCTGAAACCCTGAAGAGCTGCTACCGATCACTATTGCCAATACTGAGCTAGATGGACCAAGGATACGACTCAGGCAACTTCTGGCATTCCTATTTAATTCAGCCCTTTATATTCAGAACTACGAGCACTAGAATCTTACTTATTTTTTTAGGGAAAGGGTCATGCTTAATATTTAAGGGTAGGGTTGTAACTCAGTAGTAGAGCATCTGCTTTGCATGCAGAAGTCTCAGGTTCAATCCCCCAAAGCATATCTAGGTAGGGCTGGTGAAAACAACACCACCCTTTTCTGAAAAGCTTAGAGAGCTTCTACATGACAGTATAGACAATACGGTAGTAGTAGTAGTAGTAGTAGTAGTAGTAGTAGTAGTAGTAGTAGTAGTAATACCTTGCCCATCTGGCTGGGTTTCCCCAGCCACTCTGGGCTGCTTACAATACATCTAAAAACATAGTAAAACATCAAACATATAAAACTTCCTGATACAGGGCTTCCTAAAAGTTGTGTAATCTCCTTGACATCTGATGGGAGGGCGCCACTGCTGATAAGGCCCTCAGTGTCCAGTTTGAGCAGTGAGAGTGGGGGCAGTCCTTCAGGTATGCTGGGCCAAGGCCAAAGCACCAACACTTTGAATTGCGCTCAGAAACATACTGGAAGCCACATTCTGGAATTGGTATAGTTTGTGGGTCACCTTCAAAGGTAGCCCCACGTAGAGTGCATTGCAGTAGTCCAAGCGGGAGATAACCAGGGCATGCACCACTCTGGCGAGACAGTTCGCGGGCAGGTAGGGCCTCAGTGGGTGTACCAGATGGAGCTGTGCCTCTATGGACAGCTGTGACAAAATGACTCCCGCACCTGGTCCTTCAGGGGCACAGTTACTCCATTCAGGACCAAGGAGTCCCCCACAGCCGGCCGGCCCATGTCCCCCCAAAACGGTACATCTGCCTTGTCATGATTCAACCCCAATCTGTTAAATGCCATCCATCCTCCAATCGTTAGCTGAACCAGTGGTCTGAGTCAATATAAGGTAACATCCTGTGTGCCTTTTGGGAAAAAGAAGCACAGTAGCCTAGCAGCAGAGTTGCTCTGATAAATCATACACTATTTAGGGTAAGCCGGGGCCCAGTAGGTTCATCAAAGCACAGCATTTGGCTTCTGCAGTGATAGGCAAATACTGTGAAAACAATGGCTGAGTGCTGGGCAAATACTGATAATAAAGGCTCAGTGCTAGGCAAATACTCCAAGAATGAATGGTCATGTTGCACCCCCCTGTAAGTAGCATTTCTCCGCTTTGTATTTTAAGCTCCACAAGCAAGTCCACACCCAAAGGGTACACAGTGCCTGTGTGCGGAACAGTCAATCAAAGGAACAAAAAACAGGTCTTTGCTACTGCAACAATTACGGAAGAAATCAAACCGTCAAGAGCCGATTGAGTCAGGAAAGTTTCATGTTGACGTGGTTGGGGTGATGGTGCAGAAGATGACAGAGGAGACAGAATCAAAAAATGTGCCCTGTCCATTGATGTTGATGTAGAAATTTGATTAGACATTAGAGACAGATTTTGCTTTTGTTTCAATGTTAATTGCATTTAACTTTTAGACAGAATGCGTCAAATGAATAATTCCTGTGTGCCTGCATTTTGCAACCCTCATGCTTTCCTTTCCAAGATATAAACATGTAATCTTTTCTGATCCTAAAAGTGGCACAAATGGCCAGCCAGGATGTTTTCTTAATGTTAACACTAGGGTGTAAAATCAGCTTCTCCTTGAAGCTCCTGGAGGTCTGGAGAGTGGCACCACAAGAATGGGCCTTTTCTGTAGTTGCTCTCCTCCCCAGGGAGGTTTGCTGGCGCCTTCATTTAGGCACCAGACAAATGGGTTCTTTAACCTCTTTGGCTGATTGTCATTAGATGCCCATTCAAATGTGCTGTGGAAGGGGGAGCTTATTGGTTTGTTTCTGTTCTTATTTTTATTATGTGTTTTGTGTTTTTTATACTGTAATTTTATGTTGTGAACCGCCCTGAGATCTACAGGTATAGGGTGGTATTGTGATAGGAATTTTGAGGTCTTAGATATATGTTAAATGTTCTTAAGTGTACCAACCAAGCACATACATAGATCAGCACAGGAAGACAAACCTGGAACCATTTTGATTCCCAAACTGTCCCAAACTGACCAAATGTTTTCTCTGCAAGGTCAAAGGAAAATGGAAAAGCCTCCCCATTGTCTTTTCCTTCACAAATCCTGTCTTAAGGGTATGTCTGTGTTTGAATAGGGTGTGAGCCTGTGACATGGCCCAGGAACTAAGTATTTATCTTTACAAAAGACTGGCCAGGCTACCCAGGCAATCCAATCAAGCCAGACAGGAGATAAACAACGACAGGAGAAAAACATTCATATTTCTGTTTAGACCGCCTTTTCTTTGACGTAGGTATGATGTATCTGAGGGGTGGTCTTAGGTTAGGTGAGGGGAGCACCCTGTTGCAACAGATCAATAAAGATCAAGCTTACTAGCTGCTTTGCTTCTCAATATTCTCTGGTTGGCCTCTGTTATTCTCTCCTACCAATAGGGAACCTATGTAAGGACTCTATATGGGCTCTTGGATACCCCATAAGGGAAAAGGGCAATTTTTGTTTATAACAGTATACAAATTTAATAAAGCAAGGAAGTAAACAAACAAGTAAAATTTTAAAAGTATGATAGTTGAGGCCAAATGGCTTGGGAAACTTGGGAAGTTGATATCAGTATGGAGCAATGCATGTTTCTGTCCCATAATAACCTGTAACCTTTCTTGATGTATGTAGAATTAGATGTTTTGAAGTTTTTTGACCCTTGGTGTGGTGTGTTTGAAATCCCTATATAAGTTCAAGGCAGTCCTCCCTAATTGGCAGCTTGTTCAGAACAACCATCAGAAGAATGCGCCCTAGCCCAATCCATGCATGCAGTGCTCCTTTGGTCTAGTCAGTCTTAACTAGAATCTAACATGGCAGCAATGACTCTGCCATAACCCACCTGTTGTAGCCTAGCTTAGAGAAGCAAACTTACACCATGTAGCTAACACAGCTCTGCCCTTAAGCCAGGAGGCTGCCGCTGCCACTGCCACTGCCACCGCCCTACATCATCTGCCACCTGAGGTAATCGCCTCACCTTGCCTAATGGTAGGGCCTGCCCTGTACAAAAGATATTGGGAGACCATTCCCAGCCCAAATATCTTCTGTGCCCCCCGCACCACATTCAATCCCCTTCTCTTACCCTGTTGGCTGTGACAGCCAGGTTCTGCAGATTTTGCAACAGCCTGATGTCTGCTGGTATCGAAGTCAAGAGGTTGTGGCTGAGATCTAAATACCGAAGCTTCCGGCAGTAGAAGAGCTGGGTGGGGATCTTCTCAATCTTGTTGCGGTTCAAGTAAAGGCGCTCCAGGTTGGTGAGGTTGCCAATCTGCATGGGGATGTAGGCAATGTGGTTGTACCACAGCTTAAGGCAAGTGAGGCGGTGCAAGTGCTGGAAGCTAATGATTTCCTCAACGGTTTTGAGGTTGTTGTCCTTGAGGTCGATCTCCTGGAGGTTCTGGAGGCTGAAGATGGAGTGGGGGATGCGCTCCAAGTCGCAGCGGATCAGCTCCAGCTCTGTTAGGTTAACCATCTTCTTGAGGCTATTGAGGACGATGAGCTTGGTGCCCTCATTGTTGATGGAGAGCTTCTGGAGGTGCACCCCGACATCGGTCACAACCTGGGGAAGCTTTGTCAGGTTGCTCTTCAGCCTCAGGACCTTGAGCCTCTTCAACTCCCTCAAGCCATCAATTACAATGTACCGGTTGTTCTCAGCACTTAAGTTCCCAGTCAGGTGGAGTTCTTCAAGAGTCTTCAAGCTGTAAATCCAAAGAGGGATCTCTTTGATGTCCGTGAACTTGATGTGCAAGGACTTCAAGTTCTCCCTCAAGAAGGCGAGGGCCGGGGCCTCTATCTTGGCCGCTGTATGGTACAGCCACAGTTCCTTGAGGCTGGTGAGCTGAGCGATGCTTGGTGGGATGGTGACATCAGGGATGAGCTCTAGCTTCAGGACCTCCAGTTCAAGGAGGTCAAAGACTGTGTCTGGGATGCCACTGAGCATGAAGAGGTGCAACTCCAGCTTCTCCTGAGAGTTTTTGGTGATCCTCTGGCGCAGCTTCTCCAAGGTCCATTCATTGTTGAGGTTCAGTTGCCGGAGTTTGTTTTCACTCACTTCGGAGAGGAAGACAGCAAAGCGTTTGGAATAGAGGGGGTCATACTGGTCGATCAGGTGTAGCATGAAGGCAAAGTCATTTTTTACATCAGGGATGTCACTGTAGCTGCTCTCCTCCCGGATGGACTCAAAGGAGTACTTCTTGAGGGACCGCCTGAGCATCCACCAGAGGGTGTACATGCAGATCAAGCCATAGAAGATCACCAAGCTGATGTAGAAAGACGCCAGGATTTTGAAGAGGGTGGCAAGAGGATGAGCACAACGGTACATACGGTAGCCTGTCAAGCTCTCAATGTCCACCTTACAGTCCACATCAAAGGCGATGTTGCTGACATAATAGACGGTGTAGCAAATTATGAGGATGAACTTGATCACCTTGATGATGGTTTGCCTCATGTAGAGGCGGTAGACAATGTCTCCTTCCTCCACATGTGTCCGGAACTTCTTGACCTTCTCAAAGAGTGCCTTGGCTTGCTCGCCTTCCTTCTTGTCCAGGACGCCATTCTCTGTCCGGTCCACAATTCCTTGCTCAATCCGAGATTTTGTCCTCTGTAGCATCGGGGCTGTGGCTTCCACATCCTCACTAACTGTGGAAGACTTCTTGTCCATGGAGCCATTCATCTTCCCGAAGGTGGGCTTGGGGTCACTCTCCTCCACCACTGTCTCAGAGAGGGCCCTTGTGGTCCATGGGGAGTCAAAACACTTGAGTAGGATGGAAACAAAATGCTCCAGCTTAGAGCTGGTCCGTGGGAACTTGAACCAGAAGTTACTGCAAGCCAAGAAGATCAGTGTATGCATTAGCACCAAGTAAGGGAAATACTTGGCAAACCAATGAAGGCAGTTTTCATAGCACACAGCATCCACGTAATTGTACTGGTGCCTGTCAAGTTCATATTTGATCCCCGTCGGGCCTGGCTCCATGGCTGCCACTAAAGAGGAGTTAAAATAACTTGTGTCCAGGCTTGCAGTCGGCCAGTCCCTGGAGGAATCGTTGCAAGCGTCTTTGGTGACCCATTTGCAAGGCAAGCAAATCATTTTGTCCTGGGTGACTTGCAGCGTCCCACCAAATACCGCAATCATCAGCATCACAATGGAGATATAGTCTGTAAAAACGTCCCACCACGGCTTTAGGATGCGGTACGCCGGCTGGGTATCGGCAAAGTAGCGCAATTCTGTGACCGGAATCATGGTTCACCTGGAAAGGGGGAAGGAGGACACAAAAACACAAAGGCAGGGTGTTACCAACAAAGAACAGCACATTTCCAAACTGACTACGAGGTGGTAAGGGTTACATTACAACAAAAGGATAGGGTTGAAATCATCGTACATTTAGTTCCAACAAAGATACATGCAGTCGATGGAACTGCACAAAAGAAGGAGATGGAGAGGCAGATTTTTCAGTCCAAGGGCAGCATTCCCTTTATATCAAATTTTGGGGGGCCACATGCCAAAGGTGGGGGGGGGGTAGAGGCAAAAGTGGCTAGAGCAACTAGCACTTTAAATATGTAGTATAGAGGGGGCCTTCCCTGTAAGGTTCTAGGGCGGGTTACAACATATTATTATTATTATTATTATTATTATTATTATTATTATTCATTTTTCTTTTTCATTCATTACATACATGTTAAATTCTTAACATTTACTATATAATCCTCCCTCCCTCCCCTCCAAGGCTTTCCCCAACTTCCGCTTCTGGTTTGTTTCTATTTTCACCTACTTTGTTATCTCTTAACAGAAAGTTATTAATAACATAACATCAAGCCTAAAGACATAAAAGTAGCAGTAAATGCACCATCATATTTCACTATCTTCTAAACATTTTCTAATGCTAATAATGTGAATGTTTATTTAAATCCTGCCATCAAGTCTATTGACTTTCTTTGTTTCTGCAAATATAATATGAATGGTTCCCAATCTTTTTCGAAGTCTCTGTTGTCTTTTTCTCTTAGTCTATCTGTCATTTTTGCCAGTTCCACATAGTTCATCAACT
Organism: Podarcis erhardii; assembly: GCF_964252035.2. Lineage (NCBI taxonomy): Eukaryota > Metazoa > Chordata > Lepidosauria > Squamata > Lacertidae > Podarcis > Podarcis erhardii. Next base: position 35,004,994 of record NC_138504.1, read on the forward strand.
TCTCTTGCCATTGTTCTTTAGTTGGTATTTCTCCAGTCTTCCAATTTTGTGCAATCAACATTCTTGCTGCTGTAGTAGCATACATAAATAAAGTACTCATTTCCTTTGGTATGTCTTGACCTAAAATACCTAACAGAAAGGCTTCTGGGGTTTTTTTTACAAAAGTTATTTTCAACATTTTCTTCAATTCATTATATATCATTTCCCAGTAGGGTTTTACCTTTTTACAATCCCACCACATATGATAAAACGTACCTTCTGTTTCACATCTCCAACACTTTTTCTTTTCATTTTTATACATTTTTGCCAATTTAACTGGTGATAAATACCATCTGTACATCATTTTCATATAGTTCTCTCTCAGTAATATGCAATCTGTAAATTTCAAATTTACTTTCCACAATTTTATCCAGCCCTGAAATTGTATATTATGTCCTACATCTTGCGCCCATTTAATCATTATTGATTTTACTTCTTCATCTTTGGTCTCCCACTCGAAAAGAATATTATATGCCTTTTTAAATAATTTTGTATTTTCTTCTATCACTTCCTTTTGGAAGTTGGAAACGGAATATGAGAAGCCTTTTTTGTTATCCTCCTTAAAAATATCCTGTAATTGTCTATGAGGGTTACAACATTAAACCATAGTATCAAAAACAATTTAAAACAACTTGCAATCATAAAAACAAGGTGGATCCTAAAAACAGACACAACAGGTATCAAAGGCCAGGGTACAGAGGAAGTTGTATAAAGGAGGTCCCAGGCACACCTTTGGGGGGAGGGAGTTTCATAGCTTAGGTGCTACCGCAGAAAGTTCCCTCTGCCAAGGTGGCACCCACAGAGCCTCTGTGGGCGGAGGAACTACCAAGAAGGCCCTCTTTGCCAATTTCATCACCCAGGAGGTCTTGCAGGGAAGGAGGCAGTCTTTCAGATATTTGGGGCTGGAATTAACTTTGGCACATTCATTCTGACGGGTCTACTGCAGGTGTAATCTTGTGGGATTCAACCCAAAGAATCAGAGGTTGTGGTTTTGGGTTTTTTTATGTCCTCCTCCAAGAAGCAGGAAAACCGGTTGTTCCCAATGCAGAGAAATGTTGTGGAATACATTAACCAGCCAATTTTGTTCCAAGCATAGAGCCACTGAGATATGATAACCTGCCTCGTAACTTTATGCAAAACTTTCACCTGGTATCTGCAAAACCACATTGAAAAGCAGAAGCAGAAGACAGAGTGCAGTGCACATGTATAAATCACAAAGTTTTGTGGTGGGGGCTTTGTGTGTGTGGATGCAAATGCGTGCAAAGGAATAGGCACTAAGGATAAAGTCACTTGGGCCTCTGTGCAAGAAGCACTGTTCGTTTTCTTTCTAATTTCTGTGAGCTCAGCAAGAGGAAGGAAACGCAAAGGAGATGGGAATCAAAAGATTATTTCCTGGCTGTGGCCACTCCCACCTGGCAGTAGGCTCCTCTGCTGGGACTCAAGAGACAAAGGTTCACATGAGGGTAACCAGAAGCAGTCCACTCTGGAGTCACCAGCCTTCCTGGGGCCCACAGCCACATCTGGATAAACTGGTGTGGGCATCGCACAGAGACACTGCAACCAAGCAAATGTCAAGACTCTGTTCCTGCATTGCAGGAGGTTGGCCTAGATGACCCCTGGGGTTCCTTCCAACTCTTCAATTTTGTGATTCTATCCTATTGTCTACAATATAATGCTTTATTTAAAAATTAATATCTTTGGAGATATTTGCAACCCCCTCTTCAGTCAAAAAGGCTCCTGGACAGGTTTGCATACAATTGATTGAAACAAAACTGTCCCTCTTCACAAGATTATAGTCAGCCGGGGGGGGGGGGGCAGGGATCATCCCTAAGATAGTTGGATGGTACCTTGTACGCATCTTTACAGCAAATCCTGCAGTCAGGCTAGTGCCAAACACATTGCTCTGCTTTCCTTTGGGCCAAATCAGTGAAGCCAAGTGTCTTGTCTTTTGAGCAGCCCAGGACCTCCATACACACAGCCCAGGCTTGCACACAGGGGAGGCCACTTCAGTGCTGCTAATGCAGCAGTTCAACTTCACCTTCAAAGGTGCACTCCATTGTCCCTTGAGACAGAAGGATGCCAACAAGTACTCCTGCTACGGACACCCATTAAAATTTATGGGCATGGCAAACTTAGGCCCAATGATTTCAATGGGCCCACTCAGAGCAGGACTATGGTTGGATATAAGCATAACTTTTTGTATACCACTTATGTATTTATATATTAAAGTATTTTGGAAATGCTTTTAATGAAAATGAATAAATAACCCACTCAATTGGTTTCTCTCTCTCTCTCTCTCTCTCTCTCTCTCTCTCTGTCTCTCTCTGTCTGTCTCTCTCTCTCTTCCTAAGCAGATATGATGGTCCCATTAAATTTATTGAAGCAATAAATCCCATATCCTAATCAAACATCCCCTATATACTACTGAAAAATGGTTGGGTTGTTTGTTTGTTCTGATGTTAGCTCTATGAACTCAATAGCTCTTCCTTAGTCTTTCAGAAATTCTCACTTGACCCTTACCCACATTCTGTTTGATGTCAGCTCTGCTTAACAACCTACCCACTTGAGACACTCAACAAATATCCCTTTGTAGCACAACTTGCTCACATTCACACACAATACTTCAAGGTCTGATCCACCAACGGAACCAATTAATTGAGCTTTGAGAAGCAATGCCAGTTTTTCTAACAAAAACAAAATCAGCACAAGGTAATTTACGTCATAATTTTTTTTTTCTCATGCCCCAGAGGGGCAGAGAGGCTATGGCCCTCCAGATGTTGTTGGTTGACAACTTCCATCATCCTTGACCTTTAGCCATGCTGATGGGGGCTGATGGGAGTTGAACATCTGGAGGGCCACAGATTTCCCTATTCTGGTCCTAAAGAGTGATCTAATTTAGCATGTTTATTTGACTTGTTTTTGATAAACAAAGCTAAAAAAACCACTCTTGTTGATTTTTCTCTCCACCCCCCCCCATATATAAGTATGCGATCTGAAATGTTTTGAGAGGAAATACCGTAGTATACAGCACATATTTAAACTGTAGAAGTCGCTCCCATAGTAATGGCCACCAAACTGTATGGCTTTAAAAGAAGATTAGACAAATTCATGATGATGGAGGAGGAGGAGGAGGCTACCAACAGTGGCTAGTAGTGCTTGCCTCCATGGTCAGTAATGCTTCTCAACACTAGTTGCTGGAAACCATAGGAAGGAAGAGTGCTTGTGCTCAGGTCCTGCTTTCTGGTTTCGCATTGGGGCATCTAGCTGGCCACTGTGAGAACAGAATGTTGGACTAGATGGAGCTCTGGTCCAATCCAGCACATCTCTCCATATGGAAGTCTTCTGTAACAGCAGAACCTCCATGCCCAGGGGCAGCGTATCTATGAATACCAGATGATGGGAAACACAACTTGAGGTTTGCTGCTGGGACATCTGGTTGGCTACCGTGAGAACAGGATGTTAAGCTAGATGGGCCCCCTTTGGCCTGATCCAGGAGGTCCCTTCTCAGGTTCTTAAGTAAACAATGCTTAATGTTACATGATGAATATTGTTTTTATTGGAACACTTGTAAAAATTAGAAGATATTACTTAAATGATGCAAAAGTGTTAAGAAAAGAAGATGTAATACAGAGTTTTAGCAGACTAATAAATTTTAATTTTCCCAAGAACTGCACATTGTGTGCTGAGTCATATACTTGCCAGGAATAATCAACCTGGGGGGGGGGGATACAGTTTTGATACTGCCAAGCCAGTCTTACATCGTATCTGCAATTGGCCTCCATCCATTGTTATTGATGAGCTTATGAAACCGGGGGGGGGGGGGGGGTCCAATGCAAAAATGAAACAGTGGAAATTTTTCAAACTGGAAAACTTTCCAAACCACATCCCAGGCTCTGAATGACACGAGCTAGAACTATTAATTCTCTAATCATAAAAAGAGCCAATTTTGTGACGGTTCTCCATCAAGCTTTTGCCTTCTGGATTTTTTTATATGTTTTATAATATATTCCTTAACCACCCCTTCACCAAAAGATTCCAGGTTCATCGCACAAAAGTGTCAGCTATCGGTAGGATAAAATAACAGAGCCCAACCAGAGAATACTGAGAAGCAAAGTAAGGCTAGTAAGCCTGATCTTTATTAACTGTTGCAACAGGGTGCTCCCCCACACGCAGGAGAGAGGAGGACCACCCAGAACAAAGGTGTGCTCGCCCTTATATATATATTTTAAATTACGCGCCCTGGAGACCAAGACCACTCCCAGAAACAGCATACCTACATCACAGAAAAGGCGGTCTACAACGGAAATCTGAGTGCATTGTTTATCTCCTGTCTGGCAAGTTACCTGATTGCATTATCTGGGTTTTGGCCACTCTTTTGTTATTATAACTACTCAATTCCTGAATCTAGGCCACAGGTCACAAGCCTGTTCACATCTTGAATGTGCCCTTAAGACATGATTTGTGAGGACAGGACCTGTGAGGAAAGAGACAATGGGGAGGTTTCCCACTTTGACCTTGCAGAGAAGTATTTGAGGTCAATTTGTTCAGGACCTTTTCTATGGGGTTTCAGACATGTGGTTTATATATACAGTTATGAACATTATTTTTTTTATATATGACCTTAAAATTATTATAACAATAGCAATGAATTTTAGAATGGGTGTGACACTTTGGGGCTAGCAATAAATAGTTGTCTTACTGGCTAAGTTAGGTGTGGGGAACCTATGGTCCTACAGATGCTGCTCAGCTACAACTCTCATCATCCTTGGCTGTTAGCTATCTTGGGCGGAAGGGAGCTGTAGTTCAGCAACATCTGGAGAGCCAAAGTTTCCCCACACCTGGATTCACCCCAACCCTCCAGAGAATATTTAGGCGAGTGGGGAGAATGAAAGGTCTGTTGTGCAAGCCGAAGTCATTCCACAAGTTTAATGACTTCACTGGAAGCAAAACAAATTGCTTTAGAGCCGGATTTTAGGGACTGAGCAAAGAGAGAGTGTACATGCCTGTAATAGCCTCTCCACTCAACAGCTGAAAAACAAAAATAGTACAGTACAGACAGCTCACCTTCACGTTTAAAGCACTCAAGCACACAAACACCTGCAGAATGTTTGAATCAGCACCTATGCAAGATACGGTGTGTATGCATGGGCTTGTTTTTCTGCCAGACAGAGAGGCAGGGGCAGATGATGACCCTGACATTAAGCCATCTACAAGACAAGAGATCCTATAGGTAACCAAGAGGGAGGTTGCCAGCGCAACTTGTGCATGATGAGACACAGAAAAAAAGTTTCCCCTTTGCAGGGGTTGCTGAGATCCACTGACACAAATGTAGGGACCTTATATGACAAGGATAAATCATGCATCAGACTGCGCATCTAAGCCATGTTCTAAACATTTTTAATTTGATGTCTCCTGCCCTGGGACCTTATGCTGAAGGATGAATAAGAAATCAAAATAAACAAATGCATGCACACGAAAGCTCATACCAATAACAAACTTAGTTAGCCTCTAAGGTGCTACTGGAAGGATTTTTTTTTATTTTGTTTCAACTACGGCAGACCAACACAGCTACCTACCTGTAATAAGAAATCAAAGACGCTGGTGATTATTATTAATTGTTGTTGTTGTTGTTGTTGTTGAAATGGGCTACAAATGCTTAAAACAAACAGCTCAAGAAAGTGTGTGCCAAAAGACATTTCTTGCCTGGTGTGCAACTTGGGTCTACAAACAGTTTTAGTTCTAAAAACCGTCAATGCTGGATTTGTTTCATTTGGCAAAGATTTTCGTGTCTGACAGTTATCATGCAAGGGCCAGGATATATTGGGTGTCTTGCTTTTTGAGCAATCATACAGAAATTCATTTCACCCAGCACAGTCCATCAGCCTCAGAAGCTAGCATTGCTGAAAAAGGGGTGTGGGGATGAGCTGCATAATAACTACAGGCAGGGCCTCCAGGTATGACAACAAATTAAGGGATGGATGTGGATCCAGCAAAATTTTCCTCCTCCAGCAAAAAAGCAAGGCCCCCACCTCTCCAGCCCTCTGACATAGAGGCACTGCATGGCTTGTGTGATGTTGTTTTGCTAGATTTGAGATGACAACTGGATGGCAAAGAGTTCTCATTTCTGCTGGCTCACCCTGGCAACCGCAGTTCATTAAAGTGATGGTGGAGCAAAAGAGACAGAAAGATGGAACAAATACAAGCATCTTTCTTTTTTTTGTGGGGGATACTTTGAGTACAAAGAGCCCAGAAAAAGTGATCACAGGTCCAAGCAGCAGAGCATACAAATGCCAAATGTTGCTTGAAAACCACACCTGATATAGCCTTCTAGAAATATTAACAGAAGCTGCACCATCATCTATCTCCTGTTCCTTGGCAAAGCCCAGGAGTGGACCCCAGTGAATTCCCTCTGCAGCCAAAGGAGCTATGAGGACAGGAAATCTGCAAAACCTTTTATTAATTAGACCCATGGGGGGTGGGGGTGGAAGAAGACAAGGTCTTGCTTCCTCAGAAAACATGCACTGAAGATGCTTTAACTCAGACTAGTTATTCCAAACAAGCTTTTACAGTGCAGTCCTGATAAATGCCTACTCAAAAGTACCCTGCTGAGCTTCAAGGGATTTATTCTCAAGTATGGAAGGGATGTCTATAACCACCTTGTTATAGCCAAAAGTGGTGAGGAACACAGAAAGCTGCCTTACAGCAAGGCAGGCCATCAGTCCACTTAGCTCAGTGTTGTCTGCACTGACAGCCAGCGGCTTTTTAGGGTTTCTAGTGGGGCCTCTCCCAGTGTTACTTGGAAATACTGGGAATTAAAACATGGGACCTTTAGCATGCAAAGCAGATGGTCTAGCACTGAGCTATGGCCCTTCCCCACACAGAACATGTATGGGAAGGATTTTGGGATTCTAATCCATATTACAGCCAGAATACAAAAGCAACAATGGTGGATACAGTAGTTTCATAAAAATTATTTCATAAAATAATTTCATAAAAATTACATACCGCTTGATTATAAAAAGAAAACCTCAAGGCAGTTTGCAAGAAAAAGGTAGTATGATAAAATTATCAATAAGAAACATTAACAACAATAATTTAAAGAGTTCAGAAAATTAAAATAACAACATACTAAAAATATAGGAAAGCTTACATCAACTTTCTAAATATCTAGGTACGCTTGCTTAAACAAAAATATTTTTAATAGGTGTCAAAAAATAGCCTGATATCTGTTGTAGATATAAGGATATCAACTATGGGTATTGCTGCCTATGGCAGATGCCTTCGCTGCACATGAAGCTGTCAACACCCCTGCAGAGAGCATGGTTTAAACCATGGGTAGGCAAACTAATGCTCGGGGCCTGGATCCGGCCCAATCGCCTTCTCAATCCAGCCAGCAAACGGTCCGGGAATCAGCGTGTTTTTACATGAGTAGAATGTGTCCTTTTATTTAAAATGCATCTCTGGGTTATTTGTGGGGTCTGCCTAGTGCTTTTACATGAGTAGAATGTGTACTTTTATTTAAAATGCATCTCCGGGTTATTTGTGGGGCATAGGAATTCGTTCATATTTTTTTTCAAAATATTGTCCAGCCCCTGATATAGTCCAGTCTGGGGGACAGTGGACCAGCCCCCTGCTGAAAAAGTTTGCTGACCCCTGGTTTAAATAAAATGGGTACTGGCACTGAGAAGCCTATCCAGAGAAACTAAAATCAGGAAACATGGTGCCTTGCAATTGTTTTTAGGCTTTTGTAAAAGCCAGCATTATTTAAAGATAGGACAGCATTCAATATTTTGTACCACCATCTGAAGAGCCGGCAGCAAAGCACTTCCTGGCCTATTTGCAATCAATTTCCTCTCACACCTCCACATATTCCTTAATATAGCATCTTCAGATTCTCAAGGTCAAGAGAGTCATTAATATGTCTCTTGTTTTAATACAGCCAAGAAGTTACGTAAAAGTCTATTCCAGTCACCGTTTCTATCCAAGGAAGGCCCAGATATGCCACTAGCATATGCTGCGTAGAACATACTTTTTCTTCTTGTTTTTGATGTAATCTCATTTAGCCTCTGAAACATTTGATTCCGGACATCTGGACTTCTAAAATCTTTCATTGTGGCAGCACTCACACTTTGGAACTCCCTGCCAATTGACATCAGGCAGTTTCCTTCATTGTACTCTTTTCCTTGCCCACTAAAAAACACTTTGGTTTAGGCAAGCCTGCCCAGACCTGTAGCATGTTGACATGCATTTTAATCCATTTTTAGCTTATTAAAGGTTTTAAACAACTGTTTTTACAGACGAAACACTTTGAGGTTATTTTTACAATCAAGCAAATTTTTATGAAATACATAAATAATCCCTTGTTTAAATTTAATAGCTGGGTTACTTGTCCTCCCCACCTCCTAAAATCTTAAAACTTTGACGCCCAACAGAAATATTTACAGTGGTACCTCAGGTTACATATGCTTCAGGTTACATATGCTTCAGGTTACAGACTCCGCTAACCCAGAAATAGTGCTTCAGGTTAAGAACTTTGCTTCAGGATGAGAACAGAAATCGTGCTCCGGCGGCACGGTAGCAGCAGGAGGCCCCATTAGCTAAAGTGGTGCTTCAGGTTAAGAACAGTTTCAGGTTAAGTACGGACCTCCGGAACGAATTAAGTACTTAACCCGAGGTACCACTGTAATCAATCAAGTTTATGAGGCAAGCAAATGAAGGCTACAGCCAAGGAGGGGGGTAACCATAAAAAAAACTTGCCAAATAGTACAATACAAAAGTATATTCACAGAAAAAAGAAACTTAAACCATTGTCCTCATAATGCTATTCTAAGCTGGGACATTTCACAACCAATCTAGACAAACACAAGACCTAGCTGTCCTTTTCAGCAAAAAAAAATTTCCCCTGTATTACGGTACTTTAAATGGCCACAGGTTCTAAAATCTTCACGCATTCCCCCCCTGGAATTTCATACAGACTACAGTATTAATCAATCATCTTCGATCACCCGACTTCCACAAATACAGAAGACTTGTTCTCTAGCAATATTATTCTACCTGCCTCCCCTTCCAGAAAGTTAGCTTCTGTTGTCTGAAAACACAAAGGAAAGGGCGTCTCAGACATAGTCTCTTCCCCATGCTTGTGTTTTTAAGACAGGAAAACTGAAGGGGTGGGGATCTACAGGTCTCGACTGCTTCAATATCCAGCCTTTTTAATCATTATTATGCAATATAATATTGCTACAGGCGGGAAGCTAACAGGAACACTGCTTTTCTAGCAGGCATGCCCCCAGCGAACTTCTCAAAAGCACCACCTGAAATTCTTTTTAAAAAGGGGGGTGCGTACAAAGCTGCTTCTGTCCTGGCAGAGGAAGGAGGCCAATAAAAAACTCTCAGCCTCAAAAACTAGGGCAGTTACAAACAGAGAGGGTGGGTGTAACTTTAGAAAAGAACTCTGCAATGCTAGCTCTCTTTTGAGGAAAACTTCCCTTAGTAACAAGAGAGCTCAAAGAAAAGATGAAAAACAATGGGTGCATGTGGCAGTACCACAGCTAAGGCAAATCCCCAATCTTCTTGCAATAGTTTTGAGGGCAAATACAGGAGGAGGCATCCCAAAGGCTGACAAACAGCAGCATAGAAATGGGTTGAGATTTTTGGATTCAAATTTGGGATGGGAGGCCATTAAGCAAAGTACCATTGTTACAACAGAGAGATAATTATAAGAATATGAGGTAAAAAGGTAAAGGTAAAGGACCCCTGGACGGTTAAGTCCAGTCAAAGGCGACTATGGGGTTGCGGCGCTCATCTTGCTTCAGGCCGAGGGAACCAGCGTTTGTCCACAGACAGCTTTCCGGGTCATGTGGCCAGCATAACTAAACTGCTTCTGGCACAACGGAACACCGTGATGGAAACGCCGTTTACCTTCCCGCTGCAGCAGTGCATGTTTATCTACTTACACTGGTGTGCTTTCGAACTGCTAGGTTGGCAGGAGCTGGAACAGAGCTGTGGGATATGGGTGGTGCTGTGGTCTAAACCACTGAGCCTCTTGGGCTTGCTGATCAGAAGGTCGGCGGTTTGAATCCCCGCAACGGGGTGAGCTCCTGCTGCTCTGTCATAAGAATATAAGATCCCTGCTGGATCAGGCCAATGGCCCGTCTACTCACAGAATCATGGAAACATGGGATTGTAGAGTTGGAAGAGACTCCAGGGATCATTTAGTCCAACTCCCTGCAATGCAGGAATCTCAACTAGACCATACATGACAGACGGCCATCCAAACTCTGCTTAAACACCTCCAAGAAAGGAGAGTCCATCACCTCTCATGGGAGTCTGTTTCACTGCTGAACAGCTCTTACCGTCATAAAGTTCTTCCTGATATTTAGTTAAAATCTATTTCCTTGTCACTTGAAGCCATAAGTTTGGATCCTACCCTCCACAGCGGAAGAAAACAAACTTGCCCCATCTTCCACATGACACCCTTTAGATATTTGAAGATGGCTGTCATGTCTCCTCTCAGTCTCCTCATTTCTAGGCTAAACATACCCAACTCCCTCAACCATCTCTCATAAGGCTTAGTTTCCCGACCCTAAATCATCTCGGTTGCCCTCCTCTGCAAACAACTCATATTTCCCACCCTTCCTCCCAAAGGAGTCCAGGGTAGCAGACACAGCAATGATAACACATTAAAAAATAACCTGAAAATAGTTTTTAAACATTATCTCGAACCATTGGCCTTAGGGTTGCCATACCTTTCAGCCATCAAAATCAGGAATGTTTTAAAATTTCTCCCAAGAGTCAATACAGAGGGAGACAGGTGCACCTCACAAAGGAGGGCATTCCACAAATGGGGAGCCACCACTGAGAAGTCAATCATGGGTCAATGCCAATCTAGCAGTCCCCAGTGATGGTACCAAGAACAAGGCCCCCACCTGCCAATTGTTGGGTGCCCTTTTAGGTACTGGGTGCCAAGACATTTAGAGCTTTATATATTGACCTTTGGTAGTATATTCCACAGGCATTTTAGTTTAAGCTTGATTTTATAGTTTTGACTGATTTTTTACATTTTCTGCATCACGTTTCTTGTACACAGTTTATAGATTATTGACACTAAGTGGCAGATAAGTATTTTAAATAAAGAAATAAGTAGTATTAATACCCTGAATTGAGGTCCTTAGTTCACTTTCAGGATGGCGGCACATGGTCCCATCAGAATGCCCCACTTTTCAGTCTAGCAGGTGCATTCTGCACTAGCGGGAGGCCCCCGCCCCCCATCTTCAAGGGCAGCCCTGCAGACAGCGCATTACAGTAGTCCAATTTAACAAATTTAAACGCCTGACTCTGGCTGGGGACCCTGATATACAATGGAAGGAAAGGAGGGACCTTAATGGTAATGGTAAAGGTAAAGGTAAGGTAAAGGTAAAGGGACGCCTGACCATTAGGTCCAGTTGTGACCGGCTCTGGGGTTGTGGCACTCATCTTGCTCTATAGGCAGAGGGAGCCGGCATACAGCTTCCAGGTCATGTGGCCAGCATGACTAAGCCGCTTCTGGCAAACCAGAGCAGCGCACGGAAACGCCATTTACTTTCCCGCTGGAGCGGTACCTATTTATCTACTTGCACTTTGATGTGCTTTTGAACTGCTAGGTTGGCAGGAGCAGGGACCGAGCAACGGGAGCTCACCCTGTCATGGGGATTCGAACCGCCGACCTTCTGATCGGCAAGTCCTAGGCTCTGTGGTTTAGACCACAGCGCCACCCTCAATGGTACCATACATTTAAAGCACTATCATGTCACTTTAAAACAGCTTTCTTCCCATTCAAAGAATTCTGGGATCTGTAGTTGTTTACGGGTACTGAGAGTGATTAGGAGACCCCCTACTGCCCTCACAGAGCTACAATTCTGAGCATGGTTTAACACATAGCTGTCAACCTTCCCGTTTTTTGCGGGAAATTCCCTTATTTCAGCACTGTTTCCCGCTGCTATCCCGGATTGTTCAATATCCCGTAGACTGTCTCCGGGACAGGTGAGGCTGCTGATCCCTTATTTTCAAATCTGAAAGTTGACAGCTATGGTTTAACAATTAATCCCCTTTTTCTAGGAAGCCCTGCACACTGCAGCTCTAGCACGTGTGTGTGATTCCACTGCTTCCTGGGAAGATGTAGGAGATGTGCTGAAGCAGCAGTGGGGACGTAGCATGAAGGCAGGCTGCACAAGAGCAGGGCACATTTGGAGAGTGACGCAAGACGACAGCTAGCCAGGTAGGCAGTGCCTCCTTATGAATTATAGAAGTGCAAAGTCACCACGTCCTGCAAGCTTCCTGTCCAAGGCTAGCGTTTGCACTTTAGTAGGGGACTGAACACAGGTGTATTCAAGGACAAGACAGATAGGCAGAGGAGGGTACAAGGTGTTTATGGATGGAGCTGCAGCAGAGGGATGGAGCTGATGAAAACCATCATGTTCAGACGCTGCTCCTCTGCACCAAGCCAGGAATTGTTTGCAATTAAGGCAGTTTGACGCAACTGGTGAAGTGAACGCAGCTCAGCATCAGAGCATCTGCTTTGCATGCAGAAGGTCCCTGGTTCAAGCCCCAGCAGCATTTCCAGGAAGGCCCAAGAAAAAGCTCCCCATCTGAAATCTTGAGGAGATGCTACAAGTCAGTGTAGGTAATACTGAGATACATGAGCCAGTGGTCTTATACTGTAGAAGGCAGCTTCCCGTAGGGTGATCCAAATAACAACTGTTTATCTCCTGTACAGTTCCCATGGGTTGTGGCATTTGACAAGTGTACAAGAGTACAGAGCTGACAATCTTAAAACTCAATTCAGGGGAAAGGAGCAGTGGAAGGGGCACAAGAGATGGAGGGAGGGGTAAACAGAGGAACGTAAGGATGCAAGAAGAGCCCTGCTGGATCAGGCCAACAGTCCACCTAGTCCAGCATCCTGATCCTGATCTCACAGTGACGAGCCAGATGCCCCAATGGGAAGACCACAAGGAAGACCTGAAAGTAACAGCAACCCTACCAGCAAGAAGAAAAGTATGTGGATCAAGCAAAAAACATCTAGTACAATCAACCCACGTTATATGCAGCAAGCCATTCAGGTCATACACCACTGCACAAATCAGTTTGCACCCCAATGTGTTTTTTGAGGGGGGAGGTGGAATCCCTTCTCTCCTGATGGGCATCTCTCAAGATGACCAGCTGCATCAGAAAAACAAAACTAAAAACTTTCTCACCACCCTACTCGCATCTTCATGGGCATGTCTCCACAAATCACCGACCAGGCTTTGAGGTTTGCAAAAAGGGAGAGCACCTTTTTGGTTGGCACCCACCCTCCCAGCAGTTGTGGAATGTTCTCCCAAGTGAGGCCTGCCTGGTGCTGACCCAGACATCTTTCTGCTGCCAGGTTAAGACTTTCATCTTCCTCCAGGCATTTGACAGAATCTTAAAAGCTTGCTTGTCAATTGCCTAGGGAGATGCTTGCCTTGAATTAGATGGTTAGCTAAGAAAATAATATTTAAATGCTGAAGATTTATGCTTGCCTACCCATATCCAATTTTCTCAGAAGCTGGGCATTCTAGAATGCAGATTTGACAAGTGTTCTAAACTCCAGCAATTGTGACATTGAAGTCACCACTTTTACCCAGATAGCAGGGGGAGAAAAAGGAGTTCTAAGCCACCCTGCCCAGCATGAACTCTCCCTGTGCCAAACCATGCCACACCAGCTTTGCACACTCAAGTGCTTTTGCCTGCCGACAATGCGCCTTTGAGGTTAAAGAATATGTAAATGATTGGTTGCACTACTGCCAAGTCAATGAAATGTATAAAGAGGATTTAAAGGAAAAAGGATTTGATGATAAAAAAATCAAAATTTGAAATAGAAATATTAAACAATGAATGTAAAATAATGTCTAAAATGTAAAATACTGTTGGAATGGCATTTGAAAGATGAGGAAGTGAAATCGGTAATGATACACTGGCAAAAGACTTTGGATATAATATACCGCTTAAAGAATGGGAAAGGTTGTGGAATGGAAGAATAAAATTTACAGCCTGTAATGCTTTGAAAGATAATATGATGAAAAGGATGTATAGATGGTATATTACACCAGTGAAGTTAGCTAAAATGTATAAGACAAATAATAAATGTTGGAAATGTAAAGAAAAAGAAGGAACATTTTATCACATGTGGTGGGAATGTAAGAAAGTAAAGAACTTCTGGGAAATGATATATAATGAGATGAAAAAGATGTTGAAATATACATTCTTAAAAAAACCAGAAGCATTTTTACTTGGTATTATAGGCCAAGACATTAATAGACAAGATGTCAAACTGTTCTTACATGCAACAACAGTGGCAAGAGTATTGTTAGCTCAGAAATGGAAGCAAGAAGAAATTCTGACGAAAGAATGGCAGACGAAATTAATGGACTATGCAGAATTGGACAAAAAGAGAGGAAGGATTCGAAACCTGTGGGACCAGAAGATTGGAAAAAGTATATGATTTACAGAAGATTGGAAAAATTATATGAATTATTTGAAGAGCAACTGTAATCAACAAATTGCGCTAGTAGGACTACAAGAAGTTTTGTAAGGAGAAATATACAAAGTGTTACAAAGTAGAAAAAGATAGAGATATTGGTTATGAGTTTGAAATGTAATAGGGAAAATAAGAAATGCATACTAAGAGATTAAATTGGAAAATTTTCAGACATGACTTATGGAAGTCAAAAAAATTGAATAATACCATATTTTTCGCCCTATAGGATGCACTTTTCCCCCTCCAAAAATTAAGGGGAAATGTGTGTGCATCCTATGGGGCGAATGCAGGCTTTCGCTGAAGCCAGGAGAGCCCCACCACCAGCCCCACAAGCTCGGGGGACAGCGGGGAGGCACAGCGTGCCTTTCCTGCTGTCCTCCGACTTGGTTAGAAGGCTGGCGGGGGGAGAAGTCTGCTCCTCCCCGTCGCCAGCCCCGCAAGCTCGGGGGACAGCGGGAGAGGCGCAGCGCACCTTTCCCGCTGTCCCCTGACTTGGTTAGAAGGCTGGCGGGGGTAGAAGCCTGCTCCTCCCCGTCGCCAGCCCCGCAAACCCGGGGGACAGCGGGAGGCGCAGCACGCCTTTCCTGCTGTCCCCTGACTTGGTTAGAAGGCTGGCGGAGGGCTTCCCCCTCCTCCAGCCCCGCAAGCTCCCAGAGCGATGCCAAAGCTGCACGCAGCTTCGGCATGGCTCTGGGTCCCGTTCCGGGGGCTGGGGGAGGGGAAGCTCCGCTTTCCCCGCCCCCAGCCCCGCAAGCTCCCTCAGCTCAGCCCTCTGGAGCTGATTTTGTGGGACAGGAGAGGAAGAGAAAGTCCCGTTCTGGAGGCTGGCGTCGGGGGAAGCTCGGGCTTCCCCCGCCCCAGCCCTGCGCCTGCGGGGGGGAATAATTTTTTCCCCTTTATTCCCCCCCCCAAAAAATCTAGGTGGGTCCTATGGGCCGGTGCGTCCTATAGAGCGAAAAATACGGTATGTAAAAGTATGTTTAATTACTATTGAAAATGATATGTTAAAAAACTAATAAATATTGAACCCTGAATTTGAACCCTGAAAATGCCTGGATGGGATAGAATGTAAAAACTGTACATAAGGTAACATTTACTTTTAGTATTCCAACCACTCTTGTTTCTGGCCCACACACCATTATTGGCACGCTGGTCCTGCATGGTTTCCCCCAAAGGAAGGCAGCCCTTGGGCTAAAGAGGGTTCCCCCCTCTCCTAGAACATTTCCCATGATCCTCTTCCACAGACCAGGGTTTCAAGGAGGGCATGCTGATATGGGGAGTGAAGGTAGCAACCCCAAATGCAGATCCACAACACTGGATCCTTATCTCAACATGCATTCAAGAACTGAGCAAGGAACTGGGTGGGGCAGATAAGAGGAAGAGGCATCAAATGACTTCATTTTTCTAACAAAATCTGTCTTCCATTAGATGTTAATCATACACAGTAATTAACAAAGAAAGGGAGGGCAAAGCTTCTTCGCCACAGGGAATGTTTGGCTGTTTAAAACTCCAATGTAGTTTAACAGCAGCAACACACACACAAGAGAGAGAGAGAGAGAGAGAGAGAGAGCGCGCGCGCGCGCGCCTGTGTGGCTCCCCGGCAGAAATCTCCCCTTGCAAGGACCAAATACAGTTTCACATGAACTCCAAAGTTATGATTAGCTCAGTCACTTCTATTTTTATGATTGTAAATTGTTTTTAATTGTTTTTAATATTGTGTTTTAATGTTCTAGAGGTGAAGGGTGGGTACTAAATAAGTAAATGAGTAATCTATTTGCCTGCTTTTCAAGCATTAACACCACACAAAGCCAGAATCCTGCTGTCAAAACGAAACACTGTACAGCATTTTATTACAGTACTAGGATATCCATTAGGGGCTGTTGGTGGAAGAAAGCTGTAATTGGTTAATTAAAGTCAACATTTTAATTGAATAATGACTCCATTACTTCTAAAATGCAAGGCTGGGACATCCCATGGGGAGACTCTGGTTGTGGCTGGGGGAGAAACAGAAAGACAGGGTTGTTTTTGGAGAGTGGGTTAGGTTAGGAAAGGGGGAAGACTGAAATCAAGAAACAGAGCCGCAGCAGAGCCCTAGAAAGACCATCTCTGCACCTTGCCTCCCCTGGGAGCGACACATATAGGCCACCGAAGAACCAGACCACAACTCCCACGAGCTCAACAGTGATGAACGTTTTGTCAGCCCAATGGCCTCATTCCCTTCTGGTCAACCTTCCAGAGGCCACAGCCCATGGTCGGCAGGGCCAGAGGCGAAAGTGAGTGGGGTGACAAATGTGAATTTTTATCTTTGTACAGTACAGAACTTTCTACAAACACTCACACAACCCTCTACTGCCTCCATCCAGGCCTCTAAGAGGCATGATCAGAGTTCAGGGACACATCCCAGCCAGGCAAAAATACTCAAGAGAGGATGCAAAGTGGGTGTGGTCTGAGAAGAGGCAGTGTGGGGTAGGGAGAGTCCTGAGGGCTGCATTAGCCCCATGGGCCTGAGATTTTCTGGACCTGGAAAACCCCAACAGGCAGCAGCACCAAACTTCACACCCAGGAGGCTTGAAAGCAGGCAGGCCCCAACTTCCTGGAGGAGAAAACTTGAAACGCTACACAAACAAATGGACAGGAATGCTGGGGGCCTCAAGGCATGGGAAATACAAAGGAACGGAAACTGCATCAATCCCCTTTTCCATGCCTGGGCTTGGAAGCTGTTACACAATGAATGGCGCTCAGTTCTCCTGATCCAATTCAAGTCATGCCTAAGCAGTAATGAGATGCAAGAACATTGTTTCCCCTTCTTCTGGCTTCACCCTTTCGCCTGGAGGCTTTTTCCATTTGGCTGCAGACCAGGCATTCCCCCCACCACCACTGTTGCTTTTTGCATTTCAAAATAATATTAATACTAATATTGCATTACCAAGTACATCGTCACCAATGGAGCCCTTGGAAGAATGGGATGCAGGCTGCCGCTCTGTGCCCGGGTATACTGCTATCTGCACTTCAGCCCTTTGTAATGAAGATAGAGGCTGCCTCTGAGGGTCGAGTTCTGGGCGGGTGCTGAAGGGAGGCTTTTCCCAAGCGCCATGGAAGCTAATTCCTGAAAAAGAAGCACACAGTTTACTAAGGTGGGCTGAGTGTGGCCTAGTTTTATAGTCCAACCCAAAATATTTGACTAAGGAACCCAAAGGCCGCTATCCCTACACAGCCACTCCCCACTTTCAACACACAAGGCGCATCCAGAAACCATCCCGGTACAGTGGTACCTCGAGTTAAGTACAGTGGTGCCTCGCAAGACGAAATTAATTCGTTCCGCAAGTCTTTTCGTCTTGCGAGTTTTTCGTCTTGCGAAGCACGGTTTCCCATAGGAATGCATTAAAAATCAATTAATGCGTTCCTATGGAAACCGCCTTCAGACCAGGTCCGGGGACAGTCTTCTGAAGGCCGGTGGGGGGCGAAAGTCTTTGCTCCCCCCCCCCCCGCTGCCTGCCTTCAAAAGCCGTCCGGGAAAGCGGAGAAAGCGTTTCTCCGCTCTCCCGGAAAGCAGGCAGGGGGGAGCAAAGACTTTTGCCCCCCGCCCGCCTTCAGAAGAGGTCCAGGACCTCTTCTGAAGGCGGGCGGGGGGCAAAAGTCTTTGCTCCCCTCTGCCTGCCTTCAAAAGCCATCCGGGATAGCGGGAAGCGCTTCCCTGCTATCCCGGACTGCTTTTAAAATGCTGGCGGTGGGGAGCAAAGCCTTTCGGCCCCCGCCGGCCTTCCTGGACCTCTTCTGAAGGCCGGAGGGGGGGAAAAGGCTTTGCTCCCCACCGCTAGCATTTAAAAGAGGTCCCCGGAGATTTCCCTATGGGCTTTCTTCTTGCGAAGCAAGCCCATAGGGAAATTCGTTTTGCGAAGCGCCTCCAAAACGGAAAACCCTTTCGTCTAGCGGGTTTTCCGTCTTGCGAGGCGTTCGTCTTGCGGGGCACCACTGTACTTAATTTGTTCCGGAGGTCCATTGTTAACCTGAAATTGTTCTTAACCTGAGGTACCACATTAGTTAATGGGGCCTCCTGCTGCCACCACACCACCACTGCACGATTTCTGTTCTCATCCTGAAGCAAAGTTCTTAACCTGAGGTAATATTTCTGGGTTAGCGGAGTCTGCAACCTGAAGCGTATATAACCTGAAGCGTGTGTAACCCGAGGTACCACTGTATTAGTAATAACCGTTTTTAGGATACAAAACATCTCAGTGACATTCATACTCCCAATGAGCCCCTTAAGAATAGGAAAAGAAAACAGCTAAATCAAATCAATGGCTGGTTTCAAGGATGGGGGACCTGTCTTAGCCTCAGGGTCACATTCCTGCATGCATGCTGGCGGTGGGAGGGGACCAGGGGCAGAAACAGGCATTGCAACAGCAGCAACTACAGTATTCAGATATGCAGCATTCTAGCCATGCACTATGCACTTATCTCTTTTTGTCCATATTCAGGCAAGCAAAAGGTGCTACCACAGTTCATGGGCACATTCCAGCCCGGCAAAAGCACATGAGGAGGATGCATAGCAGGACCAGTGAGGTGTGTGGTCTAGGGAGAGTCCCAAGAGCTAGACAGAGATCCCTGGAGGCCCACATTTGGCCCCTAGGCCTGCAAGGCCAATAAAGTACACATACATTGGAATGCATGGAATGCAAAAAGTGCAGAGAGCAATCACCTCTCTATAGTCTCACAATACAACTAGAACTTACATGCACCCAATGAATACAGTTACAGATAGGTAGCCGTGTTGGTCTGCCATGGTCAAAACAAAATAAAAAAATTCCTTCCAGTAGCACCTTAAAGACCAACTGAGTTAGTTCTAGGTATGAGCTTTCGTGTGCATGCACACTTCTTCAGATACCAAAGAATCTGAAGAAGTGTGCATGCACACGAAAGCTCATACCTAGAACTAACTCAGTTGGTCTTTAAGGTGCTACTGGAAGGAATTTTTTTATTTTGTTTTGACCAATGAATACAAATATTGCTGGGGGGAAACTTGTATCAAGAGGTGCACATATAGTTGGAAATGCCTAAGATGAAGCCTGACAGGGCATCTGAAAACAAAGGAAGCTTTTCCTATTTGTGGCTTAGGGCCCTTGTATTTACGGGACCGCCTCTCCTGATATGTCCTTAAGGTCCATGAATAACCATAGTTTAGAGGTCCCTGGCCCCAAGGATGTCAAACTATCCTCCACAGGGCCAGGGCCTTTTCAGTGATGGCTCCGACCTAGTGGAATGCTCTGTCCCATGAGACTAGGACCCTTCAGGATTTAACCTCCTTCTGTCGGGCCTCTAAGACAGAGCTATTCTGCCTGGCCTTTACTTTGAATTCAGCCTGATCTTTTATTTCCCTTCTCTTCCCTCCCCCTCCCCTTTTATGAAGTATACCCGCTCTGAGACCCCACAGCTAATTCTCCCCTGGCCTCCTCGCTGGCCCAAGTAGGACTAATTCAGCCAGCTAGCCCTGGGGATTATCTAATGCTTATTAGATGGATTTCCCCTAAACTAATTTCTGAACTTTTAATTTTATTGTTACAGTGGTACCTCGGGTTACATACGCTTCAGGTTACAGACTCCGCTAACCCAGAAATAGTACCTCGGGTTAAGAACTTTGCTTCAGGATGAGAATAGAAATTGTGCAGCAGTGGGAGGCCCCATTAGCTAAAGTGGTGCTTCAGGTTAAGAACAGTTTCAGGTTAAGAACGGACCTCCGGAACGAATTAAGTACATAACCAGAGGTACCACTGTATTCGTGTTTTTATACTGTATTTTATGCTGCTTTTACAATTAAGTGTTTTAAATTTGTTGATAGGCACCCTGAGCCCGGTTTTTGAACCAGGAAGGGCGGGGTAGAAATAAAAATTCATTATTTATTTATTTACTCATATGTAATTTTTTATTGAAGGTGTTCACTGATGGAAAAGCAAACAATTACAAATGTACTTTAACTGAGTAACACCTCAGGATTTCCTAGTCAAGCCTTCTTCACCAGGGTGAGCCCTAAATCTTAAAGAAAACATGGTCTTCACCACAAAGAGAACTCCTCTGGTAATTTCACAACTGGGTGGTTCCCAGGATGGGGTGGAAAGGGCCCCAGGCATCAACGCTTACACAGGTTTCATATTTAGTTACAGTTCTGAACTGGTTTGTAGCTACCGCTAAGGCCAAAGGATATGCTTGGCAGCTCCAGGTGTGGCCATGACATTGTCATACCTCCTACAAGCCAATGGGGCAAACTGGTGCATTGCAAGCTGTTGGGTGTCCAGATTTTTGAGACACTGCAATTCCCTTCCTCAACGCTTTGGGATGGACCAGGTTTCAAACCAAACACACTCTTGGTCCAGAAAATGCTCTCAGCAATAACTGGCATGACTTGGGCATCACTCTTTCAATTTTGGCTACTCTTAAAACACCAAACCACCACCACCAGGTGTTTACAAGGCCTCTGTTTCAACTTCCACAACAGACATAACAACATAATAGAAGGCTTCACCACTAGTAAAGTTCCAGCAATGGCCAAACAGATGCTTTCGGGAATTCCAGAAGCAAGGCATGAGGACAGTAACTGTTTCACAGGAACAGAGAAACCTACATTATACCAAGTCAAGGGATTATCTAGCTCAGCACTGCCTACCCTGACTGGAGGTGGTTCTTCAGCATTTCGAGCAGGTATCTTTCCCATCCCTACCTGGAGATGCCTGGAACCAGGAACCTTCTGCATGCAAATAAGGTACTTGCTCTACCACGGGGGTGGCGCTGTGGGTTAAACCACAGAGCCCACAGCTTGCCAATCAGAAGGTCAGCGGTTTGAATCCCCGCGACAGGGTGAGCTCCCGTTGCTCGGTCCCTGCTCCTGCCAACCTAGCAGTTCGAAAGCATGTCCAAGTGCAAGTAGATAAATAGGTACCACTCTGGCGGGAAGGTAAATGGTGTTTCCATGCGCTGCTCCAGTTCGCCAGAAGTGGCTTAGTCATGCTGGCCACATGACCCGGAAGCTGTACGCCGCCAATAAAGCGAGATGAGCGCCGCAACCCCAGAGTCAGCCACGACTGGACCTAATAGTCAGGGGTCCCTTTACCTTTACTTTACCACGCAACTACAGCCGATTGTTATCCCTTCAGAGGCATAACTTATCTGGAGAGGGAGGTTTCGCTGAGTAGACACTGAAAGGTATCTTACTGCCTCCTTGCCATGTCACTTGTCTCGCTTTTAAGACATCTGGGCCAAGTGACCATTGCTGCATCTTGTGGCAGAAAAAGCCATAACTGAATTGTGTTTCTTATGATGAATTACTTTGCAATCAACTGCCGATCTAACTTCACTGGGTGAGCCACAGCATAAAGCTGTAAGCCAGGGTTCGGAAACCAACAGTCCTCCAGACATCATGGGAGTCCAGCAGCCAACATGTCCAATATTCAGGGATGAAGGGATTTGTGGCCCAGCAACATCAACACCTTGAATTTTGCTCCTGAACTAGTATACTTTCTCCACTTAGCTTATTTCTCCGTCCCAGCATGCAAAGTTGCTGAATACAGTATTAGTATATTTCACAGCAGTAAGGCTGCATAAGTACGATACATTTAAAAGACAACAAGCGTTTTATTTTCTGTTGCTTTCATTCCATTTGTGAATCACATCCTGTAAAGTAAAGGTAAAGGGACCCCTGACCGTTAGGTCCAGTCGCGGACGACTGTGGGATTGGGGTGCTCATCTCGTTTTACTGGCCGAGGGAGCCGGCGTTTGGCCGCAGACAGCTTCCAGGTCATGTGGGCAGCATGACTAAGCCACTTCTGGCAAACCAGCACAGCGCACGGAAACACCGTTTACCTTCCCGCCGGAGCAGTACCTATTTATCTACTTGCACTTTGATGTGCTTTCGAACTGCTAGGTTGGCAGGAGCAGGGTCCGAGCAACGGAAGCTCACCCCGTCGTGGGGATTCAAACCACCGACCTTCTGATCAGCAAGCCCTAGGCTCTGTAGTTTAGACCACAGCGCCACCCGCGTCCCATCCTATAAAGTACCTTGAAGCAATTTCACAATAAAAAGGGTAAAAACAAACCCGACATTTTCAAGATTATTAAATAAGATCTTTGGTCACATCCACACTATAACTCTAAAAAACATGATTTCTCCCAAAGAATCCTGGGAACTGTAGTTTGTTAAGGGTGCTGGGAATTCCAGCTCTGTGGAGGGTAAACAGCAGCTCTTAGGATTCACTGGGGTGCATTAAATGTACAGAATATCATGTACAGTATACTGCTGAAATGATGACACACACACAATTTTGAAATCAAGTGGGCAGTAATTAAAGGAGGAGCCCCACCCTTTCCCCAAAAGTGATGCATTTCAGAATTAGGCAATGCAGAAGCTCCGCTCCATTTAAAAAAGAAATTCAGTCAAGCCATGATTTTGCACATCCTTGCCTTGAGGACACTGGCTAGTTTCCTGGAACCTTCACATTTGACAGTGTTCCCTTTACTTGCCCCAGGACTCCAAAAAGACATCACCTCAGATGACCTTGCTCTCTGTAAATGGAATAATCCCATAAACCTTAAAAGAGGCCACATTGCTGCAGTGGAAATTTGCACACCCTCTCGCTGTTGTTATACAGCAACCTGCTATCCCCAATTACTGGAAGGCCAGGACAATCATAAAACAGGCTCATGGCAGTTTAAAGGGCTTTGAGGCATCTAGCAACAGAGATTACTCTGGAGGCTTGACTGCAAAAATCCCAACCAGGCAGCACCTAAAGCTAAACATTGCTCTCCAATGTCCCACACCCAAATATTTTCCTCCTCCACCCCGGCCTTTTCCTTCCACTGACACCCTTTCTCCTGCCTCTTCCCGATACTTCTGCTTCCTTTCCAACAACCTACCTTCCCCACGGGTGCCAAAAAGTTTGCTTGCACACCCATTCTTTGAGCTAGCTGAATGCAATAACACACACACACCCAACTCTCCACAACAGAATGCCACCCCTTTGTTTTCATTTCACCGGTCCCTGCCAGATGCCCCCCCTTTCCCCCCCTTTACTCACATTGCATGGACTAGTAACACGATAACACCACCCACCCAGCTTCTCCAGCCCTTCTGTGACTTGCTCACAGCTTGACTCATCAGTGTTTCTTGCCAACCAGGCACTATTCCTTCCTTCACTTACTGTCTGCCACCCCTTAATTGCCAGCAACACAATGTGGCAAAGGAGTCTCTGTTTCCTCTCCTTGCCCTTAATGCTTCCCCTGTCACCCCAAAAATAAAGAGTTACTTGGCACTGGGCACATTCTCAGACTCAGCGCCTTTGACAACTCTCCTGCCCCTATTTATCCTCCCCCTTGCCAGCCCCGTAAGTTCCAAGAACAGTTTAAGAAGAACTATCATCACTCACCTTCTCGCTTTTGAAATCCACTTTCAAAAACAGCACAAGAGATAAACGCACACCCTGAATTTGTTCCCATCCATAATGCTTCAGTTTCCTTCTTTAGTGCCACCTCACAACCCTCCACCACCATCTCTTGTTCAACAAGTGCTAGAGGTGGGAGACAGCCAATAAATCCCGCCCTCCCCACTTGGAAAATAACCAATTAATTTGAGAACCTACAAAAAGGTGACTGTTTTCCATCTGCCAAGCCTTCCAACCCTTCTGCACCTCCCCCACCCCTTCCAAATATCCCTTCCCCACTATTTTCTGAATAATAAGCAAAGCTCCCTTTTTACAGACCGCTTTTATTCGCTCTCAATGCCCACAATAAACCTTCAATTACTACTAGTGTCCTGCATTCGTTTTAATTATTTACTGAATGTATGTTCCACCTTTTTTCTCCCCAGGAGCTCAAAGGGGCCTACACTGTTCTCCCCCTTTTCATATAATCCCTACAACAATCTTGTGAGGTAGGTTAGGCTAAAATGCAGTGACTGGTCCCAAGAACACACCCAGTGAGTTTCCTGATTGAGTGTACCCTGGTCTCCCAGGTCCTAGTCCAACACTGGCTGCCTTTGCAAGAATATTCTGCTATAGCAGATCTTGGGGTTGGCGGATTGGATAACTCCCTTTTCCTAACATCCCCCCTCACTCGCTCTCCATGCCCACAGAAACCCAGTCTCAGATCTCTTCCACAACACATCTCCGGGGAAACCCACTCTTCCTAACCCCCCCCCCCATTGTCACTCTCCCTACCTCTGCCACCCACTCCTCTGCAAGCCCCGGGTATGATTGTTGATGGCCATGTCACATCGATACCTCTTCCACGTCTTACCGGACTCTCGAATCACACCCACCATCCCAGCCCCCTGGAAATTCCTTTCATACACGTGCACATCCCCCCTTCCTTTCCTTATGGCCTTCCCTCTCAACTGAGGAATTGCCAGCCCTAAGCTTTACATACACACACACACACACACACGACACACACACGGGTCCTTCTGCAACCCAGGATTTTCCTAGGTTCCTAGATCTCTCTCCACTCCCCACGCTTGCAAAGCTCACAAGCTGAAGGCACACATGCTCCTCTCCACCCTGCCGGGCACACATCTCTCGCCATCCTCGCTCACCCTCCTCTTCACTGACATCATACAATACCAGGTTACTATGTCCTCCAGGTCCTAAGCCTACTCTCTTTCCCAGAGACCACCCCAATACTCAAAAGCAGCGACGGGCAGGGGATCCTTCTCCTAGTTCTGCAAGGCCCAAGTTCCTCTCCTTCCCCTTTCACTGGCAGCAAGGTTACTGGTCCTGTAGGTTCCTGAGGCTGTCCTTTCCCTGACGCCCCTCTTCACCTCAACAAAACCAGTGGAGGTTGGAAGTGGGGGTGGGAGAGAATCCTCCTCCATTATGCCAATCAATAAATAAAAGTTGCTGGTCCCCGAGGTTTCTGAGGAGGTCCTCTTTCCCAGACGCCCCTCTCCTTCCCAATACTCTAAAGCAGCGTTTGGAGATGGGGAATCTTCCTCCTCTCTATTTTCCGAGATCCACGTCCTTCCCCGACCCTCCGCAACTCACTAGCTAAAACACGGTTACTGGTCCTCCACCTCGATACTAAAAACAAATACCAAACAAACCCACCCAGCACGAGTGTGTGGGGGGAGGGGACATGCCCGACGTCCCCGCTTCCCCATCAAAAAAGGGGGGTTACTAGTCCTCAGTGTTCCTGACTCGCCTCGGCATTCCTCAACACCCTCGTATCTCTCAGCAGATTCCCTGCCAGTCCACTTTCCCCCCAGGACGGGAAACGCCAGCCCCTGACAGTGTCATTATTGCGACCCTTCGCACTCACCCGGCAGCAGCTTCCCGGCTCGGTCGCTTCGGGCTTTCTTTTGTTTGCCCCCCTCGCAGCCTCCTCACTGCACCACCGGGCTGCTCCACCCCGGAGCTGACCTCACCCGGCCGGCATGGGCATCCCCCGGCGGCGGCGGCAGAACCGGAAGTAAGCAGCAGCCGCGACTCTTGCTCCTCTCTTCCACTAGGCGGCCCCATCTCGAGAGGAGCCATCTTGGGAAGGGCAAGGCATTCTCCACGGAGCGAGAGGGAGAGGAAGCGAATGGAAAGCGCAAAAGATGCCTGGAGGTCATCTTGAGTATGGAGGGGGAAAGGAGCGCACAGCTGCCATCTTGGTAAGGGAAGGTCGCATTCAGCACGTACGTTTTTCTTTCTTTCTTTCTTTTAAAAATATATATAATTAACACCTTGCGCCTCTCCGTATTTAAAGGGAGAGAAATCTCCAACTCATTATGTAAAAACGGCAATATTAATCCCCACATCCTGATGACAACGGGTACTAATGTGATGTTTTATAGCAGATTTATAAACCATATATACAATATTATATATAAAAAGCAACATATTGGGGTGCGTCCAAATAAATTCTCACAGTAGACCTGCTGAGATTAATGGAGCTAAATCAGCCATGCTCATCCATTTCAATGGCCCTACTCTGAATAGGACTAGCATTGCATGTTTGCTATTTATTTGTTGCATATCTATCCTACCTTTTCCTCACCACCTCTACAAAAGGTTCAAGGCGGCATCTATGCTTCTCTCCCCACCCCACCCCCATTTTTTTTAATCCATTACAACAACCTTGTGAGGTAGGTTAGGCTGAGAGGTGAGCAAAGGTGCCAAAGGTGAGCTTCCTGGTGTTATAAGAATGCTTGTTGTTGTTTAGTCGTTTAGTCATGTCTGACTCTTTGTGACCCCATGGACCAGAGCAAGCCAGGCCCTCCTGTCTTCCACCGCCTCCCGCAGTTTGGTCAAACTCATGCTGGTAGCTTCAAGAACAGTATCCAACCATCTCGTCCTCTGTCGTCCCCTTCTCCTTGTGCCCTCCATCTTTCCCAATATCAGGGTCTTTTCCAGGGAGTCTTCTCTTCTCATGAGGTGGCCAAAATATTGGAGTCTCAGCTTCAGGACCTGCCCTTCCAGTGAGCACTCAGGGCTGATTTCCTTCAGAATGGATAGGTTTGATCTTCTTGCAGTCCATGGGACTCTCAAGAGTCTCCTCCAGACCATAATTCAAAAGCATCAATTCTTCGATCAGCCTTCTTTATGGTCCAGCTCTCACTTCCATACATCACTACTGGGAAAACCATAGCTTTAACTATATGGACCTTTGTCGACAAGGTGATGTCTCTGCTTTTTAAGCTGCTGCCTAGCTTTCATTGCTTTTATCCCAAGAAGCAGGAATCTTTTAATTTAATGATTGCTGTCACCATCTGCAATGATAATGGAATCCAAGAAAGTAAAATCTCTCACTGCCTCCATTTCTTCCCCTTCTATTTGCCAGGAGGTGATGGGACCAGTGGCCATGATCTTAGTCTTTTTGATGTTGACCATATTATGCGCTCTCCTCTTTCAGCCTCATTAAAAGGTTCATTTATTCCCTCTCACTTTCTGCCATCAAGGTTGTGTCATCTGCATATCTGAGGTTGTTGATATTTCTCCCGGCAATCTTAATTCTGGCTTGGGATTCATCCAGTCCAGCCTTTCACATGATGAATTCTGCATATAAGTTAAATAAGCAGGGAAACAATATACAGCCTTGTCATACTCTTTTCCCAATTTTGAACCAATCAGTTATTCCATATCTAGTTCTAACTGTATATTCTTGTCCCACATAGAGATTTCTCAGGAGACAATCAATGGTGATCAGGCACTCCCATTTCTTTAAGAACTTGCCATAGTTTGCTGTGGTCGACACAGTCAAATGCTTTTGCGTAGTCAATGAAGCAGAAGTATATATTTTTCTGGAACTCTCTTGCTTTCTCCATAATCCAACGCATGTTTGCAATTTGCTCTCTGGTTCCTCTGCCCCTTCGAAATCCAGCTTGCACTTCTGGGAGTTCTTGGTCCACATACTGCTTAAGCCTGCCTTGTAGAATTTTAGGCATTACTTTGCTAGCGTGTGAAATGAGCACAATTGTGCGGTAGTTGGAGCATTCTTTGGGATTGGGATGTAGACTGATCTTCTCCAATCCTCTGGCCACTACTGAGTTTTCCAAACTTGCTGGCATATTGAGTGTAGCACCTTAACAGCATCATCTTTTAAAATTTTAAATAGTTCAGCTAGAATATCATCACTTCCACTGGCCATGTTATTAGCAGTGCTTTCTAAGGCCCATTTGACTTCACTCTCCAGGATGTCTGGCTCAATGTCAGCAACCACACTACCTGGGGTGTACGAGACCTCCATATCTTCTGGTATAATTCCTCTGTGTATTCTTGCCACCTCTTCTTGATGTCTTCTGCTTCTGTTAAGTCCTTTCCACTTTTGTCCTTTATTATCGTAATCTTTGTACAAAATGTTCCTTTCATATCTCCAATTTTCTTGAACAGATCTCTGGTTTTTCCCATTCTGCTGTTTTCCTCTGTTTCTTTGCATTGCTCATTTAAGAAGGCCCTCTTGTCTCTCCTTGCTATTTTTTGGAAATCTGCATTCAATTTCCTGTATCTTTTACTATCTCCCTCGCATTTTGCTTGCCTTCTCTTCCCTGCTATTTGTAAGGCCTCATTGGACAGCCACTTTGCTTTCTTGCATTTCCTTTTCATTGGGATGGTTTTCATTGTTGCCTCCTGTATAATGTTACCAGCCTCCATCCATAGTTCTTCAGGCACTCTGTCCACCAAATCTAAATCCTTAAACCTGTTCCTCACTTCCACTGTGTATTCATAAAGGATTTGATTTAGATTGTGTCTTACTGGCCCAGTGGCTTTTCCTACTTTCTTCAGTTAAAGCTGGAATTTTGCTATAAGAAGCTGATGATCTGAGCCACAGTCAGCTCCAGGTCTTGTTTTTGCTGACTATATAGAGCTTCTCCATCTTTGGCTGCAGAGAATATAATCAATCTGATTTCGATGCTGCCCATCTGGTGATGTCCATGTGTAGAGTCATCTCTTGTGTTGTTGGAAAAGAGTGTTTGTGGTGACCAGCTTGTTCTCTTGACAGAACTCTATTAGCCTTTGCCCTGCATTTTTAACTCCAAGGCCAAACTTGCCCGTTTTTCCTTTTAACTCTTGACTCCCTACTTTAGCATTCCTATCCTCTATAATGAGAAGAGCATCCTTCTTTGGTGTCATTTCTAGAAGGTATTGTAAGTCTTCATAGAACTGGTCAAGTTCAGTTTCTTCAGCACTGGTAGTTGGTGCATAAACTTGGATTACTGTGATGTTAAAGGTCTGCCTTGGATTCGTATCGAGATCATTCTGTCATTTTTGAAATTGCATCCCAGTACAGCTTTTGCCACTCTTTTATTGACTATGAGGGCCACTCCATTTCTTTTACGGGATTCTTGCCCACAGTAGTAGATATAGTGGTCATCCAAACTGAATTTGCCCATTCCCGTCCATTTTAGTTCACTGATGCCCAGGATGTCAATATTCTTGCCATCTCATTTTTTACCACATCCAGCTTACCAAGGTTCATGGTTCTTACATTCCAGGTTCCTATGCAATATTTTTCTTTACATCATTGGACTTTCCTTTCGCTTCCAGGCATATCCGCAACTGAGCGACCTTTCGGCTTTGGCCCAGCTGCTCCATCAGCTCTGAATCTACTTGTACTTGTCCTCCACTCTTCCTCAATAGCATGTTGAACACCTTCCGACCTGAGGGGCTCATCTTCCAGCGTCATAACTTTTATATGCCTGTTGTCTTTGTCCATGGAGTTTTCTTGGCAGGGATACTGGAGTGGCTTGCTGCTTCTTGCTCCAGGTGGATCACGTTTGGTCAAAACTCTCCACTATGACCTGTCCATCCTGGGTGGCCCTGCACGACATAGCTCATAGCTTCTCTGAGTTATTCAAGCCCCTTCGCCACGACAAGGCAGTGATCCATGATAAGAATTCTAAGGGGTTGTAAATAAAATGAATGTTCATAAGTGCACATATACTTAAGCACATAAACCACATGTCTGCAATAGTATGGGAGATCCATCCTGAAGTCTTATTGACCCCCATTATTTTTTTGCAGAAGGAAGTATCTTAGCAAAACCTTTCCCAATTGTCTTTTCACTTACAAATCCTTCAAATCCAGTCAAAAGAGCACATTTTGTGTATGAATAGGGGAGGTCTGTGACAAAGGTTTCAGAAGCTAGGGTATCTATCACTTCAAAAGACTGGCAGGATAATGCAATCAGAAAGGATTATCAGCTATCTTGACAAACAGGAGATAAGACACACCCTCAAATCTGTAGGATGCTTTTGAGTGGTCTTTGGCTAAGGGGTGGGAAATTTCTTAAGTCTTTAAAAGCTGTTATACACCTTTGTTCTGGGTCCTCACCCTATTGCAAGGTGGTGGGAGGGGGAATTCTGATGCGACAGAAAAATAAATATCTTCCTTGCTTTCCTTCTACTGGTTCCACTCATTTCCCTCTGAGTGATAACGGACTTGGGGGACACTGAATCCCTTGATGGAGAGCTGGGCTGTAAAAGCCTACCCCTATAACAATGGCTGAGTGGGAGATTTGAACCTGGGCTTCCCAGCTCCTACCGACACAATGACTGCACTCCACACTCTTCACTGGCAGAGCAACAGACAGACAGATGGGTAATGTGTGTAAACAGGAATCACTTTACCTCCCATCATTTCCTCCTGCATCTAGAGAAGGGCAAATATGTCAATTTCAGTTTATCTAGGCTTCGCAAGTTCAGTTTTCCACATTTCTGCATCAATCTGCAGATCATCATCATCATTTTTTAAAAGGGCCTGGCAAAAAATTGTTAGCATTTTAATATGTATTTGCAAGATACAGAGAAGGGAAGGGAACCTTTGGCCCTCAGGACTCACCCCAGGCCACAGAGATGATGACCATTACACAGTGAGCTTCATGTATTTTAACCAGAGTCGATCTGATCCTAATTTTATGCTCTAAGCCAGGGGTAGTCAACCTTTTTATACCTACCACCCACTAATGCATCTTTCTTGATGGTAAAATTTCCTTACCGCCCACCAGTGCTCGATGGAAAGAGGATTCAGCTTGTACTGTAGAACCCCCTACTGCCCACCTAAAATCCTGAAACGCCCACTAATGGGCAGCAGGGACCAGGTTGACAACCCCTTCTCTAAGCACTCTTCCACACTCTTCCAGACAGTAATCATAGTTGCAACTACTGCCTGTTCCGGGCAACACACTATTTATTTTTTAAAGCAAACAAACCAGAAGACTACCCTTCCATAATTTGCCTTCACAAACAGAAAAGTGCTTTGCTAACAACCCGAAGCATCTCTGTTACTTTGGTTTCCCAATGTCAAGGCATTTGGTCAGATAAATGTTCCTTTTATTGCCCGCTAGATAGCAGCCTTCTTTCAAGCCTGTGATTGTATCAGATTCCAATGTTAATTTTTGTGTGAGCATCAATAAAAAGTGGGTTTTCTGATGCACTTGGATGATTCACTCACCAACATTTTTATTGGGCTGGATCATCACAAAAATGTTGATTGCATAGTAAATTCCTGAAATATTGATAAAGGAGAATTGAAAGGCATTCACTCCAATTTCATTAGAGCAGGAAAGCAACCGCAGTGTTTAAGGTGGTCTTTTCTTTTCTTTTTACAAATACTATGTCTTTACAAATATATTTCCATATTAAAATCTAAGGGGTGGTTTTTAGAGATTTCACCAATGTTGCATTTCTAAGTATGTTTACTTGGCAGTAAATCACATTGATTTTTATAGCCCTTCTTAGGGCCATTTCAAGCACACGACTTCTCTCTAAAGAATCCTAGGCCCTGTAGTTTTGTGCTGGGGCTTGTAGCTATGAAAGAAGAAAACTACAGTTACTAGGATTCCTTGCAGGTAGCCATGTGCTCTAAATGTATGGTGCAGATCTGCCCTCCATGTCATTAGAGTCTCGGAACAAGGATGTATGTTCCATTTGTTCATGTAAATATTGTTTTTTTGGGTGTAAATACACCCCAGTCTCAGAGGGGTGAAAGGTTTTGAGGGTTCCAGTGTGCCTCCTGGGTTGGTTTGCTTTGAATGTGATTTGCTAGAAACTGGTGTCATTTCCTATAAGCATAAAACTGGGGTGTGTTTTGCAGCATTAACTCCCAACAGATCTTGCTTTCTGGTTAGGTTCCAGTGGGAACCTCCAGTGTCATAGCACAGAGAGCAAAGCAGGCCTCTTGAGATTTAAGTCAGACGTTACTGCAAGGACTGGTAGCCTGTCAACCCTTTCAGTTATCCAGACACCCTGAAGACATAACCTCCCACAGGGAGAGGGAAATCTAAGCCCTAGTCCCCAAACAGCTCTCACTTAAGAACATGAACCTACAGCATGAGGCCAGTGACCCATCTAGTCCAGCATGCTGTCATCACAGTGCCCAACGATACCCTGAAGGGAGAACCCAAAAGCAGGACCCGACCACGAAAGCACTGTCCCCTTCTGCAGTTTCCTGCATCTGAAATTCAGAAGCATCACTGCCTCCAACTGTTGTAAACAAAAATTGCCCTTTCCCCCTTACATAGGTTCCCTATTGGTTGGAGAGAATAACAGAGGCCGACCAGAGAATATTGAGAAGCAAAGCAGCTAGTAAGCTTGATCTTTATTGAACTGTTGCAACAGGGTGCTCCCCTCATCCACAGGAGAGAGGAGGAACCCCGAAAAATGGCACGCAAGGCCTTATAAAGACTTTTGAAATTGCCACCCTGTAGATCAAGACCACCCCCAGAAACATCATACATACATCACAGAAGGGGTGTAACCTAAGACCACCCCCCAGATACATCATACCTACATCACAGAAAAGGCAGTCTAAAACAGAAATTTTAATATTGTTTTTCTCCTGTCATTGTTTATCTCCTATCTGGCAGGTTACTTGATTGGATTGCCTGGGTAGCCTGGCCAGTCTTTTGTAATGATAAATACTTAGTTCCTGGGCCAGGTCACAGGCTCACACCCTATTCATATCTTAAATGTGCCCTTAAGATTTGTGAGGAAAGAGACAATGGGAGGTTTCCCACTTTGACCTTGCAGAGAAAACATTTGCTCAGTTTAGGAATCAAAATGGTTCCAGGTTGGTCTTCCTGTGCTGATCTATGTACGTGCTTGGTTTGTACATTTATGAACATTTCCATATATCTAAGACCTCAAAATTCCTATCACACAACTGTGGAGGGAGAGCTTGGTTGGTGGCCATTGGCGGTCTTGTAATCTGAAAGGCATCAGAACATAAGAAGAGAACAGGATGCTTTATTAGATGAGTGGCTGGTGTGACCCAGCAGACTCTTATGTTCTTATCCTCGTTTTTGAAAGGGGGTGTCACTCAAATGAAAGCTAGGTACACAATGTACATTTAATTAGGGCAGATCCACATTATACATTTAAACCCCATGCCTGCCAAAGGATGGGAATAGCAGCACTGTGAGGGGAAACTGAAATTCCCAGGTTTCTTTTGGGTTTTGTTTTTTTAAAAAAATGTGTGCTGAATATGCTTTAAATATTTTGTGTGGATCAGAGTCAGAAGTACACTCCTCCCCAAATAATCCTGGAATTTACCCATCAGAGCTGCCCTTTCCAGCACCCTTAACCAAGCATAGGCAAACTTGGCCCTCCAGATGTTTTGGGATGACAATTCCCATCATCTCTGACCACTGGTCCTGTTAGCTAGGGATCATGGGAGCTGTAGTCCCAAAACATCTGGAGGGCCGAGTTTGCCTATGCCTGCCCTTAACAAACTACAATTCCCAGAATTCTTCAGGGGTCGGGGTGGGGGAATGTATGCAGTGTTGATTCTCTCTCCACCCAGCAGAGGGCTTGTCAAGCACATGCAAATTCACACCCCCTCCAGCTTTGTTTGTTTCATTTCCTTTTTTCTTCTTAAGGTTACTTATTACTTATCTAGATTGAGGAGCAAAGTTCTTTAAAAGGAGCCACCTGCCTCCTTTCTGCCATCACCAGCTTGGTCAAAAGGGACATCGGAATTAAGGTTGCCAGCTAGTCAGAAGAAGGTAAGGAACAGGGCAATTATAGTTGCCTACACGCCATACATTTAAAGCAAATTTCCCCCTCCCTAAAGAAGCCTGGGAACTGTAGTACCCTACACAGAGTTAAGATTTCAATCGCCCTTAACAAACCCGCAGCTCTCAGGATTTCTTTTGGGAGGATCATGCTTTAAACATACAGTATAATGCTTTAAACATTGGTGTACAGTTGTGCCTTTAATAGAGGCTGAGCAATCAGGTGACAATTCCCTCCCCCTCCCCCAGGCATGGCATTGCTGCAAACACAGTTGAGGACCCCAGGCCCAAAAAGAAAGAAAAAAGGCTGTCACCCCTAGCTGGGGTGCCACAAGATCCCCTTCCCTTTATTTAAAATCCTCCCTGTGCTTTTTGTGATTGGCTGGAAGCCCTGTCATATCTCCTCCCAGAAATATTTCACTTGTTCAAAAAACAAAACAAAAAACCACACACAGGGAAATTGAAAGGTGCCAAGCATGGTGAATTTTGTGGCATGGAAAAGACCAGAAAACTTTAGAGCAAGCAGATCCCCTTTCCCCCCTGTTTAAAGACTTGCTTTATTATTAATATTAAGTATTTATATGTTTATCTAGAAATAAGACAGAAAGTGTCTTTGTGACAGCTTTTGAACTCCTCTGGAATCTTTTCTTTAAAAATATAGTGGTCATGTTGTTGTTAACAGTTCTTGCTCTTTGTTTTGGCCTCGTTTTTAAAATTCTTGATTAAACCCCATATGCTTAGTTTTGTCATCCTGTGTTCCTCTGAGATTATCTGTTTACACCTAATAGCAACTCTGATCCTGCCAGGAAGCATGTGATTCTTAGGAAATGTGCTTTTATTTCTCTTACTTCAGGACAGGGATGGATGGCATCTCTTCCTTTTGTAGAGAAGCTTCTGTGACATCCTTCAAATTCCAAATGCAGCATTTGTTTTGTGCATTACATTAATATCCCACTTTTCCTCCAAGGAGCTCAAGACAGTTCTTACGGTTTTCTCTCTTCCCATTTTATCCTCACAGCAACTCTGTGAGTCAGGTTAGACCGGGAGTTAGTGATTGGGTCCGGGTCACAGAGTGAATTTCATGACTGGAGATTTTTGAACCAATGTGCTCCCTGACCCTTGTCCAGTACTAATCACTACACCTTGCTGGCTCAAGGCTATTTGCTTCCAGTGAGAGTATGCAGATCACAGCAGCAACTAAATCTCTTGTCCAAACTGACTTGCTTGTGACAAATCTGCTGGTGCTCTTCTTTATTGTTGATCGGCCCACAGTAAGGAGGTTGCTTGCAATCTTCCTCAGTTCCTAAACAGGAAATAACTAACAAGTATAACTGAGATCCCATGGAAGGTCATGTTAATATTTTCTTGCAAGGGGTGACCAGTTCCACCAACACCCTAACCAATCCTTGCAACGCACGTGTTTGCATGTCCACTCCGAAGTAAGTCCCATTAGTTACTCACATCTGTGCATAAGATTGCAGGTAACTCTTGTAAAGTGAAAGTTTTCGGAGCTTGAAAGCCATGTTCTCTGAATTCCCAAGTTGTTTTAGTGTCTGGCTTACATGTGCTCAGAGGCACCCTTGTTACTGAGCAAGGTACATCCTTTGAGATTCTAACCACATTTAGGTTTTTTCTTACAATCAAGCAGTATATGAATTTTATGAAATAAAGTTTTTTTTTATTGTTGTTATTATTAATTAAATTTATATACCATCCTCCATGAGTACATCTCAGGGCAAATTAAACATAAAAATACAAGATTAAGAAAAAGTAATAAAAACAAGAACGAAAGGAAACCAGTAACCCCCTCCCTCCCATTTCATAACCATCTTAATTTATTTCTAACCTGCATTTCTCTTTTAGGAGTACAAAGTTAATATGGATACATATAAGATGTACACATATATGAATTGGGTCCTTAGTACGTTCCATCAAAACACATGTACAGCTATATCTTCTTGTTTTTAACTTTAGTACAAATAAATGTAGGTAGTTGAACCCATATGCTCTGCTATCATATTTCAAGTTCCTGGGAGTTACGGATTTTATATGGAACCTGTATGTGTTCCTTTTTACTATATATTTTGGAAAGTTGTCTGTTTGCTAAATTACCACCACCAAATTTTGCACAGTGGCTCCTGTGACTGAAGACCACATTCTCATCTATGTTTGGGTACAGTTGGATGGCATTTTGAAGCAAGGTTGAAGACTGAACCTTTCAAAATTGCACTGATCTTAACCACTGATTTTGTGTGTATATGAGTGTGTATCTTGTGTGTGTGTGTAAATGCCTCTCATAAAACATCCTGAAATATTTTAATGGTAAAGACAGAACCAGTGGTGGTATGGCTGTTAACAGTTCCTGACTAGGACCTGTGAGAGACCAGGGTTCGAATCCCCCTGCTCAGCCATAAGGCTTACTGACTGACCTTGGGGCCGGTTGCTGCCTCTCAGCCTAACCTCCCTTACAGGGGAAGAGGGGAATGTACACCCTCTTGAGCTTCTTGGAGAGAAAAGGGTTGGTTATAAATGCAATCAATCAATCATGCAATCAATCAATCAATCAATAATCAACAGTTAAAAGGTATATAAAAACAAAGTGATAATTAAGTGCTTAACAGTGGTAATTTACAAAACAATGTTTGATGACACAGACAATTATGACTCTCCGTACTTTTCTAAATTCCATTTCCTCACTTTTTACAATTTGTCCCACCCACACCCCACGTATGCTCATACATCAGCTATGTATTTTGCAAACTTGTTCATTTTCTTATAATGCATTTGGACTATGAGATATTTGGACCTAGGATATCCTAACCACATTTTGCATGACGGTTCCCAAGATCAAGGAGCAGCTTTCGGTTTATGTCTGAATGCAATTGATCTCTCATTTCTTTTCCTCTTCCCCATTCCTCTCTCTGTGTAAGAAATAACACAGGTCCATGCATATGGCACAGCAAACCAGTGTTGTCGTGGTATGGTTAAAAGTATCGCTCTGTCCTTGATTCATTACCTACTGGGAAGGAATAATTGTATTGGATTCTGCTGGTATCACTCTAAGGTAGGAAGACCAGGAGTGTCAGGAGCCAAATATGGACTCCCAGGCTTCTCTATCAAACCCTTGGAACTCTCCCCCTCATTGGCCCTGCTTGAGTGTTTTGGTCTCGTTGGAACAAGTCTTAAAATTTGAAGGGACCATAAGCACAATCCAGTCCTGCCCCCCCCCCCCCCCGCAATGCAGAAATCTCAGCTAAAGAATCCCTAACAGTTGCCATCCAGACTGTTCATTGTCAATCATTAGAAAGTTCTTCCTAAGGTTTAGTTGGAATCTCCTTTCTTGTAACTTGATTTCATTGGTTTGGGTCCTTCCCTCCAGCGCAGCAGAAACAAATTTGCTCTATATTCTGTGTGACAGCCCTTTAGATATTTGGAGATGGCTATCGTATCTCCCTTCATTCTCTTTACCAGGCTTTACCTTTACCTTTTGCCTTTACCAGGCTAAACATGCCCAATTCCCTCAACTATTTTTCATAAGGTTTGGTTTCCAGACTGTTGATCATCTTAGTCACCCTCTGCAGACATTCCAGTCTCCTCCTTGTCTGGATGGAGGATGGGAAGTGTGAGTGGGTGTTGCTTGCTGTAGAAAGGGGAAAATCACCTTTGTTGCTCCTCCTACTTTTGCCACTGGCCCTATCCACCCTTTTTTATTAGTAATTTCTTTACCACTTCATGCATCAAACTCTAGTCCCTGAGCAGTTTGCAATATTATATATAAAAAAACCCTAATAAGAATTCCATACTTTTAAAGCACCATAGAAAAATTAGAGAAGACCCTCCAAAATGCCACTAAACAAGGTGTTGGGTAGCTCTGGCCCTGCAGAGGCTGCTGGACTACAATTCCCATTGTTATCCTGGGCCATTGGCTCTGCTGGCTGCTGGGAGTTGTAGTCCACCAACATCTGAAGGGCCAAAGGTTCCACAGATCAGCTGTAAACTAAAATAAGCGAACCTATAGGGACCATATCAACTATTGGCATATAAAAGATCTGCAAGAAGATGAGAAAGTTCTGCAGTTCTTTGTTATTAAATAGCCATTATAGGCAGCAATTCTAACATGCTTTCTTTCCTTCCTTCTTTCCCCCCCACCCTTTCCTCCTTTCTCTAGGCAAAAATGTCCAGGATGGTTCAGGCTCGGAGGCTGGAAGGCGTAGAGAAGAATATCTGGTATTTCCTCCTTGGGTGGGCCCCATACACCATACTTGCCCAGTCCATACTTGCCCAGCTGCCAGACTATACAAGGCCAGACTATTTATTTATTTCTTTAATAATGTACATAAAAACATAAATGTACATTGAAACATAAATTACCATTCTTAAAAAAGAAAAGAAATACAGAGCATTATTAAGGTAACTGGCCAATCAAAAATAAAAGCTGAACAGCTGCAGAGCCCTTTCAGGATAAAGAGGCCTTATATTTACATCTAGCCTAGTCACTTCACCCACTCCCTGATCCTTTTGAACAGGAGATACTGTTGAGGATTGAGCCAAGGACCTTTTGCATGCAAAGCAGGCACACTGCAACTCAACCACAGTCCCACCCTGACAAACCAACAACATCTTGTTTGCTTGGGTGAAGGGGTACTGGTTATGGTCCAGGGTTGCTGTTAGGTGCTAGGAGCAGCGTAGTCTTAGCCAGCCAAGCACAGAGCATCAGTTCAGCCCCAAAACATGATCCAGACAGTCCAAGTGTGGTAAGAATTTACTTCTGCACCACCTGTTCATTACCCAGATAAGAGGGAACAGGTTTTAAAGAAAACATGGAACCAAGAGAATTACAATTACAGCAAGCTTCAGCAGATCTAGTTAGGGACCCAGAGTTTATTAGATACTATTGCAATAGGGCAGACCCAAACTTAATGTTGTTGTTCTAGCTGAGCTGCCACTTAAGAAGAAGCTCTTCCTTGAGGAGAATTAGAACAAGGGTTTTATAGAAACTGCAACACAGAGTCATAAAACATCTAAACGTTCTTAAAACATAAACATCCTTCTACATATATCAAGGAAGGTTACAGGTCATGAGAAGTAAAACAAGCATGGCTCCATACTGGTATCTTCACCCCCATAATCACATTGAGGTGCCCCAAGAATGCCTAAGCCATTTGGGTCTCAAATGTCACACTTCTGTCACCATTCTCCTAGCAACCAGGCCTCCATCAGGCTTTCAGCATTCCTTCCTTTATCTCATGTCCCTTGCTTCTGCTATCTCTATCTGCCCTAAGCTGGCAGGTTGCTTTAGGGAGTCAGTGAATGATGGGATTCAAACCATCCACCCATCCAAGGCTTGCCTCTTTGCACACCCTGAACCCCAGCAATAGACAGTATCTGTAATCCAGCTGGGGTTGAGATTTCAGGAGGCTGGCCTAGTGGGATTTAATTCTTCCTCCCTGCTCTTTTGCCTTTCACTCTCCTTAGGGTGGAGTTTGTCAAGTTGGCGGCCACGTACAAGACCGTGAACCTGGGCCAAGGCTTCCCTAATTTCCCCCCACCGGACTTTGTCAGGGAAGCGTTGGTAGAGGCCGTTGGTGGAGAGAATACCTTGCTGCACCAATATACCCGAGAATTTGTACGTGAGAATCTCCTCCCTTTCTCTCTTAGGCTGCATGCATACCTTACATAAGTCTGAAGTGTTGCAATGCAAGAGTACTCCTATACATTGTTCCCTGCACAGTTATCCCACGGGAAGAGGGACTGGTTGTTAAACCACTCTGGAAATTGTATCTCTGTAGGTATGGGGATAAAAGGTAAAGGTAAATGGACCCTTGACCATTAGGTCCAGTCGTGGCTGACTCTGGGGTTGTGGCGCTCATCTCGCTTTATTGGCCGAGGGAGCCAGCGTACAGTTTCCGGGTCATGTGGCCAGCATGACTAAGCCGATTCTGGTGAACCAGAGCAGCACACAGAAACGCTGTTTACCTTCCCGCTGCAGCGGTAGCTATTTATCTACTTGCACTTTGACGTGCTTTCGAACTGCAAGGTTGGCAGGAGCAGGGAACGAGCAATGGGAGCTCACCCCGTTGTCGGGATTCGAACCACCAACCTTCTGATTGGTAAGTCCTAGGCTCTGTGGTTTAACCCACAGCGCCACCCGTGTCCCTTTGGTATGGGGATAGGGGCTTTCTAACAATTCTCAGCACTCTTCAAAAACTGCAGTTCTCAGGATGCTTTGGGCGAAGCCATGACAGCTTAAAGTGGTATCATAGTGCTTTAAATGTATAGTGCAGATGGGGCTGCAGAAGAGGATTTCTGGGGAGGCTGCAATCTAAGTGCAGCAAGTAAGCAGAAAGAAGACTTGTTTTTATGATCAAGTTCAGGACAAATGTGCAATAAATTTCTACTAGCCTGCTTGCTTCAGGTTACTATTCCATGTTCTCAGCCTCTGCTGTTTCCCCAGGGCCACCCACGTTTAGTAGCAATCTTGGCCCGCTTTTTTGGGAAGCTGCTTGGACGAGACCTGGACCCTATGAAAAATGTGATGGTGACTGTCGGTGCTTATGAGGCCCTCTTCTGCTGCTTCCAGGCTCTGGTGGATGATGGAGATGAGGTAACAGAGGGCCTGTGTGCTTTGGGACATATTAATGGCTAGGACAATGCTTCTCAGACTCCATGAAACTGGAAAGTGGGGGTTCTAGCCTCTGCCTCCCTGAACCACCCAATGAAGCTGAATGTTGAAATATTTGGGAGTACAGAGAAAAATAAGGACTTCTTCACACAGCATGTAGCTAAACTATGTAATTCACTCCTGCAGGAGGGAGTGAAGTCCAACAATTGGATGGCTTTGAAAAAGGATGGGCCAAATCCATAAGGCTATCAATGACTGCTGACTCTGATAGCTATGTCCTTCCTCTGCTGTCAGGAGGCAGTATGCTTCTGAATACCATTTGCTGGAAATTGCAGTGGGGGAGAGTGTTGCTGTTGCTCCCAGGTCCTGCTTGTGGCCTTTTTGTTAAGGCATCTCATTTGCCACTGTGAGAACAGGATGCTAAACTAGGTGGGCCCCCTTTGGCCTGATCCATCAGCCAGCCTTGTTTTGTGTTCTTTACTTCCTTCTTCTCTTCCTGACAGGCAAATGGGTGGCATCATTGCTGCTAATGATCCTTTTGTGTGGCAGTTTGTTAAAATGTTGTACGTACACACACAAACACACACACACACACACACACAAAATCAAATAATATATTGAGGTCTGAAATCCTGCAACCACATAACATAAAAACTAATCAACGATGTGCTTGATACCTCTTTTGCATTTTCTTAGGTCATTATTATTGAGCCGTACTTTGACTGCTATGAGCCCATGGTGAAAATGGCTGGTGGGACTTCTGTGTTCATACCTCTGCAACTAGTAAGTGGACTGATTGTCCTGGACTTTGTAGACAGTGACCCTGATACTTCAGATTCACTAGACTACAACATCCATCAATCCTGACCATTGGCCACACAGACTGGGGTATGGATGGGTGCCATGGGGGTTGGAGCCCAACTCTTCTTTATGGGCAGTGCTACTTCATCCAGAACAACCTGAGCTCCACATCCCTGAGTGGATGGGTCACTCACCAACAATACTTTTGTCTTGTCTCAACACTGCCTGTGTCCTGTCCCAATGCAGCTTTAGTTTACTGGCCTTGATCCTAGATGGTGGCTCCGCTCTTCCACAGCTTCACCTGAATCAAACAAAACAGCTAGTTCTGGGGCCTTTGCCCATTGGCAGAAGTCCAGTGGCTTGACTCTCTCTTTTTCTCCATCTCCTCCACCAGAATGCTGCAGAAGATGGCAAGCTGAACTCTAGCAGAGACTGGCAACTGAATCCAGCTGAGCTGGCAGCAAAGTTCACAAAGCGAACTAAAGCCATTGTGCTGAACTCTCCCAACAACCCTTTGGGGAAGGTAACTAAGAACCCTGCGATTTGCACAGGCCACTTGGTGTACATTTGAAATATGTATGTGCAGTTCAGTATGTGCCATAGAATCATTGTAGCTTGAGGGCATTGCATAGGTGTCAGCCTCTGCTTCAGCTGAACCCATCCCCACCACCACCACCACCTTTCTCCAGTCTTATATACCTTTGCAGCCAGATTTTCCTCTCCTGCAAAATTGGGGGGATTCTCCCAACTTTTGTTGTAAAAAGAAAACTCTTCATAAACCAATCTTAGAAGACAGCAACATTATCTGAAGTCTCCATTTAGGAACAGAGTGAATGAATGACATCTGTTCCTGATGAAGCAGCATTTATTGTCTTAAAGAGTGTCAAATTCCTTAACTTCTCTCTGCCACCTGGGAACACCTTCCTCAGCATAGCAGACTACCCTTCCCATGGGTGTTTGGAGCGTCCTTATCCCAACAGTGGGAGTAGCTGCCACTGTTCTATGTCAAAAGGGCCCAGAGTTGCCAGTCTTCTCCCACTTGTGCAGGTGTTCAGTAGAAAGGAGATGGAGCTCATTGCAGAGTTGTGTGTGAAAC
Source organism: Podarcis erhardii (assembly GCF_964252035.2). Taxonomy (NCBI): domain Eukaryota; kingdom Metazoa; phylum Chordata; class Lepidosauria; order Squamata; family Lacertidae; genus Podarcis; species Podarcis erhardii. The sequence goes on from NC_138504.1 coordinate 35,047,555, forward strand.
ATGACGTCCTCTGCTTCAGTGATGAGGTGTACGAGTGGCTTGTCTACGATGGCAACAAGCATATCCGGATGGGTAAGGCAGCTCTGTTTTTTGGACACTTGGCTTCATACCTGATCCTCCCCCTAGTCTGTGAACCTGAGCTGGTAGGAGCACCTGTGGGTCCCTATGCCTTCTTCTCCCTTTTGGGCCCAAAGTGGTCTGACTCCTGCAAGATCTTGCCTTGGACTTTCCAGACTCTGCAAAGAACAGTGTTTTTAAAGGAGCAGATACTCAGGGTGCTTCTCCCTTATGGGAGAAATGTCCCAGCTCTGATTTTCTTTCTCTTGAATGCACCACCGTGTAGATTTCAGCTTCATTTTCTTTCCTTGCTGACAGCCAGTTTACCAGGAATGTGGGAACGAACCGTGACCATTGGAAGTGCCGGAAAAACCTTCAGTGCAACAGGATGGAAGGTGAGGAGGCAGGTGTAGGAGGAGCCAGACTTAAGGACCGTTTTCCAGTTGAAATTCCTACCTAATCCTTTGCAGGCAAAGGAATAGGTCCATGGTAGGGTACATACTTTTCATGTGAGAGGTCCCAGGCCCTGTGATCTTCAGATGAAGGGCAGCATAGCAATTTTAATAATCATCTTCATCTACACATGAAAAATGGATCAGCCGGCAGGTAATTCAAAGCACACAGCATTTCATCAAATATTAGGACGATGGTCATAGCATAGCTTGGTATTATTGTTCATAAACAATAGAGCTGCCTAGCTATCTTTGTGTTGACCAGGAGACTATCCTGTAGACCAGGAGAACCTCAGGCCTGGGGGACAAGCACTGCCATTGGGAGCCTGCCTAAAACCCCGGAGAGCCACTGCCAGTCAGTGCAGGCAATATAGAGCTGGAGGGACCTTAATGGTCTAGCTCAATATAAGGCAGCTTCCTTTGTTCCTAATGTGTCCTTGAACTCTGATAATGCCTCTTGGTTGTTTGGATTGAGGCTAGAGAGTGTGTTTGTGGGTAGAAACCAGCCAGGTGTACAAAGTTAGCATTTATTTTTATTGCTCCGCCTACTTTTGCCTCTGGTCCCTCCCACTGCTGACAGGTGTCCCTCAGAAGGTTGCCTCTGTGGCAGTGTGGCCCTCTGGTTGCAAAGCCCCTCCCCTCCCCTCCCCACTGTAGACTTTCCCACACTCTCAGTGACATATGAAGAACACCAGCTATCCAGAGATCTGAAAAATAATCACATTTCCTTTTCCGTGGCCATAGGTGGGCTGGACAATTGGGCCCGACCACCTTTTGAAGCACCTGAGGACAATTCATCAAAACTCAGTTTATCATTGTGCAACAGCAGCTCAGGTAAGAAAACAGCGCTGGACAAAACGGTCCCTTCCACTGCAGGAGTAACCAATGCGTTGCCCTCCAGATGCTGCTGGACTACAATCTCCCATTTTTTTCCTATTTTTATTTATCTAGAACATTTGTACTGCCCAAATGGATACTATGAGTGGTTTACATGCAATCCATTAAATCAAGTCTTAATCTAGAAAGAACTGAATAATAGTTCTAACTGGGGTTGCAGGAGAGGGCCTACTTAGTGGCTGCTCTCTGGCTTTGAATCTCCCTCCCTTGGGAGGCCAGTCTGGCTCCCTCCTTGTTGTCCTTCCACCAGCAGGTGAAGCTTCTTTTCCCGCAGGCTTTTGGGAACTATTCGTCTGCTTGGAGCAAGCCAATTTAAATTATTGGGACAGTTAAATCATGCCCATTATTGTCAGTGGGTCTACTCAGAGTAGGACTAAAACCGAAGAAGACCCAGGTTAATACTTTTTGGCATCTCAAAGAACTGAGCATGGTATGTATATACTTACTGGAATAATCAACCTGGGGATGGGGAATTAGTGACAACTTTGACGCTGCTAAACTAGCCTGATAATTGCATTTGCAGTTGATGTCCATCTGTTGTTATTCATGAGTCTCTAGGAAGCCGTGGCCTGTGGACTAGAGAAAGAGTTTGAGCACTTTGGGAAGCCTGAGAGCTACTTTGCCCAGCTACCTCAACGGCTGCAGCGAAAACGAGACTTCCTGGTCCAGAGCTTGCTTGCTGTTGGCATGAAGCCCATTATCCCAGAGGGTTCCTATTTTGTAGTGGCCGACCTCTCCGAATTCAGTAAGCGTGACACTCCCCCTTCACCCAGTTTATGGGGACACTATTATTATTTTTTTAAAAGAGAGAACATACATTTAAAGAGAGAACATCATACATTTAAAACACATTTCACCCTCAAAAAAATAATAATCGTGGGAAATGTAGTTCACCAGCTGCATTCCCAGCATGCTTAACAAGCTACAGTTTCCAGGATTCTCTGGGTCAAGCCATGTGCTGTACATGTATGGTGGGTCTGCAGCCATAATGTTGCTTGTTTTGAGACCCAGACCAAATTCAGATCCATTGGTGCACCTAGCTCAGTACTGTCTGTCTAGAGTGACTGACAGCAACTCTCTGGGGTTTCAGGCAAAGGTCTTTCCCAGGCCTGGAGATTGAACCTGGATCCTTTTGCGTGCAAGGCAGATGCCCCACCACTGAACCATGGTCCTCCCCTTAAAAATAAAGTTCTAGTCCTCAGGATTCAGAATAAAGGGCTGATTTCAATGGAGATACAGTCATACCTCTTGTTACGTTTGCTTCAGGTTAAATCTTTTCAGGTTGCGTCCTGCGGCAACCTGGAAGTAACAGAACAGGTTACTTCCGGGTTTTGCCGCTCGCGCATGCGCAGATGCTCAAAATGACGTCACATGCATGCGCAGAAGCAGCAAATCGCGACCTGCACATGCCCAGACGTGGGTTGCATTCTGCTCAGGTTGTGAACAGGGCTCCAGAACGGATCCCATTCGCAACCAGAGGAATCATAGAATCATAGACTTGAAAGAGACCACAATGGCCATCGCGTCCAACCCCCTGCCAAGCAGGAAACACCATCAGAGCACTCCTGACATATGGTTGTCAAGCCTCTGCTTAAAGACCTCCAAAGAAGGAGACTCCACCACACTCCATGGCAGCAAATTCCACTGTCGAACAGCTCTTACTGTCAGGAAGTTCTTCCTAATGTTTAGGTGGAATCTTTTTTCTTGTAGTTTGGAACCATTGCTCCGTGTCCGCTGGTCTGGAGCAGCAGAAAACAACCTTTCTCCCTCCTCTATGTGACATCCTTTTATATATTTGAACATGGCTATCATATCACCCCTTAACCTCCTCTTCTCCAGGCTAAACATGCCCAGCTCCCTTAGCCGTTCTTCATAAGGCATCGTTTCCAGGCCTTTGACCATTTTGGTTGCCCTCCTCTGGACACGTTCCAGTTTGTCAGTGTCCTTCTTGAACTGTGGTGCCCAGAACTGGACACAGTACTCCAGGTGAGGTCTGACCAGAGCAGAATACAGTGGCACTATTACTTCCCTTGATCTAGATGCAATACTCCTATTGATGCAGCCCAGAATTGCATTGGCTTTTTTAGCTGCCGCATCACACTGTTGGCTCATGTCAAGTTTGTGGTCAACCAAGACTCCTAGATCCTTTTCACGTGTACTGCTCTCAAGCCAGGTGTCACCCATCTTGTATTTGTGCCTCTCGTTTTTTTTGCCCAAGTGCAATACTTTACATTTCTCCCTATTAAAATTCATCTTGTTTGTTTTGGCCCAGTTCTCTAATCTGTCAAGGTTGTTTTGAAGTGTGATCCTGTCCTCTGGGGTGTTAGCCACCCCTCCCAGTTTGGTGTCATCTGCAAATTTGATCAGGATGCCCTTGAGTCCATCATCCAAGTCGTTGATAAAGATGTTGAATAAGACCGGGCCCAAGACAAAACCCTGTGGCACCCCACTAGTCACTCTTCTCCAGGATGAAGAGGAACCATTGATGAGCACCCTTTGGGTTCGGTCAGTCAGCCAGTTACAAATCCACTGAGTGGTAGCATAGTCAAGACCGCATTTTACCAGCTTCTTTACAAGAATATCATGGGGCACCTTGTCAAATGCCTTGCTGAAATCAAGGTAGGCTACATCCACTGCGTTCCCTTCATCTACATCCACTGCGTTCTACATCCACTGCGTTCTACATCCACTGCGTTCCCTTCATCTACATCCACTGCGTTCCCTTCATCTACATCCACTGCGTTCCCTTCATCTACATCCACTGCGTTCCCTTCATCTACATCCACTGCGTTCCCTTCATCTACCAGGCTTGTAATTCTGTCAAAAAACGAGATCAGGTTAGTCTGACATGACTTATACAGGTATATACCACTGTATATAGAAAGCTACCTTATACAGTCATACCTCAGGTTACAGACGCTTCAGGTTGTGTTTTTTCAGGTTACGGACCACTGAAACCTGGGAGTCCCGGAATGGGTTACTTCCGGATTTTGGCGGTCACGCATGTGCAGAAGTGCCGAATCACAACCCGCACGTGCACAGACACACCACTGCAGGTTGCGGACGCTGCGGGTTGCGAACGTGCATCCCACATGGATCACGTTTGCAACCCGAGGGTCCACTGTACTAAGATAGTTTGTGCATAAAGCCCAGCATTGTTGATCAGCAGCAGCTCTCCAGGGTTTCTGAGTATGGGTCTCTCCAGTGCCAAGCATTTGAACTGGGGACCTTTTTCATGCAAAGCATGTGCTCTGCCACTTAGCAATCTTAGCCACTTAGCCACTCAATCAATGCCCATGCTCTCTTCTTAGAAGATGAACTTCCTGATGAGCCAGACTCCGAGGAGCCATACGATTATCGCTTTACAAAGTGGATGATCAAGAACAAGGTACGTGACCCAAGATTTGGGACTGGCCAGACCATTAGTGAGGTGGCTGCCTTAGGTGGCAGATTTGGGAAAACACTGAAGGTGGCAATATTACCAGTCTGCTGCTTCTTGACACGGGGAAGGGATGGCCACACTGGATTTTCTGCCTCACGCACTCAGAAGGTTGGTAACATAGAAAGTCACCTGGGATTGTGTCAGACCAATACTCCATCGAACTCATTATTGACAGCTCCAGGGGTGGAGAACTTTTTTCTGCCTTTCAGGGGCCATGTACCAGTGGTGGGCTGGGCTAGAGACAAAGGTGGATGGATCAATGAATGCAGTGTTTAGCTTTTGTACAGTGAACCAGTTTCTGTATATGGACACACCCCTCTATCCTCCATCCAAGCAAGAGACATTTTCAGACACCCATTTCATCCAGGGGGAAAACACTCAGGACATGAAGCCGGACGAGTGAGAGTGCATAATAATAATTATAATAATATTTCTTTCTTTACTTGATAAAATTTGTACATTGTTTGATTGTAAAAAAGTAATAATAATCTCAAAGTGGTTTACAATGATACGTGTAATTATAATGTTAATAAGAATAGCAACAGTATTTAATCTATGAATCCCCTTTCACTTGTGTGTCAAGGTGAATTACAAACATTTAAAAGCAGTCAGGAATTGTTTTTTAATCTTACAAAGAATAGCTGTCCGTTTTCTATTTTTTTAAAAAAAACCTAAAGCAGATACTTTATCGTGTAGCTGGAAAATCTGTTAATACACAATTCTTCCACCTCCATAGGGCTTAGCCGCCATTCCGGTCTCTGCCTTCTTTAGCCCACCACAGAAGAAGAACTTTGACCATCTCATTCGCTTTTGCTTTGCCAAGGTGAGCTGTCCATGGGATTATTTGGAATGATTTCCCACATTTTTCACACCACTTGAGGGGGACATGTTTACATACATTTCTTTGTATCTTGTGATCTGCTTTAGCAAAAATGAGGGTGCTGGGAGACCTGTGGCCCTCCAGATGTTGAACAGCTATTTTTGATTGTGCAAGGTGGGGGTGGGGGGCAGGCGTCAGATAAAAAATCTTGGCAGTGCCAAACACCAGCATTTAAAACTTACTTTTGTTTTGTGCATTAGGAAGACTCAACTCTGGAAGCCGCAGACAGCATCTTGCAGCAATGGAGTCGGAAGACACAGGGGCAGTAATATGATCACTAGAAGCAGGCTCTGTAGCTAGAATGTTGGAACAAGGAAGGAAAGAAAACCCCCGTGCCTATTTTGCCGCTTGACATCAGGGTGCAGAATAGCCCTCTGTTGCCAATTTGCATATGCAGCAGGGAAGTAGTGTTAGGCCCTGGGGATCACACATTCACAAACGTGATGGTGCCCTGTCATAGTCTCCCAGATGGGAGTTGTGGTCCAAAAGATCTGGAGGGTAGCAGAATGGAGAAAGCTGTTCCTGGTCACTGTCCTCGCAGCCTGTCAGGCTTCCAATATCTGTGGCCAGAACCACACCATACATTTAAAGCACATCCAGCATACATTTAAAGTACCGTATTTTTCGCCCCATAGGACGCACTTTTCCCCCCTCCAAAAATGAAGGGGAAGTGTATGTGCGTCCTATGGGGCAAATGCAGGCTTTTGCTGAAGCCTGGAGAGTGAGAGGGGTCGGTGCGCACCGATGCCTCTAGCTCTCCAGGCTTCAGGAAGCTATCCGCAAGCCTTGCAAGCCCGGTGGGAGTTCCCACAGGCTCACAAGGCTTGCGGGCAGCAGCCTGCAGCCCGAAGCACAGGGCGCCCTCCGGAGGGCACCCCCTGCTTCGGGCGGGTGTCCGCAAGCCTTGCGCACCCAGTGGGAGGTCCCGCCGGGCGCGCGAGGCTTGGTGCGGCAGCCTGCAGCCCGAAGCACGGGGAGCCCTCCGGAGGGCGCCCCGTGCCTCGGGCAGGTGTGCGCAAGGCTTGGGGCTGCAGCCGCGGCTGGGGGGGAAATAAATTTTTTTTATTCTTTCCCCCCCCCCCCAAAAATGAGGTGCGTCCTATGGGCCGGTGCGCCCTATAGGACAAAAAATACGGTACATTTCTCCCCCACCCATAAAGAATCCTGGAAACTGTAATTTCCTCCTTTGGAAGCTACAGTTCCTTGTTTCCTTAACAGGCTACAATTTGTTGTGTTACTTGTGAAACTCTTAACACGTCTCCATAAATAGGAATGGGGAGATCTGTGCCCATCCAGATGTTGTTGGACTATATCTCCCATTAGTTCCCAGCATGATCAGGGGTGATGGGAGTTGTAGTCCTGCAACATTGGAAAGCCCCAGGTCCTCCCCATCCCCTGCGCCACAGCTTTCAAAGGCATCCCTGCATTACTTTTGATCTGAATTTTTAACTGAAACTGTGAGTGTGCTTCTTGCTGGGCTGTCCTTATTAATGCAATAATTTTTAGAAGCAGCTCCTTAACGGATGAAATATCTGAGCATGTGATGTTATGACTGCAATTCACTACAAATTTGCTTTTTGGGAAGTGTGTGTGTGTTGGGGCAGGTGGGTGGTTTGTAACACTGGTATGGGTCTAGAATGATCTCTCCCCCTGCCTGTACCCCACAATTATTACTTGACCACTTCTCTTCCAGTGCAAGGAAGGAAAGTATCTGGTCCTATCTTCCCTCACTCTCCTTCAAGGGTAGGACAGGTCCTATCAATATGAGAAATCCTCACATTTCCCTTAATTCTGTTCTTGAAGAAGGGTGGGGGATCGATCCTGCAGCCCCTTTAAAGTGTGACTGTACTACAACTCCCATCTTCCCTTACCGCTGTTCATCCTGGCTGGGACTGAGGTTCTTAGAGGACAACATAATCATGAAAAATGAAAAAAGAAAAAAGAAAAAAGAAAAAGAAAAAGAAAACATTTTGGGGTTTTTAATTTCAAGTTAACACTATAAACATACAAAATGATAATAGAATGTCATTAAATAGGAATGCAGAGAGTGATAAAAGATTGAGGTAAATATAAGCTGAAAGTTGCAGTCACTTATGTTCCAATATAGGCAATCAAATAAAGATGTTGTTCCATAATGTTCCATGTGTTGATGGAGGATGAAAACTACACTTAATAAATTTTACAAAGTCAAGTAAATGGATACCATGTTGTGTAAATTGTGTTGGTCTTTTTTCTTTTTGTAGGGCAGTTAGTTTGTCTATATGTACAATGTCCCAGCTTCAAAAAGATATCTATGGGTTTCCAAATTTTGACTACCACTAATTTAGCTTCTGTTAGTGAATGGAGGATAGGAGCTCTACCGGTTGCATTTTGAGTCTGGGGAGTGAAGAATAAAACCAATTTTTGGTCCAAGCTGTTTTGGCATTTGATTAATTGTTCAAGGGGGGGGGGGAATCTCAGAAGAAAATAATTTTGGGGCAAGGCCACCGCATATATATTAGAGACCCAGGTGAATGGCATTCCTGTCAGCATAGTTTTAATTTTTTTATTCAATGAGACCAGACACATGTACCAGCAATGTGCTATTTTTAAAGTGTTTTCTAAGTCTTGACTGAGGTGGAACCTGGCAAGCTATTCCAAAGTTGTTAATCTACTTCCTCTGCAGAGTCTTTCTCCCATTTTAATCATAATGTCACAAGGGGAAGGAAAGCCAACTGTGTGTGTTAAGTTGTGGGTGAACATATCAGACGACACAGCAATTCTTTATTCACAGGCCCAGAACAGAACAGGGCTGAAGGGTTCAGCCAACCTGTTTATATAGAGCTCAACTACAAAGCAACATAACAACTTTCCTGTAACTATCCAATTACTGAACGTCACTTTCAATTCATCATTTGCATATGTAGACCTGAGTGAAAACTATCTACAGTATGCCCCTGCTGGCCCAGGGTGAGAACTTCAGTACATAACAGTGTGAGAATTTTATATATTTGAAAAACAATTCCCTACTACGCTAGTCGTGTTAAGAAGTTGTTTGAAAAATATTTGGGCTGTGTAACGCCTGAACTTGTATGTTTATTTGGTTTAGAAAGAGTGTAATCTGATGTATGTTTAGCCAGGGACGGGCTGCTTCTGCCCATTAGAGAAAAGTTTAGCACCCTCCAGGACAAAGCATAACAGAAGGAAATCCAACCACGTGCAGCAGTGGTCTCCTTTCTCCCTCTCTTCCAGTAACTCTTCTCCTGTCATCACGGAAATGTGCCGCTGCCGCTGCTAATACTCAGCCTCTGAAGGGAAGAAAATGAACTGTGTGATTCTTCATTTTTTAAACCTGCTAGGACGGAGGATGAACTTTCCGAGGAATAAGTGAAAGCGTGATTAATCCTGCCTTCCCTTCCTGATGTGTCACTGTCCTTCCCTGCAGAAGGGTTTTTCAGCTGGGTTTCTGTCCTGATTAGAGAAATAACTAATTGGGCGCTTAATATTGTCAGCAAGGCGAACTATCACTAAACCCTGCAGGAACACAACTGGAGATACGCTTCACACACACGCACAACACACGTTTATTGCGAATGAGATATTAGCGTTTGACGTTAAGATCTGGGGAAATGCAACCCCTTCCATATAAAAGTCCCTTTTCCCCTCTTCAATCTTTTACCAGGGATTGAGGGGCGAACGCGAAAGGGTTAAGAGACGATTTAACACACACACAAAAAAAACCCTCTCAGTATGAACCAGGAAGTAACAAATCTATACAGGAAGAAGCCATCTCTTACTTGTTTCATAGCTCTGTGGCCCTTCCCCTTCTCGCCCAATCAGCGGTCGTGGGATAATACTGGCCCGGCCCCCAAGTTGTAGGATGGTGATTGGGCGAGTGGAACATGGCGGAGAAAAGCCAGGCGAAGCGCTTACGGGAGGTACACGTGGGATCCAGGGGGTGGAAGGAAGAGGCTGCTGTGCATTAGGTTCAGCTTGGGCATTTACTCGGGGGAAGGTGAGAGGGCTCAGCCTTCTCGGAGGGTGGGGGATCGGGGCCACTCTTGGGGTGAATAAGGAGATAGCACTGATGCTTGAGGAGCGCGGGGACCTCTTGTTCTTTTGGAGGAGGGGACACCTCTTTTAAATAATGGTGGTGGGAGAAAATGAGACCCTTTGAGAGGGCGAGGCAAAGGGTAAAGTCACACTCTTCCCAACAACCTCATATTCCAAGGTAGGCAGCATTGGGACATGGAGATTTCACTCAGCTGTCGTTTTTAGTTTAGCCACAGACTTTAATCTAATACTGTACCAGTTCCTCACCTGGACCCCTTCTCCTTCTTGGTGCCCTACAGATGTTCCACCAGGCAGAGAGATGGGTCTAACCCAGGGCTTGCCAAGCACCTCTGGATGCTCATGAGCAGAGCTCCCCGTCTTTTAACCACAAGATGGGACCCATTGTGGGCTTCTCAGTGGGGCATCTGGTTAAGATGCTGATAAGCTGATGGTGATTACTATATGATGTTCATGATTATAAGATGCTGGTCCAAATGGGCCTTTGGCCTGATCCAACAGCCAGACTCTTTCTTAGTTTGTATCCCAGGACCTTACAGAGAAGGGTGGGCAATTCATAATGATAACAATGCGCTATTATGAGTACATAACTGATTGCCAATCGATCCTGGAATCAAGTGTGTGTCTTGAACAGAAGTGGGTGATGTGAACTACCTGTGTGACCATCCTTAAGGCATCTGTCCCGCTGAAGCAGCTAATGGGAACTGTGTTCTTTCCTCGTTCCTAGGGAGAAGACAGAAAAATGGACTGGCGCAAATGGAAGCAGGAAAGTAAGAATGCTCTTTGGGTTCCTGGGTCTTCTCCCCACCCCCACAGACTTTATTTTGGGGGGGCAAGTCAGCACTGGGAATCTGTCCTGCCAAAGAACATAGGAAGAGCCATGCTGGATCAGGCCAAAGGCCATTCCATCCAGCTCAAAAGAAGAGGGTGTTTTGATATAGTTTGGGCCATTTGCCATTAGTGTAAAAAAATAGCTCATTCTCCCATTATACCATGTGTGTAGAGGTTTGCCCTTGTCGTTGCCTGTTGTTAAGTGCCTAATAAACACATATGCTTATGGTGTTTTAAGTTTACCAGTTTTCAAACTGTACATTATTGGTTTTCCAAATCCCCCACCCCCTTGCAACACAACATTTTTGTCAAACTGCACATGAAGAAAAACAACTTTGTGTTTCTGCTTTTCTGCTTTCTGCCTTCCAAGTGAATGTCTCATTTTGGCTTAGCTTGGCACACCAGCAGTATTCCAAGCCTGAGAGTCCTGGGAGAAAAGCACTGCACAGTCCTTGCTTGATTATTCCCAGTACACATTAGTCCAGGGCCTTCTGTGTTGGAACTGTTTTAACCCCAAAGCTAACTCTCAGGGATTTCACTTATTGTCCATTCTGTGTTCTCATCTCTCTTTCAGAGAAGGAGGAGAAGAAGAAATGGAAGGAGCTGAAGCTGTTGAGGAAACTGGATAAGAAGATGATGCAGGAAGCGGCAGAGAAACAGAAAGAGGAGGCAAAGCCCATTGAAGATAAAGGTAACGGATAACCACGAATGGGAATGAAACTGGACTTTGCCTGGAATGTGCTACGGAACAGCCTTCGGCAATCTGGAGTCACCTCCAGATGTTTTGGACAACTACTCCCATCAGCCCCAGCCAGCACGACTGATGGTACTCCAGCGCATCTAGAGGGGCGCAGGATTGGTTCAGGCTGCTAGGGAGGAGGGAAGTAACCTGGGACTTTCTGCATGCAAAGCTGATGCTCTAACCACTGAGCTGGGTACGATAGGTAATAAAACAAAAACCCTCCTCATGAAAACTAGGAATGTTTATTGTGCGCTGCTTCTCCTAAACAGTAACTTCCTTATTTCCTAGGACGCAACTACACAGTCAGCGTTGCCCTTCCAGGCTCCATTCTCAGCAACGCCCAGTCGGCAGAGTTGCGGACTTACCTTGCCGGGCAGATCGCCAGGGCCTGCGTCATCTTCTGCGTGGACGAGATTGTGGTGTTTGATGAGCAAGGGGAGGATTCAAAGTAAGGACTCTGGTTGCTCACAAGGCTTTCCCCCTAGGTAGCTGGCATCATTTCCATGCAGGGATTCCTTCCCAGCCCTACCTGGAGATGCCAGTGAGGGATGAAAGTAGGGACCTGTTACTACAAAGACAGCAGATGCTCTCTTATCATAAGACACACTGCAGCAGTGTCTGAGTACCTGAAGGAGCGTCTCCACCCCCATCATTCTACCCGGAGGTCTAGCACCAAGGGTCTTCTGGCGGTTCCCTCAGTGCGAGAAGCCAAGTTACAGGGAACCAGGCAGGTAGTGGCGCCCTCCCTGTGGAACGCCCTCCCACCAGATGTCAAAGAGAAAAACAACTACCAGACTTTTAGAAGACATCTGAAGGCAGCCCTGTTTAGGGAAGTTTTTAATGTTTAATAGGTTATTGTATTTTAGTGTTCTGTTGGAAGCAGCCCAGAGTGGCTGGGGAATTATTATTATTATTATTATTATTATTATTATTATTATTATTATTACTACTACTACTGAGTGGCCCACAGAAAGCCAATAGGGTTTAACTTTTAAAAATTTAATTCCAAAGATTGTACTGTCCCCCCCGCCTCAATCTTTTCAGGACGGTGGAAGGTGAATTTGAAGGGATCAAGAAGAGAGGTCAGGCCTGTGTGCAGCTGGCCCGGATTCTGCAGTACCTGGAATGTCCCCAGTAAGTCATTCTGCAAAAACATGGGAAAGTGCCTTTAATGGTTTTATGCTACTGATGCTTCCTCAATATTTATTGTCGAGAACTGGAATTTGCTGGTGGAGGGAAAGAGAGAACAATAATGCCCCAGGGATTAGACAGGCTTGTATGTCTATCAGCAAGTCCTTCATGGGATGAAGGGGAGATTTTGACCCTTCGCCCCACTTTTGCTTGGGGGGGCCTTAGGTCTAGCTGGCTTGATTTTTCTGTTGGCTGCTGTGTTTTGTTTTATCATCATTGGATAATTTGAGCATCATCGCAGCTCAATATTGGAAGCTGCTTCTTCTCATTTGCCCTTCTAAAAGCATTTCTTCTCCTCTGTTGGACAGATACCTTAGGAAGTCTTTTTTCCCCAAACACCAGGACCTCCAGTTTGCAGGTAAGGCCTAAAGCAATGGGAGGGCCACATTCCCTTCTGGGCAACATTCTGGGGGCCATATTCTAGTGGTAGAAAGAGGTGGAGGCAAAAGCAGGCAGAACAACTAATGCAAATCTTACCTTCTGTATAGTAGGCTCATTTCTACACACACACACACACACACACACGATGTATGTATCAATACATCATCCAAAACCAGTTTGCGAAATAGTTTAATGATATTTGACATGGCCATATATCTTGAATCACAACGTGTGCATGCACTATGTAAAAAAAATCATGCTGTGGGAAAACCCGTGAAGCCAGTCACCGCTTCGCTCATGCTTCCTGCTGCCCCTGTTGCTCTGCCTCCCCAGCTCTCCACTGCCTCTTATAGGGGGCAGTGAACCACAAGAGCCGAATAAAGAAGCCTACCTGGGAACTTTCCTCAGTAATGTAGACACCATGAGCTTCTTGTTTTAAGTGCAGACCCAGGCTGGTAGGTGTTTGAGGGAGATGCCTGTCAAAGCACCTCCAGGCTTCTTGCTGGGAGCCTGAGGGTTGCCAGGGCCCTTGCAAGAGCAGGAAGCCCTTTCAGCTCCACCTCCTAAAAGCCCCCCCCCCATGTTGCTGCCCAAGCCTGACTTTTGAAGGGCTGCAGCCCCCAGCCGGGGCTCACTTGGAAGCCACTGCTGGTCCCATGGAAGAATAAACTGGGGTTATTTACTTCTGAGTTGTTGATGATAATAATAATAATAAACCTTGCCCTGTCATTTAATCCTCCTTTCTTTCTTTCCCCCTTCTCTGTGTGTGTGTGCAGGTGTTTCTGTGTCTCACCTCTACATAATGACACCATTATATATTGGTATATCTCAGTGTTTAGCCAGTGTTATGTCACAATGTCAGAAACCAGACATCGTCCCCACACACTCATTCCTCCTAATGAAAAGGCATTATCAGAGTTCAATGACATTTTCCAGCCAGTCTTAGGTCAGGTCATGGTCAGATAAATGAATATTATACACTCAATAAGGTCCCTCAAAAAATAAAATAAGAGCACATAAACTTTACACTAAATTGATTGGTTCCCTGTAATAAATCAGTAGCTGACTATATCAGCACCCCGCCCCCAAAAGACTTAGAGGAATTGTTTCGTCTCCAGTAGTTGCCAGAAGGTGAACAATGTGGGCTGAACCTCAGGAGTAATTAATTAGTCCTGTCTTGGGTTGTTGCTTTTTAGTGGGTAGGGACAGCACACATGTGCACATGTACTCTGGCACATATGAAAAGCAGTGTTAGTTTGTTTTGCAATGGAGGGGGAGAGTGGGGGGTGACTCCATATTACTCACCTTGGACATGTTGTTTCAGGGCTCTTAAACCCCTTAGACAGCCCCCACCACGTGCGGATAAGTGAGGAATCGGAGTATCGGGAAGGAGTGGTTTTGTCACGGCCCACCAAGCCTGGCCGGGGATCCTTTGTGAACTGCGGAATGCAAAAGGTAACCCTCACCTGTCCTGCTGCTATACCTTAAAGGGGTCCTACTTTTACCCCTCCATGATCCTTAACCAATCTCTATCCTTGATGGAGCGAGTGAGTCCCGCAGAGGCAAGCAGGATGTCCCTGCGGATCAGGGGGAGACCCTTGAGCTGCATTCCATCAAGGATAACTGCCTGGGGGCCACTTGCCAGTGAGGGATGTGGCCAAAGACCAAAAAGGGGACAGAGCAATAGATGTGAAACTGTAGCTACTCATATTTATTTATTTGTTGCATTTCTATCCAAGGAGATTATGGTTCTCCTCATTTTATCCTCACAACAGCCCTGTGAGGTGGGACAGTGACCCACCCAAGGTCACCCAGTGCACTTAATGACCAGGTGGGATTTTGAGCCCTGGTCTACTAGGTCCTAGTCCGACACCCTAACCACTACATTGTGTTGTCACCTTAAAGGTAAAGGGGCCCCTGACCATTAGGTCCAGTCGTGGCCAACTCTGGGGTTGCGGCCCTCATCTTGCTTTATTGGCCGAGGGAGCCGCCGTACAGCTTCCAGGTCATGTGGCCAGCATGACTAAGCCGCTTCTGGCGAACCAGAGCAGCACACAGAAACGCTGTTTACCTTCCCGCCAGAGCGGTACCTATTTATCTACTTGCACTTTGACGTGCTTTTGAACTGCTAGGTTGGCAGGAGCAGGGACCGAGCAACGGGAGCTCACCCCGTCGCGGGGATTTGAACCTCCGACCTTCTGATTGGCAAGCCCTAGGCTCTGTGGTTTAGACCACAGCACCACCTGCATTCCGTTGTCACCTTACCTGACTCCTATAGCTTATATTGCACCCTTGCCTGGCTGTGCATTCGGCAGGCCTGAGATCCGCCACATCCCAAGCCAATGTTCTCTTCCTACAGGAGGTACAGATTGATAAGCAGCTGGAGGCAGGCCTTCGTGTTACAGTGCGTCTCAACCCACAGCAAAATCCAGGTAACGTGACTGACCCCATACCTTGACCCAAGTGCTGAATGGGCTAGCCCCACAACCTGCACTCAGGTTGTTCAAATTTGTCCCAGACAAGGATGTGGGGGGCAGAATCTCCCTTTCATAACATTTCCCTGAGCTTCATGATTTCAAGAGTTGTGAGGGAAAACTTCATAATTTGCAAGCAACCCTCTCCTTTTCCCGTGCAGCTGGGAGGCAGACTGCCCATTTGCAGCCCAACAAAAACCTGGGTTCTTGTGGGCCAGCCAGCCCTGTTAACTCCCCACTTTCTTCCGTAGAGAGCAAAACACAGAAGGGGGTGGTCGTTTCATCGCACCAGCCCCGAACTGCTTCAGGGCTCTACTGGGGCTACAGCGTCCGCTTGGCGTCCTGTCTGAGTAAGTGTACATGCCTACTTTTTAAAAAGACCCCATAACAAACTGTTATGATTAAAACAAAATAAAAAAATTCCTTCCAGTAGCACCTTAAAGACCAACTGAGTTAGTTCTAGGTATGAGCTTTCGTGTGCATGCACACTTCTTCAGATCTGAAGAAGTGTGCATGCACACGAAAGCTCATACCTAGAACTAACTCAGTTGGTCTTTAAGGTGCTACTGGAAGGAATTTTTTTATTTTGTTTTGACCATGGCAGACCAACACGGCTACCTATCTGTTATGATTAAGTATATAAAGACTTTAACAACTGGCTTTATATGCTTAAGATTGCTTTACCTCCTTATGCCCACTCAACAGCTTTGATTGGGGGAACAGGCACTGTTACAGGCCCCACATTATACCTGCTCCGCAGCTGTAAAAAAATGATCTTTTAGTGGGGAAGCACCTACCCTTTGGAACTGCTTGCCAATTGAAATCAGGCGTGCACCACCATTGCATTCTCTTCAGTGCCTGCTAAAAACATTTTTAGTTAGACAAATGTACCCAGATGCTTAGAAAGTTAGTGGGAGTCTTAATCTGTTTGTGTCTATCGATATTTTGATTTTCTGAAAGCCTGGAATTATTGCTGTTTTTATTGATTATTTTCTTTTATCATCCTTTTTGTAAACTGCACTGAGATTTTTTTTATTTATTTACAACTAAGTGGTGTATAAATTTTATGAAATGAAGTAGACTTGAGTTCCCAGCATTCTTTTGGGAAATGTATGATCTTAGGCTTAAGTTTATAAACCTCATTAAGAGGCTTATAAATTTAAGTGGCATTAAGTGGCTTGTAAATTTAATAAAAATAATTTGGAGAACCGCAGGTTTTCCCCGTCCATGGCTTAAGTGCATTGCTTGACATTTGTCTTTTGCTGGTCAGGTGCTGTGTTTGCTGAGTCCCCGTATAAAGAAGGCTACGATCTCTCCATTGGAACCTCTGAGCGAGGGGCCTCTGTGGACCAGGCAACTCTGCCTTCTTTCAGGTACACCTTTACAATCCTACCAGGTTTTATGGGGACTAGAATCATCTCTCTACATCCCGCAAACCTGCTTTACCATTTCTTCTGTCTCCCAGACATGCTTTGATAGTTTTCGGAGGATTGCAAGGCCTGGAGGCAAGCGTGGACATGGACCTGAACCTGGAGGTCACAGATCCAAGCACCTTGTTTGACTTTTATTTGAACACCTGTCCGGGGCAGGGCAGCCGCACCATCAGGACCGAGGTGAGTTTTTTTTTTTTAAAAAAAAAAGGGTGTTCATGGAGGCTCATGGTTACTAGCCAAAGTGACTATGTTCTCCCTCCACTGTTAGAGGCAATATGCTGGAAATCACAAGGGGGGAAGAGTTGTTGCTGCTGCTGTGCTCAGGTCCTGCTTGCAGGCTTCTCATTGGAGCACCTAGCTGGCTTCTGTTAGAAGAGGATGCTGATAGGTGCTCAATCCGACAGCCAGGCTTTCTTTGTTCCTTATGGTGGCCTCCTGCACCCATACAAAAGAAGAATCTGCTGGGTTAGGCCAACAGCCCATCTAAGTCCAGCATCCTGTTCTCACAGTGGCCATAAATTTCTTTTTGGGGTTCCCTTTCTAGGAAGCAATTCTCATCTCTCTGTCGGCGCTGAGACCTCGGATTGAAGAAGCAGTGAAAAAAGGCAGCAGCCTCTGAACAGAAGCAGAAACTCAAGCATCCAACATGGGCAGACTATCATCGATCTTTGCCTCTCCCAGCCCAGGATTTGCCCCAGCAAATTATTTGTCAAAATTACAAATACCTAAATACAGATGGTCATTTACCCTCGCTAGATTCAACGTGCTGCCATCTGCCTTATTACAGGGCAGATTCGAGGGTAAACCATACGCGGAACGAGTCTGCCCCTGCGGCTTGATGGAGGTAGAAACTGTCTCTCATGCCTTGTTACGCTGCCGTTTCTACAGGGATATTACGCTCGGTATTTATTACCCCTGCTATGCAAAAATCTCCAAATGAATGTCTGAAATCCCTGGTAGAGGACAAGGATCCTGAGATCATGTTAAGGGTAGCCAAATTCTGTGCGATTGCTATAAAACCTAGGGAACAAGCTGTGCTGTCATAATGATTAAGGCCTTAAATGATAATTTTCAGTTATATGTTAGTGACTAAGTTTTAATTTATATATTTTTAAACTGTTGCTATATCTGTATTGTCCCTGTTACACCTAACTGCAAATTCACAAGTATCCCTATCATGTTTTATGACTTCCTTGATATTGTATGTGGGCTGGAACTGGTCTGTGACCGAAATAATAAATTTATCATCACCTCTCCCAGCCAACTTAACACCGAAATGTGATGTAGGACCATCTTCTCTCTCTGTTGGGAGCTCAACTCCCTGCTGCCAGGGAGCAGGGGTCAGCAAACCTTTGCAGCAGGGGGCCGGTCCACTGTCCCTCAGACCTTGTGGGGGGGGCAGACTATATTTGGGGGGGTGAACGAATTCCTATGCCTCACAAATAACCCAGAGATGCATTTTAAATAAAAGCACACATTCTACTCATGTAAAAACACGGTGATTCCCGGACCATCCGCGGGCCGGATTGAGAAGATGGTTGGGCTGGATCCAGGCCCCGGCCCTTAGTTTGCCTACCCATGGGTTGGAGAGCAGCCAGACATAAACAGAGGGGGAAAGGACTTGGAGACTGGCCTGTCTAGCTCAGCTGCCACTTCTCAGAAGGAGGCATCTGCTTCGAACTTTTGTGAAGAGCTAAGTGTGGCAGTTGACTGGAGGATGATGCCCTCCAGCTCAAATGCAATCTGTTGCAACCACATTCATGTTTAACACAGGAGCAACAACTTTATCCACACAATTAAGACTGCTAGGAATCTGATCTCCACCCCCCACCCCAAGCAACCTACAGTTTAAGAAGAAACGTATCAAGTGTATGACCTAATGTGATATTCCAGGAGTATCTTGGCAATTAAACGGGCAAACTTTTAAAGGTGTAAATCAGTAGTTCCCAAGTGGGCAGTACTGCCCACTGGTGGGGGCAGTGGGATTACTTAGCAGAGCGAAAAGGACTATCAGATGTTAAATAGCTGGTATCACTGGATCAAGTTCATCAATTTTGTTGAATTAAATTAAATGGTTTTAATTCGGTTTTGTGCAGGGTTTTTTTTTTGGGGGGGTGTAGTTTTATTATTATTTAAACCATTAAGCATTAATAGAAGTTATATATATATATATATATATATATATATATATATGCTTTCGTAGATTTTCACGGGTACAGGAATGCAGGTTTTGGTGTCCTCGGGTGTCTTCCCGTGTAAAAGTTGGGGTGTCTAGGCGACGTTTCGACGAGGTCTCACTCGTCATCTTCAGGCTGGTGCTTTCGGCTTCTTGTTACTGGAACAGAGCAGGATCTCAGTGTTTGAGTTCCTATAAATACTGTAGAGGGGGTGTGGTGTATAGCCTCCAATGTTCTGGGCAGAGAGGAAGTTCCCAGGCTAGTGTGCCTTTTCTTCTTTTGTTCCTTAATTACTTGAGAGATATCTTGAGTGATTTCTTGAGTGATATCCTGAGTACCACTTAGGTGGGTCATTAGGTGTGGATTAGTTGTTAAAGTCTTTGTGTCTTGACCTCTTGAACTTTGTGAAGAGTTTTCCTGAGAAGATGGCTGTACTGTACTTAGTTGTGCTCTGGCTTGGCTTCGTGTATAGGGGCGAGCTGTGGTTTTGTGGCTTGTGTCAGCCAGATCTGTGTAGGGATTGCAGGGGGGTGCAGCATCCGGAGGTGCCACCATGGATTGGCTACTGGATGGTGTCTGTAATTCATCTGTGGAGAGGGTCTGGGTTTGGGTCTGGTGTGGTTGATTGGTGTTGGCGTTCTGTGTGCCTCTGGATCTGGTGTCAGTTTTTGTGGGGAGGGCTAATTTCCAGATGTCTGGCAAGCGGGATGTGTCGTCACGCTTGTTCATGTTGTGAGGGTGTTTCTCTATCTCGATGGCTTCCATGATTATTCTCTTGTGGTGATGTTCCGTGTTAAAGAGCAATTTGGAATCTGCAAAATTAATTTCGTGTCCTGTTTCTTTCATGTGTTGGAAAAGAGAGGAAGTTTTTTCTTCTTTTTTGACGGCATTCTTGTGTTCTGCGATACGTGCATTTATTCGTCTGTTTGTTTGTCCAATGTACGTGGCTGGGCAGACTTTGCAGGGTATTTCATAGATCCCTTGGTTTTCCAACTGGATTTTATCCTTGGGGTTTCTGAGGATATTGGCTATTTTTTGGTTGGTGCAAAAGGCTGTTTTGATATTGTGTTTATGGAGGAAAAAAATTAATTTTGCAGATTCCAAATTGCTCTTTAACACGGAACATCACCACAAGAGAATAATCATGGAAGCCATCGAGATAGAGAAACACCCTCACAACATGAACAAGCGTGACGACACATCCCGCTTGCCAGACATCTGGAAATTAGCCCTCCCCACAAAAACTGACACCAGATCCAGAGGCACACAGAACGCCAACACCAATCAACCACACCAGACCCAAACCCAGACCCTCTCCACAGATGAATTACAGACACCATCCAGTAGCCAATCCATGGTGGCACCTCCGGATGCTGCACCCCCCTGCAATCCCTACACAGATCTGGCTGACACAAGCCACAAAACCACAGCTCGCCCCTATACACGAAGCCAAGCCAGAGCACAACTAAGTACAGTACAGCCATCTTCTCAGGAAAACTCTTCACAAAGTTCAAGAGGTCAAGACACAAAGACTTTAACAACTAATCCACACCTAATGACCCACCTAAGTGGTACTCAGGATATCACTCAAGAAATCACTCAAGATATCTCTCAAGTAATTAAGGAACAAAAGAAGAAAAGGCACACTAGCCTGGGAACTTCCTCTCTGCCCAGAACATTGGAGGCTATACACCACACCCCCTCTACAGTATTTATAGGAACTCAAACACTGAGATCCTGCTCTGTTCCAGTAACAAGAAGCCGAAAGCACCAGCCTGAAGATGACGAGTGAGACCTCGTCGAAACGTCGCCTAGACACCCCAACTTTTACACGGGAAGACACCCGAGGACACTAAAACCTGCATATATATATATATATATATATATATATATATATATATATATATAAATGATCATATACACCTGGCTTGTCAGTAGTATATGTGAAAAGGAACTGGGGTCTTATTAGACCACAAGCTGAACATGAGTCAACTGTGTGATGCAGCAGCAAAAAAAGTGAATGCTACTCTAGGCTGCATCAACAGAAGTCTAGTGTCCAGATCAAGGGAAGCCATAGTACTGGCCTTGGTCAGACCACCCCTGGAATAACTACTGTGTCCTGTTCTGGGCGTCACGATTTAAGAAGGATACTGAGAAGCTGGAAAGTGTGCAGAGGAGGGTGACCAAGATGATCAACGGTCTGGAAATCAAGCCTTATGAGGAACTACTGCAATGTGATCTATGTGGGGCTAACTTTGAAGGTGACTTAGAAACTGCAATTAATCCAGAATGCGGCAGCTAGACTGGTGACTGGGAGTGGCCACTGAGACCATATAACACCTGTCCTGGAAAATTTTCATTGGCTCCCAGTACGTTTCCAAGCACAATTCAAAGTGTTGGTGCTGACCTTTAAAGCCCTAAATAGCCTCAGTCCAGTATATCTGAAGGAGCGTCTCCATCCTCATCTTTCAGCCCGGACACTGAGGTCCAGCACCGAGGGCCTTCTGGTGGTTCCCATGCTGCAAGAAGTGAAGTTACAGGGAACCAGACAGAGGGCCTTCTCGGTAGTGGCGCCCACCCTGTGGAACGCCGTTCCAGTAGTTGTCAAGGCAATAAGCAACTACAGTGGTGCCCTGCAAGACGAACGCCTCGCAAGACGGAAAACCCGCTAGACGAAAGGGTTTTCCGTTTTGGAGGCGCTTCGCAAAACGAATTTCCCTATGGGCTTGCTTTGCAAGACGAAAATGTCTTGCGAGTTCCTGCGGGGTTCCCCCCCCCTTTTCCTAAGCCCTAAGCCGCTTATCAGCTGATCTGCTAAAAGCTGCTAAACCGCTAATAGCGCTAATCCGCTAAGCTGTCAATGGGCTTGCTTCGCAAGACGAAAAAACCGCTATACGAAGAGCCTCACGGAACGGATTAATTTCGTCTTGCGAGGCACCACTGTATTTTACTTTTAAAGGACAACTGAAGGCAGCCCTGTTTAGGAAAGTTTTTAATGTCTGACGCTGTATTGTTTTTAATATTCGGTTGGGAGCCGCCCAGGGTGGCTGGGGAAACCCGGATTATAACAGTTGAAGGAGGTGGGTATGCTAAGAAGAGACTGAGAGGAGACATGATAGCCATCTTCAAATATCTCAAGGGCTGTCACATAGAGGATGAAGCAACCTTGTTTTCTCCAGCTCTGGAGGATAGGACTTGAACCAATGGATTCAAGTTACAATAAAGGAGATTAAAACTAACCATGAGCAATAACTTTCTGACAGTAAATGCTGTTTGACAGTGCAATGGACACCCTCGGAAGGAGGTGGACTCCCCTTCATTGGAGGTTTTTAAGCAGAGGTTGGATGGTCATCCGTCATATGTAATTCAGTTGAGGTTCTTGCATTGCAGGGGGTTGGACTAGATGACCCTTGGGGGCCCTTCCAACTCTACAATTCTGTGATTTTATACATACAAGGTATCACAGCAGCAGCAGCTCTTTCCTTAAAAGCAAGCAGCCCTAATAGATAAAAAAGTTGCAAAGGGCTGCTGATTATGTAGATTATGTAGATTACCTGCAGTTAAAAACTGCCATGAAAAAATGAAGAATCAAATTATGAGATAATAAACTAATAATCACAGAAAGCTTGGAAATAAAGAATGATATAAGATATATTCCATAGCTGAATGTAAGGTTCATATTTCTAGCAAACATTGAATATTCATTAATTTTGCCAAACCAATTCCTATTTAGTGGGAATGTGCCAACCATTAGTTTAGATTTGGTTATATAAATCACAAATGGCCCCCCAAGCAGAAGCAAAGTCGGAGGCATCTGCATCACCCCTGGTGGCATGTATTTAATGAATCAGTTTTCAGAAATGGCAGCGATTATTTAAAACCATAATCCATAGAATAAAAAGCATGTGTCCTCCTACTAGATCACTAGATGTGTGGCAACCAACAGATGCAGAATTATTTGTTGAAAATAAGTCAGCCTTGGCAGCATCAAAAATGGCTACAGCTTAGCATCCAGTGTGACCTGTGTGCCAACATTAATACTAATCTCCATTACAACCTGCTTCCAGAACCTGCGTACATAACTACACCCTCGCTACAAGTGCCAGTATGTTGCTCTTAAGGTATGAAGAATATACTGTTTTGTTGTGTTATTATCTTCCTTATTGGGTTGTGCAAACTGTTCGCTTTTTATAGGCAAGGGGGCACCAGGGATGAGTTAATAGAAGCAGAGGGTGGGGCGCTGGCCCAAACAATGTTTGGGAACCACTGTTGTGAACTGTGTGCGCGCACACATTTACACGAAATTTCAGCTCACATAGCTTTTCCTCAAGCTTCAGACGAGGGAAAACCTATCTCACTAATCAATAAAATTGCTAGCTGGCAGTTTAACACAGCCACCTCCTAATATTCAAGAACCTGCAGCCTCCCTCTGCACATGGTGGATGACCGCCACCCCCACCCCAATAATAGGTGTTGAACAGTGGTTCAGGCAGCTCTTAGACTTGCCTGGTTGTTACAGGCAGACAGAAAATCAGTTCTCTCCTGCTAAATACTGGGTTGTACCAGTGCGGTGTAGTGGTTAAGAGCGGTAGTCTTGTAATCTGGGGAACCGGGTTCGCGTCTCCGCTCTTCCACATGCAGCTGCTGGGTGACCTTGGGCCAGTCACACTTCTTTGAAGTCTCTCAGCCCCACTCACCTCACAGAGTGTTTGTTGTGGGGGAGGAAGGGAAAGGAGAATGTTAGCCGCTTTGAGACTCCTGAAGGGGAGTGAAAGGCGGGATATCAAATCCAAATCCAAACTAAGATCATCCAGCACAGACGCACTGAAATTAATGGATCTAAGTTAGTCATGCCCATTGTTTTAAATGGGTCTACTCAGAGTAGGACTAGCATTGGATACAAGCCCTTATTGACATATTTTCCTATGATGATGATGATAATCATACTACTTCAGTGTATTAGTCACTTATCACACGAGCCTCCAAGTGAACTTGCATAATTTTTAATAGCGTAAAGCAAAATCAGAACAAATACATCCTATAAAACAGCAGCAAAAAAATGTACCATCAACAAAACCATCCTAATCCTGCAAATGTCTAGGAGAGAGAAGTTTTCACCTGATGCCAAAATAATGTTAATGATGGTGCCAGGCAGACCTCACTGGGGAGGAACATTCCACAGCTGAGAAGCCACAACTGATAAAGCCCTGTGCCCCTGCTGACACCCTCTTGGGCAGTGACGGAGCTTCCAGTGAGAAAGGAGGGGAAACTGCAGAAGTGGCTTTCAGCTAAGTGGTTTTTAGGAATACTTGTTATTGGCCTCCCATCTTTCTCAAAATACAATGGATGGCACCTTCAGGGGTGAAGTCATACTATTGGAGACTCACAGTGCCAGCTGTGGCTGCAGAGACCAGTAACTCATAATTGCTGCCTCCCACATTGTTTGTGTTGCTTAAGCAGCACCAAAGCGACCTCCTTGGAGGGCATATCTGGGCTGTCCTGGGCTGCCCAGATGGGAAGACCCCCATCTCGGCCTCGCTGGAGTGGTCCAAAGGAAAGCAGAGCAATATGTTTGGTACCAGCTTGGCTGCAGGAGTTGCCAGTAGGAGGCGCACTCTGGATTTGTATAGGGTTTACTCCTTAGCATTTTCTTCTCTTGAAGACATCCCACAAGGCAGCAGAGATTCCTTCTCCTAGATGGGTTCCCTTCCCAGGTTGACAAGCCCCATCTGCCCCTAGTTTCCCTTTACAGCACATGCAGAGGAAAGCAATCCAAGTTGGTGGCCATGACTGCCTCTTGTCTTTAGAGAGAAGCAGGTACTGTTCCTTGAGAATGCTGAGAGAGAGAGTTGCTTTTTGCTGCCTGGCAAGTGTCTGTTTGCAAGGTCTCAGGAATCACTTCCTTAGGTGGTGCTTCCAGCTGTGATTGCTTTCAAGTTGCTTCCAGCAGAGATTGCTTTCAACTTGCTGGTCCTCTTGAGGATGTTGGGGACGAAGAGGAGGCCAGAGGCCCGCTCGATGCTCTCGATGGGGACCAGGAAATTCTCCAGAGGAATCTTATCATTGACGGGGTTGTTTGGCATGACGTAGGAGCGCAACTCAATCTCCCCACTTGACTTCTCCAGGATGAGCACCTTGAAGAAGTGTGTGGGGACGGCCACGTGGCTCTTCCCAATCACCTGGTATTTCACGTACATCTTCCCATCTGCCTCCATCCTGTATGGGGAAATTGGGGGGTGGGGGTGGGATTAGAAGCCATGATGTGGGGGAATTCCAGCACCCCTTTTACAAAAATGTGAAACAATATTGTGATTTTTATTTAACAAAATCGATATTTTATTATTGCATAAAATAATAACTGTGATTGCGGGGTGGGGGCTGTTGGCAGAGTAAACCAGAGGGGAAAGTCTGTAAGTTTTTTTGTTTTTTCTTAATTACCTGGGTAGAAAAAGTGGTCCTGTACAGACATAAACATTCTTGTTGTATTTAGTTAAGCTCCTGCAGTATTTCTCCAGGTTATTCCAAGCATTCTGATTCAGGTGAGGATTCTAGAAGCAAAATAAATAATGTGTTCAGTAGCTGAAGTGAGGATGATAAGCAGTTAAAAGGCTAGGTGTGGTCCAAATGTTGCAGAACCACAAGGTGGCAAAGGGGGGGGGAACTGTTGCTCATTGGTTAGAACACGTGCCTGGCATGCAGAAGGTCCCAGGTTCAATCCTGGGAAAGGCTGGGAGTGTCCCTTGCTTGAAGCCCCAAAGAAGCTGCTGCCAGTCAGAGTAGACAGCACTGAACTAGGTGGACCTCACCTGACTCCATAGCAGCCTATATGTGTGTGGTGCTATGTTTAACTCTATGCTCACCTTTTAAAAGCCTCTGTGGGGCACCTAATCCCAGAGGTGACCCAGAAGTGACTTTAGTTCACATTGCTTAAAATAAATTAGGTCTAGTAGACCTAATTTGAGTCACACAACTCAAAAACTGTAAGGCATAGGAAATTTATATTCACTCCTGTGACTTAGATGTGAGATAATCCAGTTCGGCAATTTTAATCAAAATCTGAGATGTAGTAAAAATAAAAAACACAACTGGTGATTGTCATGGAACAATGCCATTGAAGAAACAAACAATGGCTACCCAGACATAACTGCTTCTTGCAAAGGGGCCCCCATAACAATTAAAGCTTCAGGGCCCGCCAAATGTAGGTCTGCCTTTAGTCTCATGGACAGGCATTCTCTTTATTTCCTCGATATCTAAGAAGTGCCTCTGAGGCTATGCAGAGTGCAATTGCCACAGCTGGGGGGGGGGGGGACAAGACCAGCCGTCCAACCATTAACAGAGGGACTTGAGCGACCAGGGAACATAGCTCGCTCGCTGCCTTCAGACAAGCCAATCCAATACACTCTCCCTTACCTGGGGGGCGACGTTGCTCAAGTAGAACGTGTCCCCCATGGCCTTCTGGCTCCAGCGGTGGTTGGCGGCGGCCGCCAGATGTCCCCGGTCAAAGCCGCTGCCCCGGTAATCCGCGTTGGTGGCGCGGTGGTACTCGTGAATCGAGTCGTCGGAACGGAAGTCGCAGGCAGCACGGTCCGAGGAGCCGCTCAGCGTGGCCGGGTTTAGCTGCTCCACCACCCAGAGGGCGCTACGAGCCCGCGGGTCGTAGCACAGCACGTAGGACTCCCGGGTCCGCAGCAGGGACAGCCCCGGCAAGCCGTACTTGGCCAGATCCCCCGAGTCGCCAACGCCGCCTCGGGCAGCCAAATCCGAAGTTGTGGTGGCGGCAGCAACCACCGGCACGACCGGCAGCCGTGAGAGGAGCCCCTCCGCCTCCGCTCCCAGCTGGCTCGGCTGCCTCCCTCTCTTGGACAAGCCGGCGCCCAAGCCCACCCCGAGAGCCAGGGAGGCCGCCGGCACCAGCCACCGGCTGCCGCTGAAGAAGCGCCTCATTTCATCCGCTCCGCTTGGCGGAAGCGACCCAGCAGCAGCTTGCAAGCGGATGCTATAGACACGAGGACTCCCGGTTCTGCGGGTGGGAGAGTGTGAATGGGGATGGAACGTCCGATCAGCGGAACGCCGAAAATGAGAAAAAAGTGTGAATGGAACGAAACGTTCGATCAGCAGAATGTCAGGGAAGGTGCGAGTGGGACAGAACGTTCGAGGCGGAGCAAAAAGAGACACTGTAGCCCCGCCTTCGTCGGTCGTGCCGACTTCTTAAAGGGGCAATGTTTTCGAACAGGAGGCTAAGACGGGCTATACCGCGTTGGTCTTGCGACTGGTGGGGGTCACTAGACCCGCTACAGGGTCGATCAGCTCTGCCACAAAACAAGTACTGTTGTTGCTTAGTCGTGCCCTACTCTTCGTGACCCCATGGACCAGAGCACGCCAGACACTCCTGTCTCCAAAACAAGTACCCACCGTAGCAATAATACTAAGCAGGGCGGCCCACCCATGAGGCAAGGTGTGACAACTGCCTCGGGTGGCAGAACCCACAGGAGCACCAGATCCTGATGTCTTCCGTGGTGGGTGGGGGGATGCCATTTTGGGGTTCACCTCAGGCACCCAAATGTCTTCTGCTGGCTGGCCCTGATACTAAAGAAATCAGCCTCCAAATGCACAATGGAGTTAAGGAGGTCGGTTCCTGGGGCTCTGGAAAGGCTGAGGGCCACGTAACCTTCTCCTGAAGAAGGGCGCTTGAGAGCGTACTGCTGTGACTCTAGCAAAGGTTAAGCAGGCGGAGCAAAAGCCCGCGATAGAAAAAGCAGTGCTTGCTTCTACAAAAGCACACACTAACAGGAAAAGAAGGCATTCCCTTTTGGCCATAAGAGCTGTCCTGTACAGTGAAGCAGACTCCTTCAGGATGTAGTGGTTCCTCCTTCGCTGGATGTTTTAAAAGCAGAGGTTGGATGGTCATGTCAGGGGGATTCTTTAGCTGGGATTTCTGCATTGCAGGGGGGTGGGCTATGACCCTTGGGTCTCTTTCAGCTCTACAGTTCCATGATTCTTCTACTTTACAGTATATGCGGAGCGTGTAACAATTGTAGAACATTGCCCTTTTAAGGACACTTAAAAGCCCGTCACACTTTACGGTCCTTGCCCTTGCTGATTCTTTGACCTTAGGGAGCCCTTAGAAGATTGGTGCTTTGGTTGGCCTGAAGCAAAGGTGTATTGCACTACAACTGTCTTCATATTATATTCCATAAACCCGCATTTAAAGCCTTCCTTCTTGTAATGAATTAGTAGACTGCCAAGAATAATTTCTAACAGTGTGGAGAGCATGCCACTGTGTAGAGCATGTTGGTAGGTTCAACCAGTACAATAACAGAACCACTATAACTTTAAATAATATATTAAAACCGTACTTTTTAACTTTTCAAGAAATTACCAATATGTAATTTATAGGTCACTAAGCAGCCTCAGACCCAACCCTGCTCAGTAATTCTAAGAAGTAAAGGAATCACTGTTTTGAAAATCAGTGGTTAAAATCAGTGGTTTTGGAAACTCTGGTCCACCATCATGATTCAGAAAGGAGTCCAATTGTATGCAAACTTAAGACAAAAGCCTCCTGCTTGAACTCAGAAAGCATCCATGTGTCCAGATACAAGGAAGTTTCCAAAAAGTACACAGGAGAAAATGCCAGTATCACTTTTAGAGGGGATACTGGTTAGTCTGATGCAGCAAAAACCACTAAGAAATGTGTGTAAAATAAAGCACTTCTTTATGCAACAGTTATGGAACAGGATGGCAGTTGTGTTTACCAATCTAGATGACTTTAAAAGATTCATGGAGGAGGAGAGGGCTGTCAATGGCTACTAGCCACAAGAGCTATGCTTCCGAATACCAGTTGCTGGAAGCCACAGGAGGGGAGTGTGTTCTTGTGCACAAATACTGCAGGCTGGTTCCCCACAGGTTATCTGGTTGACCACTCTAACAAGATGCTGGACTAAATGGACCATTCACCTGATCCACCACATTCTTATGTTCTTGAAAGACTGATTTATTTTCATCGCTTAAACTTTTGAGGTTTAAAAGGCCACTTGACAAGCCCAAGATAGCAACAAAATTTGTGCAGCATCTTATTTATTTTTTAACGGAATAATAGGTTTATGGTGGCACATTTTTTGCAGAAGACCATGTTGCAAAAAACCTCATGCCTACACCTATTTTGAGATTGTACAAACTCATTTGCCACATCCTGCCTCCTTCATTTTAACACCAGTCACTTCCACCCTTATGGTTACTGTCAGAAGAGGGTAAAAAATCAAGTCAAGATTTACAAAGGTTCATGTTTATTTTTTTGAGGGGAAATCAAGAGGGAGGCCACACTGATGAAAACAGAATTTGTAACAGTATTGTAAGTGGTCCAGTATACAGAAATAAAGCCATTAATATTGGGCTACTACAGAGCACGCACTAACCCCAGAACCATTTTTTTGGTGGTTCATGCTCCAAACTTCCCAAAAGGCAATTAAAAAGAAAAAGTATGAGGAAAATAATGGAAAAATACAATGTAGAAGAATGGGGGGGGGGTAGGTGGGTAGGAGAACATTCTGTATCTGACAAGCAGCTCCTTACCCTGTGTCACTTAAAAAGTAATAATCCAGGCACCTTATTTTATCTGTAATGAGGGAAATCCTTAGTGCATTTAATGGACATACAGTGGGAACTCCTGTGTACAGCAGGTCCCAGTAGGGCTTGCTGTCAGTGATGACAGTGAGCCCTACTTACAAAGGAACACAATCAGCTTATTTTCAATGCCCCTTATTTTCATCCTTACCTGTGCCAGAGCTGACATCAGCTGTGGTGGGGCAGATAAATGTAGTTTGGGTGGAAATGTCCCTGTAGGCCAAACTGGGATCTGTTCCAAGTCTAGCAAAGCCTGTGCATGAGATTTTCTCTACTCCTACTATACATACTCAGCAGAACATTGCAGCTTCTCTCAAAAACGGTTTCCCCTTTCCGCCTTAGTGAACTGAGAGGCCAAGCCTGTACCATTTCATTGAGCATTTCCACATAAACTAAATGCTTGTGAGCACATATTTGAGTCAGATTTCTCTCTGTGTTACCATTGGCTCCATTTAAACCACAAATTTTCTGCAGAACATCATTATGTAACTTTGAAAAAATAAAAATAAATGCAGTTCACATTGGCATGGTGGTCTACTTGACACATCATTCTGGTACATAGTAACGATAATAATGTCATTATTTGTACCCCTCTCAATGGACTGTAGGCTAAGATCCAGTTCAGGGAAGGGGAATCTGTGGCCTTCCAGATATCCCTGGACTACAATTCCCATCACCCCTGATTGTAGGGTCACATGCTGGCCAGGGCTCATGGGAGTTGGGAGTCCAACAACCTCTGGGAGGTTCACAGGTTCCCCATCCCTGAAGACCTGACCAAGTTTACAATGGAAGCCTCCTGTGCTCACTTCTTCCCTTGCCTCTCATACACATTTGGTGGTGAGTTAGGGCTGACGTTTCCTTGAGAATTCCATTCTTTGGTGAGATAGTGCTCACCCACCTCCTTGTCCCCCATAACCAACAAGCTTTATTTAATCCACACCATGGTTCCCATAAAACACATTCCTTTCAATGAGATCAGGACATCATTTTATCCAGAAATCTCTTCGGTTTATCCCGCTCTAGTCTTGTGTAAACACCACTGTAAGATACATCTGCTTATATGCAGAGAAAGAGGTTAAGATTTAGATGTCTGTAAAGGGGTCTTTTGTAGACCTGTTACCATGCAGATTCTGGTCTGCTAAAAAGACAAAAAAGCACCAAGAAATTCTGCAACCTCTCCCCACCCCAAAAAAGGCATGAACTCTGACATCTATGGCCACATCCTCACCATACGTTTAAAGCACATGACCCCACAAAGAATCCTGGGAACTGTAGTTTAACCCCTTCCCAGAGCTACCATTCCCAGCACCCAAGAATCTCCAGAACTCTTTGAGGCGGGCAGCAGTTCGTTTTAAACATGCTTTCAAACGTTTGGTGTGGATGTGGCATATTATTAGAGTGTCACAAATTTAGAAAACCAGCAGCTCTTCTCCCTGCCCCTGGGAAGTAACTCTTTATTATAATCAGAACAGCAGCACTATTCAGAGGAAGCAGTTGCTTCTCTTAACAGAGCCAGAGGCAGAATTGTCCCTTTTTTCTTCTAATGCAAGGATTGAAGGCAGAATGAAAGAGCCATCTTTTCCTTTGCCTACAAACTGAGAAATGTGTTCTATCCTAGTGTTGTCTCTAGTCAGGATTCCTGAAGTACCCCAAGAGTTTGTAAACAGAGGACAGCAGGATAAGGGTACCAGAATACCATTGAACCTTATACTTCCAGCTGCTCCCCAAGGCTCATCTTGTCTTCCCCCTGAGACTTGAGGCACTGCTCATGTGCTGAGCTTTTGATAAGCTTCAAAAACAGGACTTGGAACTATTCCAAACCAGTTATGATGCAGAGCAGCATCAAAGCCAACCTTTAGTGCTATGGTTTGCCCCAGAAGATGAAAACACAAGATAAAAATATAGAATCGGAAGTGTCAAGACTCAGGCTGTGTTAGATAAGGAGAGAGATAAAACTATTGCCACCTCATTTAGAAAAAGTCAGTTCTGCCAGGCTTCCTTCCTTACATAGGTAAAATAAGCTACCAGTCCTATTTGAAAGAGCCTAATTTTGCTACACCCTTCTGAAAAGACATCAAGTGGCTTTGGGTGCTGTGCCATTATTAGCCTTTACACCAGGTGAGGAGAACCTGTGATGCCCTCCAGATGTTCCTGAACTACAACTCTCATCATACCTGTCCATTGGCCATGCTTGCTGGGACTGGTGGGAGTGGTAGTTTAGCATCATCTGGAGGGCCAAAGGTTCCCCACACTTGCTGGACATCTTCTTCTTGCTGTCACTCTCTTTCCCAGATATGCTCAGGATGACAACCTTGTGGATGAACTACATCCCAGCACCACAAGCACACACGAGCCTTGCCATAATCTTTTAATTTTTCCAGGAAAACATGGGAGATACGGGCTCATTAGAAGCCACCAACTTACAGAAGGACTGACAATCTTTACCCACACACCAAGGAGCTGGAATGAGGGATAGAAGGATTACACCAGAAACCCACAGTTGAGGAGCGACTTCGGTTCAGCACACCTAGAAGCTTGGCCTCTCTCACTGGCCTTTTGTGTCTCGAGATCTTCTGTACAGCCCAATAGCTGCTAAGGCCCTGAGCTATGTAGCAATGCTGCAGCAGGTCTGCAATCTCTCAGCAGTGGGAATAAGAGTAGGAGGAAAAAGAATAGGGTGCCCTCTCTAAGGCAGTGGGTGATAAGGCCAATCCAACTTCATTCAACAAAGCTCTTGTTTTCACTGGTTAGAACTAGCTTCCAAGTACAGCCATGATCAAAAGGGGAGGGGATCAGATAAGAGGTGACTTTTGGAGAGGGCTTTGCTTGGGGAAATTCAGTGTTATATACCCATTTCCTTGAAGGAAGAAAGTCAGAGGTCCATCTGGCATTTAGCTGTTGCGGGAAGGAACTGAACAGAATAGGATTTAACAAGTAGAAGCAGAGTCCAGCAACTCCCCACAGAAGAAAGTAGCCAAGGTTTGAAATATGCTAACTCTCTCCTCATACGGCCAAATTCCACTGGTGCCTGTCCTGTCTGTATCCCATAAAAGGTTTTTTTTGTGTGTGCGCATTAAGTGCCCTGCAGCAGTAATGCCCCTCGATATTCTTCATTCCATAATGACAGGGAAACAGGTGCTTCCATCTCCCTGTCTTTGAGTCATTTAACAGAGAAATACAAAATTGAAAAGGGAATAGGTCACTTGATGTGGAATCATTTCAGCAGGTGAGATTCAAGAAATGTTAAGAGTGCAGGGCCCAGCAAAACTGAAAGTCACTCTCTTGTGAATTAATAGAGCGGGGAGAAGCCTCTCCTGGGGCAGAGAGCCAGAACACAAGTCAGGCCCCTGATCAGAGGCAGAAGTAGGAGCTTTCAGCAATGAACTCCACCTCCAGGTACCTGCAGAGACTCTCTCTATGATCCAGGGCTATTTGGAGTCTTGAAGATCTTTTGCCTTCTTCAAGATCAGGTGAACATCAGAGATGGGGTAATCCTGCATGAAAAGAAAAGAGCAAAAATCTAAAGGGCAGAGCTCAAATGACC
This sequence comes from Podarcis erhardii, assembly GCF_964252035.2. NCBI lineage: Eukaryota > Metazoa > Chordata > Lepidosauria > Squamata > Lacertidae > Podarcis > Podarcis erhardii. The sequence goes on from NC_138504.1 coordinate 35,080,726, forward strand.
ATTCCCCACCCCAAATACGGCACTGTTTTATTTCTTAGACAAACACTGAGGGACATGGTCACTTAGTGCCATCACTATACGCAAATGCCTTGCTCATTAAAGACCATAAAGAACCATTATTCTCAGCAATGATGGAACTCACATAATACTTTTATTATTATTTATCTTAATTATCTGTAAAGGGAATCTTTGTTATGAGTTAATACTTTATTATCCTCTTGGAGCTGCACCTTTGTACCTTTGGTCCTTCCAGGGCGTGACACTCGATGGTTTAAATTTTTAATTCTTTGTTTTTGTTTCTTTTGGTTAACGTATCAGTAAAATTAAAAAAGAAATGATGGGGGGGGGGGGAATAACCTGAATTGGGGGGTGGGGTGGGGATTTGTTGTAAAGTGAGGGAGACTGGACATTCCACTGGCTGGGATCACTCATGTGACTTAGGGCAAAGGCTTCACTCAGCAGGAGTAAAACCAACATCCCTTTTCTGGTGGGTTTTCATTTTTAAAATGACCTGAAGGATGAACGTCTTATCACTCCCCAAAAATCTGCTGCCTGAAAAAAACTATTTTGGGGGGCGATTGCATATTTGGTCATTTTAAGCCTTTCTAAGTTTTTTATGTTGTATTTTAAATCCTTGTAAACTGCCCTGGGAACTCAGGATGAAGGGCAAGTAATAAAGTAAGAATAAAGCACGACAACTTGATGTTGCTGCCAAACATGGGAGGCCCCGTCAGTATCGGTGTTCCATTGGCTTTTGAAGACACGCCTGTTTACACAGGCATTCCCTTGGTCCCTTGGCCTCGTGTATTAACTGCGTTAACAGGAAACGTTTTATTGCATATTTTAATCATGGTCATTTATAGTTGTATGTATTTAATGGAACTTTATTTTCCTGCACTTTAACAGTGGTGCCATGTTGCAATTCCTTTTTTCATTTTTTCCCAAATTGCTTTTTATTTAGTTGTCATTCATTATACAATTGCACATTTCTAACGATCTTTACATTACATTCAAGTTATAACCATTTTCAATATCATATATTTTCCTGTCCCTGTGACTTCCCACCACCACGTTGCAGCTTCTTCTACTTACGTTTCTTTTTCTATTGTGAATATTGTTTTTGTTTTCTTCCATAAAGCAATTAACTTATCTATCCATATTTTAGCTTTGCGAAATTTAATCAATGCATATCAATTGTTTTATTTTGGAACAATGTTTTATCATATATTCTTCCACACTTTCCCATTCTTTCCTAAGTTTCTGATTTGATGTCTGATATAATTGGCCAAAATGACAGCAGCTATATATGCACATAGCTTATTTTGCCAATCAGCTTTTGATGGGACTGTTTCCACTTTCCAATTTTTGGCTATTAATATTCTGGCAGCAGCTGTGGCATATAAAAAAACATTTTTCTTATCCTTAGGGATGTCTATTGATAAGATACTAATAGGAACACCTGGTTTTTTTCTTGATATTTTAAACATCTATTTCAATTTGTCATGTACAGTACACCAGAATTATTTCTTTCACATTCCCACCATACATGGTACATCATTCCTTCTGCCATATTACATCTCCAGCAACTGTTAGATTTTAATTTATATAGATTTTAATTTAATTTATAAATCTTAACTAATTTGCTCCCTAATGCAATTCCTTTTATTTCTTGTTCATTTCTTATATCCATATTGAGTATCTCCAAAACCAGGATGAACGATTCTTTATGTTTTGTAAATGGCTGAGAAACCTTATGGGTGTAATACATATAAGCAACAACCAATTTGTGTGGGTATTATGTTTATATACCCCGCTCTGCATAAGCCCACGCTGCCCTTTTGTGCCTATGCCCCCCTTTTCAGTCCACTTCCAGGTTGCGGTGGATGCACGCAGAATGGTCATTGCCTGTACATACATACATAAGAGTTGTATCCAACTGAGTTCTCATCTGTACTACCCCCCTGAATACTTGTCACTGGGAACTGCAAGTGGGTAGAGTGTTGCTGTTGCACTCAGGACCTGCTTGCGGGTTTCCCATTGGAACATCTGGTTGGCCGCTGTGAGAACAGGATGCTGGGCCAGATGGGCCTCTTTTTATGTCCTCTCTAGTGGTTGCCCACCTTAGTTTACTAATCAAAGCATGGAGGTGGGTAGGGTGGTGACCCGAAGCAGGACAACTGAAGAACTTCCCCTATTGCATTTTACCTGCAGAAGTCGCATATTCAGAGTAAAATCTCCTTCTAGTAATTGGTCCCGAATGAGCCTGGAAGACGGGGAGAAAGAAACAATCAAAGTACAGTCATACCTCGGGTTACAGATGCTTCAGGTTGCATTTTTTCGGAATACGGACCGCCAAAACCCAGAAGTACCGGAACAGGTTATTTCCAGTTTTTGGTGGTCGCGCATGCACAGGAGCACTAATGCGCCGAATCGCAACCTGCGTGTGCACAGATGCGCTGCTGCGGGTTGCGAACGTGCATCCTGCACGGATCACGTTCGCAACCCCGAGTGTCCACCTGTACTCTTGCTTTGTTAACAGGTTGCGTTGAGATGTTAACAGGATCCATAACAACCCTCAGCAAACTATAGCTTCCAGAATTCTATGGGAGGGATAGAGCCATGACTGTTTATAAAGTGGTACAATAACTGCTTTAAATGCATAGTGCCTAAGTAAGAAATAAAAGGGCCTATGTAAGAAATAAAAGAAGCAATAAAAATACAACTAAAATCATTCTGCACCTAGCAACGGCACATTACAATTGCTACAGCAGGCAGAAAAATAATTGTGGTCTGCCAAGACCCTTGGTGATTTTCAAGTGGTCCATGGACAAGAAGAGTTTGGGAACCACAGTTCCAAGTGGACCCCTGGAGCATGGAAAAGGCAAAAGGTTGGCTGCGAAGGGCACAGCCCGTTTCACTCTGCCTGTTGCATATTGAGGCCTCTCTTCCCCAAACCTGCCCCCCACCTGATGCTACATTCAGCTGGTATCAGCTGTACTAGGAAGCTTCCCCTTAGCAGCTCCCTGGTGGAGTTAACAGGGCTCTCTCTCAGTGCCATCCAGTTGATGGGCATCTCTGAAAGCCATTTGCAAATGGTTTTGAATACGAATAGCTCATGAAAGGACTGGCTCTCAGTGCCCATCAATTGATAGGCACCAACAGCCACCTCTCTTTTAAACTGAGCTCTCAGCATTCATCAGCTGATCAGCGCTGTCAGGCAGTTTTCAAAGGGACTCAGCAAGCCTTTCCCCATTTGTCACCTGTCTTCCAGTGATCAACAGGTGGGCACCCGCAACCCATCTGCCAAAGTTGGCCCATGGGGGGCGGGAAGAGAGGCCAGGATGGTATTTAATTCACTTGTTCCATCTGTACAAGGATTTCTGCTTGCACAATAGAAACCCCCAGATTTAGGCAGCGCATGGGGGAAGAAAAAGGGGGAAACATTCTATTGTGCAAGTAGAAATCCTTGCACTGATAGGACATTCATATAGAACCATTTCTGATACAACACCTTTTCCTACCCTGAGCTACAAACTCACAAGCAGACAATGAAGGTGACAGCCACCCATGCATCCTTCTTTTCTCTCCAGAGGAGAGGCTACCTCTGGACACACAGACTCTTTACAGCTATACTGCATAATGGCCATAGACAGACCTGACCTCCTATACGAGTTGCTCTGTTCCTTTGAAAAAAGAGAATTAGTTTGCCACAGCCATCACCATGATGGAATGGCGATCCATGCGGGGCATTGCCAACAGTTGTGCTGGAACTCACATCAACATGGCGCAGCAGACTAGCAGCAGGAAGTCAAAACGGTTGTCGTCAGCAAAGAGAGAATCCCAGATGCGGATGACATCTGGCAACAGAAACTCCTGGGACAGCAGCAGCGTTAGCCAGCGGAAGGTGAAAAACTGGGGCTTGATGTTCTGCTCTTGCTGGCGGTGGAGAGACAAAAGCATTATTTCAGACCACTTCTTTAAAAGTGTGTGTGGAGGGGGACTAGGGACTGGAGAGATCTGCTCCAGCTCCCTTGATACCTGGGGGAGAGGGAACTTAAGAAGCTTCCTTTGTATCAGAGCATGTAGTCAGAGCAATGGGTCCATCTATCTGAGTACTGTCTACATTGACTAGCAGTGGCTCTCCAGGGCTTCAGCCAGGGAGTCTTTCCCAGCCCTGCCTGGAGATGCTGGGGATTGAACCTCAGACCTCCCGCATGCAAGGCAGATGCTCTGCCACTGAGCTGTGGCCCACAAGCAAGTGGAAGTTCTTCCTCTTAACCACAAAGATTCCAATCTCTGAGTTAAATAGAGATATTTTGGGGAGCAGAACTGAGCCTACTAAAAAAGCTCTTGCTGGTCCTCTTTTCATTTCCTTAACCAAACCTACAAGGCAGTTAAATTCTCTGCAATTTAAGTTACTGTTCAGCAGACATTTAAGTTTCGTTTAGCATCTGCACCTCTCTGGAGGAGTTTTGATTCAAGAAGTTTCCTTCTCCCTTCCAAGTCTTTTGAGAAGAATAAAAATTGCTACAGATCACCAGAGCTATTCTTTGCAAAGGAACAAGTAATCATTGGGTTCATTCAAATGACTTTTCAGAGAGCAGTTGTTCCTTTTTATGTATATAGGAAGATATACCACTTAACACCACGATGGTTGATCCCTTCATTAAGGATGCTTCCCCCCCCCCCACACCAAGGATTCCTAGGACTCTGTTTGAAGGCCACTGTGGAACAATATTCCTTACCAGTTTCATGTAGAGCTCCACATCTTTCTCTTTCAAGGTGGAGTACACCTTCTCCATTTTGTAGGTGATGCCACACTGAGAGTCATCCAGACTCTTGATGAAGTTATCCCTGATCTCAGACATGAGGTTAGTGAAACAAAAGAAGGTATCCGCTTCTGCGTGTTCTATAGCGGGGGGATAAGGAAGATACCATCAGCTTTGTTATCAAGACCACAAGCAGGAAGTGACCTGGTTTGCACGTTTCTTGGATCTCAGCAAGTTACAACACAGTATTACAGTCAAGTCAGCCCAAATCTATGGTTTGTTCAACAAGCCACAAGTTGCCCCATAGAGAAACAAACCAGGGTTTGTTGAATGATGCAGTCATCAATCAGGGGCTGCTCCAATTAAAAATTCTATACAGAATGGGAATGCATAGGGGAATACATGAAGAAATATGGTGTTAAAGCAGAACTCTTATTGGCAATTGTAAGGACAAAAGAAGTAATTATAATTTAACAGTTTTCATGTCATTCTATTTTGTTAAAGCAACTAGAAAAAATATTACGATGGGAAAGGGAAGCAGTGGGGAGGAGGGGAGGGTTAGATTGAATTTGGGAAATAAAATAATATATGGGACAGCAAAGGATATAATAGATTCTTATAGAATAGTAATATATTGTAACCAGAACAGAAGTTCAAAAGGGGAAGTAAATGTATTTTTAGTATTTTCATTATTGTAATAGTTATTATTATTTCTTATCGGTAGAAGACAATGTTAATTTAGGCTTCTTCGATTTGCTGTCTGTATAATTTTCTTATGTCAATAAAAAAAGAAAAAGAAAAGGGGGAAACACCAGGGTTTGTTGAACATTCAGCATTACAATATTTGAGAACTGGACAGTATGTTCAAGAAGGGCATGTGCTCTTCTTACTTTTCCATTCGCTGTTGGGGTCTGTAGCAAACGTGTAGTAAAGAGGTCCTACGATTTCATTCATCCCTTGGACGTAGGCTATCCCCGGATTCAGTTTAGCATAGATGAAGAGGATTCGTTCTACGACCTCCCAGTGAGCCTCACAGCCATTGGGCAGAACCTCATACTCGTTCAGCGAGTTAGAGGCCAGTGTTTTCAGAGGAGAACTTACCTAAGAAATCAAAGGAAGGAGAACAACATACGAAACCATTTGCGGATACCAGATCTGGAGCAAATGGAACCTCTGTTATTTCCGTCACTTAAATCCCACCTTTTGAAATAGCACACAACATGCTTATAACAAAATCACCACACTCCTAAAACCGAATAATATCAATCAACATATTCTATATGCCTCTATATTCATAACCTTGTCCAAGAATTGGAACATGATGAGTGATTACTCATATCCTCACTGTTCATTTATTTTACTGTCTATTTACTTACTTTGTTTTGATAATATTTTGTACTTTGTCTCTCTTGCTATTTCATATTATTAAAATTTCAATTATACAAACACCTCAGATGTTGGAGGAAGTTCATGTTCATACAGGAGAAGATGGGACTTGAGATATCTTGACCTTTTAAAGTCAAGACCATCATTTTGAATTAGGCCTCAAAACTAGCTGGAAGCTAGTCTGGTAGCCGCATGTCCCTACTTTAGAGAGGACAGACCTCTATTTGAAGGCATTTTCTATTATAGTCGTTTTTTAACCCTGGGTCTCCAGATGTTGGACTACAACTCCCATCATTCCTGAATGCTGGCCAAACTGGCTATGGATGATGGGGGCTGTAGTCCAACAATAACAAAAATGCACAGCTCTCTTTCTCTTACGTTTGTGACGCCACTCCGGTTCCGTGCCACCGTCTGTGACTTGAGCGTCGTCTGCTCCACTCGCTTCCGGAGGGTCTCAAAATCATTCAGGGGGTCCAAGATCAACAGGCAGGGGTATTCGGTCATGCTCTGGAAGAATGCCATGTCAGGATACAGCCTCCTGGGTGAAATAATTATTCATTGGGCTTGTAAAAAGGACAAGCAAAGCACCATGGCGAAAAGGGAGCCGTCCCAAAGCAGATTAAGCTTTGGCGGTGGGATTCCCACACCCCCTAAACGTCTTCACATACCTGACATCCTTGTCTATCTGCAGCAGCACTTCGTTGTCCTTGAAGTAAGTGTTCCATCTGCTATCAGGGTTCGGATTCAGTGGCTTTATGGAAGAGTTTAAGACAAGAAGCCAAGTTGAGAGTAAGAAAGGCCTTCAGACACTAAAGCAGGGCTTCTAAGAGCTTAAGGAGAGCCTTGCAGGATCAGACTACATGCCCAGCTAGCTCACAGTCGCCAAACAGAAGCCTCTCTGGGAAGCCTGGAAGCAGCACTCAAGCACAACCGCAATCTTCCCACCTACAGTTCCCAGCAACAGGCATTATTCAGAGGCATACTGCCTCTGACCATGGTTTAGCCTTAGTGTTGATGCTGCACTTACATGATCCTCCATGGTCACATCTTCTCTAGAGACTCCGAGGTTGGCTTTGGCTATTCCAGGCTGTATAATCATTTCCTTCAAAAACTGGGTATACAATTCTCTTCAACAGGGAGGGGGAAAGAATTATATGTTAGGAACCAGATTTAAACCCAAGTGCCTACTGGCACCACTCAGTCAGTGTGCAGCCCCAGATTACCCCAGAAGGTCCATGATATGATGCCCAACCCTGCTCTACAATGAGAAAGTTGCATCAATGACGCAAAAGTGATTGTGGGCTCTGCTGGTATTCAGTATTTTTAGATCTGCTTTAAATAAACATAGAAAGTGCCAAGCTTTATTCTTACATTTTCTCTTGCTATCCAAAAATAGAGTTGGAAGCTTTAATTGGAAGATCCAATTCACAGTAAATTTAGTTTAATTCAGGTAAGTTTTGCTTATTTTTTAAAAGGTTTTTTCATTGCTGATCTGTTGCTATTATCAGCAACTAAAAAAGAAAAAAAGAAAAAAGTATGGCCCTCAGTCCTAACAATCAGTAGTATGAAATTACCACAGTGGACAATCCAGTAGAGAAGCAAGTGCAAGGGTATTTGAATTAATACTTATAGAATCAAACACTGCAGCATTGGCTGCTATTGTGAAGTCGAGAGAGATTGATCTTAAAAAAACAGTAGTGATATAAAGTCCATAAACCAGGGGATGAAGGACCCAGAAAAGATAAATGTACCTCTGCTTCTGCAAAACGGAGCTCCATAAGGTTCTCTCCACGGGAAGGTAGTTCAAGAGGATCTGTATAAAGAGAGCAGGATGACTATAAGGGCCTTATATTATTGAGCAGCAGTTATTTAGCTAAATGTTTATGGCTACCTGTTTTTCTAGAGCACAATAATCTTAAAGGAATCCAGCTCAATATACCCATGAAGTAAAAGTGTTCTCACAAAATCACATTTCTCCCATCTGTCAAATGGGAATTTGCTGCAAGGATCAACCTATTATTTATTCATTTATTAAGTTTATATTCCACCTTTCCTTCCAGAAGGAGCCCAGGATGGCAAACACATCAACAAGACAATTAAAAGCATACCTATAAACAACCACATATACTATCACATTACTAATTTCAAGGTTTCTGGGAACAGCCACTTTCAGTTATCAAATCCCTAGCTGAACAAGAATGCTTTTCTAACTTCCTCCTGAAAGTTATAAGAAGGGAGACGGATCCCATCAGGGAGGGCATTCCACAAATTGGGAACCATAACCGAGAAGGCTCTGTGTTTGTAAAGCACTTAGGAGTTCTGCCTAAGTGGATACAGTATGATTTGAAAACATCACCGCAACCTCTTAAGCCTGTACAAAACACCAAGAGAAGACTCAAGCTCCTCGTCAAAAAAACCCTACCTTCCAGCACAGACAGCGCAAGCCACCTTCAAAGGGAATCCCTGTGAAACAAGAAAAAACAGGACCACTGAAATTAAGTGTTGCTGTCTTTCTCTACCATGTGCATGACTTTCATCCTCATGCCTAGATTTCCCTTCTCTCAGTTCAGAGGGGAAATGTGACACTCCAAAGATAAGAATCTAAGAAGAGCCTGGCTGCTGGACCAGGTCAAAGATCCATCCTGTTCTCTCAGTGGCCAACCAGATGCCCTAATGTGGAAGTCTGCAAGCAAAAGCCGCGAACAGCAGAAACTCTCCCCACTTGTCATTCCCAGCAACTGGTATTCAGAGGCATCCTGCCTTCGGACACTGGGGGCAGACATTAGGCAGCATAACCGTATACTCCATGAACAGACAAAGAAGTAACAAATAGAGAAACAGAAAAAGGGAAATAAACAAGTAAAGGAGGGAGGCATCCAGCAGCTTCTCCTTCACCAAGTGTAAGTGTGTGTGTGTGTGTGTGTGTGTGTGTGTGTGTGTGTGTGTGTGTTCTATTCCCTCTAGTATTCTCTACCTGTTTTTTTTTTTTACGGGACCTTAGTCTAATTTTTATGCTTACATCTCACTTTTTCTCCATGGAGTTCAAGGAGGCACACATGGTTCTCCTTCTCATTTTATCCCACCAATTGGAACCTTGGCCTCCCAGGTCCCAGAAAAAAACACTGTAATCATAGTATCACGCTGGCTCTTTAGAACATTTATCCGTTTCGTCCTCCTAACAACGCTGAGAGGTAGGCAAGGCAGAGAAAAAAAAGAGTCAGAGACAGACAGAAAGAGCAACAGAGATGTCCGATTAGGGTTTTGAAGCTGGGTTGCCCTATGCCAAATCTAATAAACTAGCCATGAGACCAAAGTGAGAACAGGATACTGTATTAGACGTGCCATTGGCCTGATTCAGCAGGCTCTTCTTCTGTTCTTAAGTTATTTTTTAAGCACACAAATCTCAAGACAAGCAACATTTACACATCTAACAGCGTAAAAAGATTTTTTTAAAAATCAGTTGCACAAGCACTTTTAAGTTTCCAAGAGTTACTATGTTTAAATATTTATAGAAGTAGTAACTCAGTGACAGCCAGGTTGGCCTTTGGTTGTCTGAAACAGCAGCCAGAAGTAGATCGTGGAACATTTCAGCATTCCCTTAAATCACTGCAGGAGAGAATACAAAATGATACAGGACTGTGTGCGAATACTGACCACTTGCACGGTGCTTTCAAACAAGGCAATCCAAGTACAGAGGCAGCCTGTGATTCTCTTTGCAAAATGTATTATTCATAATGCAAATTATCGAAGGCAAAAAGCCCTGGGAACAGATTGTGATGTATTTAAGATGGGAATTAGAGGTACGTAGGAAAAGAACAAAAACTCTATGGGTGTAGGGACCCACTTACAACCACTTAATGCCCTGATGGCTAAGGGACCCACTTACAGCCCTCTGAGCATAGATCTCCTGCCTGTTCTAGCCCTTAGTAATACCCAGTTGTGTTTTTTAATTTTCAGGATAGGAAGCTGGCTCATACCATAGCAAGCTGCCTGTTTACACTGACAGTGACACGCTGACTTACACTGACTCACACCTTTGGCCCATCTAGCTCAGCACAGTTAACATGGGCAGAAAGTGGCTCTCCAGGTTTCAGGAAGGGGGACATTCCCAGCCCTACCTAGGGATGCCATGGGGGATGCAAAGCAGATGTTCTGCACCAAGCTGCCACTTGCAGGAGTGAGTTTCACAGTTTAACTGTGACTGTGCATTGAAGGGAAAGATTGATAGTGGCCGAGAAGCGGTCTTTTCAGGAGGGAAACACTTTGCTATGCCAGCAGATTCAGACAACCTTCTACACATCACAATGCTGTTCTAGTTACATCCGTGTTTTCAACCACAAGACACGCCTGGTGAAAAACAGCAATGGTTATCTCCAAATCCAGAAATGGGTTGTTTGTGGTTTTTAGTTGCCTGAAGAATGCTGCTTTCACCCCTGATCAAAGCATTATTTTTTGCTAGGCTCCATCAGTTGAAGCTCATCCCACCTGGGAAGCTCTGATCAACGCCTTAGCTTGAGCCCTTGAAACTAGACCTGTGCAGATGTCTATTATGAGGGAGAATTTGCCAAAGTCACTTACCACTGAAGCAAAGTTCACGGAGCTTCTCTAGCGAGATGTTGGCCTCACTAAGGATGTCTTGAAATTCTGCAATCCTAAAGGAAGAGGAAAAGGTAACACACACACAGGTGATAAATGCATCATCAGAAGGAAGCAGTGTTAACGCAACAATGCAACTGCATTCCAGGTTGCTACTTGTTATTATCCAGCTCTTCTATGATTTAAACATTGGGTACAAGAGAGGTTTTTTGTTTTTTAATTCCAACAGGCCCAAATCTTACTAAGATAATGCCCAGGCTTGAATGGTGTTCAATATTACTATTACTATTTGCATCAAGGGCACCTACAATCTAGCCAAGCCCATTGTAAATAGTCAGAGAAATGTGCCGTTCAGATAAGGACTTTTATCGGAGCAAAATGAAGCCATGAGACCATGGGGTTGGGGGAAGGAAGCAGCCAGCTGCCCCTTCCAAAACTACTTAAGTTTCTTAAAAAGAACAAAAGAAGAATCTGATGGATCAGGCCAGTGGCCCAGCTAGTCCAGCATCCAGTTTTCACAGTGGCTATGCAGGTGCCTGTGATAAACTAGCAAACAGGACTTGAGTCCAAGAGCCCTCTCCTCTTCCTTTGTTTTCTAGCAACTGGTATTCAAAAGCACTTGTGCCTCCAACCATGGCAGCAGAGCAAGCCATCATAGCCAGCAGCCTTTGATAGCCCACTCCTCCACGAGCTTCCCTAATCCTCTTTTAAAGCTGCCTAGGTTGGAGGCAGTGAGAGATTTTACTTTCTGGGGCTCCATGATCACAGCAGATGGTGACAGCAGCCACAAAATTAAAAGACGCCTGCTCCTTGGGAGAAAGGCGATGGCAAACCTAGACAGCATCTTAAAAAGCAGAGACATCACCTTGCCAACAAAGGTCTGTATAGTTAAACCTATGGTTTTCTCAGTAGTGATGTATGGAAGTGAGAGCTGGACCATAAAGAAGGCTGATCGCCGAAAAATTGCTGCTTTTGAATTATGGTGCTGGAGGAGACTCTTGAGAGTCCCATGGACTGCAAGAAGATCAAACCTATCCATTCTGAAGGAAACCAGCCCTGAGTGCTAACTGGAAGGACAGATCCTGAAGCTGAGGCTCCAATACTTTGGGCCACCTCATGAGAAGAGAAAACTCCCTGGAAAAGACCCTGATGTTGGGAAAGATGGAGGGCACAAGAAGAATGGGATGACAGAGGACGAGATAGTTGGACAGTGTTCTCGAAGCTACCAGCATGAGTTTGACCAAACTGCGGGAGGCAGTGGAAGACAGGAGTGCCTGGCGTGCTCTGGTCCATGGGGTCACGAAGAGTCGGACACAACTAAACGACTAAACAACAACTACAACAGGTTGTGGGCCATCATTACCACCAATATGTGGCAAAATGTGACAGCTTCTGTCTAAAGACCCATCAGTTCAAGCGTTGAACTATGAGCTGACAGAGACCAGGGTTCAAATCCCCACTAAGCCATGAAGCTCACTGGGTGTGACCTTGGGCCAGTCACCCCCTCTCTCCGCCTAACCTACCTCACAGGTTGTTTGTGATGATAAAATGGGGAGGAGAGCCATGTAAACCACCTTCAGCTCTGTCCTTCTATGGTTAAAGATGACAACTGTTCCCACCCTCTACCCCCATGATTCCAAAGGCTGTTTCAGCTGATTTTTCAGCCCGCCCACCCCCTCCAGAGCAGCCTTTTTTTAAGCCACCAGTGCCTCTTGCCTCTCTCTCCCTTTGCTCCTCTGCATTTTTGACTCTGCTTTTGGTTCCTGGAGAATAGGAGAGGGGTGGATTGGTGTCCCTCTGCTTCTTCCTTCTCCTTCAGGCGGTCATCTGCTCCAGCCCCTCTCTGCCATCACCCCAGTGTTAGAAACTGAGATATGAAAGCTAGGAGTTAAATGGCACCTAAAACCTAGGTTATGGGCGCAATAACAGAATGTCTACATGCATTTTTTTTTTATAACAAGAATACAAAGCTGAAAATGAACTGCAACTAAAATATTATGTTCATTTTTCACATGGTCTAGTCCTTCTCCTGCCCACCCCACCTCCTAATATTCTTAAGAGGGTCTCTTCTCCAGTCTTCAGAGAGTAGATTGAAGTGGGGAGGCAGAACAAAGTCCTTCTTTCCTTCCACGTGCATAGTCAAGGAGTGGTGCAGGGCTATCAATAAAAACACATAGCTGAGGTTCTGCCCCCCTAACAAGAGGCCTGCCCTCCAAAACAAAACAAACCATGGCTACGCTAATGATTCCTTCAGCTTAGGTGTAGTACTGCGCCCAGAGCTCAGCGCTAATGAAATTCCCTGTCGCAAAATGTGCCTAGAACAATGCAAGTTTCAAACACTGCACCAGCCTGTTATTTCAGATAGAATGTGGTTTGGAAAGCCCAGATAGAGCCCCCAAGTCCAATTTGGAGGAGCAAAAAAGGGTGTGAATGGATGTATTTTTAAGCAAAATGAGCTTTGTTCAGAGTTGTGGAGGGAAGGAGTGGGGGGTGAGAGAGAGAGAGAGACTGGCAAGCATGACTGATGTGGGAAGGGAATAAAAGAAGAGTTGGGGAGGTTGCTTTGTTGTTGTTTTGACACCTATCTTTCCAAGTTTATTTCATTCTGTTTGTGGGCATTCCTTTCTTGTTTATGTAATAAGGTGCCGAAAGGTTAGCTTGGAGAGGTTTGGGACCTCCTCTCTTCTCCCAACTCCCATTATTTAGGAGGAACTGCTGAACAATAAAAAATTAAACATAATAAGTGTTTGCACTGTGCTTGAGTGTTCAGATGCTGCAGGTACGTATTCCTTAAATCCTTGCGACACCCCTTTCAGGTACTGAATCAAGGCTTTGAAATTGTATTAACAAAATCATTAAACTTAAGTTAAATGTATTACACAGCAAACATGGTTTTGTTCTTATTTGATAAACAAGGTCCCACCCAGAGTTACAACTTTTTAATGACAGGGTTTCTGTACCTTCAACAGTTTGATGACAGGCAGAATTCAGAAGTCAAAACTGCTGGAACCTCCCCATTTCAGACATACAGTGATAAAATAAGCATCACATGTTGACTTGTTGTCTGATGTGCATATGCTGCAGCCCTAGGCACTCGCCAGAAAAAAGATGGCACTCCTCAATTCAGAAAGTGGTACTCAATTCTCAATTGAGAGATAGCTACTTGTCTAGTAATAGCGTGTTGTTGCATTTTAAAAACTCTTGAGTACATGGCCACCAAGGGAGAAGGAGAATGATGCCTACATTAATGTTTTAATATATTTTCAGATTCTGGATATTAAAAGGAAGATCTGCAAATTGCATTAACATATACATAGTTAGTTTGCCACAGTACATGTAGGTACCCAGAACCTTTCATGTAACAGGATTTTGAAGGCTCAGCTGTACAGGCAGTCCTGCAAAAAATGTTATCTTGCAAATGAAGTATTCAAAGCCATGCTGCTGGAGAGGTAATGCTCAAAAATAATGAATTAGGTTGCAATCCCAATCCCATTTGCCTGTGAGTAAGCCCCACTGAATTCAGTAAGATACGTAAGTACACACATACACAGGTACCAGAATTCATAAATACTTATGGTTGGCCACTATTGCTGAGACTGAGCCCCATCTAAGTTTGTAGTGTCCAATTAACAACTGCTATTAAAAGTGTCATATTAAAAATGTGCCATGGAATCACAGAATAGTAGAACTGGAAGGGATCCTGACTGTCAACAGGGTCAACACCCTGCACTGCAGGAATTGCAACTAAAGCATCCATGGCAGATGGCTATCCAATCCCTGCTTAAAAACCTCCAATGAAGGAGAGCCCACAACCCCCTGAGCGAGTCATTCCACCTTCAAGGAAGGAAGGAGAGCCCTCCACCTGAGGGAGTTTGTTCCACAGTCAAACACCATCAGAAGGTTGCTCCTTTTGTTTAGTTGGACTCTCTTGTAACTTGAAGCCATTGGTTTGGGTCCTACGCTCCAGAGCAGGAGAAAACAAGCTTGCTCCATTTGGGACAGCCCTTTAGATATTTGAAGGTGCCTATCATAGTCTCCTCTTTTCCAGGCTAAATATACCCAGCTCCTTCAACCTTTCCTCATAAGCCTTGGTTTCCAGACCTGTGATCAGGTTGGTCACCCTCCTCTGCACACGTTCCAGCTTATCCATATCCTTCTTAAACTGTGGGACACAGTACTCCAGGAGTGGTCTGACCAAGGCAGAAGAAAGTGGTATTATTACTTTCCTTGACCTGGACACTATAAAGCCTAGACTAGCATTAACTTTTTTTCTTTTTTGCTATTGCACCACATGTTAAGCTTGTGATCCACTAAGACCCTGTACTACTAGTAAACCAGGTGTCCCCCATGTTGTATTTATTTCACTAATGTGAACTGCATATTACTCCACCTGCCTGCCTTCTTACTTACAATCAATCAATCAATCAATCAATCAATCAGGAAGCAGCTCTGCCTGACACTGGCTCTGGCTCCAACTACTAGTGATCTCCCTGCCTTCCATCCCACCAGTCCCAATGCCTTCTAGCCACCACTGCTGGCCACCATCAGAAAAACAAAGAGACAGGCCCTTCTCCTCCAGTATCCTGTTGTCACAGTGTCCAACCAGTCTCCAACCAGATACCTGCGGGAGACCCACAAACAGGACGTGAGAACCCCTACTGTGGTCTCCAGCAATTGGTTTTCAGAAACATTTCTGATCTAGAATGGGCTTTCCCCCTTGCCTTCTTTTTACCACATCCCTGACTTTTGTAGAAGACTCGATGCGTAGCAATTAGCAGAAACTGTTAAGATTCTGCAAGGAGCTGGTGCCCTTGGATGGTATTCAAGCAAACTAGTTCATGCAAATTGGTGAAGAGAATTTCATCAGTTGAAAAGACAAGATTCCGTTTTTTGAAGTAAAAAACACTGGGGGGGGGGAGGTGTCAAGTTTGCCTGAAAGCTGCACTCTCTCCTGGAAGTTGTCTCTCTCTTCTTCATTCCACGTGTGGGGCTTAGTCAAATTTGTTTAGGAAACGTGCTTTACACACAAGTTCTTTCCTTGTGTGTCATGCAATGTCATGACACTGCAGTGTGGGGGCTAAGCATACAAACATGCCCTCATCAACAACTGACTTTGCATTTTTTGAGCATTCGGAGGGAAAATGGACCCCCTCCCTAAACACACACACACACACACACACACACACACACACACACACACACAAAAACCAGGAAGGAAGATGGATTGCTAAATGCTGGAGGAGCGATTTTCAAGCCACAGTGGTTTCCTTCCTTGACACTGTAGATAACGGAGCTCTTCTGAAAACACATTTTAAAATAACTATAAAAGAAATATTCCTGCAGCATGTAGTGGTATTTTAACCCCACAAACTCATAGCTGGTAGCAAACACATCAACATTTAAAACCGGTGGAAAAGTGACTTCTATTTACACCACATAACATGAACATAGAAAACTATCTTACTATAGAGTCTGACCACTAACTGGTCTATCTATCTCATTTTTGTTTACACTGATAAGCAGTGGCTTTCCAGGGTTTCAGGCAGAGACATTCCCAGCCCTGGGAATTGAACCTGGGAACTTCTGCATGCAAAGCAGATGCTCTACCATTGAGCTACCACCTTCCCCTAAAATTTAAGCATGATTCCAAGTCCTTGTGGTTCTACATAAAGGGCTAATTTAAGCAGAAACCTAAGAAGCTGCCTAGTTATACTGTGCAATACCACTGGTTCATCTACCTTAAAGGTAAAGGTAAAGGGACCCCTGACCATTAGGTCCAGTCGTGACTGACTATGGGGTTGCGGCACTCATCTTGCTTTATTGGCCGAGAGAGCCAGTGTACAGCTTCCGGGTCATGTGGCCAGCATGACTAAGCCGCTTCTGGTGAACCAGAGCAGCACACGGAAACGCCATTTACCTTCCCGCAGGAGCGGTACCTATTTATCTACTTGCACTTTGACGTGCTTTTGAACTGCTAGGTTGGCAGGAGCAGGTACCGAGCAACAGGAGCTCACCCCATCATGGGGATTCGAACCGCCGACCTTCTGATCGGCAAGTCCTAGGCCCTGTGGTTTAACCCACAGCGCCACCAGTACTGCGTAAACTGTCTGGCAGTGGCTCTCCAGGTTGGCAGAACATGAGACCCTTAATTGCAGAGTTGTGGGTTCAAGCCCCATGTTGGGCAAGTCTCTTGCATTGCAGGATGTTGAACATGATGACCCTCATGGTCCCTTGAAACTCTACAACTCTGAGTGGTAGTGACTCTCATGGGTTTTGGACAAGGAACTTTTCCAGCCCTAGCTGGTGATGCCAGGTTCTGAACATGGGACATTTTGCATGCAAAGCAGGTCCTCTACCACTATGCTATGGCATTCCCCTGAAAAAAAAAATGGGGTTCAGTGGAACTAGGAATAATTATAATCCATTTTTAAAAACTTGAGGGAGAATTGCCTCTCTATGGAGCTGGAATCAATCAGTTTCAAATTAAAACAACCTGGGTTTACCAGGATG
Source organism: Podarcis erhardii (assembly GCF_964252035.2). Lineage (NCBI taxonomy): Eukaryota > Metazoa > Chordata > Lepidosauria > Squamata > Lacertidae > Podarcis > Podarcis erhardii. The sequence continues at coordinate 35,097,987 of NC_138504.1, forward strand.
ATTAATCTTCTGTAGCAACAATCAATTTAGGCAAGGTAGTATCATAGCTAGCATGCCAGAACTGGACCAGGGAGACCTGGGTTCAAATCCCCACCCAACTATCAAGTTCATGCTGAGCAACCCTGAGCTAGTAACTCTCTCTAGGCCTAACCTACCTCACAGGGAATTTGTGTGTATTAAAAGGAGATAACATATACTAGTACAAGCTCCTTGAAGGTAGGTTATAAATGTGGTTTTAGTTGTGTACACACTATACTGTCAAAGCCCATTTCCCCCTCTTAAATAATTCCAGGCAGTGTGGTTTGTGAAGGGTTGCTGAGAATTGTCCCTCTGAAGGATAAACTACAGTGACCACTGCCCAGAATTCTTTGAGGGAAATAATGTGACTTTACATTTTGAAAAATAAGGGTAAAGAAGATGAAGAACCAACACGGAGGGGAGGGGAGAGAGGAAGAGGGAAGGTTGCAAATGACAGGCAGAGAGGAAAAGAAACCCCCTCAAATGTTGGACAAGAGAAGGCATCCTTCTTGCAAAACAGGAAAGGGGAGGGGATTAAATAGCAATAAGCATCACACTTAAAAAATACATGCAAAAGTAAAAGTAAAAAAGAGGTTTTTTTGTGTGGCGTGGGGGATGACTACCAGCCTTTCTCAACTACAACTCCCATCACCCCTAGCTAGCAACATCTGGGGACCTACAGGTTGAGAACAGCTGCAAGCAAGCACACACCAAAAAGGAAAAGCAATAACGTTTACAGAAACTTGCCACTGCAAACCTCACCTTCTCAAATCCGATAAATAATATCAGTATCTACTAAACAGCAATAAATAAAGCTTATCCATTTCAGCCCTTGGGCTTCTTTGGGGTGAAGGGCAGAACATAAGACTGAATAATAAATAAATATTTGATAAATAATAAAATGCAATGCAAGAGAGAAAGGGGGAGGCTTCTTCCAAAACAGTAGAGTGGCTCTAGCAAACAGTACCCTTTCAAAAAAGGAGGGAAAGCCATTAACGTTTGCACTGCCCATTACAAACGCCTCCCTTCCCAATTTATTTATAAATAACAAGTTCTCATTTACAAAATGCATGCCAAAAGGTGTGGGGGGGGGGAGAGAATAGGTTTTTCTCTAAGAGATAACAAATGAATAGAATGCTTTAATTTTTTTATCGTGCTGTGCTGAAAACTGTCTAAGCAAACACACACATACATCCCCCGCCGCCAAGTGGGGAACCCCAAAACATTTGCCCATTGCAAATCTCATTTCCCGGTTCATTAATACGTATTAAATATCAATAAATATCAAACTCACCCCTTACAGACTTCTTGCAAAAAACGAATTATTATTTATTAGTTTAAAATATATATTTCCTTTAAAAGGGAAGGAGGACTGGCTTTCTAAATGCAATCCCTTCCCCTACCCAAAAAGAGGAAAACATAAACATTTGCCCATTGCAAACCTCTCGCCTTCAATTCATTAACACACATTAATATATCAAGATCACCTCTTGCAATTTGCATGCAAAAAAAAGTGGGGAGGAGAAAACGTTTCCTAGTCTAAGCAAACACCCTTCCTGAAAAGGGAGAAAGCGGCGGGGGTGGAGGGGGGAGGAAGAAAAGACACGAAACAAACAAGCACACATTTGCCCACGCTTGTGTCCACTGCAAGTCCTGCCACCCCAATCTACATAACGGCCACTATTGCCACCATTAGTCCCGCGGGCGCCCCACCTGCTCTTGTGGAGACTCGACATGGTGAAGGCCGAACAGGAGCCTCCGCCGCCGCCTCCTCCTCCGCCTTCTCTTCTGTTCCCTTCTCCCACTCGCAGGACTCGCGGAGCCACTGGCGAGCAGCCCAGCACCCGCCAGCTCCATTCGCGGCGGGCAGAAACTCCGCCCGGCGAAGGGGAATGTGAAGATATAAATCAAGGGAGAGGAGGAGGAGGCGGTGCCCCAGGGAGGCTGGCCTGCCTAATTGGGCGGGAGGGGAAGGGGAGGTGGGCGCCGGTGTTAGTCCTACTCAAGAGTAGACCCGCTGACAGTAAGGGCTATGGCAAGCTTAGGCCTTAATTAATTTGAAAGGGTCTGTCTGTGGAGGACTAGTATCAAATGCAAGCCACAATAAACAAAGAGGTGCACACCGCTCAGAAATCAAGGGGACCTAAATTAGTCCTATATAGAGTAGGCCCACTGAAACTGAGGGACTAGGAGTAGCTTAGGTCTTAGTTCCAGTGGGTCTACCCTGAGGAGGACGAGCATTAAATGCAAGCCTTTATAAATAACGAGCCACCTATACAATATGACCTAGATTAGTCCTACTGAGGGTAGAACCATTGGGTTGTAGCTATTAATTATACCATTAATATTAATATTTAGTATTAAATGTATTACACTCTTCCAAGGCAGGTTCCAACAATTTAAAATTCAGAATTAAAAACAGTTAAAATATATTACAATTATTCACTAGAACATATTGCATTCACATTACATCTACTAAGAGTAGACTTATTTAAATTAATGGACATATATAACTTTGCTCCATTAATTTCAGTGGGATCTACTTAGCTGGATGTAATTTTCCTATCTTTTTATACCTCTTAGCATCATAAAGAAAAAGAAACTAAGCAATTTATATATTTAAAAAAACAACATGTTGAGTTCAATTCAGTGGTTGTCATAATGTGGATGCACTAAAATTAATGAGCATAATTCCATTTTTTTCAGTGGTTCTACTATGAATTGGATATGTTCCTTTATTTTTAATATGCCCCTTAATATATCTCTTGTGACACCTTAAGACTTGCAGTGCAGTCCTACTAGCGTCTACTCAGAAGTAATCCCCAGTGAGTCAACAGAACTTACTCCTAGGCAAGATGTTTAGAATAGCTGATGAAGGCTTACCTGGCAGCAAGTCCCATTGAATTAAATGGACATTCTGAGCAGAAATACATAGGAATAAGCTACAACAGGTTTATTGTCACAAAGCTTTGGTGAACTAGAGAGGACACCTCATCAGATGAATGATTATTATCATGCCCTACTCTAGTTGCTCGCCAGCCCTACATACCCCCCAACGCACCTTGCCAACCTCTCACCCAAACCTCTACAGTATCTCTTCACCTGAAGGAGTGTCTTTACCTAAAGTATACCTGAAGGAGCGTCTCCCCCCCCCCCATCGTTCTGCCTGGACACTGAGGTCCAGTGCCGAGGGCCTTCTGGCAGTTCCCTCGCTGCAAGAAGTGAGGTTACAGAGAACCAGGCAGAGGGCCTTCTCGGTAATGGCGCCCACCCTGTGGAATAAAAATATGCCCTTTTCCCTTATGGGGTATCCAAGAGCCCATATAGAGTCCTTACATAGGTTCCCTATTGGTAGGAGAGAATAACAGAGGCCAACCAGAGAATATTGAGAAGCAAAGCAGCTAGTAAGCTTGATCTTTATTGATCTGTTGCAACAGGGTGCTCCCCTCACACGCAAGAGAGGAAGAGGACCCCCAAAATTGCTGTGCAAGGGCTTATAAAGACTTTTGAAATTCCCATCCTGTAGATCAAGACCACCCCCAGAAACATTATGCATTCATCACAGAAGGGGTGTAACCTAAGACCACCCCTCAGATAAGGCGAATCTAAAACAGAACATTTGCATGTTGTTTTCTCCTGTCGCTTTGTTTATTTCCTGTCTGGCAGGTTACTTGATTGGATTTCTTGGGGAGCCTGGGCAGTCTTTTGTAATGATAAGACTCACACCCTTATTCAAACACAGATTAAGACAGGATTTGTGAAGGAAGAGACAATGGGGAGGCTTTTCCATTTTGACCATGCAGAGAAACATTTGCTCAGTTTAGGAATCAAAATGGTTCCAGGTTGGCTTTCCTGTGCTGATCTATGTACGTGTGATTGTGAACGTTGCCATATATCTAAGACCATAAAATTCCTATCACATTATCCCCCCTTTGGGGCTAGATCAGATGTCAAGGAAATAAACAAATATCTGACTTTTAGAAGACATCTGAAGGCAGCCCTGTTTAGGTAAGTGTTTAATGTTTGATGTTTTATTCTGTTTTTAATGTTCTGTTTAAAGCTGCCTAGAGTGGCTGAGGAAACCCAGCCAGATGGGCAGGGTAGAAATAATAAATTCTTCTTCTTCTTCTTCTTCTTGAGCCCCCAGCCTCTCACGGTTGCTCTGTTTTAATCCTGCTTAATTCTGTCATTTTAAAACCTGCTTTGCTCTCCTCCCTCACCATTGACTTACTGCAAATCCTGGATTGTGATGAGGTACTACACGTCTTTCAGTGATGTGTGATAATAACCTTATATTATTATGCATATAGGAAGAAACAATTTAAAAAACCCTCCTAGTTCCAGAGTTCTAGGGACTCTCCAAACTAAAATAACTATTCTATTGCAATTTGTAGAATATTTATCACCAAACTTGTATGTTGAGACAGGCCCTAAACCCAGTTTAAGAGTTAACAAAATAGGAAACTTGCTTTTATTCAAGCCCAAAGTATCCTAAGAGAGCTGTCTATGTAGCATGAAGTTTGATAGATAGGGTAGAAGAGAGACTTGTCCTGCTCACATGTGCCTTCCTTAGATGATTGTGTCCTAGAACTGTTCTTGTGAAAGATCACTGTGCTTTTATGCGTGTGTGTATTTGACATAAATTGTATTGCCAATTTAAATTGAATTGTCACAGACATTTTTTTGGTATCTCATTGCTATTTAACCCCACTGTTTACACCCCCCCCCCACGTTTGCTAAGTGTAACACTTAATGCATTTAAATAATGGACTGTACACCATGAGAGCCCATTACATTAAAAATTGGTTAAGTCTTTACAGGCCTTCAGGACTCTGTTGTTTGCTTTGCAACAGACCAACAAGCTGTTATACCCCTCTGGTTGCTGTAATACACTGACAGGGTCCCAAATATAGTAAGCCCTCTACTTATGCAGGGGTTACATTATGGGGATCGCACTTAAAACCAAAATTGTATATAGTCAGAACACATTTGGTGCAGGTGACAATAGGCTCTGTATTAGTATAAGCCCAACTGAACTACAAGGATTCTGGTGTGAAAGATGGAAGCATAAAACCTGCTATGTGGAATTGGTAACAGGCTGGATTTGGGTAAATAAACTGCAGCTGAAGCTTGACAAGTTGGTATGGGGGCTCCCTTTGGAACTGGTGTGGGGAACATTTGATCCTCCAGCTGTTGCTCCCATCAGCCTTAGCTATCATGGCCAACGGCCAGGTCGCTGTGATAAAGGGGAAATCTCCTTTAGAGGTCACATCCACACCATACATTTAACTGCACATTTAGAGCACACACTCCCATCAAGTATCATGGGAACTGTAGCGTCACCCTCGCAAAGCTAAAGTACAGCCCCTCAGCAACCTGGACAAACTACAGTTCCCATGATTCTTTGCTGGGTGAGGCGGTGGAAGCCAAAGAGCTTCAGAGGTTTATAGCGTGGATGTGCGATCCAAGTCTGCGAGGTGAAATGGGCGGGTCGGAACCCTCCGCTCGTAGCCTTATTTTCTGGGAGGGGAGGGGAGAAAGACACGTCATTCTGATTCTCTAGGAAAGGAGAGGAGACCGGCTGCCGGAAGTGACGTTGCGATTTGTTGACAGCGGCTGGTGCTGCTGCTGCTTGCGGCGGGGTGGAGAGAGCGATCGAGAGAGAGAGAATTGGGAAAGAAAGAGAGGGGACCCGGGTGGGAACTAGGGACTCCCCCCGCAGCTTTTCTTTCGCTTAATCTCTATCCAGCCCCCCCCCTCCGCCCCTTCTCTCTTATCCCTACCGGAAACGGAACCAACTCCAACCCGGACACTCTCTTTCGTCCAGGGAGCCGGGGAGCCAGGTGAGTGCGCGTGTGACTGATGGGGAAGGTGGAAGTGGTACCCTGGGAGCAATTCGTGCATTGCTGGGAGGGGCGGAGGACCCGCTGGGATCCACCCTGCTGCAACGGGGCGGGGGCGGAGATTATGGGCAGCACCACCCCACCCAAATTGCATGGGAGCTACTCGCTGCAAGGGCGCAATCGGTGGGCCCAGTGGGTGGGTTGGCGAAACCTCGAAACCCCACCACTGGAAGGATATCAAGCCCCTTGAGACCCACCTGTTGAGAGGAGGGGTGACAGCTGATCCATCTGGGATCTTCCCGTGGCAAGGGTACCAATATGTGCACATTCTTCAGAAAGCTAGTAACCCATATCTCACCACAACCTTGAAATTCCATCACTGGAAAATCTCAGCCTTGAGGCCCACTTGTTGAGAGGAGGGGTTGACAAATGATGTATTGTCCAAAATCCACCTGTGTTTTGCCTATGGCATATGTGCCAAGGCAGATATCTGTGCAGGTTCTTTTGCTGGGAATGGGGGAGACTCACAGGGAAAGTGGCGCACAGCACCTTTCAGACAGCTTTGCCTCAGGATCCACTTGGGGTGAATGAGTGGACATAGGGCAGTAGTGGGGACCTACAGCCCTCCGGGTATTGTTGGACTCCAGATCCATCAACCCCAAATGGCATGGCCAATGGTCAGGGATGATGGGAATCGAAGTCCAGATGCATCTGGAAACCAAAGGGGTTTCTACCTCTGGTGCAGGATATAGTAATGCTGCTCGTAAATTACAAGTAGCATGTAACAGCAGTATATAAGATGAATAAAAAAATATTCCTTAAAACGAGAGGAAGCCTCAGGAATCCACTTGCCCCATAGGAAAATGTGGTGTCTACCCACTATAATCTGGTGCTGTGGGCTCTGTGTCAGCTGAGATGCCTCAAAATATAATGCATAGAAAGGACTCCCCTTGTAAATCCATTTCCCCAATACTCCCTCCTGCAGATAATGATACTTATTGATCAATTGCAGAAAATAGACTGTTTTAGTTTTAAAAAGTTGTATTGGAAGGCACTATGTGTATGCAGAATGGCAGGAATGTTGAGGGTGGAAAAAGAAAATGCAGAGGATGGTGTGGAGTGCCTGATGGCTGCTGAATGGTTATAAAATGTCCCAATGCCCCAAATGCCCACTTGGAATTGAGGAGGACAAAAAAAAGTAGATGTTAGTGGAGGATCAAACAGTTACCTTTGCCCAGAGCAACTCTTTGGGACTTAAATTGCTGTTTTTGAATGTCATACATTTAGTATTGCATTTCTGTTCCTGCCTTTTCTACATGGAGTTCTCCTTTTCTCGTCACAACAACCCTGTGAGGTTGGTTGGGCTAAGAGATTTGTGATAGAGCCCAGGTCACCCAGTGAACTTCATGACAGTGTGTGGGGATTCAAACCTGACATTCTAATCACTACCCTGATTCTGTGTATGCTTGATCTGCAGAAAATAGCACCATGAGGCTCTTCACAGCCTGGAGATAAACCTTATGCCACCTGCTAATTTGCTGCAGATGAATGGCTGATAAACGTCAGTTACAGACAATACTTGTAAAGTTGGCAACTCTACGTGTTGTTAAACAGAGTGTTCAACAATGCTTGTGTATGAAACTGACGTACCATCCCATTTAAATCAATTACGATGGTACATACAGATCTCAAGTTAATGTGGAATAAAGGCTTGAAGAATACTAGTACATCAGATTTAAATCTGATGTTGCAGGGTCAGTCTCATTCTTTTCCTCCTGTATCTGATATCTACATCATTTGGAAGGAACACACATAGATTTGAGTGGAAAACTGACTTCTAATGCACATGCACTAGGTATCATATTCTGAAATAACTTCAGACTTTCATGCAAAGGGAAGGTGAAGAGGCAGGTTGCCTTTGATTTGTTCCAAGTTTTTTGTTTGTGGGGGATCCATGGGAACATCAGCAGGAAGGTCAAAGCACTTTCCTCTTCAAAACTGTAGGCTCTGCTGGAATCTAATGGTCTGGTTTAGTCCACTCTGGATGTTGGTCTGTGTTGCTGTCTTCTTCCACCACACCTCCCTTCTTGACTGCAACTGCAGCATTGGCTGCAGCGATGACTTATGATCATGCAATTCTGTTGCCCTGGCTAGGAAGGTTACACAGCTTATAAAAGAGTGCTAGATTGTCAGAAGGCTATAAAAGGGATTTACTCAGGTGCACAGTTTACTTGAGGTTGGCACAGCCTGCCCTGAGAAGCAGGAGTAGCACTAGACTTCAAGTCTTTGGGCAAGTAGTAGAGTTGCAACCTTTAATCAGTTACAAGGCCATAAGAAGAGAAGTGCTGGATCAGGCCAGTGATTCACCTGGTCCAGCATCCTGTTCTCACAGTGGTCAATCAGATGCTGCAATGGGAAGCTCACAATCAGGACCTGAGCACAGGAGCTCTCTGCCCACCTGCAATTGCCAGCAAGTGAGATATTTCCAACAGTGGAGGTCAAACATAGGTTTTAACTGAGTGGTGGCTAGTAGCCATAATAACTATTTTCCTTAACTAAAAAGGCACACACAGTTAATTAAGCTGTGCATTTTTAGGAAGGTTACTTATTTTTAAAGTAAGTATTTAGTGCCTGCCATCTTTTTATATCTTGGAAGAGAATCCAGTGTGCTATGGGGTGCAGTTCAGTGTTTTGCTTCCTGCACCTTGGGATCAGATTACCTAAGAAATTGCCTCATATCCTTGCTGGTCAACTTTGTTGCTCAGGTGGGACATTGCTGAGAGTACTGCATGCCCCAGAGGTGTGCTATGTATGCAGTAAAAGCTAGGTTTTTAATGTTGCAGCTCCAGCCACCTGAAATTAGACAAGAGCTTAATGTCTTGATATTTAGGCGCTGGATGAAAATGGTTTTGTTTTTTTAAAAGTTTTTATTAAAGATTTTCTTGGGTTAGAAAAGTATTGCATTGTGTCTTTTTTCAGGTTGCAAAGTCTTTTCTATGGATAAGTTACATTTGATGTGAGCCATTAATGTTGTATACAATATAAGGTTGGGGGAGAAGAGAGGTGGGGAGAGAGATTGAGGGGATGGGTGGTAGTAAACTTACATTCTTTTACTTAGTGTATGTGTGAGGTTTTTGTGTCATCGTCACTTGGGTAGATTCTCTTTCTTTTCATTTATTAGTTTTCATTGGCAGTGAGAAAGTTTTTGGGGGGGAGCCCAGGGCATGGTTGGTTACCTTCAGTTGACTGCAGATTTCTTTGCGGTGGGGTTGTTGAGTTAAGTTAAGCATATTGATTTGTGTGCTAACGGTGGGTTCTTGTTGTCTTGTTGGACTGTGTGTGTAATAAAGGGCAGCCACTCTGGGGCGAATGCGTCCTCTTTTATTTGTCCCCTTTTCAGTTTCAGTATGTTGGTTAGCTTTTCTAGGAAGGCTGTTTCCCATACAATTTGGTACCAGTGGTCCATGTTCACTCGTGACAGGTCTCTCCAGTGTCTGGCTACGATGCTTCTGGATGCTGAGAGTAGGTGGGTTATAAGCTCTGAATAATGTGTGTGCTATTGTCTTGGAAAATATTCAATAGGACCAGTTCTGGGGTGGCTTCTGTTTAGTTACTTTGCATATTTCTTGTAGGACAAGGGGGGTTGGATTTTGGGGCAATCCCATAAAATGTGGACCTCACAGCTACCAGGAATAGCGTTGAACTTACCCTTTTCTTGAATCTTCTTGAACTTATTTAAAAAACAAGAAAAAATGAAAAACTAAGTCAAGAATTTGTAAGAACCTAGTAAAATCTGATATTGCAAGTTCACTTTAGTTTAGGTAGTTTGTAAGTTTTCATGGCACTTTGTAAGTAATTGTCTCTTTCTCACATATTTGATAAATGGTGTAAAAGTTTGTAATGTTGTGCATATTTTTTCTTTTATTAACACTGCTTTTTAATGCATTCTTTCTTTCTTTCTTTCTTTCTTTCTTTCTTTCTTTCTCTCTCTCTCTCTCTCTCTCTCTCTCTCTCTCTCTCTGGGCTACTAAGGTAGTCACTTGCACATTATTGAAAAAGACAGATGTGGGGACACATTTGCAGAAAATGTGCATATGCTGATCTATACATGTATATGCAAATTTAGATATAATGACTATAATTTGAATAGAAAGAAAGGTAAAGCTCACCTCAGTGGGGTATTGGGAAGACTGTGACCAGCTGAGCAGCAGCCTGCTTGCTTACTCTACTGCCCAGCTGTTTTCTGCTGATGCTCCTCTGCTTCCTGGGATTCTTCCCCTTTAAGCCAAAATTGGACTTCAGGCAGCTCTTCAAAATAAGAGCCTTCCAATAGAGGCCTCTTCTCTGTAAAGCAGGATACACTGCCTCTTCATCAAACTATCTCTCAGGTTGTGAGATTAAAATTGAGGGGGAACAATGTATGCTAGCCTATGTTCCTTGGGGAGCAGCGGAAGAACAATGTAATAAAATAAAGTTGTGTGTGTGTGTGTGTAATTTTAATGTTGCTTGAATGGACTGGAGGCTCCTTCCCCAACCTGCTGCATTCCAGACTTTGCTGGACTACAGTTCCCGTTAGCCATAGTCGAGGAGTAGGGGGGGTTGTAGTTCAAGGCATCTGGAGCACACCATGTTGTCTACCCCTCCTTTGTGTCCCTTAAAATACCTCATAAAGTCCCCTTTACCCCCCACCCCCGTTTCATTAGACATTTAGTCAAGGTTGAGTTTTGGTATCCAAGACTACCACACACCCATCCCTGTTTGGTCTGCCTTCAGGCCACTGAAACTGAATCTTTGTTTGGCTTGAGGGTGGGAAAATATTGCAAGGACTTCTGTGCTTTGTGGTGGAAAATGTCCCACCCCACTCTCTGATTTATCTTCTTCTCTCCACCCCACCGCCATCGGCCTGCAGCATTCCCGCAAAGTCCAGTGGGGAATATCCCTAAAACAAAGGAACAGGAACTCCAGGTGGGGACGAAGAAGCACTTTTTTTGCCCCACATTTGCCCCTTCTCCCTCACTCTCCCTGGTCTTCCCCTGTTCACTGCCACAAGATGGCTTCCGACAGCCCAGACCCTCTGATGACCCTCTGCACAGATTATTGTCTTTACAACTTGGAGGGGACTCTTTGCTACTTGCTGGACAACGAGACACTCCGTCTCCACCCAGACATCTTCCTGCCGAGTGAGATTTGTGACAGACTTGTCAATGAGTAAGTTTGTTTATTTATTTATTGTATTTGGGAGCACCTTGTCTTCACTATCCTAGCCTGGTCACTTCAGTCCCTGGCAGAGAGATGCTTCTAAAAGAACCTGCCTTACACAGAGTCAGACCCTTGCTCCATCTAGCTCTGCCTTGTATGGCTGGAAATGGCTCTCTGGAGTGTCAGGCAGGAGTCTTTTTCACTTGAGATGCTGGAGGTTGAACCTGGAATCTTGTGCATGCAAAGCATATGCTCTGCTGCTGAATTTCTTACTAGTTCTGCTCATTCCTGAGGTTCATGGTAAAGTCTTGAGCACGGTGGCACATGCTTCAGAAAACAGACTTGAGTCACAGCTGTGCTGCACATTACTTCCCTCAAAGAATCCTGGGAACTGTAGTTTGTTAAAGGTAGTGGGAATATAACTCTGAGTTTACGGCCTACAAAGCTACAATTTCTAACACCATGAACAAATTACAATTCCCATGATTATTGGTTGAAGCTGTGTGCCTTAAATGTATGGTCTAGATGTGACCACTGTATTTAAATTTCTTAAGTGCCCTAATATATAAGGCTTACACATGAGTAGCAATGTATCCTTTTTTGTATTTAATCTTCATGACTTACCCTGTGAGGTAGTGTAGGTGGAAAAATTCTATTAGTTCAGGAAGGAGCCATGAAGGGCTTCAGGGCTAAGCAAAGATTTGGATCCTTATTTCTGGCGGCCAAACCCAAGCCCCTCTGTCTGCTGATGTTTGATTAACAAAAAATGCTTAGATCGTTTCCCCACCTTGATCTCTGTCTCTAAACATAGGTATGTGGAGCTGGTAAACGCCGACACTATCTTTGAGCACAATGAGAACTTCTTCACGCTCTTCTCAGATCCACGGAGCACCAGGCTGGCAAGAATCCATTTGCGGGAGGATATTGTGCAAGATCAGGACCTGGAAGCCATCCGAAAACAGGTAGGAACAGAAGAAGCCAATTTGTAGCATTGAACCATTGGTCCCTTGAACTCAGCATTGTCTACACTGACTGGCAGTGAATCTTGCTGGTTCAGGCAGGGGTCTCTCCCAGTCCCACCTGGAGAGGCCATGGGGGATTGGACCTAGGACCTTCTGCATGCTAAGCAGATGCTCTGCTGCTGAGCTGTATGCCCTTTCCCTAAAAAATAAAATCACATTCTAGTCCTCATGATTCTGAATAAAGAGCTGAATTAAATAGGAATAGAAGTCTTTTCCCCAGCCCTACCTAGAGATGCAATGGTGGATTGAACCTAGGACCTTCTGCATGCAAAATAGTTGTTTTATCACTGAGCAACAGACATTCCCTCTGTTTGGCATCTTCCACAGATGGCACCACTCTCCAGGGCACAAGATCGTTCCCAAACCTAATCTTTCATAGGGACATGAGAAGCTGCCTGAAACAAAGTCAGCCGAACTTTTCTAACTTTTCACTCTACCTTTCCGTCCCTTAGGACCTGGTCGAATTATTCTTGACAAACTGCGAGAAACTGACAGCCAAGAGCCTCCAGACCCTGGGCAGCTTCAGCCCCACCCTTGTCTCCCTCAGCCTCTTCGGCTGCACCAACATTTTCTATGAGGAGGAGAATCCAGGGGGCTGCGAGGACGACTTAAACCCAACCCGCCAGGTCTTGGTCAAGGACTTCACATTTGAGGGCTTCCACCGCCTGCGGTTCCTCAACTTGGGCCAGATGACCAAAGGGGTGAATGTGGAGAGCCTGCTCCGACCTCTGGCTTCACTGACTGCACTGGACCTCTCTGGGATCCAGCTCAACGACATCTTTTTCCTCACCCAATGGAAGGACAGCTTGGCTTCCCTGGTGCTTTATAACATGGACCTCTGTGAGGAGCATGTTCAGGCCATCGCCCAACTGCGCAAGCTCAGGTCAGCTGGTGGTGCTGTTGACCCGCTTGTTTTTGCAGCCACTTTACCCCGCCTTTACTAGCCTGGCTGGACTAGCACCCCCATCAGTCCTCAGCCTGCATGTTTTTTTACTATAACTGCCACCAACCCCCAGCCTGCATGGATGGTTGTTGTAGTCTGAAACACCTGGGGAGCACTGAGTTAGCAAAGGCTGGGTTGACCTGATTGTTAACTTCTCCATCCAGGATAGAGCCAACTTGTGGAACTCGTTGCCACAAGATAATGCCTTTCTAATTGATTTAATTTCTACCCCAAGTATGTGACTGTTTTTGCAGGCATTTAGCTCGAGCTCCTCCACCCTGCTATCCTCCAGGTGCTTTGGACTGCAACTCCCATGAGCCCCCAGGCAGCATGTGCTTAAATGCTTTCCTTGCTGTAAGCCAAAGCTCAAGGTCATCCCTAGAATAGAGCCATTGAAACCAACAGCACTTCTCTGAGTACAACTTATTTGACTTTTATACTATAAAACCCATGAAAACCCAATATTTACTCACAGTAAGAACCTTATAAAAATAACCGTAGCAGAACTGCAGAAGAAAGGAGCTAAAATAGATATATTTAGGTGCCAGGCGAAAACCTTCCTCTTCAACCAGGCCTTTGGCTGATTAACATCCGATACCCTTTCAGATGTGCTATGGGAGGGGGGATTATTGGTTTGTTTTTGTTCTTATTTTTATCACGTAGTTTGTGTTTTTATACTGTATTTTTATGTTGTGAACTGCCCTGAGATCTATAGATGAAGGGCGATATATAAACTAACTACAGTAAATAAATAAATATCATTTTCCAATATATGTGGCAATGGAAGGGGTTGGGCACACTCTGCAATTTGCATAGCTGCCAAGAAGCAGCCATTGCAAGTGTAGTGTGAGGGACAGCAAGCCAGGTCATGCAAACTGTTTAATGGAGGGGGAAGGCATTGGGGGGGGGGGATGTTGGTCAGGTATGGAGGAATGGCAAAGAGTAAGAGGGGTTGGTGAGCAGGAGCCACAGCCCCTAGTAATAAATATTATCATAAGAACATAAGAAGAGCCCTGCTGGATCAAGCCTCTGGTCCGTCTAGTTCAGCATCCAGCTGCATGTCTCTGGGAAGCGCACAAGCAGGACCTGAGCACAACACAACTGCTCCCACTTGTGATTCCCAGCAACTGGTATTCAGAAGCATTTCTGCTTCCCAGCCGTGGGAGCGGAGGATAACCATTGTGGCTGGTAGCCATTGATAGCCTTGTCTTCCTCCATGAATCAGTCTAATCCTCTTTGAAAGCCAGCCAAGTTAGTGGCCATCATTTCTTCCTGTGGGAAAGAGTTCTATAGCTGAACCATGCATCGCCCTGAACATTCAGTTTCATTAGATTTCCCCCCCCACACACCCCAAGTTCAAGTGTTACGGGAGAGGGAGAATGACTCCTTTCTAGCCTCTTTCTCCTTGCCATGCATAGTTTTACACACTTCTATCTTGCCGTCATGCCTCTGTTCTTCCTTGTTCCCAGGCACTTGGACATCTCCCGGGACCGCCTCTCCAGTTATTACAAATTCAAATTGACCCAGAGGGTGCTGAACCTCTTTGTGGAGAACCTGGTCAACCTCACCTCTCTGGATATCTCTGGCCACATCATGTTAGAGAATTGCTCCTCTTCTAGTGAGGATGAGAAAGTGGGCCAGACAAGGTGAGTCAGACGGGAGCCATATTGGTGGCTTCAAACAGGGGTAGGGGAACCTGGGGCCCTCCCAGGTCTTACTAGACTCCCAACAGCTCACATCAGCCTCCAGCAGCTAGTATGGGAAATAGGTCAGGGATGATGGGAGCTGCAGTCCATCAATGGTTGGAAGGCCACAGGTTTGCCATCCCTGATTTAAGAAGGAGCATTCCATACTGTGTGCAAGAAATGGAGGAATGCCACTATTTAGAAGACACATTCCTCATGAGGGAACCTCAGAAGTGGAGAACCAGTGGGTGTTCACATATTGTACTCCAACTCCCATCAGCCCCAGCCATCATGGTCATTGGCCAGGATTTATGGGAGTTGGAGTCCCACCATGTTTGGAGGGTAACAGGGTGCCCATCCCTCCTGAAGACAACTAAATGGGCACTGGCCTGACTCTGGTTGATGTGCACAGAAGACTGGAATGAGCCACAACTCAATCCACACGTTCTTCTTTTTTGAGTGCTGAGGGTCCCAGGCTCAACCCTGAGCATCTCCCAGTTAAAAGGTTCTTGGGGGAGCTGAAGGTGGAACCTTGGAGAGCTGCTGCCAGTCAGAGTCATACTAGCCAGACTGACCAGCGGCCTGCTTCTCTTGGGTGAGATTTTTAATGTCTTTCCTATTTTCCCCCAGCATCAGCCCTGAAATGAGCAGCATCACCCCTTTCAGGAACCTGAAGCAGCCTCTCCAGTTCCTGGGCCTTTTCGAGACCTCCCTTTGCCATCTCTCACACATCCCAGCCTACAAGGTAAAGCAAGAATAGACGGCAAAAAGTATACATAATAACTGTATCTGTTACTGAGGCATCTTTTTAGCTGAGGGGAAAATATTTTTAATCGTTTGGCGGAATAATGCAGCTCATGGATGCATATAAGGTCTGCTTGAGGAATATGATCTTCATGGATTCTGAAAGGGACTGATCTGATTTGTGCCGATGGGTCAGAAAACATAGCTCTCAATCAGATTTCACACTCACACATAGGCTACACTGGGAGATCATTATATTATTCACGTAGCACCATCCATAATTTGGTAACATAAGCAAATTACTGACCCCACAATCTAATCTGCTCCCAGCAGTGATTTCAGTGATCTTAAGTAGAAAATACCTAAAAGCTTGTCTCACCCTTTATATACTCAATTGAACACTGCACTCTGCAGGTGAGGGCATCCTGCAGATACTGTCTTCTCAGGAGATCCATTAGCCACAATGCAGGAATTGGGCCTTCAATATAGCAGCACCTGCACTTTGGAATTCTGTCCCATTAAAATGTTAGACAGGTGCATTTTTTATTGCCTTTTCAGCGCCTGCTGAAGACCTTCCTATTCCAACAAGCACTTTAAGTTGAGATCTTTCTGTCAGTCTGCATCTGCACTGAAGTTGTTTTTAAAGATGTTTTAAACATGTTAAAGCTGTTTTATTGCTTGTTGTTTGCAGCTCTGGACCCCTTTGGGATCCAAAATATATAAACAAAATAAGTGAAACATGTTCTTGGGGATTTGAAGCCAAGTCTTCCCCATCCCAAAAACCAGTGCTCTACCCACTGCCCCATACTTCACACCTCCTGTGCCGCCTCTGAACTGTCCCCATTCTCCATGCCAGGTTACTGGGGGCAAGAGTGAAGAGCAAGTGCTCAACGCCATTGAGGCATATACCGAGCATCGTCCTGAGATCACGTCTCGAGCCATCAACAACCTTTTTGACATCACTCGTATTGAGCACTGCAACCAACACCTGAGAGCCCTCAAGGTGAGCAAGTTGTAGTCTTTTATTCTGAACCATGAGGACTAGGAGACTGAGAGGAGTTACAATAGCCATCTTCAGATAGCTAAAAGGTGTCACATGGAATATGGAGCAAGCTGGTTTTCTCCTGCTCCAGAGGGTAGGATCCAAACCAATGGATTCAAGTTACAAGAAAGAAGATTCCAACTAAACAAAAGGAGCAACTTTCTGACAGTGAGAGCCATTTAATAGTGGAATGGACTCCCTCGGAAGGTGTGGGAACTCCCCTTCCTTGGAGGTTTTTAAGCAGAGTTTGGATGGCTGTCTGTCATGGATGCTTTATTTGATATTCCTGCATTGCAATTGCAATTGCAATTGCAATTCTATGATTCTTATATTTTCTTTTTTGAGAAAGGGACATAGCTCGGTAGTACAGCATCTGCTTTGCATGCAGAAGGCTCCATGTTCAATCCCCAATGGAATATCCAAGTAGTGCTGGGGGTGGGGGTGGGAATGCTCTATCCGAAAGCCTGGAGAGCTGCTGTCAGTCAGCACACTGGGACTAATGGTATGATCTCGTATAAGGCAGCTTCCTATGTTTTAAGAGAAGGGCGATACCTCAGTGATAGAGTATCTCCCTTGCATGCAGAAGGTCCCAAGTTCAATCCTCAACAGCAGCTCCAGGTAAGATTTGGAAATAAACCTCACTGTAAAAATCCTGTAGAGCTGCTGCTGGTCAGTGAAGACAGCACTGAGATTGACTGATTGGTATAAGACAGCTTCCAATGTTCTATTTAATTCAGCCCTGTATTCAGGGCTGGACTAGAACCCAGGAGGACTAGAACCTTACTTTACTTAAAAGGAAAGGTAGATCATCTGCTTTGCATGCAAATGGTCCTGGGTTCAGACCCCCGACTGAAAGCAGCAACAACAGCGGATACCTATTATATTCACTGGATTGGTTTCCATTCCGATTATGGGATGAACAGCCAAATGCCGGCAATTTCTGTTGCTGTTTTCTGAGATCCCCACTGGTAGCAGCAACAGATAATCTTCAAAGCTTATACAAAGAGTACTTGCACCTCAGTGGAAAACAGCCCCAAATCAAACACTGGACCACTCACTGTGGAGCAGAGCTATAATGGAGAACATTGTGCATAATTTGAGATTCAAAAAGGATTGGACCCTCCAGGTGCTTTCTGTCTGATCTAGCATTCCTTGACGACATAGACAATGGAACCATCGTTTTCAAGACAGCTCTCGTCACAAGCCGGGCAAATCTGAAACTAGACTTGATAATATTCTTTACATATACTTTGTTATCTTAAACCAAGTTCAGTTGTGCTTATTCCACATGCTTATGTTACAGTTTTGTTTTTTGTCTGTTGTTACAGCTGTTTTCTCTGTTTTATATGAATTTTTAAATGAAATATAAAAATCCTTATTTTTTAAGATCCCAGGGTGTTGTATAAGAGAGAACTTTTTCTCTGATCGGCCGGGGCTCTTACATTCTCATGGAGGAGAATCATAGACTTATAGAATTGTATTTATTTCATAAAATGTATACCCTGCTTGATTGTTGTGGTTTTTTTTTTTTAAAAAAAAACACCTCTAAAAGTGGTTTGCAAAAAAGCTAAAAATAAAATCAAGAAAAAATTGAATGACAATGGCATTTTCCTGCTCCGTTTCCACAGCTAGTTATAACAGCTCTGAAGTGCCACAAATACGATAAGAATATCCAGGTTACAGGAAGCGCCACTCTGTTCTACCTCACCAATGCAGAATACCGCTTGGAGCAGAGCATCAAGTTGCGGCGCCAGGTTGTCCAGGTGGTGTTGAGTGGCATGGAGTCTTACCAGGAAGTCACTGTAAGTGGTCACTGCCAAATTTATAATTTCACTGACATAATTGTGGGTCCTGGGTGGCCAGGTCTGCTGGGGCCCCCAAGAGTCAAGAGGCAGAGTCAGGGAGAGGGGCAGTGCGTCTTGCATCAGGAGTGGAACCTGTTGCGGTGGAGTCTAGCAGGGGAAAGCATCTGATTGGCTGCTCCTGGTGGCTCAGAGGCAGAGCTGAGAGCAAAAGTTCTCAACTTCCTTGTGAAAAAACGCACCAGGATCAAAATGGGCAACAAATTAACTTGCATCTCCACTGACTTAAAATCCCCATGCCCAGTCTTACGAACAATCCAAGCAAGCTTCAGTTAATTATTAGCTGAAGCTTCTGATTTATTGATTGATTACTGCTGGCTTTTTCAAGTGGTTCAGAGTTCTGCGCTTAACAAAGCCACCTTCTACCATGTAAGAATATCTTCCTGACCGGCAGCAGCTCTCCGGTGTCTCTGGCAGACATGGAAAGCGCCTTGGGTTGGTGGGCAGAGCATCTGCACTGCAAACAGAAGGTCCCACGTTCAGTCAGGATCACCATGTAGGAATGTGGGAATGTTCTCTGCCTGAAACCTGGAGAGCCACTGCCAGTCACTGTAGACAGTGCTGAGCTCAGTGGGGTAACGGTCTGACTCAGTGAAAGGCAGCTTCCTTCTGGAAACTGGGGAGACTGCATTGCCCAAAGCTCACCTAAAGCAGGACAGCCCTTTCTGGCTGCCTGGTCACCACTACTTCCTCCCTTCTTCCCTCCCTCAGGTGCAGCGCAACTGCTGCCTGACTCTGTGCAACTTCAGCATCCCTGAGGAGGTGGAGTTCCAGTACCGGCGGGTCAATGAGCTGCTCCTGAATATCCTAAACCCAACACGGCAGGACGAGTCGATTCAGCGCATCGCGGTGCACCTTTGTAACGCCCTGGTGTGCCAGGTGGACAACGACCACAAGGAGGCTGTGGGCAAGATGGGGTTTGTCATGGTGGGTTTTCGTGAATACAACCTTCAGGCGTCTGCTCAATGCTAACGGAGGCTGAGCTGAAATTTCTTTCCAGGGCGCTTTCTGGATTCTTTTCCCACTTAAACCATCCAGATTCCCTCATAGGCAACCTTCTGGGGCTGGCATGCCAGGGAAGCCAAAAGTGGTCAGGACCAGAGGCTGGAAGTGGGTGGGACCAGGGGATAAAAGAGGGCATGCCAAGTGAATGATGGGCAGGGTCAACAGAGACGTGGCCTGGTGAGGGAGATACAGCCTTGGCCAAGTTCTGGGGGCCACATTGGGTGGGCGGAGAGAAGAAACTGATGGACAGCATTTGGCCCCTGGGCCTGCTTTATCCAGTGACCACCCCTTGTCCTCAATTATCCTAAACATTTACATAGCTTCTTTTTCCCACCAACAGACCATGCTGAAACTGATTCAGAAGAAGCTGTTGGATAAAACGGTATGACTCAGATCTGGTTTTCTGTCCTGCCCCCCCCCCCCCCGCAAACCCCACAAGGTCACCAGAGCCAGGAACAAATAAAATCAAATAGTTTTAATGAAACTACAAAAGGCCGGTAGAGTGTGGTGAAGACCCCAGCCTGAAACCATGGAGAGCTGTTACTAGTCAGTGTAGACTGTACTGATACTGATGGACCTTAATGGTCTGAATCAAAAGAAGGCACCTTTCTATGTTCATGTGACTTACAGATCACTCTGAGGATCTCCCAGGTAGCTCCAGATTTTACCTTCTTCCCCAAAGAACAAATCTTTCAAACATACTACATTTTCATTCCTGCCCCCTTCTTCCAAGGAAATGTATTGACTTTTCTCCGGCTTTCACCATCACAGCGACTCTGCAAAGTAGGATAGGTGGGGGGGGGTAGACTGTCCCAAGATTACCCAGTGACCTTCAGGGGGCAGCATCAGAATTTTAACCCTGGTGGTGCTGATCACACACACTGCTGCTGCTTTTGAGGGGGATGCCTCACTTTTTCCAGCATTCCAAAGTGCTGCCTCCAAAACCATGCTGTCCGTTGTCCCTGCCCACCACACTCCTATTGGTGGTGAGGACACAAAGAAGGATTTCCAGCCAAACAGAAGCCAGAGGCTGAAGCCCCTTAGAGACCCCAATAGATTGAATCTTTTTTCCTTTTCCATTACTCCGGCAGTGTGATCAGGTGATGGAGTTCTCCTGGAGCGCCTTGTGGAACATCACGGACGAGACCCCAAACAATTGTGAAATGTTCCTCAACTACAGTGGCATGAAGCTCTTCTTGGAGTGCTTGAAGGTATGCAGAATTTCAAGCGCTATTAGTTACATGAACTACAGAAACAGAATAATCACATTCGAATGCCTGTCACTGGGAGTCACAAGTGTGGGGGAGTTGCTGGTGTTCTCAGGTCCTGTTTATAGGCTTCCCATTGGGGCATGAGTACAACAAAAGGCTTGGTTGCCCATATCCTCCCGAGGTGAGGGGAAGTGACATTGGCCAAGCCTGGGAGGACAACCTATTTCATGCATTAATTAACTCCTTCATGTATTAATTAGATTATTACCCTAGAATCTTTCATTTTCCCTCCCCTGTCCCTGTATGCCAATTGCTGGGAATCTCAGCAGGGGTAGGGGGAAGAGTGCTGTTGCACTCAACAACCTGCTTGTAGGATTCCATCTGATTGCCCACTGGGGGAACAGAATGCTGGACTAGATTGGCCTGTGGCCTGATCCTTCAGGACCCTTACATTCAACCTCCACTGTCAAAGGCAGTAGCTGGGAGTCATGAGTAGGATGAGTGTTGTTGTGCTCAGGTCCTGTTTGCGAGCTTCCAGGAGGTGTGATGTGCATAAACCTCTCCCACTCAAACTGAAACCTTCTCTCATGCATTCAGTAAATACATGGGGGTGGGATCACTGGAACACTCTCATGAATGGTATGCTTTGAAGCAATGTACCAGACGTGTGCACTGTGTGTGCATGGATATCTGTTGCCAAGAATGTTTTCTACCTCGGGTGGCAAAGTGTCTCACATTGGCCCCAAGTGAGAAGTGTGTTAGGGCAGAGGTGGGCAACCTGCAGGGCCCTTCACATGTTGCTGGACTCCAACTCCCATCAGCCTCCAACAAGCCTGGCCAAGAGCCAGGGATGGTGGGAGTTGGAGTCTAATCATATCTAGAAGGCCACAAGTCTCTTATCCCTGATCTAAAAAGCAGCTTGCAAGCAATGCAGAAATGCTTCTTTCTGGTTCAGATTCCCCACTGCTGATCTAAGAAGAGGCATTTCCTTCTCAGGAGATGCAACAATGTCTCTTGAAGCTTCCCCTTATGAGAAAGTGAAATGCCTCTTCTTAGATCAGGGTGGGGAACCTGTGGCCTTCCATATACTGCTAGACTCAAGCTCCCATGAGCCCCAGCCAGCAGGCATGTTGGGAGCTGTAGGCCAGGAACATGTAGTGGGGTCATAGGGTAACTTGCTGTAGGCTGGGAGGTTGGCATGATGACCATTTTAAATCCCTCTCCCTCTTCTGTTACAATCTTTGTTCCTTGCACCTGCCTTCCCTGCAGGAATTTCCCGACAAGCAAGAACTGCATCGCAACATGCTGGGCCTCCTGGGAAATGTGGCAGAGGTGGAAGAGCTCCGCCCACAACTGATGACATCCCAGTTCATCAGTGTATTCAGGTGGGTGCATCTTTTAGGGCTAAGCACCACCATCCTCTTCTGCTCTGGTAAAAGAGAATATCTGAAGGGATTGGCTGCTGGAATGGACCAAAGTGGCCCACTTAGTCCAGCCCCCTCTTCTTCAGTGGCCAGCTAGATGTCCCAACAGGAAACCCACAAGCAGAACCCAAGTGAAACGGCAGCACCTCATTCCCAGCAACTAGATTTCAGAGGCATCCTGCCTCCAGCGATGAGTGAATAAATAGAACATAAGAAGAGCCCTGCTGAATCAGACTATTGGCCATTTAGTATGGTACCCAGTCCTCACAGTGGTCAAACAGATGCACCAAGCTGGGCCCTCAGTTTGAAGGTACTCTCCCCACCAACTGGTATAGCAATGAAAAGCCATCAGTCAGGTGTGTGATTGGCCTCCCTTGCTGGGGATGTTTAGGTCTGCCCAATGAGCTGAGGCCTTTTCCCATGTCCCAACCACAGACAACTCAGATGTTGGAAGATTGCAGAGGAGAAAATCCTTTGGGAGAGGGTGGCTTTTTAGGTATCCAGGTCCCAGGGCTTTAAAGGTTGATGCAGTTCGGCTTATACGTCTATTTTATACACGACAGCAACCTGTTGGACAGTGAAGCTGACGGCATTGAAGTATCCTACAATGCCTGTGGAGTCCTCTCCCACATCATGTTTGACGGCCCGGAAGCCTGGATGATCAGTGAGCCCCGCAGGGAGGAGGTGGTTGACCGGATGTGGGCAGCTATCCAGCGGTGGGATGTCAATTCCAGGAGGAACATCAACTACAGGTAGGCAGAGACTGGGCTGGGGAATCTCAGGCCCATGGACCAAATGTGACCCTCTCAGTTCTGGCCCTCAGGACTCTCCCCAGGACACCACCCTCAGGGGTACTGCTCCACCCCCCCCCCCTTGAGTGCTTTTGCTAGGCTCAGACATATCCTTAAACTGCAATTCACTTCCCCTACCCACACATTGGCCTGGAAAACCTTGTATTTTTAATATTAGTTTTGTAATATTTTCCTTTACCATTTTTAAATGGTTATTGTTGTCATTGTTGTTTGACCTCCACAAAATACCTGCAGAATGTTGGGTTTCCCATTCTTTCTCCTGATCACTTTTTTACCCTGCTTTTTGTCATCTTTTCAGGTCTTTTGAGCCAATCCTCAGGCTCATCCCTCAAGGAATCTCTCCAGTGAGCCAGCACTGGGCTACGTGGGCCCTTTTCAACCTTGTGTCTGTCTACCGTAAGTCCCTCCTGAGAAACCTCTACTGCAGCAGCTGAGGTTTAGACTAGGTAGTTAAGAATGTTCCTCTAAGGAAATATCCGCACCAGATGTTAGAATCATAGAATTGTTAAGAGTTGGAAGGGACCACAAGGGTCATCTAGTCCAACCCCCTGCAATGCAGGAATCTTTTTGTCCAAAGTGGTGCTCGAACCCCATGACCCTGAGATTAAGAGTCTCGCACTGTATTGACTGAATTACCCCCTAGGCTTCACTTCCATGATCCCTTGCCATTGCTGGGGGGTTGCTGGGAGTTGTTTCAGCAAGCAGTAGTTAAAATTAGTCACAGTTTAGGGTATGCGAATGCATCACTGATGTATTTTCTTTGAAGCATTGCTAGCAGCCCATAGACATAATTCAGTATTTCTGTTCTCATGTTTTCCTAGACTCTTTATGTATGTGATTGCAAATTGTGCAGACCACTTGGAGAGTTTGTTATATTAAGAGGTATATGAACTATGAAAAAAGAATGAAATGAAGATTTGCGAGACTATAGATTCCCCTTCCTGCTCTAAGAAGCAGTGTTCCTTCCTGAATGAGATGGAAGGAGGAATGCCAGAAAGCCTCTATTTAGAAGAGGCATTCCGTCCCAAGAGAGGTGGTTTCTCTTAGAGTGGGGGCAGCAGGTTTTTCTTTTACCTCCCAGATGTTGCTGGACCCCCAACTCCCCTCATCTCAGAGGAAGATGGAAGTTGTGGTCCGAAAACAGCTGGAGGGTCACAGCTTCCCCAACTCTGATGTGGCATCTTACAGTGGTACCTCGCAAGACGAATGCCTCGCAAGACGAAAAACGCGCAAGACGAAAGAGTTTTCTGTTTTTTGAGTCGTTCCACAAGACAAATTTCCCTATGGGCTTGCTTCGCAAGACGAAATGTCTTGCGAGTTCTTGCGAGTTTGTTTCCTTTTTCTTTAAGCCGTTAATAGCCGCTAAGCCGTTAATAGCCGCTAAGCCGCTAATAGCCGTGCTTCGCAAGACGAAAAAACCGCAAGACGAAGAGACTCGCGGAACGGATTAATTTCGTCTTGCGAGGCACCACTGTATTTTAATCTCTGCTTACTTAATCTCTTATTTTTATCTTGTTTACTTCTTGCTCTTCAATTCCCTTCCCCTGCAAACATTCAGTTAAGAATAATGTGCTAAAAATGGGAGGACAGGGAACCTTCAATGAAAAATAATTTTTTGAACTTACAGGATAACTTCTATGGATGTATCCAAACATTTTTTAGGATCATCAAGTAGGATGGTATTTCTCTTCCTTCTACCTTATTTTTATATCCTTTCCTGGGTAGAGTTCCTCTGCCATCAATGAAGTCAAACCCAGCATCGGGAAGTGTAGACAGCCCCTCTTTTAAGAGCAAAATATGATCACTTTTCCTTTTATAATTCAGTGTAGTTGGGAGTACAGTGGTACCTCGGGTTAAGTACTTAATTCATTCCGGAGGTCCATACTTACCATATTTTTCGCCCTATAGGACGCACTATTTCCCCTCCAAAAATGAATGGGGCGAATGCACGCTTTCGCTGAAGCCTGGAGAGCGAGAGGGGTCGTTGCGCACCGACCCCTCTCGCTCTCCGGGCTTCGCGCACCTCTCCGCAAGCAGCGGGAGCCCGCGCCTGGGGGGGGGGGGAATAATTTCCCCCCCTTTATTTCCCCCCCAAAAAACTAGGTGCGCCTTATGGACGGTGCGTCCTATAGGGCAAAAAATACAGTAACCTGAAACTGTTCTTAACCTGAAGTACTGTACCACTTTAGCTAATGGGGCCCCGTGCTGCCGCCGCACCGCCGGAACCCGATTTCTGTTCTTATCCTGAAGCAAAGTTTTTAACCTGAAGCACTATTTCTAGGTTAATGGAGTGTGTAACCTGAAGCGTATGTAACCTGAAGCGTATATAACCCGAGGTACCACTGTAAACTCCCATCTTTTCCCCTCCCCATTCACAGCAGACAAATACTGCCCTCTACTGATCAAAGAAGGTGGCCTCCTTCTCCTGAGCGACATGATCAAAATGGCATCAGCCCGGCCAGAAACGAAGGAGATGGGAAGGTAAGTCCTCTGGAGAAATAGGCCCCATCTGCACTATACATTTATATTGGTATCGTACCACTTTTAAACAGTTGCTGCCTCCTCTAAATAATACCGGGCCAGTAGCTTGTTAAAGGTGCATCTTCTGTTCCCTTCAGAAGAGCTACAATTCACAGAGATCCTTGGGAAGAGAGATCCGTTACTGAACCACCTTGGAACCTGTAGCTCTTTGAAGGGGAAGAGAGGTCTCCTAACCACTCTGGGCACCCTGAACAAACTATAGCTCCCATTATTCTTTGGGGGAAGGCACAGCTGTTTAAGGTGGTATGATACTTCTTCAAGCTATAATGCAGATGCAGCCACGGAGCAGTGTGTCAATAGTGACTGACGACCGCCTCCTTCCCTACAGATCCTCCCAGCTGTTAAGATCAGCAGAGGGGGCCCTCTTGGTAGTTCCACCTCCTTCATATATTTGGGGCTGGCCTAGGAGAGGGCCTTCTCTGTGGCAGCCCCTAAGTTGCAGAGCTCCCTTGCTGCAGAGATGTGTCTGGCACTTCCACTATGCAGCTTCCGGCGGCGGATGCTGAAGGCGCATCTCTTTACCCTGGCCTTTGACACCTGAGATGTTTTGGAGACCCGCTCTATTCCTATGACTGTAATCTGTTTTTAATTATGAACTTTAAATTGTTGCAACCAGTCCTCAGACCCACTGATGAAGAACAGGTAATAAATTTAATAGTAATAACATAAGAAGAGCCCTGGGCCCATTTGGTCCAGCATCCTATTCTCACAGCAGCTGACCAAATGCTGCAGTGGGAAATCCACAAACAACACCTGAGCACAAAAGCACTGTCCCCTCCTGCCATTTCCAGCAACTGTTTTCCATAAGTATTACTGCTTCCCACTGTGGAGGCAGAGCATAGCTATTGTGACTACTAGCCATTGATGGCCTTCTCCACCTCCATGAATTTGTCCAGTCCTCTTTTTAAAGCCATCTAAGTTGGTGGCCATCACTGCTTCTTGTGGCAGTGAGTTCCACAGTTTAACTATGTGCTGTGTGAATAAGTCCCTTTTATCTGTCCAGAAACTCCCAGCACTTTGCTTCAGGGGATTTCCACAAGTTCTGTTGTTACAAGAGAGGGAGGAAAAGTTTTATAATAGTGATATCTCAGTCTGTGTTCCTTGCCATTTCCTAAATCACTGACCTCTGTTTCCTTTCCAGGAAAGTCATAGAACACTGCAATAACTTTATGGACGAGAACATGGACACGTCTAGATAGAGGCACCCCTGGCTTTCCACCACCTGCCAGCATTGCATTCGACATCTCTCCCGTTCACTGTACATAGGTTGGACTTTCTCACCAGCTTAGCAGTTGGAACGAGCCTTTATGAATACGTGTGTGTGTCCGTCTTTTGAAAAAGACCCCCAGCAAACAAAAGCGCTTCCGAGTAGCACCAGCTGTGGGGACCATTTTGCACAACAACAATCCCTTTCCTTTAAATAATGGATTTATCCCTTAACCCCTTCTACCACTACAACTTCCTCTCTTTTTTTTGGTCTTGTTTTGTTTTAAATGGTTCAGATTGGAGTTTGTGTGTATGTGTATGATTTCTGTATATATATAAAAAAAGGAAAATGAAGCAATGACCATATCCTGTGTCTGTTGGTGTTTTCTGGAGAAAGCCGAGAGAGAAAGGTTTTTCTCCCTCTTGATGCTAGAACCCATGGATATCCAATGCAGCTGAATGTTGGAAGGTTCAGGACAGATAAAAAGAATCTCAGAATCATCCTCCTTCGTGCAGTGCAGAGTCGAAGTGCTTTACATTTCTTATCCAGTAAGAGCTGTTGTGACAGTGGAATGGACTAGAGGGACTAGAGGTGGTGGGCCAAGTTTGGATTGCCATCTAATGGATGCTTTAGTTGAGATTCCTGCATTGCAGGGGTTGGACTAGATGGCCCTTTGGGGTCCCTTCCAACTCCACAATTCTTTGATTCTGTGGGGAAAGACATCCATGTTTAAAGTGGTATCATGGTGCTTTAAATGTAGAGTGTGTATGTAACCTAAATTTCACTCAGATTGGACCTTTTAAATGATTAGCAACCATGTTCATTAATTTGACCTAAGAACATAAGCAGAGCCCTGTTGGATCAGGCCTTGGCCCATCTAGTCCAGCCTCCTGTCCCAACAGTGGCCAACCAGATGCCTCTGGGAAGCCCACAACCATCCCTTCATCTCAGCAAGCAAGAGGCCTCAAGAAGGAAGTGCAACAGGGCCACTGAGAGGCATGACCTGCAGAGAGGCCTGGGAGTTAGACAGAGGCTTGGACAACTGCATTTGGTGCATGCATATACACACAGCCCATGCCTGGGGTTCTCCTCTCCTTGCTCAGGGCCCAGCTGCTCATGTGGAGGACTTTGGCCAGATTCAGCAACAGATTCATACAGGGCCAAGTGGAACCTTCTTGGTCGCTCTGTGTCACCTGGCCCTGTTGAGCTGGTTGCTACACTTCCATCCAGAGTTGCAGCGGCCAGGAACAAGCAATCTCCAGACCACATGAATTCAGCACTCTCACCTCTGGGACTTTCCTCTGAAGAAAGATGGAAAGAGAAGAGTTTCTCTCCCTTTCTCCTAACACCTGCAGGTTGTGGGCATCCACTGAAGCTGAACATTAGAACATTCAGGACAGATCAAAGGAAGAACTTATTCATGCAGCACATAGTTAAACTGTGGGACTCCTTCTCACAGGAGGCAGTGGTGACCAATTTGGATAGATTGAAGAGAGGATTAGACAACTCCATGGAGGAGAGGTACCAGCCATGATGGTTGTGTTCTGCCTCCATGGTTAGAGGCAGCAATGTTCCTGAAGACCAGCCGCTGGAAGCCGCAGGAGAGGCGGATGCCTTTGATCTTGGGTGCTGCTTGCAGGTTTCCCACAGGCATCTGGTTGGCTGTGGCAAGAAGAGGATACTGGGTTAGACTAGCCATTGGCCTGATCCATCAGGTTCTTATGTTCACTGCCTCAACACACAATTACCTATGCAGGATGAATAGATGTGAACGAGATGGGGTCCTTCCTAGTGCTGTTTCACAAAGGCCTTTTCCCTCACTGCATTTTACTTAAGGTATCTGTATACGAAAAAATTAAATGGGAATGTGCAGATCAAGCAGGTGTGCTCATAAGTAAACTGGAATTGCCTCCACCGCTCTCATGGGCGTAGCCAGGATTTTTGTTGGGGGGTCGAGGACATTGTTAGGGGGGACAGAATCTTAGATTTGTATTGATTGGGGGGTCAGCTGCCCCCCTGCTCCCCTT
Organism: Podarcis erhardii; assembly: GCF_964252035.2. Classification (NCBI taxonomy): domain Eukaryota; kingdom Metazoa; phylum Chordata; class Lepidosauria; order Squamata; family Lacertidae; genus Podarcis; species Podarcis erhardii. The sequence continues at coordinate 35,126,572 of NC_138504.1, forward strand.
TGGCTATGCCTATGACCACTCTTATCCAGTGTCCATACCACAAAACTGTAGCAAATGGGTTGCGCCAAGCTCACAATAAAAATGATGAACCCATCATGAAAGCAGTTCAGAGCCTGAATGCTGGAAGGTTCAAAGCAGACAACAGAAGATACTTCTTCACTCAGTGCATCAGTGGCTACCATTAAACAAAAACATGTTAAGTTCACCATTGGGTCCCCTCCTCCGTGACTGAAACTCTGAGGAACAAGTCTCCTAACGCAGGAGTGGAGAGTCATTTCTACCCTGAAAGCCAGGTGCCACTCGGGGCACCTTAAAGCCAGAAGAGGGGAGGTGGAGCAGAGCAGACTTCATGGCCATGGAGGAAGTCACTGGCAAAGCATGAAAGGCAGGGAAAAGCAAACTTTCTGAGTTTCTGGTCCATGGTGTCTCCCAGATTCAGAAACTCCTTGCCAAGAGTGCAGAGGAGGGGAGCCTAGGTATGCCTCTGATTGCACGCTGGACACGGTACGAAAAAACACAAAACAAAAAAACCTGAAAGGTGCTCTGGCTCTCCTGGAGATTCAAGACTGCCCCCGTCACCAGGCAAAGATGGAGACTGCAGGCCAACCCTGGAAGTCTGGCAGCCTTAGTGTGGCCTGAAAGAGATGGAGGGCTGGGGAGCAAGCAGGTGTCCCGCAGGGCTGTTTGGATGCACCTCTGTCATATATTAATGATGACGTCTGCATTTGATGAAGGGGCTCCTGTCCATGATATATTATTATTATTTAAATTTCTGCATCGCAGGGGGTTGGACTAGATGATCCCTGGGGTCCCTTGCAACTCTACAGTTCTATGGTTCTAACGATAATCAGAATACTTCATTGCTACTGTTATTTAAATCATTAATCAAAAACGACTGATAAGATGCCACAAAGCTCCTCGGCAGCCCTTCACTGCCTCATCGAAGTCCGCCCCGCCCCTCCCTTCCAGACTTCGGATCCAACTCGCTACATTCCGCCTCTGACGCTAGCCAATCGCCACGCTTCTTCCATGACACACGCCCCGCCCGCTTCTCGCAGTCTCTTTCCGCCTCTTTCCGCAACTTTGTGGCCGGCTTGGTTGCGGAGCTCCGTTGCTCCCGGCAGGCAGCGATGATGGCGTGGAGAGGGGCGCGGGGCAGCGGGGGTTTCATGGTCCGGGCAGTGTACGTGGGGCTCACCTGCGGTGTCCTGCTGGGGCTCTTCCTCTACCCTACAGGTGAGGCAGTCTCTCCCTCTCCTCCCTCTCCCCAAAAGTGGGGCGGTAGGATCAGGACCCCTAGGGTTCAGATCTGCACTCAGGCTACAGAGGAAGCATTCTGGCACCCCAAAAAATCTTGGTTTCTTTTCAAAACCGGGGAAGATAATTAATTTTTTATTTTTTAAATAAAATAAAACCATGGGTAATTGCGGAAGGTTTGTAAGTTCAGTGGTGGAGCATCTCCAGAGCTGGGAATCTCCTTTGCCTGAAACCTGGAGAGCAGCTGCTGTCTGTCAGTGCAGACAATACTAAGCTAGATGGACCAGTGGGTCTGACTCTGTATGAAGGCACCTTTCTGTGTAGCATGCTGAGTGGCCTTAGTCTAGCCCAGGGTGGTCCAACCCTCAAGGACTTTTTTGGCAGCTCTCTGCAAAATTTTATAACCCTCCCCCCCCCCCGAGCTTCCCCACAGTGATAGAGCTGGGCAGGAGCGTCAAATTTTGTCCTGCCTGCCCCCCAGCATGCAACAAGGCAGTGTGGGGCTTGTGGGTTCTGTGTCGAAGCACTTTTGTGGCCCACTTAATATTAAAATTTGGGCCGCCCTACTCTACAGAGTTATTGGGAGCGTAAAGGGGTGGGGGAACCATCTGCCCCTGCCCTACATTCCCAAGAGGAAGGAATAGAGGGGGCTATAAATATAACAAATTTAAAGACGTAAGAACCTAAAAGAGGGTTCAATTTCTTTTTCTCCTTACTTGCCCAGGCTGCAGTTGGTTTTCTTTATTCCGAAATAAATATACACGAGGGGACTTAATGCAGAGAGCTGGAGTTGCAAGATAGTCTGTGGGTTGGGTTGTGACTGAGGGCAGTGGGGTTAAGGGGGGAGCACTTTGCACGTGGTCAGAGGTAATACAGGTTTTCCTCTTCCTCCTCTATTTGTTTACTTTACCAAAAGACGAAAAAGGGGGATATGAAATGCACAGATGGATAGATTTTACAGCAATGATGAAAACATGGGAATGTCCTGTCCCCCCAATATAAGTAATTGCCTGGCACTCAAAGGACAATCAGGGATGCGGGTGGCGCTGTGGTCTAAACCACAGAGCCTAGGACTTGCCGATCAGAAGGTCGGTGGTTCGAATCTCCGCGACGGGGTGAGCTCCCGTTGCTCGGTCCCTGCTCCTGCCAACCTAGTACGTAGTTCGAAAGCACTTCAAAGTGCAAGTAGATAAATAGGTACCGCTCTGGCGGGAAGGTAAACGGCATTTCCGTGCGCTGCTCAGGTTCGCCAGAAGCGGCTTAGTCCTGCTGGCCACATGACCTGGAAGCTATATGCCTGCTCCCTCAGCCAATAAAGCGAGATGAGCACCACAACCCCAGAGTTGTCCATGACTGGATCTAATGGTCAGGGGTTCCTTTATCTTTACAAAGGACAATCATGTTGGAGGTGGGGAGCCCCCATAGCAAGGCTCTGTTTGTCTCTCTTTCTGCAGCTGCTACCTGCCTTACCTTGGATAGTGGAGGCTGATCAGTGGTCCAGGAGGTGCAGGGCTGGCCAACTGGGACACTTCCAATAGGAGTGGATGCCTTGCATCTCTGGTAGCTCTGGGAGCTGGGTTGTTTATGGTCAGAGCTCCCAAAACAGAAACATGTACAGTACATTTTCCCCGTGATAATTTCCCTTATTTTTCAGACCTGCAAAGGCAAGAAGAGCAGGGAGACCTCCTCCAGCCCCTCTTGTTCCTCGCACTGGTTCTCTGCTCCATGTCGCTGTACTTTGTTGTCTCTCTCATGGACCCAGGATACGTTGAGCATGATGAAGAGGAGAAGGTATGTCATGGGAATGGTGTTCTACTGAGTCACTCCATTAGCCCATCTGTCTCAGTACAGTGGTACCTCGGGTTAAGAACTTGATTCGTTCTGGAGGTCTGTTCTTAACCTGAAACTGTTCTTAACCTGAGGTACCACTTTAGCTAATGGGGCCTCCAGCTTCCGCCACGTGATTTCTGTTCTCATCCTGAGGTAAAGTTCTTAACCAGAGGTACTACTTCCAGGTTAGCGGAGTCCGTAACCTGACACGTCTGTAACCTGAAGTGTCTGTAACCCGAGGTACCACTGTACGTACTGACTGGCAGCAGCTCTCTGCAGGGTTTCAGGCAGAGTTCTCCCCCGCCCTAGAGAGCTGTTGGGGATGGAACCTAGAACCTTCTGTGGGCAAAGCTTGAGGTCTACAATGGAGCTACAACCCTGTGCCCTAAGAATGAAGTAAGATTCTAGCCCTCATTGTCCAGAATAAAGAGTGGAATTAAATAGGAATGCAGGAAGCTGCCATAAACAGAGTCACCTAGCTCATCATTGTGTACACTGATTGGTAGCAGTGGCTCCAGTGGCGTAGTGTGGGTTGTCAGCACCCGGGGCAAGGCAAGTAATTTGCACCCCCTAACCCATGGATTTGCGCCCCGTAACCCGTGGATTTGCGCCCCTAACCCTAACCCCCAGATGTTGCGGCCGGTGCGGCCGGCCCCCCCTGCACCCCCCACGCTACGCCACTGAGTGGCTCTCCAGGGTTTTGGGCAGGGGGGTGCTCTCCCAACCCTAGCAAGAAATGCCATTGGATACATTTAAAGCACATGTCTTCTCTTCAAGACTCCTGGTTACAGTCATTTGTTAAAGGTGCTAGGAATCATAACTTTCTGTGGGGTAAACCAGAATCCTTTGGGGGAAGCCATGGGCTTTAAATATGGAGTGTGTGTCACATTAAATGCTTTAGACCAGCCTTTCTCAACCTGTGGGTCCCCAGATGTTGTTGAACTACAACTCCCATCACCCCTAACTAGCAAGGCCAAAGCTCAGGGATGTTGGGAATTGTGGTCCAACAATATCTGGGGACCCACAGGTTGAGAACCGCTGCTTTAGACACTCCTCCATTCCAATCCCTAAATGCTTATTTTCTTTTTTCCCTTTTCCTTCATCTGGACTCTTTTTTATTTTTTTGTTTCTGGTAGGAACCTGTAAGTGATGAGAAGGAAGCAATGAACTCCCAGGAAGCTCTAAACCTCCGGCTCCGGCGCTGTGGCTACTGCTTGCTGAAGGTAGATATTCCTTGAAAAATAGTCTTTTTCAAATCTAAAAGCCAATCATACAAACTCTTCCATTGTGGCCTGGCTGGTTTGTTTTGAAATTAAAAAATTTCCTTCTGCCATTTCTGAATTAAACAGAGAGGGCTGATTCTCTCCCTGTTTCCTGGCTTCCTCTGTAGAATTTTATTCCATAATAAAAGATCCTTTCTCACAGTCGGGCGTGTTATTTTTACCCTTATCAGTACTTTGTCAAGGACACTCCACTCAGCTCGATAGAAAAAAAACAGTACTTCCAGCCTACTCCCTCCCGCTCTCCCACATTTCTCACAGTTAGATTTTTGCAATTATATATTCAGATCTTTACAACCATCAACATCAAAATAAAGAAGTTTTAATGTCCAGAGCAATAGATTAATATTGTTACTTTTATTTTGAGTTCTATTTAGTCCAATATTAACAATAAATAATCCTCTTCTTTTAATCTTAATTTTTGAGCAGCTGGTGCCTTTTAGTGAAATAATGCGCAATTATAATTCCCTTGGGTTAGATGTCTTCAACAGTTAAATAAATGGGTGTATCCCTGTTCTAGTCAGTCCCAGATCTCTCTTTTAAGGTTGCCCCCAGCTGCTGCTGAAAGGAACCTCTGAAGACCTCCCACCATTAATCATTGCACATTGCATCCATCTCAGTCTGCTAAGGCCTTATTTGGAGGAAATTTCCTTATCCTATGCCAGACCCTCAGCCCAGCTAAGCTCAGTACTATTGACACACCACCAGCAGCACTTCAAGGTTTCAAGCCAAGTGGTCTTTCCCAAGCCCCTACCTGGAGATGATGATTTATTTAAATTAGATATATCAGGGTAGTTCACAACATAGAAATGCAATATAAAAACACAAAATACATGATAAAAACATGAACAACCCCCCCCCCCGCACAAACCAATACCCCCTCAACACATTCAAAACAGATATTAGATGTTAATCAGCCAAAGGCCTGGTTAAAGAGAAACATATTCACCTGGTGTCCAAGAATATGTAATGAAGGCACCAGACGAGCTTCCCTGGGGAGAGCATTCTGCAAGCAAGGAACTTCCACTGAAAAAGACCTGTTCCTGTGTTGCCATCCTCTGGACCTCTCGTGGAGGAGGCACACAAAGAAGGGCCTCAGAGGATGATCTCAGGGTCTGGGTATGGAGAGAGGTGGTCCTTGACATATTGTGGCCCTGAGACATTTAAGTCAAAACCAGCACATTGAATTGGGCTGGGAAACTAATTAGCAGCCAGTGCAGTTGATCCATGATTGGTGTAATATGCTCACACCACCTTGCTGGTGAGCAAACTTCTGCACCAGCTGAAGTTTGTGAACCATCTTCAGAGGCAGCCCTATGTATAATGCTGGGGATTGAACCTGGGACCTTCTGCATGCTCTGCCGCTGAGCTGTGTCTCTTTCCCTAAATATGAACCAATATCCCAGTCCCAATGGTTCTGAAATAAAGGGTGGCTTACATAGGGATATAGAGAGCTGCCTTCTCTTGAAGACTGACCATAGCTCAGTCTTGTGTTCACTGTCCATGGTTCTCCACAGTTTCAGGCAGGGGACTTCCTTAGCTTTACCTAGAGATGCCATTGGGGATTGAACCAATGGGGATCTTCTACATGCAAAGCATATGGTCCAGCACTGAGCCATGACCCCGCTCCCCTAAATATATAGTAAGATCCTAGCCCTCATTGTTCAGATGAATGGGGTGCATTAAAAAGGGACCTAGGAAGCAATGCCTTATACAGAGTTAGACCCTTGACCCATCTAGCTCAGTATTGTCAACACTAGCCAGCAGCAGCTGCCTCCTGGGTTTCAGGTGGAGTGGGTGTGGGGTGTCTCTTTCCCAGACCCACCTGGAGATGAAAATGTAAGGAAGCACAAAAACACATCCTGTTCTTTTCTATCTCACAGCAGCCAATGAGGGCCAGGCACTGCCAGGCGTGCCGGCACTGCGTCCGGCGCTATGACCACCATTGCCCCTGGATTTACAACTGTGTTGGGGAGAGGAATCACCCATTCTTCGTTGCCTATTTGGCTGTTCAGCTTGTGGTTCTCTTGTGGGCGCTGCCAGTGGCCTGGTAAGAAAGCTTATGGCGGGAGACCCCCAGACATTAATTTTTTTTATTGGTGTGGGTATGTGTGTGTGTGTGTGTGTAACAACCATAGAACCATAGAATCATAGAACTGTAAAGTTGGAAAGGATCCTGAGGGTCATCTAGTCCACCCCCCTGCAGTGCAGGAATCTCAACTAAAGCGTCTCTGTCAGATGGCCATCCAACCTATGCATAAAACGCTCCAATGAGGGAGAGCCCACCATCTCCGGAGGGAGTCCTTTCCACTGTCAAACAGCTCTTACCATCAGAAAGCTCTTCCTGATGTTTAGTCATAATTTCCTTTCTCGTCACCAGGGATGAAAGAATAGTCATTCATTCATCCATCCATCCATCCATTCATGGGAACCTCACACAACGTTAACTGACCCAGGGCACACCCCTTTCCTCAAGACACACCCCCTTGCTGCCCTGCTCCACCCGCTCATAGGACTGAGAATTCTCCCTTGATTGTCTTGAATGTCAGAGGTGTATTGGGATCAGTTGGAATAGAAATAACATTTTTGGGAGAATATTCATTTTTATCGCCAAGATTCTCCCCATTAATGATAATTGCATTCTGCCCCGTATATCTAAGTCCTTTTAAATTTCCTTCCAAGTCCTCACATAATTATCTTTATAGATGTTATGATTGGTTACCAATAGTCACACTCCTAAGTACTTCTCTTTCCCCCTCAATTTTCCAGCTGGTAATTTCCCCTAATTTCTTTTTGGCTTGATTATCCATGTTCTTAACTAACATTTTGGTTCTGTCTTTATTTATTTGAAACCCGCCAATTTTCCAAAATCAGTTATCTCCTTTAATAACTCTGAGGCACTTTCTAAAGGTTGCTCCAAAGTTAAGACAATATCACCCACAAAAGCTTTGGTTTTATAATTTTGTGAATCTTGCAATAACTCTGATGTTGTTCTTTTTTTTTTTCCTCCACTACTAAAAAAAAAAAAGGTCTGGGCTTGATTTTGAGCATCCCTCATGGGCGTGGTTTCAGTATAACCTGCTCCTCCTTCTCTCCTTCCTCGTGGTTGCCATTTTCACTGTGGTGATGACTCTGCTCCTGGGCTGCCACCTCTACCTTGCCTCCCACAACACCACCACCTGGGAGTTCATGTCCCGTCACCGCATCTCCTACCTGAGAGATTGTGAAGTGGAAAACCCCTTCGACCGAGGAATCTTCCTCAACCTCTGGCAGTTCTTCTGCGCCTGCCGCCTCATCGCCTGGGAAACCCTGTACGCCGAAGTGGGAGGCCACACCGTGTGATCGTGGGCTAGGTGCTGTCACTCAGGACTAAGAGAGAGAGAAAAAGCTGTTAGCTGGGTGGAAGCAGATGTTTGTGTATTCTCCCAGCAGCTATGGAACTGAGGGGGAGAGGCTCACTTCTGCCAGTAGCTTTCCTACATATTTCAGCAAAATATGTAAAAAAAATGGCCTTTCCCCAAAAGCCAAGATGGAGTGAGCTGTTCTGAGGTGTGTCCTTTGAGAAAGTGAACCCCACAGACCCTGCTTTCAGACCTTGCTGCTCAAACTGCTTTTTGGGGAGAGAGATGGGCAGGGGAGCTAGGAAGCCTGGTCCATTTGGGAGAGTGGGCTGCTGCCCAACCAGCCTCAGTCTGCCCCCCACGTGCCTTCCTTAAACCCCAGCAAGGAGTGGCCCTGCCTGTCCTTGGCTTTGGTTGTACTTATCATGGCTTCCCTGCCTTCTGACCCAATGGGCCCCAGCCACCATGGATGGACCAAGAGGAGGAGGCCATATCTTGAAGACCTACTTGGAGTTTTGTTTGGGGTGGGGCAGGGTGTGCCTTCTGTCAAGGCTGGGCTCACTCTTTTTTAAAACAAAGAGCTATGTTCCCAGTATTCCTCCAGCATTTCATGGCGTGCCTTCAAGAAGTAGGTCTCAGGGACTAAAGCTTTGTTTAATAATTCTTGAGGTCCTCTTGGGAGCCTCTCCTCAGGAGAGGAGTTTAAACCTGTTTCTGCTTCTTCAATAGGAGGGACAATTTTTACACGCTCCATTTCTACATTCTGTTTTTGTAATCCAATAAAATTTAACATTATTAAAAGCTTAAACCTTGGTTCTTGCTTCTGGTCTCCCCACCTCCAATGCAACTTTCCCCAAAAAACTGTCTTCCTCAGTTTCTAGACAGGTTGTTTTTTAAAAGAACAAGCCTAAATTTATCTCTCACCTGAAGATTAATTTGAGAGTTCTTAAACTGTGGCTTTCTATTTTATGTTGGCCCCTTTGGGGCCTGAATCTAGTGCATGTCATGGTGGGTTGAATTTTTCCCAACTTTTCTCAAGGAAAAAAGAAAGCTGCCTAATTATTGAGTCTAGATCATTTGTCCCCCGCTCAGTATTGTCTACACTGACTGGCAGCAGCTCTCCAGGGTTTCAGGCAGGGGACATTCCCAGTCCTACTGGAAGATGCTCTGCCATGGAACATAGAATCATATAACTGTAGCATTGAAAGGGACCTCGAGGGTCATCTAATCCAACCCTCTGCAATGCAGGAATCTCAACATACATGACATATGACCAGCCAACCTCTGCTTTTAAAAAAAGAAAAAATATTCCAGTCCTCATGGTCATGAATAAAGAACAGATTTAAATTCCAGAAAGAAGCTCCATACTCTGTGTTAGGTTGTGGGTTGACATAGCAGACGACACAGCGATTTCTCCAAAGCAGCTCTTTATTTTGTAAGCTGGAATAGAACTGACTAGCAAACAGCTCAGCTGGCCTGCTTTTATAGGCAGCCGGCTGTCAACATTGTAGCAACAACAACCCAGAGTTTCCCGCCTAAAATAACTGATGTGGACCTGAGTGAAAACTATCTACAGTATCCCCCTGCTGGCCCAGGGTGAAACTTCACTACATAACACTCTGGTTCCACATTCAAAAGTTAAATCATCATCACAACATTCCTTAAAAGGAACAAAACTATTCTGACCCGGTGAGAATGAATCTGAGCTCTAGCAGGTGCCTGGAGACAAAGTTAAATCTTTGAACCTCTGCCCCTCTGAGGTAAGAGGGTGGAGATGATCCAGAGGAGTTAGGACCTTGACAAAGTGGCCAAAATCAATAGCCCCACCCAAAGCTACTCTGGTAGCCAAAACTACTCTTACTCAGGGTAGACCCAGGGAAGTCAATGGAGAGGATTAAGGCCCCAATTGCACTACAGTGGTACCTTGGGTTACAAACGCCTTGGGTTACAGACTCCACTAACCCGGAGGTAGTACCTCGGGTACTTTACTTCAGGATGAGAACAGAAGTCGCGCGGCAGTGGTACCTCAGGTTAAGAACAGACCTCCGGAACGAATTAAGTTTGTAACCAGAGGTACCACTGTATACATTTCAGGCATCATACCACTTTAAACAGTTGTGCCTACCCCAAACGCATCCTGGGAGTTTCTGCAGTTTGTTCTTGGAGCTGAGAATAGTTAGGAGACCCCTATTCCCTACGCAGGGCTACCATTCCCTGGGAAGAGGGATTGATTGTTAATCCATGTGGGAAATTACAGCTCTGAACACCGCTCGCAAACTACAGTTCCCAGTATGCTTTGGGGGATGCTTTGTTTCTCCTATCTTGGTTTCAGTCATATCAACACTCACCAGCTGGGTTTGCTATTAGCAAGAGTAAAGAATAAGAACTGCCAACATAGCCATCATTTTAGCATTTATGTGGCCTATTTAATGTGTTCAGTGTGGGCCATAATTATATATTTTGGTTACGTCCACTCCACACAGACTTAAACACATGAACCTTTGCCAATCTGGTGCATTCCAGGCGCTTCGCACAACACCTCTAGTTGTCAGCCCCCGCCAACATGGGGGGAAATAAATACTGGATTTCCCAGGAAAGCTAAAACTAAATCCAGCAGTACTGTTTCAGCAGTCCTGGGCCAGTGACTCATTCACCCTCAGACTAACCTATCTCAGAGTCCTAGAACCATACAGGCTGAGTAGAGCCTACAGAAAGGCGTTTTTTCCATAGACAAGCAGTGTTGTATAGTGGTTTGGGCAATAGCTGTATGTTCTGGAGAATTCCCAAAATCCTTTGCTCTGCTTTAGCTCCTACAAATGCCCTGTATGGATATGAAATACAGTGGTACCTCGGGATGCTAATAGGATCCATTCCGGAGCCCCGTTCGCATCCTGAACGGAACGTAAGACGCGATGGCACGTCTGCACGTGCGCGGGTCACGTTTCACCGCTTCCGTGCATGCGTGTGACGTCATTTTGAGTGTCTGCGCATGTGCTAGCGGTGAAACCCGGAAGTAACGTGCTCTGTTACTTCGGGGTTGCCGCAGAGCGCAACCCAAAAGCGTTCAACCTGAAGCACATTCAACTCAAGGTATGACTGTATGTCTAAACCACCTTCATTCACATTCAGAGACACAGTGTGGTGTAACAGTTCTAGTGTCAGATTATGACTGCGAAAGATCAAGGTTCAACTCCCCATTCAGTCACGAAGCTCACTGGGTGACCTTGGGGGCCAGTCACTGCCTCTCAGCCTGACCTACCTCACAGGATTGTTGTAGGGGGTTAAACGAGGTCTAAGGCCTGGGAGGGGACGTGGGTGGCACTGTGGGTTAAACCACAGAGCCTAGGACTTGCTGATCGGAAGGTCGGTGGTTCGAATCCCCGCGACGGGGTGAGCTTCCGTTGCTCGGTCCCTGCTCCTGCCAACCTAGCAGTTCGAAAGCATGTCAAAGTGCTAGTAGATAAATAGGTACCACTCTGGCTGGAAGGTAAACAGCATTTCCATGTGCTGCTCTGGTTCGCCAGAAGCGGCTTAGTCCTGCTGGCCACATGACCCGGAAGCTGTACGCCGGCTCCCTCGGCGAGTAAAGTGAGATGAGCGCCGCAACCCCAGAGTCGGCCACGACTGGACCTAATGGTCAGGGGTCCCTTTACCTTTACCTTTTAGGGCCTGGGAGACCAGCGTTCCAATTTCCCACTCAGCCATGAAGCTTACCGGGTGTGATCTTGGGCCAGTCACTGCTTCTCAGTCTAAACTGCCTCACAGGGCTGTTGTGAAGATAGAAGGTGTGAGGAGAAGGCACAGGCATCAGTGTTGGGTAGGCATGGGCACCAGGAAGGAGCTGCCTGTGGAGTTAGCCACTTTGAAATATGCACTTCTTACAATTCACGCTGCTGAGCGTATGTGAGGATAAAACATCAGGAGACACAAGAACCTTTCACTAAACAGGGAAAAACACATGCAGGGAAACCCCCCTCACCCCTAACATCCACTGGACATATCCAGAACATCGCAGTTGGCAGCAGTGTCTGGGCGGAAATTGTTTGGATGTCCGGGGAAATCCGAGCTCAACAACTTTTCTGTCTGGATTTTCACTGTTTGAAATATGGCAACACTAATTTCTCCCTAGAACCATGAGGGCTAGGAACCAGTTCTTCTTTTAAAAAAGGAAAAGGAAAAAGCAAAAGTCAGCCTTCCCAAATGTCATACATAGCTAATCTTGAAATACCAAAACAATGAAGGGCTTATACCTTGACCCATTGTCAGGCCTTCCCTTCAGCAGTTAAGGAAGGCTGTTATAGGAAGATACCATCTGAGGAGAGGGAATACCCATGGGACTCTGGGCAGAAGGAAATAACGGAGCGCGCCCTTTTTCATTGCCAGTATTACATAGACCAGGCATCCCCAACCTGCAGCTCTCCAGATGTTTTGGCCTACAACTCCCATGATCCCTAGCTAACAGGACAAGTGGTCAGGGATATTGGGAACTGTAGTCCAAAACATCTGGAAGGCCGAAGGTTGGGGATGTCTGACATAGACATTCGAGCTAGGTTTATCCAGCCCATCCTATATATGCTTCCTTGGGCGTTCAGAACACTACATCTCCCTATCACTACAGGATGAAAGCCCAGAAGTCACATATCTAGTCACCAAATTTTGTGCTACCATGATAGATATTTGTCGAAGGATGGTCTATGCTACAAATCAGTCCTAAATAGAAGGCCCATATTGCTAGATCCACACTTCTGAAGCCCCACCCCATACAGCTGTTATTTTTTAACTGATCTCCTTTAAAATTTCCTTATCGGTTTTTATTCATCCATTTCCTATGCTTAATCAAGTATATTTTAATCTACGTTTGGTTCTTGTTCCCAATTAATTTAATAATTATCCGCTTAGAGATACTGTTATGCTATTTATTTAGATGTTTTGCTTATGCTGGTCTGTGACCGTAATAAAGTAAATTCATTCAGGAAAAGCCAGCATCAGAATGGCAGTCACAGCCAGAGAGATTCCTAGTTCTGGGTTGTCTCCCCAGTCTTCATCCTGCTCAGAGCAGACACACTGAAATTAATAAACACGATAAGCTTAGGTTCATTCATCTCAATGAGTTCTACTGTGAGTAGAACCTAGCTGGCTACTACCCTGTAATATTTACTATGCATAGTCTGTCTGATATCCTCCCCCCCATTATGATGCTGTTAGGCACAGAATGTCCAGAGTAAGGAATTAACTCTTAACCCGAGGTACTATTTCTGGGTTAGCGGAGTCTGTAACCTGAAGCGTCTGTAACCCAAGGTACCACTGTATTGTAAAAAGTATGCTTGCCAGTTAGGGAAGGGCCTGTGCATCAGTCCTATACCTCTTAGCTACTCCTAGCTGTGCATCCAATGAACAGTAGCCAAAACAGAGGCCCCCTGACCCTGACCTTGGTTTATAATCTCTCATATTGAGCTCTGCCTGTGCATAACCTCCTGCTCTTTCCGCTTCAATCCTCTTTTGCTCCTAGGAGACCCTGGAGCAGTAAAGGTGGGGCAGGAAGAAGAGGTGTGGAAGTCCTTGACTCTTCACCAACTCTTCACCTGTGTTTCCTCCTGCACCTGTTCTTCACTCTCTTGGCACCGCCCCCCCCCCCCAAAGTATGAAAGGGCCAGTAAAATGTTTTAAACATTTTTTTCCAAAGTGGGTTCTGGCACTCCCTGGGAAGTGGGATTCCCTGTTAGGGGTTGCTGCAGGTGTGCATAACTGTCAGACTTCAAAGCACTGATATCACTGGGTCAAGTTCATCCATTATGCTAAATTAATTACATTGGCTCCCAGTGCATTTCCGAGCAAAATTCAAAGTGTTGGTGCTGACCTTTAAACCCTAAACAGCCTTGACCCAGTATACCTGAAGGAGCGTCTCCACCCCTATCGTTCTGCCCGGATACTGAGGTCCAGCGCTGAGGGCCTTCTGGTGGTTCCCTCACTGCGAGAAGCCAAGTTACAGGAAACCAGGCAGAGGGCCTTCTCGATAGTGGTGCCCGCCCTGTGGAATGCCCTCCCATCAGATGTCAAGGAAATAAACAAATATCTAACTTTTAGAAGACATCTGAAGGCAGCCCTTCTTAGGAAAGTTTTTAATGTTTGATATTTTATTGTGTTTTTAATCTTTTAATATTCTGTGTCTGAGGTGGCCCATCCAAATGGGCAAGGTATAAGTTGTTGTTGTTTAGTCGTTTAGTCATGTCTGACTCTTCGTGACCCCATGGACCAGAGCACGCCAGGCACTCCTGTCTTCCACTGCCTCCCGCAGTTTGGTCAAACTCATGTTGGTAGCTTCAAGAACACTGTCCAACCATCTCGTCCTCTGTCGTCCCCTTCTCCTTGTGCCCTCCATCTTTCCCAAAATCAGGGTGTTTTCCAGGGAGTCTTCTCTTCTCATGATGTGGCCAAAGTATTGGAGCCTCAGCTTCAGGATCTGCCCTTCCAGAGAGCACTCAGGGCTGATTTCCTTCAGAAAAGATAGGTTTGATCTTCTTGCAGTCCATGGGATTCTCAAGAGTCTCCTCCAGCACCATAATTCAAAAGCATCAATTCTTCGGCGATCAGCCTTCTTTATGGTCCAGCTCTCACTTCCATACATCACTACTGGGAAAACCATAGCTTTAACTATACGGGCCTTTGTTGGCAAGGTGATGTCTCCTTTTTAAGATGCTGTCTACGTTTCATTGCTTTTCTCCCAAGAAGCAGGAGTCTTTTAATTTCGTGGCTGCTGTCACCATCTGCAGTGATCATGGAGCCCAAGAAAGTAAAATCTCTCACTACCTCCATTTCTTCCCCTTTTATTTGCTAGGCGGTGATGGGACCAGTGGCCATGATCTTCATTTTTTAGATGTTGAGTTTCAAACCATATTTTGTGCTCCCCTCTTTTACGCTCCTTTAAAGGTTCTTTAGTTCCTCCTCACTTTCTGCCATCAAGGTTGTGTCATCTGCATATCTGAGGTTCTTGATATTTCTTCCGGCAATCTTAATTCTGGCTTGGGATTCATCCAGCCCAGCCTTTCGCATGATGAATTTTGCATATAAGTTAAATAAGCAGGGAAACAATATACAGCCTTGTCGTACTCCTTTCCCAATTTTGATCCAATCAGTTGTTCCATATCCAGTTCTAACTGTAGCTTCTTGTCCCACATAGAGATTTCTCAGGAGACAGATGAGGTGATCAGGCACTCCCATTTCTTTAAGAACCTGCCAGTTTGTTGTGGTCAACAGTCAAAGGCTTTTGCATAGTCAATGAAGCAGAAGTAGATGTCTTTCTGGAACTCTCTAGCTTTCTCCATAATCCAGCGCATATTTGCAATTTGGTCTCTGGTTCCTCTGCCCCTTTGAAATCCAGCTTGCACTTCTGGGAGTTCTCAGTCCACATACTGCCTAAGCCTGCCTTGTAGAATTTTAAGCATAACCTTCATGGATCGCTGCCTTGCCGTGGCGAAGGGGCTTGAATAACTCAGAGAAGCTATGAGCTATGCTGTGCAGGGCCACCCAAGATGGACAGGTCATAGTGGAGAGTTTTGACCAAACGTGATCCACATGGAGCAGGAACCAGCAAGCCACTCCAGTATCCCTGCCAAGAACATGGACAAAGACAACAGGCATAGAAAAGTTATGATGCTGGAAGATGAGCCCCTCAGGTTGGAAGGCGTCCAACATGCTACTGAGGAAGAGTGCAGGACAAGTACAAGTAGATTCAGAGCTGATGAAGCGGCTGGGCCAAAGCCAAAAGGTTGCTCAGTTGTGGATATGCCTGGAAGCGAAAGGAAAGTCCAATGCTGTAAAGAAAAATATTGCATAGGAACCTGGAATGTAAGAACCATGAACCTTGGTAAGTTGGATATGATCAAAAATGAGATGGCAAGAATAAATATTGATATCTTGGGCATCAGTGAACTAAAATGGACGGGAATGGGCAAATTCAGTTCGGATGACCATCCTATCTACTACTGTGGGCAAGAATCCCGTAAAAGAAATGGAGTGGCCCTCATAGTCAACAAAAGAGTGGTGACAGCTATACTGGGATGCAATCTCAAAAATGATAGAATGATTTCGATACAAATCCAAGGCAGACCTTTTTACATCACAGTAATCCAAGTTTATGCACCAACTACTGGTGCTGAAGAAACTGAAATTGACCAATTCTAAAAAGACTTACAACACCTTCTAGAAATGACACCAAAGAAGAATGTTCTTCTCATTATAGGGGATTGGAATGCTAAAGTAGGGAGTCAAGAGATAAAAGGAACAATGGGCAAGTTTGGCCTTGGAATTCAAAACAAGGCAAAGCAAAGGCTAATAGGCTTCTGCCAAGAGAACAAGCTGGTCATAACAAACACTCTTTTCCAACAACACAAGAGACGACTCTACACATGGGGTATAATATACAAAAAGTTTTAACTGGATTCTGATAAATGTGCAATTAACTGTTACTTGTTTGAAGTTTATTAGGCTATTATGTTCCTTGGTGGGTTGTGCAAACTTCTATTCTGTAGGCTTGGGGGCACTGGGGAACCAAGAGGCAAAACCTGAAAGACAATTGCTCAGTGATTTCTCCAGATCGGAAGTCCTTTAGGGTGAAGGATGGTAGCTCAGCGGTAAAGCACCTGTTCTGCATGCCAAAGATCCCAGGTTCAAGCATCAGCTTGCAAGGGAGGTGAAAAATAATAAAAAGGTTTTTTCAGCTATGTTTGAAGCAAGAGGAAGAACAAGCAAGTAGTAGGTCCCTTGCATGGAAAAGAGGGAGAAATGACAGAGAGAAGGCAGAACTACTCAACATCTATTTTGCCCCTATTGTCACCCAAAAGGAAAGCAGTGCCCAACTTGCTGACAACAGAATAAAGGATGCCAGGAGGAAGCTGCAGCCCAATTTAAGAAACGAGGTGGTCAGGGAACACCTGGCTAATTTAAATGAATTCAAATCTCCAGAGCCTGATGAGCTGCATCCAAGAGTAATAAAGGAGCTTGCAGATGTAATCTCAGAGCCTCTGTTTATAATATTCGAAAATTATTGAAGAGTAGGCGAGGTCCCTGAAGGCTGGAGGTGGGAAAATGTTTGCATCTTCAAAAAGGGAAAAGTAGAAGACCCAGGTAACTACTGACCAGTCAGCTTGACATCAATACCAGGAACATCCTAAAACAGTCAGTCAGTCTGTGAGCACTTAGAAACTTATGCTTTTATTACTAAGACCCAGGATGGGTTTCTCAACAAGAAGTAATGGCAGACAAATATTATTTTTTTGATAGTCACAAGCTTAGTGAGTAATGGGAATGCTGTGGATCTAGTGTGTCTTGTTTTCAGTAAGGCTTTTGACACGTTCCCCATGATATTCTTGTGAAAAAGTTGGCAAAATGTTGTCTGGGTGAGGATAATGGTTGGGTGGACTTGTAGCTGATTGACCAAACCCTAATGATTCAACATCCTGGGGGGAAAGTCACAAATGGGGTACCACATGGTTCTGTCCTGGGCCCGTTGTAGTTCAACATCTTAACTAATGACTTGGATAAAGGAATTGAGGGGATATTCATCCAATATGCAATGACATAAAACTGGGATAGTAACCAATGTCACTGAGGACAGAATTGAGTCAAGATGACCGTACCAGATTGGAGACCTGGGTCAAAACAAACAAAATGAATTTCAGCAGGGACAAATGTAAGGCTCTACACTTAAGACACCAAGAACCAGCTACACAGATATAAGATGGGGGACACCTGGATTGCCAGTACATGTGAAAAGGATATAGTAGACCACAAGTCAAATGTGTGATGCAGCAACATTTTTTTTTATGCTATTCTAGGTTGCATCAACATAAGTATAGTTTCTTGATCAAGGGAAGTAATAGTCCTGCTCTAATCTCCTTTGGTCAGACCCTAGCTGGAGTAATGTGTCCAGTTCTGGACATCACAATTTAAGGACACTGTCAAGCTAGAATGTGTGCAGAGGAAAATGACAAGATTACCAAGGGCCTGGAAACAGCCTTATGAGGAATAGTTGAGAGTTGGATATGTTTAGCCTGAAAGAGACTGATATGGCAATCTTCCAGTATTTAAAAGGTTGTCAGATGGAGCAAGCTTGTTTTCTCCTGCCCTGGAGGGAGAGACCCAAACCAATGGCTTCAAGTTACAAGGACAATTCTGTCTAAACACCAGGAAGTACTTTCTGATGGCAAGAGCTGTTTGACTATGGAACAGACTCCCGTGAGACTTCCAATAGCCTGGACTGTCTGTGGAATGTAAACACAGTCCTGTGCCTGCAAGCAGCTGCACAGTGAGAAACTAACAAGGTAGACTCCCTCTCCTTCCTTCCTTGAAGGTTTTTAAACAGAGGGTTGGATGGCCACCTGCCATGGTTGCTTTAGTTGAGATTCCCGATTTGCAGCAGGGTGGACTAGATGCCTCTCAGGGTCCCTTCCAACCCTACCATTCTATGTGGTCCCATGCTTCTGCAATGTCGCATCAGTAAAGCAGTTTTAGAGCATCCCTTTTTTTTTTGTAAAACCACAAGAAGTGGCCAGGAAGCAGCATTGTATCAAGTAGCAAAGGCATTCACACTTCTTCAGTCTCCCATTAGTTATCTCAGCTGACTGGAAAGCTCTCCGACAGTCCAAACAGGCAATACTAAGGTAGTTAGTCAGGCTTGCTATATACACATAACCCTATATTCATAAAATGCTTCTCTATGTTGTGTATGGTTTTTCTGTGCAAAAATAAAAATTAAAAAATAAACTTTAACACAACACTGAGCAGTTCAGTGTTGCTATAATCTACAACTGTGCACAAGCAGTAGCCAGCTCATCACTCCTCTTGCTTACGCAGACCTTCCCCTAGCGAAAATGTTACCTTTTGCCCTAGGCTATTTTCTACACATGCTCCTCTACTCTCTATCCAGGCAAGCAAGAAGCATTAGCAGATTCTGCACACATTCCAGCTGTGTAGCTCTTTATAATGCTAAACCTCCCTTCTTTTAATTATTTTTGAGATCGGGATGAATTACGACTGGAGTTATCTGTCTGCCAATTAATTTTCACCCAGAATGCGAACTGATGGCCGGCATAAGAAGGCACTAACTAACAGGCTGAAAAATAAAACAGATAGCCTGTCTTAATTATTTGTGATTAAGGAAGATTATAAACTGTTAAGAATGTGGGAGGCAGATAATGATGGGAGACTACCTCCACACAGGTGCCTGGAGGAGTGAAACAAACAATCAAATTATGCTGCTGGAGTAGAATGAAACCATTGACACATCAAGAAACATACTGAGATGGCAGAGAAAGGATCCTGTGTGCAAATTGGAGTGAACTCAGCGGAAAAAGCTACCAAGCCTCTGGCAATTCTTCTGGAAGAAGAGTGGAAAGAACTACCCCCCCCCTAAATTAAGCTGGGAAATGGGATTGGAAGATATTGAACTGGGTACAAATTAATGAACACACAATAAATTATAGATTATTCTAATAATGGGTGTTGGAATTTCTTTGGAGAGAAATTCATCATTGAGTACCAGAGGAAAGACTGTTCTTGACATTTAGCAACATCAAAAAAAACCTTTGGACATTTTTTGTAAAAAAAAAAATTGTGTGGAAAGGAAAATGAATGAACTTGAGATGTCAGAGGTTGAAGATTGGGAAAACGCTGTCTAGTAGATTGAGGAACAGCTGCATATGATCCTGGTATGAATACTTTTAATATTTTGAATAATCTTTATACAGTATACATAATTGACAGATGGAGAATTGGAAATCCTTTCTATTTACTGTGTTTTCTATTTTTCATTCTTCTACCCACTTTACTCTTAGTTTTTTGATGTCCTCTAATCATGCTTTCAAGAGTCAGGTGTGCACGAGGGGCTTGCTTCAGGAAAAGGAAAACAGCTATGTTGCTAATCATATAACTTACTTTCAAGAGTTTTCTTCCCATCAACTTAATATTGATTAGTCCTAATGGTACTAACTTCCATACTGAGAAAGCAAACTAAAGGGGTGGGGTCGAACATGTTTTTATTTCATTTTTCCAGTGAAGACTATTAGCCCCCTTGTGTACACATTAAGTTTTATTGTAACAAAGCAACTTGTACACTTTTGAACATTCAGAACTGAGCAACTTTCTTTTTCCAGTAAAACAAAATTCTTTTGAAAAAACAAAACAAAGAACAAAATTACAATAGAGAATGTGAAATCCAAATAAAGTCCTACAGGTTCTGCTGATTCTCCATCAAGTGGCAGGGCTCAACTGTAATTAAAAAAAAATCTCCTAAGTGTCATATTTTAAACTGCAAGGATGTTTATTGGGATTAAACATGCCAAAGGAGACGTATTGTTTTGTTCAAATGCCCCTTTAACCCACCCCAACATCTGAAACCCACCCTTGCTTACATTGTCTATAACCCCCTCCTTTTTTAAGCTTTTTTTTAATTAAAAAACAAGAGTAGACAGATACATGTTGGTAAATGCTGTCCATATTCACATAGAGACACAGTGTAATCTCTGAGCCCAATATACAGAGAAAGGAGGAAAAAGCTAGATTCTATGCACTACTACACAGGGGCCTAGCACTCTTCAGCTTCCAGCAGAGTGAAGGGAGGAGAAGGTTCTTTCTTCCCCACAGAACACAGTGTGTTGATTTTATTAAAAGTTTTTGTTTTGTTTTGTTTAGAAAGAGGAAGTGGGGAGGGTAACAAAATGAGTAAAGATTTCATTTCCACCAAATGCTGCTTGATATTTTCTGCAAAATTATTTGTGAACCATGGTGAAGAGGAGAGGAAAAAAAGACCTCAGGAGAACAAGGCGACTGAGCACGAAAAGGATTGGGGGGGGGGGATAGACAGCAACTTGCTCCCAGGGACTGGAGATGGGGGAAACGGGGAGGAAAGAGGGTGGTTGGAATCTGTCAGTGTTCAGTCATCTTCTCCTTCATCCTCCTGTTGAAAGAAATGCAACATTTAAACACACTGTTAAGTAATCACCATAAGAATCCAAATTTCATACCATCCATTCCCTCCCCACTTTTACTTTTCAGGAGAGGCTCTACCACACTCTTTTCTGCTCTACTTCTACATCACAAGGCAAAACTGCTATCCTGACGATGCTTGCTAAGGGGCCTGTCCTAATAAACACACTGAACAAGTTTCTGCTCCTGTACTGTTCAAAGCACTGATCTTCCACATGAAGGGGAGATCCTTCAAATTACAGCTACTTAACCCAAGTCACTCAGGACTACGGCATGCAGAGAAGATGCCATGGCAAAGATGACTGGTTCTGCTCTTCCTAAGCCTATTTACAAGCCATTGCTAAATGGCAAGTGTCATTCCAACCTCTCCTTCTTCTCCCTCGTCATCATCTTCATCTTCTTCGCCCTCATCTTCGTCACCTTCCTCATCAATGTCCTCCAAGCCTTCTTCCTCCTCCTCATCATCGTCATCTTCCTCTCCCTCACCTTCTTCATCATCCATATCAGGAACCTTATTTGAAAAACAATAAAACATTAGCATGTTCATCTTAAATTACTCAACTCTCCCCCCCCGAAGCATGATGCAAACTCATTTAAAGACTCTTACCAAGTAGTACTGTAATGGGTTCGGCCAGATGTCATCTTTAATGACCTCGCCTAGTTCATCGGCACCAGCATCAGAATGGTCAGTGAACCAGGTGAAGAAGCTCTCCGGTTCTTCATGCTGCCTCTTTCTGCTGGCCTTGTTTTGTGACTGACTTGAGCGCTTTGTCAGATCCTTTAAAAAAAAAAAAAAAAAAGGCAACAGAAACATCAAAACTTCCTTCTGAAAATGAGTTTTTCCACTGAAAAGATACTCAGATTGCTAATCTGTCATCTTTATTCAGAAACTGTGAAGCACTGGACCACTTACTGAACAAGATTATGGAGCAGCAGCAGCAGCTAACTGCTTTTGATATTCCCCACCAAATTCAGAGAAAACATAATTTAGGAGCACAAGATTAAGGGCCCTCAGATGGTACAGATGAACTGTCCATTCTGAAGTAATTCTACTTCCACAGCACTTTAACAGTCAAGGCTTCCTCATAAAGAACCCTGAGAACTGTAGTTTGTTAAGGATCTCCCAACTCTCAGCACCCTTAAGGGTTCTTTACATGGTGTAGCTGTGGTGCAACACTCTCAACATGGCAGAGAATTCCAGATTGTTGAATGAAACAGACCTTTTCATTAGGAATATCCCACGGGTACAACTGTACTTTTTCAGCAGGGACACATCCCCTTGCGGACAACCTAGACACAGCAGGCCACATCCCAGCAACACAAGAATTAGAGGTTTCTACAAACACACCTCCCTTTCCCTTCAGGCAAGCAAGTGGAATTATCATAGCTCAGGGAAACATCCCAGGCTGTCATGCTAAAGAAGCAGGTGAATTAGGCCATTCCAGTTTCTTTAGTGTTATTTCTGGTTCTCTCCATTAAAGCATCGGCTGGGTGGGATGGGGAGAGAGGAAAGATTCCAACAGATTTGCATCTAATATGAATCTTCAGACAAGTTTAGGCCACAGAAGTAGAAGACATAACAACTGAATTACTAAAATCCAACTTCTAAGCCTCAAGTATCTTTATGGAGTTGTTCGGAGCCAACCTGATCACATTCAGGTTCAGATCCTCAGTCATGACACTGAATGGGTGACCTTAGGTCAGTCACTCTCACAGCCTAACCTTCTTCACAAGGTTGTTGTGAAGACAGAGGGGAGAAACTATGTACGTCACTGTGCTCCCTGGAGGAAGAGCTGGATAAGGATGGAATAAATGAATAAACTAAAACAATTAGTTTTTAATATCTTTATATGCTTTTCCCTTTTCCATCTCCCAGCAGAACCATGCTGTTTTGCAAATTAACCACCTCCCTTCACACTACACAAAAGGGTTGTGCCCAACCAAGTTGTACTCACAGAAGACCCATGGAATGCACCTAATTGAATCGTCATTCATTTCAATGGGTCTACTTAAAGTATAACTAATACTGGATATAACCCACTGGATATAACCCATAGGTTGGCGTCCACATGCATTTTTTGCTTCCAAAAGTTCTCACAGCAATCTAAGAAGCTCATAAATTCCATCCTCTGAAACACCAGATCACATAAAATCCATCAGATACAACTGTGCTTTGTTTCACCCATGCAAGGAGGAAAGAGAGTCTGGAGAAGACGCTGCTAGTGTCTGGGATCAACTATCCCACAAAACCAACAGGGATTCAAAGAAATCTGCAGCTACGTACCTTTCCAGATTTCCATTTGATTTCACTTGATTTTGATGATGGGTCCCCACTCTCATTCAGATGAAACTCTTTGGAGAGCATCTTGTTTTCAAAATATGGATTCTCATCAAAATACTGCAGTCAAGAGAATATAAGAACGTCAATACATGGCATAGATATTTCAAAGCACGGCCTCAAGGAGCACTAAGCTGTTCTCCCAGCCATCCACAAACGTGGTAAGGAAGGTGCAGCACACCTTTACTTACAAAATCTATTCTGTAACCTGATTTGATGTCTTCAAACTCTGTCACTTCCACCCTGGTCAAATAATGCAGCGCTTCTTCATCTTCTTCTCCCAACAGTGCAGATACTATCAGAGAATTACAAAGTTTCCATCACATGTGCGTTTTACATATTCATCAGTAGAAGCATCACCACCCTACAGAATTTTATTTCCTAACCTGCTCTGAAACATATATTGCTGCCGGGTTCTCCAACTTCATCCACATTATGGAAATCAACTAATATAAACTCAGTTCTAGTAAATTATTTCTGACTTGTTTTTACAGAATGCTGAGGTCTGAAGCTAAAGTGAAGTGGGCTGCATCTGACAACAAACATCTCCCTGTCACAATCCCCTCCCCACCAGGAACTTCTTCAGAGATTCCACTGATGGAAGCTGTGCTTTCACCTCAACACTGCTCAATATATCCAAATAATACAAAAGAAAGCCAATGTTTAGGAATCTGAATAACAGGTTTTGCATTAGAGAAAGAGTGCATCTGCATTGTTTTTCATAGGCTGTCATCTTGTTGTTACTGTCATTATCTTTAGTTATATCTGCCTTTTTCCCAGTCCAAGACTCAAGGTGGCTTACAAAGATAAAACAGTACAAGCTAAAAACATAGAAAAAACAATTAATAAAATCTAAGTAAACACCGATAAAAATAGAAAAAGGTTCATTAACAACACAGTCCAGAACGAAAAAAAAAGTTGGATAGGATATTCAGTATCACAAGTCACTTTGAAAAATTAGTACAAGTTAATTTATAAAACAAATATTTAGAATTTATAGACTTTAATGTACCTTGTGGGTGGTTGACAAATGTTGTTACCCAAAAGTTCGGGATTTTGGCGATCAATTCTGACCTCTTCTGGAAGAATGGTTGGCGGAGTTTGTTGTACTTCTGTTCTACTTTCAAAATTTCCTCACTGGCCTGTTCATTCAGTCTATAGCAAAGACAAGATCCAAACAAAATGGGAGATCCAAAGGGGAAGTATCAAAGCAGCATGACATTTCACAGCAGATTGGGGGGGGGGGAATAGAACACTAAGTAGCAGGATTAGTTTATTTCAATCTCTAACAACCTGAAAGTTTAATCTGAAACCAATGGGACCAGGTCATTGATGCACTGTTAAATAATTTTGTCCAAATAAGTAACTATCTATCCTTCCAGATCAGAGCCCAATACAGACCCTCGTGTTACATACCGTCCTCCTTACAAATGCTTTGGGTAACAAGCTCCACTAACCCAGAAGTAGATGCCCCTAGTTGCAAACTTTGCCCCGAGATGTCAGCGAAGTCGTGCGCCAGCGGCGCAGCACCAGCAGCGGGAGACCCCATTAGCGAAAGAATGCCTCATGTTAAGAATGGTTTCGGCTTAAGAATGGACCTCCAGAACGATTAATTTTGTAACCAGAGGGACCACTGTATCTGAATGATGATGAATTCAATTGTAGAGCTGTAAACATTCTCAAGTGGCATTAATTGAGTCAAATGCACCCTATTACCATATTATTGCACAGCATCTCCCATATATAGATCTCAGTTTTAACTCTGGTTAATAGATGTGGTTGGACTACAACTCCCATCATTCCTAGCCATCACGGCCTGTGATCAAGGACGATGAGAGTTGTAGTGCATTAACATCTGGGGACCCAAGGTTCAGAAAGGCCACCAGCTCAGAAAACTCAGTTTGCCCCACATGTGATTGCTGACAGTAGGTATGCACGAAAGGAATGAAAAATGAAACAAATCAACGTTCATTCATTTTTCAACCCCTAGGAACCAGGTGCATTGTTTCACACTTAAGAAATACCATTAATAGTCTTTGTAAAATCCACAGAGAGGAGCAGCAATTTGCAGGTTGCATCTCTGGCTGCTGGGGTGAGTGGGGGGCTTGATTTCCTTCCCCTTCCACACCCATAGCTGGCATCTTATTAAGCAGCATTGACTCACATCACTTATGAAAATCTCTGTCCAAAATATACAAACTTCTTACTGCTACCAGCAGTTTCCTTTTCAACTTTTGTATTTAATAGATGAAATCCAAATAAGCACAGCTCATGTTTTCAAGTTTCAAAGTACATTCCAGCTGCCTTATTTTATAACTCTTTATAAGCAAATTACTAAATAGCAGACAAAAAGCTTTTATCAGCTATGTTGTTTGGTAAACCTACATTATTATATAACACAAGCATTGAGATGCTTGTTAATATATTCTGAATAAACATATAACACCATCTGGGTTACCTGTCTATTTCATTCTGTACTTCATCAATATGTTCAATTGCTTCCTGCTGCTCTTTGTCTGGAAAAAAAATGTGCCTCAAGTCAGATTCTAATTAGCAACACAATAAACACGTGTAATGCTTGTTCTCAATATTGTGGATGGAATTTTGATCTATATTGTTTCTCGATCTGCTTTGCTTTTGACTGTGTATTCATTTGCACATGCTTTCTCCCACATACACTGAACATGCATTTTAACAAGAAAACATTCCATTTCCGTTCTTAGGCTCCAAATCTATGCACACTTAAATAGGAAGTTGAGAAGATGGTTTTAAAAATAAACAAATCAGACAAACCTATTCCTAAGTATAAATTCACACAGTACTGTGCTGAAAGAATTTGATCCAAAATCTGAACTCCACAGGGACTGTGGGTGGAAAGAACTGCTCTCATGTCTTTACAAGATTGTTTTCAATCTATACTTCTAATCTTGCAACTATTCTCACCTGGTGGGACCCATGAGATGGTTACTTTGCTTCTACATCTCTCACCTGGCCCATCATACAGCCAATAGACTTTAAGAATGTTCGTGCCACAAGTTGTTGAACTAATCAACCCATCAGTTTCATTTAATTGAAAAAAGCTATGTAATAAAGAGCACACCTGAGAACACATTAATTTCCTGGATCACCATTTTTAAGGCAATAAAAAGCCCCTGTTGAGCAAGTGAACATGCCACACTGTTTCCTTTAAAAGAAACAATTCTTATTGTCTAGTGTGTTTTCAGACAGAGTGAAAGAGTGGGAAGCAGCCTATTAAAAAACCCACAAGGCGGGATTCCACGGATCTCTTAGTCTAGCCTGCATTATTTGGAGACAAATGGGCTTTCCAAAACCTGGGATGAGGGGAACCCCCTCCTCCCCTTGGCATACGGAAGCCTGCTATTCCAGGCCCCTTTCTTTGGGAACATGGCACAATGAATTCTGCACGACATGCTCTATGTGCAGCGTGGCTTGCTGGCGTGCAGCTGCAGGCAATGAAAACAGGATCACCTTAAAACTGATCCCAGCAAGAAAATCTTTTTTTAAAAAAAGGCGGCTACAGACGGCGGTAGAAGCAACACGTGCGCAGAGTAACGGACGCTGGGCACTCTTTTGAGGGTTGGTCCCTGCCAGACAATTGTGTGTTTCCTTTTTACAAGCAGAAACGTTTAAAGGGTGGGGAGTGCCCCGTTTCTCTCAAATACAATGAAAACATGAATTCATTTTTTAAAGGAATCTGCAGTTGGACATCTGTAGGTGCGTATATACATATACAGTATAAATGATTTGGGGGCGGAGATCAAGCCACGAGTTTCGGGTTTGATCTGAGCCGCCGAAGCCATGGCACAGCTGCACGTGGTGGGAAGTTGCGACCCCTCAAACTGCAGGAGGGAAGCCGCCGCTTTGTAGTAAAAAGAACACCCACAAAACGCGCCCCTCTCCTCCTCCGCCTCCAAAGTACAAAACCTTCTTCCGAGCTGCTGCAAGGCAAAAGCCATGCGTTGCAGGGAAGGCAATCATGGCGGCAAGCAAAAGCGGGGGGCGGGAAAGAAAGAAAGCACGGCTGGAGCGCGGCCGGGGAGGATATATTCTCTGTGTGCGAGGAAGCGATATAAAAGGGATCGGAAGCGAAGAGCGAGGCCTTCTGCTGCTGTTGCCGCCGCCAGAGAGGCGGGAAGAAGAAAGCAGCCAAGGGCGCAAGGAGAGCGAGCGGGCGAGAGCGCGCCGCGCGGGAGACAAAAGGGGCGCTTTAACATGGCCTCCCTCCCTCGCTTGGACTCAGCCGCCGCCGCGGCCTGCACATCCGGCCCACACGAGCGAGGCCCCCCTCCGCTCGAAGGCGCGCTTCCCTTCCCGCCTCCGGTGGCGGCCGCTGCTGCTGCTGCTGGAGAAGATGGCGGCTGCGGAGGGGGCAAAGGAGAAGAGCCTCGGCGTGTGCATCTCTTCCCTCCCACCTCCGGGTCCCGCCCGCCATTCCCGCGCGCCACACAAGACCCCCTTTCGCCCCCGCCTCCGGCACCCGCACCTGAGATCTCGTCGGCCCCGTCGTGGTTGGAGTTGAGCTCCTTCTTGCTGACTTTGGCCGGCGGCGCCGACATGTTGGGAGCTAGAAGAGGCGGGGAAAGAGAGGGGAGAGGCAGGCAGGCAGGCAAGGACTGAGAGAGCAGAGCAGCAGCGCAGCCTCGCCTCAGACCGGGCTTAGCTGGAGCTGCCTCTGCTCCTCCTCCTTCTCCTGGGTCTTCCTATGCGTGGGAGAAGACGGGGTGGCGGCAGAGCCTGGGCTCCCCTCACGCTATCTCCACACAGCGAGAGCCTCCGCCTCCTCCTCCTCCTCTGCCGCCTCCTCCTGGTTCTGGCGAGGGGAAAGCGAGTTGCGCGCAGGCGCGCAGATTGGTTTTTATCGCTCCTTTCCCGCGGCCGCCACCAGAGGGATAGTAGAATCGAAATACGCATGCGCACTGGGGACTTTTTCTTCCTCCCGCCCCCTCGCTTACTCCTCTGCGCGTGTGTGAGTGGCCGCGCAAGCGCAGGCGCGTCCCTGCGCCTAGAGAACGCGGGTGAGCCAAAGGCACATGCGCAGAAGCTCCAATGTTGCTTTCCCCCCAACGAGTGAGAGAAAACCGAGCTTACTGCGCAGGCGCCTTTACTCTTCTCCCCACCTTCATTATAGAAAAGAACGTAAGGATATAGCTCCCTCCTCCCTATCAGGTAGCGAAAGAATTCTCTTGCGCAAGCGCATACGCTCTCTGTGCATGGGACGTACAGAGGATAACTGCCCACGGAGGGGCTACGGATAGCAGGAGAGGGATGACAAAGCGCAGGCGCAGAAATACCCTCCTCTATAGGCACAGGTTTTAAAAGATGGGCAACAACTTAAACGCAGGGGCGGATGTGTCGGCTTTAATCCCGCCTCCTCTTCGGATGCTGCTTGGTCGCCATGGATGTGCGTCTATAAGTTAATATTTGCATATGTATAAATAGGAGTGGGCGCGGCCTTGAATGGAGTTATGTTGGAGAAGCGAAAATAGAACTGTGGTCCCTGCGCATGCACAGACATGTCACATAAAATTTTTATTTTTCTAAGCACTGACTGGCGCCCAAAAGAGAGCCATGCGCTCTCCAAGGAATTTTCCTAGCAGTGTAATAATATAGGCTATATTGCAACTACTTTTTTGTTTGCCTTCCCCACCTTATACTGAAATCCTGCCTTTTCTCCCAGAAGCTCAACTTTTTATTTATTTAAAAGCGTTTTAACAGGGATGCCATATCTTCAAAAGTGAACTAAATATACTGCTTAACATTTCAAAAATCTCTTAAGTGGCATACTGTGAAACAAAATAATACATCCTGAAAATGAAAACACTGCCTAAAACCAATAAATCAATAAATATACAACTTGATTTAAGAAATCTCTAAAGTGGTGTACAGTCTAAACAAGCTGTCATTAAAATAAAAAACCCTAAAACCTAATATACAGTAATACTTTTTTTAGAGTATATCTTTATTAATTTAAAATAAATACATTTATGGGAAAACAGACAAACGAACAAATAAACCTACTGTAATCAAACAAACAAATAATGAAGAAATCAAACAAACAACCACAATATAAGAAACAACAAAATTAGTATAACTAACGTCATTTATACTCCCGATACTGAAATCAATTATAAAACTTATAAAGAAAGAAATTAAAAATGTTTTCCAATTAATCTAACTGTACTTTATCTATCAATTACCTTATACCGCACAGTTGCATATTTCTTATATAGTCTTTTTATCTCCCTACTATCTTATATTTATACAATACAAGGATCAGTCTAGTTCTGCCAAGATGTTTCCTTTTATACCATAGTTTTTAAAGTATTCTTTAAAGATTCTCCACTCGTTGTAGACTTTTGGCCTCTCGTTGTTTTGGTTGGCCTCTTATCCTTCCTGTCACCTTCGCTAGCTGCAGATATTCTACCATTAGGTTTTGCCAGTCTGCCGTATTGGGTATTGTTGTATTTTTCCAATTTCTTGCTACTAAAATTTTGGCTGCTGTTATCCCGTACATGAACAATGTTCTTTTTGATTTCCCTATTTCTTTTAGCAGGATGCTTAATAAAAATATTTCTGGCCTTTTTTAAGTGTAAATTTAAATAGTTTTTAAAGTTCTTCATATATATTATTCCAAAATACACAAATGTCTTTACACTTAAACCACATATGCAAATAAGACCCAATTTCTCTGTTACATCTCCAACATATAGGTGATCTATTCTTATACATTTTAGCAAGTTTTTCTGGAGTTTGGTGCCATCTGTACATCATCTTCATTGTGTTTTTCTTGAGATTATAACAGGCCATTAATTTTGCATCTTCCCACCATAATTTTTCCCATTGTTCCATGTAAATATTATAACCCAGATCTTGTGCCCATCTCACCATTACGGTTTTCACTTGTTCTTCCTTTACCTCCCATTCTAATAGGAGGTCGTATACCCACGAGATATATTTTCCTTTACTTTGTATCAATTCTTTTTCAAATTTTGATGTTTCTTTTGCAAGTCCTGCTTTCTTATCAATGATTAATCTTTGATGTATTTGAAAATATTGCAGCCAATCTGTTAAATGCCAGTGGTGTAGCGTGGGTTGTCAGCACTCGGTGCAAGGCAAGTAATTTGCGCCCCCTAACCCATGGATTTGCGCCCCCTAACCCGTGGATTTGCGCCCCCTAACCCTAACCCCCAGATGTTGCGCCCGGTGCGGCCGGCCCCCCCTGCACCCCCCACGCTACGCCACTGTAAATGCCCATTAATTTCTTCATATTTTTTCAGTGTAGGCTCCTCCTCCTGTCCTTCTAATAATAATCGGTACATAAATCAAATTCAGAGATTTCAAGCATGCAGAAACAGGCAGGGAAAGCCTGAGGACAGCTTGCGCTAAATGTTTTACAAATTGGGATTTCCCAGCCTGTGTGTCACAACCTGCAAGTGGGTTGCAAATCCTGTGCAAGTGGTCATGGGCTTTACAATTTATGCTTTGATTCCTCATGTAATTGTAAAACTTGCAGTTAAAGTGCACGAAACTGATGGCAGCCAAATCCATGTGACAATAAATCAATTAATCACCATGTCAAGATGGTTTAGACTTGAGAAACACTATTATAATTGTTATGAGAATTATAAGGTCTAAGATATAAAATAAATGTTCATAAATGTACCAGGCAAACACATACATAAATATATAAACTGCAGGAAAACAGTGCTAAAGCCATTTTGAGTCTTTCAGTGACCTCAAATATTCCTCTGCAGTTTGGATGGAAATAGGAAAAGCCTCCCCATTGTCTCTGTGCTCACAAATCCTGCCTTAAGGGCACATTTGTGTATGAATAGGGTGACACTGTGACCAGGACTCAGGAATTAAATATTTATCATCACAAAAGAATGGCCAGGCTGTCCAGGTAAACCCATTAACAGGTATCCTGGCAGATAGGATTTCTGCTGTAGATTGCCTCCTGTGATGTATGTATGATGTTTTGGGGGGTGGTCTTGAGCTACAAGGTGGATAATTTCAAAAGTCTATGTAAGGGTTTGCACACCATTGTTCAGGGTTCTCCTCCCTCCTGCATGTGGTGAGTGGGGACCCTGTTGCAACCGTTTAATAAAGATCAGGCTTACTAGCCACTTTGCTTCTCAATATACTCTGGTTGTCCTCTGTTATTTTCTCCTAAGGACTCTATATGGGCTCTAGGATACCCCATAAGGGAAAATGAGCATTTTTTTTCTTATAACAGCAATGTAATAAAAATATTGCTTCTTACCCCTAAATTTCACTCTTGAGCAGTGATGAGTAGCAATATCTCTTTCGTATCCTTCAGATATATGAAAGAATGCCTCCTTCCATACCAATCCGGGAACTAAGATTTGCAAAACAGGCCCTATTTGCAGTTCCATCTTCTGCTGAAGTTCAATGCATGGGCACTCCTGGGAGGGCCTTCTTAGTGGTAGTTCCACACTTATAGGATGTTTCCTTTGCCATTTGCTTTATCTTTAACAACCAGCAGCCTCTTATCCAGCATTGCTAATAGTCAAATAAATAACAACAAAATCAGTACAGTTTTGAATACAGTGTTTAAAATCCATGCAGTTTAGACAGGTTCAGTCCACTATCTTGATTCAAAACGGCATCCAGTTGTATCTAAATATAGACCAAGAAAACCCTGCTATTTGATCTCAAGAATCATTATGCAAAAATTTGTTAAAATCATTGCAGTTTTGGAAGATTTAGTCTTGATTCAAAATGGCACCCAGTTGTATCCAAACATAGACATAAAACTGTCCTTTGATCTCAGGAGCCATCATATAAAATATGCTTATGGTATGTTACATCTAAATCTTATATCTAAAATAACTTTCTCAAATATCATCAAAATGTGTGGTGTAGTGCTTCAAGTGTTGGACTGGGACCTTGGGAGACCAGGGTTCAAATTTCTACTCAGCCATGAAGTTCACTGGATCATTGATTATATCTCTGCCTCACCTGTCTCACAGGGTTGTGGTGAGGATGAGGAAATGAGAAGTGTGCATGCTACCATGAGCTCCTTGGAGGAAAGGTAGGGTATTAAATGGTAAACAAATAATAAAAAATAAATATTATATAAATCCAACCCCCCAAGCAAACAAAGGAAAGAGTGTCAGATAAACCAATCCTCAACACAGACCCCTTTCTTACTTGGTGTAGCAAAAGTCTGCATAAATAGAAAAATCTTCACTAACCCCAAACAGGCACAGAAGAATAGCTGTTTGAACCTCAAGGAACAAAGTATTGCGGAATGTGCACAGCCAACTGAATGCTATTTTTTTCCATTTAATTTTATTTAACAAAATGTAAATACTGATTAATTGTAGTAAAGCCTCTTAAGTGGTGTATTAAAAATATAAAAATGATCAATTAAAACAGCTAAAAAAATAAAAAACTTAAGGTTAATTAAAAGGCTGTAGTCTATGTTAGACCTACTCAGAGTAGACCAATTGAATTTAATGGGCATGACTAAAGTAGGTCCATTAATTTAAGCAGGTTTACTCTTAAGTGAAAAAAACCCCATAAAACTAGCAACCCAACAGTGAAGGTGAAAAACATTTATTTTGTATATTAACGGCAAGCATTTTAAGATTGTTTTACAATTGTCTTTCATGGTCATTTTTGTAAGTAATACAGGTGTTGTAACAGTGATGATGTCCTCATCACTACAGAGGAAGCTCGCCAATCATTTACCGTACCTCAGGTTGGGCCTAAAATAGCTCCCTCAATGCTAACTGTGACAGGGAACTTTTGGATAAACAGGGTTAAATTTTACTTAAAAGTAGGATAAAGACACGGATTTCAGCATAAAGTACAGTGGTACCTCGGGTTAAGAACTTAATTTGTTCTGGTGGTCCGTTCTTAACCTGAAACTGTTCTTAACCTGAAGCACCACTTTAGCTACCGTAATGTAGCCTCCTGCTGCTGCTGTGCCGCCGCACGATTTCTATTCTCATCCTGAAGCAAAGTTCTTAACCCGAGGTACTGTTTCTGGGTTAGTGGAGTCTGTAACCTGAAGCATCTGTAACCTGAAGTGTCTGTAAACCCGAGGTACCACTGTAATTAATGAAATACTAATGTTAGTGATGGCGAGCCAAGTAGTTGAGGTAGAATGTGAAGTGGCAGAGGTTCACAAAATGGCCACCAATTTGAAAAACAAGTTGGAAACTACTAAGAGGAAAGAAAATAAGGGAGGAAGAGAGATGTTCGGGGTGTACACAAGGAAATCATCCTGTTTTCCCAGGTGTGATAAGGAAAACAATCTTAAAAAAATAAATATGTTTTTAATAACCAGTCACATTGTTCCCCCTGCATGCATGATGGCTGATAGTCGGCAGTCTGAAAACGGATAGGTGCAATGTCTTGCTGGACTTTAGCAGGGAAAATTGAGGGTGACTGAATTGAAAGCTCTACAATGGCTGTTTTTAATCTAGCCGAGACCAACAGAACAAATAGAGCTTGTGACACAAATTTTAAGGTGCACACATAGCAGACACATGCTCCACAGAAAACCAATCCTTCACTCTTCAAAAAAAATTTCCCTGAAAATAAAATGACTTTTGGGTTCACAGGGCAATTCTGAAGCTCATCTTGACTCTCTTCATGTCCCCAAAGATGTTCTCTGCTGTAGAAGGAAGTATATTGGAAAAACCTTTCTCAAGAGTTCTTTTCATTTGCAAACTCCTCCAAATACATAAAACATCTCTCATGAATAGGGGAGGTCTATAACAATAGACTCAAGAACTGAGGTATTACCATTTCCAAATAATGGCCTAGACTGTCCAGAAAAAGGCAATCAGCAAACACTATCAGGTCTCTTGACAGACAGGAGACACTGTCAGGCTCAGGAATTCTCCTCCCCACCCCCACCCCCATCCCTTGGCAGCAAGAAGTAGAGAAAACAAAGTAGAGAGTCCTTTTTAATGAGTTTATTCGTTCATAATAGCGAGAGACAAGAATGCAGTATGCCCTGATAATGACATAATGACGTTGTTCCAACTGAGCTCCTCCTACCCCTCTCTGGCAACAGCATTTCCCCTTACAGTGGCCACTCATGGTCAATTGTCTTTGAGTCCTTTGTTCCTGTACTCTTAAGAAATGCCAATTTCTGGGAGAAGGGAGTCAGAAATATTCTCCAGTGACAATGTGTCTCTTTCTGTTTGATGCTTTTGGATGATCTTTGACTAAGGGGCTGGGCAATTTAAAAGTTGTTACAGTGGTACCTCGGTTCTCAGATGTCTCTGTTGATTAATGTTTTGGAACCCGAACGAGGAAAACCCAGAAGTAAATGCTTCCGTTTTTGAACGTGCCTTGTAAGTCGAATGGCTTTCACTGCGTGTTTTTCAATTTTTGCATTTGCAGCCAGCCCTTTGCGCCTTGGAATATTTCAGAACTCGAACAGTCTTCTGGAACGGATTATGTTCGAGAACCAAGGTACCACTGTACATACATCTGGGTCCTCACCTCCTTGCAAGGCGGGGAGGGAGAGGAACTCTTTTGAAACAGACTTTAAAGATCTGCCTTGCTTTGGCTGCTTCCTGCCTCTACTCTTTCTTCTCTGTCTGATAATTAACTTAGGGGATACTGGGTCACTTGATGGGGAGTTGGGCTGTAAATACTAACCCCAAATTTTTATTATATCAAGCTGGATGCACTATTTCAGTAAAGACATGCTGCAGGGGAAAAAAAAACAACCAGTCCTCTACCAGTTATGCTTAAAAGGGAAAAACCCAAAATGCTGAAAGGGACAATCTCCCGCTTTCGGTACACACCGTAGCCTGAAAATAACATCCTCTTCACCTGTTATCCTGGAGGATGTAGGTCCCTTCTGCTGTCTTAGGGTCAAGCCACACACTGCAATAAGCACACTTACTCACCAAAAGTATACTTAAATTTCATTCTTGGAGAAAAAGCAGCTGTACAATGGTACCTTGGGTTACAGATGCTTCAGGTTACAGATGCTTCAGGTTACAGACTCCACTAACCCAGAAATAGTACCTCAGGTTAAGAACTTTGCTTCAGGATGAGAACAGAAATCGCGCGGCGGCAGCAGGAGGCCCCATTAGCTAAAGTGGTACCTCAGGTTAAGAACAGTTTCAGGTTAAGAACGGACCTCCAGAACAAATAAAGTTCTTAACCCAAGGTACCACTGTACATTATTAAGTCACTGCTAGCTTGTCATCCTGAGTTGGTAAATCTTACAGACTAGTGCTTCCCAATTCACTAAGTACTATGGACATCTTGTTTTTCAAAAACCAAGCCATGGACCCCCTACTTTTGAACATTTAGATATCTCTGTGGTAGTTTTTGTTATGTGAATGGTGCCACAGACCCCCTTGGTGGGTTACGCAGACCACCTGCGAACAACTAGTTGGGAACCACTGATATATGCCAATAGGCTTTTTAAATCAAGATGCTAAAATATTTACAGCAATCTTTACTGCAAGGCTTAACATATTTATTTCTTCCTGCATCGCAACTGATCCAATCCCCAGGCTACTAAATGTCATCCGTGACAGCAAAAGCAAAAATTTACTACTAGTAGTCGTATTGCTTGATGCATGTAAAATTGCCAAAATGAATCAACTGGCAGTTCCTATAAGTGTTGATGTAAAAAATGAACATGGGACAGTATTTCATGGCTTCTATCATGAGATTATACAAAAACTCATATGCTCAAATCAGGATGAGTGGCATAGATTCTAAAGCTTTCTCCACTGCAAGGGGAGTAGGTGCGACATGGATGGTATCTATCGCCCATCTTATTGAACCATTCCAGTGCCGGATTTAGGTATAAGCTAAACAAGCTATAGCAATAAGAGAGCCAGTGTGGTGTAGTGGTTAAGAGCGGTAGACTCCTAATCTGGTTCAATCGGGTTCGCGTCTCTGCTCCTCCACATGCAGCTGCTGGGTGACCTTGGGCTAGTCACACTTCTCTGAAGTCTCTCAGCCCCACTCACCTCACAGAGTGTTTGTTGTGGGGGAGGAAGGGAAAGGAGAATGTTAGCCACTTTGAGACTCCTTCGGGTAGTAATAAAGCGGGATATCAAATCCAAACTCTTCTTCTTCTTCTTCTAGCAGGGGTCAGCAAGGTTTATCTTGCCTGGGCTGGATCGGTCCAGTGGATATCCCTCCATGGGCTGGATTGCACCCGAGCCTGCAATTTTCAGTGTCTGTGTCTGCGCAGACGCAATTTTCAGCGCTGCGGAAGCGAGTCCCCATGCTGCGCTGTTGCAGTTTAGCGCAGCACATGAGCAGGCAACTCGGTTCGGGGGCAGCTCATGAGTCAGTCAAACAACCTCTGCGGGCTGCTTCCGGCCCATGGGCCTTAGGTTGCTGACCCCTGAGCTATAGCTTAAGCCCCACTGTCTTGGGGCCCTGAAAACATTTTAAGGAAAAAACCCCTGGATGTACATTTCCAAAATATAAGATAAAAAATAAATAAAATAAAACCTACATAAAGCAACAGTATTTTGTGTTGTATAGGCTCCTATGATATAAGGAATGGGCCCCGCCTGCTAGCCTGCTCCCTAAAATATCACTGGTTTGTTCATTTCTATATATAGTGGTACCTTGGTTCTCAAACTTAATCCCTTACAGAAGTCTATTCCAAAACCAAAGCATTCCAAAACCAAAGCGTGCTTTCCCATAGAAAGGACTGCAAAACAGATTACTCCGTTCCAGACTTTTAAGAACAACCCTTAAAACAGCTATTCAACAATGAATCATGATAAAATTATACAATTGAATGGGTATTGGGTAGATGCATTTATAAAATCAGACCTGTTAAATAATTTTTTGATGTACAGGCATGTATAGTATTTGTATTCAGAGTTTAGAGAAAATGAAGGATAAGGTGCGAGACTGGTTACATTATGCTCAGATCAAAGAAGTTTTTAAAAATGATAAAAAGTTAGGGTTCCAGGTGGAGAAATCGAAGTTAGAAACGGAATTGTTAGAACCAAAGACTAAGGTATTATCTAGAATGTATAACTTGCTGTTAAAATGGAATACACAAGACGAAATGGTTAAATCGGCTATGATAAAATGGGCACAGGACATTGGGCATAACATTATGTTTGAGGACTGGGAAAGGTTGTGGACCACTGGGCTGAACTTCACCGCATGTAATGCTCTGAAGGAAAATGTAATGAAAATGATATATAGATGGTACATGACCCCAGTTAAACTTGCCAAAATATACCATTCGTCTGATAATAAATGTTGGAAATGTAAAGAAAATGAAGGAACATTCTTTCACCTCTGGTGGACATGCCCTAAGGTGAAGGTCTTCTGGGAAATGATATACAATGAGCTGAAAAAGGTATTTAAGTATACCTTCACTAAGAAACCAGAGGCCTTCCTTCTGGGTATTGTCGGCCAGAAGGTGTTAAAGAAGGACCGAACATTCTTTATGTATGCAACAACGGCAGCAAGGATACTCATCGCAAAAAACTGGAAAACTCAAGATCTACCCACACTGGAAGAGTGGCAGATGCAACTGATGGACTATATGCAACTGGCCGAGATGACTGGCAGAATCCGTGACCTGGGAGAAGAGAAGATGGAGGAAGACTGGGAGAAATTCAAGAAGTATCTACAAAAACATTGTAATTTGGTTGAATGTTAAGAAGGATGCTAGATTATAAAAAATTGGCCACCACTAAATTAGATTTGAAATTTGATGATAAGTGAGACTAAAGAAAATATAAAATTTTTTGGAAGAAGTGCTAGATCATATTTGAATGTGTGGACATGAGATTGTAAACAAGTTGATAATTTGTTTGGAAAAAACTTTTAACGATGTAAATGGGAGCGGGAGACGCGAGGGAGTCCAAAGAAGTGATGAAATTATGTCTGTGATAGAAGTAAGATTGTTTATTATTTGTGCATTTATATTTAAAAACTTTAATAAATATTTATAAAAAAAAAATGTATAGTATTTGTATTATTTATGAATGTGACATATTACTAGAAATACCGTCTTTTACACTCACTAAGTGTAACAGGGTACAAAGGTCTGCTGTCCCAATGAACAGTGCAGACTACAATGGTGATATTGATATTATATTTAAAAAATGCATGGTATGAACTACAGTTGCATTGTACAGGTTATAACACTTAATTTCATATGAATAAAGCTATTTATCATTATGAGTCGTTTGCATCACATATTTACACCTATCATTATTTCATGTTATAGCAAGTTTCTAGAGACTAGATGATTAGTCTTTGTAAACTGTGTTCTTAAAGGAACTTTTGTTCTTGCCCAATGCCAATGTGTTTGCAGTATTAAGTT
Organism: Podarcis erhardii; assembly: GCF_964252035.2. Taxonomy (NCBI): domain Eukaryota; kingdom Metazoa; phylum Chordata; class Lepidosauria; order Squamata; family Lacertidae; genus Podarcis; species Podarcis erhardii. The sequence continues at coordinate 35,164,942 of NC_138504.1, forward strand.
TATGAATGAAAAATCATTTCAAGTTAGAGCCGAATAATTATTTCACTATGAGTATTTCAGTTCAACAATGACTTTGATAAAATACATCTTTTGTGATGTGCAAATGACTTGAGATACCTATGAGGTCCATCAATTACCATAGAGCATATATTCAACACACAAAAAACCCAGCGACAATTTGTTGTTGACAAAGAACAGCTGGACATATAAAGGGCCCCATTACCTTCAGTAGCTTAGGGCCACATCAAACTTAAATCTGGCCCTGCACACTGCCTCACCTCCTCCTCCCAAGAAGTCCCAGGGCAGGTGAGTTTCTGACAGAGGGCAACTCCAGAGTTGTCTGGCTTCTTGCCCCAGCTTGGGCGGCAGCACTTTGGGGGCATCTGGTTGGCTCTGGATGTCAGGGGTCCTCAAGGAGGAAGACCTTTGTGGCTTCCCGAGGAGGGAAGGGCAGTTTGGCAGGGCTGGAGCAGCCACTTCGCTGGCGAGGGGGGCAAGAGGGGCATATTGCAGTCAGGGCTGGCAGGACTGAATGAGATGAATCTGATATTTGACTTGCTACAAGGCAGCCTCCTCTGGCCCCCTGTCCAGTTCCCTCGACTCTCTGGGAGAAACTTGCATTCTTTTGCAGGCTGCAATTTTAAGAGAAGCAAATAAACTAAAATATGTTTGAAAATTGCCTGTCCGCAAGCAGCCTTTAAATCCTCCTCTTCAGCTTCATGTTAAGGGACAAAGCAAAACAAAAGTTGATATTTATGGGTGAATTTTGGCAATATTTAATTATTATTATTATTATTATTACCATCATCATTTCACAAAGCCATTGCAAAAGAACGAGAGTGCAGCCATTCTGGGTGGCATTCCTAGCGAGTCAATGGATCTTTGTAGAAGGCGACATTAAAGTGCAACATGTATTGTTCTAAAGAGGCACAAAGAACGAAAACAAATAATACAATCATAATATTCTAATAACGTATTGGCCCAAATATAACACACATCCGCAAATAAGACACACCTTTAAAATTGAAGGCTTATTTGTGGGCGTGGCCTGCCTCCCGGTACTGCCGCCTCCTGGCACTACCTTCCCAAGCTGGCGGCGCCCCCCCCCCATTCAGAGCAGTAGTGCTGGGAGGCGGGTGTGCAGCGCTTGGTTCCAAATATAAGCTGCATTTTAAATTTTCACAGCCGGAATTTGGGGGGGGGGGGGAGTGTGGCTTATATTCTGGCCAAGATGGTATCATGCAATCATATCATTCCACAAGCAATCATGATACAATGGTACCTTGGGTTAAGTACTTAATTTGTTCCGGAGGTTTGTTCTTAACCTGAAACTGTTCTTAACCTGAAGCACCACTTTAGCTAATGGGGCCTGCTGCTGCTGCTGCCGCGCTTCCAGAGCACGATTTCTGTTCTCATCCTGAAGCAAAGTTCTTAACCTGAGGTACTATTTCTGGGTTAGCAGAGTCTGTAACCTGAAGCATATGTAACCTGAAGCGTATGTAACCCGAGGTACCACTGTATAGGCTTCATGAAATCATGATTTTGTGATATCATGCAATCATGATTGCATGAAGTAATGAATTCGTGAAACCACATTTCATATCATAGTGTGAGATCAAGATATCATTATTGTGTGTCCACGATTCGTGAAATCATGATTCTGTGGTATCATGGCACGAAATAATGGTATCATGCTTTCTTGATTGTATATCACGACTGTGTGATATCACGAAATATTATGCAATCGTGATATACAAGGGGTGTGTGTGCTGTTACAGGAGAGGTACTGTATTGGCCTGAATATAAGATGCACCCACAAATAAGCTGCACCTTTAACATTGAAGGCTTATTTGCAGGTGCGGCCCGCCTCCCGGTACTATTGCCCTGAACGGGGGGGGGGGCAACGCTGGCGCTCGGTTCCGAGCACACTGCGCACCCACCTCTTGGTACTACCGCCTCCCAGCACGATCTCCCCAAGGCATAGCCGGCCCCCTCTGCGTCCCCCATTCAGGGCGGTAGTGTTGGGAGGCGGGCACACAGCGCTTGGTTCCGAATATAAACTGCACTTAACTTTTCACAGCTGGAATTTGAAAAAAAACCCTGAGGTTTATATTCAGGACAGTACGGTAATACCTCTGGTGGGGACATGTCATGCTCCTTTTGGAGTAGTTTGTCACTTTTGGTCCTCACCCTGCACTGCACTCTTACCTGTGGCTCCTAGAAGCTGTCAGCATGCGACAGCAGCCACATCTGAAAACCAATTTGGTTGGCTGGCTAAGCCAGGTGAGAGCAGCTGATGGCTCTCTAACCCTCAGTGAGTTAGAGACTTCCCCTGCATGTAAAGACAGGCTCAGGCGGACTGAGTGGACAAGACCAATGACAGATCCAATGGTCAAGACAACAGTATCTGCATGTGCTGTTGAGGGAGAACAAAATGCATTGCCTTTAGTTTCATTGTTGACTTCCGTGGTTTGTTTCAGGGAACTTGTCGCAAAACTGAGAGCCCACCGTGATTTTTACAGTAGTTTGCTAGAATACAGCTGAAGCCACAGCTACACCGCATAGAGCAATAGCCTTTGCTGGAATGACCAAGAAGTTGTAGAAAGAGGAAATGAACCCATTTCTTCCCCTTCTTTCTTCTCTAGCATTGCTGCATTTGTTATTAAAGTGCAATACCTGTATTAATGAAAGAACTAAGCAATTCTGGTAAAATGGCCAGATTAAAAATCAACAAATCCAAATCGGAATTTAATCTATATGCGTGTTATTCCATCTGAACAGTCAATCATTCAAAAGCAGATGAGCTGTAAAATCTGCCGCAAGGTAATAAAATATTTGGGAGTGCAAAAATCTTATCAGCTCAAAGAAAGCAAACTTTACACCATTATTTTTTATAGGTATGATGGGATCTTAGATCTTGGAATTAGATCATGGTCAGGATATATAGCTGCTGTAAATATGGCTATCCTTCCCAAAAAAATTGTTTCCTCATGTGCTGCCAAGAATGATAACACCTAAACAATTTGCCAGCGCTCAATAAGCACTCAATTAAAATTTGGCAGTACTCAATAAACTTCATACAGGAAGGGGGAAAGCACAACTAGGCTCCAGAATTACCCGTATTTTTCACTCTATAAGATGCACCAGACAAGACGCACCTAGTTTTTGGAGGAGGAAAACAAGAAAAAAAATATTCTGAATCTCAGAAGCCAGAACAGCAAGAGGGATCGCTGTGCAGTGAAAGCAGCAATTCCTCTTGCTGTTTTGGCTTCTGGGATAGCTGCGCAGCCTGCATTCGCTTCATAAGACGCACACACATTTCCCCTAACTTTTTAGGAGGGAAAGGACTTCCGGTGCACCGCGATCTCAGCGCAGGCAAGGTTCTTACCGGGAGGGAGAACCTGAGCTATTTTGGAGGGTGGGGGCAACTCCAGGGCGCGGAGACCCCCAAAAATACTTCTGGAGGGTGACCAGAAGGGCTGGTTCCCGGCACGACCAGGAAAAGATCGACCCGGCTGCCAGGTAGCCTCGTAAGAGGTGAAGAGAGTGGCGGAGAGATCTTGTAGGTCGAGGGACGCCATTACCTACCTCCAATTAGCGAAGCCCTAAGCCTGCAGTGAAAGCGGTTCACTCTCAAAACCAAGAACTCCGAAACGAAAAGAGAATACCTGAATTGGATGGTGGGAAAGCCAAAATAATAAGGAAGTCTCGGAGTAACGAAGAGAGGTGAACGGAGTTTAGCTAAAAGCCGAAAATCAACTTAGACGCAGCACGACACCAGTGCGGGAGGAAAGTGAAAGTAAGTTGCCTTGGCGGATAAGATACTTCCCCTCAATCGCTCCCTCAAGACAGCGGAAAATTCGTAAAGGAGGGTGTTTTGCTACGAAGAGGGAGGAAAAGAGGGGCCAGAGAAAACTTTTGGAGTGAGACGTCCCTGGGGAACGGAGGCGGAGAAGAGGAGAGGAGGCACTTCTTTACTCTGTGGGGCAGAACGAAAGGACTTTAAACCGGAAAAGAAACCCCCGCCGCCATTACTAAAATCTGAGCGCGGTAACGGAGTGGAGCGGAAAGGGGAGAGGTGGAAAAGACAGCGATACAGAGTAGTTGGGCTATTCCACCGTAGGTGACTTTTCTTCTACTTTTGACGCATTTGACTTCCTTTTTTCTACTTATTGGAGCAGGACCTGAGTAATGGAATTACTGCATGTTGACTTATATGAGTAACCAGAACCTGACGAATTAAGATAAAGGGACATTCTTAGAAAGAAATTTGGACTTCTATCTTTTCTCTTTTTTTTTCTGAGAGGATTAAATTGGAGTCTATGAACTATATGAACTATATGTGAGAGCAACTTAAGGAACTGGTGATAAATCGGAACTCATAAATTATATGCTAGAACAATTTAAGGAGTTGACGACACCTAGTGGTAGGATGGAGATTGCTTAACTCTTTGGTGGATCCACGGCCCCCTCTCCTTCTATCATCTCCCTGGTTTCTCCTGCGTGTCTCCCATTCCTCTTCTCCTGTTATGCGACTTCTTTTTTTTTCTTTTTTTTTTCCTCTTCTACTAACTACACCTGAACCTTTATTCGACCAAAGGGATTAGTCTGATTAGAGGCGAGAAGAACAGCCAGCTGAGGAGTATTTGGACTGGAGGGACAATCCTGTAGAACATCATGATCAGATTTTTATAGAGACTGTAAAGGGAATATAATATAAATATAAATATATGTATAAAGGTTGGTAATTAAGGGGTGTGAAGGTTGGAAAGTTGACATAGTGAAAACTACGAAGAACGGGTACAAATAACAAAAGAGTAAGAAGGAAGTTGGGTGGGAAAGGTACGGTTGGGGAGGAGTGGAAACATAAATTTTGTAAGATGTCGCATACAGGAAAGAAGGGAACAAACGGGGGAACTCCTAGCGATAGAAGGGGATCGAAACAGGAGGTGGACTTTAAGACTGATATTTTGAAGGCGCTTGCTGAGATCAAACAGAGTCAAAATAATGTAGAACATAAACTAGAACAAGTAGATAATAGGATTGGAAGAATGGATAAAAAGATGGACGAAACGGTGAACGAACTCAAAGGTCAGATAAAGGAAGTTTTTAGGAGAACACAGCTTAATGAGGAAGGATTAAAAAGGACCAGATTGGAATTGAAAGATATTAAAAGAGAGAAGGAAAAAATGAAAGCTGAAGTGGTGGATTTAAATAAGGCACAGGAGGAGATGAAAGATATTATAGCAATGAATGAATTGAGGCAGAGGGAGGTGAATTTAAGATTGAGAGCGGTGCCAGAGCTACAAAATGAGAATATTAAGGAGAAATTAATAAAGGAAATAGCGGAATGGATGGGAATATCAGCTGAGGAAATGGCTAAAAATGTGCAGAGCGCATTTAGAATGCGCATTAACTCAATAAGAGCAAAGAAATTCACAGGCGATTGCCTAATTACGTTTAAGGATAAAGAAATGAGGAATAAGATTTTACAAAGGAACAGAGAAAAGAGGCTGAATATAGAGGGGAATTATATTATCATCTTTAAAGATATTCCAATCAGGTTACTTAAACGAAGAGACTCCTATAAATCACTGGTGCAAGCACTGAAGAAAAATAAAGTCGAATTTAGGTGGGAATTCCCGGAGGGGTTATCATTTACATACAGAGGTAAGAAGCATAGGTTATCAAATCAGGAGGAAACCGGGAAATTTCTGAGGAAATATAAAGAGCTAAAGGTGGAGACGAATGGAGGGGGGGGAGCGGAAGGAAGAGTTTTAGGAGAATCTGAGGCAAAAGAGGAAGAAGAGGAGGGGGGAGTGGATCGGACGAAGAAATAGAGGAAGAGGTAGAAGAGGAAGACTCAGGGAATTTGTAAAGTAAGGAACAGACATTATGGGGTTAAAAATCTGGAGCTGGAATGTAAATGGGATGAATGGGAAGGAAAAGAGGAATAAAATTGAGCAATATCTGAAAAGGAAAAATCTGGATATCATTTGTCTCCAAGAAACGCATATAGCCAGAAGGCATAGGAAAGTGTTAATTAATAGGAGGTTGGGGAATGAATTTGAGTCCTTGGACAAGGAGAAGAAAAGAGGGGTGATATTATATATTAAAAATAAGATCGAAGCCAAAGTAATATTCAAAGATGAAGAAGGCAGGATAATAGGGGTCCGTATTAACTGGCAAGGAGAAAATTTGGTTGTTATTGGGGTATATGCTCCAAACGACAATAAGTCAGAATTTTTTAAAAAGTTGGAAGAGAAAATATGTGAGTACGCTGATCAAAAAATTGTTCTAATGGGTGATTTAAACGGGGTGGTTTCACTAGAAGCGGATAGGTGTAGGGAAGGAGGAAGTAAGAATGGGAAACTACCAAAATCTTTTTTCTCAATGGTTGAAAATGGTAATCTGATAGATATATGGCGTCTGAAACACCCACTAGATAAACAATTCACCTTCCACTCTGAACCAAATAAGTCGATGTCACGTATCGATCAGATATGGATCTCAAGCGAACTATGCCCAAGAATTAAACTAATAGAAATAAGACCAAGTGTAATTTCAGATCATAACCCGATAGAGTTAGAATTAAAAAGCTTGGAGCCAAGAACTTTTAGATGGAGATTAAAGGACTATCTTCTGGAAGACCAAAAAATTGTCGAAACTGCGCAGGAAAAGCTAAAACAATACTTCACTGAAAACTGTGGTAAAGGAACAAAGATTAATGTAGTGTGGGACGCAAGTAAGGCAGTAATAAGAGGCTACTTTATCGAGCAGAACATAATTAAAAATAAGAATAGAGAGAAAGGAAGAGAGGACATTCTGAAGCAGATAATGATAAACGAACAAGAATTGTCTCAGAAACCCAACTGTCAAAAAGCAAAAGAAAGAATTAAAATCCTGCAAGCACAATTTGCCACAATAATCAATAGAGAAGTGGAGTGGAACATTAAAAGATTAAGACAAAAAAATTTCGAGTTTTCAAACAAATCTGGTAAGTGGCTTGCATGGCAAATCAAAAAGAGAAAGGAACAGACTACAATAAACAAAATAAAAGTGGGAGACGAAGAGAAAACTGACCATAGGGAGATTAGGAGAGAGTTTCTCAATTATTACAGAAGTTTATATTCTAAAAAAGAGAGAGTCAGCTTAAGGAAAATAGAGAGATTTCTGAAGGACAAAGGAGTGCAGAAAATCTCAATGGAGGACAGACAACGATTAAATACTCCCATTGAAAGTGATGAAATAGAAGATGTAATTAAAGACTTAAAGAGGGGAAAAGCTCCGGGTCCCGATGGATTTACTGCAGGTTATTATAAAGAGATGAAACCCATTTTGGTGGGACCTCTAAAAGAAACTATAGACAATATTCTAAGGAAAGGAGAACTCCCTGAGACATGGAAAGAGGCATTTATTACACTCATCCCCAAGCAAGATGCAGATCTAACCCAGGTCAAAAATTATAGACCAATCTCACTGTTGAACATAGATTACAAAATATTCGCAGGGATTCTGGCAAAAAGGTTGAAAAGGTTGTTATCAGAAATTATTCATAGGGACCAAGCAGGATTCCTGCCAGGTCGGCAGATGAGAGACAACACAAGAATTATAATTGACATGTTAGAATACCTATCTGCCAGAATTGACAAACAGGTTATAATGATGTTTGTAGATGCCGAGAAGGCATTTGACAATGTTATTTGGGACTTCATGCTGAAAAATATGGAATATATGGAGGTGGGAAATGATTTCTTTAATGGAGTGAAAGCCATATATACAGACCAGAAAGCGAAGCTGATTATCAATAATATAGTAACAGAAGAGAGAAAGATACAAAGAGGAACAAGACAGGGTTGTCCACTCTCCCCGCTTTTGTTTATATTGACCTTGGAAGTTCTATTAAATTCTATAAGACAGAATCAAAGAATAAAAGGAGTGCAAATTGGAAAGAATGAATATAAGATCAAAGCCTTCGCAGATGATGTAGTAATAATGACAGAAGAACCAACAATTGCGACAGGAGAAATATTAAAAGAACTAGATCAGTTTGGAGAGGTAGCAGGGTTCAAAATAAATAAGTATAAAACAAAAATAATAAGTAAAAATTTGGATCAGAAATTAACAGAAACAATTCAACAGCAAACGCAAATAGAGGTGGTTAATAAAGTGAAATATCTAGGCATCTGGATAACACCTAAGAATATAGATTTATTTAAAAACAATTATGAACCGGCGTGGAGGGGAATAAAAAGAGATCTGGAAATTTGGAGAAGGCTGAAATTGTCATTCTGGGGAAGGATCAACACGATCAAGATGAATGTGCTTCCAAGATTGATGTTTTTGTTCCAATCCATCCCTATAATTAAAGGTAGCCGAATCTTCAAAGAATGGCAGCGAGTGCTTTCGAGATATATCTGGCAGGGAAAGAAACCTAGGATACAGTTTAAATTACTAACAGATATAAAGGAAAGAGGGGGTTTCGCTTTGCCGGATATAAAGTTATACTATGAGGCGGTTTGCTTATGTTGGGTCAAAGATTGGGTAAAGTTAGAGAACAGAGAACTACTTGACCTGGAGGGCCATGACAACAATTTCGGTTGGCATGCCTATTTATGGCGGGATAAATGGAAAATATATAAGGGTTTTAGGAACCATATCTTTAGAGGGCCATTAATTGAAACATGGGAAAAATATAAAAATTTGCTGGAACCGAAAACACCACATTGGCTTTCGCCTTTGGAAGTCATGTGTGTGAAGACTACCAATATGAGAAGCAACTGGGCAACATATAATCAGTTAATAATCAAAGAGGAGGGGAATTGGAAGATACGTCCATACGACCAGGTCAAAGAATATGTTTATGATTGGCTACACCATCTCCAGGTGAATCAAATGTTCAGAAAGGACTTTAAGGAAAGAGGCTATGGAGAGAAGGAATCTAAGTTTCAAACAGAGATTATAAATAAAGAAGAGAAAATTATATCGAAAATGTATAGGATATTGCTAGATTGGAATCTAGGAGATGAGGAAGTGAAGTGTGTGATGATTCGCTGGGCAAAGGATGTAGGACATAATATACTATTCGAAGATTGGGAGAAACTCTGGAAGGAAGGACTTAGTTTCACGGCATGTATAACGATAAAAGAAAACGTAATGAAGATGTTTTACAGGTGGTATTTAACACCTGCGAAACTATCGAAAATGTATAAGGTGAATAACAAGTGTTGGAAATGTAAGGTTAGTGTGGGCTCCTTCTACCATATGTGGTGGGAGTGTGGAAGAGTGAAACAGTTCTGGGAAAAGATTTACACGGAATTAAAGAAGATCCTAAAATATACGTTTTCAAAGAAAGCAGAAATCTTTTTATTAGGTATATTAGGTCATGAGATAAGAAAAGAAGACTGTAAATTAGTATATTATGCAGTTGCAGCGGCAAGAGTAATGCTGGCCGAGATGTGGAAAAAGCAGGAAACTCCAACGGTGGAGGAGTGGAGATCAAAGCTGGTAGATTATATGGAATTGGATAGACTCACAGGTAAAGTAAGATATACAAAAAACCAAAAGTTCACCAAGGATTGGGGAAAATATGTAGATTATCTGGAATTCATTAATCAAGGGAAAATAACGCTAAAGGGATACAGAGACGTACTGTGAAAAAATAAGAGTTATTGTCGAAAGATAATAGGAGATTAAATAATCTAGGAGGAAAATATAAACTAAGAAATGTATATGAAGAGATATAATGACAATATAGACTAAGAAATGTGTAACTTAAAGTATTATTTCGAACGATTTTGGGAGTAGCTAAAGGAAGTCTAGAAAGCAAAGACCAAGATATGTGGTGGATGTAAATATTTAGTTTATGTATATATATGTATTTTCCTTCTTTATCTATTTTACTTTGTCTTTTATATTGTATTGTACTTTTATTCTTTTTTGTCTGTATGTGTGTATATATACATTTTCCTTTTCTTTCTTTTTTTATGAAGCAAAGCAATAAAAAACAATATGAAAAAAAAAAAACTTTTTAGGAGGGAAGAAGTGAGTCTTATAGAGCAAAAAATACGGTATGTATGGAAGTGGAGGGTTCGGAATCCCACACCTCCAAATTGATTACAAAGCATTAGATGTCATTCATCTATGGACGAAAGGGTGAACCATGGGTAGATATAGAAATTTCATATCCAGTATATTGAGAATATCTTTTCTACCTCTTCACTCACTAAAAACCATACCATTATAAACCCTTTCCTCCTCACCACACTGAATGTTTGGAAAGTATTTAAAAAATAGGCTCTTACAGTATCTCCCCTTTGCTTCCACCAATCCTTTTAAAAAGCAGGCGAATGCTTAGACTGGAATGGTTGGGAATGGTTGGAACAGGTGGACTTTTAGAGACTAAGAGACTTTTATGAAAATGGTATTTCTCTACAAAAAGAACTATTCATAGCTGACATACCAAACCTTAAATGGTCATGGTACCATTTAAACCAGCTGTTAAAATGCTTGTTAAACCCACATACCAAATAAAAAATGGATGGCTTTTGTAGTCCAAGTGACTGCTGAAACTTTTTAAGAGTGCTGTCTTCAAAGAAATAAGCTTGATATATGACAAAACCATTGAAATATCTCTTGCACTAGCACTACTTAGGTGAAGATTACCCTAATTATGACCTCTTAGCCTTTCTATTGACAGTTGCCTGTATGGAGATAGCCAGATGCTGGAAAACTGGTGTTGGGCTGAACACTGATTCTTGGTATACCAGAGTATGGCCAGAGAAGAAAAGGGGCAAGCAAAACCCCTATTCCTTTTATAACATATGGCAAATGTTTATTTAATACATAAACTGTTCAGACTGTAGCAAGAATCCACCCAACACTCATGGGAAAATCCTTCACCACGTATTATAGATATTTTGGGGGCCTACTGCAATCTTTCCTCTTTCAACAAGCCTTTTGAGATCTTTCCCAGTGTGGATCTGCATTGGACAGTTCAATATGTTTTAGTGTTTTATTTCTTCATTGTTACATAAGGTTTATTCAGGAGGAAGGGCGGCAATATGAATTAAAAAATTAACTTGGGACCATTATTTTCTATCAGTCTGCTCAGAATAAAACTTAGTTGGATGCAATCCAAAGATTTTGGCACTTACATGGGACAGTTCATGTGAGCAGCTTGATAGAATGCAGAGCTGATGGTCTGGAAGGAGGAAGATATTATTATTTTTTAAATGCTTGGGTTGTTGTGCAAATAAATTTAAGGGGAGAGAACCACATACGCATCATCATCATCATCATCATCATTTCATGTACACCTTGAGCTCATTCAAGGAAAGGTGGAATTTCTTTCTATATACGTAAGAATGTAAAGCTGTCATTGCGTTTAATTGGAGGATTTGCTGTGCCACATAACAATTCTGAATTTGCATGAAGTCAAGGTGCAGGAGAGGAACAAAAGAGAAGGCAGGTTTTCAACAACAGCAGATAACTGAATAAAGCAGGGACAGAGGGACATGAGAGGACCTGTGTAGATATGGGGGGTTTGGGTGAGTTTGGGAGGGGGGTGGGGGACTGGAAATGGGGGTGGTGGGTTTGGGACGCAATGTGAGCAGGGGCAGCAACCTGTAAAAAAGAAGACACAAACTTCTGAATCTCCAGTTTCTGAGTGAAGCATTAAAAAGGCGGGAGGGAAATAAAGATACTCCAACTGTGTTTTAAAATAGAAAGTTTTATTATTGAAAACACACACACATTATAAACATGAGAAGGGCAAATCGGGAACTGCTGTATAAGCAGGCCTATGGAGGATGCATAGGCAGAACTAACACCAGCGTGGTATATTGGTTAAGAGTGGTGGACTTGTAATCTGGTGAACCGGGTTGGCTTCCCCGCTCCTCCACATGCAGCTGCTGGGTGACCTTGGGCTAGTCACACTTGCCTTAAGTCTCTCAGTTTGTTGTGGGGAAGGAGGGGAAAGGAGACTGTTAGCCACTTTGAGACTCCTTTGGGTAGTGATAAAGCGGGATATCAAATCCAAACTCTTCTACTCTTCTTCACCCAGAAGTCACAAGGAATATTCACACTTGCAGAGAGCTATTTACACTTCTTCCTTTGGGCAATGGGAGCTGCCAACATCCAGACAATCTACTCTTTCAGCAACTTTAATCAAGCTTATGGGGTGTGGCTTAATGAGGGGAAGTGAGATTGGGCACATCCCATACGCACACAAGTTGCATCTCAGATCTGTCCCGTCCCCCCGCCACTCCACCCCATGTGTTAGCTTGATATCAAACATTCCCATATTTAGCAGGGAGGGGGTATTTAAGTAGGCTTAGGTCAGGGGTCAGCAAACTTTTTCAGCAGGGGGGCGGTCCACTGTCCTTCAGACCCTAGGGGTGGGAGCGGCGGATTATATTTTGAAAAAAATAATGAATGAATTCCTATGCCCCACAAATAACCCAGAGATGCATTTGAAATAAAAGGACACATTCTACACATGTAAAAACACGCTGATTCCCGGACCATCTGTGGGCCAGATTTAGAAGGTGATTGGGCCGGATCTGGCCCCCGGGCCTTAGTTTGTCTACCCATGGCTTAGGTAAATGCACTTAGAATCTTCCCTTTGCTTGAGATCCCACTGTAATTATTATTATCATTTATTTATTTATACCCCACCTTTTATCAAGAGTTGATTTTATTTATTTTATTTCATAAAAAACTGCTTGATTGCAAAACAAAAAAACAAAAACAAACAAACAAAGCTGTTTACAAAAACAGTTCCCAGTTGCAGGGATGATTCTAAGCGAACCCCCACCTTCTCAAAGTCCCCTGTGTATTTGCCCTTAATGTCTGAAGAGGAATTTTTGCGTCCCGGAAAAGCCAGCTTCAGTACCGCCGGTTCATCTTCTTGAACTTCTCATAGTGATAGTCGTCGGTTGCTTTCTCATTTGGGGGGCGTTTGCGATTTGGTGGAGACCCTATGTTATAAAGAAAGAGGGAACCTTAATTAAATCAACTTTTATAAAAGGATGATAAGTGATGAGATTTAGATAAAGGCCTATGTGACGCCAAGAGGTAGCCTTCAACCTTTCCAGACCTAATCCAGAATTAGTCCCAAATGTAACTTGTTGTTTGTTTGTTTGTTTGTTTGTTTGTTTGTTTAAAAAAATGGGAAACATCATATATGCCTATATATTTTTTTCCTTTAGAGTGCCCACAAGCAAAAAAGAGGCAGGGGCTCCTATATATTTTTAAACAGTTGCATAGAGGAACAAAATTCAACTTGTCATTCAGGGGTAAAATAGACAAAGCTAAAAAAATAAATAAATGGTCCATGCTGCTATGAAGGGTTCCATTTTCCTTGGTGGAGGATATGTCTATCAGTGGTAGGAAAGGTCTACCAAATTAGCCAGGATAGCTAAAGAGAATCTCCAGGTTCTATTTCTGAATCCCCAACACTACAAGACATTATTATGCTGGGAACTGATTATTATTATGAAAGGGAATATAAGAACATATTTCCTGGAGCAGGAGAACTACAGCAGCATAGGCATGGAGAAGGGATGCAGCTCAGTGGCAGACCACCTGCATGAAGGCCATATATAGTTAAGTCTCTGAATGGTATTTAAGTTTTGTTCAGATTAGATCCACTGAAATTAATGGACCTAACTTTGTCATGGTCGTTAATTTTTTATGGATCTATCCACTGTGAGTAAAACTTAAGACCCTCTAAGATTCATGCCCCACCAACTTCCGGGTTGGCGCCATCGCCGAATGGCGGACTCCCTCCGAGCTCCGGAGGGAGCCTGCTCGGCAGGGGCTGGGTTCTACCGCGCCGGCGACGCGGGGACCCTCAAAAACCATGGGCGCTGAAACCCATGGGCATGGTGACTCGGCGGGCACCGTTTGCGCCCCCCCCGACCACGCGAAGGAGCCTTTTTAAAGGCTACGGAGCGGGTGACAGGGGGGGGGTGGTGCTGTGAGTCCTCCGCTTCCCCTGCCGAGTGAAGCCGCATGCCATTTGGCGGAGAGCGCTGACTTCTTCCATTGAAAATCTGGACTTAAAAGAATAACCCGTGAGTAATTGGAACTTGGATTAAAAAGGGGAACAAATTTTTTCTTAAATTCGGAGCGAGCGGGGGAGGTGCAAAAAGGAAGTCAGCCTCCCCCCTGTTGTAGAGGAGCTAAAGCAAAAGACCTGACAACTAAGATCGAGTGCAACCTTTTTTTGATAAAGTTATTAATTTCGCGATGGAAAATTATAAGCTGGGCTGGAGGAGAAAAGTGAAATGTGAATTAAAATACAACCCGCCCCCCCGAAAAACCCCGGGAGCGATCCGTGAGAGCGCCGGGAGAGGAGAAATAGAGGTTTTGACAGCTGTCAAAGGAGCTGCCAAAATTGAAGAACAAAAAGAGAACTTTGTTACGAGGACTTTGCTGGTTACATTTGTTATAAATTGGATATAAATTGTTTAAAACAAGGAATAATAAGTTACTTTGACTGGTGGGTGTGATCGGGAAGGAAACTGAGTTATTATAATCCCTCTAGAGGAGCTGTGGGTCATTACAAGTATTGCTGGCATGGAATTTGAATCGGACTCTTTATCTCCTGGGAAACTGCAGAAAAGACTCTTTATCTCCTGGGAAACTGCAGAAATGACCTACAGAGGTCTATACACTAAAGGAGACAATAGATTTATCTATTGAAGAATGGAAGGGACTTGACGTAATGTTTTGTTCCTGAATAACAAAGCCTCTGTAGAGGAATTACAAGCTTTTTGGAATTAGAACATTTGTGCAGGAGAGCAGGGGGGGGGGAAAAAAAGAGGAGATGAGAGAACAACAAGAACAACAAGAATAATAAGAACTGGACAAAGTTGGAAGATAGACCCCTTCCAAGATTGGACATTCGAAATCAAAGATGACCAAAAGATGGCAAAGACTATTAAAAAGACGGCAAAGCGGACTGGTGAAGGATTATGGCTTAGATGTGGGAGCTCCAGGATGACAGAAGACATTGACGGACATTGGGAACGCAACCGGGAAAGGGGGGAGGGAAATTTGGAATCCAAAGGGTGTTAAATTACATTTTATTCCTTTTTCTATTTTTTTTTTAATGTTAATCTGTATTGTATATTAAAGAGGGGAACTCGTGGAAGGGAACAGGTCGATTTTAGGGGATGGGAAAATATTTTTAAAATTGGGTTAATGATAATAATTTTAAAACTTGGGGTAAGAATTTGCTGAATCTATTTGAAAGAATTGGAATACAAGAGGGGGAGGGGAGGGGAAGTCCTGGAAAGATGACATTGAAAATAAGGCCTTAAATTTGGATGTTTTTCTTTTCTGTTATATTTGAAAATTTTTAATAAATATTATTTTTTTTAAAAAAAAAAGATTCATGCCCCACCTGCATGTTAACTGCATCAGAGCTGAGAGTCAGAAGACAAAGGCAGCTTATGTATGCAAGCTGTGGACACACACAGGCATTGCAGATATCCACACACTGATGTTTTGCAGGAACTTACTCTCAGGTTCTGGTTTCTCGGTATCTCCCACCCTGAGGGGACGGGCTTTGGGTTCTTCTTTGTTTCTCCGTACTGGTGCATTCAGCTCTTCATGATAAACTGGAAGGATTCAGAATATTACAATAATGCAGGGCAGCAGAGTTTAAGACAATGGTCCAGTTCAGATCCAGCACCAAATCATAGTATTGGGCTTTGTGAATGAGCCTTTTATGTCTTTGGGGTTCCAAGGTTCCTTCTCTTCTCCGCATTTGGTTTGCTTCAATTCAGATTTTTGTCCTGGTTTCATCAAACCACAGTTTGCCATGGCATCTGAACCAGCAACTATGGCTTGCCTTGTTCTCGAAACCATGGTTTCCAATCCTGGTGTGATGGGTAAGTGCAACCCTAGTTCAGTCAGAGTAGCACACTACAGTTTTGAAACCAGGAAGGGAGGGAATCACGATGCATAAAGGAAGGAAGAACGAGGGAAGAGTAGCTGGCAGACCATTAGGTCCTTAAAGGCTCATTTACATAGCTCCAAGCCACGGTTTAGCATTATGTCTGAACCAGTACTTTCGTTTACATCAGGGATGAAAGCATTTCCAGAAGCACCTAAACATCTGTTCCGAGAACACAGTTCTCTCTGTGATTTGAGCCGATATTTTTTACCAAGTTCTGAAAATGTTTAAAACACTGATTATGAAGCTGTATAGAAATGATGGTGGTAATGTTGATGATGCTGAAGATAATACCATTTGTAAGTTTATTCATTAATAGGTTATCTACCACTTCAAAACAATGCTCTCAACGCATTCTACAGAAATTGTAACAGTGCAAGTTACATAAGTGGGACCTGCAATACTGAACAATGTTTCAGTGTCTAACCAATCAGTTCAGGATTCCAGATAATCTGGTAGTAGTATTCAGATCCCTAGAAAAACAGGCCAGACAGTAACCACAGTACCAGGAGTTGAATTTGCAAGATTACAAATGAGCCACTGTGACTGGATTAGAAGGAACAAGCTTTACTTTGTAATATAATAATAATAATAATAATAATAATTTATTATTTATACTCCGCCCATCTGGCTGGTTTTCCCCAGCCACTCTGGGCGGTTTCCAACAAAGTATTAAAATACAATGGTCTGTTAAACATTAAAAGCTTCCCTAAACAGGGCTGCCTTCAGGTGTCTTCTAAAAGCCTGGTAGTTGTTCTTCTCTTTGACATCTGGTGGGAGGGTGTTCCACAGGGCGGGTGCCACTACCGAGAAGGCCCTCTGCCTGTGCTGCTACCAAATTCTATACAAAACCAAAACTAGTCAGGCCTTCTTAGCTTCCTTTCCCTACTAGGATTACTCAGAACAGATTCCCCCATACAACAATTTCTTAATCAATTTAGTTCCTGCTCACATCACAGCAGGAATGTTTGTGTGTGGTTTCTCTTCTCTCTGGCAACACCTATGCTCTGCAGTCCCTCAAAAAGAACAGGTTGTCCAAAGAACAGGCAAAGAGGACTAGACTAGTGTTTGGATCGGTGTCTGCCCAACTAGCCCTTATGCAAAGAGGGCAACACAACCATGCCTGAGACTCACATCTGTTGTGCTGGACGTAGTTGACGGCCATGTTTGTTGGGACAAAGGAGGTTTCACTGTCTTTCTTTTTGTTCTGCTGCTCGGCCAGCAATCGTGCTTTGGCCTCCTCGGTGGAAATGATGTTTTTGATCTTAGCTCTGAAAGGAAAAGAAATATATGTATATGATGTTCTCTTCATACAAAGTAGAGACGATCACCCCAGATTTGGTGGGGAAAGGCAACCCAAGCATCACCAGCACTATACACATAAAGCACTATCATACCCCTTTAAGGAGACATGGCTTTCCCAAACAATCCTGTAGTTTGTTCAGGGTGCTGAAAATTTGTTAGGAGACCCCTATTCAGCTAGGAAACAAAACCTGGTTTATTAATGGGTGAAGGCCACTGGGGATTCTCTTTTAGGCCTTTGACGCAGTGGAACCTCCAGATAGACTACATGCCTAAAACTTCTCACCAGCTTGGGGTTTTGCATGAAGTTCCTAAATCATGGATTGCTCTGAGACTGTCTTGTTACCAATATTTGCAGGCCGCTCTGAGAGCATTTTTTAAGGGTAAAAATGCTTGAAATAAACAAGTACCACCCAAGTCACCTACTCAATTCCAAGGTCCACCTCTGGAATGCCGCTCAGCATCTGATTGGACAGCATCTCCTCAGTCTTCTTAGCTGAAGAGACCCGAATACTCTCAGGCAGCTCATACAGACAGTCTTCGGCATTCTTCTGCTTCACTTTCTGCTCCTCATTTTCCACAATTCCCTTCCTTTTCTTCAGCTCAGTTTCAATGTACTTCATCCTGAACAGGGAGTCAGAAGAGCAGGAGTCAAGAACACACTCTATCTATGTGGGGCTACACATCCCTGCTAAGTTTCAGGTGTCAGAACACCAGGCCTTCAAACAGGGCCTTGGTGGCAGGCTGTGGTCAGCATTTTTGGTTGGCAGCAGAGTAGGTGGTAGGGTCCTCCCATGGACTTGCTGACTGCCCATTGTCACTGGGCTGACTCTGGGCCCATATTGATTTTTGGCAGTATTTTATTGCAGATCCTACTTGTACCACTGAAGACCAATTGCTGGGGTGGGGTGGAGGGATGATGACAAAAAATGTTATGGGTTTGCTATTGGTCTTTTGCCCTTCTTGTGGGCTTCCGGAAGGTATCTGATTGGCCATTGTACAAAACAAGATGTTGGATTGAGGTGGGCTTTGGAATCATCCAGCAGTCAAGCTCTTCTTATGTTCTTAAGCACAGAACAATAGGAAGTGCCAATAGGAACATTTGGAGGGTAAGAGTGATAAGTGTGCACTATGGACAATAAAGGAGTCCTTACTCCTGCCAAATTAGTCTACTAAATAGGATGTGACAAGATTCTTACATATCGGCATCTTCATCCCTCCTGTTGGTCTCTGCGGAAAAAGAAGTCCCAAGGTTGAGGTCCTCTTCTTCGCTGATCCTGGAAAAAAGACGACAGGGAGGTGGTCAGCTATTTTAACCAGTAACAAATAATTTGTTAAAATGTCAATGTCTCATTTGAGATGTTAAGCCAAACCATGGTTTCCTCTAAACTACAGCTTGAGCTAGCAAATGTATACCACACCATGATTCTGATGTAGTCAAAGATAAGCATTTTAAAGTTTCGTTTATTTTGACAGATAGAGAACTGTTTCACCTTCTCCAGTAATACTAGAATTTGGGGCCATCCAGTGAAGCTGAATGCTGGAAGATGGGACGAAAGAATGTACTTATTTACATAGTACATAATTAAACTGTGAAATTCACCCCCACAAGATGTTGTGGTGGCCAATACCACCAGCAGCAGGAGAGCAGTAGCTAGGGCTGGGTGATATTGGGTTTTCAACATCACAGTGTATCACCAGCCAAACATCGTGGTTTGGCGATAAATTGTGATGTTGTAAAAAGCTGCACTGGCCCCAGTCAGCGAGGTGCCGGGTGAACCTGCTGCAGCTCTCACCATGGGAGCTGAGGCACTTTCACCTTGGTGCCTTGTGGGCTGTGGCCAATACAGCTGGCTCCAGCCTGCTGCTCAGCTGGGGGTGCGGAAAGGCTCCTGCCCCCAGCTAAGTGAGCCCAGAGTCCCCTGCTGCTTGTGCATGACCAGCAAGGGAATCAGGGCCCCTTGGCCAGGCTCTCTTGGGGGCAAGAGGGTGCCTGCCCCCAGCGGAGCCAGCTCCGGTGTCCCTGCCACTCGTGCCTGAGCAGCAAGGACCCTAGGGCTCCTTGGCCAGGCTGCCTCCACCTTTGCTGGTGTGGGGGGTGGGTGAGTGCGTTTCAGGTTTTGTGCTTTTGACTGCCTTAGCCTTAGCCTCTGTAGGTGCACTGCCTCTTTCCTTTGGGGGTTCCCCCCCCCCGGAGGAAAGATGCAGTCCACCCTCCCGGGTGAAGTCTGCAAGGCATGAGGTGTGAAGCCACCCTATCCGTGACTTGGGGAGAGGGGCTGCTGGCAAGGGCTGGGCCTGCAAGCAGCATCGAAGAATCCTTACACCACCTGACTGCCTTCTACCGGGAGGGTGAGCTCTGTCTTTCTGGTAGGAAAGGTGCAGCACACCCTCCCAGATGGAGGCAGCCTGGCGGTAGCCAAACCAAGCCTGCAGCCTCGATCCCGTTCCTACTTGAGTGCAAACAGGAGCGGGGGCGGGGCTCTATCACCAGGGAAGGGCAGGCTTTGCACTTCCCAGCTAAGCAGCCCTGTTCTCGCTCCTACTCACATGCAAGGAGGAGCAGGGTAGGGGCTCTCTCAGCTGTAGAGGGGGAGAACTTTAACGGTGCCCCCATCCCACCGCTGGCTCCTGTGAGCTGGTGGTGGGTTGGAGCTCCATAGAACCGCTTTGCTGAGGGGACGGCAGCAGCATGTTCATTAGCCAAGCAGTTTAAAGAAGTGGAGGGAGGAACAAGGTGTATCGGCGATGCAGCTTGTTTCTCCCTCTGCCAGGGCAGAGTGCAATGGAAATTTCACCAGCAGTATATCACTGGTGAAACTGCTGCCGCTTGAATCCCTCTGCCTCCAGCTCCTGGCTAGATTTTTTTCTTCCTCAGTGTGCTGGGCACTGGAGACAGAGGGACTCAAGAGTGGTTGTGGTATCACCAATGATATACCGCTGAGTGAAGCTGTCACTGCGGTCTCCTCCGCCCCCTGTACTGGTCCTGGGCGATATATTGATACCAGCGCTAGCAGTAGCCATACCAACAGCAAAGCAGGTAGAACTTTTGCTACAGTCTTCCTGCTTTTCCTCTTCCTCCAAAGGGAGAGGAGAGATACCGGACCATCCCTGGAGGAGGATGCTGGACCCACTCACCAATGACTTGCAACAGCTAAGTCTGATAACAGATTTTTGGGTGGGGTGGTTAAAGGGGGGAAATAGTTGTTTATCTGCTAATTATTGGGTGGGAGTATTCTTTGTTTATTATCTGAGTATGGAATGTTCCTCCATACCTCTCCTTGCCCCGTTCTTTCAGTTTCTTCATGTCCACCATTCCACCGGTCTTTATTTTAAAGGGATCATCCTGGTGGGAAGAGGAAGGAAGACAGTCCATGATCTGATCCTACTTATTGCAGTATAACAGAGGTGGGGATTTTTTCCCCAGCCGGAGGGCTGTATCCCTTCAGGGGGGACACGTTCCAGTGGTGGGTGGGGCCAGAGGAATACGTCATTGGGCTACATTACCATCACACAAATGTCATAGGGCATGTTCTTGCTGTGCTCGATAGGTCTCACTCTCAGATGGGTGTACACAGGATGGCTGCAATCGTACATATTCACTTCCCTTGGATTAAGTCCCACTGAATTCAGTAGAACTTACTTCTGCGTAGACCCAGTCAGGATTGCACTGTAAGGCTGTACTTCTATGAATGTTCAGTAACAGTTCTGCACTTACTAGGGGTCGAGCTGATAACAACACACATATTTAATTCACCCTACTTTCTTTCATATGGTATCCATCTATCGCACACAACAGAAGCGGAGTAAAAGCGATCAAATTTAATACAGTGGTACTTTGGTTCTCGAACTTAATCTGTTTTGGGATTCTGTTCAACTCCCGAAACCGTTCGAAAACCAAGGTGCAGCTTCCGATTGGCTGCAGGAGCTTCCTGCACTCAAGTGGAAGTTGCGTCAGACATTTGGCTTCTGAAAAACATTTGCAAACCAGAACACTTACTTCCGGGTTTGCAGTGTTTGGGAGCCGATTTGTTCGGCAACTAGGCCATTTGAGAACCAAGGTTCCACTGTATAAGATCACATTCACATCTAAAACAACATTTAAGGCAATCTATTTGTAAGTAATGAAGTCCTAATTTTGCTGAGGTCAACTGGATCCCATAAGAACTGCTAAAGCAGATCAAACAGAGCCCTTGTCAATATTGTGCAAAGAAAATGTAACACCATTAGTTAGGAATCGGAAATGTTTCTGTCAGCCTTGTTTAGGACAGGCAAAGGAGGAGAAGAAGAAAAGGTGATGAACTGTGCCTAAGGATCTTGAATTTTTTTTAAATGGTTCTATCTAGGTAAGATAAATGACAAAAGTTCAATCTTACCGCCAGGGTGGTTTCTTCTTGTAATTTCTCCCCCACGAGCAGAGCAGCCGCACTTCAAATACACAAAAGAAATTCAGGTCATTCAGCAGCAATGCTCCCAATGTGCTCTCAGGTTTGACAATGCATGGCAATCTGCAGCAACAGGTGGCACCTGAATGAACAGTATTCAGAGCCAGTGTGGTGTAGGAGTACTTGTTAGAGTAACTTTCCTTAACCTGATGACCTCCAGATGTTTTTGGACTACAACTTCCATTAGCCCTAGTCAACACAATCATATGATATTGGAACAGATGAGATCTGTAGTCCAAAACATCTGGAGGGCACCAGGTTGGGTAAAGGCTCGGGTTCCAATCCTCACGCAGCCATGAAACTGACTGGGTGACCTCAGGCCGGTCACTCTTTCTCTGTCCAATCTATGCTGCAGAGTTGTTGTGAGAGAAGCTACTTCCTCCAGACAACTCCCATCAGCCCCAGCAAGCATGGCCAAAAATTAGTTTTGCAATCATGGGTACTTGAAACTTTTCAAAAGCAAATGAATCCCCAGGAAAAAACCCTGAGCTTCTTAGGAAGTCAATGTCCCACAACAGATCAAAGACATCCATGGCCACAGTGTCTCTGAAGTCTGAGGATCTTTACAGTTAGAAGAACTCCTGGACACCACTTACCTGACTCCATTTGGCCTCCTCCTTAGACTCTGCACTTCTTTTGCTTCCTCTAGTTTTAGCCTGTGGGGGGTGGGGTGGGAGACATAACACATAAACACATAATAGTATGGGAAACCATTTTCAAGTGGTGTGGTGGTTGCAGGAGTCCATGTCCTGCATGAGGGGGAGGCGGCCGGTGGCCATGAGCCTCACACTACCCTTTCAGGTGGTGTGGTGACTGCAGGCACCAGAGCCACCTTGTCACTCCTAGGAGAGATGTGTGGCTCAGGTGCACTGCAGGCCCCATGGTAAGTGCAAGTAGTGCTCAGTGTGTCCTGCCGCCCACCCCCTCTGGATACTCTGCTGCTGGAAAAAGCACATAAATATTAAATCAAAATGAAATAGATTATTCCTTGGGAATTATCAACATTTTGGGGCCTATGGGAACATTTGAATTTTTGATAATGTGCTGTGAGCACTCACTACCCCAGGCACTTGTCTCTTCCAGACAAGCCCGTACCCTCACGAGAGACAGAAAACGTGTACTCATGCACACATCACTTTCCCAAGGGGTCTGGATAAAAGTTAAGATTCAGTAGAATTAAATACTCTTCCCCCTTTAGCTCTATTTCTCTTCCTTACTTCTGCCCTCCGCTCTATGGAGCGATATCATGGGAGGGGTGTTTCCAGCTGCCCCACCCTTTGCCCTTGGAAACCTTATAAGAAGCTGTTGCAGGAAAGGGGACTGTGAGCAACATCATGGGAAGGGTGGTTCTAGGACTAAGGTGAAACTGTGAAGCTCCCTTGTTATTGTTGCTATTGGATGCTGCATGTTGTTTTAAGTAATATTATATTTATAGTACTGAAATGTGGGTTTTGGTATATTATTATATTTTGGTTTTGTTTTTTTTAAAAGGATTACCAATTTTAATTCTGTTTCAAATTCCAAAAACACTTTGAAGGGCTCACATTCCTCCTCAAATCTCTTTGCATATATCAAATAATTTATTCAGTATAATAAACAGGCAGTCTTGAATAAATTGGTAATATTGAGTAATATGTTGCCCAGAGGCAATCTGAAACAGGGGCAAAGTTTAATCAGCATAACAAGTGAATTTTGCAAATCTACAACTAAGTCTACCAAAGTTAAAAAGCATTAAACTGGGTAACTTACCCCTTGTAGCCTGAACCTATGGCCTATGCCTGTCTTTCAATTCAGATATTGCCATATCTAAGTCTGTCAGTGACAGTACAGAACACAGTCTGGGTTTTCTCTGCATGTCGCAGCAGATCCGTATGCGGTATTATACATGACCATCAAGCTGCTGCTAGAATGCTCACACCTGTTACTGCGCAGGGCAGACCCTAGAAAGAAGTGTGCCAGGTTTTCATCTAGGGCAAGTTCAGCCTAGCTGGTACAAGGCAGGACCACAGCAGGCCCTGCTACCCAGCAACCATTTCCCAGCCCATGGTTTTGGTATGTTATTATGAAATTGTTTTTGTAGTGTATGTTTGAAATGCAGCCCTGTTTCTTTCTTGTAAGCCACAGTGAGCATGCTTTTTTGTGGGTGGAAAAGCAGAATACAAATAATACAAAGGGGAAAAGGTAACCACCCACACCAGCTCATGTCCACGGAAGCTGAAGGGTCAGATTCAGAAGCTTCACAGGTACCAGGAGAAGATTTCAAGGACATGTTGCCTCCTGTCCCCTGTTGTAGAAAAATATATAGAAAAATCTATCTCTCCTACTAAGAGCCAGCGTGATGTAGTGGTTAATTAAACCAGGGACGTCTGAGAACAGATCCTGCTCAGTCTATGAAGGGCTTACTTTATGAGGCTGGGCCAATCTCTCAGCCTAACCTACTTTACAAAGCTGCTGTGAAGGTACAATACAGCACGGAGGAAGGAAAGTGAACCATGAACCTTTCCTGGAGCTTTTTGGAGGACAACAACAGTCGTCATTAAAATAAACGTACCAACCACTTTGCAAGAGAACCCGACCCCCAAACCACTTTCCAACCGCACTCCCCCCGAAGTTTAACTAAGGTGGGGCGTTTGTGTCGTGCACTCCGCCAGCACCCACCGGACCTCCTCGGTGACCTGCGCATCCTCGTCATCCTCGTCAGAGTCCACCTTCCTCCGACGGAAAGCCTTCCCCGCAGGCATGTCCCCGGCTGTGTTGGCGGCGAACCCTCTCCTCCCGCTTGCGGGAGGAACAATGGCCGCTTCCGTGTCTCCGCCTTGCTCCTCGCGCTGTTAGAGTGACACGCCGAAGCCACTTCCGCGTCGCTTTGCCCTTAGAATGTGTGGGCAAGAGTGTGGCGCTGTCCAGCGGTTTGGGAGGTCGGCAGGGTTGATGTTAGTTCTGATTCCCCTACGTGCAAACGCGCGGTAGGGGGCGCGCATGGGGGCGCAGAAGAGAGGGGTGACCTTGGCTGAGAGTGCGTGAGTGTCTCTGTGTTTGTTCCCCTAGAAAGCAGTTGGGGGTTTTACAAGAAACTTGTATGTTCTTCAAAACATTCATCATCATCATCATCATCATCATCATCATCATCATCATCATCTATTTATTTACATAGCGACATCAGTGTGCATGGCTCTGTACAGAATAATATATACAGTATAACCAAATATCTTAATTTTTATTCCCAAGCTTGTGAAGCATTCATAACCTCTCATCCCTCGCTAGTGGTTTAGTACTCAATTTGTGCCCCACTTTTTCCTCCAAGGGGCTCAATGTGTTGCCCATAGAATCACAGAATTGTGAAGTTGGAAGGGATCCTGAGGGTCATCTAGTCCAATGCAATGCAGGAGTCTCAGCTAAATATTCTATGACAGATGGCCATCCAACCTCTGCTTAAAAGCCTCCATAGAAGACAAGATTCATCCGGCAAGATTTGTTTTTGAGAAACCCATGCTGGGTCTTAATAATCACAGTATCCTTTTCTGTTTAGTTATCTATTCTAATACCTTTCCTGGTCTGATATCAAGCTGACCCTTCTGTAGTTACCAGGGACGACTTCTTCCCCCCCTTTTTGAAGATGGGGACAACATTTGCCAGCCTCTAATCTGTAGGGGCAACAACCGCTGTCAAGGAAGCGGAGACCATATTCTAAAAAGCCATAGCTATTGCTGACGGATTTTTTTGGGGGGTGGGGGTGGTGCTGGAGGAGGCGACACATATTCTGAGCAGGAGGCTCTTTCCTTTAAACCCCATATTTTTGGGGCACAATTTTTCTCTTCTGGTGACATATGGGGTGGATACTATTCTTGGCAGATTATTATTTTTTTTCGTGGGGGTGGGGACACACGAACTGTAGGATGCTTTATGGAGAGTCACAAACTGATCAGGAGGCTCTTCACATCAGATCCCATACTAGTGGGGCACTAGGGGTGTAACTCAGGATTTATGTTAAGGAAGCAGGCTTCATGTTAGGGAGGGGGCAGAACCACAGTTAGTTTTTATTTATTTATTTACTAGATTTGGGGGGCAGC
Source organism: Podarcis erhardii (assembly GCF_964252035.2). Classification (NCBI taxonomy): domain Eukaryota; kingdom Metazoa; phylum Chordata; class Lepidosauria; order Squamata; family Lacertidae; genus Podarcis; species Podarcis erhardii. The sequence continues at coordinate 35,190,726 of NC_138504.1, forward strand.
TGCCCTACTGTCTTCCCCCGCCTCCGCCCCGGCTACCCCCATGTGGGGCACACGTATCACCACCGTTTTTTCTTTTGGGGGGGGCATTGACAGAACAGGGTGTGCTCGCTGGAGCGCGCCCAACATTCCTCAGAAAACACGGACATTCTATTCTACATGAGTAGAACGTCCCTGGTTTCTGAGGAATTCGCATTTTCATGCTACTGTTCGGTAGTGGCAACGGCCTCCTTCGCTCCCTATCCCCGCCTCCAGGCCCGCCTCTGTTCCCTCCCAGCCCGGCTGCTGGTACCACCTCCTCCTCCTCTTCCTCCGCCTGCTCCTTCTCCTGTCAAAACCGCCCATCTCATCCGAGCTGCTGTCAGGCAGCCGCCTCTCCTCCTCCCGAGGAGGCCTGAGCAGGTAAACAGCGACCTACCTGAGAAAGGGAAACCTTCCCCCGCATTTGGCCTTGGACGCCCCGAGCCTCTTAGGCTTGCAGAGAGGACGATGAGCGCGGGGCGGGGGCAGCCTTGGGCCTAGTTGGGGTACCCGAAGCACCGGCCTCGCCTGGCCCGTCGCCCCGGAGAAGGGCGTTCCAGGAGCGAACGGGGAGGTAGGTGGCGATTTTGGAGCTGGGCAGATGCAAATTGGGTCACCCCCCCAAAAAAAAATCGGTATGGGGGAGCCATCAGCCACTTGAAAGTTGGGGTTTTAATAAAATGCTTTCTGATGTTGATCCAAGGAGGGAATGAAGGGAGGGGGCAGCCCTTTTAATTCACACCACCGTTAGTTTGCGTGGTGGGAAGAGGAGGTCCAAGTTGATTTTTCTTTAAAAGCACTCATTAATGTATCAACCCCCGCTTATTATTATGGGGAACCTTAATAATTATTCCTATGGGGACATTATTAATGCATCAGTCCCCTGTTATTACTATGTGGAGATACTGGGAGAGGTGGATGCCTTTATAATTTTATTAACTATTTTATTAACTATTACATTTGGGTTTGTGTGGGAAGAATCTGTCACATGTGCTGAATTTGGGGTGGGGCAGCCAGCTGTGCCTGTTCATTATTTTTAGTGGAAAATCTAATTGGGGGGAACAGCTCCAGACAGGTTCATGATTCTCCTCGTCTCACCCAGCTTTGTAATGTGATATTACTTTTTGGGAAGTGGGGTATGAAGATGGATTTTAAAATATTTTCTTCAGATGTTTCCTCTTGAAAGGGGGAGATCTTTAGTTGTGGATTTGTGTGTGCATTGTTGTTTAATGAGTTACTCTGGAAGGAAGAGTTTGTTTCAAAGTTCTGATCGCTTAATATTGGTTTGTTACTGTTTAACATTATTTTGATGTCCCTTTTCTGTGGAGTGGTCTGAAATTTACACCCCTCAATTGTCTATAATTATGTATATTGAATCTGACTGACAGCATTGAACTGGGATAGTGATGGTATTTCAGCATTAAACTATAATGTAGATAGAATATGTCCTTTAAAAAATAATAATACATATATCTATTTGTCTTCTGTGACACTGTCACAAGGGCAATCATAGGAACATGTCTGGATCACATATAAGAAGAGCCTGGCAGCAAGATAAGGTTAAAGGCCAATCTAGTTGAGCATCCTGTTCTCTCAGTGGTCAACCAGATGCCTTTGACAGTGATGGGGACCCTGTGGCCCTCCATATGTTGTTGGGACTCCAACTCCCATCAGCCCAGCACATGTGGGAGTTGTAGCTTAGTAACATCTGGAGGGCCACAGGCGCCCCACCCTTGGTCATAGGAAGCCTGCCATGCAACAATACTCTTCCTATTTGTGATTCCCAGCAAATAGGCATTGTCACTAGTACCCAGTGATGTAGCCTTATTCTCCAGGAGTTTGTCTAACCTTATTTTAAATATAGGAAACTTGATGGTGGAAAGCATTGGTTTGGGATAATACGCAAGAGTGTTGATGTGACAGCTGGACCGTGCGGTCAAGGTGGACTTGATGTTTCTTAATTAGGGCAGAATATGCCCTCACAGGATGTCAGTTATGCCTTTTGGGTGGCAACAGAGGGCTTGTGTTGGGAGTTGGCCCATTCTTTCCTTGGAAATCTCAGGGATGCAAAAATTCAATGGAAATTAGGTTTCTGATGCTGTATCTTTTTGATTTAAATTTGGATAGTTTGAGGGCAAACTAGAAAAACTGCAGCTTTGTGTTGTGTAGGCAGACTTGTGTGCCTGCACCCAGATAAAGCTGTGAATGTCACAGTAAGGTTTGGTGCATGTAGGATTTAACAAAATGCACTTGTGCCATTTAAAATGGCAGGTCAGTAACTATTTGGTAGAATGGAGGCTTTCCCTTCCACCATGGCTCACGACATTCTACAATATGATAGAGGAAATGATTGCCAGAAGAATGGCAAACCTTTTCATTGCCTTTGCTAGCTTGGAGTGATATGATTTCTGGACTTTCAGCACACTTGGATTGCTAGAAAAAGTTGAATCATTAATCCGTTCAAGGCTTGTGTTATCGCCAGTAAATTGTTTGCACAGGGGTGTGGAACCTCAGGACTGAGGGCTAAATGTGACCCTGATTTTCTTTCATTCTCAATTGTTTCCAAAGTCTCTGGTTTGATTTGCATTTAATTCTGGGAATCGTTTTTTGCCCCAAACAAATATGGTGGACTTCTGAATATTGGACAAAGAAAATAAAAGAATGGGACTGTCTGTGTCTGTCTGTCTATGGCTGCAGGAATGGGAGGGTGGGTGCAGGCATCTGTGAAAAATGGGGGGAGAGAAATGTCAAGTTGGATGATGCAGCAGCTCCAGCTGTTGAAGGGGGAAAAATGATGAGTAATGCGTCATTCGCTCACTGGAAGGACAATTGGCTGCTCATTCTTGCGAGTGCTCTTTGGAGCTTTCTGTTCCTGTCATTGTTGCTTGGAGGTTCATTTGCTTTTGCCCTCTTCTGCCAGTACTCTGAATAACAATCTGTTCCTTTTCCACAGTAGCTGGGAATCGCTGCCTAGGGGAAAATTAATCCCTACAGTAACAACCATTTTTGGTTGATTTAGCAGAGCCTAAGATTTTGTCTCCTTGCTAGTGCCAGCACCCTCAAGTGGCAGAGATACCAGCTGCACATACACATTTAAAGCACATGGCTTCCACCCCCCCCCCACAAAAAATAATAATCCAGGAATTATATTGTTAAGGATGCAGGGAATTGTGACAAACTACATTTGCTAGGATTCTTTGGAGGAAGCTTTGTGCTTTAAATGGATAGTGTGGCCTCACTCCCACAGGATGGCCACAGACTTTGATGACTTTAAAAAAGGACTGGACAAATTCATGGAGGAGAAGGCTACTAGCCATTATGTCTATCCTGTGTTGAGATGGGCCAGCCCTGCTGATTCATACCAAAGTGGCAGTTGGTTCAAGACTAGGGTCTGTTTATGCAATGAGGTATGGACATCCAAGTCATGAGAAGTCATGGTTCCACTTTATTATTCACTCTATTGCAGCTTTCCTTTGTTGTGGGGATTAAAGAACAATGGGGAGGACCATGTATACTACATTGAGCTCCTTGGTGAAAAATGTGGGATATAAATGCAATAAATAAATAGAAAAAGACAGGCTTGTGGTTCAGCTCCTCTCATTTAAAACATGAACAGATGAGCAAGCTGAATGTGAAAACAATCTGACCAGTTTTGCTGTCCTTCTCTCTCTCTCTTGATCCACACAGGTGAACCCAGGTGCAAAATGGGTGATCCCAGAGACATTTGTCCTCACCTGGATTCCATAGGTGAAGTCACTAAGGATGATCTGCTTCTTAAATCCAAAGTAAGGAAAAATTCATTTGCAAAAAAATTACCCAATCCATAAACAAACAAATACATTTTAAGACTGGGGTCGAGGAGATCCCCAGTACCATGAGAATATCCTTGGGGAGAATATAGGACTACTAAACCAGTGCAAGTCTGACTTAAGTATTCCCTACATGTCTGAAGCTCATTCCTAAGAGGAAAAGTTATACATAGCATCAGGGTGGCAGTTGGTTTGGCCATCCACATGCTTGCTGGACTGCAACTTCCATCATCCATGACCATTGACCATGCTGACTGAGGCTGATGGAAGTTGGAGCCCTGCAAATTCCAGAGAAGGACACAGAGTTGTATTGTTGGACTTCAGCTCTCATCATCCCAGACTACTGGGCATGCAGGTTGGGGCTGATGGGAGATCCAAGTCCAACAATGTAGGGAGGGTCATAGTTTCCCCACACTTGATTGAAGAAGAGGCATTTCTTCTTTCATGAGGGAATACATCTTTTGAACAGAGGCATTCTCTCATCTTTTTGTATGCCATAGGGAATGTTCCTCCTTAGATCAGGGATGAAGGGGCCTGTGGCCCTCCAGATATTGCTGGACTTCCAACTCCTATCATCCAAGCTTCATTGGCCACATTGGCCAGAGCTGATACGAGTTCAGCATCTGCAGGTCCATCATTTCCCCACTCCTTTGTCTGATGATGAGTCTGTCTCTGAGGACGATAGGCCACTGATAATTATTTCTCCTCCTCATATGAAAACAGGGTACTTGCCAGTCTTGTGGAGCAGGGGGACCAAACCTGTGGGCCTGTCTTCAGGTAAAGACATTCTTTTCAAATACATTTTCCTGCATGCATGACTTTTATTCTTCCTGTTGTAAAATGTCATTCACAGCAAGTTACTGAACTGTACCAGGTAGACTTTTCACCTTTGGGGTGTGAAGTAGTACTATTTTCTGTGCATTGTGTGTGTGTGTCCATACCCACCCACCCACGCACCAACCTTTTTATTGCTCTCGATTTCTTTTGCCATGTTTCCACTGTGACTGTCAATCGGCTTTGTTTCACTTCAGGTTTCCTGTCCTTATGTTGGTTGCGGGGAATCCTTTGCTGACCACAGCACCATTCATGCACAGGTAAGAGATCTAGTTTCCCCAGAAAGCAAGCGAGCAGCCAGGAAAATTTCCTTGGAACTTAATTGTAAACCCCCCCCCCAAATGTTTAGCATTCAACACTTCTCTCAGCCATGTTGCTTTGAAAACACACAAGTATTGTCTAGATCTGAGGTCCTCTAATTTTTTGTACTAGCTGAGGGACATTTTGGAAACGTAACACACTGTTGTGGCCAATTCTTGTGTCTATCTTTTCCCTGCACTGTTGGAGGCAATATGCCTCTGAATACCAATTGCTCAGAATCACAAGTGGGGAGAGTTGCTGTTTCACTCAGGTCCTGCTTTTGGGCTTCCTGTTGAGGCATAAGAATGTAAGAAGAGGCCTGCTGGATCAGGCTGATAGCCCACCTAGTCCAGCATCTTCTTCTCACAGTGGCCAACCAGATACGTGTGGGATACTTACAAGCAAGATTCCAGCACAAGAGCACTCCCCACTCCTGCAGTTTCCAGCAGCTGGCATTCAGAAGCATTACTACCTCCAAGTAGCATTAAATTTCTGCCTCCAATCAGAAATATAAAATTGTTAGTCAGGATTACTGCTATCTGGAGAGCATAGCCATTATGACTTGTAGTCATAGATAGCCTTCTTCTACATGAATTTGTCCACTCCTCTTTTAAAGCCATCTATGTTTGGGGCCATCACTTCATCCTGTGGGGGTGAGTTCTATAGCTTAACTATGCACTGCCTGTCCTAAATATTCCAACATCCAGCTTTGTTGAAGAGAGGGAGAAAAATGCCTCTCTATTCACTTTCTTCACATCATGCATAATTTTATAAACTTCTAGAATGGCACTTCTTACTCATCTTTTCTCTAAACTAAAAAGTCCCAAATGCTGCAACCTTCCCTCATAGGGATGTTATATCACACCTCTACTATCAAAGGTGGTATGTCTCTCAATACCAGGTACTCTGAATTGCATGCGAGGAGAATTGCTGTTGCCCTCAGGTGCTGCTTTTGGGTTTCCCATTGGGGCATCTGCTTGGCCGCTAGGAAAGCAGGATGCTGGACTTCCTAGCACTCCTTTGGCCTCATCCAGCAGAGCTATGCTTACATTCTTATTGAACCTGAGGCTCTATCTTCTTGCTTCTGCTCTGACTGCATTGCAGTAGAATTCAAGATCAGTTGGATCTTGCCTGTGCAATTTCACAGTCCCACTTCTTGGGTACCATAGATCAGAAAAATAAGATTGTTAGTCAGTGTTACTGCTACCTAGAGCAGCATCCCATCATTGAAACTGATGGACATGACTGACTTTGGCCCATTAATTTCGATGGGTCTGCACTGCATAGCTGGACACAACCCAGATTAATTGGTGTGCTCTCTGTGTTTGTGTGTTTTTAAATTGCTAGGCCAAAAAGCACAACCTGACGGTAAACCTGACAACGTTCCGGGTATGGTGCTATGCCTGCGAGAAGGAGGTTTTCTTGGACCAGCGGTTGTCCTCCCACACACCAGTCCCTCCATCAAAATTCATGGACCAGGTGAGTGTTTTGTGGCAAAGCTGGATGCTTTGAGTTACTCTTTTTCTTAGCTCAAGTGGTCAACGTGTAAGACTATCCCAACTTGGAATGTAGCAGAGAAGTGTCAGGACCAGTGGGATCTACAACACAGTATGGTACCTTCATTACATATCTTTAGGCTAAAACATTTCTCTTCAACCAGACATTTGGCTGATTAACATTCTATGGCTTTTTAAATGTGTTTGTGGGAGGATATCTATTGTTTTGTTTTATTATGTGTTTTATATTCTCATTTTGTATTTTTCTGTTGTGAACCACCCTGGCATCTTTGGATGGGCAGTGGTATACACATTTAATAAATAATAATAACATTTCTCTTTTTTTTTACTTATTAAAAGCATTTTAATCTCGTTCTTTGGCCTCCAGATGACTGGAAGCTTGCAAATGTCAGTGATGAGACAGTCCCTGCCCTCAGGCCTGACAGTCTAAAAAAGAGAAGGGATTAGGAGACAGGAGGAAAAAAGAAAACTCAGCTGTTGTTTCTCAGTTTGGAGAAATATACTGTGTGGCAAAGCAGAATTGCCTTTGATATTTACTCCCCAACTTTCACTTCCAGGATTCTCCTCCACCCACCCATTCCCTAAAAGCCGTCCCCATTGCAGTTGCTGATGAAGGGGAGTCCGAGTCGGAAGATGATGACCTGAAACCAAGAGGTAAATCCAAAGGTCTTAGAGTGTGAAAATACCCCTTTCCTTTTTCCTTGAACACAGAAAATAAAAACGTAGCAGTGGGCATAATGAACAAGCCTCCAATCCCCTCCCCTTTTTCATTCTTTTTCTAGGCCTTACTGGAATGAAAAATCTTGGTAACTCCTGCTACATGAACGCTGCACTCCAGGCTCTCTCAAACTGGTAGGTTTTCAGAGTCATTTTCAGATAATTGCTATTTACAGACTGCAGACGACTACCTTCATCACCCTCCAGCCAGTATGTTTGGTACTACAATTCCCATTATCCCCCAGCCAGCATATATGCCATTATAACACCCATCAATCCCCAACCAGTATGTGTTGCACTATAACTCCCATCAGCCCCCTATTAGTATCTTGGGCACGACAAAACCCATCAACCCCCAAGCCAGCATGTTGTAGTCCAAAGCATCTGGATGTTGTACCAGCTTGGCAGAGGCTGCTTATAGGTCAGATCTGGTGGCTTCTTTGGGGCCAGGCAGATTTTTTTTAGCCGCTTGGTCTCTTCCACCTTTTATTAAAGGCATAAATGTTTCCCTTTCTCTCTGCCCCCAATTGAAGTTGTTGGATAAATCATAACCCATCTTTCTTTCTTTCTTTCTTTCTTTCTTTCTTTCTTTCTTTCTTTCTTTCTTTCTTTCTTGTCTTCCTATCAGTCCCCCACTCACTCAATTCTTCCTTGAGTGTGGCGGTCTCGTGCGCACTGACAAGAAGCCAGCACTTTGCAAAAGTTACCATAAGCTGATTTCCGAAGTGTGGCATAAGAAACGGTGAGTAAATCTAGGACACTGTGGCTGTAGGGACCACAGCTCACTGGTAGAGCACTTGCTTTGCATGCAGAAGGTCCTGGTGTTGTTGTGTTTTTTTAAAAAAATAAGATTTTATTAAAGTTTTTTCATGATACAGTAAAATAATCTAAATTAAAACAAAAGCAAAGAGAGAAAGAAAAAAGAAAACAACGAAGGAAAACAAAAAGTAGAAGAAAAGAAAAATAAGAGAAGAGAAGAAAAATAATAAGAACTACAGTGGACGCTAAGGTTGCGAATGTGATCCATGCGGGAGGCACGTTCACAACCCGCAGTGTTCGCAACCCGCAGTGCCGCATCTGCGCCCGCGCAGGTTGCAATTTAGTGTATCTGCTCATGCGCGAGTGCCGAAACCCAGAAGTAACCTGTTCTGGTACTTCTGGGTTTGGTGCAGTGCGCAACCTGAAAACATCTGCAGCCTGAAGCATCTGTAACCCAAGGTATGACTGTACTGATTTTCCATCTGTCAGTTATATAAAAGACATATTCACTGTAGAATGACACCAAACTGATCTACATTCTGTTAGGCAATACTTTCCCAGTCTTCTGACTCGGGTTCTGTTTCCAGTGGCATTCTAATTTTATGAAATATAATATCTAGGTAGGGCTGAGAAAAGACTTCCTGCCTGAAACTCTGGAGAGCTGATGCTAGTCTATAGGCAATACTGAGCTAGATAGACCAATGGTTTTTAAAGTAATTAGGTTTGTTTAAATAAACTCATCAGGGCCCCAAGCTATTAGGGGCTCTATGTACCACCTGTAACACCTTGAACTTGAAATTTATCTTGCGCGTCTCCAGAGATTCTATACATTTTCAATTTTGCTTTTTCTTCCCTAAAACCAGCCCAAGTTATGTCGTCCCCAGCAGCCTGTCGCATGGAATCAAGCTGGTCAACCCCATGTTTCGAGGGTATGCACAACAGGTGAGGCGGATGGCAAAGGGGCAATCCCAGATGTTTCTGATTCCCTCTTCCTGCTGCAGTAAGAAAATTATATTCTCCTGGGCTGTGAGAAGTTAAACAGCATCTGTTTCAGTTAGGGAGCCAAGGCAGAGACTGAGTTACTGATACAACATGTAGCCTTCCAGCAAGCAGGGGATTCCATTTGCCATGAAGTATAATAGGGCGGGGGTGGGGAATCTTTTAAAGCTTGAGGGCCATATTACTTTCTGGGCAATCATCTGAGGGCCACATGCAATTTTGTCCGCCCCCCCCCCCCCAGTAATCACAAAACTTTTTGTGGGAGGATTGTACAGCATCTACTTTGCCTGAAGAAAAGGCCCCAGGCTCAGTCCCTGGCATCTCTAAGTACAGATGCGATAGATCCTTGGAGAGCTACTGCCAGTCAGTGTAGACAATACTGAGCTTGATGGACTAACAGTTCAACAGCATAGGCATCTTTTTATTTAATTCTTCCTTTCATTCAGAACCATGGGGGCTGGAATCTTACCCTTTTTTTTAAGGAAAGGGGCCATAACACATTGGTAAAGTACCTGCTTTGCATGCACAAGGTCTCTTGCTCAATCCCCACCATCTTCAGGTACAGCTTGAAGAAGCCTCTGTATGAAATACTGGAGATCTGCTGCCTGTAGAGTCAGAGTAGGGAATCTTTTTCAGCCTGAGTGTTGCATTTTCACATGGGGACCTTCTGGGGGCATTTGCCAGTGGTGGGCAGAGCAACAGGCATGATTCTTACTTTTGTACAGTAGGTTACACTCCAACCACAGATAGAAGCCAAAGCTTTCTACACTCCTTCTCTCTCCCCACATCTTCCATCCATATTCCAGCCAGGGGAAGCACAAGAAGAGGGGGTAGGGCAGGGCTGTTGGAAGGCAAGTTCTGGGGAGAGGGGGTGTGACCTAGAAAGAGGTTGAATAGAGCACCCTAGAGGGCTGCATTTGGCTCCCAGGCCTGAAGTGCCCCATACAATATTTTCTTCTTTGCGCACCCACCCCAGGACACCCAAGAATTCCTACGCTGCTTGATGGATCAGCTCCACGAAGAGCTGAAGGAGCCAGTCATGGCCGAGACCCGGGACTCCGACTTGAGCGACATGGAAGACAAGCGGGAGTGTGACCGCAGCCCCTCGGAGGACGAGTTCCTCTCCTGTGACTCAAGCAGCGACCGGGGCGAAGGGGATGGGCAGAGCAAAACTGGGAGCTCCCTGGCAGAGGCCGAGCTGCTGATCCAGGACGAGGCTGGGCGGGGGATTTCTGAAAAGGAGCGGATGAAGGACCGGAAGTTCTCGTGTAGCCACCGACGGAGCAACTCGGAGCAAGTGGATGAAGATGCTGATGTTGACACCTCTGTGACAGCAGTGGATGGCAGGGCTTCCCCAGAAGCGCTCCCTCCTTCCACACCTCATCCAGCCAGCCCCTCTAGGACCCCAGGTACACCACAACAGGTTCAGTGCGCAATGTGTTTGGCACCTGTGCCTGAACCTTGGAAGCTGCGTCTCTCATACGCACCTTTATTCATATATTTTTATTAGTTTTAAGGGAAGGGCCATAGCTCAGTGGTAGAGCATCTCTCATTGAAAGGGGGTCTAACTTCCCTAGGAGAACTTTACTCCTGAGGAGTCCTTGTGTGTAGTAGGACACTGGATTTTGCATTTGAAGTGTTTGCTTTCCCTTGGACTTGGGACTTGGCCTTGATGCCAGAGGATGAACTAACTCTGGGTGCAGATAGCCCACCCTGCTTTGGCCTCGTTGCAGGATCTCTGCTCCTTACCCCCGTATAGAGCTTGGCTCAGGGCTAGGAGTAAGGCTGTGGCCTCCTGGTCCTCCCTTAATGAGGAATCTTATAGCTGAAACAGACTGTGGCTACATTTGGAAATTTGTTTGTTTGTTGCACTTGCATCCTGCCTTTTTCTCCAAAGAGTTCAAGGTGGCATACATGCTTCTTCCCCTCCTTCTTTAAACCCCACAACAAACATTGTGACATAGTCAAATAAAAAATAATAATCCTTCCAGTAGCACCTTAAAGGTAAAGGTACCCCTGCCTGTACGGGCCAGTCGTGTCCGACTCTGGGGTTGTGCGCCCAACTCACTTAAGAGGCCGGGGGCCAGCGCTGTCCGGAGACACTTCCGGGTCACGTGGCCAGCGTGACAAAGCTGCATCTGGTGAGCCAGTGCAGCACACGGAACGCCGTTTACCTTCCCGCTAGTAAGTGGTCCCTATTTATCTACTTGGACCCGGGGGTGCTTTCGAACTGCTAGGTTGGCAGGCGCTGGGACCAAACGACAGGAGCGCACCCCGTCGCGGGGATTCGAACCGCCGACCATGCGATCGGCAAGTCCTAGGCGCTGAGGTTTTACCCACAGCGCCACCTGCGTCCCTCAGTAGCACCTTAGAGACCAACTAAGTTTGTTATTGGTATGAGCTTTCGTGTGCATTCATGTGCATATCTGAAAAAGTGTGCATGCACACAAAAACTCATACCAATAACAAACTTAGTTGGTCTCTAAGTTGCTACTGGAAGGAATTTTTTTTTAATTTTGTTTCAACTACAGCAGACCAACACTGCTAACCTACCTGTAACTAGAATTGTGACGTAGGTTAGTCTGAGTGGAAGTGCCTAGCTCTAGGTCACCCAGTGTGCTTCATGGCCAAGTGGGGATTTATACTCTCGTCTCCCAGGTGCTAGGCTGACACTCTTAACCACTACACCCCAGTATGAGTGCCATGGCCACTATTTCTAGTTGCTTCTCATTCCTTGCACCCAGATCAGTCCCTAACCCCAGAGAAAGAGGGAAAATGCGTGCACCTTTTCCCAGGGATCTGGTTGAAAGTTAGATCCGGAAGAATTAATCTGAGCCTTTGAAGCCCATAGAGCTGAAATAGGAAATGGAAAAGAGTGTCACCCTTCCCCATTTCTTCCTTCAGCTCTATATACTTTCCCAGGGAGAAGAAGGTTAACTGTCCCACCACTCCATGCCCAAGTGGGCAGTGAATGGGGAAGCCCAGAGGCCTTTTAGGCACCAGGGAAGGACCTCAACAATACCATGGCGCCCAGAGGCACCACATGGCGACCCCTGAACTAGAGGGTCAGGCTGGAAGAACTATGCCTGTCTTGCTAAAGCCATAATATCCCCACCTTCTGCCATGAGTAGAAGGTGCTCAAGTGCTTGGTAGCCAATCTGAGAAGTAAATGAAATAAAAAACAATTGGGGCCGAGTTGGTGCCCAGAGATGAGGGATTGGCTGGCTGAGCTTGTCAGACAAAACTTGTGTTCCAGTCTTCTCCACAGGCAATTTGTTTCCTTTCCTTGCAACAGAACCAGACAATGATGCCTACACACGCTGCTCCTCTCGGCCCTGCAGCCCTGTTCATCACGAAGTGCATTCCAAGCTCTCGAGCAGCCCCCCACGCTCGAGCCCTGTGCGGCTGGGATCCTCCTATGTGCTGAAAAAGGGTAAGTCCAGGAAGCTTCTGGGTTGAGCTGCTTCTGTGGTAGTTGTTTTATGTATAAGAACATAAGAAGATCCCTACTGGACCAGACCAGTGGGCCCACATAGTCTGGCATCCTGTTCTCACTGTGGCCAATCAGATGCCCGTGGGACTCCCTCAAGCAGGAACCCAGCACAAAAGCCCTCACCTAGTATTCAGAAGCATTACTGCCTCTGGAGGCAAAGCATAGCCATCGCTAGTCTCCTCCTCCATCTCCTCCATGAATTTTTCCAATCCTCTTTCAAAGCCATCTAATCTGGTGGCCATCACTGCCTCCTATGGGAGGGAGTTACGTAGTTTAACCATGTGTTATTCATCTCCTGAGGGCATCCTACTTGTTCTTTATGTGGACCCCACCTCCCATTCAATCCCCGCCATCTGTGCAGAGTTTCTATGATAGTTTTCCACAGGGAGAACGGGTGAGGCGATTACCAAACAACCACGCCCAAACCTTTAAATGAAGGAATAAATCTCTATTTGTCTCAGCCATTGGCCATAGCAATAAAACAACAATACGATATACAAAGAATAGAAATAAAAAGTTAGTTATATAAAATACATTTTAGGGCTTTGAATCAATAGTCAAATAGTGGATCTTATTCTGATTGCCCCAGCTGAAAACCTTGCAACCTTTGCTGTCACCTGCTCATCTTGATCTGCCAAGAGAAAGGACACTGTGGCAGTGGTTGGGTGACCCAGAATGGACAATTAAAGAGTTGTGATAATTTCATTCCTCAAGTCTTTATAAAGAATGCAAGCCTGAAGGGCATGCGCTACCGATTTGGTATTGCCATCTCCACAGGGACATAAGCATTTGTCATGTGGAATCTGTTGGAATCGTCCCTCAAGTACAGCTGAGGGCAATACCTTCAATCTTGCTAGAGTAAAAGCATGTCTATATTTTAGAATTGCTAGGTTATGCAGATAGGGTGCCAGAGAGTTGAAATGGGAAGGTAGAAAATAATCATACCATGGGCAAAATTTCCTTATTGTGGCCAAGTTGTTCTGACGCTTGATATCATTTATGCGCTGACAAATTAAACTGTTTGCTTTACTAAAACCCAAAGTGAGTAGCTGTTGTAGTGATAAACCAAAAGAGTGAAGTTTTTGACAGACAGATTTAGTCCAGGCGCTCTTGTGATAATCTTGCAGCACTATGGATATTAGACTGGGGAGATTTGAGTTTAGGCGAAGCCAATAGTTAAGTGTCCTATACTAGATCCATAATTCTACCGAGGGAAGATTAGCAAACCTATAAAACTGTTTGGCTGCCAGTTCATTTTTGGGTACAATTCAAAGTACTCACTCCAGTGTTCAAAGTCTAAAAGACCCAGGCTCATATCTGAGAGAGCGCCTCCTTTCCTTATAGAACCTCCTGGGGGCCCTTTCATCTTCCATCAGGAAGAACTTTCTGACAGCAATAGCAGTTTGACAGTGGAACAGACTCCCTCAGGAGGTTGTGGACTCTCCTTCATTGGAGGCTTTTAGGCAAAGTTTGGATGGTCATTTATAATGGATGCTTTAGCTGAAATCCTTGCAAGGGTTTGGACTAGATGACTCTTGAGGTCCCTTCCAGATCTATAGTTCTCCAATTCTGTGATTCTTGGTAGTTCCACCTCCCTCAGAAGTTTGGGGTAGTAGTGGCATCCTGGGTGAGGGCCTTCTTTGTGGCAGCCCCTAAATTGAGGAATTCCTTCCGCACAGAGGTGGGTTTGGCTTCTTCACTTTCAGCAAAGACACACCTCTTTACCCTGGCTTTTGACACCCATGATGTGTGTTTTCAGGACCCATCCTGTTTCTGTGAATGTGATGTGTTCTCAATTCTGAATTTTCAATTATAACTAGTCCTGGGACCTGCTAGTGAAAGAGTGTGTGTGGGATATAAATTTGTTGTTGTTGTTACTGATTATGTGATAAATTATAACTGGCATCACACTGCCCTTAACAAACCCAACTTCCCTCTGAGAGGGGCCACACCATCCTGGCAAACAGCAGAGCTGGCCCTGAATCAGGGATGTGAGGTCCATTAAGACACATTTGAGATGTGTGTTTTTGGGACCCACTCTGTTCCTCTATATTATAATCTCTTTTAACTGTTCTCAATCCTGAATTTTAAATTGTTGTAACCTGCCCTGGGACCTGCTGCTAAAGGGTGGGCAGTAAATGTAATAATAATAGTAGTAAAAATACAATCTCCTTCCTCAGCTCAGATGTTGACTTCCAGCAAGAAGAAGAAGGAGGTCCGTTACCGCAGCGTCATCTCTGACATCTTTGACGGCTCCATCCTCAGCCTGGTCCAGTGCCTCACCTGTGACCGAGTGCGTTCCCTTACTGCTGCTGATCCAGGGAAAATGGCAAGAGGCCCACACTTTCCAAATCCTCTCCTCCTCCTCCTCTGGTGGGGGAGCCTTTGGTTTGAACATCTATGCCAAGTCAGACCATTGGCCCCTTTAGCAAAGCAGTGCCTGCTCCAGGAGTGGGGAGGCTCAGGCCCAGGGGCCCAGTGTGCTCCCCACCTGCCCACCTGACCCTCAAGACTCACCTCAGGCCACACACCCTTAGACCATTCCTTCTCTCATTAGCCTCCTCGAGTTCTTCTGCATGTCTGAGAGAAAGAGAGAGATGTGTGTAGAAATCTCTGACTTTTTCTGATGTGGCCTGCTCCACAAGGCAGAACCATGAAATCCCCTTTTCTCCCAGAGGTTCCTTCAGTATGTTAGCCTGGTTGTGTTTTGAAGGCTCTCCTGCAACTCCTTTTATACAGCCCCGACTGCCTGACCACATAAGGAGGAGATGGATCGCAGCTAATCGGTCCAGCTCACATGCTGATCTCCAGCTAAAAGACCATGGGCAGTGGCTTCTGTCCCTTTACTTGCTTTTGCATCTGGCCCTGCCCACTGCTGGCATGTGGCCCTCGGAAGGTCGCCCATGAGAATATATAGCCCCCATGCTGAAAAAGGCTCCCCACTCCTAGGGTGGATCTAAACACAGGAAAAAAACCGCTATAAATAAGTCAGAAATTAGATAATAGCAGAAATAACAAAAGGAATCCCTATGGAAAACCGCATTTTAAAATTTCCTGCTCTCTGGTGTCATCTGGTGTTGCACATTTATAACACATTCAGATTGCTGTTTCTTTACTAATGTAGCCGAGTCCCTAGTCTGCTCATTTGTGTATTCTCCAGAACCCCTGGAAATGTCCCAGTCTTGCTATCCACAATTTTAGGAATCACATGTGGGAAGAGAGCTTTCCCACCCATTCCCTGCTTGCTGTCTTCCCAGAGGCATATGGTTGGCTACTGTTAGAATGGAATGCTGGAATAGATGAGCTGTTGGCCTGATCTAGCAAAGCTCAAGTTTTCTCCCTTCACTGTCAATGTCTATATGCCTCTGAATACCAGTTGCTTGGAATTGCAGGTGGGGAGAGCTCTGCTGTTGCGCTTAGATCCTGTTTGCAGGCTTTGCACTGGGGCACCTGGTTGGCCCCTGTGAGAACAGGATGCTGGACTAGGTGGGCCATTGGTCTGATCCAGCAGGGCTCTTCCAATGCTGTTCTGTTTAAGGTTTTTAGCGAAGCCTGCAAACAGAACACGAGCCCAACCACACCTCCAAACTTCCAGTTACACCAGCAGCTGGTTTTCAGGAGGGCACTGCCTCTGAGATAGTGGCCACCAGCCACTGACATCCTCCGTTTTCCTCCTGTGGTGCCTCCAGGTGTCCACCACTGTGGAGACATTCCAGGACTTGTCGCTTCCCATCCCTGGGAAGGAGGACTTGGCCAAGCTGCACTCTGCCATTTACCAGAATGTGCCAGCCAAGACAGGAGCCTGTGGGGATAACTATGCTGCCTCGCAGGGCTGGATCGCCTTCATCATGGAGTATATCCGGAGGTGAGCAGGCTGCATAAGCACCTTTTCAGGTATTGGAGTGGTGGGAGGGACAAAGTTCAGCCAGGTGCGTTCAAGATGAAAATGAGGAGGAAGCATGTCTCATTTATTTCATAAAATTTATACCCTGCTTGATTGTAAAACAACAACAACCCTCAAAGCAGTTTACCAAAGATAAAACATAAAACTGTGAAAAATTTTCAATCCAGACCAGGAATGGCTGTAGCTGTTGAACCAGCTGCAGTTGGTATAAGGCACTTCTAGTCACTGAGGCTACCTGAGCCTCCAGTTACAGAGCTGGATTCAGAACATCTCCAAACTGCAAACTTGCTCGTTTGAGGGGCGTGCAACTCCATCCAGGGTAGGCAGCTGACCAATTTCTTGACATGGGAGCTACTCACCTAAAGTGCCTCCGTCTTGCCAGAATTCAAGCTCAGCTTGTTGTTCCTCATCCATTCCACCACTGTGTTCAGGAAATGGGACCACACATCCCCTCCTGATTCAGATCTTATGGAGAATGAGAGTTGAGTGTTGTCAGCACACTGATGGCACCTCACCCCTAAACTCCTGAGAACCGCTCACAACAGCTTCATGTAGATATTAAATAGCGCAGGAGATAAGATAGTCCACTACAACACTCCATAACACAGCCAGGGGCTGAAATACACTCTCCCAATGCTGTTTTCTGGACTCATTCCTGAAGGTAGTATTGGAATCACTGTAATACGGTGCCCACAATTACCGTTCCCAGAGCTGGTCCAGGAGAATACAGTGGTTGATGGTGTCAAAAGTCAATGAAAGATCAAGAAGCAGGAGCAAAGTCATACTCCCCCTGTCCTGCTCTTTACAAAGGTCATCCATTCAGGGCAACCAAGATCACCTCAGTTCTGACTGCCAGGCCTGAATCCACATTGGAATGGATCTAAATAATCTGTGTCCTCCCAAAATGCCTGGGGTGAAGCCAGATGCAAAATGCTTGCTTGGGGGCAGAGCCAAATGCCAACAGCATCCCCATGAACCACACACTGGAATGTCCTGCAGGTAACAAGAGCAAATCTGTATCTGACTTCCTGGATGTGGGAAATAGGAAGCTGCCTTGGGCAGGGTCCAAACCATCAGTTCCCCCAGTTCACTATTGGTAACGTTGAGTTTTCTGGCAGGGGCTTTTCTCAGCCCTACCTGCAGGTGCCAGGGATCCTTCTGCATGCAAAGTGTTTGCTTTGCTACTGAGCTTTGGCCCATTCCATGATAGAACTGGCTAGAGGAGCCAGTAATGGTAATGCCCATGTTTTACAAGTGAAGAGTGTAAAGGCTGAGAGAGAAGCATATAGTACGAGGCTCACCACTATAGAGACATGTAATAGTATAATGTTCTATATATTATATAAACATTTACTATTTTATTTGTTAAGCTTTTTGGAGTCAATAACTCCCTGTGAGTCAGCCCTGAGTAATACCCTCCTTGCTCCTCCTACAGGTTTGTGGTGTCCTGCATCCCCAGCTGGTTTTGGGGCCCAGTGGTCACCCTGGAGGACTGTCTTGCTGCCTTCTTTGCTGCAGATGAGCTGAAAGGTATGTTGGCCAGGAAAGAGGCCAAGATGTTTGTTTCTTTTTATTAAATGTCTTGCCCTTTGTCCCTAAGACTGTTACCTACTGCAAAACAAAAAAAAAGTATAAAAGCCATTAAAGACAGTTCCATGTATTAAAAAAAGAAAGAAAAACAGTTCTGTATATAAGAGTGCAAATGCAGCTCCCATATAGACTGAATGCAGATTCTACTTAAAAGGCCTTCTGCAGCTGTCGAAAACAACAACCGTGATGGTGCCTCTAATGGGAGGGAATTCCAAAGAGTGGTGCCTCGGATGAATTCATTCAGAACCTTCTTCATCTTGCCTGTTCTTGGTCTCTAAGGACTAGCAAAGGGAGTTTCCTTGTGGGCCAGGCTGATCAGCTGATGAGCTGAATGAAAGGAATTCCAGGTCTAAAGTGGTGCTGGGGGGGGGGGGGCAAGGGCAGAGGGAGATTTCAGGCTCAAATCCTGTTTGGATGTGAGACTGTCTAAACAGGGTTATTTTATTTTATATCACTTACTAGTTGTCTAACACTGAGCAGTCTTGAGCTGACTAAAAATCAAGCTTAAGGGTATGTGAAGTTGTTTAAAATAGCCAGCAAATTTTAAAACCACAACTCCCATCAGCCTCAGTCAGCATGGCCAGCAGCCAGGGATTAGGGGAGTAGTTGTCCAACTTCATTTGGAGGGCACGGCATTTGGCTGTCCCTGAGGCGGGCAATACTGGGCTAGATGGGCCAGTAATCTTCCTATCTTCCTATCTGAAAGGCTGTAGATCAGTGGTAGAGTATCTGCTTTTCATGCAGAAGGGTCCCTGGTGATGGGAGTTGGTAAGAGGATATATTAATTATAGTTAATCCTCTACTAACAGACCCACATGTGTGGGTTAATGAACAAAGGAAAAAACGGCTGGTGCTTGTTTTTAAAACACAGGGCCAGCAAACAAGAGTATTAAATCCAATCATTAGGCAGATTAATGAAGCATAGGAATAGGCTGCGTCTAACAGCTGACCCCCATTTACCCCCTTTTCAGGGAAACAGACAATGGACTGCAAAGGAAGTTTAAAAAGCTTTACTAGGCCTCCGACATGCATCTTCCTTACGCAAGAAAAATAAAATAACTCAGCTAATGATATTCTTTGTGTTATAGGAATTCTAAGGTCTCATATATATAAATCATATGTTCATAAATCTACAAGGCAAACCACATGTCTGAAATAGTACAGGAGAGCAATCCTGAAGCCATTTTGACTCTTCCAGTGACCTCAGATATTCTCTGCAACAAGGAAGGAAATGGGGAAAGCCTCCCCATTGTCTCTTTGTTCACAAATCCTGTCTTAAGGGTGTATTTGTGCATGAATAGGGTGAGCCTGTGACCTGGATTCAGGAACTAAGTATTTAGCATCTCAAAAGGAATGGCCGGACTTCCTAGGTAAAGCAATCAAGTGACCATTATCAGTATCCTGCCAGACAGGATTTCTGTGGTAGAGCGCCCAAGTGATGTATTTCTGCTGTAGATCGCTGCCTCCTGTGATGTATGTATGATGTTTTGGGGGATGGTCTTGAGCTACAGGCTGGGCAATTTCAAGAGTCTATATAAGGGCTTACTCACCTCCTATGTGTGGTGAGTGGGGACCCTGTTGCAACCGTTTAATAAAGATCAGGCTTACTAGCTGCTTTGCTTCTCAGTATTCTCTGGTTGGCCTCTGTTATTTTCTTCTACCGATAGAGAACCTACATAAGGACTCTATACAGGCTCTTGGATACCCCATAAGAGAAAATGAGCAGGGTTTTTTCTTACATTAGAAATGCAGCAAAGCAGCTTC
This sequence comes from Podarcis erhardii, assembly GCF_964252035.2. Classification (NCBI taxonomy): domain Eukaryota; kingdom Metazoa; phylum Chordata; class Lepidosauria; order Squamata; family Lacertidae; genus Podarcis; species Podarcis erhardii. The sequence continues at coordinate 35,210,430 of NC_138504.1, forward strand.
AGAAGTGTGCCTGAGGCTGGGAGCTAAGCTAAGGTATGTCTGCCTCCATTGCATACAGAGAGAGCAAAGAACAAGAAACAGGCTTTCCTTCCTCTCAGGAGAAGAGGGTGCCTGAGTCACCGAGCCTGCTCTAGAAATTAGAACTCTGTGGTCCTTAACCCCTTTATATACTAATAGAATCGTTAGGTTTGAGTGCAAATCTCGCACACCTGGTTCATTCCAACTCTGGAACCCTGGAGGGCTGTTGCTAGTCAGTGCAGATAATACTCAGTTAGATGGACCAATGGCCAGAGTCAGCATCAGCTTCCTATATTCATATCTGTCAGAGGCAGCTTCCTATATTCATATCTGCTTCCTTGCTCTGTGCAACAGATTGGATAAAGTGCTTCCCTCCACCCTCTTTCATTTTTCTTTCTGTAGGTGACAACATGTACAGTTGTGAACGTTGTAAAAAGTAAGTCTCTGGCTCCTTTTTTAGTATTTTGAATACCACCCTACTCTGCCTTTTATTTTATTTGTTTATTAAATTCCTGTACTGCCCTTCATCTGAAGATCACAAGGTGGTTCAAACCTAAAAATACAAACTCAGAACACAAAATACATAACAAAGCAAAAACAAAAACCAACCAATAACAACCCCCCTCCCATAAAAGTGCCATAGACTGTTAATTAGCCAAAGGCCTGGTTACAGTGGGTTTGTTTATATGGGGAGAGGTGGTCCTTGTTGGGATTTGCAGTTTAATAAATATTCCAGATGGCCAATCCACTCTTCATTTCCCCCCTTTTTTCTTTCCCAGGTTGCGGAATGGAGTTAAGTACTGCAAAGTTCTCCGGCTCCCTGAGGTAAGCAGATAAAGCCATGTTGGTTTATATCCTGAGACAGCAACCTCTTCATTCTGCGCAGTGGGCAAATTGGAGATGAAAGGCATTCTGATGTGGCCCTTATTTTTCACTTTTGAAAAGAGAGAATAGTTCTTTATTCACTTCTTCATCCAGTATAGTTTACATAAAATGAGTTATAGCTAATTGGTTGAGTGCATGCACATTGAATGCAGAAGGTCCTGATTTTTAATAAAAGGAATTGTGTTAACATTCTATGGCTTTTTAAATGTATCTATGGGAGGAGATTTATTGGTTTGTTTTTGCTTTTGTTTTGTTATTATGCATTTTGTATTCTCGTTTTGTATTTTTCCGTTGTGAACCACCCTGGTATCTTCGGATGAAGGGCGGTATACAACTTTAATAAATAATCATCATAATATAGCTGGAGGATATTATTTGGAGGTAATAAGCCTCTGAATGCTAGTAGCTGAGAACCACAGGTGGGGAAATTGCTGTTGCATTTGGGTTCTGCTTGTGTGTTTCCCATTGGGGCATCTGACTGGCCACTGTTCAAGTTCAGTTCGATTTATTGTGTTTAGCGAGCAGCCATTACACACATAAAAATAATAATAAGAATACTGCTAATAATAGTGGTTTACATTTCTTCTCCCTGACCTTTACAGGCTAAATCATTTGCCATTCCCTCTTTAAGTTTTATTACACAAATTTGTAAAGCCTTTTGGCGATAAATTTGGATGTTCTAAAGGATATATACCTCTCTACATCAGACAACAAAAAGCAGGTCTTTGCAAGAGACGTCCTTCCCTTCTACGATCTTAACAATGGGTGGATCACCCACCCCACTCACACATGAAAACAAAGACCACCACAGCCAACCACAAATGAATAAGCACACCCTAGGCCAACCACAACCTCTCTCACCACCAAAGGAACACAAGTGAACAGCAGAGAACCTGCACAAGCAATGCTGAAACCAAACCCTACATACAGTAATCAAAATAGAAACATCGCTACCCGACTCCACTCCCACCCATCTCTCCCCGCCTTCACCTCTCCCCCTTTTCTTCCTAATGTCTCAACAAATGAAAATGATTTCTAAAAATGTTACATGGGAAAAAACACACGAGAGAGAGAGATTGCACACTTTTGTATATCAACAAAATCTTTAATAAAAAACCTAAACAGTCGGTGGATGTAATTGTTTCTAAGATTGTTATAAAAAGAGCATTCAAGGAATATATCTTCAATTGACACACTCGATGGGTTGACAGAAAGGAGTTCCTAAGGATAGAGCTTTCAGCTGCAACACTGTGTCAATTCAATCTTAGAAACAATTACATCCACCCATTGTTAAGACTGCAGAAGGGAAGGACATCTCTTGCAAAGACCTGCTTTTCGTTGTCTGATGTGGGAGGTGGGTGGCGCTGTGGGTTAAACCACAGAGCCTAGGACTTACCGATCCGAAGGTAGGCATCCCTGCAACGGGGTGAGTTCCCATTGCTTGGTCCCTGCTCCTGCCAACCTAGCAGTTCGAAAGCACGTCAGAGTGCAAGTAGATAAATAGGTACCGCTCCAGCGGGAAGGTAAACGGCGTTTCTGTGCGCTGCTCTGGTTCGCCAGATGTGGCTTAGTCCTGCTGGCCACATGACCCGGTAGCTGTATGCCGGCTCCCTCAGCCAATAAAGCGAGTTGGTCATGACTGGACCTAATGGTCAGGGGACCCTTTACCTTTACCTTTAAGTCTACCAGATATCTTTGCAAGGATGGATACAATGGGAAAAAAAGCATACAGTCTGTTGGATTGACAGATCTTGATCTCAGCAGTTTGTGATGGCATCTCAGTGTCTCTCAGCCAGGGGTCAGCAAACTTTTTCAGCAGGGGGCCGGTCCACTGTCCCTCAGACCTTATGGGGGGCCGGACTATATTTTGGAAAAGAAAATGAATGAATTCCTATGCCCCACAAATAACCCAGAGATGCATTTTAAATAAAAGCACACATTCTACTCATGTAAAAACACCAGGCAGGCCCCACAAATGACCCAGAGATGCATTTTAAATAAAAGGACACATTCTACTCATGTAAAAACATGCTGATTCCTGGACCACCCGCGGGCTGGATTTAGAAGGTGATTGGGCCGGATCTGGCCCCTGGGCCTTAGTTTGCCTACCCATGCTCTAAGCCTTTGAAGTATTAATTCTTTAGCTATCTCAAAACCCTGTGCCACAAAAAAGGAGGCAAAGACTCCCAACCTCATGGCAGCAGATTGCATTTCATGTTTCCATAAGTTTGGGGTGTTGGCAACTGTGAGAACAGGTTGCTGAATTAGATGGCAGAGGGACTTCTCGGTGGTGGCACCTGCCCTGTGGACCGCCCTCCCATCAGATGTCAAAGAAATAAACAACTATTGGACTTTTAGAATATATCTGAAGGCAGCCCTGTTTAGGGAAGCTTTTAATATTTGATGAATCATTGTATTTTAGTATCCTGCTGGAAGCCATCCAGGGTGGCTGGGGAAACCCAGCCAGATGGGTGGAGTAATAATAATAATAATAATAATAATAATAATGGACCCCTGGCCTGATCCGGCAGGACTGTTTTTATCTTCTTAGGCTTTTTACCCCAGGGGTTTAGTTTATGGTGGCTTTATGATGCCATGCACACACAGCCCTGGCTGAATGTATCTTAGGATAAGCCCAGTTGATTGTTTTACCTATGAGGGCTGTCTGGAGGGGTTTGAACTTGCCCATCCGCAAGTCCCTTTCTGAGCTCTGATGCCTTTTCTCCTAGATCTTGTGCATTCACCTGAAGCGTTTCCGACATGAGGTCATGTACTCCTTCAAAATCAACAGTCACGTCTCTTTCCCTTTGGAGGGGCTGGACCTCCGGCCTTTCCTGGCCAAGGAGAGCATCTCACAGATCACCACCTATGACCTCCTCTCTGTGATTTGCCACCATGGCACAGCTGGCAGTGAGTTGTCTGTCCCTCCTCCCATTCTTCTTTGCCTGGAGGGAGCTTGCAGCCTGGAATGACTTATGTGTTGTGTGTGATGAGCGCTTCTCATAAATAAAGATTAGCCAGATAATTATGGAGTTAAACTGTGGAACTTGCTCCTTCAGAAGATAGTAATGGCCACCAACTTGGATGGTTTTAAAAGAGGACTAGACAAATTCATGGAGGATGGGGGCTATCAATGGCTGCTAGCCAATAAGGCTTTGCTCTGCCTCCACAGTTGGAGGCAGCAATGCTTCTGAAAGCCAGTTGCTGGAAACTACAGTAGAGAAGAAGGCTCCTGGGCTCTGGTTCTGCTTGCAGGTTTCCTATTGGGGGATCTGTTTGGCCACTGGGAGAACAGGTTGCTGGACTAGATGGGTGATTGGTTTGATCTATCAGGGCTCTTATGTTATTAAAAGTGCCTGTGAGTTAATCTCCCTTTCTTCCCCTCTTCCAAAAAAATAATATTTATAAATTGAAAATGTGAAAATGAGTCATTTCAATCAGTACAAAACAATTTACAAAACATAAAGCCAGGTCAAGGATCACTGCAAATAAATCACCTCCTATTGCATAACCAGCTGGAAGAACTGAGCAGGCAGATAAATAAAGACTTAACATGTTGACAATTTCAAATTCATAAGCATCTTCCTAGCAGGTTCCAGGCTACCCTTCTCCCAAACCAAAAGTTATGACTGTAACCATAAATGATAATTTGCTGCAGGTGTGGGGCAGCTATTTCCATTGACTCTTGTATCCTCAATAAAACAATGCTATGTAGCTACAGACTTAGCCTGTATGCTTTTGATCCCTGGCCATTCCTCCTTTTCTGTGAGGTTTTCTAGTAAAGCAATGTGCCACAATTTTTTTTGAGGGGGGCAAATATTTTCTGTTTCATTTTATAATATATATAAAGCAAAGAGAACACTTATAACAACCCACTATTCCAACATGCAACCTCCAGATAAAAAACAGGCAAACCAAAGGCCTCCACTGCCTGGCAGACTTCTACCAAAATAACAAACTCATATTGACACAAGAAATACAAGACAAATACCCTGGCTAATCACCAACTACAGTACATGCCTTCTTAAACAATCCATAGACTCAGCAGCCACTAGGCCCTTGTCCACCTTTGAAAACCTCTGGACAGCAGAAGAACACAGCAAGGGGATAGTATCCACAATATACAAAATACTGCTCCAAAATCCCACAACCCCCCTCGATGCAATCAAAGAACAATGGGAGCACAACAATGAAATTAACCCCACCCAATGGACTAGAATGTGGTCTAAACCTCCCTTTGAATCCATCTCAGCCAAAAGAAAAGAACTCACTCTGAAACTTACTTACAGGTAGTACCTAACACCATGATACACCAAGGAACCTCACCAAAATGCTGGAGAGGCTGTGCTTCTACAGGCACATACAGCGGTACCTCGGGATATGAATGGGATCCGTTCCGGAGCCCCGTTTGCATCCTGAAGTAAACATAAGACGTCACTGCGCGTGCATGGGTCGCATTTCGCCACTTCTGTGCATGCGCATGACGTCATTTTACTTCTGGGTCGCCATGGAGTGCAACCCGAAAATATTTATCCCAAAGCTACTTCAACCTGAGGTATGACTGTACCTCCACATGTGGTGAGAATTCCCCCAAATCCAACCCTTTGGGACGGCAGTCATACAAGAAATATGCAAAATAACAGAACAGGTATTAGAAGTCACCCCAGAACTGGCCCTACTGAATGTTTTCCAAGATAATAATGTCCACTCACATTATAACCACCTACTCTAAGCAGCCAGAAGCATCATAAAGCATCAGAAGCATCATAAAGCATCATAAAGCATCATAAAGCATCAGAAGCATCATAAAGCATCAGAAGCATCAGAAGCACTGGAGAGACCTGTCAGGAGTGAACATGGACCACTGGTACCAAATCGTATGAGAAATAGCCTTACCAGAAAAGCTAACCAACTGACTGAAACTGACATGATCACATACACAGCTCAACAAGACAACAAGAACCCACCGACAGCATACAAATAAATATGACTTACTTGACTCAACAATCCCTCCCCCACTCACAAATGCAAACAAACCTCACTGCAGCCAAATACAGACAACCAACCACACCCTGGGCCCTCCTAATTGCTCTTGCTACTAAGGAAATGTAATAAGTGAATAGAAGGAGAATCTACCCAGGGATGTTGACACAAAACCCCACACTTACACTATAGAAAAGAATACAAGTTTCACCACCCCACCTCTTCCTCCCTGACCTTATACTGTATACAACACAAATGTCTCATATCAAATGTAAGACTGTAGAAAAGACTTTACAACCTGAAAAAGAGACATTGCACGTATTTTTGTAAATCAAGAAAATCTTTAATAAGAATAAATTTTTAAAAAACAGATTAGAGTTAAAAGATGAAAAACGAAACTAAAATAGGGACACATGGGTTTACAAATGGGTTAAAACAACAAAGTTCAAGTTATGAAACAAAAAAGTGAGAATAAAAGTTGTCTCCGCCTAAAGAATATTACCATTATCTGATTATCAAGTATAGTTCCAAATTTGCCAGGCTTCTTCTGAAGGTTGTCTTGAAAATGATTTTGTTGTATATATAATAACAGAATGCTAAATTATATGAAAAGTGTCTGGAGGTTCTAGCCCTAGTTGAAATCTCAAATTGTGCAAAAAAAAATTCTATTACAGTTATATTCTAATCTAGAGTAAGTGGTGCATCTTACATCCAATGTAAGATTTGGTGCTATTTTCACATGCCATCATTTTTTGATACCAATATTCAAGGTCATTCACTTGGGACTCTTTCCAATCTTGCATTCTTAAAAGGTGGGCACTACATCGCATATTGCCAGAATGTAATCAATGGCCAGTGGTACGAATTTGATGATCAGTACGTCACGGAGGTCCACGAAACAGTTGTACAGAATGCAGAGGCCTATGTTTTGTTCTACAGGTAAGATGTTTGAAAGTAATTGGCCCTTGCTGGGGAAACTAGCATTTTTAGAGATGGCTGAAGAGCTTGAGGAGAGAGTGTTTCCCTGGGAGGAAGATTCAAATTTATGTAATTCTAGTCCTTAGACACTTACAAAACAAAGTTTAACAATGCAAAAGTAGAACAAGGTAGCAAAAATAGGAATTAACTTGGATGCAAATGAATTGCAATGGAAACCAACTTAGAAGTTTGAATTTCCTTGGTGAATTCCACTTTCCCCTTAAAGTGGAGTGGCGAAGAGACAGAGTACCTGTCCTGCATGCAGAAGGCTCCAGGTTCAGTCCCAACATCTCCAGGTAGGCCTGGGGACTCCCTTCCTGTCTGAAATCCTGAAGCGCTGCTTCCAGCCACTGTAGATAACCATGAGTTAGGTGGACCAATGGGCTGACTTGGTATAATGCAGCTTCCTGTTTAAATAAGCTCTTTATTTAGAACCACGAGGACTAGAATCTTAACTTTATTTATAGGAGAAGGACCATAGTTCCTTGGCAGAGCATCTACTTTGCATACAGAAAGTCCCAGGTTCAGTCCCCAATGGCCTCTCTTGTAGGACTGACAAGAACTTCCTGTTTGAAAACCTGGAGAGCTGCTGCTGGTCATTGTAGACAATACTGAGCCAAATGAACCAAGAGTCTGGCTCAGTTTCTAGGATCCAGCTTATTTCTATGATTGCCAGCTGTTTTTAGTATAGTATTTTAATTGTTGCAACCCACCCTTGGACCCTAGTATGAAGGGCAGGTAATTAATTGTAATAATTATGATGAGGCAGCATCGTAGGAAAGAACCCCCCGTGATTTGCAATTAAACATGGAACAGCCCCATCATCTGCATGGTGGTGGCTCCTGCTGCTTCATACTGACGCCTCCACCCTCTGCGCTTTCCTCATAATCTTCCTCCAGGAAGAGCAGCGAGGAGGCTGTGCGGGAACGGCAGAAAGTGGTCTCGCTGGCGACCATGAAGGAACCTGGGCTGCTCCAGTTCTACATCTCTCGGGAGTGGCTCAACAAATTCAACACCTTTGCGGAGCCAGGCCCCATCACCAACCATACCTTCCTCTGCTCCCATGGAGGTGAGGGGGCGGGGAGGGAGGGCTCACTTGAGGGAATATTACTTGGTGCTGTGCTGAGAGGCAGGGATCTGCTTGGCTTCTGCTTCTAGCTAGCCAGTTTTCCTCTCAGAAGCCACACAATTTAAATGTCTGGTGGCAGACATGCACAGCCCGTGTGGTTCCTTGTGTTCTGCAGGTGTGTTAGCAACTACCCAGAAGGTACCTTGTTTTTCATTACCTCTTCTCTGTTTCATTTACTCGCAGGCATCCCTCCAAATAAATATCATTATATCGATGACCTGGTGGTGATTCTTCCCCAGAACGTCTGGGAGTATCTCTACAACAGGTAAGGGGAGTAAGTTTGGGGGTGGGGGTGTTTTGTTTCATTTTGTTTTAGTAAAATCAAGTACCTAGTCCCTAGGGTAAGTGGAGAGCAAGTTGAAAACTTACAGCTGGGGCAAGAGCACAAGAACAATGCAGGCTTTCTGACCCTTCAAATTCCTTCTTGGTGCCCATTTTTTCTGTGAAGCTTTTGGCATCTGGTTTCTATTTTTCTCCCTTTTGCTTTTGTCTCCCTTTCCTCCAATAGTGCCACTAGAAGGCACAACAGAAGAGAAATAAAGGTCTGCAAAGCTGTACTACACCTGCATAGCAGTTCTGTTGCTGATGGCCTCAGAACTGATTGTCAGCAATGGGGAAACTTCCAGATGTTGCTGGCCTTCTGGATGTTGCTGGACTATAGCTCCCATCAAACCTGATCATTGGCTATACTGGTTGGGGTTGATGGGAGTTGAAGTCTACCCACTTCTAGGGACTCAACACTGCTCTAGAGGGCACCAGGCTCCCCTGACCATTGGGTTGTGCTGGCTGGGGCTAGTAGTAATTGGAGTCCAACAACCTCTGGAGATCCACACATTTCACTAAACCTGGATGAACCCAAGGAATGTCTTCTTATTTTTTTAAAAGCGGTCTGCATCACAAATACTTGGAGTATTTGGGCATGTGGTGCTGGTGTGCTTGGTCTTTTCCCCCCATTGCCTCTGTGGTTATGCTTCAGTCTCCTCTTGTGTTCAGGTTCGGTGGCGGCCCAGCTGTCAACCACCTCTATGTGTGTTCAGTGTGCCAGGTGGAGATCGAAGCCCTGGCCAAGAGGAGGAAGATCGAAATCGACACTTTCATCAAGGTACTCCCACAGCAGATAGGCCTGCTGGGGTGGGGAAACATAGTGGTAGTACAAAGTAGTACCACTAGCTGTCAGTGTCATTCCATCTAGTGCACCTTATGTGGGGCTTCCCTTATGCTTGATCTGGAAGCTGCCGCATAAGACCCATTCTGCATTTGTAACAACTAAATCCTTTAGTGTGGCAGCACCTAAACTTTAGAACTCAACTGCCTATTGATATCAAGCAGGTGCCTTCACTGTGCTCTTCTCTGCTAAAAACAAGCCTGCCCAGATATTTAGAAAGTTGATGTTACAGATAGGTAGCCGTGTTGGTCTGCCATAGTCAAAACAAAACAAATTCCTTCCAGTAGCACCTTAAAGACCAACTAAGTCAGTTCTTGGTATGAGCTTTCGTGTGCATGCACACTGTGTATCTGAAGAAGTGTGCATGCACACGAAAGCTCATACCAAGAACTGACTTAGTTGGTCTTTAAGGTGCTACTGGAAGGAATTTGTTTTGTTTAGAAAGTTGATGTGAGTCTTAAATCTGTTTTTAGTCTATTATTTTAATTTTTCCAATTATTGTTGCAAATTTTTCTTTGTGATAACTTTACCGTTTTATATTTTTTGTGAACTGCTTTGAGGGGTTTTTTTTGTAGTCAGGCAGTATATAAATTTTATTAAACAAACAAACGAATGCTCCGGCTCAGTTATGGATTCTGCTGACTGGCAGTGGACACAATCTCTTTTTATGACATTCAGAATCAAGCATGTTAATTTGCTGCAAGCAACGGATTCCTTCCTCTGCCCTAAGGTGTCTGCAGCTTTGATTTCATGTGTTTGCTTGGTAGATTTATACCCCACTTTTTGACAAGTCCTCAAAGCAGATGAGGATGTTCATAAAACACAACAGATACACCAAGAGCAATATGCTCACAAATCAAAACAGAGTGGCCAGGCAGCTGGTGTCAGACTCTCTTCCGCCAGGGCTTCTTTGGTGGTTGGGGGGGGGGGGGAAACAGTCTAACTGCAGCCACCCTTGACGCTGCCGTTGTCTGCATCCACCTCATGACAGAGCAAATGATCTGCTCCGAATCTCTGCAAGCTCAGTAAAATACAATCCATAAAATGCAGGAGACACATCCACAAACCTTAGAAACCTTTCAGCTCCAGAGGCTTGCAAGGAAGCTTATGCCAGCCCTTAAAAATACAGTTCAGCATAAAAGGAAGATTTGAAAACTAACCTACAAAAGCTGGTGGCTGGTGGCAGTGTTGGTGTTTTCTACCCACCACTGCCTTTAGCTGCCATGATAAAACAAATGACAATAGCAGTAATTCCCTCTTTGCCCTCTGCCCATCAGCTGAACAAGGCCTTCCAGGCCGAAGAGTCTCCTGGAGTCATCTATTGCATAAGCATGCAGTGGTTCCGCGAGTGGGAGGCGTTCGTCAAAGGAAAGGACAACGGTAAAGACTGGCAGGGAGGGGAGTTGGCAGTGGAAAAGGAGGGATGGGCAGAGAACAGGGTTGTCACCAAGTGCCTTGGAAGTGACTCAGAAGGGGAGGGGGTTTCTCTCATTCAGTAGGGATGACCAACCAGCAAGCCTGTCTGCCCCTGGTCCAAATATGGTGGTTCTGGCAAAGTCACAGTGCGATAAAACTTTTATATGAATGTAAGGTGATGGGAATGGTTTCCCCCATTTTACCCTCACAGCAGAGAGTTTGGCAGACAGTCGGAGACTAGGCCCAAGGTCCTCCGTGAGCTTCATAGCACTTGAGTCCCGGTCTGCCATATCCTAGCCTGGCAGTCTAAACCTGCCTCTGTCACTCTCTTTCAGCCTAACCTACTCCGCAGGGTTGTTGTGAGGATGAATTGGGGAGAGGCGGAGAACTGTGTATACATTACCTTGAGCTACTTGGAGGAAAAGTGGGCTATGAATAAATAAATGGAACTATGGCAAATTTAATTTTGAACTGTACTACCTGCTAACTAGTATTCCTTCTTTTCCCGTAGAACCGCCTGGACCTATCGACAACAGCAAGATTGCTGTGGCAAAAGGCAGTGGTCACATGCAGGTCAAGCAGGGTAAGGCTCCTCACAGCAGCTATTTCAGCCTCCCCCCTTCCTTTCCTGTTTTCCATTCTGTCTGCCTCCCTCAAGAGACAGGATCTTAGTGAAGCTGAAGCAAAGGAGAAAATTCTGGGGCTTGGGAGAGGACCTTGAGTGGCTTTAGAAAGAGGACTAAACAAATTCATGGAGGGTAAGGCTATCAGTGTCTATTAGCCAGGAAGGATGTGTTCAGCCCTCCAGTATGTTCCTGGATACCAGTTGCTGGGGAACACATGTAAGAGTGTGGCACTGAGGTCCTACATATGGGCTTCCCATTGGGGCATCTGGTTGACGTCGGTGAGAGCAGGAAGCTGGACTAGATGGGCCACTTGTCTGATCCAGTAGTGAGGCTGGGAACCACAAGTGGGCAGAGCTGGTGTTGCAGTTGGATCCTGTCTACAGGCTTCCCACGGGGGCATCTGGCTGGTCGCTGTGCTTCAATAGATGGGCCTTTGGTCTTCTCTAGCAGCCAGGCTCTTATTGTGTTCTTAGTTCCCTCTGGGCTTCTCTTCTGCAACTTGCAGCGTGGAAAGAGTAGCAGCCTACCTCACAGGGTTCCTGTACAGCACTATAAACACTCTTTTGCAATGCTCTTAAGTTGTATATTAATAATAGCAGTAATTCCCCTCACCGTTTAATAATGCTTTTACTGCTTTGAGCAAAGCTATGAGAAAATTTTGCTGTTGACAGAAGCCGTTTGGATCTGCCCAGCTTACACCAGCGTTTTCTCTACTGCTACCTATGCTCTTTTGGCAGGAGCCGATTATGGGCAGATTTCCGAGGAGACGTGGACTTACTTAAGCACAATCTACAGCGGAGGCCCCGAGATTGCCATCCGGCAGAATGTGGCCCAGGTGCAGGAGGTGGAGAACATGCACGGGGAGCAGAAGATTGAGGCTGAGACCCGGGCGGCCTGAGAGACAATGGACCATGTGGGGAAGGTACACTGGAGAGGCGCAGGGGCACCCAGAGCCCCTGAGGTTAGGCTCATGTGGATAGCTGCTTTACCTTCTGTCACACCATTTCCCCATCTAGACCCATTACAGTCTACTCCAGGGATGGAGCAACTGTGCCCCCCCATCTGTTGAACTACAACTCCCATCAGCCCCAGCTAGCATGCTCCAGTGGTCAATGGATGATGGGAGTTAAGAAGCTGCCTTTAGAATGTTCCTGAATCCTGAAGAGTTTCTTTAAACAAACCCCTCTGTTCCAAAACCTTTCAACAGTTTTTTTTAAAAAAAACCACATAAAAAGCTGCCTTGTAGTGAGTCAGACCATCTAGCTCCTTATCGTCTACACTGACTGGCAGGGACTCTCCAGGGGTTTCAGGCAGTATCTCTTTCCCAGCTGTATTTGGAGATACTGCTGCGGATTGAACCTGGGACCTTCTGCAAGCAAATCTGGTGCTCTGCCACTGAGCTGCACCCCGCCCCCCCCAATAAGGATTCTAGTCCAATTGTTCAGCCAGCATGAAGTAATTAAGTGGGAAGATAGAAAGTTTCCTTTATATCGAGCCAGACCATTGGTCCATTTAGCTCAGTATGATCTACAGTGATTGGCAGCGGCTCTTGGGAATTTCAGGCAGGGAGTCTAGGAGAGACTTACATGAAGAAGCTGGGAACTGAACCTGAGACCTGTGTACAAAGCAGGTGCTCTACCACGGAGCTATTGTATTTCACCTAAAAATAAAAGAAAGACCCTAGTCCTCATGGTTCTGTATGGGTTGAACTGAATAAGAACTTAGGAAGATTACTTATAACATGTCAGACCATTGGTCCATCTAGCTCAGTATAGCCGACACTGACTGGCAGTGGGTCTCCAGGGTTTCAGGCAGGGGACATTCCTAGCTCTACTTGGAGATGTCATTGGGGAATGAAGCCGGGACCTTGAGCACACAAAATAGATGCTGTACAAGTCTTGTTGGGCTACCAAGTTCCCCATCCGTGATCCACTCTTCTGGCTCAAGGGGCTCAGCCCTGTTACTTAAGACCCTTTTGTTCACCTCAGGTATCAGGGATTGAACCTGGGACTGTGAGGATGCAAAGTGTGTTCCCTACCATGGATTGATAGTCTCTATGCCCCCTCAACATACACCTCATCAAGCCATCTTGGTACAACACTGCCTGACTGTGCTTTTTTGCTTGCCTGCACAGAGGTTAGAGAGAGGTGTGTGGGCATTTGTAGAAATTAGCCTACTGTGCAAAGGTAAAATTTGCACCTATTGCTCCACCCACTCTTAATAGAATTGTAGACTTGGAAAGTTCCCAAGGGTCATCTAGTCCTACCCCCAGCAATGCAGGAATCACAGCTGATGAATCCCAGACAGGTGGCCATCCAACCTGTTTAAAAACATCCAACAAAGGAAGAGTCCACCGCCTTCCAAGGTAGTCCATCCCACTGTTGAACAACTCTCACCTTCAAAAAGTTCTTCCTAATGTTTTGCCTCACCCATCTCTGGGAAGTGGCTGCCAGGAGGATGCCCAGAAGGAAACTTGGCCCCCAGGCTGAAAAAGGTTCCCCAGCTGTGTTCTAAAAAGAAGCACAGCTCTGATCTCTTTCCTGTGCTCTTGACAGGTTGGGCTGGCCCTGACTTCCCCTTGGGGAGTGGACATCCTTGGGAGTGATTCCAAACACTCTACATTTCTTTGTTTCCCTTTCTCTCATGTTTTGGAACTGAAAAAGCATACAACGCAGCCCCCGCCACCGTCACCTTGTCCTGTTCACAGTGAGTAACACTTGTAGGAAGCGATGTTAATTTTGTGGGGAAAATAGGTATAGATCACCTGTGTGGAGTAATTAATAAAAGACTTGGCTGGGTCCCTAGATCCAAAGCACAGACTTACCACACTTTAGTAAGAGAAACACCTCCCTGGGTTTAAAATCACAGAATCATGCAGCACAGTGAAGCAAGAGGGACATAAGTTTTTAGACCTTTTAAATATCCTGTTATAGCTGTGTACAGTGGTGCCTCGCAAGACGAAAAGAATCCGTTCCGCGAGTCTCTTCGTCTAGCGGTTTTTTCGTCTTGCGAAGCAAGCCCATTGACGGCTTAGTGGATTAGCATTATTAGCGGTTTAGCGGCTTTTAGCGGCTTAGCGGATAAGCGGCTTAGAAAAAGGGGGGGGGAGGAAAAAAACCCTGCAGGAACTCACAAGACATTTTCGTCTTGCGAAGCAAGCCCATAGGAAATTCGTTTTGCGAAGCACCTCCTAAACGGAAAACTCTTTCGTCTAGCGAGTTTTCCGTCTTGCGAGGCATTCGTCTTGCGGGGCACCACTGTACAGCACTTCCCCTTCTCTACCCCTCTTGCAACGGACAGAAAACAGCATTACTAAGTTTAAATGCTTTACTTACAAAACACCAAAGGTTAGATTCATGTGTTATTCCATGCAGCAGCAAGAAGAACACAGGGTGTTTACAAAATACAGAAATAGCTTAAAGCATACAGTCTGAGCTTGTAGCAAGCAAGCTCAGGCATGTCCTATTTCTGTTCATTCTCCTTCACCATGTAAACTCACAAAGGAGGAAACTTAACTTACTTCCAGGTGAGGGGTGTGACCTAGCTGAGTCTAGGAACAAAGTAGTATAATAACCCCTTCATGCATTAACTAGCCCTATGTTTTTCTAGCTATATTTGACTTCAATTCCCCACAAATTTGATGCCTAGCCTAGCACCAATGAGGCCTCGCTGGTGTCCACTTGCAGCTTCACAGGCCAGAGAGTGCCCTGCAAGTCTTGCCTTTGCCCAGCTGAGAAAGAGGAAGACACCTTTGCCAGAGTTGCATTTGTCTGGTTTTTGCTTCCTTCCTTCCTAGTCCCTGACTGGATAGGTCTGCATTCTGCTTGGTGTGACCTCAGAGGAAGCTTGGAGAACTAGTTTTCCTGCTTTCTGCTGGCCTCCCCATTTGTCCTTTTCCCTTTGGCGATCCTTGCGGCCTTTCAACAGCCCTGACCTTTTAGCCTGCTCCTTGGGCACCAAGCATAGCCACACACCTCTTCTTGTTAATTTGCCCGCCTCCCTCCTCTTGGATTTCTACCATTTCAGTAGTTGATGTAGCAGTTCTGCTGGAGTCAGACACAGAAGATGTTTGTGGGGTGGATGACCTTTCAAAGTAATGTCAGGAGTTGCTCATGTTCTCTTTCAGCCAGAGGCATTAGAGTGACAAAAATCTCCCCTACTATTGCACATAATCAAACCACGAAGTGGATCCCATCATTGTGATTTATTTATTTATTTATTTGTAAGGATACAAAACTCCACCTTCTGATTCAGGATGCCTGTCCCCCACCCCTTCCTTTAACACAAACCCATTCACATAAAGAACAAGTGCAGCTGATCAGCTTCTTCCCATCCCATTGACTGTGGCCTCCCTGAAAATGGGTGTGTGGAAGGAAGGAATTTTGAGGAAATGGGTACCCATGAATTAGCCCCTGATGACCCCATACTAATCTTGTCACACCCACACAGCAGCACGGCCCACTCCTGACTGCATGTGCAGTCAGGAACACTGGAAGCATTTTCCTAGGGAGGTGGGCAATACTTGATGTTTGGGTGCAGCTGCCTGTGAAACCAAGGAAGACGGATTGTCCCACCTGACCCGGCAGCCCCACCCTCCTCCTTTTTTGGCTGTGGGAGAACAGGGGTGTGTCTCTGTCTTTCTGAAATGCCTCCTGCATCCAGACTGCTGGAGGACCAGTGTTAGAACAGTTCTGATCTGTGGTGACAGATTGGACAGTTTCTGAGGGAAAACCATGTAGCCCAACAAGTCTGGCACACTTGTGAAGATAGAGCCCCCCCCCCCCAATTCCAGGAACCACTACTGCATTTTTCTGCTCAGCAGCTGATGAGAGATACCTTTTTGAGGGAGGTCCTGTCTCATGTTGCTTTGCACAGTCTCTGTTTCTGTCCAGCCACATGTACCCTCAACATAGTTTTGTGTTGGTAATTGGTCTAGTGCAGTCTCACCTCCCCACACCTCTTTGCCTCTCTGGCCACTCCCAGGCTTTAATGGGATTGCTCCAAACCAACCATTTTTTGTTTTGTTTATGGGAATGGATAAGAGCGGATAATGGAGGGAGAAGCATGAAGATCTCTTTAGTGAGATGTGGACTTCTGGAAGCACGAAATCCTCTGCTGCAAACAGCAACCACTTCCGCCTCTTTTTAAAGAGAACTCTCTTGCAGAAGTTTCTCCATCTTTTTGTTGCTGCTTTACCTGTTGACCTGGATCTGTAAATGCCTAAAAGAGCATCCTCCTAGGCACCTGAGGAGCGTGTGGGGAGATGACTTGCTGTGGGGGTGTCATTCCTGCTCTTACCATGGAATGCCCTTTTCGAGGGCAGCCTCTGTTTGTGCTCTGTGGGTGGTGCCTTAAAAGAGACCGAGTACGTTATGGAGTGTCAAACTCTTGTGCTCAAATTCCTTCCTTTTGTGCTAAGACTGTTGAGCCAATAAAAAAAGCTTGCATTCAGAAGCTGTGTAAATATTGTTTTGCTTGTCCATGTGTTTATTCTCCATCACAGCGCCCCCCCCCCCTCAAATGCTGAGGTTGGCCCCAGAAGGGACACTCTGGTTTTGCTTTATCCTCTGCCTGGATAGGTGCTGAACATCAGGCTCTCATGGCCAAATATACCCCGCCCCAAGGCCTTGCCACCTGGACTTTGGGACCCCCTCCCCCTCCCCCAAGGCCAAACCCCTCACCGGCCTTTAAACAAACTTCTGAACTGCATCCTGCCTGATGGGGCAAGTAAGCATTCACCTGGAAAGGGAGGGGAAAGAGTTTTAAGTGGGGGCCATCAGATACGTGGTTTCTGTTATTGCCTCTCTTCCCTTCGCTTTTAACTGCCTATGTCTGCAGGCCCAGTTGGCATCATTTCCTGTCATGGAATTTTGCTGCAAGCTGCCAGTTGCAAACCTTACTAGCTTGGCTCCAGCTGAGTAGCTTGTTCTCAGTGGCCAGCCAGATGCCCCAGTGAGAAGCCTACAAGCAGGACCCAGACACAAGAGTCCTCTCCCCTCCTGAGGTTTCCAGCAACTGGCATTCAGAAGAATGGCTGCCTTTGATCAGAGAGGCAGAGCTGAGCTGCCATGGCTAGCCTTATCTCCTGCATGAAATGGTCCAGTCCTCTTTTAAATCCATCCAAAGTCTGGCCATCACTGTGTCTTGCGGGAAGTTCAGTTCAACTATAATGCAGTGTGAAGGTGTTACTTTCTTTTGTCTGGCTTTCACCTTCCAGTATTCATAGTGTGGTGTATCACCATCCCCTTTGATGGCTGAGAAGACTTCCTCCTTGTGAGTTTGAAATGGGGGCTCAGTACTTAACTAAAAGCTAGAGATAATCTCTTGATGGTGTTTCAGGACCAAGAGCTAAACGTTGATGAAAGTGTTTTGTTTCCCCAAATCACAGTTAACAAGTCCTGTGTTTGCTCTCAAATGGAAGCACTTTATTTGATAGAATTCTTTCATCAAGAAACAAATGGGTCAAACACCAGAACCTTTTTGTTGTCGGTTTTTTCTTTACACACTTTTGGGGGTTATGAGACAACACACACACATACATTAAGATGCTGTTGAAACCTACGCAAAATAATCCAGTGCCTAAAAACTCACACAGAAATCATTTCTTTTTTAATAATAAAAAAAGTGCTTGACATTATATGTTAAAATATAATTTGGCTTACTTTTTTAAAAAAATCTTTTTTTTGACACTTCAAGCATGAGGGGGCAGGGAGCGATGGAGTCAATATGCAGCAGGAAACTTTGAAAAATATTCAGCATTAAAACACAACTTTTCAGTAAATATGTTTCTTTTCTCTTTGTATATTTACAGATGTTAAGGGAGAGTAAGAGAGAGATGGGAGCAGAGGGCGGAGAAGGCTGATTTGTTTTCTTAGAGGCAAGGATCATAACTTTTCCTCTTCAATAGGATCATGAGACGGTCACAAGTTTTTGCAAACTAGATGCTTTATTAATCTGCTTCAGGTTAAATTTGGAGGCTCTGCCTCAGCTCTGTACGTGCTCCAGAGTGCCTTTTGAACTCCTTAAGTGTGTCTGGAGCACCAATACACTCATTTCATCTTAGCAAAGTGTCTCAATCCTTTTCTGTGCAAAGCTGTTCTGGCCACTGAAGCCCATATTCTTTGGGGTTTCCAGGAGCCAGGGCCATTCTGGATCTGGGAGACATCTAAGGCCTGCATGTCTCTGCACATTTTTGTTTTGCTACATATAAGAAAAAGTCACCAAGTGACCTATGTGGCGGCCTGCAGCATGGACCAGAAGTCTTGACATGCACTTTTTGGAATGATTTTAAGAGCAGCCCCTTGCAAGTACATCACCCCCTGCCTTTGCAACTTGCTTTATGGATATGTTCTGAAATGAATCAAAGGGTGGATTAGTTGTCCCTTTGAGAGCTATCTAATTTTTAATTTTTTTTTTTAAATAGTGTCCCATCTACTTCTTTGTGTGCTCTGCTTCCATTTTTATCTCCAGATCACACACACACAATTTCTCTGGCAAGGTGTTGAGGCAGGAGATGTGGTAGTGATGCTACAGGTGCTAGCCAATAGGTGACCTCCCCCTAGGTGATGTTTCCTTACTTTAAAATGGTTGGTGCTGTATCAAACCTCAAATTTCCCAGTTGGATGCGGGGTGGGGGTGGCACTTCATGGACAGGGTCATAGTGCTTACAAACTAGTGCTGCTGTCTGAAAAATCTTAACCCACATGGGTGCTCTCTTGACTTCCAATTCTGTGCCTAGGCAGGAGAAAAGTGCCTCTGTTAAATTCTTTCCTGAAATGTCCACCTAGTAGAACAGAGAGAGGACCCTTTAGTCAAAGGTGGCTCGATGTTTTCTTTTTCTACCTGTTTGGTTCTTAAGAGTAGCAAAGATTTGCCAAGAAGCTTCCAGCTTTGTAGAAACTCAAGGAAACCATATTTTCACAGCCTAGTTATAAAGGCAGAAATGATTCTCCCCCCAGCTTGTGATGTAGCCACATGGACACAGCAATCATTTGGGCATTGTTGGTACAGGGTGACAATAATATACTGTCCACCTAACATATATCTATCTATATCTAATGTCTGTTTATTGAAAAGCAGACTTTCTCTTAAATTAGTGGCACCATAAATTGGGAAGAAGATCCCTTCATCTTATTTACATGTTGGGACGATCAGGGATGTTACAGACTTTGCCAACAGAAATAGTTGTGGTGCTGTAAGTTTCATATCAACTTTGTCTTCCTGCAGATCTCGGGAAGGAGGAGCGTTCAGGATTCTTTAGTTGTGATTCCTGCAATGCAGGGAGTCGGACTAGATGACCCTTTGGGTGCCTTCCAACTCTACATTTTTTTAATTTCATGACTGAACAGCACAGCTTGGCTGCTTTTCAGACTGCTGGCCTCTGGATAAATATATAATTGAAGCAGATGCTATGGCAGCTGAGATCTGTATTCTGTGTCCCTCCTGAACAGGAATGGTGGTGCTCAAGGGCATTCCTCAACCAGAAATTCAGCCTAGTGAACAGGGTTCCTTTTACTTTCTGCACTCTTTTTGCCTCCTGCTCCCCACTGATGACAGGTCTATCTCACTGTGAGGACAGCCCTGACTATCCCACAGTAGTGGGCAGCTGACAATACTGGAAGTAAGAAAGGTTCTGGGTGTCACTTAGTGTGGCCCATCATATACATTACTCCAGCAACATGACACACTTTCCGGTGGCTTTTGCCCCCATGCTATGACAATGTTCAAGCAGCCAGCTATGCACACACATGGACCACAAGTGCAACAGGAATAGACAAGAGCTTTATCCCCTTCAGACTTGCTTCATCCTTTCCGCTTGTGATCCAATGCTGGGTGAACGCATACAACAGTTTGCTGGGGGTGGGTAACATTTGGCCCTTCAAATGTTGGCCTTCTCGTTGTCTTTGCTCATTGGCCATGCTGGGACTGGTGGGAGCTGGAGACCTAGGTTCTCTAGCCTTGCTCTTTCTTACATTGACTGGCAGTGGGTCTCCAGGGTGTCAAACCGAAATCTTTCCCAGCCTTACCTGGAGACCCTGGGGATTGAGCTAGGACCATCCTGCATACAAAGCAGATGCCCTGCTACTGAGCCAAAGACCCTCCCCCATTTGGCAGGTGACCAGCTGTAATACAACCAACAATAGGTTGCTTTTGGAACAATTGGTTGCTTTTGGAAATCAATCTGTCCCCTAATCTCAGTCTGAAACCTTCTCTTTGCGCTACCTGGAACGGGCCACACTTGTTTGTCTCGAACTGCCTCTATCGATGAGCACCACACCGCGGAAGTTCCAGCACTGACGATCTTAACTTCAACGATCCATTCATATGTATGGCAGACACTCTGTAACAAGTGTGTGCATGTGGGTCTTTTAAATGAGAACTGGGCCAGGCTCTTTCAGTGTGATCTGTGATCCGTCACCCGCTGTCAAAATGCAGGTGTTTGGGAGACGAAGGCATGAGCTCAAAACCCAAAGTATTTTATCTTTCACACAGCAAGAAAGCCACTTCCAGTCAGCCGCCCATGATGAAGGTGTGCTGTCCAGCGTGAACACAGATGAAACTACTGCTCAGTTAATCAACTCGGTCACATTGCCAAAAAGGGAATTGAAGACAGAACACCTACATTGCCAAAGTGCTGGGCTATGACGTTCCAATACGGGTTGGGGTGGCAGGGAAGGATAAATCAAGAGTGCGATTTTGTTTCGACATGGTATGGGAATAAAAGCAGAATAAAGGCAAGAGCAGGCAGAGACAGCATGCAGAAGGGAAGAAAGGAAGGTTTTGAGATGCTAAGGACCAAATAAATTAAGAACAGCAGGAGAGAGTTTAAATCTGGGCACCTTAAAAAAAGGCAGGCAGGTGCAGGCAAGGCAGCAGGGGGCGAGCATGCGGGCCCAGAGGCAGTGGAAACGGAGGTCTGCAGAAAACTGGCTGGAAGCGTGCAGGGGGTGGGCGTTGGTTTTGGGCGCACAGGTAGGCGGGTGTTTTGCAAAGGGGTGCATGGCGAGGTTTCCAGCGTCAGCTGAGCAAGAGCACACTCCGGCCCCTCCCAGCAAGCATCTATTAGGGCTCTCCAGTAAATCCTTGACAGTGGGCAAAACCACAACATGGACAAAATTTAAACTTGGGATGAAAGGATATGGCCTACTCACTGTGGATGCAGTTGAAGGTGGGGAATGCAGTCCCTAAGGGCAAAAACTAAGGAAAGAGGCTAGACCTCAGGAAGGCCTTCAGAACAAGGGCTGAATTCTCTTGAACTCTGTGAAGATGCCAGGAAGTGTTCAGTCTCTCCACCCCCCCCCAAAAAAAAGAGATATCTGAACAATTGGCACATACCAACTCAACCCATCTATTGCTTATTTGTTTCTTGGTGGGTGGGGGTTTCCCTTCACACATTACGTTCTTTCCTAGGCGTATTTTCATGTACGCTTAATGAAACACAACACGTGGATAGGACAAGTGAGCACAGCATAATGGGGGAAATAGTTGTCAGAACAATGCTGTGCTTGCTGCTGTGTGTCCTCAGTGCTCTGCAGTGTCAACATGCAGGATTTGGCACTTATTTGCAGCAGCCTGGAGTTGGTTGCAGGACCAGGGTCACAACCTGGACATATCAGCTAGAAGAAAAGCCCCACTAAACACAATGGGGCTTGCTTCCACTTAAACATCTACAGCAAGCATGGCTAGCTAGTGACCCACTGGATTTCCCTGGACTCCAACTCCCACCATCCTTGGCTGGGGCTGATGGGAGTTGGAGTACAACAGATATGTGGAGGACTACAGGTTCCTTGCTCCTGATCTAAGAACAGGCATCATCCCCCCTCTCTCTTTCAACAGAGACATCCTTCCATACCCGATATGCACTAGGGAATGCTGCTGCTTAGATCAGGGATGGGGAGACATGTGACCTTCCAGATGCTGTTGGACTCCACCTCCCATCATTCCTATCGGCCACGGTGGCTGCAGGGACTGATGGGAGCTGGAGTCCAACCACAATGTATCAGAATATGGGAAGGCACAAGTTCCCCCACCCTGTTCCCACATTGCCACTCTTAAGATTAGAGACAGAAGTGAGTGGCACTAAATATTATTTAAATAAGTTCTATTTTTTTAAAAAATGAAAATACTATTATGTGGTATCTCTGCAGTCCTTTTCTCATAGGCACTTCGTAGACCTTCCAAACTTGCCCTAAGGAAGTACTTATTATTCCCATTCTGCAGAAGGCAGGCTGAGTCAGAGAAGGCAGCTAGCCTCAACGGCTCTCTCCTGAGTTCCTAGCTGAAGTCCGGTTATGAAGCAGTAATAGCATATGAAGCGCCTGCTGGGTCAGGCCCAAGGGGACCCCATCTAGTCCAGCATCCTGTTCTTACAGGGCCCACCAGGGGCCATCTTGTTAGATCCTCCAGATTTAGGGTAAAGCCAGGCTGAAATGAATAGATCCAAGTTAGCTATGCTCATCAATTTCAATGTGTCTACTCTGAGCACAGCAGATATTGGATACAACCCATAATGTTACTGATGGGTTTCAATTGAACTACTTCAGTGTTTAGGCCCGATTAAAATCAGCAATCTACTTGCCAAGCTCCCTAACCAGAACTGAATGCAAGACTTTTAAACTGGTTTTGATTCACTATTTAGCTCTGATAACTGCTGTCTAGAGCAGGCATGCTGGGAATCTTTGGTCCTCCAGATATTGCTGAAAGACGACACAATGCCTATCAGGCCCTCAGCAAGCACTGTCAGTAGCTAGGGATGATGGGAATTGTAGTTCAACAAAATCCAAAGGTTTCCCCACACCTGGTTTAGAAGTCCTGCGCTTAAGTGCGTTTGCCTGTGTGTGGTTGCAAGGAAAGCAGAACCTTGGTGTTTTCTCAGCCTCGGTTTCTCATCTACAAAATGGGAACCAAGGCAGCTTGCCTTGCAAACCCCCTTTTAGAAACTATCAGCAACGGAGTCAGGATGGATGAGCAAAGATAGCACATAGTGGCGGTCAGCTAGCCAAAGCAAATTGCTGTTGCCTCTACCAGAGGGCAACACGGACATGACGGAAGCTTTTTGGTTACGTCCTCCATTTAAATGAGATTCTGGTGGAACCTCCACATGGTGTAAGAGGAAGAGGAGGGATGGGTTAGTTTGATGCAGCAGGTGGCATGCTGGAGAGTTTTAGCAAGCAACTGGGTGATGATGTTGGGAGTCATGGAATGCACCCACTATTGGGGCAAGAGTTTTATTCCTCCCTCTGCAAATGATAGCTCCATTTCAAGGGAGGGGAGCCTAACATGAGGGAGGGTTGTTGCTGTTGTTAAAAAAAAAAAAGGGAGGGGAACCCACAAAAAACCCTGGCGCAAACAGGGTGCTTAAAAAAAAAATCAGACCATTTGTTTCTCCTGTGCCCCTGCTCGCCCCGATGCTCTTGTTACCAGCAGCCAACACATTTAGGAATCTAAACAGAGAGAGAGAGAAAGAAAATAGAGATTTCGTTAGATACACACAAGTTGGGAGAGGTTTGGGGGAAGGAGGTGTTCAAAAAGCAAAGACCCAGGGGCACTGTACCTTGAAGAGCTAAAGCAGAAATGGATTAAGAAAACAAAACAAAAACATTATTATTACTATTACTATTATTATTATTATTGACTCCCCAGGGATCCTTTTAAGGAAGATTCTCATGAAGGCACAGACGTGCAGTCCTAACTCAGTTGATTATAAACTAGGCTTTATTTGCTGATGACATACTCTTATTTATTACAGAACCTCATATTATTATTCCAACACTGATGCAAATGATAGATCAGTGGTGGGGTAGAATAAATGGACGGGCGAAGCTGCAGGCAACGATCGCGCTATCTTTTGTCCTGGGTCACATCTACTAGCAACATTTACAGCGCTCTTCTACCACTTTAACAGCCATGGCTTTCCCCAAAGAATTCTGGGTGATTAAGAGTTGTAAAGAGACCCCTTACAGAGCTACAAGTCCCAGCACCCTTAGAAAACTACAATTCTCAAGTTTTCTTTGGAGGAAAGCCATGACTGTCCAAGTGATATGCGTGCTTTAAATATGGTATGGATGTGACCTTAGATTCCTCTTGGTTTGCTGATTCTGGCACAATGAGTTACATCTGCAGAGGAGCCAGCCTCTCTGTGGGCAATTCTAAAAAGCCCTCTTGCACAATGAGTCAGATCATCGGTCCATCCAGTTCAGTGATGTCCGAAATGCTAGCTAGCAGCAACTCTAGTGTTCCAGGCAGGGGACATTTGTGACAAGAATCAGACTCTTAAACATCAACAGATCATTTTCTGGATGTGTGAAATGAAGACCCACCCCCCGAATAAAATGATGGTCTTAAAGCAAGCACTGAAGGGAAAATTATTCTGAATTTAAGAAGGTGGCATGCACAAATAACTTTTTTTTTTTTAAAAAAAAAGCAAGCGATCCATGGTTTCTGCACCAGCAGATAGAAGCAAATGGAGAACTCTTAAGGCAGATGAAAAGCAACTTTTAAATGGAAGCAACTGGCAACTGTCTATGAACAGCTTTATGGAAGAACAAGCAGTGATGTGATCTAGCGTCATGCCATGGTCTCCAGCAGCTATGGGCAAAGTAAACAAATTATTTCTGTGGCCAGATAACGTAAAGAAAATCTCACGAGTCTGAGAAAAAACAAGGTTCTTTTTCTTTTATTGCTGGAAATGATAGTGAAATAATTAAGAGAAGGAACTCAATAGAATAATGATAATTATAATAAAAAAAACAGTTCTAGATTTAACAAACCTCAGAAGGTGGATTTTCCTACAATGCTGATTCTGAAGCAGGAAGTATGGAAAAACACAGAAAAGAAGGAAAGAAACTTCAACATCATAAACAGGTTTTTTTTATCTGTTTAAGTTACATCATATACACACTATGGCTCATCTACTTAATGGCCCTTGTTGCTTTTTACACAATTGCCATTGAGTTGCTCTCAGGAACATCTAAAAAAATAATTTGGCAAACATGAAAATAATCACTTAAAAAAAATCATCCTAGATTCGAAAGTGCATTGGCGTCCTTTAAACAGTGGGAGAGTCTGACTTGTTGGGAAAATGCCTGCAAACTGTGATGGTTGTACTACAAGGTTTCTGGGCTTCTCCCTGGGAAGATTGATCTACATTCCAGGAGTCCCAAAGCGGACGGCGTTTCCTTGAGAAAAAACCTGCCCCGGTCAGGATAATACCTTGGGCAAAGATGCATTTCCAAATCTGTGTCTGTCTTGCAACAATAATACTGTACAGCAGGTGAGTGGGTTTGCATAAGCATAATCTGCAAGCAGACTGAGGGACCCTTCCCCTGGGATGAAAGCAAACCCCCCACCCTCGCCCAAAAATGTTGAAGATGAGGCAATGCAACACTCTTCTCCAGCCAGTTCCACTTGCCTGCCTTATGGTGGGCTGGAAAAAAAGCCTATTTGCAGTAGCTGGATCTCTTTTGCCCACTACCTGGCCATAGAATGCTGCCCCACTGACAAGCAGATAGGGCTCAGACGGATGTCCCCTATTTAGGTCAGCAAGTGTAATACTTCTTGGTTATTATGGCAAGAGGCCCAGGTGTCCATTTGGTGGTGGTGGGTGGGTTACAGTATGGCACAATGATGCTTGATGCACGAGCACCTCTCTGGAGTTGACACGTGTTAGCAGTGAGTCATGGGGCAGGGTGCCCTCCGTGGCAAAACCGGAGAACTTCCCCAGCCGGCTCGAGTGTTGGAGACAGCACCTGTGTGCTGTTCCAGCACTTCTGATCTCCAACAGACAAGGCTGCAAGCATCCTCCAAAATAATACAAAAGGTCTGCTCCCTCCCACAAAAACCTGATCTTGCACTAAATTGCAAATACCCGTTTGTTTTCCATGTTTTGTTCTGCTTCCAGCTAGGAACAACAGAGGGTTTAAAATGCCTATGTGGGACACACAAATGCCCTACCTGCTGGAAATCTCTCCTGCTGCTGACTATTTCCTCTGCAGTCTTAAGGGCTAGAAGCTAACGTCTGATTTCAAAACAGTGGAAGCTGAGGTGGCAGAGGAAGCTGTTGCCTGGTGCCCATTTCTGCAGGTGCATAGAGCCAAACTTACGGGGATTGGTGTGTGTTCAGGATCTTTGCCTTCAGGGACCTTCTTCCATTCGGTGAGTGTGTGTGAGGAACCCAATGACAGGTGGAATGCCACATGCCATAGAAGATGTGGGGCACACATCCCTTTCACACAGAGCACCAGCAAGGCTTTCTAGGCCTTGCCACCCCCTCTACCGAAAAGACAGGTTGGCGTTCTCTTACAAGCTGCAAGGGAAGATTGCTTAGCGGTGTGAGCAAGCTTGTCTTCCTGGGAGGCAGGAAATAGTCTTACCATTTGGGAACTACTGTAAAAGCTTCCGAGAAACCCCATGATTTTCCACAGCAACACAAAAATAAAATAAAATAATAAAATAAAATAAAAACACATATCCGGGTCACCATGGTGTACATTAAAGAAAGACACACATCTTTTTGTGTGTTGAACAATGAAAACAGCAACAACCCTGCGTTCAGACTTTATATTCACAATTCTGCTGCTAGGGCAGATCATTTTTCCATATCTCTGAGCTAAGTGCTCTTGTGGTGGGGTGAAAAGCAGCTCCCAGAGAAAGAGCCAGCGAAGCTCACAATTTTTCCTACCTTTGCTGGTGGTGGAGAAGGGAAGGGGTCCAGCCCCTTGCCCCATCCCACCACCCCTCTGTCTAGCAGCAGCAATCTGCTTCTGCATTTCTCCTAAGACACCATTCCATTGCTTTCAAATGCATGCCCCGTGCTCACAAGGGCTAGAAACTGTCTCAAAAAAAGGAAAAAGTGAGATCCTCAGATGCTGCACACTTGAATGGCAGGATTGCAAGGTGTACAGAAGATGTATGACCTTGAATCTAAGGCTTCTCCCCCCAAAGCAAAAAATTTTTAGAAAAGAAAAAGGCTTAATAGGCCACATTTTGCTAGCTTAGATGAGAGCCTACAAGTTGTATGTCAATTGTGTCCAAGACAATACTATGAAATCAACAAACAAATGTCACTTTCCTACTTGCAGAAGATATGAACGGAAATATTCATTAAGGCCGCAACCCTAATCGTGCCTACTAGGGAGTAAGCCCCAATAAACAGACAATGATGCGTACTCTCAAGTAGAAGTGCAAGGGCCTGTCTGCTATAATTAGTCGTGCATTCTGTGCCTTGAGGGAGCGAAACTCTGAGCAATTTCAACTCTTGTGTCAGGAAAGGAAAGTTTTGAGGGGTGCATATCCCACTATTATCACCCATACTTTTTCTCTCTCTCTCCCCCCTCTCTCCTGTTATCACCCATACTTTTTCTCTCTCTTCCCTCCCTCTCTCCCTGTGACACCCTCTCATCTGACCAAGCTTTCATAGTTCTTGGAGAAGCACAAGTCTGCTCCTTTCGGAATAGGGAGTAATGCACTTTCCTGGTGCAAAAAGGCTTTCGTCACAGCAGCGGAGGAAAAGCGCCTGTGGCAGCCCCTGCGGAAGCAAAGAAAGCGACCCAGGCAGGCGAGCTAAATGTAAGTCATTGCACCTTTGGCATTCTTTTCCAAAAAGACTTCGACGTAGGAGGTTGGGACGTAACCTTCCTCGTCCTCGTTCCTCCGGATCCGCGTCCAGCCATCGCCTTTGTCCTCCTCGATGACGAACAGCGTTTCTCCTTCAGAGACTGAGATCGTCCCTTCGTTCTGACCTGAGAGACAGGGGATAAAAAAAACAAAGCAAAACCCCTGACAGATTAGGACTAGTGTTTCCCGCGGATTTCTCTCTCTCTCTCTCTCTCTCTCTCTCTCTCTCTCTCTTTCTTTTCTTTAAAACGATAAAAGCACCCACAACATTTATTTATTTATCTACCATCTATTTCAATTCTATCCCACCTTTCCTTCCAAGGAGCTCAAGATGGCAAATGTGGTCCCCTCTCTCCTCATTTAATCCCCAAAACAGCCCTGTGAGGTGGGGCAGTGACTCACCCAAGGTCATCCAGCAAGCTTCATGGCCGAGTGGGGTTTTGAACCCTGGTCTCCCAGGTCCTAATCCAACACTCTAACCACTACACCACACTTCCTATGAAGCATCTGGAAGCCTTTTTGCAATGGCACATGTGTGACTTGGGGGCTGCTGTGTATGCGCCAAAAATCCTCAAATATAAAGGTATGGGTGGTGGTCCCTGGGTTCCCCCTCACGTCTGTTTGCACGTGCCACGGTGCGACCCCTTGGCCACATTCTGAAACTGCACCTGGCCACAGTGGGACCCCTTGGCCACCAACTGCACCTGGCCCTGAGGGATCTGGGACGTACCTTCAAAGGTATACAGAGCTTTGCACGTCCCGATCGTGGGAAGCGGTTCCTCATCGTCAAACTCATCGTCAAACTCCGGTGCCGGCACTTTCACCTCACTTTCCTGGCTCGGCTCCTCTGTGTAACTGCCATCTGGACTGCTCAACACAGGAAAAGAAACACAGCAACTATAGCGACAGGCTTAGAGGGCCAAGGAGGGAGGGAGGGAGGAGGCGACGCTGGTCTGCCAGCGTCATTATATAGCAGTCTTGGAAGTTGCCTTACACCAAGAAGGACGGCACAGGCCCATCCATCTCAGCATTGTTTGACACTTACTAGCAATGGCTCTTCAGATTTCAGCCCAAAGTAATCCCCGGCC
Organism: Podarcis erhardii; assembly: GCF_964252035.2. Classification (NCBI taxonomy): domain Eukaryota; kingdom Metazoa; phylum Chordata; class Lepidosauria; order Squamata; family Lacertidae; genus Podarcis; species Podarcis erhardii. The sequence continues at coordinate 35,239,332 of NC_138504.1, forward strand.
GTATCTGAAGATGCCAGGGACTGAACCTGGAACCTTCTGCATGCAAAGCAGTTGCACTACCGCTGAGCTACAGCGAGGCAAGATTCTAGTCCTCATAGTTCAGAATAAAAGGTTGAATTGTACTGGAAGCTGCCTTGCACTTAGTGAGACTATTGATCCATCTGGCTCAGTGCTGCCTAACACTGATTGGCAGCAGTTCGCCATGGCTTCAGGAAAGAGTCTCTCCCCTGTTCTTCCAGGGGATCCTTCTAGGATCAATGCTTCCAGGATCTTCCACATGCAAGGCTGCCGCCCTGTCACGTGTATGATCGACCTTTCCTAAATCGTATTTTGCAGGTACATCATTTAGCAGAGCAGATAAAAGCAACACAAAAAACGTAATTCGCCAGGGAAAATCACTTGCAAAAAAACACACATACTGGTTGAAACGGCATGCAACAATACGATTTATTAAGAAAAATCCCCAAGAAAATACCGATTCAATTTACGAAAAGCTTTTTTTTTCTTTTAAAAAAAAGAATGCAGAAATTGTTGCAGAATGAATAACTTGGGAGGGCCGGTAATGACAGATTTATTTGTCCACCCATCCCTCATATAAAGATTGGCCAAGAAGCTCTAGTACTCTGCTGCTGCTTTCCCATCTAGAGCCAGAGGGGGGAGCTGTGTAGTAAGAACCAGCACTGGCTGAAGCAGCAGTAGCAGAAGCCAGAGAGGGAAGGGAATTGTCTTGCTTGGGCAACAGATTCAGGGCAGGGTGTATGGGGGGAGAAAAGAGGCCCAGAGTTCTCCTCCAAGGGCCACTAGCTGCTGGGAAGTTTTCCTGGGAGCTGTGAGAGTGAGCTGCTGTGCTCAGGATCATGTCTGCTTGATAACTGGTGGAAGTGCAGTTGTTGAAGCTGGCTTGATGCCGTGAACATGATACACACGAGTTAAGGTACACACAGGGCTACTGTGTCCTACCAATCCCTAAGAATATAAGGAGCGCCTGCTGGATCAGACCACTGGCCTATCTAGCCAAGCACCCTGTTCTCATAGCAGCTGCTGACCAGGTGCCTGTGGGAAACCAGCAAGCAGGATTTGAGCACAAGAGCAGCACTCTCTCCTCCTGGGGTTCTAGCACCTGGTATCTGGAAGCAGGGGAGGCAGAACAGCAGAAGAGCCGGGCTGCACCAGGCCAGTGGCCCACCGAATCCAGCATCCTATTCTCACAGTGGCCAGCCAGATGACACAAAGGGAAACCCAGAACCCGAGCGCAGGAGGACTCTTCCTTCCTATGCCTTCCAACAACTGGTATTCAGAAGCATCACTGGCTCCAACTGAGGAGGCAGAGCATAGCCATTAGGGCTAGCTACCATTCTCCTCCAATAGGCTCTCTTACCCCTACTCTGGGACGCCTAATTTGTGCATGAGAAATGGAGGGGCAGAAAGGAGGGGTGGTATGTTTTTCCATAGTGAACTGGCATGGCTGGTTCATACCATCAGCTCAGTTTAGTGGTCTAGTTAGCCTAGTGGCCATTGGCTCTCTAAATGGACAGGCAGAGCCTCTACCCCAGTCTAGCTGTGTGGGAAATGGCAGAAATCGCATCTGGATTCTCCCTGCACATAAAAGCAAGCAATTGTTCATGAGATGAGTGTTTAGGTGTCTTTTGAGATTCGAGGGATGCGAGGGTAGTGTAGGTATGAATTCTTAGCACAGAAGTAACCTGAGAGGGTCTCGAGCAAAAATGGCAGCCCAAGGTTGCTGAACGGACACCGTGTAATACAGATACTGTACCTCTCGCGATCCTGGGCGCAGTTGTTGACAGTCAAGGTGTTCTGAGGCTCATACATCCCGCTTTGGCGGCGTGCTGGCTCAGTACGTGCAGGCAATCGGCCTTCTACCTCAGCTAGCCAGCCCTGTGGCGGGAAAGGAGTGAAACGAAATCTCAGTCCACAATGGGTTGGGGCCAGCTTATCCTACATAATCCTGACACTCGGTTAAGGGTAAAATGTAAGTAATATAGCTGCTTTATAAGGTAAGAAAAGAACATCGTGGGTGGATGGGAAGTCAATGGAGGTAAGAGATTTGTTCTGGCGGTTGTTTAAAAGAATTTGTAGAATTTGAAAAGTTAATATAAAAAATGTTTTGTTTTGTTTTTTAAAGAAAGCCTGATAGTTAAGATCTCCTTCTAACACGGCAGGTCAGAGATTGAAGGGGGAAGTGGCCTTGTTGATGGTAGCATCTAGGCTGGATTCTGACCTCACTCATGGGCTAGGTGGGTGGGACTGACAGCAAGCACTGCTTTGCTATTTGCAAGAGCAGTCTGGACACTTGTGAATGGACATTTTCCTTATGCAGACACCCCAAAGCTTTCCATTTGCAAATGCCTGTCTACAGGTGCAGTTTGAATCCAAGCACCAACTAGAAACAGGCAGCTTCAAAAAGGCTTACTGACAGTGAACTGTTCCTAATAACACAGGAACAAAGCAAACTGCCTTATACTCAGACCACTTGTGCTTCTAGATCACTACTGTCCACATTGACTCTCCAGTGTTTCAGACATGCTCTAGCCACTGAGCTAGGGCCCTCTCTCCAGGGGAAATCCCTCTTCTTGGATCATGGTTCCCCACTGGGAATGGGAATGCAAGGGGTGGAAGAATGCAAGTCCCTAATGAGGCATTCCATTATGAGAGAGGAGGATGCCTCTTCTTGGATCAGGGGTCTGGCCGCCCCTATACATTTGTTGGACCCCATCTCTCATCAGCCCCTGCAGCCAGCATGCCCAATGGTCCAGGGATGATGAGAGATGTAGTTCAGCAACATCCCGGGGTCACAGGTTTTCCCTTCACTGTCCTAAAGTATCATTGTTCCCTTTGTCTTCAAATTAAAAGCTGTTTCCCATACCTCGAATTTCTGGGCTTCCAGACGCAGCTTCTCCAGATTTTGGGCCAGCTCGGCCAGCTTGAGATCCACACTGGCTGCGTCTCCCATCTGCGGGTTCTTGATGTAGACGTCTTTCATTTTCGTTAAGGCATCTCTGCAAGGAACAAGGAAAGCATATCAGGGACTGGGAGGCTAGAGTGCGCCCCGCCCCTCAAAAAACAAAAATTTAAAGAGCATATCTGCATGAAAGCCAGGGTGATGTGGCGATTAAGAGTGCGTCAGACTAGGACCAGGGTTCAAATTCTCCGCCCACTTGGCCATGAAGCTCACTGGGTGACTTTGGGTCATAGTTACTGCCTCTCAGCCTAGCCCACCTCACAGGGTTGTTGTGGGGATTAAATGAGGAGGGAGAGAATCATGTAGGCCACCTTGAACTCCTTGGAGAAAAAGGTGGGATGGAAATGCAATAAAAATAGCATGTAAGTAAATAATTAAATTGCACACTCCCCCACTACCAAAAGCTGGGATCATGAGGTGTTGCGAGATCCAGTCTGCTCAAGATATGCCCCCAAAGATACATCTTCGCTAGCAGGTAGTTTCCTATCCTATATTCCTCTTCACAACAGGTGCTCTGATCACTGAATTATGGCCCTTTCTCTTAAAAATATAGATGCTAGTCCTCATGGTTCTGAATAAAAGGCTCAAAGAAACAGGAACACAGGAAGTTGACTTATACCGATTCAGGTAGGTAGCTGTGTTGGTCTGACGCAGTCTAAATATATAAAAAAAATAATAAAATTGTCCAGTAGCACCTTAGAGACCAACTAAGTTTGTTCTGGGTATAAGCTTTCATGTGCATGGTGTATGTGGATGGTGCATGGTGTACATGGTATCTGAAGAAGTGGGCATGCACACAAAAGCTTATACCAAGAACAAACTTAGTTGTTCTCTAAGGTGCTACTGGACAATTTTTTAATTTTTTAATATATTTCGACTTATACCATTGGTGGTCTATCCAGCTCAGCATTGTCTACACTGACTGGTAGCTGAGGCTCTCCAAGTTTTCATGAAGGGGACATTCCCGGGCATACCTGGAGATGCCGCTGGAGATTTAACCCAGGATCTTCTGAATGCAAAGCAGAATCAGAGATGCATTTGGCTGGTCCCTTTCCTTCAACAACCTAGTGAGGTAGGTTAGGGCAAATGATAGCGACTGGCCTGGCTTTCTGGCACCTTTCTGAAATCTCCCAGCTTGCTCGGGGGCAGAAATCCTGCTTGCACATTTCTGCAGTGTGTGTGCTAGTGACCAGGGTGCAGGATGGGCATCTGAAGAAGGGAAGTTCCTGGAACAGAAGACCAAGCTGCCCAGACAGCCACGGCCCTGCCAGATGCCTCTTGCTTGCCAAGTGAACCACTCCAGGGCTGAAACTGTTTTATTCCCCTGCTCTGGGGTCCAAGAAATGGGAGATTCAAGGACAGTCCTCTGCACTTTGTCCTGGGACCTCCTGATTGTAAACCAAGTGCCACTGAGCCACAAGTTCTTCTTTCCGTGTTCCTGCCAAACATACCTTTGATCCATTTCCTTTTGGATGTCCCTGTTCAGCTCGTCCACCTTTTGCTGCAGCTTCTTTCTTCTTTGCTCAGGGGGCAGATTGCTGAAGTCCTCTGGTCCGCCACCCTAGACATGCCAGAGTAGCGGTCAAAGAGGAGGGAGCAAGGTGGGGTGGGGGGAGAGGGAGAAAGAGAGGTCTGTAAATTTCGGCCCATCAAGGAATATCCCAGTTTTTGGAGACCCAGAGGGTCCTCACTAGTCTAAGGGGTGAAGGACAGCCCCTTGCAAGGGTTTCGTCAAGGATGGAAGTGATCAGGCACGTTCTTGCTATAGCCTAGCCTGAAATTGATTTAAATGGTGGTTCTGTTTAGGGCAAGAAAACAGAAACCCTCTCATGATGAGGCGCTGCGCTAGTTTGGCATCAGAACAACAGCCCACTTAGCCCTGCCACTGGCTGGAGGCAGACAATTGTTGTTGTTTCTTTCAGAGAATGAAGGCGGTGTGACAGGGGCATTGTTCTCCATGGTGCACGCGAAGGGTGAGGAATCTCTGGTGCGTGGGCCGAATCTCTGGCCCTATGGTCGTCTCCAACTGGCCCACGGGACTCCTTGCAGGCCGTGCCTCTCACTGCCCCTGTGCCACCCCATTCTCCAGTCCTTCTGCTGGACTGGAGCAGGCCCCTGACCTGTAGGAATGCCTCTTGGAGGGGTGTGAGGGGGGTGATAACACCTCTTGATTTTACATACTTGCTTTTGCCTTCCTCAGCCTGGCAGCCTCTGGATGTTTTGGATTATAACTCCCAGTTCGTTTGGATGTACTTTTATTTAGCTGTAAATAATCCACCAGCTCCTTTTCGACTAATTTGCCTGTCTATCCAGAGATAATCCAGGACAATATAGTTTTAAAAGATTTTTGTTCCTTCTTTTTTTGGAGGGTGCGTATGGAGACACTAGGGGATTCCCCTGAGCCACCTGAAGGCCTGTTTTGGCTCCCGTCCTGTCATCCCTCACCACTTGAGTTTGCTATTAAAAGGACAGAGAGAAAGAAAATAATAATACTAGAGAGAGTAATCTGGAGAGGCTAATCAGCTTCTTGAGAGGCAATCAGCAGTGGGTGCCTCTTCTGAGGTGATGCCATCGATGGCAAACACATGGACCAGGGAAGCATGCTTTGCATCAGAACTATTGGTTCACATCCTATTTTAGTTCTACTCAGAGTAAACCCACTGAAATTAATAAACACGGCAAACTCGGCTCCATTCATTTTAGTGGGTCTGCTCTAAGTAATGCATAGCTGGCAATACTCCATCAGTTTCATTCATAAGCAAATTTAATTGCTTAATTGCTTAATCATACCAGTTTCAGTTGAGACAAATTTATTGGCAACTAAAGCTCATGGGATTAATCCACTAAGATGCCTTTATTCCAATTAATATTATTAAATGACCAGACTCTGGCCAAGCTGAAAAGGTCGTGAATAAGGTTAAAACCAGGGCATAAAATCCAATGAACAACCTCATAAATAGTATGGTGATCAAAACCTTTGTATTCCCCAAGCTTATGGGTTCTCCAGCACTGTATCTTGAAGCAAACCCCACCCTTTGTTATCTGATTCAGGATTTCAGATTAATATCTGTAAGAAACTTCATTCCACTATCACTACTAGTTTTGAAATTAAATGGAGTTAACATTTTTAGTTGGGATCGATGAGGGTTTGATTACAAGGCATTAGTTGTTCTGAGGTACGATTGTGTAAAGGCTGAAAAACGTAGTTTGCCACTGACCAATGAATATCAACACCCAGACACGGAAATGCTTTGTGGCCAGTCACTGGAATTATCAGAGCAGTGGTTGAAGCTGATCTCAGTGAAGAACAGACAAGGATCCCAAAAAATTCAGTGTCAGGGCTGGCTGACCATTCCCCACACAATGGCCTGGGGGCTAGAAATATACGTTGGGATCAAGATCCATATGTGCTGCGTGTTCTTGAATCTAGACCAGTGGTTCCCGAGGTGTGCAGTACTGCCCCTGGTTCGGGGAACAGTGGGATTATCTAGGGAATGTGAAGAGGCAAAGGGGCAGAAGGGGCAGCTGGAGCTGGTGATTTAAGACTCCTGCTAAGCGACTTGCAACCAGACATTGGGAAACTGGTATCACTTCATCAAGCCCACCCATCGTGTTAAGAATTTACTGAAAAGTGAAATACCTTAATTAAATAAGTGTTGTACCTAAGACCCTTGCTAAATGATTACCAGACTTTGAAAAGCTGGTATCATTGAAAAAAGTTCATCTGCTGTGTTGAATTAATGAAACCAAACAGTTTTAACTGGATTTTGAATAAATGTTGTATGTTGTGCCAACCACTATTCTGAATAATGCTTTTTATAGGGTAGGGGGCATGGGAATGAGGGCATAGAACCAAAGGAGGAGGGATGAAAAAGTTTGGGATCCATTGATCTAGACTTTCCACTTTAGGATCTTTGTGGCTTGACATAGAAAGTGTGAGATCTCTCTCTTTCTCACACACACACACACACACACACACACACACACACACACACACTACACCATTTGAATTATCTGGGTTCTTGTCTGTAATTTACTGAACCACCAACACTTTCTTTTTTTTACTTTGACTAATACCAAATATCTTTGCAACCAAGGATAAATGAATATTTCATGCATTATATCAGATGCAGCAACAGATCAAAGCAGGAATCATCTTTACTTCATTTGATTTTATCATAGATAAATAATTATAATGCTATGTGATTGCTTGTTACACTGAAAATCATTCTATTTTGATAACCCAATGAAAAGTATTTTTTTTTTAAAATCCTACTACATTTTTACAACCTCAGATTGCATTTTTTAAAACCGCACACCTAATAATTAAAGTACTAAACTACTAAAATTAAAGAGTTATTATTTTTTAGCAGCTCAGTATAAGCATTAAAACCGGATCACCTCCATTAGATTCCAGACCTGCATATTCAGAGTTATCTGATAAAATATCAAAGCAAAACAACAACAAAAAACACACACAGAAAAGAGACAACAGAAAATCTGAGTTAATTTCAGGGGCGCTTGCTCAAGATGGGCTGCAACTGACGCGGACAAAAAATTGTGATTGCAAAACACAGACGCGAAAGAACATTTGCTGCGGTTGTGCTTACCAGCTTGAGAGAAAGCTTCATGTAAGAACGGAGAAGTAGAGGAGGAGAAAGAGAAAGAGGGGGAAAAAACACAAAGGTATATCAGAAGGAGTGGAACTTCAACCTGTTCCAACGTTATAATCAAATGATGCACGTCTATACACACAGTCACACACACTTCTCACACGGCTTGTGAAAATGGGACACTGCGTTTGTAGCACATCTGTGCAAAAGTTCACGAGAGCTGGGTAAGAAACGTTACCAACGGCCTGCTGTTTTGTCTGCAGGCTCGGATAAGTAATTTTTATTTTTTATTTTTTAAGTGCTTGACTTTTGGCTGTGCACAGTGAAAAAGTGACTACATATTGCTTTTAGCTGTTTTGCTGAGAACAAGGGAAACGTCTATTGCCCGTTTCTAAAAGTGTTTGCCTCTTATTCTGGAGTGGATTGCTAAGCAATTCCTGCATTGGAGAGTTGGACTAGATGACACTTGAGGTCCCTTCCAATTCTATGATTCTAAATGCATTATCAGAGGGTGGAGTGGGAGCACAGGGAAGTGTCTCAAGTAAGGATGGACAAATTGGTGAATTTTAGGATATATTTGTTTCTTGTTTTTCCAAACTTAAGTTCAATGCTCCACAATTCTAGACCCATTTGCAATTTTAAAAAAATGTCCTCGAGAAAATTAGTCTGCAAATTTCTCCTAATATATGGTTTTGGGAAAGCAAACTCCCCTAATATACACCTTTTCAAAGGGCAGCTCTTCCTAACATGATGCATTTTTTAATGTTTCTGCTTCTACAGTTATTAGAGGAGGGCCGTAGTTCAGCGAAAGAGCAGCTGCCTGTTGTGCAGAAGGTCCCAGGTTTAATTTCTGGAACTTGCAGGTAGACAGATCAATGGTCTGGCTCTGGGTAAGGCAGCTTCCTATGTTCCTGTTTAAATCAGCCCTTAATTCAGAACGACGAGGACTAGAATCTTGTTTCCTTTTAGGTGAACCACTGTTGTGCATGCTTTGCATGTAGAAGGTACCAGATTCAATCCCTTGACACCTGCAGTTAAAAGGATCAGCTAGGATAGAAACCTGCCTTAAACTTGGTCAGACCATTGGTCCATTTAGCTCAATATTGTCTACACTGACCAGTAGTGACTCCCTTGGTTTTCAGACAGGAGCCTCTCCAAGATTTACCTGGAGATGCTGGGGACCGAACCTGGGACCTTCTGCATGCAAAGCATGTACTCTACCACTGCACAACAGTGGCTCCCCCAAAACGAAGTAAGATTCTAGTCCTCACCGAGCTACGGCCCTGTCCCTCAAAACTATAGATACAAAAGCATGGGGCAGGCTTAGAGAGAGGACAAATCCACCAATCCAGGAATTAGAACCTGGGTGGATCATGAAAGGACCATCAAATTGATTCGAAACACACAAAAGAACCAATCCCACCCCCCCCCCGAAATCATGGGGAGGCAATGCCATTTTGATGGGCCTGTGCTGGAAACAATCCAGGGCCCTCTTGGCAGAAGCAGGGAGTGTCACGATCCCAACCCACCTGCTTGCTTCCTCCCTCTACTCCACCCCTGCAAAATAAAATTTTGGCAGACCTTTTAACACCCCACCCACCCATCCAGAATGCTAGCATCCCTGTGAACTTCAGCAGAGCCACATATGACACAAGTCGAGAGGATTTCGTACATATTTTACAGACGGCAGTGGCGGTAACGAGAGAGGGGAGAAAACTGGCTTGCCTACAAAAAGCAGTCTACGTCAGATATAAGGCACAGGGATGCCAACGTTACGTGCGCCAACGGAAGAACGAGTTTCTAGAGGCAAGACTACCACAAGGCCAGACAATGGCCAGCCAACCAAACACTATCTATCATTTTGCTGTAAATCCAGCAAATGGGAAGCCACACAGCACAGAGCATGCCTATAGCTTTTTAAGGGACGGGAGGGATCAAGGTGAGGAGCTTTTTGATTGGGTCTGTTTCTAGATACTACAGCAACCAAGCGCCTAATGGAAAGCTCACCCAAGCCTTGTCAAATGGCCACAGAAGCAGCATGATTCGCTAACTGGTGAAAACGTGCGCCCCCCCCCCAATGGGCAGCGAGGTAAACATATTAAGCCTCAAATGACTCAGGGGGATGTTTTTTGTTTTCTGATCTTCTGAATCTATGGCACGTTTTAAAAACCAAGACTAGATTGCATAGAGCTTTTAAATGTTCCCCACACATTATTTTGTTGTAAATCTTTATGGAAACTCTGAAAGGGAATGGAGAATGATTATGCCCATATTGCAGATGGGAAAATTGATGCTGAAGAGAGAGCGAGAGCACGGCTTGCAAGTTTTAATCTGTTTCTAGTCTACTGTTATTTTAACTTTTCGAAAGACTTAAAATTATGGTTGTCAATTTTTATTAGTGATAATTTTATTGTTTTATCCTTTTTTTGTAAACCGCTGAAGTTTTTTTTAGAAAACAACAACAATCAAGCGGTATATAGATTTTATGAAATAAAGAAATAATAAGCTCTCCGTGAGATTTGACCAAGGGGACTTTCAGATTTGGAAGTCGGTCTCTTAGCTGTTATGATTCACCAATTCCCAGGTTAAAAACAAAACTGTCTACATGTCAGGGCTCAATAGTGTATAGACTAGTGTTCTTTGAACTGAGGCTCCTAGTTGTTGGACTCTTATCTCCCATCATCCCTAGCCATTGGGCTAAGGTAGCGGTGGACGATGGAAGTTGTAGTCTTACAACTTCTGGGAGCCCAAGTTCAAAGGACACTGACGTAGACAGAGCAGTGACTACTGAAATATATTGCAGAACGTTGTGATTCCTTGAAAGATCAACAGGAACCAACTGCTTAGACCAGAGGTGAAGAATCTAGGACCCTTCAGATGTTGGACTACAACTCCAATCATCCCTAACCATTGGTCACAGTGACTGGAGCTGCAGGGAGTTGGAGTCCAACAACATCTGGAATAGAATAGAGAATATAATACTGGATCTTCAGAGTTCTGGGTTCAGATCACCAGCCAGTCTAGACTCTCGCCCTGAAGCAAAAAAGCTACTAACTCCTTGTTTCAGGTGATCCTGGTTGATAAAATAGGCACAATGGTGGTCTAGTTACAATGCCATGAAAAGAAGATGGGAAAAGGCAAGCTTATGTATCCTTCAAATCAAACAACATATATAGTATTTGGGCTGAGTATAGGCCACCCCAATCTGGCTTGTATAAAACCTGAGTGTGGCCTATAATCACACTCCCATCAGTAAAGAAGATGAGATTTAAGAGATCTCATTTTAAGGATGTAGTTTATATGGGGGGGGGGTGCAGCTTATATTCGGACCAATATGGCATGTAGTAATTTATGAGGCCTTGTTAAAAGGCTGCACTATAGAAGTAACATGAGTCAATTTCATCTGTTCCTAATTTTCTGCTGCATTGGGTGGGCTTTGTTAATTAATCAGTTAAGCATACGTCCTTCCTTTCAACTCTGCCTTTCGACCAGTAGGCCCTACAACATTATTTAGGATGTCATTAAAAAAAAACACCTTGAGATATTCACTCAGCCAATTTTGGAGACTCTGGAGCGCAGGGGAGCTGATGAGGTGGTGATTACTAGTTAATTACATTTCTAGGAAATGTAAAAAAAGAACAGAAGAGGGGGAAAGGAGTCAATCTTTTTCAGGCGCGCATCCTGGGGGTGATTCTAAGGTAGCCATTTGCGGTGAGCAGATGGAGGAAGCCTAAGAGCCACAAGCGTCAATAACACACAAGAGCGCATGAAAAAGCCAGCAAGTTCTATGTGTTATTGGATAAGTCACAAACGATGACTCTCACTTACAACGGGCAAAACAGGCCTTACCCCGCCCCCCCCCAACCCCAACCCTCTGGTTTTGCCAATGCAACAGTTCCTTTTGAGAGCCTCGGACAAATCTCTCTGAACCTTTTCCAAGTTTAATGTGTAGCTCAAAGAAATGAGGCCCACTGATACAATAATAATAATAATAATAATAATAATAATAATAATAATAATAATAACAATACAGAATGTTCTTAGCTTTATAAGGCTTGTCCTTATCCTCCTGTGAAGCATCTCCAGTTGCAAATATACAGTATTGGCAGTTTGCAACAGGAAGCCACAAGGACCTCCCAACCACGCTGGAACCCTCTTCATTGTCACAACTTGTTTTTTTTGGGGGGGGGGGGGAGTTTGTCAGTTTGGATGGTATCTGTGGGTCCCTTCCAGGCCTGCGATTCCATATCCAGCAAGGTTTAGAACCTAGCAGAAGAAGCTGATGAAGTGGCCGGATTAATTTGTTTGTAATAATCTTTGTAAGTTGTTTTTAAAGTGATTTAAAATGTTGTTTTATTTGTTGTAATCCACCCTGGGACCTTAGGGTCAGGGGAGGGTAATAAATTGCTAATAGTAGTGTTAATAATAATGGCCTTAGTTGCTTAGTACTGCCATGTACATGTCCAAAGAAGCTGTCCCAGACTGACACCCACCAAGAAAGTTGCTTTCTCTAGGGGCAATCTTCTTTAGAACAGTATTTTAAAACTTTAGGTCAAGGTTAATTTTTTTAAAAAATGACATGGATATGTTGTCTTTTAATGGAATCAACCCGAGGCATGCCTACTCAGAAATAAACAAGGAAGGAAGGAAAGATATGCTACCTTCCACTTGCCAAACTAAAATTAAAGACTAATTGGGTAGGATTTTTTTAAAAAAAAATGTAAAAGGCTTCAAAACGTTATAGGAAATTGAAGTAGAATTTTAATCCAAAGTAAAAAAAAAAGAAAGAAAATGCAATCAAAATGGATAAAATTACAAAGATAATACTGTCCAGTGTTGGAGCATTCACAATGCTTCTGAATGCCAACTGCTGGAAACTGCAGGAGGTGGGAGTTACTGTTATGCCTGGGTCCTGCTTGTAGGTTTTCCTTTGGGACACCCGGTTGGCCACTGTGATGCTGGTCTAAGTAGGCCGTTGGCTTGAACCAGCTGCAGGGCTGCTCTTATGTTCTACTGCCACTGCTGGAGGCAGGATGTTTCAAAATACCCATTTGCTGGGAATCGCGGCCGGGGAGAGTGTTGCTGCTGCTATGAGGTCCTGCTTGTGGGCTTCCCACTGGGGAATCTCATTGATTTATCTATTCAGGTCAAAGCCTGACCAAAATCCTTACAGAGTTTACAGATAACAACAAAATTGGCCAAACACCGGTTGTCAAAATAGATAAAATTGCAACCATGGTATAATAACAAATCGACTTGCCTATTCAGGTCAAAGCCGGACCAAAATCTTCACCTGATCTGCGTTATCTGTGCAGTTTAGTTCATTTTCCTATAACATTTAGAAGAATTTTACATTTTTGTATTCCCATCTAACTATGTCTTTTGAGTAAACCCAAGTTCAGTTCAACCTCCCCTCCACTGAAACTTAGAGTATAGGAGATTGCGACCTTAAGAGTTGCAATGGTCCATTTTGCACGCAATGAATGCTAAACCATAGTTTAGCGCTACTGGAATACACTTCACAGTCAAGAATGGATGGCTTTTGGGTCGAATACGGCCCTCTATGCTTTTCTATTTGGCCCTTGGAACTGTCCTCAGGCCACACCCCTTACTGGCCCTGCCCTGCTTTTGCCTGCCTGGAATGTGTCCTTGAAAGGATGGAGAAGGCACAGGTGCGTGGAAACCCTCTGATACAGCTGACTGCATTAAGTTATGCATCACACCTGTTGCTCCACCTTTTGTACCTGGCCCCCACCCACCACTGGCATGCAGCTCGCAGCCACCAGCCAATGAGGGAATGCAGCCCCTGGGCTGAAAAAGCATTCTTAGCTCCTAAGTCTAAACAGCATAGTCTTCATGGCCTTCCAACACCATAAATTTGCAAACTTGATTTGCAGTCCACGCCTATTCTCCCAGCTTGTCCTCTCCCACACCTGAATGGAGTTCCACTGTCAATGCAATTTTTGCCTGCCTGGTTTTCCTGCCCCACTTCTGGCACCCAATTCTTGCTCCTGTTTTGTTCAAGCAAAGGGAGCTGCTTCTGACCCTAAAAATAAAAAGCAAGCCTTCTTTCACGTGGTCCCTGCAATGCCTGCGAAAAGGCTTTGTTATTTTGGAGGGGTTTTTTGAGTTAAAATTTTTGATTCTGCACATGCCAGCCTTCCGCAAAGTGACAGCCCGCCTTTTCTACCCGCCTCTTGCAATGTTGTAAATGAGGTCGGTGACTGGAGCAGCGACTGTACAGCCTGGCCACACTGTCAACACAGACTTACAACATATTCCCTAGCCTCAAGCGCATAGGTGGGTTTGCCTAAAGTCCTCTTCATGAGCTCTTTGTGAAAATACAAAGACTGTGACTGTTGCTGAGTCAGCAAGAGAAAAACACATGGATTAAAAGGGGTTGAGGGGAAAGGGGAAAAAATAGACTTCTGCATTTACTGCTTCTACAGCAAAAGTAAACAGATAGCTCTGCTTAGGTCTGACGTCCACATTATCATCTAACACAGCAGAGGTACCCAATGTGCTGCCCTCCAGATGTTTGCACTACAGCTCCCATCAGTTCCCAGCTGTCAGGTGGAACCCAACTTGTGCACCCCAAAAACACAAGGATTCCCACCCCCAGCAAAAAACAGAATCAGTTTCAGAGTGTGTGCAGAGGGAGACCAGTTGAGTCAGCGGGAATTGTTGTGTTGGTGGGAGGTTGACTTAGCACCGCTTTCAATACAACCCACTATGACCAGTGGTTACACCACAGGGACATTTGGAAGGCACCACATTGACTACCCTGGATCGGACCCCACAGAGGGACACCCAGAAAGCCACACCTGTTATTGGAAAAGATAAAGCAAGAAATTCAGGTGCCTGGAGATGGACAGATCAGAAGATCATTTTGCTAAGCTGTGAGGATGTCTCTGCCTGGGGCCTCACAGTGCTTTATCTTTGTGGGAAATGGGTAAGCTGTACAACCAAACCAAACTTTTATTTTTTGCAGGCGAGGAATATGATGCATTTTCGCATTCTGGTGATTTGGATTTCCAAAAATCGACACTGAAAACCTAACCACTCAGCTCTAATGCCTTCCTGGTGGGTGAAATGAAAGACTGAAGTTAGTGCAAAATCCCCAAAACACCTCTCCAGCCTCAGAGTTGTCAAATCACTTGGGGGGGGGGATAAATAATCAGAACTCCACTGTGGATATAGAATATCAAATCTTCCCTGCATGGTAACATGCAGGATTTTTTTTGTCATCAAACAAAAGAAAACTGTGGGGAGGGGGGTGTTTCTGCTCTAGTTAAGAGACTTTGCTGCAAGCAGATCCTGAAATTATGCATGCGGTTGAAAGCATCTTCAAGTGTTCAACCACCCAGGTTCTGCTTGGGGCAAAAGAGTCAGATGACCCACAATGTATGGATGCAGCCAATGTTAGTCCTACTCAGAGCAGACCAATAAACCCTCAGCTCTGTGAAGAGGGGTTTTTTTTTGGGGGGGGGGGAGGTATAGAGAACAGTCAGGGATATGTTCCCCAATCAGCTCTAAGCAGCTTTGATGTACTGTGACATGTTAGGAAAGTCATGCTGGGTTCCTTTTCTGCTACTCTGTTCTGAAGTCGCCCTCTGCACATGCTCCACAGCTCATCTGTTCGTAAGGTTCCTAAGAAACAGCAAGCCATAAATTTGGAGCTTGTCTGAGGCATCAGGGTACATTCAGCTCATCATTTGGCATGTCAAGAAGAACTCTGAGACACAGAAGGGAGAAGTCCATGTAAATAAATATATTTTTAAATACCAAAAAATCCACACATCTATCACGCCAGCATAAGCCTATTAAAAACTGTCCTCCCTGTTAGCTTTATACAGGCAGGGAGTCTTCGATGCAGTAGGACATTCAATTATGGGTTTGTGGTCTGAAGTAGAATGACCACATGATTTTCCAGATGGAACATGATTTCCAGGATATATTTTCCAGCACGGATGGGACTCAAGAGTGTGCTGTGGAGTTGTTAGATCACAACATGGAAAGTCAGCCCTTTGAACCCAGTTAGCTCCATGAATCAGCAAAATCATTCCATTTATAAGAACAGTGAGTATGTACACAATATGAAGGGCAACCCCTCCCCCACCAAAATTTAACTGCAATAATTCAAACCAGGACATAAAATAAAATTTCACAGGCTAAACACTTTGATTTATATATCTTATATACCGATTGTACACAAACACAGATGGAAGAATCACTACAGCTAGATTGCAAGAGTATTAAGGTGGAATATCTACACATACTGAAGGCTACTATTGGCTATATGCACACACACACATATATAAAATGAAACAAGGTGATGATCAAGTAACATTCCTGGTGTGAAGTGAAGAGTTAATTACACAGTGAGAAGGAAAGGGAAATCACATCAAGAACTTCCACAGAATGAAAACCACAAAAATTCAAGAGAAGAGTCAATTTTGTTCACTGGCAGAGTCTGGCTTATGGCAATTTGCTTTCATGGTGGCAAAGGAATCCACCCACTCAGTACAGGAATGATCTGACTCAAGTCAAGTCAAAAGGAGGGGGGAAAGTCCATCAGGTGTAAACCAAAGAATGAAGTGGTGCATTAAAGCAAGATCTGCACATTTGAAGCATTACCATACCACTTTAAACAGTGATGGCTTCTCCCAAAGGATGCTGGGAAACATAGGTGCCAACTCCTTTGTGTCCCTCACCCCAATAAAATATTTGAGGGGGCAGCCCCCCTCCCCGGTGATGGGTATTGCTGCTTTTCTTTCTTTTCCACATTTGGACTTCGTTTCCCAACTTGTAAACTTGTAAACGGGTTGCTGGATGGCAAGGGAACTGGGACTGGGCAAAGCCCTCTGACATCATTTCTTACGGCCCTTGTGAATGGAGCAGAGAGAGAAAGAGAGAATGCAAACTGCAGGTTCCCGGAGCTCTGCCGGAATGAGTGAGGAAGTGGCTGTAGCTGATCATTAAAAAAACCCAAAAAACCTAGAAGCACCTAATTCAGATGAGTAGGAGAGAAAAGCTCCCCACCTGTTGTTGTTGTTGTTGTTGTTATTGTTAATCTGCCCTTTACACCAAGGCTTCCAGGGGAGGTTACAGCCATTAACACACAATATTAAAAAGCAACTTACTGTCACAGAAATAAGACGAGTCTTAAAAAAATGCCCAAGCAGGCAAATGCATAATTTTGCAGCCAGCCCTTGTTGATTTTGGGCAGGTGCAAGGAGGCAACCAGAGGCCTAGAAATTTGGGCTTGAGGAGAGTTGGGTTCAAGTCCCTTTTTAACTTTAAGAATTCAGAATATCCCTGGACCAGTCGTTGTTTCTGAGACCAATCTCACAGAGCTGTTTTGGAGATAAAATGTGTGTGGGGGGGTGGGCACCTTCCACCCCATCTGTTGCTAGGATTGGGGGCAGGCTCATTTGGGTCCTCAAAATGTTTTATTCAAGGTGGTGTCTCTGCTGGGAACTGGTCTATTAAGGGTGCTGAGAGTTGTTAGAAGACCCCTATTTTCCCTCCCAGAGCTACAATTCCCAGAGTTCCCAGTGGGATTGTTAAACCACTCTGGGAATTGTAGCTTTTGGAGGGGAATAGGAGCCTCCTAACAAATCGCAGCACCCTTAAAAAACTGCAGTTCCCAGGATCCTTTAGTGGAAGAAGCCATGACGTAAAGTACCGTACTTTGCCATGTATAAGACTAGGCTTTTTTTTTTACTAAAAAATAATGTTAAAAGGGGGGTGGGTCCTTATTCACAGGGGCAATCTCCCCCCATTTTCTTAATTTTGAGTCCCCCAAAACAAGGGGCATCTTATACACAGGGGCGTGTTATACACGCAAAAGTACGGTAGTTTGGAGTGCTCTAAATGCCTGGCTAAAGATGTGGCCTTTAAGTCATGCAAACTCTTCTTTGGGGAATTTTCTATGGCAGAGTCCTGCCAATTAAAGGTTCAGGGTGTTACGAGAAATAAAAAATGCTCCTGGACGTGCAAAGGCTGCATCACCGCATGATGCCATGCCTTCTGTTGTCCCTCCAACTTGGCTGCACTTGGATTGTTGACTCAACTGCAGTCCAGAGCTACATATTTGCATTGTGGTTTCATTGTGGGGGTTTTTGACAGCAGCTTTTTGAAATTTCTCAGAGGTCACATCCACTCCGTACATACAATGTGCACTTCCCCGCAAAAAATCATGGGAATTGTAGTTTGTTGAAGGTGCTGGGCCCTGTTGAGGGGAAAAGTACAGTTCCCAGGATTCTTAAGAGGGGGTGAGCCATGTGCTTTAAATGTGCAGGTTGTGTGTGACGAGAACTTGTATGGTATGCATTAAAAACATATAGACAGACGCACAGGGAAGAAAGGGGGGGGGATGGATGCAGTAGGAAAAACAGTTACTCAAAGAAGTAATGATTGGATGTGCAGTTTAGGTACCCAAGAAAGAGACAGACAGAGACACACCCAGAGGCAAACTTACCCCGCGTTTTAGGCTCCGGAAGCAGTGGATTTTGGGTTTGGAGGTCATGAACTCGTTGAAGCGGTGGGAGAGGGGCTCCTTTTGCTGCTTGGGAGACTGGGGGCCATTAGGAACAGCGGAAGGTGAGGCAGAAGAAGAAGGGGGCGGAGGAGGGGGCTGATGGGGGGATGTTAAAAGGGACATAAACTACGTATAAGAGATGGAGAAGTGATAGAATTAAAAAAGGGGGGAAAAACGGTTACAAAACAAACCCAGAAAAAAAGCACGTCCGCAAAAGAAAACCGAACAGAAATGAACCCAAAAGTGCAAAAAAGCAACGTTTCAAAAGCATTTTTTTTAATTAAAAAAAGCCATGGTTTCCCCGCTTCCCCGCCCCCAAATAAAATTTATATATATATATTGCATAAAGGGAAGGATCAAGGGTTGGGAAGGTGATTGTTTTTAACAATAAAAAAAGATTTGTGTTATTAAAGGAGCATGTGATGGGGGGGGGGAATGAGTTTTAGTAAGTGGTCAATGCAAAGAGTTAATGCACGGCATTCCCTACCCCCACCCTGCGCTGCCAGAAATCCTCATCATGCCACATGCAAACAAGATGAGAGGGTGAAGCGAAGAAAATTGGGAGATTCCCTTCCACAGCCCATTTCCCTAGCCCTGATTATACAACTGGATTCATCAGGAACTTGTTATATCGGAGTACAAGCGAATTCCCTCTATGGAAAACACGATGAGTCATATGGCAAAGCTACCAGGGACCCCCACTTTCAAATCTCTCATACAGCTATGAAGTTCACCATGAGGCCTTGGCAAATGACACACCCTCTCCCTCTCGGCTCTCTCCACCTCAAAGGTACAAACAGGATAAACCCACATGCCATGCCAGGACGCTGAGATTCTTAGATGGCGGGCAAGATGAAACTGTGGAAAGCTCATATTTTATTTAATTCATTTGTTATTCGAGAGCCAGTGTGTCACAGTGGTTAAGAGTGCTAGACTGGGACCTGTGTTGACGATGGTTCGAATCCTACACCTAGCCAAGAAGCCCACTGGGTGTGACCATGGGCCAGTCACTGCCTCTGAGCCCAAGCTACCCAACAGGATTGTTATGGGGATTAAACAAGGAGGGGGAGGACCATGTAAGAGCACCCTTGAGCTCCTGGGAGGAAAAGGTGCGAGATAAATGAAATAAATAAATAAATAAATAAATAAATTTATTTGTACCCCACCCTTCTTCTCAAAGGATTAAAAAAAAAATTCAGTGCATTTCTTTACATCAAATTCTGGCAGGCAGATGAGGATGGGGCAAGCAGGGATGGGTGGATCTGTCAATTCTGGTTGCTTTGTGTTTCTCTTTGGGGGGGCTATCTTTTCATTTCCGTACATTTCCAAATCAGTTTGTGACTTTTTTCTGTCTTTTTAATAATAATAATAATAATAATAATAATAATAATAATAATAATAATAATGGGTCGTCATGACAATTCATCAGTATTTTAGTTTGAATTTATCCTAACACACATGGTTTTTAAGGCAATTTTCTCTGACAATACTTTTTTTTTTTTGCAAAGCAATTTGCCCTAATCTGTCAGGGATCCTTTAGCTGTGATTCCTACATTGCAGGGGGTTGGACTAGATGACACTTTGGGCCCCTTCCAACCCTACAACTTTATGATTCTAATATAATGCAGCTTTGCATGTTACTTTCACCGACTGATGCATTTTCATGCACACTTTACCACTGCACACACGTTTTTACACATGTTACTTGAGCCAGAGAACTGCATCACAAAATTTGCAGGCATGAATTTCGAACGATGGCTGCATTTGGATACTGCTTTAGAAAGCTCAACTTTTGAAAGTTTGCACTTAAAACGAGGACTGAATTCATCCCCCATTCTTTGGCTCACGTTTCCATGTGGGTGTGGAGGGAGTTATCTGCCAGCTGGATCAGTCGACATCAGGAAACCCAGGTTGGTTCTTAGAAGCTTAATAGGGACTCCTAAATATCACACACTTCTTCACTGGAAGAGATCTGGGAGGAAGGAGAGGGGCTGGATGTCTTCTGGAGGCTGTGATCTCCATCCACAAGGGCCTGGGCAGGGCTCTGTGTGAACAGTGTGCCCTAGACTACTTCCCAGACTCCTTAGTGGGAGTTCTGTGACATATATCCACAAGTTCACCAATATAAGAAGAGCCTAAAGGAAACCCATCTAACCCAGCCTCTTGTTCTCACAGCGGTCAACCAGATTCCCATGGGAAACCTCTTTTAAAGCCATCCAGGTTGGCCATCACTGCCTCCAGTGGAAGGGAGTTCCGCAGTTTAACTCTATGCAGCCTGAAGGAGGACTTTCTTCCATCTGTCCTGAATCTTCCAGCATTCAGCTACATTGGATGCTCACAAGTTCTAGTGTTAGGAGAAGGGGATAATTTTTTTTTCCTTCCCTCCATTTTCTCTGTGCCATGCATATAATTTTATTAATTTCTGCATCATGTTACCTCTTACTTGCCTTTTCTCTAAACAGACACCCTGGCATGGGGAAAGGTTCCCTGAAGACTGGGAGTTTGAAATAGCACTGTTTGCGACTAATAGCCTAAAGCTGGGAAGCTCAAGGAGACAGAAATGCATACTCTCTAACCCACTCTTGAACTTCAGGGGACTTGGTAGGAGGAAAGGAATCCGATCAGACAGAAGGATCCTGTTAGTCACATACCCCCTGAATGCAATGGGACTTCAGGACAGCATGCCTTCATGCATCGATGGGAAAAAAGAGAAACAGTAAATACAAATGGGGATAAAGTTACAAAGGCCGGCAGGAAATGTAAATGAATGGGGAATGAGTTACAAAGGGTAATCCAAAACATTTGCTGCCCAGACCACAGATGGAGGGGCCTGATGCACTTGTGTGCCAACACTTACTGCCCAAGTCAACTGCCATGAGCAAGGAAGACGTGGCTATTTAGGAAAGCTCTGGCAAACTAGCACTTATGTGGAACCAATGAGTTAACAGACACATGTGGGCAGATGAGCTAAGAACAGATTATAGACTAGTAACTTTCGTATCCTTGTCCACAAGGCTGACTGTGTAGCATGGCAAAATGCGAGCAGCCTAACAGCATCACACAGCCATTGTTGGTACATACGTTGGAGCAGATGTTTGGAATAATAAGACCTCATCAAGCGGGTTTTTAAAAAGAAAAAGAAGGTTGCATTCCATGAGTTCAGTTATGTTGTGGAAAAGCAACAGAGAGACAGGCATCATGGATGCAGTAAAGGAGACAGGCATGTTGTTAATTAGCTGGAAAGGGATGAGCGATGTGATCAGAGGGCAACAGGCAAGCATGAGACAATGAAAGCAGAGAGCAACTCTTTGGGATTGAACGGGAAACTAAAAACCACCATGGCAAAGACATGACAACTCAAACTGAAGAAGAAAACAGCTTTAAAAACAATAAAAAGCAACACAATATTTTTTTTAAAGTACATAGAAATCATAAAAAACTTTACAAATTAAAGCAAAATCCAATAAATTAAAAATATTACAATAAATTACAAGACATCAGCTATTAGTTCTTAGAAACTAATTTCTAATGAAAAAGAAAGAGAAAAGAGAGAAGAAAAAAGTCTTCACTGCTGGGATTACAAAGTAACACACAAGTAGCAAACGACAAAGCTACTGACACAACTAAGCCGAAATCTGGAGGGAAAAAAATCCGGTACCTTGTTTTTCTTGATGAACGGCCACAACTTGCCCTTGGACTTGCTGCTGAATCTGGACTCCGGCTTCCCATCTTTGGAGTTTGAAAGGCTGGAGTCGGAGACGGTGCGCTTGATTGGCTGGGTGAAGTCCTCAAAATCGACATCACCTGGAGGCTCAAACCCAGATTTGAAGGCTTCTACCACCAACTTGGAATCCTGAAACGATCAGGACAACACAGAAAACAATGCTAATAATTTGTTTTTTGTTTTTTTAAAATGCCATTGATAAGTGGTGTACCAGACAGAACTAGTAAGTACACTGTACACAGTCAATATGGAGGCAGAGCTGGCCGGTAGGTTCACAGACTGAAAGCAGGTCAGCCTTCATAAAAACTCAAAGTCAGGAGCCGGTCTGAGTGCTTATGTACATCCAGGTGGAGTCCTATTGGTCTACTTGTGTCATGATGGCTACTGGACTAGAAGATGCAGTACCACACTCCAGCCACTAGTGGTGCTCAAGCAGAGAAGACCAGCGGTGGAGCGCGGAACCGTCTGCAGGCGAGGGTTCTTTCTGCGGAGGAAACCCTAGCTCTTTTGCCAGAATTTGGGGGTTTTTAGGGCGCAAAAACCCTCTCGTTAAGCCTCTGGAGGGTGTCCAGAGGTGCAGGTTCCCGGCAGAGCCAAGTAACCGCGCGTTCGGTCGTCAGGTAGTCTTTTTGAGAAAGGCGAAGAGTACGACGGAACGGCGGCAGGCAGTCGGGTAGCCATTACAGCGGCGTTTCATGGCGAATCGGCAAAGCCCCGAGCCTGCAAGGGATAGCGCTCCGCTCTCAAACAAAGAAACTCGGATTCGCAAAAGATTTGGACTTAATAACAACAAGGAAGTCTCCGAGTAATAAGGGAAAAGTTCGAGTTCAGCGGTGGTTTTGGCTTCATTGAAAAAAGACGCACTGCAGCGAGCAGAGCCCAAAGAGAAAGTAAGTTACCGCTAATGGATACTGTATCTGTCTCTCTCAGGCAGTTAAGTTACAATTGAAGAGAAACTCCTCTTATTTTAAAGGAGAGAACTAAGAGGGAGCAGAAAAGAAGTGAGATTGAAAGAAAGCCCAGAAAATAAAGAACTGGTGTTGTTGAAAATACAGATAAGACTGTCGTTAATAATCTTTTCCGGGAAGAGGCAAAGCACTGAGGGGACGCGCTGACGCCATCTTTAGTGGGAGAGACAAGGAGAGACAAGGAGAAGCCTCCCAAACGCCATATTGTAGGACTATAAAAAAACTTAGAGAAAACGCTTGCTGTTTGACGCGGAAGGGAGCAGATTGATACGGATGGGAGCAGGTACTCACGTTCTTTTCCACAATATCGGTCGTGCTCTCTCCCCTGCCACCCCCATTTGTGAAGTTGTAAATAGACTGAACAGACGGAACAGATAGGTTGTTTCTGGGGTGCGTGCATAGTATTATACTGGGACACTCAACTTCTAGTATTAATTTCAGAAATACCAGCGGTTCCCCCCTCGCGGTCCTGGACTTAGTGAAAGTTTTAAGCTCGGACAAGATAAGGTCTCAGTCCGGACAGACATTGGCCTAGGAAAGATCTAAACTAGCCACTCCTTAGGACTAAACGAATGCCTTTTGTTAAGGGCTCATAACCTCCAGATTAGAAGCCTGAAGAGCGGTTTTTCACAATCATACCCCATTTCTATTTGGACTGCATGGTCTCACAAGTTTATTAATTAGGTTTTTGGGCGCCAAGCTGCTGACTGGAATAGCCCGAATGGGGGCAAGAAGACTTCAAACTGATCACTCTGGTATATAACGGGCAACCTATCCTCCTCGAGATTGGAGGGTGAAGGAGTTCTAATTTAATCAACCAAGTGGACAGAAATACTGATTGAAGTCGGCAATTAATGTATCCAGCTGTATTTTGAGTTGTTCATCGGATATTTGTAGCCCTATTCTGGCTGTTGCTTTTGGGTGTTTCATGGTATTTGGCACCCATATCTTTAAATTGGTTTATATTTCCTGTAGGGATTAATTTTGGTTTCGGATTAGGGGCATTGATCTAACCCAAGATCTGGTTTTGAGTAAGAGTAAGAACAAGAATTTTAAAATAAAGAAAGAAGGGTTAGACCGCTAAAAACAGTGGGACATCTGATATACAAAGATTAGATATATTAAGATTAGCGAAAATGTCATACAATCAGAAAAAAGGGGCGGAGGGGGGAACCCCAATAGAGAGGAAAGCATCTAAGCAGGAAACAGAATTTAGAACAGAAATACTGAGGATGTTTGCAGAAATTAAACAAAGCGAGAAAAATTTAGAGACAAAATTAGAGCAGGTAGATAACAAAATTGGGAAAATGGATAAAAAGATTGAAGAGACAGTGAGTGAACTTAAAGGACAGATTAAGGAGGTAGCAAAAAGAGTGGATGAGGGGTTGAAAAAGACTAAACAGGAATTGAAAGAAATGAGACGGGAAGAGGAAAAAATGAAAGATGAGATAGTAGAGTTGCATAAAACTCAGGAAGAATTAAAAGACTCCATTGCGATGAATGAACTCAAACAAAGGGAAGTGAACTTAAGAATGAGACAGGTCCCGGAATTACAAAATGAAAACATAAAAGAAAGATTAATAAAGGAATTAGCACAGTGGATGGAACTAGCAGAGGAGGAAGTGGCAGGAGCAATTTTAAATGCATATAGAATGAAAACGAATGTAGGCAAAGCAAGAAAATTTCCAGGCGACTGTTTAGTTATATTTAAAGATAAAGAGATGAGGAATCTGATTCTACAAAGGAATAGAGAGAAAAGATTGTACATCGATGGGAATTACATAATTGTGTTTAAAGATATCCCTATAAGATTGTTGAAACGTAGAGAACCATATAAACCACTGGTGCAACTGTTGAAAAAAAATAGAATAGACTTTCGCTGGGAATTTCCGGAGGGTGTTTCATTCTTTTATAAAGGAGCAAAAAGAAGACTGATAAATCCCGAGGAAATAGGAAAGTTCACAAGAAGATATAAAGATCTTCAACAAGGAGAGGAGGAGCCGAGAGGAGCCGAAGGCGGGAGGAGTCCGAGGGTGGAATTACTGCTGGGAGAAGAGGTAGAACGGAGGGAAAGGAAATCAGAGGAAGAGGAAGAAGACGAAGAAGGAGAAGAATCAGAGAGACTTTAGACTAAAAAAAAAAAAAAAAAAAAAAAACAAACTCAATAAGAATGACTTTAACACTATGTAGTTGGAATGTCAATGGGATGAATAATAAAAAAAAACGGAATGGAATTGAGCGTTTCTTAAAAAAGAAGAACTTAGATGTCACATGCTTACAAGAAACGCACGTGGCAAAGAAACATAGGAAAATCCTGATTAATAAGAGGTTAGGGAACGAATTCATCTCCTCGGATAAGGAGAAAAAAAGGGGAGTTGTTCTATACATAAAAAACAAAATTGAGGCACACCAATTATTTAAGGACGAGGAAGGAAGAATAATAGCGGTAAGAATAAACTGGCAAGGCGAAGTTTTGATAATAGTGGGGATTTATGCCCCCAATGGGAATAAGACAGAATTTTTTAGCTTATTGGAAGAAAAGCTATTTGACTATATGGACCAAAAAATCATATTAATGGGAGACTTAAATGACGTGGTCTCAAATGAAATGGATCGACTAAGAAACTCAAATAATAGAGACGGCAAATTACCTAAGACATTTTTTACACTGACTAAGAACTGTAACCTTATCGATATATGGAGACTGAAACATCCCTTAGAGAAACAATTCACATACCACTCAGAACCGAACCAGTCTTTTTCACGATTAGACCAAATATGGATTTCGAACGAACTGTCTCCAAGAGTGAAAAAAGTCGAAATTCAAGCTAAAGTTTTATCGGATCATAACCCAATTGAAATGGAGATGAAAGGAGTGGAAGGACGAATCTTTAGATGGAGATTAAATGATAATTTATGGGATGACCAAAAATTTGTGGAAAAAATTCGGAAAAGACTAGGGGAATACTTTCTGGATAATCTCGATAAGGGGGTGAAAACAAGCACGGTATGGGATGCAAGTAAGGCTGTAATGAGGGGTCTCTTTATCCAGCAAAATGTCGTGAAAAAAAAGAACAGAGAAAAGAGGTTAAAAGAGATCTTGAGACAGATTACAGATAATGAGCAGAAACTGATTAAAAAGCCGAACAATGAAAAGATACTACAGGAAATAAAGTCCCTCCAAACACAAGTTGCAACTATAATAAATAAGGAGGTCGAGTGGAATATTAAATGGTTAAGACAAAAAAACTTTGAATTTGCCAATAAATCTGGTAAGTGGCTTGCGTGGCAAGTCAAAAAGAGGAAGGAGCAAAATACAATCAATAAAATAGTAATAAATGGAGAAGAAACAACTGACCCGAAAAAAATTAGAAAAGGGTTTGTGGACTTTTATGAACATCTCTACAGAAACAAAGAAAGGAACAATAAGAAAAAGATAGAAAAATATTTAAAAAATAAGGTGACGAAGAAGATCTCACCAGAGGAAAAAGATCAGTTGAATGCCCCAATTTGCAGTATAGAGATAGAAGAGGTGATAAAAGAATTAAAAAGAGGGAAGGCACCGGGTCCAGACGGGTTTACATCGAGTTATTATAAGGAAATGAAAGGTACGCTGTTAACACCACTAACCGAAGTAATGAACAACATTCTTAAAGAAAGAGACATGCCCGCTTCGTGGAAAGAGGCCTTCATAACAATCATCCCAAAACAAGATTCGGACCTAACTCAAATTAAGAACTACAGACCCATTTCCTTATTAAACACGGATTATAAGATCTTTGCGAGTATCTTAGCCAAAAGACTAAAAAAGATATTATTTAAAAAGATACATGAAGATCAGACGGGCTTTCTCCCGGGAAGGTTAATAAGAAATAATACAAGATCCATAATAAATCTTATTGAATATTTATCAGATAGAATTGACAAACCAGCTAGTTTAATCTTCATAGACGCGGAGAAAGCTTTTGATAATGTGATCTGGGACTTCATGCTTAAGAATTTGGAAGTAATGGAGGTGGGACAGGAGTTCTTAAATGGTATAGAAGCAATTTACACGGAGCAGAAGGCAAGATTGATAATTAATGGAGTTACCACTGAGGACATAAAAATTGGTAAGGGAACGAGGCAGGGCTGTCCGCTCTCACCGCTGCTCTTTATAGTGGTCCTGGAAGTGCTGTTGAATGCGATAAGGCAAAATAAACAAATTAAAGGGATAATGTTAGGATCAAATGAGTATAAAGTCAAGGCTTATGCAGATGATGTGGTTTTTACGGTGGAAGAACCTATAGAAAGTATAAGGGCAATTCTGGACGAAACGGAGGAATTCGGGAAACTGGCAGGATTTAAACTGAATAAGAGTAAGACAAAAATGATTGTTAAAAACTTGGATCAGGACAAGATTGAATCAGTGCAACAACAAACTGGAATAGAAATCGTTAAAAAGGTAAAGTATTTAGGAATCTGGATTACTAACAAAAATATAGACTTATATCAAAATAATTACGTCCCGACTTGGAATAAAATCAAAAAAGATCTAGAGGTCTGGTCCAGGCTGAAATTATCATTTTGGGGGAGAATATCGATGGTCAAAATGATGCTGCTACCCAAGTTGTTATTTCTGTTTCAAACCCTACCCATATTAAAAGGAACAAAAATTTTTAAAGAATGGCAAAAAGCCATCTCTAGATATGTCTGGGAAGGGAAGAAGCCCAGAATTAAATTTAAGTTGCTGACGGATGCTATAGAGAGAGGGGGCTTCGCTCTACCCGACATGAGATTTTACTATGAGGCGACATGTTTATGTTGGGTGAAAGATTGGGTTAGGCTGGAAAATAGAGAGTTATTGGATCTCGAGGGGTACAACAACAAATTTGGGTGGCATGCGTACCTATGGAAGGACAAGAAAAGGGTGCATAAAGGGTTTACCAGTCATATTTTTAAGGGCCCACTAATAGAGGTTTGGGATAGATATAAGGATATATTAGAACCAAGAATACCACACTGGCTTTCTCCCCAGGAGCTAATGGGTGTTAAGAAAGTCAATATGGAAGAAAAATGGGGGAAGTATGGAGAAATGGTTATAAATGAAGGTGGGAAGTGGAAAATTAAACCATACGAACAGGTTAAATCGCTTACACAGGGGTGGCTCCATTATTTTCAGATAAATGAGATGTTTAAAGTAGAGGTGAAGGAGAGGGGTTATGAAGAAAAAGAGTCAATATTTCAAAAAGAGATTATAAACAGTGAACAGAAAAACCTCTCAAAAATGTACAAAATACTTTTGGAGTGGCACACTAAGGATGAGGAGGTGAAGTCAGTGATGGTACAGTGGGCGAGGGATTTGGGGTATAACATTCAAATGGAAGACTGGGAAAAACTCTGGAAAGTGAATATAAAATTCACAGCCTGTATGTTACTCAGGGAAAATGTGATGAAGATGCAGTACAGGTGGTATCTGACACCCGTAAAATTGGCAAAGATGTATGGGGCAGACAACAAGTGCTGGAAATGCAAACAGAAGGAAGGGACATTTTACCATCTATGGTGGGAATGTAAGAAAGTTAAAAGTTTCTGGGAGGCAGTGTATAACGAACTGAAAAAGATGTTAGGTTATACTTTTGTTAAAAAACCAGAGGCCTTCTTACTCTGTATCCTGGGAAAAGATATTAGGAGAAAGGATTTCAAAATTTTTCTGTACGCGGTCACGGCGGCTAGAACCGTGCTTGCTCAGAGATGGAAACAGGAAGAAATGCCAACGGTGGCAGAGTGGAGAGTAAAATTAACAGAATATGCTGAGTTGGACAAACTAACAGGGAAAGTTAGATATTTAAAAGATCAAAACTTTATTGAAGACTGGGGTAAATTCGTAAGTTATCTGGAGAATAAATGTTCAGTTAATACAACGTTAGTGGCATTTAAAGAGGCTTTGTAAAGAGTTAACAAGTATTGTTCAACTGAAATAATGTAAAAAAGGAGGTACGAATGACAATATGAAAAGATGGGATGTGATTCTAAGATTAAAATATGAATGAATGCCAACATCGCTGAAGGAAGTCCAAAATGAGAAGAATGTAGAAACTCGAATATCATGTATATATGTATATATGATTGAAAGCTTTTGTCTTGTGTTTTGTTTGTTTTTTCTTTTGTATGTGTATGAAAAATGAATAAAAAAATAATAAAAAAAAAAAGAGAAGACCAGCTCAGCAGCAGCACCTTCTGGCAAACCAGCCCAATGATGCACAGAGGATTGTAGTTGCCAGAATGCAGTATTACTCACTTTTTTTGAAAAAAGTTTGTGACGTGAAACTCCTCTGATGGAAACTCAAAGCTCCTGGGATTGTCTGTCTTGGAAATCTCACAGCCCTTGAATTCCCCAGAAAGATGAGTTTCAATAAAAGGGCTTCATGGCTTAGTGGTATTTTTGAATTATTTCTGCAATTTACATACCAATTAGTTACAGACATCTCTAAGTGAATTAAAAAACACTCAATACAATGAAAGTCTAAAATGAGTGAAAACATTAGAATTCCATTAAAATGTCTGCAGGAATAAAAAAGAGAAAAATATCCAGTAGGTACTGGAAGTTTAACAATGAGGGAGCCTTTCTCATTTCAGGGGGGGGGGGTTCCACAAAATTTGGCTCACAATACTGAACACAGCACAGCTCCTGGTGAGTACCAGCTGTGAATCTGAACCACAAAAACTACCCAAAAGACCTCAGGGACCAGACAGGGATATAAGGGATCAGGTGGAGATATTCTGGACCCAAACTGTTGGATATGCTTTGCATGCACATAGTCCCATGCGTAATCCTCAGGTAAATGGACCTGAAGGCCTCTGCCTGAGATTCTGAAAAGCTGTTTGATACTAGTTTGATTACTAGGGACGGGTGAATCTGTCATTTTCAGTTTCTTTCAGTTTTTCATTTTTCCAATCTTATTCTCCATATTTCCACATCTGTTTCCTTAAAGTCCTTGTGAAATTCTTCAGCATTTTAGTGCAAATTATTTTCATATACACATTTCTGCATGCAAGGTTGCCAAGTATATATATCTACATTTTTGCACACAAACCTTGGTTGGGAAAACTGCATTTCAGTCTGCTTACTGTTTCAAAAAGTATGAATTAGGAAAGTTCACTTTTTAAATGCAACCTGGTTCTGAACTGAATTTCCCCCCACTCCACCCCAACCACAGGTGTTATAATTTCCCAGAAAGGCAGGGAATGGCACAACCGTTTTCCTGCTTAGCGCCCCACCCCACCCCGCGGAAAGCAAGGGTATCTTATTTTTTCCTTCATCCTGTTCCCAGTAGGATGTGGAGGGCAGAGCTACAGCCACAAGCATGCTAGTTGTGGCACCCACATGTGGCACCCATGGGGGGGGAGGAAGAGGTGGAGAGAGGAAGAGAGAAAGTCAGAGATCAAAACTGAAAGAGTAAACATGTCAAATGATAATCACATTCTGAGGTTTTGGGGGCAGTGGAGTCTTCCTCCTCTGATTCCCCAACCTTTAGAACTCCTTTTTAATTGCTCCCCCCCTTAAATCCATATTACATACTTCCCACAACAATCCAAACATCCTTCCACTACAATGGAGCTAAAAATAGCCAGTCCCTTTTCTGCAGCAGAAAAGGATAGATGTCAAAAACAGGAAGTCAGAAACCCAGAACAAATTGATCTTCGTCTGCCCCTGGCATAACGGGGAGGGTGGGGGCAGATCCCACACAGGTTCACTTGGTGGTCACTGCTGGGAGGGGTCCTCGTCAGCTGTGTCATCCTCTCCATCCTGTTGGAGATGCTACAAGGGGGGAAGCAGAGGCCAGAAAGTGGGAGGGAGTGTAGGGTGGGTAGTATGTGACTTAAGTAGTATAAGGCTAGAGACAAGTGATCAAATTTGGTGGCAGACCTATTTTCCACTTGGGGATAGGGCAAAGCACTAATTTTAAGCTGGTCATACCTTACCGCTGCTGTGTTTTTATTTCAAAATGTAAGTAATAGGGGAAAACAAAAGAAAAAGCCAACCAAGTCCAGACCGATCACCATTCTCCGTCAAGCATCCCTGAAAACCAATTTGGCAGAGAATTCAGCAGCCGTGTTTCTTAAAAAGAAACATTGAACGTTGAACTCACATGCTTCTGATCAATGGATTCAGCTGCTTTTGTTATCTCATCCAGGCATTTCCCAATGATAGGGATCACCTGCCGGTCCACCTCCGCAAAGGTCTTCATGGATTCGCCTATCCTGATTATCCTCCGCTCCTCCATTTCTTGAATTTTCTGCAAGTGTAAGAATCGGCATTAATACAGCGCTTCAATGCGTGAAAAGCTTTTCATGTACGTTATCTCGCTTGCAACCCTCCTAACAATCCTGCAAGGTCGGCCAACATTGTCATCGCTCCCTCAAAATAGCAAACTCAAGTGATGACTGGCAATAGGATTTGAGGCAAAAAGGAGAAACAAGGGTGATACCTTTTGCAGGACAATTAAAAACAAAAAAGGGTTAACCCCACAGCAAAACAGGATGCAGAACAAGCATGGGGAAGGGTACGAATCAAAGCCACATATTTCCATGAGTATGACCTGCAGCCTGATAGGACACTGAGTTGCTCAGTGCCAACTCAAAAAAACATGTTTCTTTTTGAACTTCAACCCACCAGAGGGTTGGGGTCAGGGCAATGACATAATTCCCAGAAGGACCCACAGATAGATTTTCCATATAGATTTTCCAGATTTCCAATAATAATAATAATAATAATAATAATAATAATAATAATAATAATAAAGCTCACTCAATGTTTTTCTTCTGGTTGTCAAAACAATAAGCTGGAGAACTAGCTGCACCAGGCCTCTTCTCCCTCTGCCACCCCATCAGATAACCTCAGAAGGGCTCATTTCATTAGCCAAGCCCAGCTCCACCTCCTGCCCCTGAACTGTGATGTTATGTTAAAGGTAAAAAGTAAAGGGACCCCTGACCATTAGGTCCAGTTGTGGCAGACTCTGGGGTTGCGGCGCTCATCTCACTTTACTGGCAGAGGGAGCCGGCGTACAGCTTCCGGGTCATGTGGCCAGCATGACTAAGCCACTTCTGGTGAACCAGAGCAGCGCACAGAAACACCGTTTCCCTTCCCACCGGAGCAGTACCTATTTATCTACTTGGACTTTGATGTGCTTTCGAACTGCTAGGTTGGCAGGAGCAGGGACTGAGCAACAGGAGCTCAGCCTGTTGCGGGGATTTGAACTGCCGACCTTCTGATCAGCAAGTGGGTTTAACCCACAGCACCACCCGCGTCCCTTATGTTATGTTACAATTTATTAATATGCCACCTTTTGGCCAAAACAAGCATCCCAACACAAATACAGACACAAACATAGCCATGCAAATACAATACTGTACAATACAATACAAACTGAACTAATATTTCAAAAGTATTAAAATGCATTTTAATACTTTTGTCCCCTAAAGGCAACAAATTGTTCTGCACAAAAATGTTAAGAGGGAGCAAGAATAGGTACTTAAATAGCAGCTCCTCCTTTTAAGGTTCCCAGCCATGAGGTGGGGCAGCTTGCTCACATTATAGCCTGTGCCAAGTGATTACTGTCAGAACAGGTGTTTAAGAACTGGTGCTTGGGTATGATCTTCTCCTCTGACCTCCCTGCCCATTCCCTTCTGTGTCATGTTTTTTTGTTTTTGTTTTAATACATTATAAGCCTGAGGAAAGAGGTGGTCTTGTTTTAATTGACTGTGCATAAGCCACTCCTGGGAGCCCTTTTGGCTGAAGAGGGGGTACAAATGCTCTAAATAAATAATCAAATGAATAAATAATAAATATGCCTGGTTCTTGCAGAGGTGAAGGAAATGCTGCTGAAACCGAATAGATGTTAAAGCTGACTAGCAATTGTGCCTTGCTAGGGGGAAGCAAGCCAGGGGCTTATCCACACAACTTTCCTCTGCTCTTTTCAGGCAGTCTGCAATTTAAAGCACTGCTGTGTGCCTCCCCCTTTTTGGGCTCCAGAGCTTTCCCCATGCAAACCCGCTCTTTAAAGCTCAATTGGAGCAAACATCAATCTGCTGGAAACTAGAATTGGCGTTTGCTCTGATTCAGCTTTAAAGAGTGGGTAAACAAACACTCAGACACAGAGTATTACATCGCAGACCTCTCTCTGGAAAAAACGGGGCAAAAGGTAGGGCAAAAGGATAAGCCCCAGGTTTCCATGTTCAGACATTACACTAAGCTAATGCCTTCTAGGTTTGTCTAACCCATTGCACAAAGTGGGCAAAAATCAGGCTAACTTAGGAAAGGAGAATCTATCAATTCAGTTTATCATTTTTCAATTCACAACAAAGGTTTCACCCATTCTTCCAGTCTTAAGTTCAGTCTTCCAAATTTTTGTACAGTGGTGCCTCGCAAGACGAAATTAATTCGTTCCGCAAGTCTCTTCGTCTTGCGAGTTTTTCGTCTTGCGATGCACGGTTTTCCATAGGAATGCATTGAAAATCAATTAATGCGTTCCTATGGAAACCGCCTTCCCCCGACCTCTTCTGGCGGGCGGCATTTTAAAATCGCCCGGGACAGCGGAGGACTTCTCCGCTGTCCGGGCGATTTAAAAGCCCCTGGGAAGGCAAGCAGGGGGGACAAAGACTTTTGCCCCCTGCCTGCCTTCAGAAGAGGTCCAGGACAGGCTTCGCGGACCTCTCCGCAAGCAGCGGGAGCGCTCCTTGCGGAGAGTTGCCAGCGCGCCCAGGCTTCGCGGCCCCGCCGCCCGGCTTCGGGACATCGTTCCGATGCCAGGCGGCGGGGGGAGGCTTTCTCGCCCCGCCGCCCGGCATCGGGACGATGCCCCGAAGCCGGGCGGCGGGGGGAGGCGTTCCTGCCCCGCCGCCCGGCATCGGGACGATGCCCCGAAGCCAGGTGGCGGGGGGAGGCTTTCCCGCCCCGAAGCCGGGCGGCGGGGGGAGGCGTTCCCGCCCCGCCGCTCGGCTTCGGGACATCGTTCCGATGCCGGGTGGCAGGGGGAGACTTTCCCGCCCCGCCGCTCGGCTTCGGGACATCGTTCTGATGCCGGGCGGCGGGGGGAGACTTTCCCGCCCCGCCGCTCGGCTTCGGGACATCGTTCCGATGCCGGGCGGCGGGGGGAGGCGTTCCCGCCTCGCTGCCCGGCATCGGGGCATCCTTCCGAAGCCCGGCGGCGGGAGGAGGTGTCCCCGCCCCGCCGCCAGGCTTCGGAGGAGGTCCGAGGACAGTGGGGAAGACGAGCTGCGCTTCCCCACTGTCCCGGAGATTTCCCTATGGGCTGTCGTCTTGCGAAGCAAGCCCATAGGGAAATTCGTCTTGCGAAGCGCCTCCAAAACGGAAAACCCTTTCGTCTAGCGGGTTTTCCGTCTTGCGAGGCGTTCGTCTTGCGGGGCACCACTGTATCAGTTTGCATTTAAAAAAAGAAAAGGTCCTCATAAAAATTCATCCGTATTTAAGGGTGATTGATCTGTCCATCTTTAAGCCCAGAAAATACTTTTATTCTGAAGATTTCCATGCAGCTGCTTGGTTCCCCCTTGCCCCTACTTTACATTTCTGATGTTCTTAATCATTTCATGACACACTGTTGGGAAAACAAGCAAACAATCTATTTGTAAATGGGGGAAACAATTGCCCATTTCAGCTGTAACCAAGGCAGCTGGGCAGTCCAACCTCCTGAGGTGACTGCAAGACATCCTCTTTGCGCATGCCCAGAAGCCTATTTCCCAGGCTAGGCACTGCAGACTGGCCATTAGGTGACATCCACAAACAGAATTAAGTCTGTGACATTAAAAACAACCATCAGCAGCAAACGTTCAGCCTTGAAGGATAATGCATCTGATGCAGTTCATACATTACTGAGGCCTGAGACTTGCAAAATCAAATTCAAGCACATGCTTTGGGGTGGGGGTGGGGGTGCTGTTCCTGTTTTCAGCTGACACCAGCCCACCCCATAACAATGCAAAAATGTTTTGTTCATCTCACAGCTGCAGAACAGAGGTGGCAACGGAACGAGAAATGGTGATGTCACCATCCAGCTCCCTTGAACAATAGCTATGGGCTCATCCAACCACCCTGCGATCTCCTCTACCACCACCAAGGGGCTACTTGAGCCCTAGACAAGTGGAAGAGCCACTATGCCCCCCCCGGGGGGGAGGGCAGCAGCAGATATTCATGCCACTGTGGCCTTGGCTAGATGTTTCAAAGCAGTAGACACGGAACAAGCAGAGTGTCGCCATTCCAGCACTGCCCCACCCCACAGCTGACAGCCAATATCATGGAGTGTGGCAGGCAAAGCAACATACAGAACTGAATATATAATGATAACCAACATGGTGCCCGTTGGCCATTGTTGGACTACAACTCCCATCAGCCCTTGCAAGGACAATCCGTTCAATTAGGTTAGCCCATTTGCACTGGGACAGATCCAGTGTTGATTCTCCTTAGAGTAAGCCCACTGGAACTAATGGGCATGGCTAGCTCCAGTTCATTTGCTTCAATGGGTATACTCTGAGTAGGGCTCAGCTGAATGCAGGCTTTTCCAGCTGGATAAATCGGGTTTTACCATAAGTGTCTGCTCATTAAGGTTTTAGTCTTGCTTTAAAGTGTGTGTGTGTGTGTGTGTGTGTGTGTGTTTTAAATTATCTTAGATATAAACTGCCCTGATGAGGTGGTGGCTCAGAAGACAATTACAGAGCAAAACCAAGTATAAGTCACTGAGTTCACATCTGCACCTTGCACTAAAACACATGGCTACCCCGGAAACTGTAGTTTGTTCAGAGCCCTGGGGACTATAGCTCTGTGACGGGAAAACAGGATTTTTTTTGGCGGGGGGAAACTGTGTGCTTTAAATGCACAATGTGGGCATAACCTAAGAGATGGAGAAAGTGGGTCGCTAGAGGAGCTCTCACCTGGAAGATGTTAGGGATGTGGGTATGATAATGGTCATGCTGCTCATGGTTGAATCTCTGTAATGTGGAGGAGTATTCCGCTTTGCTCTCTTCAGCCATCTGATGGCGGAGCTGAGCTTGCTGCCGTGCCTGGAGGAAAAAGAAAAAGATAAAAGTCTCAGAGACTTGGGTGACCTGGGGAATTAATCCTGTATCATACCACTGGCATGGTGCATGATGCTTGCCAGATACAGTGCACATTTTGGAGGGTTGCCATAGTTGTGTTCTATGTGCCTCCTGTAAACAGTGTTAAAGATAAAATAAAACAATCATTTTTTAAGGCAACCAACTAATCCGCTTTGATTGAGCAGCCTGAATTTGCTGCTATGTGATGGAATCCCTCCTGAAAAGAGTGAGTCCCCCTTTATTGTTAGGCCTTGTTATAGATTACCAGTAGTATGTTCAGTTTGATTGCATTTTTATTAATATGAAATGTTTTCTTTATCCTATTGTTTATTACTGTTACAATAATATGCACAGAACATTGGAAGCCGCCTTATACTGCCTTAGGTCCATCAGGTTCAGTGTTATCTACAGTGCCTGGTAATGGTTCTCCAGGGGTTTCAGCCAGTAGTACTTGGGAGATGCTGGGGATTGAGCCTGGGGCCTTCTGCATGCAAGGCAGGTGCTCTGCCGCTGGGCCAAGAACCTTTGGGCAAACGCTGAAAGGAAAAGATGCTGAGAGAGTGATTCAGCGGGAGTGGAGAAACCCTCTCCTCCCCCCAACTCCCTGCCTGTTTTTATCATTAGTTTATTTTTGAAGCCTCCCTGTGTGTCTGCCTCTCCCGGTCCCTGTCTTGTTTATCTACTCGGAGGCGGAACTACAGTTTTGGCAGGCTGCCTTTTGGTTGAGGTACAACAACACAGTCTTTTGCTGGAGAAGTGGGAGGAGGAAAAGTCCAGCTAACGTTGAGCTTGGAAATCAAATTTCTGAATTGCTGCTAAAAAGCCTTGGAGATAGATGCCTCACCCCTGAGAGCCCGGGTGGAGAACCTTTTTCATTCTCTTCTGGGCAACCGCCCCCGCTCAGGGGCTGCATGCCGGTGGTGGGTGGGTCCAGAAGGAAGAGTGGGTAGAGCAATGGATGCAATTTTTACCTCTATACTATAGGTTCATTTGAACACATTCACACACACATCCCTTTCTAGCAGAGTGAGAACAACGTATGCCACCTTGAGCTCCCTGGAGAAAAAGGTGGGTTAAACAAACAACAAGCACTGTAGCAACCAGATAATTAATCTAATACAAAGACCGATTAATATGCGTCCAAAAGATGCACAATCATACATGTGTGCTACACCCAGAAGTGACTCAAAATGTCACTCAACATATCATGAAAAGGGAGAAATGAGGGTGGAGGGAACGAGGGGCGCTTATATGCACTGTTGACACACAGGGGCCGGGAATGGAACCCCCACACAAAATGATAGTTGACTGTAATTATCAATGCTGGCTGGCTCTCATTGGGCTGGTGGGGCAGAAGGCAGGAAGACCTCCAGTAGGTGGGGCCAGAGCCAATGACAGGCAAAGCTGCTACAGTGGTACCTTGGGTTAAGAACTTAATTCATTCTGGAGGTCGGTTCTTAACATGAAACTGTTTTTAACCTGAGGTACCATTTTAGCTAATGGGGCCTCCCACCCCCGCCGCATGATTTCTGTTCTCATCCTGAGGTAAAGTTCTTAACTCGAGGTATTATTTCTGGGTTAGCAGAGTCTGTAACCTGAAGCGTCTGTAACCCGAGGTACCACTATATCTGTTTGGTTGTAAGAAAGCAGGCAGGTGGAGGTTGGCTGAGGGAAGGTTGAGGGTGGTGGGACATAGGGTTGCCAGGTCAGGAGCACTGAGGTTTCAGGGCCAAACCTGAGACCTAGGGGAGGCCCCTGGGGATGTCACAGGGGAAGGGCCTAGAGATGGAGGTTAACTGGGAGAGAGGAAAGGAGGAGGGCAACCCAGCCGCTGCAAAATGTCTCTGTTATAATCTGCAGCCAGCTACTGCCATATTGGACCTAGACCCCAGCTGATGCTAATAATTACACATACGCTCAGAGGTGCCCTCCTCACTTTTAGCCTCCTTGGGGCTGGTGGTGCAGAAAGCAAGGAGGCCACCAGTAGGTGGCGCCAGAGCCAATGGCAGGCAGAGTCACCTTCTAAGCCAGCAGTTCTCAACCTGTGGGTCCCCAGATGTTGTTGGACTACAACTCCCATCATTCCTGAGCTCTGGCCTTGCTAGCTAGGGATGATGGGAGTTGTAGTTCAACAACATCTGGGGACCCACAGGTTGAGAAAGGCTATATCTAAGCAGTTGTAAGAAGACAAGTGCGATAGATAGGGGCTGGCTGAGGGCAGAGTGGGGGGGGCAGTGCACAACATGCTCCAATGGAGCAGCCTCCAACTGATAATTCTGTAGGTGCTCAGAGGCACTCCCTTCACCTTTATCCTCATGTGTTTTTGGCTCTGCTGAAAGGCCTCTGTGGCAGAGACAGGAAGAGAGGGCATCTGGGCCACAGGCGGGAGGAGAAAAACCCAGCTCAGATGCCGGCGGTGAGCAGGGAAAGAGAGCCAAAATGAAACAGATGGGAGAAGAGCTGGGGAGAAAACATTAAGTAGGTTGCACAAAAAGAAAAACAGGAGGCTCCAGGGTGAAAAAATCCTAGCCAAGGCAGGAGTTCGGGTAATGCTAAAACAAAAGGGCTTGATAGGGGAAAATATTTGTGCAAAGATTTTCTGGACGGGCTGATAGCAACCATTTGAATCACATGGAATGGATTGACCCAGTGGGAGCCTTCCTGCAGAGGAGGCACTCTCTGTTGCCTCTTGTGTGGGACCCTGACCTGGACCTTCCGTGCCTTTCTCACACAGCCTCTGCCTCTGGGCTTCAGGGGGTGTGATTCTTTGATCATTCAGACGCTTCCTGATACTGCAGAAATACCAGCCAGAGAGAAGAGGTTCCCTGCTGCCTCTCTGTATCGGACCTGCCCCAGGCCTTCCTTGTCTTTTCCGCACAGCCTCTCCCTCTGGGATTCAATTGATGCTGAAAAAATACCAGCAAGGGGTGGGGAGGGGGAGGCAGCCCTGTTGCTGTTCTGTGTGACTCACAGCTCCTGCTTGAAACCCTGGGAAGGTGCTGCCAGACAGTGTGGAGAATACTGAGCTAGAGACAGACAAGTATAAGGCAGTTCCTTACATTCCCACTGCTTTTGACCTTTTCACCATCGAAATCCATGGAGGAGAATTTTGGTGCTCCTCCTCCGTAAAGACTTTTGTTCCCGTGAACATGCTGACAACACTTCCCTCCACCCCAAAATTTATTTGCCAATCGTGTTTTGCCTCTATTTCCATTGGCACCTCACAACTTGAGTTTGCTATTAGAGGGAGTGCAAGAAGAAAGCGCCAAACTGACATTTAGCTGGACTTGGATCCATTTTAAAGGTGTCGGAACAAAAGGGGGGGGGGAGTCCAATTTAATGTCGTTTAGGTCAGTAAAGTCGGGGGGCGGCGTAAAAAGGGAGTTTCAGAGTGGAATCACATGGTCATAGAGTTGGGACACCAAGGGTCATCTAATCCAAACCCTTGCAGTGCAAGAATCTCAACTAAAACTTCCATGGCAGATCAACCCCTGCTTAAAAACCTCCAAAGAAGGAGAGCCCACCACCTTCCAAGGTAGTCCATTCCACTTTTGAACGGCTCTGCCTGTCACAAAGTTATTCCTGATGTTTAGTTTGAATATTTGTTGTCTGAATAGAGCATGTGTAGGCAAACTAAGGCCCAGGGGCCGGATGCGGCCTAATCGCCTTCTCAGTCCGACCCGCGGACAGTCTGGGAATCAGTGTGTTTTTACATGAGTAGAATGTGTCCTTTTATTTAAAATGCATCTCTGGGTTATTTGTGGGGCCTGCCTGGTGTTTTTACATGAGTAGAATGTGCCCTTTTATTTAAAATGCATCTCTGGGTTATTTGTGGGGCCTGCCTGGTGTTTTTACATGAGTAGAATGTGCCCTTTTATTTAAAATGCATCTCTGGGTTATTTGTGAGGCATAGGAATTCGTTCACCCCCCCTAAATATAGTCTGGCCCCCACAAGGTCTGAGGGACAGTGGACTGGCCCCCTGCTGAAAAAGTTTGCTGACCCCTGGAATAGAGGAAAAGCACTCTGGGCCTCCCCTCAAACTCACCCACTAAATGCCTGGTCAAGAGCTTCCAGAACTGCTGATGGCTTCTAATGATATAAATAAAAAGCTGCCGAATACCATGTTAGACCATTGGTTCATCTAACTCAAGATTGTTTAGGCTGGCTGGCAGTGGTTCTTCAGGGCTGCAGATTTAAACTTGGACCTTCTGCATGCAGAGCAGAGGCTCAGCCCCTAAGCTACAGCCTCTCCCTATGTGAACATAGTTTGTGATCATAGAATCATAGCGTTGGAAAGGACACTGAGGATCATCTAGTCCAACTCCCTGCATTGCAGGAATCAAACCTGCAACCTTGGCATTATCAGCACCATGCTCTAACCAACTGAGGAAGTGAGGCTTGATGAGAGAAAAAACAACCACCCTTT
The DNA here is from genome assembly GCF_964252035.2 of Podarcis erhardii. Classification (NCBI taxonomy): domain Eukaryota; kingdom Metazoa; phylum Chordata; class Lepidosauria; order Squamata; family Lacertidae; genus Podarcis; species Podarcis erhardii. The sequence goes on from NC_138504.1 coordinate 35,279,676, forward strand.
TCTATAACTCCTGTTAGGAACCATCCTTTCCTATAATACCATCTTGTTGTTCTTGCTGTTCAATTGCAAACTCTGTTTTGTGTTTCTAAGTGTGCCCCTTTTAAAATGTCAGTGCAAGAAGAGACTTGGCTTTATTTATTAACTCCCATTTGCGCCACCTCTCTTCCAAGAAGCTCAAGCTGGGGTACAGAGATCTTCATTAAGGGAAAAAGCCGTAGCTCAGAGCACCTGTTTCGCATGCATCAGGTCCTGGGTTCAATCCCCAACGGCTGGGAAGGTCTCCTGCCTGAAACCCTGGAGAGCTGCTGCCAGTCAGTGCAGACAATACTGAGCTAAATGGACCAATGGTCCGACTCAGTTCAAGGCAGCTTCCTGCAAGAAGATTTCCTTTCCACCCCCCAGCTTTCCAAAAACTTCCAAGAACCGAGTGACCCAATAAGGATATCCAAAGCTCAGGAGCAGCTTTTGAGCTAGTGACGAAGGGGAAAAAGGGGAAGATAAATGGGGGCAGGTTCTGAGAGTCTTGTGAGCCGGAGAGAGAGAGGCTGTTTCCCCAAAATGGGCAAAGAATTGAAACGCAAAACAGAAACTTGTGGTCTTCAAAAGGAGAACGGCTAAGAGGCTCATATCCCCAAACTGCCGCCAGCCAGCTTTTGCCGCTCCAGCAGAGTTTAGGAAGCAAAAGTCTTGGAGTTAAATGTTTGCACTTTCAACTTTACCAAGTGCAGATGTGGGGGAGGAGGCGTTAAGGTGGATGGGAACGTTTCCCAAGACACCCATCGTAAAGGCCAGGAAGTGGGCTGTGCAGATTCCTGAGAAGCACCAGCCCCAACAATTTGGAAGCTGTGTGCTCCCCGCTGACAGCTCAGTCAGAGCATCTGCTTTGCATGCAGAAGGTCCTAGGTTCATTCCCAGACACCTGCAGGCAGGTTTTACTGTTTTGGAGACAGTGATTTTGTTAAGATTCATCTGTAAGTGCAAATTTAAATGCTGGGTTAGATCAAACGTTCATCTACTTCCCCCATCTGTCTCCTGTCAATGTCTAGCCAGATACCCTTGGAGAACTCAGAGGAAGGGCAAAACTGGAAACAGAATTTGCCTGCCCCTGGCTTCCAGCACCTGGTGATCAGAGGCATCATTGGGAAATAAGCAACTCAGGAGCATTCATTGCAACACACTATACTTAGGACTGCCTCTGAAGGAGTCTGGTGCAGAATTTGGTGGTCAGGTTGCTCACTGGGCCAAGACAGCTTGAGTATGTAACACTGATCCTTGACCAACTGCCCTGACTGCCAATTAGTTTCTGAGCCCAATTCAAAGTGCTGGTTTTGACCTATAAAGCCTTAAATAGTTCAGGACTGCAATACCTCAAGGACCGCTTCTCCCCATGTAAACCATTCCGACTCTTTGTTCAACATCTGAGGCCCTTCTGCATGCACCTCCTCCATGTGATGTATGAAGGGAAGCAACACGAGAATAGGCCTTTTCTGTGGTGGCTCCCTGTTTGGGGAATGCTGATTAACATTTTAAATATATTTGCGGGAGGAGGGTTATTGGTTTGTTTCTGTCATAGCTCTTGTTTTTATTGAACTGCCCTGTGATATTTGGGTGAAGGGCAGTTTACACAATTAATTAATTAATTAATTAATTAATTAATTAATTAATTATACTGCCTTCAACTGTGTAGGCAAAGCATAGCCATCAGGGCTAGCAGCTACTGACAGCCTTATCTTCCTCCATGAATTTGTCCAATGCTCTTTTAAAGCCATCTTGGTTGACAGGAGTGAGTTCCATAGTTTAACTATGAACTGAGTGATGATGTACACAGGAAAAACTTGCCCAGCCTCCCGCTTAATTTACCCACTCGGGCAGGTGGAATGACTCACAGCTCTTAATTAAGCAAAAAAGAAGAAACAAATATATAATTCAAACAAACACATCACTTTTGGACAATGTTGGCGCTCCCCAGAGATGCAAAGAAATATGTGTCTGCACACCTAAGGGAACAATATACGCTCTACTAAAGTAATCAAACACATGGAGAAGCAAGCTAGGGTGTCACTTCCAAAAACGGGCTCAGACAATACACAAAGTAGGTCACCAAGCCGGTGGAGAAAAACAGCAGCCGTCTCTGAATGAAGCCAGCAAGAGATCTGGTCTCAGGGCCAGGAAGTCTTTGGGAATGTGGAGGGTGAGAGAGCCAAGCAAATAAATTCTGTACTGAGCTAGACACCATAAAGAAGGCTGGTCGCCGAAGAATTGATGCTTTTGAATTATGGTGCTGTAGGAGACTCTTGAGAGTCCCATGGACTGCAAGAAGATCAAACCTATCCATTCTTAAGGAAATCAGCCCTGAATGCTCACTGGAAGGACAGATCCTGAAGCTGAGGCTCCAATACTTTGGCCACCTCCTGAGAAGAGAAGACTCCCTGGAAAAGTCCCTGATGTTGGGAAAGATTGAGGTCACAAGGAGAAGGGGACAACAGAGGATGAGATGGTTGGACATTGTTCTTGAAGCTACCAGCATGAGTTTGACCAAGCTGCGGGAGGCAGTGGAAGACAGGAGTGACTGGTGTGCTCTGGTCCATGGGGTCATGAAGAGTCAGACACGACTAAACGACAACAAAATTATTTTAGAACCATGAGGACTAGAACCTTCCAGGACTATAGGGCAATGGCAGAGCATCTCCTTTGCATGCAGAAGGTCCCAGGAGAGATGAGAATGTCCCCTGCCTGAAACCCTGGACAGTTGCTACCGGTCAGTGTAGACAATACTGAGCTAGATGAACCAACAGTCTGAAGCTGTTCAAGGCAGCTTTCTAAAAAGGAAAAAAGGAAAAAGGAACTACTTTTTTCCCAACTGTCTAAAAACTTCCTAAATAAACACGAGAGAGAGAGAGAGAGAGAGAGAGAGAGAGAGAGAGAGAGAGAGAATGAGAATGATTCTGTTGCATCATCCTCTGGAAGCTGATCGGCTTCTGGGTTATTGCTACCCCCTCCAAGCTTCCCTCCTCCTGCTTGCCTCCCCCTCTTCCCCCAAACTATCACAGCAGTCCCTTGATTAAACAATGTCCTATTCTGCACTTGCAAATTATGTAAGGATGAGCCCCACATCACATGCTTACGGCAAAGCACCCAAAGGGAGGCTGGCAAATACAGCTCTCTCTGTGTGTAGTTCCTATTTTATTGGCCCATCATTCAGAAGTGGCTACTGGCATGGCTAGTTGCACAAGCCTGGAGAACCCGAGTGATATATGTAACATTTTTTCCCCATTTTATAATGTACATAGGACACAGAGAAGAGTTATAACAGCAGATAAATCATAGAACTGCAGAGTTGGAAGGGATGCCCAAGGGTTATTTAGTACAACGCACGAATCACAGCTAAAGAATCCACGGCAAGTGACCACCCGATCCTCTGCTTAGAAACCTCAAATGAAGTAGAGTGCTTACCTTTTAATGCTAATTAAAAGATGGGAAAACCTATAAAATAGGCTTGCGGAGTGAGTACAGTCCGTTGCATGTGGGGTTAAAATAACCAAGTCTAGAACACCAGCGTTATCAAATTATCAAGTTAAGTTCCAGATTTTTATCTTCCTTCTTCTCTTTTATTTTCCTTGATTTCCTCTGCTTTGGGCCATTATTGGGAATATACACACATGAAGGTGATGACTGGCTGGGAGAAGAAAAGGGAGCTGCCAGGTGAGATTTGGGAAGGTCCACCCCTTTCTGTGGGTGACAAGGGTTCAGAGCTACCTTTGAGAGAGGACTCTGCATATTCTTTTCTTTTTTCAGTTTTTGTTTTTTATTGTATTATGCAAAAAACCTTAACAAAATATTATGAAAGTCTAGTTCCAGATTCACCTGGCTTCTGATGAGGGCTGTCTTGAAAATAATGGCTCTGTTGTCTATGTTGTAAAGAAATGTCAAATCCTATAGAAAGCACCTGGAGGTTCTAGTCCTTGTCAAAATCTCAAAATATGCAGTTTCCTCCATTATAGCTACATTCCAGATTGAGTGGCACCAAGCACACAGTGTAAGGTTTTGGGCTGTTTTCCATTCAGTTGCTATTACTATTTGAGCTGCCAAGATGATACATAAGACCAATTCATTGGCATCTTAGAAAATATTCAATGAAATTTTGGACAATGAGCAATTGTTTCTTTGGCATTATTTATAATTTCTGACAAAATTAAATGCCAAAACACAGACTGCTGTTTTGATAGCTGTGATGCTCCTTGGAATGACAGTCTGCTGTGGTACAGCTTTGTATTTGGGGGTGGGAGAGATTCTGGCAATTTTAAAGCTGGCAGCGAACAGCACAGGCTTACATTTGGGGGGGGGGGGCACGTCCGCTTTGCATTTCAAAGAAATGTGGTGAGATAGGAGGAGACTGGTTTGTATCTAGTTGCTGGATCCCCAGCAAGCCAAGAATTTAACAAAGGGAAAGACATGTCCATATTGGGACGTACAGGCAGCTCTCGCTATCCAAACACTTGTTATATGAAAATTCACATATCCAAACACAAGGAATTAGTACCCAAACCTCGCTATACATCGCAGATTCAGTTATCCAAACAGGCAGACCTGCATGTAGTACTGAAAACTAATAAGCAGCCTTAAACAAGCCTTACTTTTTCATGCTTTGCTGGTTTGTGGCAGCTGTTTCACTAGATACGCCTGGGGGTGGGGAGGTCTCCCTGTTTGCCTTTTGCAGAGGGTTTTCCATATTTCATTATGGCCATTTTGGGGTCAAAATTCCATGGTCAGTGGGGAGTAATGTGGGCCTTAGTGAAGGTCACTGAACCACAATACAGTGGTATCTTCAGGTTACAGACGCTTCAGGTTACAGACGCTTCAGGTTACAGACTCTGATAACCCAGAAATAGTACCTTGGGTTAAGAACTTTGCTTCAGGATGAGAACTGAAATAGCGCAGCAGCAGCAAGGCAGCCCCATTAGCTAAAGTGGTGCTTCAGGCTAAGAACAGTTTCAGGTTAAGAATGGACCTCCGGAACGAATTAAGTTCTTAACCCGAGGTACCACTGTACTGAAATGAAACCCCCATGTCCAGAGGCAGTCTACCTTAGCAAGAAGGGCAGCCCTACCTGGAGATGCTACCAGGGATTGAACCTGGGACTTCCTTCATGCAAAGCAGACCCTTTATTCTTTAGGTACAGCCTAAAATTAATAACCTAGTCCTCATGGTTCTGAATAATTTGAACAAAAACATAGGCAGATGCACCCCAACACCTGCTTTGACCATGGAGGCCATCCATTGACAGCCGTCTCCTCCATGAGGTTGCCCAACCCCTTTTAAAGCTATCTAAGTTGTGGCCATTATTGCCTCCTGTGGCAGCTTGCTTCACAGCTTAATTAAGTGCTGCATGAATAAGTCCCAAATGCTGCAAGCTTTCCTAATAGGGGGACAAATGCAGCTACATGCGTTCTGGAATTTGCTCCTCCAGAAAAGTTATGGAGATTAGCCCTTGTTGCAGTTTATTTCTAGCCGAGAAGAGCACCCTGGCTATTCTTAGTAAGCCATGTCTGAAATATCGAAATTCCCAGAGGATTGCTATGGATGCAATCACCAGAAACAGACCTGGCTTTCTCAAAATCAGCAGTAACCAACACATACTGGAAGTTATCTGTTTTGCAAGTGCTCAGTCCGTTTGGGAGCTCATTTAGGTATGAAGCTTGTGTGTGACTTTCTATTAAAACAGCATTGGGGCAACTTCTGTCTCTGTGAGGACAGTGAGATGATAGCTAAGACCTCTGTTCTGACAGCCAGTATGGTGTAGTGGTTGGGAGAGACCAGGGTTCAGCTTACTCGATGACCCTGGGACAGTCACTGCCTCTCAGCCTGACCTACCTTATAGGGTTGTTGTGGGAATCAATTAAGAAGGGGGAGAGCATTTACATCACCTTGAGCTCAATTAATCAATAAAATATACTAACATTTGTCATGATTCCAATTTAAAGCAGTATCATACAACTTTCAACAGTCATGGCTTCCCCCTATTTCCCTCACAGAACTACGACTCCCAAGTGGTTTATAACATGTAATCCCTCTTCACAGAAAATTCCCAAATCTCCTGCCTCCATTTTTTTTTTTGTTTACCTTTTCGACGTCTGCTTTCGTTACATTGATATCAGCGTCCATCTTTTCGAAATACTGCTGCGCCCTGTCCGCTTCTTTGCAGTCCCTTTCAAATCTTCTTTTGCTCTGTTAAGGGAAAGGCAGTGTTGCATAGCGGGTTAGAGTGCCAGACTAGAAACTGGGAGATCAGGGTTCGAATCCAGTCTACTAGGCCATGAAGTTTGGGCCAGCTGGGTGTGACCTCTCAGTCTAACATACCTCACAGGCAAAACAAAACAAATTCCTTCCAGTAGCACCTTAAAGACCAACTAAGTCAGTTCTTGGTATGAGCTTTCGTGTGCATGCACACTTCTTCAGATACACTGTGTATCTGAAGAAGTGTGCATGCACACGAAAGCTCATACCAAGAACTGACTTAGTTGGTCTTTAAGGTGCTACTGGAAGGAATTTGTTTTGTTTTGACTATGGCAGACCAACACGGCTACCTATCTATACCTCACAGGGTCATTGTGGGGATTAAATGGGGAGGAGGAAAACTATCTAAACCACCTTGAGCTGCTTGGAGGAAAGGTGGGATACAAATGTAAACAACAACAACAACAACAACAATAATAATAATAATAATGGGAGGGAATAAGGTTTGAGCAAGGAATTCCCTGTCTCTTGACATCAGGCATTGCTGTACCCTTTTCAAAAAAAAATGTTTTGTTTAAGCAAGCTTATGTAGAAAGCTATGTGTTTTAATCTCTTTTCACTAATTATCTTTGGAATGCTTGAAATGGACTTTCAATTATGATTTTGATGTTTTGTTCCTCACATAAACTGCAATCAAGCAGTATATAAATGTAGTGAAATAAAGAATAAATAAAATAAGATATGGCTGAGGAGCACAACACCTAACCCACTTGACTTGCCTCTTCTGGAAAGAATGTTCCTGGACCTCGTGGAAATTGTCTGAGACCCTTCCTTGTGTGAAACCCCTGCGTAAGACCCACCAACGTCAGAAGGAGGTCTTTTTTTAACTCACCGATTCAAGCTGCTTCCAGCAAGTTTCGATGTGCTGCTGAGCTTTTCTGCCATCATGAAAGTGCTGTTGTAAAACCATAGCAAAGAGTTATTAAGGAACTGTACTGAGACAAAAACGTATGTACACCTGTTTGCCCTATATTTATTACATTTAGACATATGATATGCAACAGTTACACAAAATGAAATTTAAAATAAAACTGTATACACTCAGATAAACGTTTCTCAATATATTATCAAGTTGTGTTAAATGATGTTTAATAATGTATATGCTTAGATTTTTGACCATTAATAAAAGGTATTTTGAATCAATAACAATCTTAAGTTATAGGGGTTTATAGGAATTTATAGGGAGTAAGGAAGAAAATTAAAACATGCTTCATGCAAGTCAAACTACGGTGTAAACTATAGGTACTGTTCTGCTGTATGCCTCATGGTTCGTATAATCAATAAAATAATACCAAACTGCATAAAAATAGCCATGTTTCTTTTGGCCTCTTGCTAATTTTAATTTTTGTGTCAGTTTTTCCAATAATGGTGTTAACCAAATTGCATTATACTATTGGTCCACGATTAATAATTGCAATGATTTCCATGTCCTGGCAATGATTGTTCTTGTAGCGGTTAATAAATGTGTTATGAGCTCTTTATTTCTAATTTGCAGCATATCATGACTATACAAATGAAGTAGAGCTAGTCCTGAAGTAATCGGAAATGCTTTTAATTAAAGACATTTCTGTAAATACATTTTACCAAAATATTTATATTTTTGGACACTATCACCACATATGCTGATATATCCTTATAATGGGACATCCTCTCGAACACATGGGATAACTGTTCGGTTTTATATAGAATAGGCGTCTTGATGTAAAGTACAGTGATACCTCGGTACTTGAATGGCTTGGCTCCTGAACAAATCGGCTCCCGAACACAACAAACCTGGAAGTAAGTGTTCAAGTTTGCGAAAGTTTTTCGGAAGCCAAATGCCTGACACAGCTTCCGCAGCTTCCAATGGAGTGCAGGAAGCTCCTGCAGCCAATCAGAAGCTACACCCACCTATTTCTATATTCCCAGTCATAGAATCATAGAATTGTAGAGTTAGAAGGGACCCAAAGGGCCATCTAGTTCAACCCCTTACAATGCATTTTTAAAATATATATACTTTAAATGAGATTCTCTTCCAAGCCACATTAGTTTCTGGGTCAGTAACTTGTTTCTCTTAACTAGCCAACATGGTGCCCTCCAGGCAGTAGTGTGGTGGCAAATCCCAGGTACACCCCTCCACTCCACCCAGCTATGCCCCTTTCTAAGATTATACAACCTTCTAGCACTATACCAGGGGTCAGCAAACTTTTTCAGCAGGGGGCCGGTCCATATTTTGGGGGGCGAACAAATTCCTATGCCCCACCAATAACCCAGAGATGCATTTTAAATAAAATGACACATTCTACTCATGTAAAAACACACTGATTCCCAGACCGTCCGCGAGCTGGATTTAGAAGGTGATTGGGCTGGATCCAGCCCCGGGCCTTAGTTTGCCTACCCATGCACTATACAATGCTCTTAAAATTTAAGAAGGAGGAGGAGGAGCAGCAGCAGCAGGAGGAGGAATGCATTGCAATGATCAGTGAAGATCTCCCCGTGTTGCCTTTCAGCTAGGTCTATTATCATCTGTGCATGTACATGGACAAATGATTTGGAGTACAGTCATACCTCGGGTTGAAGTAGCTTTGGGATGAGTATTTTCAGTTGCGCTCCGTGGCGAACCGGAAGTAACAGAGCACGTTACTTTTGGGTTTCGCCGCTTGTGCATGCGGATGCTCAAAATGATGTCACGCGCATGCGCAGAAGCAGCGAATCACGACCCACGCAGATGCAGGTTGCGTTCGCTTCAGGATGTGAACGGGGCTCCGAAACGGATCCCATTCACATCCAGAGGTACCACTGTACTGCAATTATCTCCTGAAGTTCCATGTTATGTTTTCAATGTCCCTAAACGCTTAGCTCTGGAGCAAACACAACTCCTCAAGTGTCCTTTCTACCCACCTTTTCCAGAGTGACCCTAGGAGCCCATCCTCAGTGGCTGACTCACCTCCTTTCAATTCTGATGGGCTCCAATGACCTATTAATTGGAAAGCTCTAGGAGGCAGGGAAAAGGGACGCGGGTGGCGCTGTGGGTAAAAGCCTCAGTGCCTAGGGCTTGCCGATCGAAAGGTCGGCGGTTCGAATCCCCGCAGCGGGGTGCACTCCCGCTGCTCGGTCCCAGCGCCTGCCAACCTAGCAGTTCCAAAGCACCCCCGGGTGCAAGTAGATAAATAGGGACCGCTTACTGGCGGGAAGGTAAACGGCGTTTCCATGTGCTGCGCTGGCTCGCCAGATGCAGCTTGTCACGCTGGCCACGTGACCCGGAAGTGTCTGCGGACAGTGCTGGCCCCCGGCCTCTTGAGTGAGATGGGCGCACCAACCCCAGAGTCTGTCAAGACTGGCCCATACGGGCAGGGGTACCTTTACCTTTACCTAGGAGGCAGGGACCCAGCTTCAGAAAAAGCAGTGGGTCTACGACCCTAGACCACTACACCTCTGCCTCCAGATGTTAGTCTGGAATGATGGGAGTTGCACCACATTGGCCACTCCAGCCCTAACTAGAAAGGGGAACATTTTTTGGTTGTCTAACTTCTGCTCTGATATTACTGGGTCTCAGTTAAGTCTTGCCCATAATTTTTGGTAGATCTACTCAGAGTCTCTTAGCCAGGTTACCATACTCATACCTACAACAAACACTCAATTAAAGGCCAGCTGAAGCCATAAAAGGCAATGCAGCTGGATTACGGGCAGAGCTGAAAGAGTCATTGTTTCCCATTAACTCTGATGACACCCGTCCTGCGCCAATCTTTTCTACCACATGGAGAATCATTATCTCCTTTTTTAAAAAGGAAAATCCAACATCCACTGCAATACAGCATTAGAAAAAAGACATTCTGAATACGAATTCCTCTTCTCTGGAGCTGCTTCACTGTCACATCAACCTGTGGGATATTTTAATACCTGCTAAGCAGATAAAAGTAAGGCAGCTTACACCACCTGCAACTCCTGGGGGGATTGCAATACACGCTCGCCTGCTCTCCTCCAGGGCTAATGTTTCTTTCAAAGCACACTAAGGCTCAGGGGCCTGTTCCAGATAGACCCAGAATGGGAAAGAGAAATATACATATTTATTTACCTGGACATTGCCTGGTTGGCAATCATAGAATTGCAAGAGACCCCAATGATAATCTAGTTCAACCCCCTGCAATGCAGGAATCACATTATTTATAAATGTGGAATTAATGGGTTGCATCCGGTGCTAGCCCTATTCAGATCTACAGAATTTAATGGGTGTGACTAACTTAGCCCTGTTAGAGTAGATCCATTGGAACTAATAGGCTTAAGCTAGTCATGCCCATTGAATTCAATGGGTCTACTCTGAGTAGGTCTAGTATTGGATACAACTCCCCCCCCTTTCTTTTAGTCAAGTTTAATTTGTAATATTTTATTTCCTGGTGTTTAGGAGGATATTCCCTTTAGCTGATACTATGTTTTATGAAGTGAGATTTCCCTTGTGTTGGTTCCCTTGTGGGGTGAATGTGATGCTTGCTTTCATGATAAAAAGGATATTCTATTGGTGGCTATCATTGCTTCTTGCAGGAGTGAATTCCACAGTTTAACTAAGCACGGTGTAAAGAATTACTTCCATTTATCTGTCCTGTTTGTAACAGTAAAAGGTAAAGGGACTCCTGACCATTAGGTCCAGTCGCGGACGACTCTGGGGTTGCGGCGCTCATCTCGCTTTATTGGCCGAGGGAGCCGGCGTACAGCTTCTGGGTGATGTGGCCAGCATGACTAAGCCGATTCTGGTGAACCAGAGCAGCGCACAGAAACGCCATTTACCTTCCCGCCGGAGCGGTACCTATTTATCTACTTGACTTTGGCGTGCTTTTGAACTGCCAGGTTGGCAGGAGCAGGGACCAAGCAATGGGAGCGCACCCCGTCGCAGGGATTCGAACCGCCGACCTTCTGATCGGCAAGCCCTAGGCTCTGTGGTTTAACCCACCCGCGTCCTTTTGTAACAGTAGGCAATGACTAGAGAAAACTGGGTCCCTTTAATTGAAGCATCATATTGTGACATGGGTACTGCTAGGAACCAGGCTGCACCTGGTGCTACTACTATAGAAAGGTCTCAGCTCCAGCTTGTTCTTGGCTGGAGCAATGCTGGAAGGACCCCAAGGGCCACTCAGTCCAACCCCCTGCAATGCACAACGAATCCCTGGTAGATAGTCACCCAACCTCTGTGGAAAAAATCTCCAACAGAGTCTACCAGCTTCAGGGGCCATCTGTTCCACTGTGGAACAGCACTTAGTTCTTCCTGATGTTTAGCTGGAACCTCCTTTCTTGTCATTTGAATCCATTGGTTCAGGTCCTACCCTCTGGAGCAGCAGGGGGGAAAGCTTGCTCTGGCTTCCGAGTCATGACCCCTCAGATATATATCACTTGGCTGCAAGTCTTGGAAGACCAGCTTCCTGCCTTGCAGACCTTTTCCCACCTGGCCTGGCCCCGAATGACTCCATCTACAAAAGCTGAGGCTGCTGAACAGACTCAAGGGGCTTTAGTTGGGAGGGTTGTTGCTATTATTGCTATTAATTTTTTGCACCTTTATTTTAGATCTTATTATGATTTATGTGGAAATTGTTTGATTTGGTTTGTATGTTTTATTTATGACAACTTTTAAGAGTTTTTTCATGTTGTAAGCCACCTTGAACATCCCTCAACTATGGAAAGGCAGCATAAAAATAAAATGTTGCGTGGATGCATGTATGTAAGATGGCTATCACATCTCCTCTCAGTTTCCTATTTTCCAGGCTAAACATATCCAGCTCCTGCAACCATTCCTCATAAGGCTTGGTTTCTATACCCTTTATCATTTTGGCTGCCCGCCTCTGCACACCTTCCAGCTTATCAATATCCTTCTTAAAGAAGCACATTCAGAGCTCAGTATTCCCCAAAGCACAGCCTCAGATCCAGCCCAAACTCATTCCACCTCGCCTTGTATCCAGCTTTTAAACCTGACCTCCCAAAAATGTTACTGGGAGCAATGAGGGCAGAATGGTGGATGAACCATCCCAGAGGCCTTTGCTTCTGTTTTGTTTTACTGTACTTAATTTCCTGGATATCAAACCTTCCAGGCAACTGTGGGGGGTGCGAGTGGGGGAGCCAGCAACTTCACATTTTCCACAGCTAGAATAGCCAAAACAAAATATATTTTAATTCAGTGTGATCTGTAATTCTCATTTTTCCAGGTTGCGAAATACGTAAGAGACAAGAGATTAATCCCAGTCTGGGCACAGAGAAAGTCTTTTCTGAGGCCGCACAGAAAAGCTTTTTAAAAACAATATCATAATAATGGTGCAACAAGGTACTAAAACCAAAGATTAGTGGGGGATGAAACCCAGGGATGGGAATAGTAAGTTTTAAACAGTTTAAACTATACTGCTATTATTTCAAGCACTTGGAAAGGAATAAAGGGTACAAATCCCCCCCCCCACCTAGGATGGTGCACAGTCCATCCAACTTGATCCAGGTTCCCAAATTGCCGTGACCGAGGGAATACCCAAATCTACCAGGATCCAGTCCTGAAATCATTCACTCGCAAGACTAATGCTTAATCAGGGTTTTTAAACTCCTAATTAATGTGATTGGGAAGGGGAAGGAGATGCTGTGCCTCCACCTCTCTGGACACCTGCAGGATTGAACCCTCTGCTCACCAGCTGGTGATCCAATCCTGCTGGGTGCTGCCTCTCCAGGGTGCTCCCTGTGGTGAGCTGGTGAGTGGAGAGGTCAATCCTTATCAGTTTTGAATGCACCCACATTTCTCTGCTGGAAAAAGGTGTGCTCAGCACAAGCTTCTACTTCCTACCCAAGATAGCATAAGAAGAGCCTTCTGGATTAGGCCAGTGACCCATCTAGCCCAACATCCTGTTCTCACAGATGCCCCAATGGAAACCCACAAGCAGGACCTGAGTGAAAGAGCAACCCTTTCCCCTCCTGTTCTCTCCAGCAACTCATATTCAGAAGCATTTCTCTTCTAACAATGAAGGGAGAGCATAGCCACCCTGGTTAACAGCCATGGTTGCCTTCTCCTCCTCCATGAATTTGCCCAATCCTTCTTTAAAGCCATCCAAGTTGGTGGCTTTCACTGTGTCCTTTCAGAGTTCCACAGTTTAACTCTGCGCTGTGTGAAGAATCCTTCCTTTTATGTGTCCTGAAATCTTCCAACCTCCACCTTCATGGATTCTAGTGCATGAGTTCTTGCATTATGATGGAGAAAATCTTTTCTCTTTCCACCTCTTCTATGCCTTGCACAATACAGTGGTACATCTGGTTACGAACTTAATTCGTTCCAGAGGTCCATTCTTAACCTGAAACCATTCTTAACCTGAGGTACCACTTTAACTAATGGGGCCTCCTGCTGCTGCCGCCGCCACGCAATTTCTGTTCTCATCCTGAGGTAAAGTTCTTAACCCAAGGTACTACTTCCGGGTTAGCAGAGTCTGTAACCCGAAGTGTTGGTAATCTGAGGTGTTTGTAACCCAAGGTACCACTGCAATGCCTTATAACGGTTCTGCAGTGGGTTTTCACAAGACTTGGCCAAAGCCTGGATCTCTGCAAACGGGCCCAAGTTTGGGCTTTGGCCTTCAGCCAAATCTGGTGCACAGCCCTAATTTCTTCACTTGTGAGGCTTTAAGACAAACAGGGCTTTTAAAAGGAATTTATTTTAACTGCATCAAGCATCCCCTTCAAGGGATGAATCTATTTTATGCCTCAAATGCAGAGAGGAAGCCGACAGATACCCAAGATCCTTGCTAAATATTCAGAGAGATTTCTTCAGTTGAGTCACTGTAAAGTGCGTTTGTGTGTCTGTTTTTAAAATCAGTTGGTAAGCAACTAATGTGTTTGTTTCTCACAATGACAGATTTTGGAAACTTGACATCAACTCTCTCCATATCAACATAGTCCAAAACACTGAGTGTGTCAGACTTTGAAGATCCATGGTTCATACCGCAGCTGAAAGTCCTGGGTGGACAATTTTTACCTCTGCGCAATAGGCTCATTTCTTCACAACTCTCTCTATCCTCTAACCAGTCAAGCCATCACAACAAGGGATTATAATTTAAAGTTTCCACCAGGTAGCATATGATCACTTGAAAGGAAGTGTGGTGTAGTGGTTTGAGTGTTGCATTTGGACCAGAGAGACTAGGGCTGGGCAGTAGCAGCTTTTCAACATCACGGTATATCACCAGCCAAACATCACGGTCTGGGGATATACCACAAAGTTGAAAAGACAAGCTGCACTGGCCTCAGACCGTGAGGCACCGGGTAAAATTGCTGCAGCTCTCACTGCAGGAGCTGAGGCGGTTTCACCCCAGCACCTAGTGGGCTGGGACAAGGTGGCTTGTTTGTACAGCTCAGCTGGGGTGCGACAGGGCTCTTGATCCCCAACTGAGCCATCCCCGGTATTGTTCCCCCCCCCCCCCGAGTGGGAGACGGTGTCAGGCTGGGGGATCCTTTAACTGCTCAGCTGAGGAGAGTGGCTGAGCAGTTTAAAGATGCAGAGAGAGGAACAAGCTGTATTGGTGTCTCACTGATGCAGCTTTTTTCTCCCTCTGCACAGTATGAGGGCAGAATGGGGTGGAAGAAGTTGCTAGTAGAGGGACTCAGGAGCGGTGGTCATTTCACCAGTGAAGCCAACATCGCAGTCTGCTCTTTATACCAGTCCTGGGTGATATATTGATATATCTCCCAGGCCTAAGAGATACCTTGGTTGAAATCCTCACTCAGCCATGAAGCTCACTAGGTGACTTTAGACTGTACACTCTCCACCTAACCAACATCTAAGAGTTGTTGTGAAGAATAAAATAGAATGCGAGGAGGGAAATAATAATTCTGACTTTGGTAGTCATGGTGAGGATCAAACAAAACTATGCCAGTGTAGCTCTCCTCTTGATCACTAGAAAAATTACGCAGCTCACCAGAAGCTTGGGTTGATTGTTTTAAAAGTGGAAGTCAGGAAGCAAAGTTCTACAATCTATACTTCATGCAGAATCGCAATGTACACCCAAATTTTGTACATCATGTTCTGGACCAGTAGGCCACACACACACACACACACACACACACACACACACACACAGAAAAACATAAGAAGAGCCTGCTGTATCGGGTCACTGGCCCATCTAGTCCATCTTCCTGTTCTCACTGTGGCCAACCAGATGCCCCAATATGAAGCCTGCAAGCAGGACTTGAGCACAAGAGGACTCTACCCTCCTATGGTTTCCAGCACCTGGTAATTCAGAAGCATAGCTACCTCCGACTATGGAGGCAGAGTGTAGCCATTGTGGCAAGTAGCCATTGATAACCATCTTCTCCTTGAATCTGTTCAATACTCATTTAGAGCCATTCCAGTTGGTGGCCATCATTGTCTTCCATAGCTTAACTGCACTGTGTGAATGAGTCCTTTCTTTCCATCTGTCCTGAATCTTCCAACATCCAACTTCATTGAATGCCCATGAGTTCAAGTGCTATAACAGAGGAAGAAAAACTTTTCTCCATCCCCTTTTTCCACACCACACATGATTTCATAAACTTCTATCATGTTGCCTCTTATTCACCTTTTCTCCAAACTGAAAAGCCCCAAATGCTGCAACTCTTCCTCACAGGGAAGTCACACCATCTCCATCATCATTTCAGTTGTCCCTTTCTGAACCTTTCCGATCTCCATGATATTCTTTTCAGTGAGGCAATCAGAGAAGGCCCTCTGTCCTTCTTTGCACCCACAAGGAAGCTACTCCAAATTCAATGTCTCACAAAAGGATAACGGCTGCCAGCATGACATCAGCTGAGCTCTCTCTGTGTGTGCAAAACACAATGACTCACGGTGCAATCCCAACGATGGAGCTGCCTTGGACATGAGCAGATGTTTTAAATAATCAAAACATAAAGCACTGCAATAGATGCATCCCAAAACAAGCGGGGGGGGGGGGTTGAGGGTGAGGCAGAACCGAGCTGCTTGTGCTGCTGTATTGAGCAAGGATCATGTGAAATATTTTGCTCATGAAAGGTTCCATTAAAAAAATAAAAATGAAAAAGCCTCATTTGTATTGAAGAAACAATTGGTTAATTGTCCCCACAAGGCACTGTTTGGATTTACTAGTCAACAGACGAATAATCTTGGCTGGAGCTGGAGCAAACACTTTGGCTGATTATTTATGGACATTTCCTGCAAACCTCTTTGAAAATCAAAATGAAAAACAAAATTAAGGAAAGCGCCCCTGCATTTTCCAGTCAATGGGTCGTGACTGTCAATTTCAGTTTCTGATCGTTTGTCTGTTACTCTTAAATGCAGCAGCTCTCCATATCTCCACATTGGATTGCAATCAAAAACTTTTAACCTCAAACTTAGCAGGGATGGTGCCTGGTTGACTTCCAGTGGGAGGGAGTTCCACAGAGTCAGGCCCATGACACTGAAGGGTATGCTTTATCGTTGGCACAAATTATGCTTCTGGCCCAAGTGGGGTCACTAATAGTTGCTTCACAAATGAGCTCATTGATCAACTCAGGACGTACAGGACAAGGCAGCCCTGAAGGTAATATGAATCAGCACTCATGGAAATGTGGATTCTGAGATGTGACAATAATAAGAACCCTGCCGGATCAGGCCAGTGGTCCACCAAGTCCAGCATCCTGTTCTAACTATGGCCAACCAGGTGCCCATTATGGAAAAGCCAGTAGCAAGATTCAAGAACAAGAGCACCCTCCCCCTGCCCTGCAGTTTCCAGTTTTCTTAATTCAGAAGCAATACTGTCTCTAACCATGGTGGCAGAGCATGGACATTGTGGCTGGTAGCCATGCCATATAGGCAAAGGACAACTATCTGGGGACAGGAATGACATCAGCCTCTCCCCCTATACACACACGCAAGCTGAGGTCCATCTGAGCCTACTCTTCATCAGCCACATCTATAATTCTCCCTATTTTTGGATCAAAGCCCTTCACACAACAGTGCAAAAGGGATCACAGGTACAAGGTCTTCAGAACAATCCATGCACACAAAGGGGTGGGGCGGGGAGACACTTTTCTCCACAGACACTTGCTCATCATGTAATGGATTCACTGGGACTTGAGCCAGGTAAGAAATAACCTTCACCATGTTTCTCCTTCCTCTGCAGCAACGGCAGACAGATGAATAGATCCAACGCTCTGGTCCATCTGAAGAGGGTCTTTCACTTTCAAACTATTAACCAAAGGTAATATGACTTGGCCACTGGATCAGGTCAAAAAGGTACCATCCAGTCCAGAATCCTGTTCTCACAGTGGTCAACCATTGTGGGAAGTCCCCAAGCAAGAAACTGAGTGAATGGTTGTTGCTCAGTACAGTGGTACCTTGGGTTAAGAACTTAATTCGTTCTGGAGGTCTGTTCTTAACCTGAAACTGTTCTTAACCTGAAGCACCACTTTAGCTAATGGGGCCTCCCGCTGCCGCCGCACGATATCTGTTCTCATCCTGAAGCAAAGTTCTTAACCCGAGGTACTATTTCTGGGTTAGCAGAGTCTGTAACCTGAAGTGTACGTAACCTGAAGCATATGTAAACCGAGGTACCACTGTATTCCGAGACAGACTAACTTTGAAGATGGAGGCTCCTTTCTTAACTACCATTGTGAAGAAGAAGAGCTCTGTGGGATCAGCACAAAAGGCCATCTAGTCCAGCATCCTGTTCTCACAGTGGCCAACTAGATGCCTCGAAGAGGAAGTCAGCAGGCAGGACATGGGCTCAACAGCAACGCTCTCCTCACTTGTTATTATGAATAATAATGATGATGTTGTTGAAATTTTAATGTGTCCCCACACAAGAGTTTTTGGAATTGCTGGTATGATTTTAAAAATGACAATTTTCTGCATTCCCGTCCCATTCTCTCAACTGGTCCAGCAATGTGGAAAAGAAACCTGTCAGAACAATAATCCAGGCAGGCCTCAGACGTCAGAGGGAAGAAGCTAATGGCGCAGATCTCCCCCACCCCCACCCCAGCTGTGGGCCTGTGCTGAATTCCACGTTATTGTCTTCAAGAAAGGCCCCTTTGATTTTAGTCGTTTGACTGTTTCCAGTCAGATGAGGCCTCGACACAATGTTCAATGGCACGTTTTCTATCGGTTGCTCTGTTGTTAATAACTCAGTGCTGTTTATGTCAGCGGGGTCAGACTTGGGACGCATTAAAAAATGTTATACTGGGCCATGTGCTGTAGTCAAGGTGGAATTCGGACCACTGGGATGGGCATTCTAGAACCGGGGGTGGGCTAGCCTGAGCTTAATTTCAGGTGGGTCGAGGCCTAGTTTCATGTAGGCAACAAGGAGAGAAAAATCAGGTGTGGATGGAGAGAGAAAGGGGGTTGGTAAGAATGCAAGAGAGAAAAGAGGCTGCCCCCGCCCACTTTTCAAATCTGCCCCACCCACTTTATATCTGGCTCCACCCACATGCATCTCTCATGGACATGATGTTAAGTGCTCACAGCGCCACGGACTGAACCCAACAGCAGTCATATTCAGAGCAGCCCAGCTGAAAGTAGTGGACTTGAGTCCCTGACTTTCAACTTCCTCTCAGGAGAAGTTTGTTGGATACAACCCCGTGTGAGTAAAAGCAGGAGAGATTAGCCTGCTATCATGAAATTCCTAAGGTGGATTCCTGAGCCAGAAAGCAAGAGATTCAACAAACAACCCACTCAATAGATATACTGGCGATGAACAAAGGCATCACACTCAAATTCAAACGTCACAAGGTGGGTGGTACTGTTTTGACTCAATCAGAGATTCTAGTCCTCATGGAGGTGATCTAGATGCCAATGCCTTTCCTCCAGGGCTATCTGGGGTGTATTTTTTTTCTGCTGAAAATCTGTGTTTCTAATGGGTGCCATCTAGGCTGCAATCCAAGTCCATCTACTTGACTTGAGCAATCCACCAGACCCTATAAATGCAAGCTTTAGGACCAGAGGCTTCGGTGTGAGCAACTTGTTTTGCTGCAATAGGTTCCTGGAAGACTAAAGCTCATTTCCTTTGAAACTTGCCTGCCTGCCTGCCTGAGATCACACTATTTGCGTCTGGCCCTCCAAACCTCTGGTCTTAGTCCAGCCCCGAAGAGGCAAAGGTGTGGCCTTCAGAAGTTGCTAGACTACAACTCCCATTATTCCTAACCACTGACCATACTTGCTGGGGCCAATGGGAATTGGAGTCCAACAGATTTTTTTTTGGGGGGGGGACACCCATTCCCATCACTGCACCATTGTCCTAGTCTTTCAAGAAGAACGTAAGAGTCTGGCCACTGGATGAAATGCCACTTCTGCCTGGGATGCTACTCTTCCTATGTGCGGGGATTTTTTTAAAATTTTGAAATGGAAGAACATTCCATTCTATGAGCCTTCACTTTCCGGATGAAGTCCGTACACAGTTTGCCCCCCAACAGTTGTAGCTGCTGAAGAATGAGATCTGCCCCCAGGATCGTGTGATGCTGTTGTCCTGGACAAAGGTACAGTGGTGCCTCGCAAGACGAAATTAATCCGTTCCCTGAGGCTCTTCGTATAGCGGTTTTTTCGTCTTGCGAAGCAAGCCCATTGACAGCTTAGCGGATTAGCGCTATTAGCGGTTTAGCGGATCAGCTGATAAGCGGCTTAGGGCTTAGGAAAAGGGGGGGAAAAGGGGAAAAAACCCGCAGGAACTCACAAGACATTTTCGTCTTGCGAAGCAAGCCCATAGGGAAATTTGTTTTGCGAAGTGCCTCCAAAACGGAAAACCCTTTCGTCTAGCGGGTTTTCCGTCTTGCGAGGCGTTCGTCTTGCGGGGCACCACTGTACTGAAATGTTGACCCTTGGGAATGCACCTGGTGCTCACCATCCATAGTTGGGCTCTGTGTCAGTCCCAACCAGCCACTAAGAGGTGCACAAACCTTTCAAACTTGGATTTCTGGCTTCACCCAGAAGCCAGGAGGAATCAGATGAAAATAACAAATAGCTGTGGTTCCTTGCATTATAAGGGATTGGACTAGATGACTGCTAGGGGGTGCCTTCCAACTCTAGTTCTATGATTCTATGACCTCTGAAGATATGGACTCTTCTCCATTGGAAGTTTGTGAAGAGAGGTTGCATAGCTATCTTTTCAGGATTCTTTAGCTGTGGTTCCCGCATTGCATGGAAAGTGGACTAGATGACCTACGGGTGACCCTTCCAACTACACAATTCTATGATTAAAAAATGTGGACTTTGCAAGGTATCACTGATGGGCAAATACTGGAAACTAAGTCAGCTAAGAATCCGATTCCTTGGATCGTTACCGGCTGCCAGCCACTGTTTACTTGAGAGAGAATATGTGTGTCATATTGCATTACGTAGCGGAGTTGGTTTATTATTTCAGCCTGTAATCATCCCTTTTACCCTACCGCGAGCTAATTGCACGTTTACATGGAGGAGGAGGAAAAAGAAAGAAAGGAGAGGCAGGAGAATCCTGCCTGGAAACCTGAAACCACTCATTGCCTCAACCCCCCTCTGATCCAGATCATAACCAAAAGCCTCTGTCTCCCACGGCGCCCTCAAGGCGTGAGCCACTGCATTATTTATGCCTTACAGCAAAGGAACAACTGAGAGCCTATGTCTCAAAAGGGCTGCAGGAGGGTGGGACGGTGCCGGGGGGCGGGGGAATTGGAAGAGCAGAGAGAGCACGGTTTGCTTTAGCATTCACCAGCTCGAGTGCTACAGCCAAAGCCAGGCAAGGCAAGTCCTTTACAGCCTTTAAGCATCCTTGTAAAACCAGCTGCTGCTGTGGGCACCAGTCGCCAGAGTATGCAGCCTTGCGCCAAGTCACAGGGTCGGTTCCATCTAGCCTCTCTCTCTTTCTCTGCGCCCAACTGCGCGCCACCCCCTCTCTCTGTGCACTACACTCCCTTTCTCTCTCTCATACATGACATGAAAGAGGGAGAGATTCCTCAGTCGTCCCAGGAGGGCCACAAAAAACCAGGCCACAAAAAACCAGTCAGGGGCCTTAGATCAAGTGAGGGTACAGGGTTTTCTTGTTACCTGTCCTAGGCCTTCATGACAGGAAGGGATACCATTCTGAATCAGGGGCAGGGATCTGTTTTAGCCCTCTGGTAGCTGTTGGGATTCCCAACAGCTCCTGCAAGCATGGGCAATAGTCACGGATGACTGCAGCTGTAGTTCAGTGGCATCCAGGGGGCCACTGGTTCCCTGCACCTGCTCTTAAGTACATATATCAGGAAGCAAGGGACCGCAAACAAATTGAGGGGATTGGGGTAGAGATTTGAAGAAAATTGAATCTACCATTTTCCTCTCCTGTTTCAACTCCTGGACGTAGCGGGCCAGTTCAGCGGTGATCTGGGAGGTCATGTTCTCCGAAACGACCTCATGCTGTCCTGCGTAGTCGTTCATCTCATTCAAAGTGGCTAAGAAGGCCTGGCAGGACGAATATCTAAAAAAACAGAACAACGCAAGGCGAACCACTCATTTAAAAGGAGAGGAGGAAAAAAATTAATTAAATTTAAAAGACACATTGCCCTTTATCCCTTGGAGATAATCAAGTTCTCCAGAGTTCTCTGCAACCAACGGCCGGTGTGGACCGTAAAGGATATTTATAAATGGGGTTGGGTTGTGGGGAGTCTACAGTTCAGTAGGCAGAACATTGAACTCTGCAGACAGAAGGTCCCAGATTCAGTAACTGGCACATTTCCCAGAGCTGGAAGACATGTCTCTGAGAACTGGGGATATGGTCAACTGAGGTACCGTTGGGGAAGAGCGGGCCAATGGAGTGACTCAGCATAAGCCAGAATTCAGACAGAACCGTTTTTCAGCTCAAGGGCCACATTGCCGTCTGGACAACATTCTGGGGGCTGCATGCCATGGTTGGGCGGGGCCATAACAGAAAGTGGTGGGCAAATTAATGTAATTGAATACCAATTTATCTATCACCAGCTGCTCCCTAGAAAGAGGCTGAACATGCACAGGTCTGTTGGAAACTTACTTGTACTCATCTTCTTCTTTGGAGTTCTTTTTGGGTTGGTATTTCTTTGAAAGGTTCCTAAAATAATAATAATTAAAAAAGAAGCAAAATAAATAAAAATGAAATTTGTGATTGCCAGTGAATTTTCTACCCACCAGCTGTACCCAATGAAGCTCTACTTTATGCCACTGAAATTAACGTGCTTAAGTCTGTCATGCCAATCAATTCCAATAGGTCTATGCTGAGTGAGTCTAACAAATGTTATAAATATTTTGTAAAGAGGCAAAAAACCTTCAGTTCTTTATCCAGTCTATTCTGCTGCCCTTCAACTGTTCTGAGGGTACTCTATATATTCAGATGTAGCAAATATTGCATTAATTTTCCTGATTATCCCATTTTCTGTCCTATTTTCTAATGTTCCTTTCACACTGCAGTACCTGTTTCATTATGGAATGGTGGCACATCACACTAAATTTCATTTACACACTGGTGGGCGCAGCGTGACACAGCGACAGACGTCACTGAACAATGCCACTGCTCCCATGCCCTTCCTGCAGATGTCAGCTTCTGTCCCCCCATGATTCTACCTCCCCCCCCCAAAAAAAGGGCAGGAAAGAACAGTATTGCTGTTGACTCCTGTGATTTTCTGGGTTAAGGGAACAGCAAACAGATACACATACAAACACCGAAATTAACATGGAAATGATCACCAAATTCTGCTGTATTCCACTAGAATTCTAGAGGTGGAGTTTACATTGTGGGAAAGGCCAGATATACAGTCATACCTCAACTTCTGAACGCCTTGGGAGTCGAACATTCCGGCTCCCGAACGATCAAAAACCAGAAGTGAGTGTTCCAGTTTTTGAACTTTTTTGGGAAACCGAACACGTCTGGTGTGGCTTCCACTATTGTTTCCGGCATGCCTGCGCAATCGGGAACCAATCAGAAGCTGTGCCTTGGTTTCGAAACATTTCAGAAGTCAAACAGACTTCCAGAATGGATTCCGTTCGACTTCCGAGGTATGACTGTAATGCGGAAATCAACAGTTAGGGAAATGTTGGGGGTATGGAATAAACCAGTGTTTCCCAACCTTTTTTGGGCAAAGGCACACTTGTTTCATGAAAAAAATCTCGAGGCACACCACCATTAGAAAATGTTTAAAAAATTAACTCTGTGCCTATATTGACTATATATAAAGTAACTCTCTTTAATAGGAATCAAATAAACACAAAGAAAGTATTTTATAATTACTTTATTATGAAATAGTAAGTACCATATTTTTCGTCCCATAGGACGCTCCGTCCCATAGGACGCACCTACATTTTTGAGGGGGGAAATAAAGGAAAAATTTTTTTCCTTTATTTCCCCCCCAAAAAACCAGTCGGGGAACAGTGGGATGGCGGTGCTGCGCCTCCCCGCTGTCCCCCGAGCTTGTGGGGCTGGCCCATGTCTGCCTGGCGCGAGGGGCGCTCTGCTTCAGGGCGCCCCGCGCATCCGGCGGCAGGCTACAGTCTGCAGCATGGGGAACCCTCTGTTTCAGGGCGCCCCATGCGCCCCCCGGGTGCGCAAGGCTTGCCAACACGAGCGCGGAGCACGGGGCGTCCTCCGAAGGGCGCCCCGTGCTCCGCGCTGCCAGCTGCCGCCCGCAAGCCTTGCGCTCCTGGGGGGAGATCCCCCGGGTGCGCAAGGCTGGCCGACACCAGCGCGGAGCACGGGGCGTCCTCCAGAGGACGCCCCGTGCTCCGCGCTGCAGGCTGCTGCCCGCAAGCCTTGCGCTCCTGGGGGGAGATCCCCCGGGTGCGCAAGGCTGGCCGACACCAGCGCGGAGCACGGGGCGTCCTTCAGAGGGCGCCCTGTGCTCCGCGCTGCCAGCTGCCGCCCGCAAGCCTTGCGCTCCTGGGGGGAGATCCCCCGGGTGCGCAAGGCTGGCCGACACCAGCGCGGAGCACGGGGCGTCCTCCAGAGGACGCCCCGTGCTCCGCGCTGCAGGCTGCTGCCCGCAAGCCTTGCGCTCCTGGGGGGAGATCCCCCGGGTGCGCAAGGCTGGCCGACACCAGCGCGGAGCACGGGGCGTCCTTCAGAGGACGCCCCGTGCTCCGCGCTGCAGGCTGCTGCCCGCAAGCCTTGCGCTCCTGGGGGGAGATCCCCCGGGTGCGCAAGGCTGGCCGAAACCACCGCGGAGCACGGGGCGTCCTCCGAAGGGCGCCCCGTGCTCCGCGCTGCCAGCTGACGCCCACAAGCCTTGCGCTCCTGGGGGGAGATCCCCCGGGTGCGCAAGGCTGGCCGACACCAGCGCGGAGCACGGGGCGTCCTCCAAAGGGCGCCCCGTGCTCCGCGCTGCCAGCTGACGCCCGCAAGCCTTGCGCTCCCGGGGGGAGAACCCCCAGGTGCGCAAGACTTGCGGACACCTGCGTGCAGCACGGGGCGTCCTCCGAAGGGCGCCCTGTGCTCCGCGCTGCCAGCTGACGCCCGCAAGCCTTGCACTCTTGGGGGGAGGTCCCCCGGGTGCGCAGGGCTGGCCTACAACAGCGCAGAGCACGGGGCGATGGGATGTGGGAGGGAGCTCGCTCCCCGCCCCGCGTGTGCTCGCCGCCGCCGCCCCGCCTCTCGCCGCCCGCCTCGCCCGCCTCCCTCCCACGGCACACCAGGCAACGTCTCGCGGCACACTAGTGTGCCGCGGAACACCAGTTGGGAAACACTGGAATAAACTGCTGCATGAATGCAAACATAGTCATGGCACAATTTGCAAGGATTTGCAAACCTATCAGCATGTGGTGGTGTGGTTAGAGTGTTGGTAGGACCTGGAAGACCCAGGTTCTAGCTCCTACTCAGCCATGAACCTCACTAGGTGATTTTGGGTCAAGTTGCTGTCTCTCAGCCTAACCTACCTCACAGGGATGTTGGGGGTATCAAAAGAGGAGGGAGAGAATCTTTATACCACCTTGAGCTCCTTGGATATAAATAAAATAAATTTTGTTTACTCTCTGTTTCTCATTTTTCCCCAATTAAAAACTTCTTTGCAACCTTTCTACATCATTAGTACACATTTCTCCTAATGTATATGCATCTTTCTTTTATTTTTGCACACACTTTCCCCATTTTAATGCATTTTGTACGTTATTATGCTTCCACATAATATACACTTTTTGTACACTTTTTTTGTTGGAGAACAACATTGAAAAACTCAGAGAAAGGTGCATTTTGAAAGATTACAGTGTTTCAGTTTGCAAATCATTGCAGGAAGTCCAGATTTTGTAGGCTTGCATTAAATTGAAAATTAACCCAAATTTCTCCCCCCCCCCAATCCCTGAGTATAAAAGCACACATGAAGCGACGACAGAGGCTAAAACTTGCAGCCAAATCTCAGCACAGAGATTTGCCTTCTATGTTACAGGAGCTTTCTCCCACCTCTCTCTACTTTCCCAGAAACTGATGCAAACCTTATAAATATGCAGACCGGATAGCTCATAAATAAGCTCTTTTCACAAGACTCTAAAAGGAGAACTTGAATGACAGCAGCGGCCAAAGGAGAATTTATTGTGCAGTTTAGTACAAAAAAAATTGTTGCATTGTTGTGTTTTACTTTCACAAGTCTGTTTTATCCCCAAACTGCAGCAAGTCAATACCAATTTTTTTGGCATTGCTTCCTTCTTTCTAAATCTCTTGTATTCTTTATTTCCCCTTTCGCAGTAGGATTTCTGATATCCAAACAAAATCACAAGTTTTTCCACTGGAGAGAATTTTGTTTCAAACAACCCCCCTTTTTTTCTGGGCTCTCTAACTTGTGGCAAAATCGCAGCAAATGAATTCTGGAAAAGTCCAAGTAATTTCCACAGATGCATTTTTATTTTATTTTTATTAAACCCAATTCAACCTCCTTCTGTTTCCAACATTTGGAAGAGTGGATGGGCAAAACACTGCAGACCAAAATATAACTAAAAGTACACCACTTAAGAATTTGAAACCAAGGTACAAAATCAGAGGAGGAAGACACAGCTATTTTGTAATTCCACCTGCCACATGATTTTAACTTGCAACTTTTGAATTGATTTTTCAGATGTATAAGTTTTGCCAATTTAGAATACTGTAAAAAGTAAGATACAGAAGAAAAAAATGTCCAACTTTCAGTGTTCTACATAACTCTTTGCCTTTTCCTCTGTCTAGCAAAACAAATAACAGAGAGAAATAAATAAATAATATTAATATTATAATTATAATTATAATTATAATTATAATTATAATTATAATATAATATAATATAATATAATATAATATAATATACAGTGGTGCCCCGCAAGACGAACGCCTCGCAAGACGGAAAACCCGCTAGACGAAAGGGTTTTCCATTTTGGAGGCGCTTCGCTAAACGAATTTCTCTATGGGGTTGCTTTGCAAGACGAAAAAATCTTGCGAGTTCCCATGGGTTTTTTTTGCTCCCCCCCCCTTTCCTAAGCCGCTAAGCCGCTTATCAGCTGTTCCGCTGATAAGCCGCCTCTCAGCTGATCGCTAAAAGCCGCTAGACCGCTAATAGCGCTCATCCACTAAGCCGTCAATGGGCTTGCTTCGCAAGACGAAAAAACCGCTAGACGAAGAGAATCGCGGAACGGATTAATTTCGTCTTGCGAGGCACCACTGTAATAATATAATAAAAAGCAGAATGTTATCCTTATGGATATATGTCCATTTCAGGCTCCCAATCTTCCAGTTTAGTTCCAGCCAACATTTCCACATTGGCTTCTAATTTATTTACTTACAGTATTTCAAAGAAGGTCTCGTGAAAATTCATCCACATGAATCTTAGTATGAATTTCTACTAATAAATACATTTGTATGCTGCTTTTCCTAATGTACACTTCCTTGGAAGAAGAGGAAGAATTCTCCACCCATCCACCTGGGTTGCCCCAGCCACTCTGGGCAACTTCCAACACATATAAAAAGAATAAAACTGGATCCTACTACCAAATACATGATTAGTCCCTTTAGGGAAGGGTAACCTCCCCAGGAATTGGGAAAGGTGTTCAACTGGTTCTGCCCCACAGCTCAAAGCAATTTCTCCCAATATAGTGCACATTAGTATGCTATTTTCACTAATTATATGCAATTATATGCACACTTTACATGCATCTTAGCACACACTGCTTGGCTGGAGAACCACCTTGCAGAATTTGGAGAAGTGCAAAGGGGGTGGGGTGGGGCTGCAGCTCAGTGTCAGAGCCTTAAGAAGGTCCCAGGTTCAATTCCCAATGGCATCTCCAGGTTGGGCTGTCTAAAACTCTGAAGAGTCACTAACAATCAGTGTAAAAAAATAGCTAAGTGGACCACTGGCTCGTTACTTAAATCACCACTTTCTTTAGCATCCTGATGACTAGAATCTCATTTTAGTTTGGATGCAGAAGCACCATACCTCGATGGTACAAGCTTCTGCTTTGCATGCAAGTGGATGCCCATGTTCAATATCCTGTCTCCATGTAGGGCTGGGAGAGACTCCTGTCTGAAACCAAGGAGAGGCACTGCCTGTCAGCGTAGACAATACTGAGCTAGATGGACCAACTGTCTGACTCAATATAAGGTAGCTTCCTATATTCCTATGCTAATCTCAAGGGTATGGCTGTATTTCATTTCACGTATTGATTTGGAAAGTGCAAATTATATGCAGGTTCGCCTTTAAATGAAAGCCAAATTTATCTCCCATCCCTAGTTATCCTCAAAACAGAAGTCATGCAAACCGGTGCCATTCACGTAAATTTATAGAGGCTGCAGGAATCTGCAACCCCAAATGCAGAATTGTTATTCTTTTGGTGTGGGTCAAGTGGGTCCCGTTTATGTTCTCTACCCCATCTCTGTCTGTTCCATGCAGATGTCTGCCACCCCAACCCATCCTTCTTCACCAGCATCTTGCCCATGGTGAAATCTGCCGCTGCCTCCCTCCCTCTCTACAAGTGAGTTTGGAGCAGCTGCATCTGAGATGGAGAGCTAACATGGTCTTGTCCCCACCCCCCACCCCCTTCAGGGATTTCAAGGCCTGCATGGCTGATGTTCTGCTTGGCTGACTCTCCTCATTCTCGCCAGATCACTCCGGAAAGAAGTCGGATATGCCTGAGAATTCTCCTGGAGCGCAGAGAGAACGCCAGTGAGATGGGTCGCCAAATCCAGAATGCACAAAAACACGTGCGCACGTCTCCCTGCTGATGCCCAGGAGATGCCTCAGGAACACATTTTTGTCTGTTTATTATGTGGCCGCTGTCATGCTGAAGGTACAAAACGGGAGAGAAATCCCATTTCCTTTGCATTTTAATGAGAAGCTACCCGATCTGTGCTTCTCAAACTGACCTGCGAACCAAAACACAATGATACTGTACTTCAAAATCTACCCTGCACTGAATTTTGTAGTGTGGTTCTCCAGACAAACAAAGTGTACAGAATATGTTACATTGGGGAAAAGCTTGCCTTAAAAAGAATGCGCTCATGAAATGACATGCAAAAACGCATTGCATTATTTTTATTTATTTATTGCACTTATAGAACATATTTTTCTCCAAGCTCACGGTGATGTACATGGTTCTCTTCCCGCTGCCCCCATTAAATCCCCACAAGGACCATGCAGGGCTGAGAGACAGAGACTGGTCCAAGGTCACTCGGTGAGCTTCATGGCAGAGTGAGGATTTGAACCCTGGCCTCCCTGGTTCCAGTCCAACACTCAAACCACTACAGCAAACTATTTATTTATATTGTATTTCTATCCCATATCCAAGGAACCCAAGGTGGCAAACATGATTATCTGCCTTCTCTCTTTTAATCCTCAAACAACCCTGTGAGGAAGGTTGGACTGAAAGGCAGTGACTGGTCACACCCAGTGAGCTTCATGGCTGAGTGGAGGATTTGAAACCTGGTCCTTCTCAGGTCCTAGTCTGACAACGTAACCGCTACGCAACACTGTCTCTTGCCTAAGCAAACATATGCAATATTGGTGTGTATTGGTCAAAGATGTGCATACAAGAATGCATTTATTAAGAGAAATTCGTACACTAAGACGCTGTGGAATCTTCACAGGTTTTTCCTGCAAATTGCTGGAGACACGTGCAGAACTGAAATTGAGTGGGGCTGGGGGGTGGAGGAGTGAGATACTGAGGGAAATTGAAATTTACAGGTTTGTTCACCCCTAGCTGGAAAGGAACATTTCCCCCAAAATTGGTCACATGCTAAGACAGATGAAGAGAACCTGCAATTTCTGCATTACAGGGGGTAGGATTTGGTCACTCTTTGGGTCCCTCCCAGCTCTATGTTCTATGATTTCAGGACCACCTTAATCCAGCCTCCTGCTTCCAATATATGCCTCTGGAAAGCCAACAAGCAAGACCGGAAGTCCCCTCTCCTGTTCCTTTTTACTGTACCTGTTGGACAGATGTATACAACTGCTGAAAATGGAGGTTCTGCCTGACTATTATGTGCCATAAGACATGAGTCAGCAGGAAAATGTTGCAGCGTATCCTCATTAAACAGAAGTGCTCCTGATCAGGGTTCCAGCCAGCCAGCTAGCTAGCTATGTCTTCTTCTAGGAGACTCCAAGCCATCCTGCCTTACCAAAAGTCAACATTCCATGTTGCTTTTTGACACAGTGCCCCCTTAAATGTTAATTATTTTTTAAACGTACTCCTGCAAACCTTGTTGATCCTTTTATGTTCTCAGTGCTCCCACGTTCAGTCCCCTTTCTACTGGCATTCCCCACCTGTGATCACTGTTAGGCACTCACAGCTCTAAACCTTCAGGAATTCATCTCGTCTGATAAATATGTAACACATTTGCTTTCACCTTGTTCCCAACAAGCAAGGAGACCAAGCTGTGCTTTATGGTGCTCCTTGCTAAATGGGGACATCGAAAGTTGGAAGAACAGCAAGGTCATCCCCCTGAAGAGAGGCACCTGAGCCTAACGATGAAACATATAACAGCAGAGATTTCAGCTGCAAGGTGATGGCTGTGTCTAAAGATGGCTCCCCACCTCCTGAATTTCTGCCCAGTTTTATCTCCATTACAGCCCACAACAGACCGGGTATAAATATATTAGTAGTAGTAGTAGAAGTAAAAAGCAATGGTAATAATATTAATAGCACATTCCCAGCCCTTTGTGGAGAGGCCAGGGGTTGAACTTGGAGCCTTCTGGATGCACAGAATTTGTTCTGCTATAGAGCAACAGTCCTTTCCCCCTAGAAATAAAGTTAAGATTCTAGACCTCATGGGTCTGAATTAAGCTAAATCATTTGAATCTGACCACTGGGTCCATCTATCTCAGTATCATTGACTGCAGTGGCTCTGCAGGACTTCAGACTGCCGGGGAGGGGGAGGGTTCATCCAGACCCAATTTATTGGACATGCTGGGAACAGAACCAGAGGCTTTCTGCGTGCAAAGCATGCACTTCATCACTGCACCACAGTCCCTTCTTAAGCGGGCAAGAACCTTCAGGGGTGCTCTTTCGAAGAGGCGGAAGTATACTGCAACTTTTTGGTTGCAGTTTCCACACTGCTCTCCACTAACTTGTACCTACGGGACCGCCTCACCCCGTATGCCCCACGGAGGACCTTAAGGTCCATAAATAGCAACACCCTAGTGGTCTTGGGCCCTAAGGAAGTTAAATTAGCTTCCACCAGAGCCAGGGCCTTTTCAACACTGGCTCCGGCCTGGTGGAACGCTCTGCCTCATGAGACCAGGGCCCTGCAGGGTCTGATTTCTTTCTGCTGGGCCTGTAAGACAGAGTTGTTCCCCCTGGCCTTTGGCTTGGAGCCAATTTGATTCCCTCGCCCTCTTTCTTTTTTCTTTTTCCTTTCTCCTCCTGTGATGAGGCTGCATTTTAATATATTTAATGTTTCAATATTTTAATGTTGTATTTTAATCTTGCTTTTAAGTTGCATTCATTCAACTTGTTTTTATTATTGCTTGTTAGCCGCCCTGAGCCCGGCCTTGGCTGGGGAGGGCGGGGTATAAATAAAAAATGTTGTTGTTGTTGTTGTTGTTGTTGTTGTTGTTGTTGTTGTTGTTGTTGTTAACTCTGAGCCTGCAGGACTTTCCTCAGTCAGATGCACCTCAAACAGAAAAGACTGGTTACTTTCTCCTTTGCCTCAAACACAGGAGATTAGGAGGCGTGTGAGAAAGATTAGCCATGGGATTAAAGTTACCAGGAAAAAAACCCCCCTCAAAAATCATTTTTGGGTTTCAAAACTGCTTTTAAAAAGGCCCACAAGATTTATAACAGTAGGCCTTGCTTGGAGAGGATAGCTGCTGCACATAGGAGAAGGGGATCAGTAGAAGTTGATGCATTTGGATAAATGAAGAGGGCTGCGCCGCCAACCTGTCTGCCCTCAGCCAGCTTCCACCCACCTGCCTTTCTTACTTACAACTAGTCCAGCGGGTCGTGGCCCTGCCTGTCAGCTTCATTTACCTTCCCCTCTTAGTGCTGTCCATTGTACAGCTCAGCAGGAAGGAGGGTGGAGGGACAAAACGGGAATGAGTTGGCTCTGGCTCCTGCCTGGGCTCCCTGCCTTCTGCCCAAGTCTCAATGGACACCAGTCACCAGCGGTCAAGAGGGCTGCATTGGCTGTAGCACAGGAATAACTTTGTTGGATCACACAAAAGGGCATCCCGTACCCATGGGATGAGGACCCTTTGCCCCACAGTATTCTGCTCATTTATCTGTTTGTTTCATTTATAAAAAGATATATATATACTGCTGTTCATTCACACACAAACACACAAGAGCATTTTACTACAATTAAACACAAACCATATAATAAAAGCTATATAAAAGAAATTAAAGCCAGAAATCAGCAAACTATTGTGGAAAGATGTACTCTTAGCTGCCTGCAGTGGCCTGGTGGAATAGAAAAAAAAAATTCAGCAGGCATTTAAAAGGTTGGCACAGAAAGTGCCTGCTGAATCTTTGGTGGGCAGATAGTTCCAGAGGGCTGGGCCAATGACACTAAAGGCTTGGATGCTCGTTTCTGTTAAATTAGCCTCGCCATCTCAGGAAACAACCAGTGATGCTCTCACTGATCATGCTCAGAGAGGAATGGGTTCAAGCAGTACCCTGGACTTAAGTTGTTAAGGGCTTCGTAAATTATTACAAAGCCCCTGAACCTGGCTCGGTGGTGGGTAGGCAGCTAGTGCAAGATGCTTCAACAAGGGTGCTGCATGCTGTCAGCGAGGTGCCCCAATCATAAGCTAGGCCTCCACATTCTGCACCAGCTGGCTGGAGCTTCCAAACCGGGCCCATGGGCAGCCCCACATACAGCGCACTGCAGTAATCCAGTCTTGAAGTTACCAATGCATGGACTACAGTTGGGCTTCCCATTATCCTCAACCAGCACGACCATCAGTCAGGAAAGATAGGAGTTGTAGTTCAACAACATCTGTAGGCAACAGATTCCCCATCCCTGTTTACATGGTATTAGCAAACATAACTGAGCACCGAAAGAAGAATTAACCATGAGTAAGAGCATGGGTAGGCAAACTAAGGCCCGGGGGCCGGATCCGGCCCAATCGCCTTCTAAATCCGGCCTGTGGACAGTCCGGGAATCAGTGTGTTTTTACATGAGTAGAATGTGTGCTTTTATTTAAAATGCATCTCTGGGTTATTTGTGGGGCATAGGAATTTGTTCATTTATTTATTTTTCAAAATATAGTCTGGCCCCCCACAAGGTCTGAGGGACAGTGGACCAGTTCCCTGCTGAAAAAGTCTGCTGACCCCTGAGTAAGAAGAATGCAACCAGCAGGCTTGCGGGATCCTTAAGGGTGGGGTTTTTTGTGTGTTTTTTACAACCCATAAAAACTAGGGGATGTGACTAACACAGATACATTAATATTAATGGGTCTACTCTTATAATTTAGCTGGGAAATACCAAATGCTTTGAAGTTCTAAATAGCTACCACCCAAAATTTATCTTTATGACCAAACCTAGAAATGAAACAATCCTCCGAAATTGGCAAACAGACTCACCTAAGTTGCTTTGCATAGTTGATCTCAATCTCCGTCCTCTCTTTCACAAATTTGATGTACTTTTCCAGAACGTCGATCCCCCACTGGGTGTGTTTTTCAAGGTTGTCAAATTGATCCTGCAGAGCAAAAAAGAAAAGAAAAGAAAAGAAAAGTGGATTCATTATGAGCCTTGGTGCAAATCACAATTGACATTTTTATTTTCAGTCATTAAAAAGAAAATCACCAATAAACACTCTATCTGGGGTCCAGTCCCATCTTAGATGCAATCCCCACTGTTTGACTTACGAGAACGATTCTGTACATGCCTAGCGCAGAAGGATGTTCGGTTGAGCTCAATGCAGCTTGCTTCCAGGTGAGCCTATATACAGGATCACAGCTTTACTGTTGAGTAAGTGCTTTTAGGATTGCAGTGCAGTCACTGGCTTTGGTGCAATGCCAATAACCATGGGCACCAGTTGTCTTAACGAACGTTTCAGCAATTTCTCTCCCTGACTTCTCTCTTTCTCAGGGAATCTTGTGAGTAACCATGACCTGTAACTGATGAAGATATATCCCTATGTGAGAAGAAGGTAACTGGTGTGACTCACAGCCTCTCCCTGCTTTCAGAAGAAGCTGCAAGGCGGATGCTTCTTATAAAGTTTCTCAAACTGAGAGGAAGAGCAGATCAGGTGGGGGAGAGCAGACCTCATTGTCACCCACAAATTCTCCTCCCCCCTCCGGACTTTGTGGCCGGCAGGAGGGGGAGGGATGCACTAGAAATGACAAAACTGATGGCTGGTGGCAAAATAAAAATATTTAGGGGTTAATTTTGGGAGGGATGGAATGAGTCTCCCATGAGAAAAGACTGCAGTGTTTGGGACTTTAAGGTTTAGTGAAAGGTGACTAAACGGCAGCATGATATAAGCTCATAAAATGATGTAAGGCATTGGGAAAGTAGATAGAGAAAAGTTTTCCTCTCTCTCTCCTGACACTGTAACTCATGTTTTAAGATTGAGGACAGATGAAGGGTTTCCCCCCCCCCGCCGACAGAGTTCATAAACTATGGAACTCACTCCTGCAGGAGCATTGATGGCCACCAATGTAGATGGCTTTAAAAAAGGACTTGACAAATTTGTGGAGGATATGGCTATCAATAGGGACGCGGGTGGCGCTGTGGGTTAAACCACAGAGCCTAGGACTTGCCGATCAGAAGGTCGGCGGTTCGAATCCCCGTGACAGGGTGAGCTCCTGTTGCTCGGTCCCTGCTCCTGCCAACCTAGCAGTTCAAAAGCACGTCAAAATGCAAGCAGATAAATAGGTACCACACCGGCAGGAAGGTAAACGGCGTTTCCGTGCGCTGCTCTGGTTCACCAGAAGCGGCTTAGTCATGCTGGCCACATGACCTGGAAGCTGTATGCCGGCTCCCTCGGCCTATAGAGTGAGATGAGTGCCGCAACCCCAGAGTCGGTCACAACTGGACCTAATGGTCAGGGGTCCCTTTACCTTTATGGCTCTCAACGGCTCCTAGCTAGAATGGCTGTCCTCTGGCTCCACAATCAGAGGCAGCCTTGCTTCTGAGTAGCAATTGCTGGAAACCACAGGAAGAGAGGGGGCTCTAGTGCTTCAGTCCCGCTTCTGGCTTCCCATGGTATATCAAGCTGGCCACTGCGAGAATAGGATGCTGCACTACATGGCCTCCTTTGGCCAGATCCAGCAGGGTCTTCTTATGTTCATATGATGCACCATATTGTGTCTACGAAGATGAGCTCCAAGCCCCTGGAAACTGTGGTTATCCTGTTTCACAACCACTTCAGGCTGTAGTTGGAGTTTTTCATGGCTTAATGCTCTTTCAATCTAAACTTAAAAATCCCTGCACATAGAAAGCTAGCCTGTCAGCAGAAAGAATTTTAGGCCTGGACTTCTCTCTCATATTTTCTATGTGCAGGGATTTGTTTGTGTGTATTTTAATGGAGGAACATGTGAGCCACATCTGGAGTAATATAGCATAGACACAAATACATCACCTCAGTGAGAAATATCAGTCTGCTGCCTACTCCGCACTCATACTCCTTGCCCCATGGCTTCCCTACCTCCTAGAATTTCTCACTAATACTAATGGTGTTCCCAGGAGGTAAAATAAACAAGAACTCCTGTCCCTTGGGGACTGTGCAAGATTTTAATCCCAGCCAACATTCTGGTAGCATTTGCTGAACATTCCATATCATTGCAGCCAATCAGCTTTGATGCCACAAATGCAGTATAAAGAAGATGCATAGTGGCATGGATAACAATTACTCTGAGGGTATCCTGCCTCTGAAACCTTTCTAAATATGTAGCTGCATTGCTTCCAAAACTCAAGTGACACCACCTTTTCCTGTGGGGCTCTTCCTGTGAACCATCATGCTTCCTTATGGAAAGAAAAAATTCAGAGAGACCTCTAGCATGATCTCACACACAGAAAACTCTTCAGCCTAAACAAGTGATCTCAGCTGCCCTCTTTTCAAACCCCCCACTTCTTCAGAGACTGAACTTGGATTCCAGGCATTATCTACTCAAGTCTCAAAAAATACTGCTCGCCTTTCAATCAAGCATCCTGCATTCTAAACCCATCTAAGGCTTGTACACTGTTTTGCCTAATATACATACCTTTTCGAGAAAAGCTACATAGGAAACTGCCCTACACCTCAAAATATTCTGCTGATCTACACTAATATCAGCTGCTCTGACCAGCAGCAATTATCCTGGTCTTTCCCATTGCTGGTTACCCAGTGGTGGATGGGACCAGAGGTGAAAGTCAGTGTGGCAACAAATCTCCATTCTTCATTTGTAAGAAAGCACTACAGTACTTCACTGTGGCAGCGCCTTAAACTCTGTGCCTATTGATATCAGACAGCCGCCTTCACTTTGCTCTTTTCAGCATTTGCTAAAACATTTTGTGTTTAGACAAGCCTACCCAGATGTTTAGAAAGCTGCTGCAAGATTTTATGTTTTAGTCTATTGTTATTTTAACTTTTTGAAAGCTTTAGATTATTGTTAATGTATCTTGCTGATAATTTTAATGTTTTTTGGTAAGCTGCTTTGAAGTGGGTATTTTTATTTTATTTTTTGCAATCCAGTGGGATATAAATGCGATGAAATGATATGCAATATTTGTAATGAATGAATGAATGCACATTTTATCATTGTACAGTAGGCCAGTTTCTGCACATACCCTGCTCTCTACCTTTCATCTAGGCAAGCAAGAGACACCCCAGGCGGCAAAACACTGAAGGAAGTTGCTATGGGGCATTCCCAGAAGGTCACATCTGATCCCCTGGCCTAGAGTTTCCAGCCTTGGTGCTACCAGATCCTTTTACCTGTTAAATGGCTAAGGCTGAGCCTGGATCTTCTGCATGCGAAGCCTCTTTCAGTTTCTCCACTGTGGTGGCTGAGATCCCCTTTTTAACATTCAGTATCAGTAGTCCCTAGGCCATTTGGGGAAATGATTCCGCAGTAGGGCTTGGTGCAATCTCTTTCAATGTTTCCACGGTGCTCTGAAATTAACCTTCCCAGGGATGTGAAACTCAAACCCTCGTGCAACGTTCAGACAGATCCAGGCTGGGACAAAACCACTGGAAACATTTTACAAACATTGTCAGCTATACTAACCAACAACATTCCCTTCTTCTCACTTTTTTTTGGGGTGGTGGTGTGAGTTTTAGAATATGGGGCTTACAGCAGAAGGTTCATGGCTGCCTTCATTTGCCTTTCAAAACCTATCCAGGTTTGGTGGTGTGACACGAATTTCAAAGTGCACATAAAACCAATTATGCTTCATCATTCAAAATTTAGGAAATATTCCCTGGGGAAAAAAAGAATCTCTTTATTTGAGTTCACAGAACCATCTGGAAGCCATCTTGACTCTCTTAATGACCCCAGTTATTTTCTCTGCAGTAGAAGGAAGTTTAGTTTGCAAAATCCTTCAAGTAAATCCTGAAAATAGAAGAACTTCTTACATGAATACGGGAGGCCTGTGACCATGGTTCCTGCCTCTGCTCCTTCTTGCAACAGAGCACTGGGGATCCTGAATTGGCTAGGATCGCCTATGTGACTGATCTAGGGAGGAGAAAGCAGCAGTTTTGCTGGGTGGAATGCAGTGGGAGAGTTAGGAAAGAATTATACCAAAGTACCAGGAACGGCCTGGGGAGCGGGAGGGTAATATAACATCTGGGATCAAAGCAAACGAAACATCTGTGCAACCTCTTTTTGAGGGGGAAATTATAACCTGCTGAAATCTTTTATTTCCAACCCTAAAATTGAAACTGGAGAACATTTGGCATAGGTAAAGGTAAAGGGACCCCTGACCGTTAAGTCCAGTCGCAGACGACTCTGGGGTTGCGGCGCTCATCTCACTTTACTGGCCGAGGGAGACAATGTTTGTCCACAGACAGTTTTTCTGGGTCATATGGCCAGAATGACTAAGCCGCTTCTGACGAACCAGAGTAGCGCACGGAAATGCTGTTTGCCTTCCCGCCGGAGCGGTACCTATTTATCTACTTGCACTTTGACGTGCTTTTGAACTGCTAGGTTGGCAGGAGCAGGTACCAAGCAACGGGAGCTCACCCCATCGCAGGGATTTGGACCGCCGACCTTCTGATCGGCAAGCCCTAGGCTCAGTGGTTTAGACCACAGCGCCACACACGTGGCATAGCCCTGCCTAAAAACAAGCATTATTGGTTAGTTACTGCATATTGAGCCTGTTGTCTAAGTCTTTGTTCTAGACGAGGGTTGTGAGAACCTGTTCCTCCATATTTTGCTGGATTCCAGCTCCCACCAGCCTCAGAACAATAGTCAAGGATGCTGAGAGCTGCAGCCAACAGCCCGGGATGCTGGGAGTTGTAGTCAATGGTCAGTGACGATGGGAGTTGTAGTACAGCAAACATCTGGAGGGTAAGAGGCTCCTCCCTTCTGACCTAGGGTGTTCTGAGCTGCAAACTATCCTACATATTAGACTGCTTAATCGAGAGAGAGAGAGAGAGAGAGAGAGAGAGAGAGAGTGTGTTGATTCCGGTTGTCTGATATGACACTGTTTTTCACTAGACTATAAAAGCTGGTGTCAAAAGATGAAGTTGCATGCTGGTTTGCTTGAGAGGAGAGGGGCAAGTATTTCTTGAGTATTTCTTGTTCTTAAAGCCATCTAAAAAGCGGCTGCTTTTGAAATAAACCACTTCCTCCGATTCGCAGAAAATAAACAAGGCCTACTGAGAAAACCGGTGCATGAATCTTGCATAAACGTAACACTTGCGAAGAGGATGAGTTTCGGAGCAAGAACATTTCAGAGCAAGTGGTGTCACTGCAGGCAAGAGATTTCTCTCCGGTGTAAAGTGAAACCCTGTCTTGCATAACGGGAGAGGTGGCCACCTTGCTAAACTTTAACGTTGCTAAACTTCAAGGGTCAATTTCTTGACCAAGCATAAGAACAGAAGAAGAGCCTGCTGGATCAAGCTAAAGGGAGCCCATCTAGTCCAGCAGCTAGTTCTCAGAGTGTCCAACCACATGATTATTGGAAGCCCGCGACAGGTATTCAAGGTATTCACAACTGGTATTCAGAAGAATTGCTGCCTCCGACTGCGGAGAGCAGAGCAGAGTTATCATAGCCATCTATAGCCTGCTCCTCCATGAATTGTGTCTAATCCTCTTCTAAAGCCATTTAAACTTATAGGTTAAAATTAAGGTTAAAATTATAGAATGGTAGAGTTGGCAGGGACCCCAGGGGTCATCTATTCCAACCCCCTGCAATGCAAGAAACACAACTAAATCATACACCACATGGATGGCTATCCATCCTCTGCTCAAAAACCTCCAAGGGAGAAGAGTCTGCAACTAAGGCTGAACAATATCAAGATTTCAACCAGCTAAACACGGTGATATAGCAGTACATCATGATGTCTGAAATAAGGAGAAAGGAGGAAATAAGGTGGGGAGAAGCAGCCAAGATACACTGCCCAGCCTTAGAATCAGCCCCACACCTGGGGAGCACGACACTCGCATGAGGTACCAGGGTACCATGCTGGTACCATTGCTCCTGCTGCCGCTATTGTGGAGGCAGGAGGAATGAGCGGTGATCCCAGGCTGTGAGGCATGAAGCTGCTGCTAAATAGCCTTTGACAGCCCTCTCCTCCTCCATGAATTTGTGCAACCCTCTTCTAAAGCCATCCAGGTTGGTGGGCATCCCTGCTTCTTGTGTTACGTTAAATTTCATTTAATCACATCATGCAGCACTGCTGTTTTCAGAGAGAGAAAGTCCTGGCAGGTTAAAACGAAAAAGAAAAAAAAAACCTGAAAAAAAAATCCCAGCCCAGCAGTTTGAAAGGCGGGAGGGGGTTAAACTACAAAGAGGGCAGTTTTCAAGATGCTGCCATAGCAACAGTGCTGGCATTCCTGGGGAAGGAGGGGGGACACACATGTTACTCTGCCAATTGGAATCCGCTTCACAGCGGAGGCTGTTTCATTGGTAAAGGAGGTTGATGGTTCCTCAAATCAGGGAGCCGCATTTTCTGCCCCCCCCCCCCACAACCAAGGCAATCTTGTTAATCTTGCAACCTGCAGTCCACTTGAGACCAAGCCATTCGCTTCCAAAAAAAGAAGTTCATCTCTGCCCAGTTGTCTGTTCCCGCCAGGGGACAGCCAAAGGACTCTGGGAAGCTGATGAACACGGCATGCTGCAAGGACGCACTTCCCCTATTCCACTGTCCTCCATCCTTGATATTCAGAGATAGGTGGCAAAAGCTCTGCTCTTATTTCCTTCAAGGAATCTAGAAGGGGAGAACATAGCTGAGATGAAACCTCTTACTTGTTCTGGTGAAAAGTAGATTAACACTTTGTAAACAAAGTCCTGCTCTCAATGTGGTGCAATGGGTCAGTGAGTCTAGTTGTTAACCAGGAGGTTGGTGGTTCGAGACCACCCAGGAGTGGCAGTGGGCAGAATTTGTGTATTGCAGGGGGATGACCCTCGGGTCCCTTCCTCCTCTACAATTCTATGAGTCTATGTAGTCAGAAATAAGTGTCTCAGTGACCCTACTAGGGATCAATTGCTTCCAGAGGGCTGCTCCTGTTATTCCCTTGCAAGGATGGGGGTGGGTGAAAACAGAAAGGAGAGTTTTGTGGCAGCTTTAAAAGGTTATCAGATTTATTGTGAGTATTTATTAACAGTTTTGCGGGTCACAGAGACCACTGTGCCTTGCATTTGACTAACTCCAGAAGGAGTGTCGCCCAGCAGCTTCAAACGCAGATGGAGGACTGTTGTGTTCACACCCTGCCAGGGGGGGGGGGGGGCTTCCTAACACCGCCTGCTGCCCACCGCAAGAGACAAAATGTACCACTTTTGTTTTACCAAAGCCGGGCTCTGCTGGATCAGCCCAAAGGCCCATCTAGACCAGCCTCCTGTTCTCTCAGAGGCCAAACAGATACCCCAAAACGAAGCCCTCAAACAAGACCTGGACAAGAGCAACACCCCTCTCCCCACTTGGGATTCCCACAGCTGAGGTGGAACATCACCACTCCCTCTGAAGACTGACATCCTAATCCAAGGTGGCCATGTGTCCTTCTTTAGGGAAGGCTGTCTCCTTTTTCAAGAGATGTCTGGTCCAAATTTTAAAGACAAAGAACCCTAAGAAGGGGGTTGTCAAGGGGCCCTGAGGATACCACAGTATCCAGCCTTCAACATAGGAGAGCCAGCACCTTCTGAGGCTGCCCATTCCACTGTCAAACAGCTCATGCTGCCAGAATGTTCTTCCTCAAGCTTAAAGGGCAAGTTGTCCATCAATGGTAAACATCTGGAGAGCAGGCTGAGCAGAAACACCTGGTCACAGCCACTATGGTGTGGAAGGAGCACCCCCACACACACTTTGCAGCTCAGGGGCCAAAGAGGGACGGACACACCTCTGTCTTTTCCTTTCAACTTGTGGCCGAAATGGTTGCAGGTTTTGTACTGTAAAAGTAGCATCCAGAAAATCTGAGTTAACCGGCGGTAGGGGTGGAGGTGGAAGAGTATTTTTCAGGAAGATCAAGGAGCCTAAAAAAGCTTCCTGTCCCACTCAGCTGCCTTTAATGTCATAAGACCTTTTCCTCCTTCACAAACCATGTCTGTTAATTAAGTCGGCAGTTCTCAGTTAATGAGAGCTGCATATTTGGGCCTCCTGGGAGTACATGTGGTTGGCTGCACTGGAAAGGAACAAGATGAAGGAGGGGAAGAGTAGCTGGATCTTTCTAAGCGTCAGACAGACAGACAGACACACACACACGGTTATTGGTACTGTTCCAACTAACGGCAAACATGGGTGGTTGAGTGCTGACACAACTAAAGCTTTCATAGCCATCTCATAGGCTTTCATAAGCGTCCTATAAGATGTTCTTGAGGCTCCGTCACGAGTCCGTCGCCATACTCGCTCTAGCTGTCTGAGATCCCGCTTCATTTTCCGGAGCTCCTCAGTAAACCAAGGAGACCAGTTTCGACGGGGTCGCAGAGGGCGCTTAGGCGCGATCTCATCAATGGCTGCCAAGAGCCGGTTATTCCAGTCCTCAACAAGGTCATCTAATGAGTCGCCAGGAGGAACAGGGTTCCGCAAGGCTTGTCGGAATCTATCAGGATCCATCAGTTTTCGCGGATGAGCCCAAATAGGTTCGCCACCCGAGCCGGGGAGGAGCGGGAAGTCAATCTTGGCTTTCAGAGCGTAGTGATCAGACCATGGCACTTCCACAGCAGGGAGCATGATCACATCTATGCCAGCCCCAAAGATCAAATCCAGCGTGTGGCCTGCTTGATGAGTGGGGCCCAAAACAACCTGGGAGAGCCCTAGTGTTGCCATGGAAGTCACTAGGTCCAGAGCCTGTGAGGAGGGAGCGGCATCGTCATGGACGCTGAAGTCTCCCAAAACCAGTAGGTTTGGGAACTCCAAGGCCCAGCCCGCCACCACCTCCAGCAGGTCTGACATGGTGGCTGCAGGTGTGCTGGGTGGTCGGTACACCAGCCAGACAGCCATGCTCTCCTTGGTGCCTCACACGAGACCAACACATTCAATGCCGGAGATCGTCGGTGATGGCAGAGCTCTGAAAGAGCAATCCTCCCGGAATAACAACGCTATTCCTCCATATAAGTAGAGGATAAGAAGAACCTGGATGAGGCCAAAAGCAGCCCATCAGGTCTAACATCCTCTTCTGACATCCGCCAACCTGATGCAGAATGGGAAGCCTGTGAGCAGAACTCAACCATGAGAGTCATCAGCCCCACTGCGCCAGAAATGCCCACTGCAGGGCCGACACTGGCAGGTGGAAATATCCTTCTAACCTATTTTTGGACAGAGAAACTCAGTCTCCCATTTAAACAGGCGAAACCAGGCATTTCAGGCTTCATGGCTTAACTTTGCAGGAGGCACACTTTGGCACTTGGCTAATATGTTTGCACCTTTGCGGGGCTGGCAATTTAAATTTAGATCAGTTCATTCCAGAATCAAGGATGTGGGAGAAAGAGAAGCTGGAGGATTAATAATATGCCATCAGCAGTGTACACAAGAGAAGTCTACCCTTTTCTGATTCCAAAGCCGATGTGCCTGATCTGATCTGAGAGGATCATGACCCAGAGTAGATCAACCATCCACTTCAGAAATCCACAGTCCAGCTGATTCCCATACAAGGGTCTGGGGTTTCAAAACATAGTCAACAGTTTTACTTATGGGGTGGGGCCTGTGGATTAAGTGCCGCCCCATGTGTTGTGCATTCAGATGATGCACAAGCCACTTGCCTCAAGTACCCCCTTCTGCACTGGCTTTTCCATCCCCCTTGGAGTCTGAGGACCAGGAGTATAGTGGCAGATTCATAAGTGAAGGTCCCTTCATGATAACCACAGTCACGCCTCCTCACAGCCATGCCCCCTTCTAAAGTTATATAACCTTCCAAGATCATACAATAACCTTACAATTGTGTTATAATTATAATAATAATAATGATTAGGGATGCATTGGAGATCTCCCCGTATTGCCTTTCAGTTCTTTCTACTTAATTATCTGTGCTCATGCATGGGCAAATGATTTGGAGTGCTCTAGTATCTTCTTTCGGAGTGCCTTAAAATTCTGCTTTCTTTCGTACAGAACTTGCACCCCATTCTCTTGAAACTGAAGCAACTTGTGTTTTCAGTGTTCCTAAACGCTGAGTGTTGGAGCACACAGGACAAGTCCTCTGAATTTATGATTTTATTACTCATTTTCATATTGAAAAGGGCACATTCTTACAACCCAGGAACATAGGATGGCTCCAATCATCCAAACACAGTTCAACCATGCAAGTCTAACTCGGAAGTTGGAAAAAGTGAATCTCACAACCCATAGAACCAGAACAGTGAACCTGAGGCCCTCCAGATGTTGCTAAACTGCAACCACGCACAATTTTTGTGATCCCCCTTCCTCACCTCAAAAAAGACTCTCATTCTTATAATTCTCAATAAAGGACTGAATCAAATACAGATATAGGAAACTGCATAATACAGAGTCACATCATTGGTCCATCTTGTTCAGTACTGTCTACACTGACTGGCAGCAGCTCTCCAGGCTTTTAGACAGTGGCCTCTCCCAGCCCTACCTGAAGATGCCACTGGGGATTGAACCTGTGGCCTTCTGCATGCAAGGACGGATCCCTGAGCCAAACCCAATTCTGCAACATTTTCAAGAGCAGTGTTGAAAGGCGTCTGCTGCCCAATTTCGTAATCAGACACAAGCTTGCCTCCTTGACACACTCACACAAGCATAGCTTTTCAGAGCTGAACTGTCAAATAGTAAGGTAAATGTAAAGGACCCATGGACGGTTAAGTCCAGTCAAAGGCGACTATGGGGTTGCAGCGCTCATCTCGCTTTCAGGCTGAGGGAGCCAGCGTTTGTCCACAGACAGCTTTCCAGGTCATGTGGCCAGCATGACTAAACCGCTTCTGGTGCAATAGAACACCGTGATGGAACCAGAGCGCACAGAAACTCTGTTTACCTTCCCATTGCAGCAGTACCTATTTTTCTACTTGCACTGGCTGCTTTCGAACTGCTAGGCTGGCAGGAGCTGGGACAGAGCAATGGGAGCTCACTCTGTTGTGGGGATTCGAACCGCCGAGCTTCTGATCGGTAAGCCCAAGAGGCTCAGTGGTTTAGACCACAGCACCACCTGCGTCCTTTTTTTTTGGCCAAAAAGTAACAGCAGTTAGATTCCCATAAAGTAGGTTTACACATACTGAGGTTTTGGACAGTGTGCAATTTTTACCGCAATTGGATCCATATGGCTGACGGCAAGCCCAGTGTGAAACCCAGGCACCTTTCCAAGTTTTGCTTGTGAAATTCATACGGGAAAAGAAATCGGGAAGGGGGATTAATGGTTTCAGCACCTGAATATGTATGCAGCACATAACTTGGAGGTGCAGCAATCAAGGTAAAAAAGCTTCAAACAGCCACCCTATCCCACCCAGTCCCATCTTTGTTTGCTAACAGCTGGTCTCCAAATTCCCTTCAACTTTCCCAGGTTTAGAACCTCAAATACTTTACACTGGAAGGAAGTGCAGGGCATTTTTGTTTAGGGAAAACGTGAGTAAGAGGTGAGTAAGTGACAGAATTTCAAAGAGGAATAGACAAAATTAATGGAGAAAAGGGCTATTGAAGGCTACTAGCCACAATGGCTATGCTCTGTCTCTGCATTTGGGTGGCAGCAATGCTTCTGAATACCAGTTGCTGGAAA
This sequence comes from Podarcis erhardii, assembly GCF_964252035.2. Classification (NCBI taxonomy): domain Eukaryota; kingdom Metazoa; phylum Chordata; class Lepidosauria; order Squamata; family Lacertidae; genus Podarcis; species Podarcis erhardii. The sequence goes on from NC_138504.1 coordinate 35,324,593, forward strand.
CTGCAGGAAGGGAGAGAGATCTTGTGCTCAGGTCCTGTTTGCTGGTTTTCCACTGAGGCCACTGTGAGAAGCTGGCCTAGATGGGCAATTGGCCTGATCCAGCAGCTAAACTCTCCGTAAGTGCCCAACCCACAGATTGGAATTGGGACCTCACAGAAGCAAAACACGTGTTCACAGCTGCTGCAAGCCTTCAAATTTGACCCTACATCGCAACAAGAACTCTCCCTCTCTTCTTCACCCCATGAAGCGCATCCTTTTATATCACCAGCTGTTAAAACATCATCATAATTTGCATTACAATTCAGCTACGTATCTTTCCCCCTTGGGCACATGCTGGCTGATTACTAAAAAATCACCCATCGATGCATCAGAAGATCATATGATATCTCTCTCTAGGGAGCAGAAATAAACAAAATAAACAAAAGCGTAAACTTTTGTTTTGGGAAGGCTGCAGCAGTATTGAAACTTGCCAAGATAGACCCCGTCTGTGTGTTTGTGTGGGTCCCTACAACAGGGTATACAAACTATTCTGCAGCATTTAGGAATCCAGGGAACAACTGCAGATCAGTACCAGGGCACCTGCTTTGCAGAAGGCCCCAGGTACAATCCCCGATTGATTCTACAGATGGAGTAGGGAATGTCTCCTGCTTGAAAAGCTAATGCCAGTCAGTGTAGAACAGCGCTGGTCTAAGGTATAAGTTGTTGTTGTTGTTTAGTCGTTTAGTCATGTCCGACTCTTTGTGACCCCGTGGACCAGAGCGCACCAGGCACTCCTGTCTTCCACTGCCTCCCGCAGTTTGGTCAGACTCATGTTGGTAGCTTCGAGAACACTGTCCTACCATCTCGTCTTCTGTCGTCCCCTTCTCCTTGTGCCCTCCATCTTTCCCAACATCAGGGTCTTTTCCAGGGAGTCTTCTCTTCTCATGAGGTGGCCAAAGTATTGGAGCCTCCGCTTCACGATATAAGTTAGTCATGCCCATTAATTTCATTAGACCTACTCTAAGTAGGACTATCATTGCACATCCTTTGAGACTCCTAGGTCTTTGTTTACTCCCTGCACACTGTCCTATTGATCCCAAAGAGCATCAATATCAACCCCTTTGGGGAAACCCACAGTAAGCCATAGTGAACACAAAGCACCATTTGTCAGTATTCAGACATTAACAAGGAACCCCAGCTAGTTGAAAAAGGAAGGTCAGTCTTCCAAGCACTTCCTTGCATTCACAGCAGAGAAGGAGAAGATGGTAGACTGTGCTAGCTGTAAGTTTGGGGCATATAACACTAAAGAAAGCCATGGTGGTTATATACCTATTTATTTATTGCATTTATGCATCACCATCTTCTCCAAGGAGTTCAAGGTTCTCCTCCTCCTCATTTATTACCTACAACAACAACCTTGTGAGGTAGGTTAGGCTGAGAGGCAGTGATTGGCTGAAGAGCACACCCAATAAGCTTCAAAGCCAAGTAGGGATTTGAACCATGGTCTTCTAGGTCCTAGTTTGGCACTCTATCCACTACACTGACTATGAGTTTCACTGACTTCCCTGCCTTCTTCAAGGCGCATGATGTGGAGAACGAGTCAGTATTCTAATCTGAAATGTGGAACAGCATCCCAAACATGCCTACCCCATTTAATACGGACATTTGTGTGTCTCTGAGAGAGCTGGAGACTTCCAAGAGTGTTTGTGTAATGCTGGATCCAGTTAAACCCAATGTCTCATGTTGATCCATAGATAGATAAATAGACAGACAGACAGATAGATATAGAAGGAAATTTGGATATTTGAGGGCGAGTAGAACGACAAAAAAGATTTTTTAAAACCAGCAAAGCCATATTTTCACAGACCGCACCAGACCCCAAAATCCTCCCCCCTTAAAAAACAAAAAGAAGCAGGAACAGATAGATAAAAAAAATGAAGGAGCTGTGGGAGAACTCACTAATAAAATACAAGACCTATCAGTTAGATCAAAAGTTATAGAGGAATCAAACAAGAAAATTCAACAAGAAATGAAGGAACATAAAAGGGAGACAGAAAAAATGAAGGAGGAAATAAGAGATTTGAACAAATCACAAGAAGAGATTGAGGATAGCTTAGCTATGACAGAAATGCGTCAGAAACAACTCAATTTAAAATTCAGAGAAGAAGAAATTAATGAGGATATAAAAGAAAAAATGATAAGAGAATTAGCAAAATGGTTGGAAATAAAAGAGGAAGAAGTAGCCTGTACTGTAGAAAGCACATTTAGAATAAGGGTGAAATCCCAGCAGCTCAAACTAAAAAAATCTCCAGGTGATTGTTTGATGATTTTCAACTCAATTGAGATGAAAAATATGATATTAAGAACAAGTTATCGGGAAAAAATAATAATTGAAAACAGAACAATTATTATATACAAAGAAATTAGACTTTTGCGTAAAAGGCAAGGATACCGACAAATAGTAAGTGTCTTACAGAGAAACAATATACAATATAGATGGGAGTTCCCCGAAGGAATTACCTTCTATTATAAAGATAAAAGATTCAGATTGACAGATACACAAGAAGCAGAAATTTTTTTGAGAAGATATGAGAAGGAGCTAGGAAAAGGGGAAGAAAGGTACGGAGGAGGAGGGAGATATACAGAAAGGAGGAAGGAAAAGAAGGCAAAAAACACAGAGAAGCAAAAGAGAGAGAAGAGGAAGAAGAGGAAGTGGAAGAGGAAGGAGCAGTAGGAGGAGAAGAAGAGGAGGAGGAGGAAGAAGAGCTAACGGAGAAGAGGTCGACTAGAATATAAATTAAAGTCAAACAATATAATGTCGTTAAAGGTTCTGTCCTGGAATGTAAATGGTTTGAACGAAAAATCTAAAAGGAATAAAATTCAAAAGGTGTTAAGGAATAAAAATTATGATGTGATCTGTTTTCAGGAAACACACATGGCAAAAAAACACAAACATATACTAGCAAATAAAAGGTTGGGGGTAGAATTTGTTAATTCAGACACTAATAAAAAAAAGATTTGTGATATACGTGAAGGAGAAATGGGACCCAATATTAATATGTAAGGACGATGAAGGAAGGATTCTAGGAGTACAAATCAACCATCAGGGAGAAAAGATTAATGTTATAAATGTCTGTGCACCAAATATGAATAAAGCTGAATTCTTTAAAAAATTGGAACAAATGCTAACAGAATTGGAGGATCATAAGATGATTTTACTTGGAGATTTGAATGCCATGCCAACACCTGAATTAGATAGAAGTGTGAAAAGAAGAAAATTTAAGCAGGGGAAATTACCAAGAACATTTTATAATCTGGTGGAAAATCTAGATCTGATAGACATCTGGAGACATAAAAATCCAACAACGAAACAATATACACACCTGTCAGAACCACACCAAAGTTGGGCCAGGTTGGATCAAATATGGGTCTCAAGAGAATTAACATTAAGAGCACTTAAATGTGAAATCCAACCCAGAACTCTTTCAGATCATAGCTCAGTAACATTGGAGATAAAAAGCAGATTACAAGGAACATACAGATGGAGAATGAACGATTATCTTTTTGAAAATGAGGAAATAATTGAGAAGGCCAAAAGAACGTTAAAAGAATATTTTGAGATGAATTTAAATAAAGAGACTAATATAGAGATAGTTTGGGATGCCAGTAAGGCAGTGTTAAGAGGATTTTTAATTAATCAGAACAGCCATAGGAAAAAGTTAAGAGAGCAAAAAAAATAAGAAATACTCAATCAATTAAGAGATTGCGAAAGAAAACTAGCAATAAATCCAACTGAGGAGCAGGTTAAACAAACTTATAGAATATTACAAACGCAATACTCAAATTTAGTAGGTCAAGAAGTAGAATGGAGAATCAAGATATGGAAGCAAAAATTCTTTGAATCAGCAAATAAAACCGGAAAATTATTAGCGAAAAAACAAAATATGATCAACAAATTAAGAATAGAAGAGCAAATTGTGGAAGAACCTAGGAAAATAAAGGAAAATTTCATCAAATTTTATGGAAAATTATATAAAAGAGAAAAAGAAGACAGCACAGAAATAAAGAAATATTTAGAAGAAAATAGACTAAAAGGATTAACAGAAGAAGAAATAACACAATTAAATAATCCTATAAAAATTGAAGAAATCCAGGATGCGATAAAAAGAATGAAATTAGGAAAGGCTCCAGGGCCTGACAGCCTTTCAGCTAAATACTACAAAGTTCTAGAGGAATATTTAGCCCCGGTGCTGTGCGAAGTAGTGAATAACATCTTAAGCGGCGGAAAGATACCAGACTCATGGAAGGAAGCCTATATTACATTAATATCTAAGCCTGACACAGATAAATTAGATATGAAAAACTACAGACCAATATCATTATTAAATAATGATTATAAATTATCTGCGGAAGTAATGGCCAACCGTCTTAAGAAATGTTTAAGAAACCTTATCCATACAGATCAAGTTGGATTCTTACCCAATAGACAATTAAAAGACAACATAAGACATATAATTAACATCATTGAATATCTAGAGGCCAAGAATGAAATACCTGCGGCACTCATTTTTATTGACGCTGAAAAGGCCTTCGATAATGTATCTTGGCAATTCCTTGTAAGATGTCTAGAAACAGTAGGGATAGAGGGCGCCTTCCTGGAAGGGATAAAAGCTATTTACTCAAGCCAGAAAGCAAAATTGATTATTAATAATGATTTAACTGATTATTTCAAAATTTCAAAGGGTACGAGACAGGGGTGCCCTCTATCACCTCTTTTATTTATAATGATATTAAAAATTATAGCAAATAAGATAAGAACAACTCCAGAAATACGTGGAATTAAAATTGGAAAAAAAGAATACAAACTGAAAGCATACGCTGATGATCTGATGGTATCATTAGAAGATCCACAAAAAAGTGTCCATAAGGTAATAGAATTGTTAGAAGAATTTGGAAAGTTATCGGGTTTTAAGTTAAACAAATCAAAAACTAAAATGATGACGAAGAACTTGGAAGAAGTTATGAAAAACCAGCTAGAGGCTAAAATTGGAATAAAAGCGGTATAAAAGTAAAATACCTGGGAATTTGGCTAACTATGAAGAACATAAATTTAATGACGGACAATTATGAAACAACCTGGAAAGAAATTAAAAAAGATTTAGATATATGGAACAGAATAAAATTATCATGGTCAGGAAGAATGGCCGCAATTAAGATGAATATACTTCCAAAGTTGTTATTTCTATTTCAAAATATTCCTGTGATAAGAGGAAACAAAGTATTTAAATATTGGCAGAAAATTTTATCTAAATTCATTTGGCAGGGGAAAAGGCCTAGAATTAAATTTAAATTGCTTACAGATAGAAGAGAAAGAGGAGGTTTTGCGGTACCGAATTTGAAACTGTATTACGAGGCCTCATGCCTCTGTTGGATTAAAGAATGGATTGTAATAAAAAACACTGACCTACTAGATTTAGAAGGCTTTAACACCAGATTCAGTTGGCATGCATATTTGTGGCATAATAAAGCAAAAGTACATAAAGAATTCTCCAGTCACATCATTAGAGGACCTCTGCTAGAGGTTTGGGAAAGAAATAAAAATCTTATTGAAAGGAAAACTCCCTGGTGGTTGTCACCAATAGATATTTTAACAATTAAAAAAACAAACATCGAAGGTAAGAGATGGACATATGAAGATTTATTGGTGAGAACAGAAAAAGGTTGGAAGATCAAAACGTATGAAGAACTAGGAGATAAATTAACGAGTTGGTTACAATTCCATCAAATTAATGCACTGTGGACAGAAGATAAAAAGATCGGGATAAACGAAAAAAAATCAAGATTCCAGATAGAAATACTGGAAGGAAATTCAAAACTCTTATCAAAAATGTATAATCAACTATTAGAATGGGATACTAAGGACGAGGAAATAAAAGAAGTTATGGTGAAATGGGCAATAGATCTGGGATATAATTTGGAATATGTATTTAAAATAATTTTATTAAGGTTTTCCAAATTAAAACAAATTAAATCCAATTTATAAACTTTTTCCAATAACTAGGACTTCCCCTCCCCACCCCCTCATGTATTCCAAATCTTCCAAATAAACAATTAGGTTCAACAAATTCTTATCCCCAAATTGCAATCATCCTCCATTACCCAGTTTAGCGTAATTCCCATCCCCCTAAGATCGATCTATTCCCTTCCACGAGTTTCCCCCTTTAATACAGATAAAAAACAACAACATAGAATTAAATAATAATTTTACAACCTTTGGATTCCAACTTTCCCTCCCCTTTTTCCCTGTTACGTTCCTCCTAGCCCTCCATCTCTAATATCTTCCTGGAGTTCCCACATTACATTAAACCCACATCCCTCTGATTCTTTGCCAGTCTTATTAATTGCGAATGTCCAATCATTTAATTACGAATGTCCAATCCTAAAAAAAGTCTATCGAGAAGAGGGTCCATTTCTTCTATCCAGATTTTTATATCCAGGAGTAGAAACTCCAATTTTAATTCCATAAGCTTGTCAAATCTGGATATCCCAAATATCCCCTTTCCCATTTCTGTCCAGTTCTTGTTGTTTCCTTATTCTTGTCGGCCATTCTCCTCCTTTTTGTTTCTCTGTTCTCCCACAGAAATGTTCTTTCTCCAAAAGTTTCTAATATCCCTGCAGAGGCTTGTTGTTCAGGAACAAAACATTACATCATGATCCTTTCATTTTCCAACAGATAGTTCCATGTTTCCTATAGTGTGTAGACCTCTGTAGACAAAATAATGTTCCATTTCTGCAGTTTCCCAGGAGATTAAAAGTTCTATTCAACTGCACAAGTTTCCTGTCAAAAACACATGCAATATCCCTCAGCTCCTCTAGATGGATTCCCATAACAAAGTTCCCTTCCAAAGCCCATCCACCAGTCCGAATAGCTTGTTTATCCTTATTTGAACAATTTGAAACAATTTATACTCAATTTATATCAAATGTAACCGGCAAAGTCCATAACCAAGTCTCTGTTACATTCTTCCGTTTTGACAGCTCCTTGACGGCTGTCAAAACCTGTCAAAACCTCCGTTACTCTTCTCCAGGCATTTTCACGAATCGCTCCAGGGATTCCGGGGGGGGTGTGTGTTGCTTTTTAATACAAATTCCACTTTTCTCCTCCGGCTCAATCTTATAAATTTCCCTCGCGAAGTTGCTAATTCGGTGAAATAAGGTTACTCTCGATCTTAGTTATCCATTCCTTTGTTTTGGCTCTTCTACAATTTAGGGGGGGGCTGACTTCCTTTTTTCCACCTCCCCCGTTCGCTCCAAATTTTAAAAATTTGTCCCCTTTTTTTAGTCCATATTCCAATTACTCACGGGTTCTTCTTTTAGATCCAAATTTTCAATAGAAGAAGTCAGCGCTCTCCGCCGGATGGCATGCGGCTGCGCTCGGCAGGGATAGCAGAGAACTCAAGCACCACGCTTCTCCCCGGCACCCGATCCGGAGCCTTTAAAAAGGCTCCTTCACGAGTCGGGAGGGCGCTAACGGTGCCAGCCGAGTCTCCATGTCCACGGCCTCCTCTGGCCGTGGTTTTTAAGGGTCCCCGCATCGCCGGTGCGGTAGGACCCAGCCCCTGCCGAGCAGACTCCCTCCGGAGCTCGGAGGGAGTCCGCCATTCGGCGATGGCGCCAACCCGGAAGTCTATAATTTGGAATATGATAGTTGGATTAAGCTCTGGAATAAAGATATGAAGTTCACTGCTTGTGTTGCCTTAAGAGAAAACATGGAAAAAATGATGTACATATGGTACATCACCCCTGTAAAATTAGGAAAAATCTATAAGAATGGAGATAAAATGTGCTGGAGGTGTAAAAACAAGGAAGGTAGTTTTTACCACATGTGGTGGACTTGTGAAAAAATCAAGAACTTCTGGGAGCTCATTTATAATGAACTAAAAAAAATGTTTAAATATACTTTTGTTAAAAAACCTGAAAATTTTCTTCTGGGAATGATTGGCAATGAAATTAAGAAAGAGGACCAAACCTTATTCCAGTACGCAACAACAGCTGCTAGAATTTTAATCACCCAAAATTGGAAATCAACCAATATCCCAACAGTAAGAGATTGGCAAAGTAAATTATTTGAATATTCAGAATCGGCAAAATTAACACAAAAAATCAGAGACCAGAAAGAAACAAAGTTTATTAAAGAATGGAATAAATTCATAACCTATATTGAAGTAGATTTTAAAAATCCAAAGATCACAGTAGGCTTAATATAACCCTTCGACATACAAAAGTATTAAAGAAAAACTGTGGGAAAAAATGTATTACATAACCCAAAACTGAGGTGGAGGGAAGTCAATAACTTACATGTTTGTCTTTGGTTTTTGTTTTTTTGTTTTTTTCTTATAATTAAGTTATGTTGTTCTTATTATTGTTTTTTTTTCCATGAAGAATTTATTTTCTGTACATGTGTATATGTGTATGAAAATTAATAAAGAGAAATTAAAAAAAAAAGAAGTCTCTAGGCAGGTTTTTTAAAAAAACCAACAACCAAAAAACAAAAGTTAACAAGAGTCCCCCACAGAAATAAATACATGAATGCATGGTGGTAGGTGGGGAAAGAAAGAAAAAAGTGAAAATATTTGCAAAGAATGCTGACCCATTAAAAGCAGACAAAGGCACTTGTTCAACTAGGGGAATGAATAATTTAACTGGAACTCATGCATCCATTAAATTTACACAATTTTTGCAAGCCTTCCCCCACCCTCCCCAAGTTATTTCGTTTGTACTCTTTGGCTTCGACCATTACTAAGCATGCCAGCTGGCTGGTGGCTCCTCCATACAAACAGCGTATTCCCTGCATACAGAAAGCTAGCAAGCCAGGGACAAGGGCACAAAATCTGGAAAGAGGGAAGTTTACCAATCACCAGATGGAGAGATTCGGCAGGCACATTTGGCCCACAGTCCTGATGTTCTCCAGCCTTGGTCTAGAGCAGTGTGCTTCAGCCTTGGGCCCTAGGTGTTGGGCTACAGTTCCCATCATCCCCAATCAGCTTAGCCAATGGTTAATGACGATGGGAGTTGTAGTTCCACAGCATCTGGGGACTCAAGCTTTAAGAACACTGCTTTAGTGTTCCACAGTTCCACAGGCATCCACAGTGGAGGGCGATGGGTGAAGGAATCAGGGTATGTCCTAGATTGCAATCCACACTCTGCTCACTTTCCAGGAACCCTTGAAAGCAAAGGCCTTTTAAATTCTTTACAGAGCTGAGAGCATCTATTTTTCAATATATGCGGGAGCAGTAAATTATACATGTTACCAGTATGCACTTTTGAAATTCATCTGCTAGAACGACAGATTCAGTTGGGAGCTATAGAGAGAGACATCTTCCTTTGCTTAACGCAGAAAGAAATCCATTTTCTTGACGGAGGTTCTTGAAAGAGTTGCTTACCCTCCGATCCAAATTAATTCTCCATCAACCAAATGGATGTGTGATATTGTGCTTATAGGACACCATCAATATTTAATGATATCATCAATAAAGCTCCATATATATATATACATGCTTTTGTTTAGTGCACCTGTCGGCTGGGGACAGTTTTCCATGCTAAGAGGGTTTTTTTAAAAGATAATAATCATAATTCATGGGATAACTAGGGAAGAAAAATTAAAGTTATGATCCAGCCAGAGCTTAGCACTAACAAGTCCCAGATATTTCAACAGAACAGTTCATAAAGCATCTGTTTGGGATCTTCTTTCGAAATTGGTGAGATAAAAAAAAAAAGGCTCAAAGTTTTGCTTGGATTTCTGTCAGAATGAGCCTCTCAACAGGAACAATCTGTGAGTTTGAGGCTGATAGAAATATCAGGATCTCTTCCAGACAGCCTGTTTATTGAACATTAATCCTGATTTAAATTGCAGAGCGCGTTTACAAACAGCTGAGAACCTAAGAAGAGCCTGCTGGATCAGGCCAGTGGCCCATCTAGTCCGGCATCCTCTTCTCACAGTGGCCAACCAGATGACTCAGTTTGAAACCCTCAACCAGAACACAAGCACAAGAGCACCCTCCCCTCCTATGGTTTCCAGCAACTTGCATTCAGAAGCATTGCTGCCATACCATTTTCCCAGGGAATTCCCACACTTTCTGGAGCATTTTCCTGTCACCTTACTGCAAAAGAGACTAATTTTTTAAATTGATTTTTGGAAGCGGGTTTAATCACACACGAGCACCAAATCCATTTTAATTTTGCAACTTGAATTTATTGGGAGGCAATTGTCAACGCTTTGCTGGTGGGAATCAGTCCAAAAGTGTCCAATATTGTGATCAGGGTGAGACGGCTCCTCCAGCTTCAGCCTTGCATTTAACAGCTTGCCTGGTAGTTACAGGGGAACAGTGAGTTCAATGGGCGGGCTCCTTCTACGGCTAGTACAAGCAGGCTGGCCAAGGGAGGACTGGTTACTCTGTCGCCCAAACACTTGGTATGAGGTGGATCCTGCATGCTCCACCAGCCTTGCTAAGCGGTCAGCCATCTGTATTTCTGTGCTACTAGTTTCCTAACAAACTATCAAATTAACTACAGAGGCTAGTAACTTTAGTAGGGATATTTGCATGGCTGGCCCAACGCCCACTGTTCCACTCATCCAGAATTCCAGCCTGATCAGGATAATTTCAAAAATTAATTCCACAGTTAGACATTGTGCCGTTCACTGTGGCTCCCAGCTCATGTGCCTCTTTCCCCTGGAGCACATGTGTGCACTCATAAAATGAGGCTTCATTTTAATGTTGTATTTTAATCTTGTTTTTAAGTTGTATTTTAATCAATTGTTTTTATACCTGGTGTTAGCCGCCCTGAGCCCAGTCTTGGCTGGGGAGGGTGGCGTATAAATAATATTTATTATTATTATTATTATTACTACTCCATGGATGCTTTAGTTTAGAGAAAAGGTAAGAGGAGGCATGATAGACAGTCTACAAAATTATACATGGCACAGAGAAAGTGGACAGAGAATTTTTTTTCCTCCCCCTCTCTTAATACCCAAACTCACAGACATCCTGAGCTGAATGTTGGGAGGATTCAAGACAAATGAAATAAAGGACTTCTTCACAGGTGGCAGTGAAGGCCAACAACTTGGATGGCTTTAAAAGATTAGACAAATTTGTGGAGGATAAGTCTATCTGATGGCCACTAGCCATGTCGTCTGTGTTCTCCTTCCACTATTGGAGGTGGCGTGCCTCTGAATAAAAGTTGTTGAGAATCACAAGTGGGGAGAGTGTTGCTCCTGTTCTCAGGTCCTCCTTGCAGGCTTCCCATTGAGGCATCTGATTGGTTGCTATGAGAATAGAATGCTGGACTAAATAATAATAATAATAATTTATTATTTATACCCCACCCATCTGGTTGGGCTTCCCCAGCCACGCTGGGCGGCTTCCAACTGAATATTAAAAACAAGACAGCATCAGACATTAAAAACTTCCCTAAAGAGGGCTACCTTCAGTTGTCTTTTAGAAGTAAAATACTTGCTTATTGCCTTGACATCTGCTGGGAGGGCCTTCCACAGGGCAGGCACCACTACCGAGAAGGCCCTCTGCCTGGTTCCCTGTAACTTCACTTCTCGCAGCGAGGGAACTGCCAGAAGGCCCTCGGCGCTGGACCTCAGTGTCCGGGCAGAATAATGGGGGTGGAGACGCTCCTTCAGGTATACTGGACAGAGGCCGTTTAAGGCTTTAAAGCACCAACACTTTGAATTGTGCTCAGAAACGTACTGGGAGCCAATGAAGATCTTTCAGGATCTTTCATAGTCCACTGGCCTGATCCAAAAATGCTCTTCTTATGTTCACTGGGCATGGGCAGGCAATCCTGCTCGACCACCTTCAGGTTTTAGTCTCTGCCGTATTTCAGAGTTGTAGCTTCCACAGCCATTGATAAAACACCACTCCAAAAGAATCTCAGGCCAGCCTCACTAAACAGGCATGTCAAGAGTTGCTTCTGGTGCATTGCATAAAACTTGCCCTCATATTTACGAGCCACGCGGGTGGCACTGTGGGTTAAACCACAGAGCCTAGGGCTTGCCGATCAGAAGGTCGGTGGTTCAAATCCCCGCGACATGGTGAGCTCCCGTCATTCAGTCCCTGCTCCTGTTGACCTAGCAGTTCGAAAGCACGTGAAAGTGCAAGTAGATAAATAGGTACCGCTCCAGCGGTAAGGTAAACGGCGTTTCCATGTACTGCTCTGGTTCGCCAGAATCGGCCTAGTCATGCTGGCCACCTGACCCGGAAGCTGTCTGCAGACAAACGTCAGATCCCTTGGCCTATAGAGCGAGATGAGCGCGCAACCCCAGAGTCGGTCACGACTGGACCTAATGATCAGGGGTCCCTTTACCTTTATGTGTTGTAAATTGAGTGAGCTCCCCCCCCAACCCCCACAAATAGTGGGGTTTTTAAAAAAAAATAAAAAAATTGTCCTGGTTATTTCCTAGAGGTAATTCCTTCCGTTACACTCTGTGGAAAAGAGCAACCACACTTTTTTTTTTGCCTTGTGAAGTTATTTTCCACCCCCAGCTCCCTGCTGAGATGTTTCATCATAGCTTCCTATTGTAGCTATAGAAAATGCAACCAAACTACATATTGTGTGCAGTTTTCATTGTCCATGTATAAAATCAAAGATGTTTTGCCTCCCTTCACAATGCACAGCGCTAGTTCAAAGGCTCTCCAAACTGACGGCTCTCCCCTACGCAGAAAGCTTCCTAGATGCCAGGACAGGCCTTCCAGCCGCCACCCTTGAAAACTAGTTGACATACTGCATATGAAATGGAGAAGTTGCTCTGGGTGGGTGGGAAATATGCTGGCACGAGTGTATTCTTGTGAGTAGCAATTGCTAGGAATCACAAGGTGGAGCGTCAAGTTGCTGTTGCACTCAGGTCTTGCTTCCAGGCTTCCCACTGGGGCATCTGGTTGGCCAGTGTGAAAACAGGATGCTGGACTTTGATGGACCCCCTTTGAGCTAACCCAAACACCGGGCTCTTCTACGCCAGGCTCTTCTTACAAGTAAGGTAAAGGGACCCCTGACCATTAAGGTCCAGTTGTGAATGACTCTGGGGTTGTGGTGCTCATCTCGCTTTATTGGCTGAGGATGCCGGCGTACAGCTTCCAGGTCATGTGGCCAGCATGACTGAGCCACTTCTGGAGAACCAGAGCAGCACACAGAAACACCGTTTACCTTCCCGCCGTAGCCGTACCTATTTATCTACTTGCACTTTGATGTGCTTTTGAACTGCTAGGTTGGCAGGAGCTGGGACCGAACAACAGGAGCTCGCCGCGTTGCGGGGATTCAGCAAACCCTAGGCTCTGTGGTTTAGACCACAGCGCCACCCGTGTCCCGTGTTACAAATAAAGGTAAAGGTAAAGGTAAAGGTACCCCTGCCCGTACGGGCCAGTCGTGTCCAACTCTGGGGTTGTGCGCCCATCTCACTTAAGAGGCTGGGGGCCAGCGCTGTCCGCAGACACTTCCGGGTCACGTGGCCAGCGTGACAAGCTGCATCTGGCAAGCCAGCGCAGCACACGGAACGCCGTTTACCTTCCCGCTGGTAAGCGGTCCCTATTTATCTACTTGCAGCCGGGGGTGCTTTCAAACTGCTAGGTTGGCAGGCGCTGGGACTGAGCAACAGGAGCGCACCCCGCCGCGGGAATTCAAACCGCCGACCTGACGATCGGCAAGTCCTAGGCGCTGAGGTTTTACCCACAGCGCCAAATAGCAGGTGGCAATTACAAGGCCTTTGCACACCACATCACCTTGACCTGGAACACAGGAATCTGCCTTATACCAAATCAGGCAACCTAGCCCAGGGTTGTCCACTCTGACTGGCAAAAGCTCTCTCTCTCTCTCTCATGTTTTCAAGCACAGGTCTTTCTCAGCTCTGCCTGGAGATGCCAAGGATCGAACCCAAGACCTTGGGCATGCAAGGCAGATGTCCTACCACTGAGCAATGACCCATCTGCTGTCTTTTATAAACCACTGAAGCAAGCAAAAGCAGTTCTGAGAATCAGTTCAGATTTGTAACTAAATGCCTCAGAAACACTTAAGCCCAGAGTGCTAATGCATATTGGCAGGGTAAAAATCCATAACTCACACATCTTCCGTGAGTGTTTCTGCCTGGCTAGGATGTGTCACTGAACCCTGATAATTAATGCCTCCTGCTTCCTGGACATAGTTCCTGGACATTACATTAATGCCTCCTGCTTCCTGGGCATGCAATTATCTGCAGAAACTAGCCTACTGTGCAGGAGTAAAATTGGCATATGTAGCTTGGCCCATTTTTGCCTCCCTGCCCACCACTGAGATGGGCTCCAAGAAGTTACTTAGAACGGAACGTGGTCCTCAAGTCAAAAATCGCCCCAACCCCTGATCTCACTTGCATTGTCTTCCTATAGCACCCCCCAAAAAAGATACTTTTGCCCCCAAATAAGCCTGCTCATTCCAATGATGTGTCTATTACTACTGTGGCCCTTGGAAGGTTGCATGTAAGGGGATACGGCCCTCAGGACAAAAAGGGTTTCCTAATCCTGGGCAATAATATTATGTCGCTGTGGAACGGAGTCAGGTGGAGACACAACACTCACATTCTCTCTCTCTCTGGAGTAACTCTCCCCAGTTGTGAAGAACCAGAGTACAGTGGTACCTCGGGTTACAGATGCTTCAGGTTACAGACTCCGCTAACCCAGAAATAGTACCTCGGGTTAAGAACTTTGCTTCAGGATGAGAACAGAAATCGCGCAGCGGTAGTGCGGCAGCAGCAGAAGGCCCCATTAGCTAAAGTGGTGCTTCAGGTTAAGAACAGTTTCAGGTTAAGAACGGACCTTCAGAACGAATTAAGTTCTTAACCTGAGGTACCACTGTACTCAAAAATTGGCATGCCAGGGATGACAATGAAAGGGAATTCAGTGCCACCAGGGGTGGGGAGGGGGGGCAGAACACGGAAGGGCTGTGGCTTGGTGGTAGAGTATCTACTCTGCAGATTCAATCCCCAATGGTATCTTCAGGCAGGGCTGGGACAGCAGTGCTAGAAACTCAGATATATAAGCTAGGCGCCAAATGGCTCCTTAAACCAGTCGCCAAAACGGAATGCCTAGGTGCCAAATTGGGACCAGAAGTCTCAAAAGTTGTATTTTTCAAAAACAACTTTTTGTTTTCCTGAAATCCATTCTGATTGTGCAGATAAAATGTCACAGATGGAATTCTACAGGATGGGGTTTGTGTGTGGAAACAGTCAGGACCCAATGATCCCCAGGTATGCACCTCCAGATGGTGGTGCCCTGGTATCTTCACTTGGTCGCAAGTGGCCGACAGCCAGGTTCGAAACGCACCTGGTGCCTGGCAAATTTTGAACACTGTGGGGGAGACTCCCTTCCAGAAACCCTCAGAGAGCTACTGGCAGTCGGTGTAGACAATACTGAGCTACATGGACCAAGAGTTTGACTCAAGCCAGCTTCTTATTTATAACATCCCATCACTTAAAACCATGAAGACTAGAATCTTACTTTATATTTAGGGGACGGACCACAGCTCAGCGGTAGAGCATCTGCTTTGCATGCAGAAGGCCCCTGGTTTATGCCCCAATTGCATCTCCAGGTAGGTGAGAGCAAAACACCCTGCCCCAAACCCAAGAGAGCTACTGCCAGTCACTGCAGACAATACTGAGCTGGATGGACGAGGGGTCTGACTCAGGCTAAGGCAGCTCACTGTGTTCCTGTTTAATTGAGCTCTTTATATGGAATAACGAGGACTAGAACCTTACTTTATTTGAAAGGAAAGGTGGCACCTGCTTTCCGTACAATGTAGAAAATATTGAGCTAGACAAACCAATGGTCTCATGGGATATAAGACAGCTTCCTGCGTTCCTAGTTTGAAAACCAGAGCCCTATCCAACACAACTGAAGCAAAAAAACCTTTTATAGGCAGAGCAAAAAGGAGACACACAGAAAAATATGTACTAATCCAAGCCTAGCCCTGCCTGTACAGTAAAAAGAAATTTCTATTGTATGCACCAAGTCAAAACCAGATTTGTGTTAAATCTGTCGAAAAACAAATATTAACTGCAGATTAAGGTCAAACTTGGACAGTTGATCCAGGACAGCCATATGGTATCCTTCAGCATGCAGCAATGTAAAAAAACGGGGGTGAGGGGGGAATACGAAGGGGACCCTGACAAACCATATACTGTACAACATCTTGTATAGGAGTTATATTTAAATCGACTGGGGAGGAAATATGCCAACAATTCCATTTGGAAATTCCCCAGCAATACTTGGCTTTTGATCACAGGAAAAGAAAGGGTTAATTTTGGGATGTGTTGAAAGCTTGTGGATAATAAAAGGTATGCAAAAATGCTTATCCATCTGCCTAAGTGTGTGCTTAATTACTTTGGGCTGCAGCCAGTACAACCTTTCAGAGCAGAAGCACTGAAAACAATGAATATTGCTCAATTCAATCCATTAATTTCAGTGGGCCTACTCTGTGTAGGACTGAATTGGGTACAACCTGTTGTTTTTGTTTTCATTTATAAAAACTGCAGTGTAAATGAGGTACTAATGAAGCCTCTAGCATGGGCCTCTATGGAAAGACAAACTCTTTTCTTTCCAACCATGTTTGCAACAGGACAATGTACAATATAAATGATCAAGCAAGAAAACACAAGAAAACACACAAAAAACCCCGGATAAAAAGCCATTCCCTAATGTCGTCATGAGCCCAGAGTCCAGCAGCAAACTAAGAGATGCAGAGTCAGAGGCTGCAGAGTCAGAATTATGCTCTTTAAAAAAAAAAGATGCAGCACAAAAAGAAAACTGATCAGGAAGGAGGAGGAAATGTGCAAACTCAGATCCAAGTTCTCAGTTAATAAATCCTTCTACTGACCAACTGGAGCAAAGAAGTTCAAGAAGGTCTGAATGCAGTGGTGGAGCTTCATGCTCCTGCACTGGGGGGGGGGCCCTGGCATGCATCCTGGGGGCTTAGCACGCCGCCTGCAGGGGCGTGGCACCCAGTGCGGGTGGGGGGGGGTCAGCTGCAATGGCACCCCACCGGGATCACGCTGCCGGGGGCAGTTTGCTCCCCCTCCCTTCCTCCACTAGTGTCTGAATGGCCTCCAGCGTCCAGCAGCAATGGAGACACAGAATCAAAAGATGCAGAGCCAATATGGGGACATGAGGGACCAAGGGCAGATGGACCAGATCCCACAGTATCAAGGTCCATACAACTACAGAGGACGCTCAGGTTGCAAACATGATCCATACGGGATGCACCTCAGGTTACTAACGCTTCAGGTTACAAACTCTGCTAACCTAGAAGAGTTACCTCGAGTTGAGAACTTTGCCCCAGGATGAGAACGGAAATCATGTGCCGGTGGCGCAGCAGCAGCAGCAAGAGACCCCATTAGCGAAAGCACGCCTCTAGTTAAGAACAGTTTCAGGTTAAGAACGGACTTCCGGAACAAATTTAGTTCGTAACTAGAGGTACCACTGTAGACGTTGGATGGCCATCTGTCATGTATGATCTATTTGAGACTCCTGCATTGCAGGGGGTACACTAGATGACCCTTGGGGTCCCTTTCAACACTACAGGTCTACGATTCTATTATCCCTGGGCCTGAGGAACTGGGGTCCTCCTAACCGACCCTCACCAGTCCGACTCTGCAGGGAACGCTCCCAGAAGGAGGCCAAGGAACACCTAACATGTGCCTGCCTGCAAGCGGGACGGGGTGGATTGGCCCTTTAAGGACCCTGGTTCTATAAAAGGGGGTGGAGCCTAGGAAAAACAGGGGGGAGGAAGAGGAGCCTCAAAAGGCCACAGCATTCTCCAACCTTGGTTGGAGGAAGTTGCTCACTGCCTGATGACTGCGACACTAGCCCTGGAGGCTCCCCTACAAGAACTGAACAGGACAAATGCACACAAAATCTGAGGGTGGACAGGAAATTTCGGAGGGGGAAGAGATCAGATCTTTGCAGGAAACCGCAAGTTCAGGCGCTAAGCTGACATGACTTCTCCACTCCACATTTTGCTGATGCTTAACCTGACACGGTTTGGGACACAGGTGGCGCTGTGGGTAAAACCTCAGTGCCTAGGACTTGCTGATCGTAAGGTCGGCGGTTCGAATCCCCGCGGCGGGGTGAGCTCCCATTTTTCGGTCCCAGCTCCTGCCCACCTAGCAGTTCGAAAGCACCCTTAAGTGCAAGTAGATAAATAGGTACCGCTTACCTAGCGGGAAGGTAAACGGCGTTTCCGTGTGCTGCGCTGGTGCTGGCTCGACAGAGCAGCTTCATCACGCTGGCCACGTGACCCAGAAGTGTCTTTGAACGGCGCCGGCTCCCGGCCTCTTGAGCAAGATGAGCGCGCAACCCTAGAGTCGGTTACGACTGGCCCATACGGGCAGGGGTACCTTTACCTTAACCTTAACCTGAATGCACTGGAGAATCCATCACCAGCAAGACAAGAGATGCCTAACCCTCTGGACCGATTCCTTCCAAAGCTTTCCCCCAACCTTCAGGCTGTTTCCCTCCCTCAAGGCAGGGGATGTAAGACAATAGCTTCTGTTCTGGGAAGCTAAAAATGATCAAGGGGACGGAGGGACTGCCCTGAGAGGAAAGGCTGGCACATTTGGCACTGTTCAGTTTAGAGAAAAGGTAAGTAAGTGGCAACATGACAGATAAGACGTTTATAAATTTAGGCATGGAGTGGAGAAAAGTTTTCCTCCCTCTCTCATAACTCTGGGACTTGTGCACAGCCAGTGAAGCTGAACGCTGGAACATTCAGACCAGACAAAGGGAAGGACTTCTCTATGCAGAGCATAGTGAAGTAGTGAAATTCGCTCCCACAGGAAGCAGTGATGCCCACCAACCTTGATGGCTTTAGAAGAGGCCTGCATGGTTGGAGCCTGTTTTGGGGCTTCTCATTGGGGGCATCAGGCTGGTCACTGCGACAACAGGATGCTGGCCTGATCCAACAGCGCTCTTCTTATGCTCACCCAGAAGCTTTTGTGGGTGCTAACAGCATCACATATTAATGCCCTGACAGCAGGAGCACAAATCATAATTAACGGACAACAAAAAAGGATGCTAGAAGGGGGGTCATTATCATCTTGCCTCCTTGAACTTTCTCCAGTTAACACTAACCCTAAAGTAAACAGATGGTTGGCTTTATGAAAAATGCTTTAAGAAATCCTGAAGATCCGTATGAGGATCATATCAATGTACACACCTGTCTTGCTTTCCAACAAAAAGTAACTAAATGGTGCTTTGTAGTTTGTATTTTCACAAACTTCCTGAGATTTTCTTCTCCAGAGGATTTAGATGAACAAAAGCATTCTTTGTCAGATTATTCTTTTGCAGAGCAAATCCTTAAATAACCTGATCCTGACGTGCACTAGTGGTTCACAAAGCAGAGAAGAAATATTTTTACAGTCTGTACTTGTGCAGGGAAAGGTAGAACAGGGTTGTTGTGCAGTTCAGCGTGTGCAAAGAGAAAATGAAAACTGTGCATTTAATTTTATCCCAACACTGTGTAGAAGAGTAGAGGAAATGACTCCTGCAACCTGAAGAAATTTTACACACTGGACTGTGCCATTTGCATGAGGAGAGGAACATCTTCTGATGAATCACCCCACTTGGCCTCAACAGATGCGTCCTACATATTTTTACTCTTTTTTTAAGCAGTCATAAGGACCAGAAACTTGGATCAAACAAAACATCACATTAAAATGCATGATTTGGTCTCAGCTCATACTTGTTTTATTTGTACACAGAAACTGTGTGCGCAGTAGTTATTGTGGGATCAGCTACAGAAAATGGGGAAACAGAACAATGAGAACATCCATGGTGTATCGACGTAAGTGCTATTATGTGGATTTGTTCTCCTTTCTCTCACTAACCCTCATTTTTCTAAAGATGAAAATGCATCATGACCTACAAACTGTTCCTACCCCCCAGGCTTTCTTCCCTCCCTCTCCCCCTCTTTCATTTGTGGGTTGATTTATTTTTTAAACACTAGCCCTGCACCACCACCCTCTTTACCCAAGTGAAACCTCGGAGTTAATTACAGCTTGCCCATTAAGGCACAAACCATTTTAATGTTGCCCCAGTACCTCAGAGAAGCTTAGGGTGGGGTGCAGCACAGGGCCATCGTCTCCACACTTTGGTAAACCAAAGGCATTAAAAGAAGCAACCCCACCCCCAAATAAAACTACCCCAGCTAAGAGATCTAAGGAGCAACAAACATGCCCTTAAGGGACATTAATACTCTCTCTGCTTGAATGTGAATGCGCATACCCCCCCCCAATAGATCAGTTTCTCCAGGGCTTGGTTTTCCAGATAAAAGGAAAATATTTCAGAACTGGGGAAGGGGGGGGAGGGGGAGAGTGTCTCACATCATTTTACTCACCCATTTCCTAAACAGATGGAAGTTCAAGGCATTTTTTCATAAGACTGTGCTATTACATTTATCACCATCATCCTGTCAAGATCATCAGAGGGGGCCTTTTTTATCACTCCACCATCCTCTGAAGCTCAGGGGGAGGGGATGGGGTGGCCCAGGAGAGGGCATTCTCTGGGGCAGCCACTAAGATGTGGAATTCCCTCCCCACACATCTGGCACCTTCATTATGCAGTTTCCATTGCATGCTGAAGATGCACCTCTTTGACATGCTCTTTGGCACCTGATATCGCTCTCTAATCTATAAAATCATAAGGATGTTATCATGCTGCAGTTCGCTTACCCACAGACAGGTGGGGCTGCAAACTACATAGCGTGATGAGCTGCTGGACCATCTGGCAGCCCTGGCAAGGCATGGAGAGGAAATGGGTTCTGAAGGACAGAGATACAGGGCCCAGACAAAGTGAGGAGGAGAGAAATTCTGTGGGGAGGATAACTGAGACAGGGAAGGGGGTCGGTATGTGGAAGGAATGGGGGGGGGCACCCTCTACTTGCTTACATATCCACTTTCTTGTGGTTTTCCAAGGAGACATCTGTTTCGTCACCGGATTAATAGGTCTTCAGTCTGATTTATTCATATTATTAAATGATATATTTAATCAGCCAGTCCTGAGGGTCGCCAACCACCCCTGCAGTGTAGGCAAACTAAATGGATTGTAGGCTATAGTTTTCAAAGAAGAACTGGAGATGTACAGTGCCAACGCAGATCTGGGGAGAGAAACCATTTTCTCCTACTGCCCTTGAGGCAAAAGAAAACATGTCCACCTAAAACAAAAACACAGCTTACGCAGACCATTCTTGCAAGACCTCAAACCCCTTCAAATCAGGGCGATAAGGAACATGAGAAGAGTCTGGTTGCTGAATCAGGCCAAAGGGAGCCCATCTAGTCCAGCACCCTGTTCTCACAGTGGCCAATGAGATGTCCCAATGGGAACCTCTCAAGTAGGACATCAATGCAATAGTTGTTGCTCAGACTGCATTTGAGGATGGAAGCTCCATTCTTAGCTGGCATGGCTAAGAAGATCCCTGCAGGTCAGAGCAAGCAGGATAGGAGTTCAATAGCAACACTCTCCCCACTTACAATTCTCAGGAACTGGTGTTCAGAGACCATACTGCCTTGGACAGTGGAAGAAGAACATAGCCATTGTTGCAAGCACCTACTAAAAGTCTAAATAGGCCCTACACGCCTTTCATCAAACCCCACCAAATCTAAGAGCCCCTGATTCAAAAGGAAAATGTACTGTATTCCACACTATCAACAATATTTAGAAATGGGTTAAGAGATGACCTTTATGCCAGAATCCTTCCTAGACTGTACCCATTACAGTTTGTGGGAATCCCATCTTCAAATGATCCTCCACACTATTCAAATCCCTGCATGCCGAAAATGGGCATGAGAGGAATTAACACTGTAGTCCTCTGCACCCTTCCTCCTGAACCAGTCTTCTACATGCAGGAAGCACGTTTGCAAGAAGTTTGCAAGACAAAAACCAGACACTGAATAAGCCTGCTTCAACACCCCCCCCCCCAAACAACAACTGAGCTCCTATCAATGTGAGAACTGTAATTTAAACACATCAAGACTAATCCACAGGGAATTTCCTAGGGATTATTACTGGCTAGAGAAGCTGGTGGCCAAAGGCTCAGCCAAGAGCTGTTAACCCAAGATGGTAATTGAGCCCAGAGAAAAGCCCCCTCTTCCAAGATAACTGCTCCTTGACCCCCTCCCCTGCACCTTAATACTGCGGAGCCAGCCTTTCCAGGAGACATAAACCAAGCTGGTCAGTCCATCCTTCTGTTTACCAAATCTCTGAACAAACCCAGCAGAGGCCTAAATATTATTGTTACTGATTACATTCATGAATCACTTCCCATGAGACATCGCAAAGCAATTTTCAATGAAATAATACACGTAAAAAAGCTGGGGGGTGGGGAGAAAGAACTGCGCGCGCGCGCTCTCTCTCTCTCTCTCTCTCGTGCACACACGCTCTCTCTCTTGCTCTCTCCTGTCAGGGATTCTCAAACTTTCACCTCCTTTCCAACTCTACGGTTATATGAGTCTATGACTGGGTGTGTGTGTGTGTGTGTGTGTGTGTGTGTGTGTGCCAAATTCTAAAGCATATATAGACCACTTAACATCTCATAAATCTCTTAAGCAGTGACTTAGATATTATATATAAAGCCTGCTGCCCATTTACCTGAGGGTAACCTAATTAATAAATTGCACAAGGTTTGGGAGACTTTCCCCTCATGAACAACATTCTGGATTGAGGGAACGAATGTAGTGCTGGAGTTAGGGTATTTTAGGTGGTTCTCCTGCACAGGGCGCTAAACCAAGGGAGCATGTAATAAAATAACAACAACAACAACAACAACAACAACAACAACAACAACAACAACAACAACAACAACAACAATGATGCCTATTTTTATACAGACACATACTCAAAGTTAGGCCTTAATCAGATGGGTGACTGAGTTGCTGCGCATGTGCAGAATGGAAGGTGAGGGGGTGAAGGGCCTGAAATTAAGAAATATTTAGGGGGGTGCCAAATTTTGTTCAGTGCTCAGAGTGTCATATTAACAAAGTCTGCCCTTGGCATATGCCACTGGTGGGCACGGCCAGAGGTAAGAAGCAAGCAGGGAGTTGCCAGGCATATGCATGTCAGAGAAGTCACTCAAGCAACGCAGTCCAGAGAGAAAAGTCTGTATAACACTCAACTGAGCAAACTGAACAAAAAGAACACATAAATTTGAGGAGAGGGGGTTTGGCTCTCCTAGTTCTGGCCTTGTGCAGAGCAGAGAGACATTCAACCATGTGGAGGGAAAACTCCCTCAGAATGGCACATGCTACTCTGACAAACATCCTGCCACTCTGCCCGGCTGCCATGCAACACCTACAGACCTCTCTTAGCTAGTAGACTACCTCCTCTGCCCTCCCCCCCCCAAAAAAAAGATGCTTGACAAAGAATTTCCCCTTTCGGGAGGAATTCTTAGGGTTGTTTTTTGTTCCTCAGCTATTTTTGTTGTTGTTCTGTGGGTTGCAGTGTTTTGACTTCAAGTGCATCATCTCTCATACCTGAGCATCAGAAATTGGAGGGATGAGATGAGAGACCAAGACAGCAGTGGCAACAAGAGCAACAGCTTCCTTTCTTGAAAACACCCTTGCATACAAAAAAAGCATGAAAAGAGGGTTCTGGTAGCCACCACTTCCTGCCTCCCTCAGTTCCCCGCAGCGAGCTAAGGGTGGAGGACGCTTCTAGAGATTTGAATATGTCAAGACTTGAGAGGCCTGCAAGAGGTTTTTGACTCAGGAAAGTTACCAGGCCAGAGAATAACCACACTTAAAATGAGCCAGTAACAATAGCTGAAATCGGTACCTGGTTCAGAAGCAGAATAAAATAATCATAATACAAATACAGGATTACAATTTCCAGAAGCTTGTAAGGCCACTGAGGTGGTAAAATTAAACTTTGGGAAGAACTTATGAGGTCAGACCACTGGTCCATCCAGCTCAGTATTTTCTACACTGTGAGGTGGAACCTCAGGTCTGTATATGGCCCTCAGGACTCACCCCAGGCCACGCATGCCGTAAAGGAAATCTGCTTGCAAAAATGTACATAATGCAAAAATTGCATACATAAAATGAGAACAGTATATCAGGCGAATGCTAAAATGCTGACAAAGAAAATCTTAAGGTGAGATCACCTTAACACACCCACACCCCTGCCCCACTACACCAGTATGCAGAACTGGCACGGTTATAGATGCCATATTAATAATATTCATTCCACATTTATCAATCAATCTTCTAGTGCAGTAGCACCTGCACTTCGGAACTCCCTGCCTCTTGACATCAGGCAGGTGCCTTCCCTATACAGGCGTACATTTCCAAATTTGCACTTTCCAGAACTTTATGATAACTGAAGCAAAGACATCTTTTGAAATTTGCATTTATACAAATTTTGAAACGAGGTTCTCTAACCAATCTTTACAGAAATGCATATATTGGGGAAAAGTGTGCATAAAAATGAAGTTATTAGTGAAAATAACAGTTAAAAATGAACTATATTACGGAAGTTGGCTAAAAAATGGGCACATTAGTCCAAATCTGCGCCAAAATACTGTTGCATTTTCATGATGATTTAAAACAAATAAATAAATTGCTGCAAAGTGTGAATAACTGAATTTAAGACTGGGAAAATGAACCAAACCAAATTTGACAATTCTTCCATCCCTAATCATTAGCGACCCCCCTCCCCACATGAACCAGAAGCACAAGGAGTCACCCCTTCAGTGAAGTGGCCACAACACTATGGAACTCCCTCCCACTAGAAGTCAGACAGGCACTGTCCCTGCTGAGTTTCAGCCTTTGGGTTTAAAACTGTTTTGATTCCTGGAGGCACCAATTTGCACCAATGATTGCTACTTTGACGGTTTTAGTTTATGTTTGTATTTGGAGACCCAGATGGCAAAAAGCAGCATATAAATATTTAAAATAACTAAATAAACATAATTCCTATCATCCCCAGCTGGCACTCTGTTGAAGAAGGGCAGCCAGATGACTCGACACAGATGAGAGAGTCCCGCATTGAGGGGGTTGGACTAGATGAATCTCGTGGTCCCTTCCAACTCTGCAATCCTATGATTTAATGACTGCACTGTTACCTGAGGTTCCGCCCTGACACAGTCACAAACGAGGAAGGACCGATTACCTTTTTAAAGATCCACGTTGGTAATAGCCAACGACAGCTCAGGAAACAGAACGACATTTGACCAGAACTCTTAAAAGCTGTTGCAGAAACAAAGGCAAAACCAGTGCAGGATCTGAACTCCGTTCAACGTGTCACTTCAGGGAGGATCTTGCCTCGCTGATCCGTTCAGAGTAGAGAAGCAAGCAGGCAAAGATGCAGTTTCAACTGATGATAGCTGCCAAGAACCAGGCACTTAGCAGGTGCCTCTGCTTCCACTGCTAGCATCAAGGTCAAGACATGCCAAAAAGCCAACGGCAGTTGCTGCAAGACAGATGCAGTGCAGAATGGCCACACCGAGCTGAATTTGAACACGTTTCAGTGTTTAAGACCATGCATGTGAAGAATGTTTTATTCACTACGAAACCTGTAATGTCACTAACAAATATCAGTAAGGTGTCAAAGAGGAAATGAATGGTGCAGTGGAAAAACCACCCTGCCTACCGTCAAGCATTTATCATTATTGATTCAACACCGTTAATTCTCAAAACTGCTTGAAGGAGCACACTGAAGGCGCTGTCAGACAACCGGAAGTGGGCAGTGTGTGTAAGAAATTAGTTTAAAATGTAAAGGCTGCTATGAGCTTATTCTCGGGCCTTGTCAGGTTTATCAGCCTTGTGGTGATGAGTAGCTCTGGTATGTTGTGGCTTCAGGTAGGATGTAACGGACTGATTCCAGGGCCCTGATGGCAGTAGAATTATCAACTGCTGTCAAGTTAGGCTGCCCGTTGCATCTCTCCACAATTCAGGGCTCTGGGACTTCCCTGCTACCAATCAGGAAAAGTCCCCAGAACAGTGACTCATGCAGAGAGAGAGAGACACAGGAGGTTTAGGTTTTCTGAAGGTGAGTAATTCTGATCTTTATAATTAGGGCCACCACTGGGGGAACTGGATCAGGAGGATCTACCGAACCTCAAGAGATGTCTGTTCCGGGGGAGGATCCCAGTGGTGTCTTGAGTGAGAGAGCAGGCAAGTAGTCAGGATCTCCCTCCGACGCACCCTCAGATATGCCCATTCCAGCAGGGCCAAGAGCACACGTGATGCTGTGTCTGGCCTTACCCCACCTGTCTCCTACACCAGGAAAACCCTATTGCTGGGGCACTCAGTTCTCACCCTGCCAGCACACTAGAAGGACCACCCTTTTGACTGCCCAGTGCAGGGACTCCAGCAGTTTGCCTTATTAAATGCTATGTCCACCCTGTGGGGGCGGGGCGGGGTTGTCACTTGTTGATTCACCAACACCTTAGCTCACGTTTAACTACAACTTCCTCAGGCACCCGCGGATTCCTGCATACCTGTCACTTGCCTTATATACTGATCTGACCCCAAAATAAAAACTGGAGCTTTGAGTTACAGTTCTTTGCTGGCCGGGGGGAGCCAGGACAAGGGACTTTTGAGCGGGAGAGAAAAAATATATAATTCCTTTGGCAAAACAAATGACCAACAAGCCTTTCTTTTTTTTAACCAGATGCATTCTGATATTCGATTTACTGTCGAAAGCACAGATAATGATCTCAAACTTTCCATTTCTACGCTGTCTAATATTTCTCCCCTAACCATTCCTGAATGTATGTCAGGTTCTTGGATTTCCAGAGTTTTGGCTAACATATTTTGCGGTTTTTACGCTGAAGATCTATTCTCAAAACAGGTTTCTCTTGAAGCCTTCAGAGTGGGCTCAGTGGGCAGGTCCTTAGGCTTCTCCAACCTGGTGCCCTCCAGATGTTTTGGACTACATCAGCCCCACCACCATGGCCATAACCGGAATTATCCACACATCAGTTTTCACCACTGCCGGACTGCAGTGGTATTGGCATCTGGAGTTCCCCAGGTTTGATCATGCTTCTGAGCCTATGGGGAACTGTGGGAACAAGTTTTGGCTCAGTCCATCATTTTGATTCAGTTGGGATTAGCTCAGTCGGTAGAGCATGAGACTCTTAATCTCAGGGTCATGGATTCAAGTTCCACGGTGGGCAAAAAGATTCCTGCATTGCAAGGGGGTGGACTGGATGACAATCATGGTCCTCTCCAGCTCTACCATGCTAGGATTCCATGTCTCTGTTTCCCCCCGCCTGCTCCAAAGCCAGCTACACAACGACATAATGTGTCGTTGCATCGCATGAACCCCGAGCAAAGCCTATCCACACACAATCTGTCATGCTTGCTGTTATGAATTTAGATTAGGAGGAGTGCTATATAAAGCACCAGCTACTACCAGAGGGTACTATGCCACCCACAGTACACAAACAAGCAAATGGTCCACTAATGGGTGGTTGAAGCATGCTTTGCTCCCCAAGTATGAAGCTGTTAGCCAAGGGTCAGCAACCTTTTTCAGCTGTGGGCTGGTCCACCATCCCTCAGACCATGTGGAGGGCCAGACTATATTTTGAAGGGAAAAAAAATGAATGAATTTCTATGCCTCACAAATAACCCAGAGATGCATTTTAAATAAAAGCACACATTCTGCTCATGTAAAAACACGCTGATTCCCAGACCATCCGCAGACCGGATTTAGAAGGCGATTGGGCCGCATCCGGCCCACGGGCCTTTGGTTGCCTATCCCTGCTGTTAGCAATGAAACTGTTGCTAAAATTGGGGAGAAAAGTGCTGCCATTTTGGAAATGAAAACATCAGCCACAATCACACCATACAGTCATACCTTGGGTTGCAAACGTGATCTGTGTGGGAGGCACGTTCACAACCCGCAGTGTTCGCAGCCTGAAGTGCCGCATCTGCGCACACGCGTGATGTGATTCGGTGCTCCTGCACATGACATCATCTTGCGCTTCTGCGCATGCGCCAAAACCCGGAAGTAACCCGTTCCGCAACCTGAAAATTCGCAACCCGCAGCGTTTGTAACAGGTATGACTGTACGTTTAAAAACAGTATGATGCCACTTTAAACCGACATAGCTCCCCCCCCCCCGAAAAAATATATTGGGAAGTGTAGTTTGTTAAGGGTGCTGAGAATTGTCAGGAGACCCCTTTACTCCTCCAAGAGCTACGGTTCCTAGAGTGGCTTAACAATCAATCGCTCTTTCCAGGGAACTCTAGGAATTGTAGTTCTGTGAGATTAATACCAGGGTCTCTTAACACCTCTCAGCAGCCTTAACAAACTACAGCTCCCAGGATTCTTTGAGGGAAGTCATAGCTGTTTACATTTAAAGCAGTATCATACCATTTGAAGCAGTCATGGCTTCCCTCAGAGAATCCTGGGAGCTGTAGTTTGTTCAGGGTGCTAAACAAGAGGTGCCTACTCACTTCCCAGAGCTATAGTTTGCAGAGTGGTTTAGCAGTCAATTCCTCTTCCCAGGGGACTCTGGAAATTGTAGCTCTGTGAAGGAAGTCACAGCTAAAAACATTGTAACTGCAATTACAGTAAATTAAAAAAACATCCTTCCAGCCAAGGTAAATGGGTGGTATTCTCAAGGTGGCCAGGGATAAATATAAATAAATAAATAAATTTTATTTATATCCCACCCTCCCCAGCCAAAGCCGGGCTCAGGGCGGCTAACAATAAAACAGTACAAAAGTACAGCACAAACAACACTCTAAAATCATTCATTATAAAATTAATTCAAATCAAGCCACTGGCAACCATTGGGCCAGAGCTCCGCGGAGATTGTCGAGGAAGGGAGTCAGGCTGTGCCCTGGCCAAAGGCCTGGTGGAACGACTCTGTCTTGCAGGCCCTGCGGAAAGATGTCAAGTCCCGCAGGGCCCTAGTCTCTTGTGACAGAGTGTTCCACCAGATCGGAGCCGCAGCCGAAAAAGCCCTGGCTCTAGTTGAGGCCAGCCTAACTTCTCTGTGGCCTGGGACCTTCAAGATGTTTTTATTTGAAGACCGTAAGTTTCTCTGTGGGGCATACCAGGAGAGGCGGTCCCGTAGGTACGAGGGTCCTAGGCCATATAGGGCTTTAAAGGTTAAAACCAGCACCTTAAACCTGATCCTGTACACCACCGGGAGCCAGTGCAGCTGGTATAGCACTGGGTGAATGTGTTCTCGCAGCGAAGACCCCATAAGGAGTCTCGCTGCAGCATTCTGCACCCGCTGGAGTTTCTGGGTCAGTCTCAAGGGCAGCCCCACGTAGAGCGAGTTACAATAATCCAGTCTGGAGGTGACCGTCGCGTGGATCACAGTAGCTAGGTCAGGGCGAGAGAGGTAAGGAGCCAACTGCTTAGCTTGGTGGAGATGGGAAAATGTCGCCTTTGTTATAGCTGCAATCTGCGCCTCCATGGAAAGGGAGGTGTCGAAGATTACACCCAAACTCTTAACGGACGGTGCTGGCACTAATTGCGCCCCCGCAAGAGATGGGAGTTGCCCCCCCCAATCCCATATCGTCCCGTCCCAGCCACAGGACCTCTGTCTTCAAAGGATTTAGCTTCAACTGGCTCCCACGTGACCATCCAGCCACAGCTTCCAAACATCTGGTCAGTGTGTCTGGGGCCGAGTCAGGATGGCCATCCATCAACAGATAGAGTTGGGTGTCATCGGCATACTGATGGCAACCCAACCCAAAACTCCGGACAAGCTGGGTGAGGGGGCGCATAAAGATGTTGAAAAGCATCGGGGAGAGTATCGCACCCTGAGGTACTCCACACACCAAGGAGTGGCGCGATGACAATTCCTCAGGCATGAAATGCCTGGGTAACCAGGAATGTTTTTAAATCCATCCTGAAAGTTAATAATTATGGAGACAGGTGCATCTCGCTAGAGAGGGCATTCAACTACTGGGGAGCCACCACAGAAAAGGCCCTGTGGTAGCTCAGTGCCAACCACCAAGGCCTTACCTGCCCATTGTAGGGCCTGTGATGGTTGGTATATCTATTTCAAAAGCTCTCCCCTAAACAAATACACACTGTGCTGAAGTCTGATATGGATTGACCCAGAACAGGTGCTCACAATGCAGGGGCAGCACCTGGAAGAACCTCTCAGGCAGGGTGGATTTGATTTAAATCATTTTTTTATTTTTTGTACAGAAAGACATTCCTGCTGGTATAATCTTAATATTTACAATGAAGGTTTAATTTTTGGAATAATAAATTTTCAGAGTAGTTTTTACAGTCATGTCAAAAATTACTGATTTGGTTATACTATTAGAAATACATAGACAGATAATTATGAAATTATTGTGAGGTTTAATAAGTTAACTGTTTATATTTGGACAACTTTTCTGCTGTACTTTATTGGAAGGAGAAAAATAATCATTTCCTTAAATAACAATTTAAACAATTTATTTAACTAAAACAATGACATTATAGCATATGTATCCATGTTTGTTAACTGATGTGGTTATACATTTTTTTAAGAAAACAAACTTAGACTGAGTTTCAGCACACATCAAAAACTTAAAATAAATCCTTATTTCCTATGAATAGCCTTTGGACTATAATGTAACTTAAATAGAAAACTGTCCATGGGCTGGTAAAATACCAGGTAGACTGGCAACCCTAAATTCATACGCTTTGTAGCAATCTGCAGCCATAAGCATATAGAACCTAAAGTGCATGAATTGGGCTGAATTAAGCATTCAGCTTGGCTATGTAAGTTGCCAGCACACCACAAGAGGAAATGAAGAGAGCAAGAAAGTCTTGCACTCTGAGCCTCTCTTCCTGATTATCATTTTCTGCAAAACGTTTACCTCCACGATATTGGATTTATCTGTTGCAACAGCAGCATGCGTTACCTCCTGGCTACATCTAAATGAGGAAAATGCTAATCTCAGGAAGCCCCAGCAAACCGCTGAAAAGCATTTAAATAAGGAGAGGTTCTGTAGTAAAGCAGGACATTGAGAATGATGTCACAGTTTTGCAGCAAGGAGAAACAGCACCTTTAGGAGACACGTTTCTCTGCTGTTAAACATGCTTGACTTCCTTTTTGGCGAGCTGAGCATCTTTTGAAAATACTGAGATCCATCTTACATTAAGGATTGAACAAAGCGCTCTACATCAGAATAGATTTCAGTGCTACCAGCCTCACAGTAAATATGTTTTTGTGATCGTGGCAACTCTTAAAATATTTTGAGATTATAAAGCGTGTCCATTTGTATTGTTTTATCAGAATGTGATCCACCTGGAAATCTTTTTCAATGAAGGGTGGAATATAAATATTACTAAGTGAATAAACAAACAAACAAACCTTTTTTGAAACTATCACCTTTGAGCATGCCCAAAGCCTTTTACACTCTCAGTACAAGGTGCCCTTTTACTTCATTCCTGACTGTTTGGAATACCCATTGTGTGTTCAAAGCTTCAGGACTTAAAAAAAAAAAATTTAATGCACAAGTTGAAATTCCCCTGCAGAAGAAGTACTTCAGCTTTGAGGACTAGAAACTTTTTAAAAAAATGTACAGGTTGAAATTATTATGCAGAAGTCCTACATTGCTCAGTCAGTATAGCATGAGGCTCTTAATCTCGGATCATGTGTTTGAGCCTCACGCTGGGCAAAAGATTCCAACATTGCAGGGGGCTGGACTAGATGACCCTCGTGGTCTCTTAATAATTCTCTAATTATAAGTACCTCAGTCAACACCCACTGCCTGCAAGGCATATGTAGCTCCCAGCTGCTCCTACCATATTGTGCTTATCAAGTCTACTCGATTAGGACAAAACACCTCAGATTTGTTTTCACTTGCAAACAGCTGCTTATTTTACCTCTCCCCGCTTTGCAAAATCCTGCCTGCACATGTCAATCATCCTTCTCCCCTGCCTCACCACCCTGCCTCAGCTTTACTAGAACAGACTCTTGCCAAATGTTGGGTATTCCTCAAAGCGAAAGCCTTGCTCGATAGATGGAAAGGGATGTTGTTCCTATATTGCCTGAAGCTTTTCTGTAGTAGGCATAAGGTGCTTGGGCCCTCTGCTGATGCTGAACCAGCCTGTCCAAAGCTTCAGAACGGCTCTGCATCAAGAATTCACAACCTTAGATCCCGACAGTTTCATGGAGGCCTGCAATTCCCAAAACTGGTTTAGGAACACAGGAAGCTGTCTTATGCTAGGCTGTCATTAAAATTCTAAATGAGCCAAAATGTAGGAAGCTGTCTAGCTCAGTACTGTCCACACTGACTGGCAGCAGCTCTTGAGGACTGCATGCAGGGAACGTTCCCAACGTCACCTAGAGATGCCACTGAGAATTGAGCCTGGCAGGTTCTGCACACAAAGCAGATGCTCTCCTACTGAGCCATAGTCCATCCCAAGAGTTTAAGTGTCTCCTGCCTCCCAGGGACATTGTTAGAAAAAGCAGCTACTTGTGGCAAGCATGGAGTTCACTGCATCACCTGACCCAGATTGTCCCATGCAACCTGACAGCCAATAATGACAGCCAGACATAGCATCATCCATGTGTATAGAATCACACCACAGAAATTTCCAAAGAGACGGACAAGTTTGTAATTAGCTGTTTCACCTGGAAAATGAAGCCTATCATCTCTCCTGCAGCAACATGTCAAATCAACCTGTAGACCTACTCAGGGCTGACCCACCCATTAACTTCACTGAGGCACTTGCCTCAGGCACAGGCTGAGGACAGCTGAGAGGGGCAGCATAACTGGAAAGAGAAGGGCATCCTCGCCTGCCTTCATTTCTCCTTTGGCGGCTGATAGGAGCCGCCATCCCAGGACAGTTCCTCTGCCGCTGCCCCTTGTTCCTCTATGGCCTCCTTTTTTCTCCCCTGCCAGCTTTGGTGTGTTGAGGGTTCCCTGGGATGCCTCCAGTTGCCTGTGGCAGCAGTAGTGGGTGCCATTTTCTGATCTGCCTCAAACAGCAAAATGTCTTGGACCAGCCCTGAAACTGCATGGCTGTTAAGGATGCAGGGATACCGCGACCAATTTCCAGAGTTATTCAGTAAATGCATTTTCACCTCAGGAGCAATTGTGGCGCTCATCCACAACTCCGAAATCCTGCTGCGTCTCGCAAGCCACAAGGCCCGCTAACGCCATGCCATCCTTGGCCTCCAGCTCAAATTCCCTTTGGCCAACTCTCCGCAGCTAAAACACCTATCATTAAGCTATTTGTTGCACCCACAAATCCCAACCTGCTCGTCAAAAGAGGAAGCTCTAATACAGTTCTGCTCTGCCATTCCCCACAATGCTCAGCTCATACATCTGTGTTCTTCCAGTGTGTAAAAAACAAACAAAAACAAGGGTAGAAACCATGTGTCAGACCAAGGGCCACATTTTCTTCTCAGGCAACCTTCCAGGGGCCACATGTTGCTGGGTGGAGTCCAAGGCAAAAGAGGGCAGAGCAATGGGTGTGAATTTCACCTTTCTATAGCAGTCTTCATTCTGACACGGACCACCATCCAAGCAAGAGGCAATGACAAAGGGCAAAATAAAATGAAGGAGGGTGAAAAGGTATGGACTGTGGCTCGGAGAAAGTTATTAGGGCCAGACAGAGAGGTCCAGGGGGCTGCACTAGGCCCCTGAAATTGAGCTGCCCCATCCCTGGTGCAAAACTCTTCATCCTTTTTTTAGAACATTGCTCTAAGGGACCTGCCTCCAGGTCTTCCAAAAACCAAGATAAGCTCAAGCATGGCTTGTTAAAGGTCCAAACTGAGGAAGCACACCTGGGCCATAGATAAGACAAACCCTGCAACTGATCTAGCTGACTGTGGTCAGCTATAGGCCATAGGGAGAGCTGTAAAGATAGCAGCCAGCGTGGGGGGCATTGCAGATTCCCAAGGGCAGGAGTCTAGGTCTGCAGAGTGTTGGAGGAAGTGGTTAGAGAGAAGCTTCCCCTCCCCTTTGCACAATATCAGAACCTAACAGGGTCATACAGTGAAGCTGAAAGGTTAGCGACTCAGTACAAATTGTATTCCTCCACACACACACACACACACACACACACACACACACATTTTTTAAAAAAAATCGCAATGTTAACTGATGGAACTCACTGCCACAAAATGCTGAAATGGCCCATTGGCTTAGATGTCTTTAAAAAGGGGGTATTATTATTATTAATTCAAATTATTATCTTCCCCATACACTCCCAGGGCATGCTGCTACAAAATATAAAATTAAGAAGCAGTTTAAGACAAATCACAAGAACAGCGGTGGGTCTTAAAAATATTTATCATGGGTGTCAAAGACCAGGGTAAATATCCTCAGTGAATTTTTCTGATAAGGCTACTAATAGCTATTATTCCTGCATTGCAGGGGGTTGGACTAGATGACCCTATGAGTCCCTTCCGACTCTTTGATTCTAAGGCTACTTGTTATTCTGATTATGGAAACTGAGCCTTAATTCATACAAAGGCTTGCAATGGTCTCAGAATGTAGCCTCAGGGCACACCCAACACGCATGCGTCCATGTGCGCACACCCACACCCACCCACAGCTGAATCTTCGAAGGCCGGCATGTCTAAGCATTGCTTTTTTAAAAAAATCCTGGGTTTAACCCATCCAAGTTCTACTCAGAGGAGACCCACTGACATTTATGACCCTAAATTCACCACATCCATCAGTTTCAATGGGTTGACTGTGCTGGACGCAACCTCCAATTTTCACCTTATTTTTAAGTATTTTGGATTTACGCCTCTGTTTTTTCCCCAAAGAGCCCATTGCAGTAAACTTAGGAAGAGCCCAGCTATTGTATCAAGCCCCAAAAGTCCTGTCTTGTCCAGCCTCCTGTTCTCATAGTGGCCAAGCAGATGCACCCAATGGGAAGCCCCAAAGCGGGACCTGATTCCCCTCCCCCATTCTATCCTCACAATCGCCTTGCAAGGTAGACCAAACTAAGAAATTGCTGTGGCTGCCTCAAGTTAGTCCCATGGCCAGTGGGTCTCTCCACCCCCCCATTGTAGGGCAGATAAAAGGCACTGGGGGTGGCAGTGTTAGTGGTGAAGAGGCTGTTTAGGGGTAGAGATGTTTTGCTGCTAATGCATTGCAGGGGGGTTGGCCTAGATGACCCCTGGGGTTCCTTCCAACTCTACAAATCTTGGATTCTAGGGTGAGAGGAAGAAAGGGTGCAACCTAACTTCCCAAGAACAGCTGCCAAGTCCCAAGAAACTGGGTGAATAGAAACCTGCAAGTCTGATCTTCCCATTCCAAACCAGTTTCCTCACAGCCTGTTTTCTCTCTTTTAAGGGTACTAGAAGCTGGATCATTTTGTACATGAAGCCACTGCCTGCCTTTTTTGCTCTCTAACCAACTGAGCTATCCTAAACCCTTGCAACAGACAGGCAAAAACACATCAGAAAGGAAGATCCCAATTTCTGATCTTGTTCCCCCAGCCTTAAATCCTTTAAAAAGAAATGCATTATTTCCTTTTCTTTGCTGAGACCACCAGGACTCCTCTCCCAGGAAACTGTTTTATCATGGACATAAAACACACCTCCTCTTCCCTCCCCCCTCCTCTCTCCATTGCAGTCTTGGGGGTGAACACAGCAATGACACAGATTTCCTTCCTCAAGTTGAGAAATACAAATGATTATTTTTTAAAATAGGAAACGTCACTTGCTCCTCTAACAAACCTTCACCAACGCGGCAATATTTTTGGGGGGGGAGGGGAGAAGGAGGAGGGGCTTGCAGCCAATGTTAGCCCTACGCGGAGTAGACCTATTGAAATCTCTCGTGATGGGACCAACTCAAGTCCTTACATTCCAATGGGTCTACTCCGAATAGTCTGGTGCAGCGCTTGGGTTCTTTTAACGACAG
Source organism: Podarcis erhardii (assembly GCF_964252035.2). Classification (NCBI taxonomy): domain Eukaryota; kingdom Metazoa; phylum Chordata; class Lepidosauria; order Squamata; family Lacertidae; genus Podarcis; species Podarcis erhardii. The sequence continues at coordinate 35,360,440 of NC_138504.1, forward strand.
TATTCATTATGACATTCCAGAGGGCAATTATTAATTGTGCATATGATTAATACGGACATGTGTGCACATACTCATTCGCTGGCTATCTCTTCCCCTCCCCTTTCTCAACTGTGGAAACATCTGGGGGGGGGGGTTGTAAAAAAAAAAAAAGAGCTAGTAAACACTACATTGCAGAGGAGGGAACACGAGGAGGAAAACCGTTATTTTCAGGCGGCAGAGAATGAGGCGTGTAGAGAGGCGAGCAGAGATAACTACTGTTGAGATCTAAGGACTTACTCAGAGTAGACTCACTGCAATCAATGTATTTTAGTGTTTGTTTTAAATACTTCCCCTGGTCCTCTGCTTGCAAATTGTTTTAACTGATTTAATGTTATGATTTTATACCTTTGCAGCCCCACTCAGGGACACATTTATGGCAAAAGCTTAGGGTAACTGGCCTTAATATTTTTTGTGTGTTCTGCTGGTACCGGCTGTGTTATCTTACTGCGTAGGATTTGTACCCAGTGTTAGCCCCCCCTCAAGAGTAGACCCCTTGAAATAAAACGAGCATGACTAATTTAAGCACACGGATTTCAAGTGGGTCTGCTCTGCGGGGAACCAACCTTGTGGTTATTAGGGGGTTGTACCCAATCTCCACCACTACCGTAAGTCCTTTGATTTCCAACGGGTCTACTCTATGTAAGACTTACTTGGCTTCTACCCATAGAAAGACCGGCTTTTGCATTCCAATAAACCCTATTCAAGAGTGTACCCACTAAAATGAATAGACCCAAACTAACTATACCCCTTATTTTCAATGGGTCTACTCTTAGGAGGTCGAATATTAGCCGAAACCTGGAGGCTGGCTTTTATTTTTGGAGGAGTTAACTTTCTCACACCATTTTCTACGAAGACTTAAATTGCCAATAGAATAAAGACCTAACTTTATTGCACTGTTTTCCTGTGCGGATTTAGAACTCTAATAGAATGCCTCTCTGTACCTAACCTTATCGCAGTTTTCCATGCAGATCCAAACCCCCAGCATTTTGTGTGTGTGAGTGAGAGGGAGACATGCATGAAGTGACGCGCTCGTCGACCCCCACTCCAGCTCAGGAATAATGCAATCCCTCTCCCCCACATGCTGCTGCTCAGCCATGTAGAAATAGCCCCCACCCACACACTGCAAAAATCCATGCCTCTCTTCCACGACCACCAACCCATTTCTTCCTCTTGCTGCCTCTTCTACTTACCCAAAGCTCCGTGCCCCAACTCATGGCTCCAGCGACGGGTGGGCTAGGGGGCCGGCCCTGGGTGCGATATTCAACGCCGGGGGGTCCACACCCCCTCGTCCTTCGCCTGCCACCCCAAAAGCGAGGCCAGCACCCCTCCAAACCGCTTGCAAAAAGAGCATAAGCTTGCAAAACTACAATATAGCAACAATAATAGAGCTTTGTGCCCTTGATTTGATTGCTTGCTAGGTTGCCTCCTCTCGTGGCTATTGTTGCTACCACCTCATTGCTGCCTCCAGAGCAAAATGGCCAAAGCAGCAGCAGCGGCAGCAGCAAAATCAAGCGAGTAGCTCTCAGAGTAGTAAAGGGAGGAGACCCAGGGAGGAATTGACAGCACCTGGGAAGCGCGCATGCGCCCGGCAGTAAGGCGCATGCAAGGAGGAGGGGGGGATTCAGTAGTCTGGTGCTGGGATTGCGCAGGCGCCAAGAGTGGGCTCAACTGATGCTCCAGGGGAATTTTATTTTATTTTATTGAGCCAAGCTGTCAAGTGAAGCTCCTCAAATCTCAGTGCAGCATCCTAAGGCTTTGCAGCAGAGATGCAACTGTGGTACAGATTTGGTACAGGTTTTCTTATTTCGTTTTGTAATGCAGAGAAAGCAGAAAAAAACCCAGTTATAACTACAGATAGAAACGAAAAGATTAAAAACAAAACTATAGAATAGGCACGGAGAATGAGTCCATTTGCATTTGGGTTAAAATGATGAAGTCCAGCTCATAAAAAGAAGAGCATGAATAAACTTTGCCTTCACGTAAAGAATATTAATGTAATCTCATTATCAAGTATAGTTCCAGATGCCTTGAAAAATATTAGATGGTGGAGTTTCAGAATGTGGCCCACTGTGGCACATGTAAACGGACAGGAGGTGGAACCCAGAGACCACCACCCATAATTCTATATTTGAGAATATTTGGCATGCACACTGCAACCCCCAAATCCTCCTCCTCCTTTTACACACATAAGCCATTGCAAAATGCTTCCAGGTGCTTCACAGGAAGTGTGGTGAAGTGGTTAGAGTGTTGGGAGAGCAGGGTTAAAATGGGCCATGGAGCTTGCTGGGTGACCTTAAGTGAGTCACTGCCTAGCTGACTATCCTACCTTACAGGATTGTCATGGGAATTAAATTTGGGGGGGGGGGACCATATATGCCACCTTCTTCACTGTGCTGTGTTTCCAAGTGATGCCCACTGCAGTGTTGAATAGCCACTACAAGAAGGTCCCATACTCAGACAGACTTTGTATTTGTGGTCAACCTCAAGTGGAAGACATTGCTCATTATCTGTTGCCTGCTCCTTATGTAGAGACCCAGAATATCAGTTTCTGAAACCTTTGATCACACAAGCAAGCAGGTGCATCCCAGCAGAAGTAGTTGGGTTTCTTCTGAGTGACAATAATAGCCTCGTAGCAGACAGAGGGGCTCCTCTATGCACTGACTGTCCCTCCCCCCCCAAAAAAAATCAGAAAAAAATAGTTAGATGCAATCATTATAAATTGTTGTGATTCAGAGTTTAGTTTGAAAGCAAACTGGAATTGAGTTTGTTGGTGTCTCCTATAACCTCTCTCTTACTTCATGTAAAACAGGTGTAGGTATAAAAATGTTGTTTATATAAAAAGGTAAACAATATTCACACAAGGCATCAGATCAAATCCAATATAGCAAATCCAAAATACCAACTGGTATTTTACCTTGCTCTTCAGCCAAAAACGCTATCAGAGTCACTTAAAAAAAAATTCCTCCAGGTTATTATTATCTTTAGAGACATGGCACCAAAGGGAAAGTGGATTGGGAGGGAGAAGGAAAGAAGCAAACTCAGCAACAAGATTGTAGATACAAGAACTATGGAGCACAGTGGGCCCTACTTTGAAGTAGGAGCATAGGTTTATGCTAATTAGGCTGCAGTTCTTTAGCTACAGTACTTACATGGGGTCAAGTCCCACTTTACTGATTTGAAACTTAACTTCTCCGTATACATGTATGGGATTGCCCTTCAAAAGCTACTGTTTCAGCTGATGATTTCCTAGGGGCAGTTTCCAATTCCCCTCACCCCTGACCTTTGGCCATGTTTTCGGGGGCTGGTGGGAGCTAGAGTTTAACAACATCTGAAGGTCATCAGCTTTGGTACCACTTTTACAGAGACAGTTTTATTACAGTTGCATGGGCCCCTTAAAGACTAACAGATTTATTGTGGCATAAGTTTTGGATGAGGGCAAGTAGCTCAGGGGTAGAGCACCTGCTTTGTATGCAGGTCCCAGGTTCAGTCCCTGGGATCTCCAGGTAAAACTCCCATCCTGAAACCCTAGAGAGCTGCTGCCAGACAGTGTAGACAGTACTGCGCTAGATGGACCAATAGCTTGTTGCTTCTTTTTTAAAATCATACCTTTAGTTACAACCAGGAAGACTGGAATCTTATTTTCTTTGAGGAGGGGAGAAGACTATAACTCAGTGGTATACTCTTAAGAAGGCCCTCAGGTTCAATCTCTGGCATCTCCATGTAGGGCCGGGGAAGCCTGCAAACATGACCTGAGTGCCCTCTTGTGCGGTTGTTCCCAACAACTGGGATTCAGAAACAGGCTGCAGCTGGAGGTGGATGTAAGCGGCAGTGGCATAGCGTGGGTTGTCAGCACCCGGGGCAAGGCAAGTAATTTGTGCCCCCTAACCCATGGATTTGCGCCCCCTAACCCGTGGATTTGCGCCCCCTAACCCTAACCCCCAGATGTTGCGCCCGGTGTGGCCGGCCCCCCCTGCACCCCCCACGCTACGCCACTGGTAAGTGGAGGTGTGCCAAATCAAGCCAACAGGTTCATTCAGTCCAGCCTCCTGTTCTCACAAGGGCCCATCGCAGCAGATACACTGCATCGTTTGATGATGCCCTCTCATTTCTACTTTGCTTTGGGTGGCAACACTGCATTTCTTTCTCACTGTGCATGATGGACCAGGAGTCAGCTTCGCCTGTTGAACAGCAGCCTGAAAGGGGGGGGGGAGGCAAGGCAAAGTGACTCGTACCCAGTCCCAGTCCACAACCCATGCCCATGCCCAGACCAATGCCCAGTCCCAGACCAATGCCCCACAGCCAGTCGCAGTCCACTGCCCATGACTGGACCTGGGCCAGGGTGTGGGGCAGCACAGAGGGTCTCTGTTTCAATCATAGTCTCAGAGAGCAGCCGACAGACCTCAAGGAACTGTTGCCAGTGAAGAAAGACTGAGATACACAGATCACTCGTCTTACCCTGTATGAAGAAAAGTTGTGTCTTGTTCTGCCCCCAGGGAATCCCGATTTCCATGAAATGTGGGACCAATTATAATCATTACTTTATTTATATTCCACTTTTCCTCCAAGGAGCTCAAGGTGGCGGTACACAGTTCTCCACCTTCCCATGTTATTCCCACAACAACCCTGTGAGGTAGATTAAGATGAGAGGCAGCGGCTGCCCCAAGGGCATATACCCAGTGAGCTTTATGGTGGGGGGGAGAGGGGAGATTTGCATCCTGTCCTAGTCCGACACTCTAACCACGACACCACATGGCCTCTCATTGAGTCATTTCCTTTAATATTGGTTATAGAAAACAACGTGGTAAAGGAAAAAAATACTACTATATATGATGGTAGTGTTGTAAACAAAAATTGCCCTTTTCCTTTATGGGGTATCCAAGAGCCCATATAGAGTCCTTACATAGGTTCCCTATTGGTAGGAGAGAATAACAGAGGCCAACCAGAGAATATTGAGAAGCAAAGCAGCTAGTAAGGTTGATCTTTATTGATCTGTTGCAACAGGGTGCTCCCCTCACCCGCAGGAGAGAGGAGGGACCCCGAAAAATGGCACACAAGGCCTTATAAAGACTTTTGAAATTCCCATCCTGTAGATCAAGACCAACCCCAGAAACATCATACATACATCACAGAAGGTGTGTAACCTAAGACCACACCTCAGATACATCACACCTACATCACAGAAAAGGTGGTCTAAAACAGAAATTTGAATATTGTTTTTCTCCTGTTGTTGTTTATCTCCTGCCTGGCAGGTTACTTGATTGGATTGCCTGGGGAGCCTGGCCAGTCTTTTGTAGTGACTTAGTTCCTGGGCCAGTTCACAGGCTCACACCCTATTCAAACACAGACATACCCTTAAGACAGGATTTGTGAAGGAAAAGACAATGGGGAGGCTTTTCCACTTTGACCTTGCAGAGAAAACATTTGCTCAGTTTAGGAATCAAAATGACTTCAGGTCGGTCTTCCTGTGCTGATCTATGTACGTGCGGTTATGAACATTACCATATATCTAAGACCATAAAATTCCTATCACAGTAGCTACAGTGGTACCTCTGGTTACGTACTTAATTCGTTCCGGAGGTCCGTTCTTAACCTGAAACTGTTTTTAACTTGAAGCACCACTTTAGCTAATGGGGCCTCCTGCTGCTGCTGCGCCGCTGCTGCACAATTTTTGTTCTCATCCTGAAGCAAAGTTCTTAACCCGAGGTACTGTTTCTGGGTTAGCGGAGTGTGTAACCTGAAGCGTATGTAACCTGAAGCGTATGTAATCTGAGGTACCCCTGTAGAATATTATGCTGAACAGAGAATTCTTAATCTTTGCAGAATAGATTGTGGTTTTAAAAATGTAATCTGAATCCTGAAATACTGTTAATGGGAAGAGGGGGTAATTAATGTTTATGCACAGTATTATTATTTTTGTAAAAATAAATTTATTTGTAAAATAAAACATACTGTAAAATGTTGTTAAGCTCCCCCCCCCCCAATTCCTATCTGTAATTTGGGGGAAGGGGGGATTTCTAAGGGAGGGGGAGGACCCTGAAGCAAATTTAAGACACTTCAAATTAAGCCTTATTAAGCTCTATACAGATTAAGGTCAAAACAAGGTTCTGTCCACTGAAGCAATATAGGCAAAATTGGTTGTTTTGAAATGTACTCTAGTAATGGGGAAAATGCATCATCCCCCTCTCCTGGTAATTATTTCCTGTCCCAGATAAGTTTCTGAGTGGGAAAGTGGTGGGGCTGGTGTGGGCAAATAATACCCCCACCCCTGCCAAACCTAACTGTGTAACATTAACTCAAAATAAAACCAGTGTGAAAACACTGATAGGAAGAAAGGGGGGCACCCTAGGATGCTGTTGGAGAGGAACAAAAGCCTCCATTTGTTATTTTAATCCTTTGAGGTTAGGGGTGCAAAATTACTTGAGAGGAAAGGGGATGGCCTGCTCTTGTGTTTTGAAAATAAACTTGTGAACATGGTGATAAATATTTATGCCAACAGGGAGTGGGATAAGACGCCTTATCACCTGCTAACGTCTGGCTGCAAAGGGCTGTTGATAGTGGAAGAGCTCAGATGGAATGTGTATTGAAAATAAACGAGAGAGAGAGAGAGAGAGAGAGAGAGAGAGAGAGAGAGAGAGAGTCCCCTTGTTGCTCTCTGAGCCAGGCTCATATTTGGTGAGGTCTGCCAAGCTTTTACCAGCTCTGTTTTATTTCCCTTTTACAGTAAAGAGCCTGACAAACACACATTTATAGCTGGCTTTTTTTCGGGCATGGTAGCAAATTTATGGGGAATTTTTTTATTCCTCTTGCTACATTTCTGCTCTAACTGCAGCTTTATATGCAGCGGTCAGGATATGCACATCAAAACTGAGGAACAAAGTGGTAGGAAAATAATGGAATGTTCTATTAACACACAGGAGCATAGGTTGTAAATAAGCTGCCAACCCTATTTGTGGCCTGAGTTGGGTCACATCCTCCCTCAGGGGCAAAACAGCTTTATTTCACCTGGGTCAAAGACCCAGTTTGGCACCCCCCCCCCATGCACATTTGTGTACACACACACACAAAGGCTGGGAGCCTCAATGGCATCCCTCTAGAGGCTTCACTCATGGCAACCAACCTGGCTAGCTGCCCTTTATAAAGGGTGTCACAGTGCTGCATGTGGTACACAAAGTGAATATGCTTGCAGATGACACCTTTCTAATTTCTCAAAATCCAATAACAGCCCTGGAGCCACTTAAGCAGCAGTTAGAAGTGTATCACTGAGTAGCAGGATCTCAAATCAAGTATTCTAAATCTGTGCTCCTTCCTATCAATGTAGAGGACACTACAGGAGCCTTTAACTCTCTGTTTGCCACAGCACATGGGAGATTTAAATACTTAGAGGTGTTAACCTTATTACAGACAATAAACTATGATGTAGAAAATAAAGGGGACATGGGTAGTGCTGTGGGTTAAACCACAGAGCCTAGAACTTGCCGATCAGTATGTCAGAGGCTCGAATCCCCGCTACGGGGCGAGTTCCCGTTGCTTGGTCCCTGCTCCTGCCAACCTAGCAGTTCAAAAGCATGTCAAAGTGCAAGTAGATAAATAGGTACCACTCCGGCAGGAAGGTAAACGGCGTCTCCATGCGCTGCTCTGGTTCGTCAGAAGCGGCTTAGTCATGCTGGCCACATGACCCGGAAGCTGTACATCGGCTCCCTCGGCCAATAAAGTGAGATGAGCGCCGCAACCCCAGAGTCGGTCACGACTGGATCTAATGGTCAGGGGTCCCTTTACCTTTACTAGAAACTATAGGGCAGAGATTTTCAACCTTTTTGAGTCCACAGCTCCCTTGACCAACTACATTCTTTCTGCGACATCCATGGTGCTCAGGAGCTTAGTTATGTCACCCCTTGTATGCAGAGCTAGCAGCCCCTCACCCCTTTTCCAACACCCTCGCTTGTGGAGTGTTCCCTCAGCCTCCTCTCCTCTCCCTGGTCTCTGAGCTGCCCCTGCCCCTGCCCCAAAGAGAGGTGCCTTCTCACACTGCCCTACAGGGGCCTGGGATTCTCTGTCCATTCCCAATAGCAAAGGCTGGCAGACTGGCTGGCTGAGCTCCCTCACCCACTTGCTTGCTTACTCCGAGGCTGCCTCAGCTCCTGGCAGCTAATACCGCCTGGCCAGCCCCAGAGGCACCATTCGCCTGGAGAGCTTGTAGCCCGGGCTGCTGCAACAAACAGCTGTGCAAGCCTTTGGGAGGCAGAGATGCGAGAGGGCATCAAAGCAGGGAGGGAAGGAAAGAGGAACGCAGGCCAGTGTTGCCTGCAACACCCCTGACCATTATTCAAGGCACCCCAGGGTGCCAGAGCACACTGGTTGAAAACCGCTGCTGTAGGGGATTGCGTAAAGGCAATCACCAGGAATTTAGGAAATGGAAAAATATAAATCTTGGTCTAAATGTCAGTGTTTTTATATTCTTATATTTATGTTCTTATAGTTTTTTTTAAGTTTGCCTGTTCCCATCCCTCCTCTTCAGTTAAAGAGATGGCAAAACATGCTCAGTGCATTTGTGTTAGGAGGCAAAAAATCTGGATAAGCAACAAAACTATAGACATAGAACAAACAGAGGGATGGAAATGCCTAAGTTAATGTTATATTTTGCTGCTTTTCAAATCAAATCCTTTATTCCATTGCTCAGGAGAACCCTGAGAGCAGGGGAGAGGGCCTATTTCGTTCGAATCCATATGGAGCAGGCCAGTGTGTGACCTGAAGGGTGCCTCTTCCCTAATATACAGCAATCTATTGGATAATGAAGGGGGAGGGGTGCTAGTGGCCTTGGAACTGTATGGAAATCAGAATTCGGTCACCCAAATGAAGATTATAAATGGGAGGGTATCTGGACCCCCCCCCCATGTCAAACCATCTCTGCTTGCTTACAGGAGGCCTTGCTCAAGGTCATCCTCCATCGGCCCTGGATACCAGTGAAGCTTGCAAAAATTAATCCCTCCCTTTCCTCTTTATGTTGGAAGGGTTGGGGAAAACATGGTTTATTTATTTGTGTTTTGTGGGAATGTCTCCATGTTAAAAACTTTTGGAATAGAGTATTTTCCATTATATCCACCATGATAAGCCAACCCCTTTCTCCAAATCCTGCCTTAGCCCTACTGTCTTTGGACATGGGCTCCATTCTCCACCACAGAGAACTAGACAGTTTCTTACTGACTGCAGCACAATTAGCAATAGCTCAGCAACGGAAGAACCAGACTGAAATACTCCTGAGCATATGGGAAAATAATACAGTATATGGAATACAGCAAAGTCTGAGGAGAGCAGACTTACGTCTAAAGTCAATGGATAGGAACAAACACTATTAGATGTAACGCTATACTAGTGTTTAATGGTTCCTATATTTGTTTAAAAACAAATAGAAAAATTGTTAAAAGTTTGGGCAACCAAAAGCCACTTGCTGTCTTCAAGTGACATCTAGTGGTGACTGTGAAGATGACACCTTCTTATGCTAGTGGAATTTATATGCAAGAAAATGTGCAGACCGGTTTTGGCTTGGGTGGGGTTCTGGGTTTAAGAACATAAGAGCCATGCTGGATCAGGCCACTGGCCCAACTTGTCCAGCATCCTGTCCTCACAGTGGCCATCCAGATGCCCCAATGGGAAACCCAAAAGCAGGGAATGTTTGCAACAGCAAGACTGTCTTCGCTTGTGATTCTCAGCAACTAGTATGTACAGTGGTACCTTGGGTTACAGACACTTCAGGTTACAGACGCTTCAGGTTACAGACTCCACTAACCCAGAAATAGTACCTCGGGTTAAGAACTTTGCTTCAGGATGAGAGAAATTGGTGGCAGCGGGAGGCCCCATTAGCTAAAGTGGTACCTCAGATTAAGAACAGTTTCAGATTAAGAACGGACCTCCAGAACAAATTAAGTTCTTAACCCGAAGTACCACTGTATTCAGAAGCATCACTGCCTCAGGCCAAGTTTTGCTGGGCTTGGATCCAGAGCTACAGAAAACTAATGGGAACCCTCAATGCTATGACTCACAAGGATGAACCAAATGGATTAGATTGGACTAAGGAAGCCATGCAGTGTTTTTGAGTGCATTAAGAGAGAATGAAGGTCCACTCCCGACTGTGGAGGCAGAGCATAGCCCTCACCATGAATTTGTCCCTTTTTTAAAGAAGCCATCTACGTTGGTCACCCTCACTGCCTCCTGTGGAAGGGAGTCCCATAGTTCAACTATGCGATGCATGAAGAAATACTTTCTTTTATCTGTCCTGAATCTTCCTACATCCAGCTTTGTTGGATGTAAGAGAGGGAAACCCCCCCCATCTGCTTTCTACACATAATTTTGTATATCAATATGTCTCCCCAACTTCCCTTTTCTCTTAACCAAAAAGCTCCAAATGCTGCAGCCTTTCCTCATAGGGGATTCGCTCCACACACCAGACTGTAGCTTTAGCCCAATCCCAGATACTGTACCTAAAAAATCTTGTGTTTGATTATCTTTTATTTGTTTGTTTTAAAGAGTTATATAGCGCTTGACTGTAATAACACCTCAGAGCGTTTTACAATTAGAATCAAAAGATCGCTAAAAAAATAGTTCAAAGCAACTATTTAAAGCATTCACAGATAATAATGAAATAAAATCAGCAATAAGCGATTGGGGCATGGAAGCTCGCCGGGTCTGACTTTGGGGACAGTCACTGCCTCTCTCAGCCTAAACTACCTCACAGGGTTGTTGTGAGGATAAGATGGAGGGGAGGGGAGAACCACCTATGCCACCTTAAGCTTCTTGGAGGAAATAATTCCATATACTGTATGGGGTTTTCATTGCCCCGCCCATCCCTTAGGTGAGAAAAAACCCCGCGGCTTCCAAGGATCGTCTCTTTCGTCCCTAGTAAACGTCTCTCTACTCTAGAGCTATCTCTCTATGAACCTGGGGCTGTGGCGTAGTTTCCGGTCTGTCCCTCTTCCTTCTCCACGTCGCCCCCTGACCCCGGAAGTAGGAGGGGCCTGCGAGGATGCCCGGTGTTGATGCTGGAATGAACATGGCGTTGTGCAGGAGCAGGAGAGGCGGTGGCGGTTCCTGCTTGGTTCCTTCGCCTAAGGCGGCGCTGATCCTGCTGGCGGCTCTGCTCCTGGGAGACCCTGCGCGGGCCCGAGTTCACCACCTCACTCTCAAAGTAGGCCCGCTGGAGAGGGGCAGGAGGGTTGGGGAAAAGGAGGGGGAGGAGAGAAAAGGAGAGGAGCGAATCGGGCGGGTCACGGTGTGGCGAGGGCTGAACCCGGCGAGGCAACCTCTTCCACCTTGCTAGGGCTGCGATCGCTGTTTGCCCTTACCCGGCAGGAGACCCTTTGAAAGATAGTGGGCAGTGACTTCAGTGGGTTCTACTCTTGAGTAGGACTTTGTTGGATGAAGCCCATCCTTATTGTTATTGGTTTGTAGGCAGTGTTGAGGCTTACTCGGGAGGAAACCGTTGAAATCGGTGGGTAATGGATCGGAAATAACCAACAATAGTAATAATAATACTGTAATACCCAAGAGGAGACCTCTTGAAATTGATCCGTGTGGCTGACTTTGGGGTCACTGCCCTCCAGTGGGTATTGTAGGACTTAGGGGGCTAGAACCTGTTTTTATTGGGTTGTAGCCAGAGTTAATGTTACTCAGTGTAGGCCCATTGAAATTGGTTATGACTGACTTGGTGTCATTGATTTCCAGTAGGTCATCTCTGAGAAGGACTTAATTGGGTGGTTTTTATGGATTCATTTCATTTGGGGGTTTGGCTGGGTTTTGATGCAGAAACTGCTTTGGCCACCCTGTATGATATCCCCTGGCAGAAGAGAGACATGGGAAATGCATCCCTGCCAATTCTTTACCTTAGCGGCTTTCGATACCATTGGCCATGCGTTCTTCTAGAGAAACTGTCTTGAGTTGTGGGTTGGGTGGTTCTGCTTTGTGGTAATTCCAGTACTATTTGGATGGTTGTTTTCAGGGGGTAATGCTTGGGAAGTGCTCTTCGGCCACATGGAGCCTTCAATGTGGGGTACCTCAGGGTTTGATTTCCCCCGCTTATGCTGATCAACATCTACATGAAACTGCTGAATGGGGTTATCTGGAGTTCTGTCAGCAATATGCTGATGACACAACTCTACTTTTCCTTTACATCTGTAGGTGTGGCAGTGGATGTGCCAACAAACTGAAGCTCAATCCAGATAAAGCAGTGTTGTTGGGTGGTTCCCTAAGTCTGGATGGATAGGAGGTTGCCTGTTCCTGATGGGATTATACTCCTTCTGAAGGAGCAGGTATGTAGGTTAGGGGTCCTTCTGGACCTTTGATTTTGCTTGAGGCTCAAGTGGCCTCAGTGGCACACAGTGCCTTCCATCAGTTTTGGCTGGTGGCGCAGCTGCGCCCCATCTGGACAGGAATAGCCTAACTTCTGTCACCTATGCTCTGGGAACCTCTAGGTTAGACTACTGCAATGCATTGTACATATGGGGTGCCTCTGAAGACAGTTTGGAAACCAGCTGGTGCAGAGTTCAGTGGGGAAGGACACATTGCACCAATCCTGGCCCACCTGCAGTGACTGCAAAGTAGTTTCCGGGCACAATTCATAATGCTGGTTTTGACCTATACAGTCTTAAATGGCTCAGGATCGCACTATGTCAAGGACTATCTCTCCCCATCCGTGTTCAAAATTAGCCAGGTGCCTGGTGCATTTGCACCTGGCTATCAACCACTTGTGACCAAGCGAAGATGCCTGGGTGCCAGAATGGTGCCTGACATCTCCACCATCTGAAGGTGCATGCCTAAGGATAATTGGATCTGGACTGTTTTTATACACTTAATACCTCATCCTGTAGAATTCTATTATGCTTTATCTATACATTTGGAATGAGTTTCATGAATCAGAATGCTTTTTCTGTGCAGCCTGAGCAGAAGCAGTGACCATTAAGAAAAAGAGGTAGGAATAGGCCAGTATATATGTAGACTGTCCCTGGATCACCTCAAAGTTGTATAGCTGCTTCTTGGGAGAAAAGCGTTGATAAACCTAGACAGCATCTTAAAAAGCAGAGACATCACCCTGCCAACAAAGGCCCGTATAGTTAAAGCTATGGTTTTCCCAGTAGTGATGTATGGATGTGAGAGCTGGACCATAAAGAAGGCTGATCGTTGAAGAATTGATGCTTTTGAATTATGGTGCTGGAGGAGACTCTTGAGAGTCCCATGGATTGCAAGAAGATCAAACCTCTCCATTCTGAAGGAAAACAGCCCTGAGTGCTCACTGGAAGGACAGATCCTGAAGCTGAGACTCCAATACTTTGGCTACATCATGAGAAGAGAAGACTCCCTGGAAAAAACCCTGATGTTGGGAAAGATTGAGGGCACAAGGAGAAGGGGACAACAGAGAACGAGATGGTTGGACAGTGTTTTCGAAGCTACCAGCATGAGTTTGACCAAACTGCGGGAGGCAGTGAAAGACAGGAGTGCCTGGTGTGCTCTGGTCCATGGGGTCACGAAGAGTCGGACACGACTAAATGACTAAACAACAAAGGAAGTCAGACTTACCTCTGTGTGGAGGGACCTGCCACAGAGAAGGTGCTGTCCTGTTGCAGTTCAGAGGGTCCAGAAGCTCAGATATTTGGGGCTTAAGTGGTTTAGGGCTCTAAACCCTAATCTGAACACCTTGAATTGGGCCTGGAAACAAATGAGTAACTTAGATATGTTAAGTTCAATGGATCGATGATGAGTAGGACTAAGTTGCATACAACCTATTCTTTTTGTTAGCAATATAATTAAAGGTTATTGGTGTTTAGTATTTGGGATGATAATGAGCATTACAGTAAGCCTGCAACTTATGTGGAGGTTATGTTTCAGGTATCGCACCAAAAGCCAAAATTGTATATAATCAAAACACATTGGGTTCAATGTTAGGTGGGATTACCAAAGTTATTTTTTCAAGAATTCTGTCCTCTTTCTTTCTTTCTTTCTTTCTTTCTTTGCCACCCACTTAAAGCTGAATGTGCACAAGTCAAATATGCATAAGTTACAGGTGTGGTTAGTTTGAGACTTTGTAGGTAGCTGCTGATATGCATATGGACTTAGGTGCTGTGGTTATCATGTGCATGTCCATTGCCTACTCATCTAGTTATTATGTGTGCATCTCTGGTTTTGCAGCCTGAGGATATGAACAATTGCTTGAGCCACTTCAGAACCCTGTATAGAATAGAATCGGGGAATGTGGGTTATCCTGCCTTAGCTAGGGCTGTGCTTCCCTAGAGGACTCTTGTTCGGAGTCTGGGTGTTCTCCGGAAACCATCAGTGAGCCTGGGTATCCAGATCTTGGCAGTAGACTGGAACGCCATAGGATAGCAGAGGTGTTAGATCTGGCCATGATAACGTGCCTTAGTTGCATCTAATGTGGACTGCTCTAATATGTTCTGTGCAACTCTGCCTTTTCAACTGTGTTTGGAAACTTGAAGCTTTCTCTGAATGCTGCAGAAAGGTGTTGAATGGGAAGAGTTACAAGAACTTGTGTGGCTCTCTTGGGGCAGAGCTCAAAGTGTTGGTCACGACCTGGAAAGTTCTAGAAAGACCAGGTTACTCAAAGGACCGCTTTCTTATCAATGAGCCTGCCTTTGAGATCTTCCAGAAGGTCCTTCTGCCAATTCTTCTAGTATCAAAGGCACATGTGGCAGGGATGGGCCTCTTCAGGGGTTGTGCCCAGCCATGGAATTCCCTTCCTATCAATCTCCTTCTGCTCTCAGGAAAAGACTTTATTCAGGTAGTCATTTAGCCTTTCATGCTGCTTTGACTCTTTTCCCCATTTATGGCTTGTTGTATTGTGGCTGCTGTTAGGTGTTTGGTTATCTGTTGCTTTTTAAAATGTACCGTATATTATTTTTTAAAGTCAATGTAGATAGTACTGAGCTAGACCAAAGGTTTGTCTCATAAGGGAAATTCTTATTCTTTAAGAAATAATGATGAAAGACGATGATTTCGTCTTTTTTCATAATGATGAAAAAATAATGATTTCTGTCCTGTCCTTCCTCTTAGGAGCTCAAGACAGTGTACTTCATTTTTTCCTCTATCACCTCCCCACCTCATTTTATCTTCTTTATCCTAACCTCTAGGACTGGTCAAACAATCACCTTTCAAGATTCTTGGCAATGTAGGGGACTTGGATTTTAGTCTCTAAGACAGTGACCAGTTACTCAGTGAGCTTCATAGCCAAATGGAATTGGAACTTGGGGGTTTCCTGCCTTGGTGTTACTGACACACAAACGCCATTAATGAGGGCTATTGTACTGTAAGTTCAGATCTTTGAAAGTCCTCTAAGTTCAGGATATCAATTATTTTATCTTATGGCAGCTAATAGTGCCAAACTTTTAAGATGGTAAAGTGCAGGATCATATGTACCTGCCTTATCTGGGAAAGGGCTCAGTGGTAGAGCATCTGCTTTGCATGCAGATGGTTGCAGGTTCAACTCATGGCATCTCTTGCTAGGGCTGGGAGAGGCTGCCTGACTGAAACGCTGGAGAGCTGCTGTCAGTGAGTGTAGACAATACTGGACTAGGTGGATCCAATGATGGGACTCAGTTTAAAGCAGCTTCCTATGCATGCTGAGTCAGGCTGTTGGTCCATCTAGCTCAGCATTGTTTACACTTAACTAGCAGTAACACTCCAGGGTTCAGAACTGATGTATTTCCTGACAATGCCAGGGCCTAAACCTGGAGCCTCCTGCATCCAGATCATGCAGTGTAATGTGTAGACAAGCCTACAATCATAGGGGTTCTAAAATATGCTTCAATCCAGGTCACATCCATGCTTTACATTTAATGCACATGGCTTCTCTGAAAGAATCAAGGGAACTGTAGTTAACCACTCAGAGTCGCAATTTCCAGAGGTCTTAACAACCTACAGTTCCCAGGACTATTTGGAGGGTAGGTCACATGATGGACTTTCTGCACGCAAAGCTGGTGCATCCCCCTAAAAATAAAGGAAGATTCTAGTCTTTGCAGTTTGTACTTCTGGAGAAAGGGCTGAGTGAATCTGGGAAGCTGCCTTATAGCTCAGTATTGTATATGGCAGCGCTCCAGGGTTTCAAGCAGCAAATGGATATGGTGGGGATTGAACCTTGGACTTTCAGTATGCAAGGCAAAATGCCCCACCACTGAGCTGTGACTATTCCCTGGATCCGCATACATAATAAAAATTGGGGGTAGCCAGTGTGGTACCTTGCATATCTTGTGGTCTCCTATCAGCCCCAGCCAGAACAACTAGTGGTCAGGGATGGTGGGAGCTGGAGGCCAGGCTTCAATGTTGGGGGTCAGGGGCATTCCACAGTGTTGAAACCTTGGCTGAGAAAGCCCTGCCCTTTGTAAGCTGAGCATTCTATGATGTGGCATGTGTTGAGCTAAGCATACCAGAAGGTGTGGATGGCCTGGTTTGCCATCATCTTAGGCAGTGTTATAATTGCACCCATTACGATATTGTTTCATCCCCTCCTGATTCTTGTTCCGTTTTCTCTGAAGCTGTCAGGAAAGACCAGGCAACAAAAATGCTTACGCATTCTTTAGCTCAGGGCTCAGTTGAGCAATGTCCCTTTTAGCAGGTCATTTCCTTCTGTTGTAAGGACTAGTGTATAATGTTTGAGTGCCTCAAACTGGAAAACTGCAGCTGAACATAAGCTTCAGGTTAATTTGCCTTCTCCAAACTCACCTTGTCTTTGTTCTCTTCATTACACAGGGACAAAAGAAATAAACATGTAAGCTACTGGGCATTGTGTAAATCAGGGGTGTGGAAACTTTTTGAAGATGAGTGAGTGCCCCATTCCCTTCTGGACAACATTCTGGGGGCATCATGCCAATGGTGGGCTCGGCCAGAGGCAAAAGTGGGCCAAGCCATGGATGTGACTCACCCACCTGCCAGCCAATCAAAGCTTGGAGATTTTTATACATACAGAGAAATGTGAGGGCCTGGAAAAAAACCCAGAAAAATTCGGGAAGAAATTGCGAGAAACTGGAGTGCAAATATTTCTTTGCTTCAGTTTCACGTCAGCTTCTCAGTTGTTTGTTTCTGACATGCCCTTGTTTCCCCTAATGTTTTGTGTCCGCTCCTCCCCCAGCCTTTGCATCTCCAAGTCATACACACATCTCCATCCTCCATTGAGATAATCAAAAGGCATTGTCACAGTTCAAGGGTGTTCCAGCCAGGCAAAAGCACTTGAGGAGAGTGTGAAGGGGTGTGGCCCAGGAAGTGTACTGAGAGCCAGATAGAGAGGCCTAGAGGGCCGCTTCTGGTCCCCAGACCTGAGGCTTTCCCACCCTTACTGTAACCCACTTCAACTTTCTAGGGATGTTTGCTTAACAGTACAGTGGTACCTCGCAAGACGAAATTAATCCGTTCCGTGAGGCTCTTCATATAGCAGTTTTTTCGTCTTGCGAAGCAAGCCCATTGACAGCTTAGCGGATTAGCGCTATTAGCGGTTTAGCGGCTTTTAGCAGATCAGCTGATAAGCGGCTTAGGGCTTAGGAAAAGGGGGGGGGGGAGGGAATAAACCCCACAGGAACTCGCAAGACATTTTTGTCTTGCGAAGCAAGCCCATAGGGAAATTCGGTTTGCGAAGCGCCTCCAAAACGGAAAACCCTTTCGTCTAGCGGGTTTTCCGTCTTGCGAGGCGTTCGTCTTGCGGGGCACCACTGTAATGTTGACGTTTACAAGCATAATTTTTCTCTCCCAGTGCTTTGTTGCTTGCTACTTCTAACTTTGTCAGCATTGCAGGAATGCAACCCTCTGTCTGAAAACTGTTCTCCACCCCTAGAAGCCATTATTTGGCTTTCTGTGTTGTATAAACAAGGCCACTGTTTACTGTTCTGGTTGCAGCACCTCAAAAAGGATTTTGTAGAGCTGGGGATGGGCCGCTAAACTGATTAAGGAGCTGGATCAACAACTCTGTGAGGAAAAGTTACAACTTTTTGAGGTTTCCAATTGGGGCATCTGGTTGGCCACTGTGAGAGCAGGAGGCTGGACTGGAGGAACCTTCGGCTTGAGATTCAATCAAGTACAGTGGTACCTCGGGTTACATACGCTTCAGGTCACATATGCTTCAGGTTACAGACTCCACTAACCTAGAAATAATACCTCAGGTTAAAAACTTTGCTTCAGGATGAGAACAGAAATCATGTTCCGGCAGCACAGCAGCAGCAGCAGGAGGAGGAGGACCCATTAGCTAAAGTGGTGCTTCAGGTTAAGAACAGTTTTAGGTTAAGAACGGACCTCCGGAACGAATTAAGTACGTAACCAGAGGTACCACTGTACTTGTTTTGCTTTTTGTTCTTGCAGACTTCTTCGCCTGAAGTCTGCTGCACCTTATGTCAAGTGACCTGAGGTCATGTCAGCAGGAAGTTAACAATGTTGGTCTTAGGTACACATCCACGTATGATGTTTTTTCCTTTTGGAATTTTAACAGGTACAGCTTAGCACACTGTGCTGAGAGGTAAAGCATTTGCTTAAATTAGCTCTATTCCAATTGGAGGTTATAACTATGAGAGCTGGGCTGAAAGACCCTTGTTCCCTTTCCCTTTGGCCCCAGGCAGCAGGAATAATGGCGTCCAACAACATCTGCAGAAACTCAAGTTCATCACCTCTGTTTTAGAGGATAGGGCTGTAGCTGAGCACTAGAGCCTCTGCCCTACAAGCAGAATGTCCTGAGTTCATCCCTGGTGTCTCCAGGTAGAGCTGGGAATACTCTTTGCCTCTGAAATGCTGGAGAGATGCTGCCAGTCAGTGTAGGCAGTACTGAGCTGGTCTGACCAATGGTCTGACTCGGTATAAGGCAGTTTCCTATATTCCTGTTTGACTCTGCATTTTATTCAGAACCATGAGGACTACAGTGTGGTAAACTAAGGGCCCTAGTTCAGTGGTGGAACATCTGCTTTTTTTGTAGAAAGAAATGGGTCCAATGCCTGGCATTTCTAGGTAGAACTGGAAAAGCCTGGAGAGCTACTTCTAGTTGTGAACTAGGTGGGCCAACACTTTCACAGAATCACAGAATTGTAATTTTAGAAGGTACCACATGGGTCATGTGTTCTAGTTCAACCACCTAAACTGCAGAATTTGCAATGCAAATTTGCACTGCAATGCTTTGACTCATTATAAGGCACCTTGCAATATTCCTGATGTAATGCATATTTTAAAATCCTCAGATATTTGAGTAAGAGCCTGCTTAACTGATATCCACTTAAGACTGCAATTCTGTGCAGACTTGGGAGTGAGCCTGATGGACTCTGAGTAACATAGTTGCACTCTAATGAAAGCTGAATCCTATATTGATCTGATTAGCCACTGTAGAAAAAAACAGGATGTGGACCAGAATAGCCAATCTGTGTGATTCAGTGGGGCTGTGCAATGCTCTGTACTGTATATAACATATCCCATGGAGCACACCAGGACTTTCTTAGTAATTTTTCAGAAAGACTGTAGAGTGTTTGTTTGGTGTTCAAATAAAATGGCTGTTGTACCATTGGTGTGGCCAGGCTTCTGTATCTTTGCTTGCAGTGGCAAGTGCACCCCCAGCCTTTCTCCCAACTTTGGCATTGCAGAGATGAGTAATGCCCCAGAAGATGTGAACAGTGATCCCAGGTGGGATATTTGGTGGTGGCAGGCTTGACATTGAAGGTGGCCACTGGGTAGGCGTGTTCTGTGGAGTCCCTCACACACATGCAGGACCACCTTGGAAAGCACCTACCACCAGAGAGGTTGTTTTTTGTTTTTTTCCCTTTCACTGTTGCACAATTCTATTGGTAAATTCTCTTTCCTTGAGTGGGGAACCTCCTTGGCCATTGTATGTCCAAGATGCTGGAATCTCTTCACCTTCAAGGGCAGGATTCTGGTGGACCACAGCATATGAGGCCCCTCTGGTTCAGTACTTTTGAGCCTTGTGCATTTATTATTTTCATTTATTTATTATTGCATCTATATCCCACCTTTTTCTCCAAGGAGGTCAAGGTGGCATACAAGGTTTTCCTCCTCATTTAATCCCCACAACGATTTTGTGAGGTAGATTAGACTGAAAGAGGCAGTGACTGGTCCAAGTGAGTTTCATGGCCAAATGAGGATTTGAACCCTGGTCTCTCTGGCCCTAGCCCAACACACTAACCACTGTACCACACGCTCTATTATTATTCATTAACCTTATTAGCCCCTTTTAAAAATGAAAATAACTGTTTAATTTAAGGCACTTATACGCTGCTTAACTGCTAGCATTTGGGTGTGTGACATGCTTAAAAATAACTATACAGAGAACAAAATGATAAAAAAGTAATGCCATTTGTTAGGAGGTTTGCCATGGTCTTCTGATCCTCATATGCATGATTGGTGAGCTGGTATTGTGGTTTGTCAAGCTGCAAGTACAGACATGCGCCATTAAGCAAGAGTATGGATGGGGTAAACAAAAGTAGATGTGCGAGGCTGATGCTTGAAAGTAAAACTATGTTGACTTTATTTTTCTCCCTTATCAGTTTCCTCCATCACATCTTACTCATTTCCCTTGCTGGCCTGCAGTTCTTTCTCAGAAGTTGCAAAACACTTGTAACCGAAACTGTAGAATAATGGGCTGCATAGATAATATATACATTTGAAATCTCAACGTGGTTCTATGACTAATTCAGTCTTGTGAAATTCAGCGGCTGGGTGTTGGGAGAGACCAATCCAGCCAAAAGTTAAGCATTTAAAAAATCCTATTAATGGTAAATTGACATGCTTATATTGCTTAAAATAAGGGTTTGAACTGATAGTTAATGCATTTCCTTTTTTATTTCCTGGTCTATGATTCCCCCACCCCAAGTTACTGTATTACATGTATATAGTTCTTGTCTGAGCATCCTTGGACTCCCCTCCCCCCTCACCAAATATTTTATTGTTTTCACATATTTATAGAAGAAGCAATTATCAGTGTTCAACAATCCCCCCTCCAGAAGCAGCAAATTTATATTTAATTACATTTAACTTTCAAGTCATTTCAGTTTTTAAACAAAGGTATCATTTCACAAGTTGCCATGTGTCCTTGGAGGCCTATAATCATGTTCTGTTGATTTTTCATATGTAATAAAACTTTGCTAGGTTGACTGAAAAGTAGTGGTTTTCTTGTCCGGCTCTCTCCAACTTCTTTATAATGGCAGGTATAGGGTTTACCAGTAGGTGTTCTTTATAAACTGCTTAGAGGTCTTCTGTTGAGCAAGTGGCATATAAATTGTTTTCAGTTAAAAAAAAAAAGACTATGCAAGGTTGATTGAATTCTTCCCTCTGTCTATTTTGAAAAAAGGATGGTGGCTATGACTCAAAGCAAGTTACTTCTTCAGACTTTAGCTGTGAGATGTGGTTAGGGTTTGTAAGAATTCCTCACTCTTTTTATATATATACACACATATATGCATACACAGACAAGCGCACACATACACTAGCTGACCCAGTGATTTCAGGAATCCCCAAAGGACGTGAAGAGAAAACCCTCCCCTGCTGTTGACCCCCAATAGGTGGCCTTCTTAGGTAAAGGTAAAGGTACCCCTGACCATTAGGTCCAGTCATGACCAACTCTGGGGTTGCGGCGCTCATCTCGCTCTAAGTAAGTAAGTAAGTAAGTAAGGCTTTCTTAAGTAGTGGAAAATACAGGTTCAGCATTGAAAACTTTGACACATTCCCATGCTCTTGTTAATAATTGTTTAAAGATCCCCCCATGCATCCATACTTGGCTTTTGTGTGTGTGGATATGCCCTCATGAGCGTTAGCCACCATTTCCAGTCCTGTTTCATGAAATCCTTTGGTTCCCTCATTGTACATGAGCTGTGGTGATGTTGCCCCCTGCTGATTAAAACCAGAAAGTGTTGATCTTCAGATTTCAAGTGCTCCAAGTTTGCTCTTGTTTGTGTCTCAGTGATAAACCTAGCGGGTGTCTTAAGAACCTCTGTCTCTGTAGCGAGTCCTGGACATGTCACATGTAACTGATTTCCATTGAGTAAATGTAACACACTTCTTAACTGGAAGTAATGGCCAGACAAACAGCGCTGCAGATATTGGACATCCATCAGCAAGCCAGGTGTGTGCACTTGAGGTTGGGTGTGTGTGGGAAAACAGAGCCATGAGGTGTATCTTGGGCAGGGCAGATTGTCATTTGAATGAATCGCTCCTTGTCCGCCTTCCATGGCGCAGGCAGAGACTTGCAGCTGTGGTTTTATTTTGCATTTCTTGGGTTGCTGGTGCAGGTGTAACATAGCAACACATGGTGTCCTCCAGATGTTCTTGGACTCCAACTCCCATCAACTGGCTCGGGCCTGATGGGAGTTGGAGTCCAACAACATCTGAAGCAGCACCAGGTTGTTGAAAGCTGGTACACCTGTCCCTTTTGGCGGGGGTGGCCAGTATGGTGCCTTCTAGATGTGACCTTTTGGCCAGGCTGCCTGCAGCTGATAGTAGCTGGAGTCCAAACAACAACTACAGGACATCAAGCTGCCCTGCACTGCTTTTATATATTTACTGCATTTATATCCTAACTTTTTCTCCAATGAGCTCAAGGTGGCATATATGTTTCTTTTTCTCCCTCATCTAATCCCCACAAGAATCCTGTGAGGTAGGTTAGTCTGAGAGAGGCAGTGACTGGCCCCAAGTTCACCCAGTGAGCTTCATGGCTGAGTGAGTATTTGAACCCTGGTCTCTCTCAGGTTCTAGTACAGGGGTTGGCAAGGTTTACCTCTCCTGGGCCGGTTCATTCCAGTGGAGATCCCTCCGTGGGCCAGATAGTGTGCCCATGATTTTTGGCGTCTGCGCAGATGAGATTTTGGTGCTGCGGAAGCGAGTCCCCATGCTGTCCTGTTTTAGCGCAGCGGGCGGGGACTCACTGAGTGGGCGGCTCGGTTTGAGGGTGGCTTGTGGGCCAGTTAAACGACCCCCGTGGGCCACTTGTGGCCCATGGGCCTTAAGTTGCCAACCCCTATTCTAGTATAACACACTAACCATTGCACCAGTGACAGGCTGCAAGAGCCTATGCTCCCACCTCTCTAGAGTGCCATTCTTCTCTCCCTCAGTGGACTTGACCAGGTTAACAGGTATGTCAGTACCACCTTTTAAACCAAGGTTGCCGCTAACCAGTTTCCCTCTCAACCAGGGTTTGCTAACTAGTTTCAAACCCTGGTTTTCAAATCCTTCTTCAAGGCAAACCCAGATTGACAGTAACCATTGTTAAGGTGAATACAAATGAACGGAGGACATCATGTTTGTGGAGAGCACATTATCCTGGAGTCTATCCCCCATTATACCTTTAACCACAATGAGGCTAAGACTATAATTATATCATGGTTTTGCCCATTCTCCTCCTCTGTCTCCTAATGGCATCAAAGCCCAAGGCCGCTAGAACGTGCTGCTCATATTTTTCTTATGATTGACCAGATGGTTCCCTTTCAGGAATCTTTGGCAATGCCTGCCTAATTCTGATAATTTCCTTCAAATCCTTCAAGTATACTTCCAAGCTCCACTTGATTTGGAATTCTTCCTGGCTTGGACTTTCCCTTTGTGGGCTTGGTAAAGATACATCATTGGCTTAGGGGGCTGTTCAGAAGCTTCCATTCAGGGGGCTCTGGGCACTTAGTGCTTCAGTGTCAAAGCATTTAATATATGTTTGGATTGCAAATAGTGCCTGAGTAAAACTTAGCTAAACACCACCCACAATTTCTTCCCCTCCTTGGCAAAGAGCAGTATGAATGGTAGGAAGAGCATTGAGGTGTGTAAGGAACTGTACTGAACTGTCAACCTGTGCATCAGCATGCAAAACGATTAGCTGTCTGCAATAATTGGGAACAACCAAACAGACCCAGAATAGGCTGCCTTGCCTTTCAGAAGCTCTGCCCAGCCCAAGCACAAGAATCTGCCTATAGTCTGCTAAGTAACCAATTGTTTTACATGTCGCTTCTCTTCTGCTGTGGGGAGAGGACTCTACAGCCTTAAGGACTAAGGGCATTGCCCATATGCAAAAAAAAATAATAATCTAAGGTTATCAAGATCTGATGCACTTCCAGGAGGTATGGAATGGTAGATAACAAGAAGTCCCTTCTTTGGGTCCCTTTGTCATATTGGGTATAATGTGTAGGCTACTGGGGTGACTATTATTTGTACTTGGTAAACTACTTAGAAACTTATTTTGGTGTTAATCAGTATATAAATTAATATAAAGTAAATGATTTTATAAAGTTGTCCCTTCGATGCGGTGAAGGTATCCTGCCCCCTTAGCAGAAAAACACCCCCAAAGCATAATATGTCCCCCTCCATGTTTGACAGTGGGGATCGTGTTCTTGGTGTCGTAGGCAGCATTCCTCCTCCTCCAAACACGGCGAGTTGAGTTGATGCCAAAGAGCTCGATTTTGGTCTCATTTGACCACAACACTTTCACCCACTTCTCCTCTGGGTCATTCAGATGTGCATTGGCAAACTGCAGACAGGTCTGTACATGAGCTGTCTTGAGGAAGGGGACCTGGTGGGCTCTGCAAGATCTCAGTCCTTCACGGCGTAGTGTGTTACCAACTCTTTTCATGGTGACTGTGGCCCTAGCTGCCCGAAGATCATTGACAAGTTCCCCCTGTGTAGTTGTGGGCTGCTTCATCACTGTTCTCCTGATCATTGCAACTCCACGAGATGAGATCTTGCATGGAGTCCCAGACCAAGGGAGGTTGACAGTTATTTTGTGTTTCTTCCGTTTGCGAATTATTGCACCAACTGTTGTCACCTTCTCACCAAGTTGCTTGGCAATAGTCATGTAGCCCAGTCCAGCCTTGTGCAGGTCTACAATCTTGTCCCTGACATCCTTGGACAGCTCTTTGGTCTTGGTCATGGTGGCTACTTTGGAATCTGCTGGATTGATTGCTTCTGTCGACAGGTGTCTTTTGTACAGGTACTGTAACGAGCTGGGATTACAGGTAAGACCTCTCCCTTACAGCAGGTGCTTCTAATCTCAGCTCGTTACATACAGTGAAGATACCAGGTAGCCTGACATCTGGCTGGCTGATAGGGGATCAAATACTTATTTCACTCATTATAATGCACACCAGTCTCTGACTTTTGTCTTCTGGGTTTCTGGGGTTTTCCTGTTGTTATTCTGTCTCTCACAGCTACAATAAACCTACCATTAAAATTATGGACTGGTCATTTCTTTGTCAGAGGACAGACGGGAAAATTTAGCAGGGGATCAAATCCTTTCCCCCCTCACTGTAGGTCTAGCCTCATCCTCATCCTCCCTCCCTGTTGAGTTCTAAAAGGTGTAACACTGAGACTGAGGATCAGGAAGCTGCCAGGCAGGGTCACCCTTATAGAGGCAAGCAAAAAGGGGCTGGCTGTTGGTAGACTTATCCATAGAATTGTAGAGTTGGAAGGGACCCTGTGGATCATCTAGTCCTACCTTCTGCATTGCAGGAATATGCAGCTGTCCTATATAGGGATTAAACCTGTGACCTTGGTGTTAAAGAAGGACCGAACATTTTTCATGTATGCAACAACGGCAGCAAGGGTACTCATCGCTAAGAACTGGAAGACTCAAGAACTACCCACACTGGAAGAGTGGCAGATGCAACTGATGGACTATATGGATCTAGCCGAGATGACTGGCAGAATCCGAGACCTAGGAGAGGAGAGGGTTGAAGAAGATTGGAAGAAATTCAAGATTTATTTAAAAAAATACTGTAATTTGGCTGAATGCTAAGAAAGGATGCTAGATCATAAATAATTGTGCACCACTAAATTAGTGAGAATTAAGATGATAAGTAAATTTGAGAAAAAACTATAAACCTTTTGGAGAACTTATAGATTATATTTAAATGAATTTGACATAAGAGTGTAAACAAGATGATAAATTGCTGGCAAGAATTGGCAATGGTGTAAATGAGAGCGGGAGGCGCGAGGGAGTCCAAAGATGTTATGAAAAGATGTTATGATATATGTTATACTGTTTTTTTTTATTTTTGCATTTATGTTTGAAAAATCCAAATAAAATATTATAAAAAAATAAAAATAAACCTGTGACCTTGGTGGTATCAGCACCATGTTCTAACTAACTGAGCTATGCTGAAACACTTGAGGTCCATGTGGCAGCATCCCACCTGCCCAATGGCCCCCTCTTCTCTTTGAATGACAAGGCATTCACCAACCCCAGTGACAAGCACCCTCCCTGCCCATCCCTGCATCAGCTTGCCTCACTGCAGGTTGAAAAGAAGCCCTGTTTCCTTTTTTCCAGGAAGACGTACGTCAGAAAGTCCATCTGAACACCTTTGGCTTCTTCAAAGATGGCTTCATGACGGTCAACGTACACGACCTCTCAGTAAAACCAGTCGGAGTGGGTGTCAAAGACTACCTGGTAGGCATCCCTTTTGTATTTTGCACCCCAGCTGTACCCCCCATGCCTTCATGGAAGGGTTGAGCAGTCAAAGGGAGGGTCATGTATTGGGATCAAACACCACTTGGCCCTTTGCAAAGGTATATCCTTTTGAGCCAGAAGTGGTGGTGGGAGCCTTTGACTTTCCAGATGCTGCTGGACTTCAATTCTCATCAGACTCGGGTAACTAACAACCAGGGGTGATGGGAGTTCCTAGAATTGTAGAGTTGGAAGGGACCCCAAGGGTTATCTAATCCAACCCCTGCAGTGCAGGAACCACAGCTACAGAATCCTTGGCAGATGGCCATCCAACCTTCGCTTAAACACCACCAATGACAGTGCCACTTTCTGAGAGGGGCATTGTTGTTGTTTTTAATTTCATTTATGTACTGCTTTAGCAAAGTTTTTTCTAATATGAGAAATGGCTGTTTTTATCAAGAAGTAAAAAGCTTGATTGCTTTTTTTTTCAACACATACTTAAAATCTGTTGAAAACCTTAAATTTTAATGCTTCTTTCTTTGAAAAAAAATGTATGTGCTTTTTTCTTTTTTAGGTGGGATTCAGTTTAGACCGAACACGGAATGATGGATTCTCCACCTATCTGGTAAGGGCATAGGTTGAGCACATTGTAGCTCAGACAAGACCAATTAGAACGCCCAAATTTATCATTGTTTTCTGCTGAGTTCTTTTGGCTAATGAAGAAGAATGCTCTGCCTTGTACAAATTTATCTTGGGCACAACATGGACTGAGGTGACAATGTATTGGTAGTACCTCCTTAGATTTATGTCTGCTTCTCTGAAAAGTGATGTTATTGCTACGTGAAAACCTCTGGTGGACCTATCCAGCTGTAAAAGAAAGAGAGAGAGAGAGAGAGAGAGAGAGAGAGAGAGAGCCTTTTCAGACAGAAGTAGCAGAGAGAGAGAAGTATAGGATCCTAAACTATGTTTATTATCTATATAGATGGAGAAAATGCCAGGAGTGTTTGCAAACCTGTAATCACTTATTTGATGGTCGGAGCATGCCTAGTTACTTCACAATGATAGAAAATTGTCTTGTCAGTTATAGAGAACCGGTACCAAAAATTGCTGTAATTATGGCAGTTTCTGAGAAGCTTACTCATTATCTGCGCACCTTGAGAGGGCAAACAGAACTTGAAAACTATGCAGCAAGTGATGGAATTTTGTATTACATTTGTAGTCGATAACAAGACCTAGAAGGCCACAGGTTCCTGTACCCACATTAGATGCTTTGGGTGGCTCTTGTTCCTGCCTCATGTCGCCCAAGATCTCTGGTTTGCTTGTTTTTTACAAGCAAGCAGCACGTATGTTTTATTAAATAAATAAATATAAATATAAACAACTTTCTGGCCTTTATGCCCTCTTAAATCTGTTTGGAGAAATTGGCAACTAATTTGATTTTTGTCCTTTGTTCTGGTTTTATGTGTTCCTTGTTTGAATTCAGAATAGAGAATGAAAAATAATAAAAATATTGACAAGCAAACTCCATAGGCCAGTTACTTCCTCCCCTGATGCAAGAAGGTGGCAGGTGTTTAGAATCATCAGCTTTTGCTTACTCCTTCTTCTCCAGGATGAAGAAATGGAATATTGCATTTTGAATAAAACACCAGACCATGACATCTCAGTCACCCGTCTGATACTGGACTTCACAAAGAAGATGTAAGAGACGCATCTCATATCTCTCCATTCTCTCACCCGCCACCCCCAATTTGGAGCCTGTAGCAGAAAGCATAGGCTCTGGGAAACAGAATTACAGCCCAGGGCCCTCATTCCCTCCTGGGAAACATTCCAAGGGTCCTATAACAGTCGTGAGCGGGGCCAGAAATAAAGGTGGGCAGTGCAATGGATATGACGTTTAGGATCATATGCAAGGTCCATCTAGCTTGGCATTGTCTACACTGATTGGCAGCAGCATTCTGGGTTTTCAAGCAGTAGGATGGACATTCCCAACACTTCCTGGAGATGTTAGGGATTGAACCTGGGGCCTTCTGCATACAAGGTAGATGCTCTGCCCCCTGAGCGACAGGCTTTTCTTATTCTTTTTAAAAAACAATAATAATGAATAATAATAGTACAAAAAATGTGCACCCTACCCCAGTGACCATTATTTATCATAATTATCCAAGTTTCCAAAAACTTAACACTTTCTGAGATAGTTTGACCCCTTTCTGCTTTAACAGTACAAATTCCACAAATGCCTTCCATATTTCCTCAATATAATTTCTCTTCCATATTCCCCTTCTTTGATAGCACACATGAATTTATCATTAATCTCTACGTTCCACACTTTATGCCATTCTATTTGAAATCTACCTTGCTTTAGGTGCAGTCTTTACTTTTACAGGGTGAGTCTTTTAAAAGAGGCCCCATGGAACATGTGTACTCTGTATCCATGAGGCTTCTTTTAAAGGACTCACCCTGTATATAATAGGCTGGTTTCTACACACCCAAGCTTGGCCCTGAAACCCTGGAGAGCCAGTCATTGTAGAAGTTCTGCCTTAGATGGACCAGTGTTCTGACGGCATAAGGCAGCAGTTTCCAGGGTTCCAATGTCATCTCATATATTTTTTCTACCCATATAAATATTTTTGTTCTATTAAAGCATTCCCTCTTTCTCCCCAGTGTGCAAGTCAAGCCCAAATCCAATATTCCCCAGTTGCCAGAAATTATATTTGATGACACTGATGGGAGTGTGAATGCGGGAAGCAAGCAGAATTCAGGTAAGTAATTTTATGAACAGCTTCAGTTGCATGCTCTATATCACAGTTCTGTGTCTTATCAGGAAAAGCTGCATGCCAATGGCCTGTCAGTAGAGTACACTACCGCAATGCAGTTACTGGTTCCAGTGACTTTAGAAATGGATTTGGCCTAGTTGTCTGTCAGTGTCAGTTAGCTGTCCTGGCTGTACAGAACCTGCAGCAGAAAATGCCAGAATTAGCCTTCTTGGATCTCTTTTACTGGGGGAAATCAAAACTTTTTGCTGACGGGGCCCATCTTCGTTCAGCATCCTTTTCTCGCGGTGGCCAACCCCCTGCCTCTTGCTGTAAGCAGGACCTGAGCACCACTTGCCCCAGCAGAAATGTTATGCCATGTACTGTAAGAGGAACACAGTGAAGAGTTTTCCTGCATTTTGTGCTCTGAATAGAACCATAAGAAGAGCTTTCTGGGTCAGGCCAATGACCCATCTAGTCCAGCATCCTCTTCTCACAGTGGCTAATCACTGGGAGACCTATATGGGAGAACCACAAGCAGGACTCAAGCAACTGGTATGCAGGAACATTGCTGTCTCCAATTACAGAAGCAGGGCATAGCCATCATAGCTGGTAGCATGAGAGCGCTGAGCACATAGGACTGATGGTCTCAGTAGTGCAGACCACCATGTAAATGACCAAGGTCCCTGTTCTCACTCTTGTGTGTTTTATTCCTCTAGATCCTAAGCAACCACAATCCAAGCAAAACGTGACAGAACTCCAGGTAAGAGAGTGTTGCCTTATTTTGATGATGATGATGATGATGATGATGATGATGATGATGATGATTATATAGAATATGTAGCAACCAGGAACAG
Organism: Podarcis erhardii; assembly: GCF_964252035.2. Classification (NCBI taxonomy): domain Eukaryota; kingdom Metazoa; phylum Chordata; class Lepidosauria; order Squamata; family Lacertidae; genus Podarcis; species Podarcis erhardii. Next base: position 35,390,469 of record NC_138504.1, read on the forward strand.
AATGGACATACACAAAACAGAAAAATGTAAGAACAAGTACACCATCCAAAGAATGTGAAGAGCATAAGGGAAAAGGGGAGAGCCAAATACTGAAATAATCATCTAAAAAGAGTCATAGGGTAATAGAACTGTGAAGCTGGAAGGGATCCCCCAAGAGTCATGTATTCCAACTCCCTGCAATGCAGGAATCACAGCTAAAGAATCCCTGACAGATGGAACTCAACATCCGTTTGAAAACCCTCCAGTGAAGGAGAGTTCAGCACCTTTTGCGCAGCCAGTACAGGGATGAATCACAGAATCGTAGAGTTGAAGGAGAGTTTGAACCTAGTGACAAACACAGGTTTGCCATCCCTGGCATTGGACACTTCTGAGGATGGTCAGAACTTTAATGCTGTTGCGCTGTGTAACATGGCCTTTATATGACTGCTGTTCACAAGGCAGGAGCAGCAGGACCTTTTTTGTGTGTCCCCCCCCCCCATGTAATGCCCTCCCAAGTGAGGTGTGTCTGCCTCTCTGTCAATATTCAATTTCAGGAGGGGTTTGAAAACAGCTCTGTTTATCCAAACTGAGGAACTCTGTTCCTGGCAACCCTGAGGATGGAAGAATCTTTTTAGCTGTCACTTCTTTTAGAAAGTTTTTAACTAACTCCCTTTTCAGTGTTTTTGATTGTAATTGTTTTTAGAATGTTTTGATCTGCTTTTGCTTGTTTTTGATTTTAAATTGTGTGCCTGTTTGCCACCCTGGGCTCCTTGGGGAGGAAGGGTGAAATACAAATTCAGTTAACAACAACTTTTTGCATATCTTAGGGCTGCGCAGATGAGGGTAGTTTTGCAATTAGCATTTTCTTTGATGAATTCAATCTGTTCCTAGTGAATTGGCAATAGCTTGACTTTGTCTCAATTGCTCCTTGATCCAGTTGCCGCCAGAGAAGACACATCCCATCCAGAGCAAAGATGGCCACTATTCATTCCAGGTCAGTGCTCCTGAAACATAAGTCAGATGTGTGAGTGTCTGCTTTGCTGGAAGTTGCCTAAAATACCACTTTCTCCATCTTAAACTTGAACAATCACCAAAATCTGCTTCAAAAACCTTTCTTGGGGCCCAGAAATCCGAGATTTTGGAAATGCTTCATTTTTGCCGTTAATGACATTACAGTTCTTTGTATCTTTATTGTTATGAATTACATGGGGGTTGCTTGAATTTGGTGTCCACTTGTTGAGATGTTTTCATTTATTGTTTACGACTTTTTAAAAAATGGTTACATTTTTGTGATTGTTAAGGTGAATTATCCAACTTATTCAGTGTGCTAAGTTGCCATTAGTATTGTTTTAACTGTGGAAAGGTGGTGTACAGATCAGTGATGGTGAGAAATGGACAGGAAGCCAGTGCCATTGGTGCATAATCAGTGTTCCATATTCCATCTCTCTGGATTCCACCAACACCTGGGCTGCCTCCCTTTTTCTCTCTCTCCCACTGATTAAAGTTTCCAAACCATCTTCAGAGTCAGCCATAATTTCTTTTACAATAATCTCTGTCTTAAAAGCCTGGTCCTTCTGTTTCGATAGCATCACTTTGTAACTCAGTTTCGTAAGCTGCTTGGAAGCCTCTCTCTTGGCCAGAAGCAGTATAAAAATTAATAACGCTGAGCTGAAAGCAAGAAGTTGGTTTTAGAGTTGGGGCTATTTATTATTTATTTGGGGCATTTGTACCCCATTCTTCAGCCAAAAAGCCTCCCAGTGTGGCTTACATACAATCAGTGCCCACAGGCTTACAATCTGGAAACAAAACCATAACACAAAAGGGAAAAGGAATAGGGAGAGCAGAGGAAAAAATCAAACTCAGGCACCAATTCTTAAACAATTGTTTACCTTAGTTGGACTACTTTAAAGTGGAATGACTTGTGAACATTTGCACAGATTGTTGACATTTCCTTTCTTCTTCTCCTCAGTTCTCCTTCAACATCAGCTCAGAAAACCAAGAAGGCCTCTACAGTCTGTATTTTCACAAATGTGTCCCGAAGAATGAGCAGCTCCTCTTCACTCTTGATGTGAGTTGGACTTTAGTTTCCTTTTTTTGCTTTGAACCCAGACTCCTCACCCACCCAGCTCCCTCCTGGTGTTCTGGACTGCTTTGGGAGAGTGTGAGAAGGACATCCAAAATATTTATTGGCTAGGAATATTTATTGGAAGGACATCCAAAATATTTAATTGGCTTAAAGAAAAATGATAGGAAAACAGGATTGAACAGAGATAACAATTAACATTGTATAGCATGAATGTTTATTTTGATCAAATGTGCCAGTTTTTTAAATAATGAGTTTTATGCTTGCAAGCGGCTTAGATGCAGCTTTGGCAGTTGAGTGGTGTATACACATTCAATAAATGACGATGCTAATAGTGCAATGCTTTGTCTGCTTGCAGATTGAGATTATGGAGAAGAATCCAAGCAGCTACCTCTCAGCAGGAGAGATCCCTCTCCCTAAGCTCTACATCTCCATGGCCCTCTTCTTCTTCATCTTTGGAGCCGTGTGGATCCACACCCTTCGGAAACGCAGGTAAAGTGGGGATCCTCAGCAAAGCAGCCACTCATTCATAGAGAGCCAAATTTCTGCAATCAAATAGATAAATGCAAACATAAAAGCCATCAGTTTAAAAGAGTATACAGTGGTACCCCGGGTTACATATGCTTCAGGTTACAGACACTTCAGGTTACAGACTCTGCTAACCCAGAAATAGTACCTCGGGTTAAGAACTTTGCTTCAGGATGAGAACAGAAATTGTGGGGTGGCGGTGCGGTGGCAGCGGGAGGCCCCATTAGCTAAAGTGGTGCTTCAGGTTAAGAACAGTTTCAGGTTATGAACGGACCTCCAGAACGAATTAAGTACTTAACCCGAGGTACCACTGTATATACACTTGACTCCACAATGCATAGTTTTCAACAGTTGGTGCTCAGATGTGAGATCTGTTTCATACATCTTAGATATATGTCAATCAAGTCAACATATCCCTCTGAAATCCAGGGTCGGGGTTGATGTGTGCAAGACTTGGCCACCAGTCACCTGTAAAGGCCTCCTGTTCTGTCTCGCCCCTAGGAAGCCTGCATTGCGGTGTAAGAGGCTATGGCTATCAGTGTGCACTAACCCTGATAGCTTTGCTCTGCCTCCATGGTTGGAGGCAGTAATGCTTCAGAATAGCAATTGCTGGAAATCACAGATGTGCAGGATGCGGTTGTGCTCAGGCCCTGCTTGCAGGTTTTGCATGGGCTCCTGGGTGGCCGCTGTGAGAACACGATGCTGGACTAGATGGGCTGCTAGCATGGTCCAGCAGGGCTGTTTTGCACTCTTTCATTTATTATTATTATTTATTAAATTACATTATTAAATTTTTATGCCACCCTATACCCTCAGGTCTCAGGGCTTCTCAGCAAGCATCAGTTTCCACATGCCCACCTCCCCAAAGAGACCCTTCCTCACTCTTCCAGAAATTGTCTATTTCCACGTAGGTAGCTGTACCAAGATAGGTTTTCAAATCCTTGTAAACAAGTGCCTTACTTTGGTCCTGAAAGAGAGAGAGAGTCAAAACTGTCCTGTGTCCATTATGATTTCCTGCTGCGCACACCTATGACTATAAATATTCATTGCCAGGAAACGGTAACAATATTTTAATAAAAAGCAGTAAATGTCCGTGGGCTCTGTTGCTACAGTATTTTGATTCAAACTCGCCTTTTGTATTATAGTTTGGTTTTTTTCTTCCTGTCAGGAGAGTGTCAGCAGGACTGTTCTCTTCTGACTTTCCTTCTCGTGTTTGTTTCAGGGCTGATGTGTTCAAGATCCACTGGCTGATGGCTGCTCTTCCTTTCACCAAGTCCCTCTCATTAGTCTTCCATGCAGTAAGTAACCACTGTTTGTTTTTTTAGTTGCAACTAACAAAGAAAAAAAACTGTGTCTTAAATGAAACTGATGATTATGAGCTGTGTGTTCAAATGTAGAAAAGGCAGTGAGATCTTCAAGTCATTGGGTGGTATATTTATTTAACAAGGTTCATATACTGCTTGATTATTGGCTGGCTTCACACTTTTGACATCACTCCTGCCCTTTCCCCCTCCAGATTGATTACCACTACATCTCCTCTCAAGGTTTTCCCATCGAAGGCTGGGCTGTCGTCTACTACATCACTCACCTGTAAGTATGTGGACCATGATGCTGTCTGTGATGTGGTTTGCCACCTCCACAGAGGCTGCCCAGGGGAGTGTGTGGGTCCTCTGCTCCTTAGATGATTGGTCATGGGGAGCACAGAGTTGGTCCTGCTTGGTGTCTGTACCAATCGTTGTAGGTTAAAGAATAGTTATTTTGTCACCTCCATCTGTATTGGGTGTGGGGAACATCTGGCCCTCCAGATGTTCCTGAACTGTATCTCTCAACAGCCCCAGCAACAGTGTTGGCCAGGGATGATGGGAGTTGTTGTCCAAAAATGTATGGAGGGCCAAAGCCACCTGCTCTATATACACTCATAATATTGTTTCTGATTACCTTATTATGTTTTATATTCTGGGGTTGGTGCCAATGCTAGTCTAACTCAGAGTAGACCCATTGGAATTAAGGGGCTGAAGTTGGTCACATTCACTAATTTCAGTGCACCTACTCTGAGTAAGACTAGCACTGGACACAACCCATTTCTGTAACCCTTAAACAGATGTGGTTGATGTTCTCCTGTGCTTCTGATATGTGCCTTTGTGTACGTTTTGCTAGTTAATTGATTAATTTTCCTAAATTGCTTTCTCCTGTTGAGATGGCTTGGAGTGTAAGCACGGAAATTAAATAACTTATGTTTTTGAAATCCCTTGTCACATTTACATAAAGATTGATCAGTTTCTCTGTAGAGCACTGCCAATGTCACATGGACATGGTTTTTTCTTCTTGGTTTTCATGCATGTAGCTTCTGAAACAGTTGTTCTAGGAAGCATTTACTCCCCCTGCTGATGTCAATTTAACTTAATTTATTTTTTTCACCAGGTTGAAGGGGGCTCTGCTCTTCATCACCATTGCTCTCATTGGCACAGGGTGGGCATTCATTAAGCACATCCTTTCTGACAAGGACAAGAAGATCTTCATGATTGTCATTCCTCTCCAGGTGAGGCCTTGACTTCCTCTGCTGGGGTGTGCTGTGTTGCACTTATGAACTAAGAACTTCTGAGTTCTTTGAACACCCTTGATGAACCCAGATTCTTAGGAATGTTACATGAAACAAAGGCAAGAATAATAGAATCTTAGAGTTGGATGGGACCCCAACGGTTGCTTAGTCCGACCCACTGCAATGCAGGAGTCTCAAATACATTATACATGACAGGTGGCCATCCATCCTCTGCTTAAAAACCTCCAAGGAAGGGAAGCCCACCACCTCCAGAGGGAGCCTGTCCCACTGTGTACCAGCTCTTTCTGTCAGAAAGTTCTTCCTGATGTTTAGTCAGAAACTCCTTTCTTGTAAGTCGAATTCATTGGTATGGGTCTTACCCTCCAGAGCAGGAGAAAACAAGCTTGCTCCATCTTCCATGTGACCACCCTTTTGATATTTGAAGATGGCCATCGTATCTCCTCTCAGTCTCCTCTTTTCCAGGCTAAACATACCCAACTCCTTCAGCTGTTCTTCATAAGGCTTGGGTTTCCAGATGCTCAAGTGACTGATGTCTTGCTTGCTGCCCTTCTAACCAGGTCCTGGCCAACGTAGCCTACATCATCATTGAGTCAACAGAAGAAGGCACAACGGAGTATGGTCTCTGGAAAGAGATCCTTTTCCTGGTCGACTTGCTCTGCTGTGGGGCCATCCTCTTCCCAGTTGTATGGTGAGTACCAGCAAGGGCAACTATTGTGAGTGTGATGTGAAGTTCGTCTCTTTCTCCCTCTACCTTCCCTGTCCCTTTTTGCTTTTGTGCCATGGCCTTTAGATTGTAAGCCTGAAGGCAGGGACTGTCTTGTATGAATTGATGCCATGTTAAGCCTCTCTGGGAATCTTTGGGGCTCAAGAAGAGCAGGGTACAAATGCTTTAAATAAGTAATACTTACTCCACCCCCACCATCTTGTTTTTACTCTGCCTTGATAACTGTCTCTAATTCCTTTGATACCAAATGGATTAAGCCTAATACGTTAAAAGATTCTTTCTCTGTGTGTGTTTTGTTTCAAAACTGCCTTTGTCTGTCTTGCATGCCTGGCTGGTCCAGGGAATCTTGCAGCAAGTTTTCCTAGCCAGCAGAGGATGCTCCTCACTTGCATAAAGCCCACTGCAGTCTGTGTGCCACCTTCTGGTGGGTTGGTGGTGCCATTTTTTTCTTTTCTGAGCATCTATTGACTTGAACTCATAAGATGGTGTCTCCTTACCAATTCACCTTAATTCTCTCTTCTAGGTCAATAAGACATTTGCAGGAGGCTTCTGCAACAGATGGGAAGGGTAAGCTGTTCATTACCATTGAGCTCCTACTCCCCATAAAACTGTTGTGGGGAGCGAAGCTACACAAGTCCGGTCCCTTCCTGCCCCCACCTCATTCTGGCATTTTGTTGATCTTTTTAAAGGGCGTTCAGATTTTCTCACTGTGGAGTGAGACTTCAAACCTATTAATTGTATCCAGGAAAATCAGTGGTTCCCAGCTTTTCAAAATCTTATAGTCATTTACACCTTCAGCACCCCCTGCTGCCCCCTTGCCTCTTAGGTAATCCCACTGCCCAGGTGGCAGTGCAGCCCACTGTGAGAACCACCGAACTAGAGAGAAGGGGGCATGCCTCTCAAGACGGTGTTTGCTATCTTTAGTTCCTATCGTTACTTCTGTTATCTGTTTTATTTTTAAAGATTTATTAGGAAGCCTGTGTTGTTCTTTTTTTTAACTGATGCAACATTCAGACATATGAAGCTGCCTATGTCAAGACAGCCCCTTGGTCTCTTTAGCTCAGGATTACCTCTTCTGACCAGCAGCTACTTTCTCAGGCTGAGAGAGCCCTTCCTATTCCTGATACTAGAGCCATTAATAATAATAATAATAATAATAATAATAATAATAATAATAAAACGGAGATGCCAGGAACTCAGCGTGGGACCTGAAGACTTGGATGAAGCCTTCCTAGAGCAGATTACCAAACATTTAAAAAGGAGAGCTATAGTAGTTATGGAAGACTTCCACTTTCCTGATAACCTATTGGAACTCACTCTGCCAAGAACATAAGGTCCAACTAATTCCTCCATTGCCTTGGTGACAATTTAATTTCCCAGAAGGTGGATCAACAGGATCATCTATCTTGGACCTGGTCCTCATCAACAGGGAGAAATTAATTGACAAAATGGAAGTACTGGGAAACTTGGGAGGAAGTGATCATGACCTCCTGGGTTTCATGATTACAGAGGCAAGGGAAAACTCTGTGTAATTGGACATGCCCTCTGGACATTAATAAGGCTGATTTCAAAAGCTTAAGGAGCTAGCTGCTGGATGAGATCCCATGGTCAGAAATACTCAAAGAGAAGGGAGTCCAAGATGGATGGGAGTTTCTTAAAGGTGAAATAATGAAGGCACAAATGCAGACAATTCCAACAAGAAAAAAAAGTGGGAGGCATCTAAAGAAACCAGTGTGGCTGCATAAGGAGCTTCCAGATGAGCTGAGATTTAAGAAGGGCATGTGCAAGAAATGGAATAACAGGGAATTCATGGAGGAGGAGTATACAGGAGTAGCCAGTAGTTGCAGGAAGAAGGTCAGATGGGCCAAAGCTCAGAATGAGCTCAGGCTTGCAAGAGAGCTTAAGAATAATAAAAAGGTGTATTTGGCTGTTTAAAGCAAGAAGAATAAGCAAATAGTAGGTCCTCTGCGTGGTGAAGATGGAGAAATGCAATTGGGTTCACAGGCAGAACTGCTCAGTGCCTACATGGCTTCTGTCTTCACACAAATGCAGTAATGTCCAACCTTATGATAACAGAAAAAGGAATGTAAAGATGGAGCTGCAGCCCAAGGTAGGAAAAGAGGTGTTAAGGGAACAATTGGCTCAAATGTGCAAGGCCTGTACCCAAGGGTACTAAAGGAGCTTGCAGGTGTACTCTCAGAGCATCTGTCTATAATATTTGAGAATTCTTGGAAACCAGGTGAAGACCTAGAGGACTAGAGGTGAGCAAATGTCCCCAACTTCAAAAAAAGGGAAGGAGACCCATGTAGCTACCTACCAGGAAATGTCATAGAACATATAATTCAACAGTCAGTCTGTGAGCACTTAGAAAAAGATGCTGTGGTTACTAAGACCCAGCATGGGTTTCTCAAAAATAAGTCATGCCGGATGAATCATATTTCTTTTGTCATAGAGTTACAAGCTTGGTGGATCAGGGGTATGCTGTGGGTGTAGTGTATCTTGATTTCAGTAAGGCTTTTGACAAAGTGCTCCATGATATTCTTGTTGGCAAGCTGGTAAACTGTGGGCTGGGTGAGGTAACTGTTATGTGGATTTGTAGCTGGTTGACTGACTGAATCCAAAGAGCGTTCACTAAGGATTCCTCATCATCCTGGACAAAAGTGTCTTAGATGAAGGAATTGAGGGGATGCTCATCCAATTTGCAGATGACACCAAGCTGGGAAAGGTAGCTAATGCCGCAGAAGACAGCATTGGGATTCAATATGACCTTAACAGATTGGAGAACTGAGCCCAGACTAACAAAACGAATTTCAATAGGGACAAATGAAAGGTTTTGCACTTTGGCAAGAAGAACCAGCTGCACCAAATATAAGATGGGGAACACCTGGCTTACTAGTAGTACATTTGAAAAGGATCTAGTTTCCAGATCAAAGGAAGTAATAGTATCGTTCTATTCTGTCTTCATCGGACCACACCTGGAGTACTGTGTACAGTTCTGGGCACCATAATTTAAGAAAGCTATTGACAAGCTGGAACGTGTGCAGAGAAGGCAAACGAAGATGTTCAAGGGTGTGGAAACCAACCCTTATGAGGAATGATTAAGGGAGTTGGTTATGTTTAACATGGATAAGAGGTGACTAAGAAGAGATATGGTAGCCATCTCAAATATCCAAAGGGCTGTCACATGGAAGATGGAGCAAGTTTGTTTTCTCCTGCTCTGGAGGGCAGGACCAAACCAATGGCTTCAAGGTACAGGAAAGGAGATTCTGATTAAACATTAGGATGAAATTTTTGATGGTAACAGCTGTTGGAAATTGGAATGGCTCCCTCAGAAGATGGTAGACCCTCATTCCTTGGAGGTTTTTAAGCAGAGGTTGGATGGTCATCTTTCTTGGGTGCTTTAGTTGAGATTCTTGCATTGCAGGGGGTTGGAATAGGTGACGCTTGAAATCCTTTCCAGCTCTATGATTCTATAAATCTGTGATCTGTGACCTTTGTGCAAACACGCTGCTATTACTTTTACTCTGCGTTTCTCCCCCCAACTCTCCACTTAAATGCTAGAGCCTGTTATGCTAGACTGTTATGCTAGACTGCTTGATGCATTTTATTTAAGAAGTAAAATCCCTGTGCAGATATTTAGGAAACGCTCTGCACAAAATTGATCACATAAACTTCTATGTTCTTGGTTCAAGGGTGGATAGGTCTGCCGGTGAAATATTTGGCCAGTCAAATGTGCACCCCACGGTCTATGCTGGCGAAAGAGAGAGAGAGAGATGGGCGTCTGCATCCAGAGTTGTCTGGTGGTTGATTTATGGTGTACCTTTCCTGCATTGAAGCTGGCAGCCTGGAGGGCTTTTGCTTTAAATTATTAAAAAATATTTATAGCCTGCCATTTTGTGCAAGTGCATCTCCCAAGGCGGCTTGCCAGGAGCCCAGCAGATAATGAAATAATAAACGATGTAGTAAATGAATGTGGCGATAAGGGGCGGCGGGGGGGAGAGTGCAAACGGTACCAACAGCAGCAAGCAAGAATTCCTAATGCAGCAGTTTGAAGGACCTCCGTTATCCTTTGGAATCAAATCACGCTAGTAGGCTGGTGGAAGGAAAGCCACAAGGCGGAGTAGTCTAGGCTTCCCTTGGGGGTGATTTCATAGGGGAAAGGGGCCCGCCCCAGGTATTCTGCTTCTCCCTTTTCATATTTCAGTGAAGGAAACGGAGGTCAAACTTAATAAATAAACATGAAGGTAAGTTGGTTGATTCTATTCCTACATCCATAGCTTGGTGGCATCGCCAGGCAGGGCCAGGGAAAGACCCCCTGCCTGAAAGCAGCTGCCAGTCAGTGAGCACAGTACTGAGCTAGATGGGCTCCAATGTTCTGTTTCTGTTTATGCAGCTTTCTATGTTCCTATTTATTCAGGAGTAGAATCTTGCTTTGTTTTTAGCTGAAGGGCTGTTGTTCAGCAGAGCGCATTTGCCTTGCATTGAGAAGGTCCAAAGGTTCAGTCCCTGGCATCTCTGGGTAGGGCTGGAAGAGCAGCTGCCAGTCAGTGTAGACAGCACTGAGCTAGATGAGCCCAGTGGTCTGACTTGGCAGCTTCCTTTGTTCATAACTGGAAAATGCCTGCTCTTGCCAGTTTAAGCTGAGACTGCCCATCTTCAGTGACATACGGACATTCTCCCTTCCTGTTGACTTATTTCAGCGTTGTAAAAATAGTCTGCTAGGCACTGTGAGAGGTGTTTGCATGTAAGAGAACACCTACTCTGGTTTCTCAAACTCTGTGCTTCCCTTGCTCAGCGCCACTGGGCACATTGCAAGGGCAAGCAATAAAATTAGAGGAAAAGGCTGGGAAAGAGAAATGGAAGGAGCCCAGTATAAGATGATGCTGGGGCCCAGGAGGGGAAAGTGTCTGTCAAGGTGACTTTTTTGAATTGAAGGAAGCTCTCTGTGTGGCAGGTAAAGGGAGCATTTGCCTCTCCTCAAATAGGATATTGCAAGAGTTGGAAAGGGCTCAGAAAAGGGCAACCAAAATAGTGGGTATGGGGTGACTTAACTGTAGGGAAAGCTTCCAGCATTTGGGACATTACTTTAGATAAAAGGCGAGTACGAAACAACATGATAAAAGCTCATAAAATGATGTGTGGCATGGAGAAAGTGGAAAGAAAGTTCCCTCCCCCTCTTATAAATGCTAGAACTTGTGGACACCTAATGAATCTGAATGTTGGAAGGTTCAGGACAGATGAAAGAAGGGGCTTATTCACACAGCACCATAGTTAAATTGTGGAACTCCCTCCCTCAGTAGGCAGGGATGGCCACCAACATGGCTGGCTTAGACGGGGATTTAACAGAGGGCTTTTGATGGCTACCAGCCACATGCTATGCTCTGCCTCAAATTTGGAGTCTGCAATGCTTCTGAAAATCAGCTGCTGGGAAACGCAGGAGGAGGGGAGCTTGCTCTTGTGGTTGAATCCTGCATGTGAGTTTCCCACAAGCATCTGTGAGAACAGAATGCTGGACTAGATTGGCCATCGGCCTTTTCCTTTTCTTATATTCTTAAAACTCTTTTCTCCAGCCACGCTTGTCTGCGTGGTCTTCAGTGCTCCAATAAGCCCAAAGAGAGGGCACAGTTGGAGGAGCTAATCTCTTGTGCCATTTAGAAAAGCCTCTGTTCCTGGTTCCCTGGAGACAGTCAGCACTTGCCATAGGTGAGCATGCAAGTGGGTCTTGGACAAGCCCACTAGGACCTGTTTAATCAGGACAATGCAAGCCGCCTGTCTGCAGGAGGTATTCAGATGCATACTTCTTGCAACACTGAAATTAGAACAAGTAGGAGCGACTTCTGCAGGGGAACATAAGTCATTAAAAAACCCCAACCTTTGAAATGGCAGGCAAGTTCTTTAGCTATCATCTCCTCACCTTGCGCTTTTTTAAGCATACCAAATGAATCACAATCCATTATGTTCCCAAAATAAGAGGCTAAAGGCAATTGGGCTGGTAGCTTTGAGTCATAAATGGACTCTGTGATTTTCTCTCTCACCCACCCATCTGGCCTGCTGCTGTCTCTTTTCCTTTATGCTTAAAAGTTTGGAAGAAGAGGGTGGCTAGAGAGAGAAAACCCATCCCCCTTCAGTCAGTTCACCACTAATTGGGACGCTAGGTGGGAATGGAAAAAAGAAACGACAGAAAAATGCAGAATAACCGCACGGTATACTGTTCCACTCTTCTCCCCATGACCCTCTATATTTAATCCAGTTCTCTCTCTCTCTCTCTCTCTCTCTCTCTCTCTCTCTCTCTTGCTTTGGAAGAAATGTTTTTCTCCTAACATTTTAACTGAATAGCTAAAAACAATGAATAAAAACATAGTTTCTCGTTCCAGAATTTTTCTTCAGTGCCAGCACTGCAAATCTAAGCACCTGATTACAACAATTTTTCACTTACTACCTGTGCTTCACCCTAGCGTCTCAGGAGTGGGTCACAACAATTTAAAATATAGCATTAAAAAACGGTTTAAAACAAATGACCATTTATTTATTTGTCAATCCAGCACCTACACTTTGGAACTCCCTGCCTGTTGATTTCAGGCAGGTGCCTTGGAATCAAGCAGTGCATACATTTTATGAAATAAATAAATCTATTTTATTCATTTTGTAAGACTTATACACTGCTGGATTACTTTGGAAAAAAATACAAAACCCCCCAAAGCATTTGTTGCTCCACCCACTTTTACTGTTGGCCCTGCCCACCGTTGGCTTGTGACCCTCAGAAACTTATACTAGGAGGGGATGTGACCCTTGGGTTGAAAAAAAACCCCTCTGTCTCTGATGCAGAGAGGCCTCTTTTTTGTCTCTGAAAACAATGACAAATGAAAATATATCTCTCTTTGCGCAGTGCCGGGCAAGACCCGTGCGGTGTAAATTATCCCCTTTTCACAGTTGTTCTGCAGGAGAGTTCTTGACTGCTTTGTAAGCAAATTGCATGGCGGTTCCTGTTAGGCTGGTACCCCCTTTGCCCTCGGCAAGGTCAGGGGAACAACAGGAAGCCACACTCCTCATGCCCTCAAGCCAAGTGTGACAGCTGCACCATCTGCCATTGATTGCTGTTCCTGGCTGTGCCGATAAGAAGAGCCATGTCCTGGGTGGGGAAGATCTCTTCCTAGCCTTTCCAGTCAACCAGCGCCGTGGCTCTGGGCTCCCTCGTCATAATGCTCATTGACTAACCTGCGAGGATGTGTCATGGGAACCATGTTGCTCCTTATGATTGAGTGTGGCTCTGTCCCATTATGACCGCAGCACGACTTACCGGAATGAGCCTTAGCTGCTGCTGGTGTGGGGTCTGTCATCTTCTTTTGACAGATCGAAGTGAACTCAGACAGCTTTAAGAGAGGATCGGGCAAATTCATGAAGGATAAGGCTGGGTACGGCTGCAAGCTGTGATGGATGTGTGCTACCTTCACTGCCGGAGGCACTTAGGTCCTGCTTGTGAGCTCCCCATAATAGGCTTCTGCTTGGCCCCCCTGAGAACAGGATGCTGAACTTGATGGGTCTGTGGCCTGATCCAGCAGTGCTCTTACATCCTACATTGGGAGGTCGTTAAACCTCTGCATACCAGTTTCTGGGAATAAGAACGGGGGAGTGCTGGCATGTTCAGGTTCAGCTTGTGGGCTTCCCTTAGTGCCTGTAGAAAACGCTGAAGCAGAACCTGAGCACAGGAGCCCTCTCTCCTCCTGCGGTTTCCAGCAGCTGGTATTCAGAAGCGTTACGGCAGAGCATAGCTATCATGGCTAGTAGCTGTTGATAGAATTCTCCATGAATTTGTCCAGTGTTCTTCTAAAGCCTTCCTAGTTGCTGGCCCTCACTGCCTCCTGTGGGAGTGAGTTCCATAGGTCAGCTATGCACCGCATGAGGGAACTTCCTTTTATCTGTCCTGGACCTTCTAACATTCACTTTCTTAGGATGCCTGTGACTCCCATTGTTAATGAGAGGAAGGGGGAGAGAGAGAAAGAAAGAGGGGATGGGACATTTCTTTGTCCAGTGTCTCTATAACATGCATTGTTTTATAGACTATCAAATCGTCTCTTGCTTGCCTTTTCTCTAAAGTAAAAAGTCTCAAACACTGCAGTGTTTCCTCATAAGAGAGTTGCTCCATCCTTATGACCATTTTGGTTTGTCCCCAGTGAACATAAAATGCAGGACCAGCCAGTGTCCTCGTTCTGTGTGGCAAAGAGAGTCTGTCCTCCTCAAAGCAATGCCAGTTTCTCAACCTTCACTCTCTCCTTCAGGTTGCAGCAGAGGCTTCTCTGTTTCCACTCCCCCCCCCCCTTAAGTTGATGGCGCTGCAGCTAGCCTTGTTTTCCATCACCACACTCTGTGGACTCCTCTCTCACATGTCCCGCCCCCCAACACCTTGTCCTTGAAACCAGCATGGCTTTGGGTCTCTGGCAAGGCGGAAGCCAGCAAATGCTAACTTGGCAGGTGGAAAGAGAATTTTGGCTTATTTATAGCCGAGGCTTTCAACCTCCCTGCATCTTGGCCTTCTGAATAGGTTCTGGCCTGAGAGATATTGTGTGTGTGTGTGTGTGTGTGTGTGCGCGCGCGCATGTGGTCCAGTGCAGAGGTAGTGAATCTTCTTAAGCCTGATAGCCACCCATGTGCAGAGGAGGGTGACCCAGATGATAAGGGGCCTGGAAATCAAGTCTTATCAGGAGCAGTTGGGTATGTTTATCCTGGAGAAGACTGAATTGCAGGTGTGTTGTATCATTTTTAAAAATGGTAAAGTGCAGGGCTTTCCGCAGGGTCAATATGAGATTGTGCAGGAGGTGAATAAAGATCTAGAGGTCAAAAGGGCCATGGGTAGAAAATAAGTTTACAAGGTATGGTGTGAAAAAAATAATTAGGGACCAAGAGCCTAAGAAGTCAAGGGCATGGGCATGCACAGAGTATTATGGTACACTATTATTTTCTACTTGTTCTACTTCCTTATATTTTGCATTTTCTAATTCCAGTGGTGATTGATGATTGATAAATGACTTGATTGATATTTCTTGACTTCATTTCACTTGCATTCCTCAGAATGTGGGTTGTGGATAGGGGTCGATAAAAACTTTTGTGTGTTCATCAAGAGCTCATGGAACTCAGAGGTTTGTGTTTTGAGTCTCTTGGAGACCTTTGGGTTAAACAACAATAATTGCATAAATGCTACATTTTTCTCCCTTTGCAGACAAGCTTTTGCCACCTTGCCCCTCCCGTCTTCAACCATCCATACTTTCTCCTTTTTCCACAGCTGCTATTAACCTAGCAAAGCTGAAGCTGTTCCGGCACTACTACGTCATGGTAAGGAGTTTGACATGAGCAGCTGTGAGTGGGGAGTCCTCGTTGCTGGTCCCACACTTTGGCACCGCCTGACTAACCCTCCTCCACTGCTTCTGAACTGCTCTTGCTTGCTCATTGGGGCCAGGAGTAAGCAGCTGCATAGCCTCTTTCAATAGACGCCATGCTTTGGAGATCTCACAAGTAACCTCCTGTTGAGGTTTTAGGCACTTCCCTTTCTGCAGAGGCAGGGAACCTATTAGGTTGGCCCACCCTCAGAGGCTGATGGATCCAATGGGTTTCCAGATGGCCCTGAAGGATTTTCTGGCTGATATGACTGGTCCTCCCATCAAACCCCGACTCAGATCTGTAGAATATCTGAATGTCTCGGGGCATTGATACAATTGCCCCTGAGCAACCACTCCCACTATGTGGAGCCCACTTGGCTCCCTGGTATATCCCGGAGCATAAGGCGAGTAAACAAGCTAGGAGACGGCTGAAACGCAAGTGTAGGAAAACTAGTTCAATGCAATTGAACACTTGTAAGGACTATCTAGTGGCAGTTAAGGCAGCAAAGAAGGCATACTCTGCTGCCGCAATTGCATCCTCATTGTACTTTCTGGCAGAGCTTTTCTGGGTGGTGCTGGGGCCTCTTACTGTCTCACCCGAAGAAGGTTGCAGAACTGGTGGTAGCTCGCTGTAACTTATTAACAAAGCATTTGTTGATAAAATAGCTTGCATCTACTGGGATCTTGACTCTGAAGATGAATCTGAAGGAGTGTCCAGAGCACTGTCTAGTCCTGTTGTGTTGGATGAGTTTCAATTAGTAAGGCTGAAGGATGTGGACAAGATGCTTGAATCAGTCAGGTTGACCACTTGCACTCTTGTCCCTGCTAGATAAAATCTAGCAGGAAGGGGACAGTTGGCTGGGCCAGGCAGGTGTCTCCTTGCTAGAGGGGTTAATCCCTGTCTGCTTGAAGGAGGCAGTGGTAAAACACTCCTTAACAAACCCTCCCTGGATTTGGAAAATCTTGAGTAACTACTGGCCAGTTGCCAATCTCTCCTTCTTGGGTATGGTTTTTGAGCGAATGGTGGTAGACCAGATCCTGGCAATCTTGGAGGAAACTGATATTTTAGATCAACTTCAGTCAGGGTTTAGGCCCAGTTTTGTCACAGAAACCGCTTTAGTTGTCCTGTAGGATGACCTCTGTCAGGAGAGAAACAGAGGAAATGTGTCGGTGTTAATTCTCTTCAACCTCTCAGCAGTTTTTGATATCGTCGACCATGGTGGCACCGCTTTGCAGTGGTTCTGGTCCTACTTGGATGGCCATTTCCTGAGCGTGATGCTTGAGGGATGCTGTTCAGCTCCATGGAGCCTTCATTATGGGGCTCCTTATCCCACATGTTGTTTAACATCTACATCAAACCGCTGAGTGGAGTCACCTGGAGCTTTGGAATGTGTTATCATCATTATGATGATGACACATAGCTCTTCTTCTCCTTTACACCAGCAAGTGAGGCAGTGGATGTGCTGTATCATTGTCTTGCCTCAATAATGGGCTAGACGAGAGCCAGTAAACTGAAGCTCAATCCAGATAAGGCTGAGGCACTATTAGTGGGTAGTTCCCTAGACCAGATGGATGGGAGGTTGCCTGCTTTTGATGGGGTTACACTCCCACTGAAGGAGTGGTTACTTAGCTTGGGGGTACTCCAAGATCCATTGCTGTTGCTTGAGGCTCAGGTGCTGTCGGTGGCACAGAGTTCCTTCCGTTAGTTTTGGCTGGGGGCCTAGCTGCACTTCTATCTGGACAGGAGTAGCCTAACTTCTATCACCTATGTCCTGGTAACCTCTCGGTTAGATTATGGCAACATGTTGTGTGTATGGCTGCCTCTAAAGACGGTTCGGAAACTTCAGCTAGTGCAGAATTCAGTTGCCAGGTTGCTCACTGGGGCAAGATGGTTTAAGCATATTACACCAATTCTGACACAACTGCACTGGCTGCGAATTAGTTTCCAAGCCCAATTCAAAATGTTCATTTTGACCTATAAAGCTTAAATGGCTTAGCATCGCAATACCTCAAGGGCTGCCTCTCCCCATATAAACCAACCATCATCCGAGGCCCTTCTTTCTGTGTCTCCTCCACAAGAGGTCCAGAGGCTAGAAACATAAGAATGGGCCTTTTCTGCAGTGGCTTCCGCTTTGTGGAAGTCTTTCCCTAGAGAAGCTTGCCTGGTGCCTTCCTTATATACTGTATTTTTCCATGTATAAGACAATGTTTGTTGCTAAATTTGTTTAGTCAGAAATAGGGGGTTGTCTTATACATGGATTATGAATACACAGGGTTGTTGTTGTTTTATTTTTATTTTTTTATATAAAAAAACCTACTTGCCTTCCTGTGGCTGCCATGAAGAAGCTGCCGGAACCGCCAATCTTTTCACTTACCACTTCTGCAGTCTCATGAAAAACAGCTGAACAACTTTGGGCGATCTTGGGGGTTGCTATGCTGGTGCTGGTACTTTTAATATTTAGTAAAATATCAAAGTTGTTCTGCTTGATGATTAAAATAACGATTTCTTAATTTTGAGTTAAAAAGTGTGGGGGGGTCGTCTTATGCATGGGGGTGTCTTATACACAGAAAAATACGGTATCTTTGGGCGCCAGGCAAAAATGTTTCTCTTTAACTAGTCCTTTGGCTGATTAACATTCCATGTCCTTTTAAATCTGTTTGAGGAAGGGGGATTATTGGTTTGTTGTATTTTTGTTTTATTGCGTATTTTGTGTTTCCGTTTTATATTTTTATGTTGTGAACTGCCCTGTGGCATTCAGATGAAGGGCAGTATACAAATTTAATAAATAATAATGCTTATTCTTCACTGACCTGGTGGCTTAAGATATTGTTGGGCCACTGCTCCCATCATCCCTGATCATTGGCTGTGCTGGCTGGGGAGCGATTGGAGTTGGGAGTCCATCCACATTGCAGGGAATTTCATTAGATGACCCTTTGGGTCCCTTCCAGTGCTACAGTTCTGTGATTCTGTGAACATCCGAAAGGGACCAAGGGGAACTGCTTTGTAAAGAGCCCCGGTTCCATATTGTCTGTGCTGATAGGCAGCAGATCTCCAGGGTCTCAGGCAGGGAACCTCTCCCACTCCTACCTGGAAATGCCCATGTGGATTGGACCTGGGACCTTCTGTGTGCAAATCATGTGCTTTTAGAATTTCCAGTGTGCAGAGCATGGCTTGTGTCTCTTGCCAGAGGGTAGACTTCAGTTGCCTCAGTCACACACACTGAGATGCTTGCACAGTAAGAAAACAGCAAAGTTGTTTATTATAGGAAGCTTGTCACTTGGTTGGAAATGGTTTCAAGTTCTAAGCTAACTCACTAATCTAGAGAAGACAAAGACAGCCATGCTTCATCCTTTGTTCTCACAGAATAGATCAAAGATGACCTCTTGAGAGAGAGAAGTAGAAGGAGGAAATTTCAAACAGGATGCAGCCTAGGATGTATCAGTCTAACATTAAAGAGATAGAAAGGTTAGCACCATAGGTCAAAGGTACAGGGACAGTCTGGGAATCTGGGAGTCTGTTGCTCTGTTTTAACCCTGTGCAAAACCCTCTCAGCAAGCTCAGTGGCACCCAAACTTCCGTTGTGTGTGCTCTGCTACCGAGCTGCCAGTGAAGGACAGACTGCCCTGAGAGACCTGGAGAATGGACTATTAGATTGGTCCTACCCTGGTAAGTGCCTGGATGGGAAGTCTGCTTGGATGCCGCCACCCCCGCTCCTCCACACACCATAAGCCACATTGAGTTTTCTGAAACGAGGTGTTTCAGTTATAACTGCTGCCAAATGCCTTGCCTCTCTGGCAGGAGAAGAAGAATATGCTTGTTGGGCAGTCACTGCTTGAGGTAATTATCTTCCCTAGAAGGCACCAGCCCATTGAAACACAAATGGGATCCATCAAAATTAGTAACAGGTTGATTTGCTGTGACTCGAATGATCAGATGGAAATCAAGCGCTGCCTTTCCTCCGTTCCACCTTTGTGAGAGGCATTCCCAGCCGACTTACAGATGCATAGAAAGCCCATCCATTGCACTCTGAAATCACATGGCTTCCCCCTAAAGAATCCTGGGAGCTGTAGTTTGTTAAGGGAATTCTGAATTTGAGCTATGTGATGGGGAAACTACCATTCCCAGTATTCTTTGGGGGAAAGCCATTTGTTTATTTGTGTATTGCATTTATATCCCACCCTTATTTCCAAGGAGCTCAGGGTAGTAGTATACATTGTTCTCCCCCTCCTCATTTTATCACCACAACAGCCCTGTGAAGTAGGTTATAGGCTGGGAAGCAAGTTCATATGCAGTGTGCTTCATGAATCTGAGTGTGGATTTGATTCCTGGTCTCCCAAGTCCTGATCATTGCACCCCACTGATTTTCATGTGCTTTAAATGTGTGTTGGGTGTGCTTTCTATGTACGCTGTGGCTCTGCCCCAAATCCCTGGCGAGATTTTGATTTATTGGTGGGGTGTGAGTCTCTCAAGAGCTGTGTCTCCGTCGTTCTGACTGCTAACTCTGATCCTCTCCCTCTGCTCACAGATCGTGTGCTACATTTACTTCACGCGGATCATTGCTATTCTCATCAAGATCGCCGTTCCATTCCAGTGGAAGTGGCTGTACCAGGTACCCCACCCCCCACTCCAGCATGCTTCTTTCAAAGCTGTAACATAACATAAATCTATCATGGAAACCTATTCTTAAGCTTTGGCACTGGTAGCCAGTATTTCAAGCCCCTTCCTGAAATGTTGGTTCCCCCGCCCACTCTTTCCCCAGTTTTTTTTTCTTCCTGCAGGTTATTATACGCTAGGACTGAAAAGTAATTGCTTTATTGATCTCAGAACACACACATTCAAGAAATGCCCTTCAGACATTAATTGAGAACACAGAAAGGGTCAGGGAGAGATTATGGGGAAAGGGGGCGGGAACATCAGCAAGAAAAGCAAGCCCTAAATTGGGAAAAAAATAAATGAAAACTACCCATAAACCAATAGAGATAATAATAATAAAAATACTTAAGGGTAACAGCCTCATACCTGGAAAGTCTAAGAAACAAAAAAGAGAATTGTTGTAGTTTTGAAATTGGTTTGGTCCACCATCTCGATTAAAAATAGTGTCTAATTTTATCAGGACATAGATGAAAACCTGTTCGTTGGTCTTGGGAACCATCATGTAAAATTTGCTTACAGTATCTTAAGAGGTGTCCAAATGCATAGCAAACAGGCAGGCAACTTTCCAAAACATATAGTAGATATACAAATCACACTACGATTGGAGCATAAATTTTTAATGGACTGCGTCTGATAAAGCTGTGTCAGAGCATCCAATTCACTGCTGACGATGGCAACACTTGCAAAATGTACGGAGGCATGATGGAAAGCCTTTGAACCAATGGTCAGGAAAAACTGCACCTTTGAAAACCTTTCCAGGAGAGATCATCACAGACCACAGCAAGCAGATGAAGTGATGGGCAGAGCACTATCTAGAATTGTACTGGTGGGAAAATGTGGCCGCTCACACAGCAATCGACGGCACCCAGACCCTGCCTGTCTTGGAAGAGCTGGACGTCACTCCCTCCCTTGTCAAGCTGAAGAGACCATCAACTCTCAGGCATGTGGTAAAGCCCCAGGACAGGAAGGATTCCCAACAGAAGTGCTGAAAGCCAACTTCTATTCCTCCCTCATGACACCTCCATGGCCTCCTCTTCCAATGTTGGGGGCAAGGATCCATGCCACAAATCATACACAACTCCAGCATTGTGACCCTTTACTTTGCTTTGTCCTGTGGGAAAAGCCTTGTAGTTCTCAACAGATTACAGTCACTCACTGACAGGGTCTGTCCTGGGTCATTATGCAGCTTTAGAGCTCAGAGGTCAGCAGCTGACACGATTTTCTCACTGTGTCAGCAGCAGGAGAAAAGAGCAGAGATGCCTGTTGTGCATCGCCTTCATAGACCTGATGAAGGCCTGATGAAGACCTCATCAGCCAAAAAGGACTCACACTGTGCCACAAGATAGAATGCCCACCTTAGCTCCACAAGATGATTGTGTCCTTCTACAAGAACATGTGTGGCACCGTTCAATATGATGGCTTATTCTTGGACACCTTACCTATAGCTTTATGGAAGTGAGTTTTGGTAAGCTTACAACCGCCAGGAGCAATGCCTCGATGCCCCATTGCATTCCACAAACACTGCATCAGGAAGATTTTGGGCATCACATGGCAGGACAGTCTCAAACAAAGATGTGCTCTCCCAAGCCCCCATTCCCAACATGCTTACACCCCTTTCTCAGTGACGTCTATGCTGGCTTGGTCATGCCCACAGAATGGAAGATGGCAGGATCCCCAAGGACATGTTCTATTCAGGACAGACCCACTGAAACTAACCAGCTTTTCATACCTGTGCTAGGCTAGACGGAACAATGGTTTCACTTGGATTAGAGTTGCTTCATATGTAAGCACATGTGATCATAACTTCAGCAGTAGCTGACTCCATGAACTAAGAGCCCCATTTGGGTGGGCGTCCTGTTGCCTAGCAATCTTTTCCAAGTGCCCCTCTCTTTGTTGCAGCTGCTGGATGAAATGGCCACCTTGGTGTTCTTCGTCCTCACCGGGTACAAGTTCCGGCCTGCCTCTGACAACCCCTACTTGCAGCTCTCTCAGGACGATGATGATGTCTTGGACATGGAAGCTGTGTAAGGGGCCTGTTTCCTTGTAATAATTTATATTAAGATTTTAAGTATTGCTTTATACAGTACAGGGTTTTTTTTAAGGGGGGAAACAGATAAATTAGGACTCTGCAATTTGTCTCTTGATTTTGGTGCAATCTGATTACAACAGATATTATGTGACTCTCGTTGCTGTTGGGTGCGTCTGGAAGAATCAATGTTAGACATTGATTCAATCTCAACATTTCTGTTTAATACAGTCCCAACTCTCTCTCTTTCAAAAATTCAAACCCTTCAGTACAAAATGTTCTCTGGAGCAGTGGCAGAAATGGCAGGAAAGGGGGCATCCCTTAATGTCACTTATGATCCCTCCCTCCCCACCACTTCAACAATTAATATATAATTTGAAACCAAAAGGGTACTTTTGTAGTGTAGGACTTCTACTAGAAAGGAAGACCAATAAATAGGGAGCAGTTACAATTGGTATATTATGATCCAAATCTTAGCTGACTCCATCTGGGACAAACTTTACATGATCCCTCATTCAAACCCAGGTGATTTTGAATGTTGGTCCACCTGGGAAAGGATTTGCAGCAGCAATGTGTGAAGCATTGCTACAATCTACTTTAGGCAATCCGAAGAGTATTTTGCGTATTGGGATTCTTGCCCAGCTCCTGTGGAGTCAGCCTGGCCTACATGGAGCAGCAAGGTGGGGAATTGGGTGAGAGATGTGTTGAATCAGAAGCTCCTAACAAAGTGGGTGGTCCCATGATCTGCTCTATCCTGTTAGGTCAGGAGTGGGGAACTTGTGGTGCTCCAGATGTAGTTAAATCTCCATCTCCTATCATCCCCAGTAAGTTGGGCCTATGTCAAGGGATGATAGGAGCTTGGAACAAGACCTAGGTCACAGGTTCTCATACCCACGTTAGATGTTTTGGGTGGCACTTGTTCTTGACTCATGTTGCCCAAGATATATGGTTCCAGATCCATTATCTAGCTATCTTTTAGTGTGGCAGACCCCACACTTTGGAACTCCCTGCCTATTGACATCTGGCAGCTGCCTTCACTTTATTCTTTCTGGCATCTCTAAAAGCAAGCCTATTCTGACATGTAAAACGTTGACATGTGTTTTAATCTGCTTTATAGCTTCACGTTGGTTTCATTTTCTTTAAATGTTTTAAACAGTTGTTTTTGTTTGCTTATTGTTTCATTGCTTTATACCTTTCATAAACCACTTCAATGCTTTATTACAATCAGGTGGTTACATAAATCATATGAGATATCTAAAATAAATTGCCAGGCCTGTGGGTGAGGCCTGTCAAATCACCTGGCATCGCAATGGCTCTCTTTAGCATTTCAAAGGGACTAGCCTACAGTGTGAAAACAAAATTTGCATTCTTTGCTCTGCTTGCTTTTGGCTCTGGCCTTGTCCACCACTTGCATGTGGCCCTCTGAAAGTTGCCTTGAAGCAAATGTGGCTCTTGGGTTGAAAAAGGTGGGAGGTGGTGTTCCATGCTCCAGTTTCAGCGCTCCCCTGACTCTTGTCCAGTGGCTAAAGTCTTACACCTTTACTCCCCAAAAGAATTTTGGGATGATTGTCCTGTGAAATGCTCTTGAGCTCTGCTCTGTGTCCCTGTCAGCAGGATCAAAGGTCTGTTTGCTGGCTTTATGTCCCCTGACGAGAATGATTCTTCTAGACATCTGAATGCCGCAGATGTCTTGCAAAAGCTTTAAATCTAAACTCCCAGGACTGCTGACCTGTTAGAATTTTTCTTCCAAGGCTGCTGAGCCAGCTGCAAATAGAGTGTTAAAGCTTGGACATTTGTTGTGAAGGTGGTGGAAGCAAGGACCGAAATCCTCCAATGCAGCCCTCCCTAGTCATTGCACTAAAGATCATTGACATGTTCATCATCAGTATTAATATTCCTTTATTGCTCACCATTCACCCTAAGGTCTCCAGGGAGTGTCTTTGTGGCAAGGGGTACAACACAACATTAGAAACAGTTGAAAGCAACTTATAACGACAAATATAAGGTGGGTCATGAAACGTACACTTCAAGTGTCAAGAGGTCAGCATCTTCAGCACCCTTTGGAAGCTATGCAGTGAAGATGCCAGACACACTTCTGTGGGGACAGAGTTCTACCACTCAGGTGCCGCCACAGAGAAGGCCCTCTCCTTCATTTAATCCCTACAACAATCCTGTGAGGTTTGTTGAGAGTGGGGATTTGAAACCTCATCTCCCAGGTCTTAGACCAACACTCTAACCACTACAGCACACTCACTGGTTGCTGTCCAAAATATTGGGGTCAAATAGATTCCAGTTGGGGTGGCGGTGGCGCTGTGAGCCTAGGACTTGCCGATCAGCAGGTCGGCAGTTTGAATCCCTATGACGGGGTTAGCTCCCGTTGCTCAGTCCCTGCTCCTGCCAACCTAGCAGTTCGAAAGCACGTCAAAGTGCAAGTAGATAAATAGGTACCGCTCTGGTGGGAAGGTAAACGGCGTTTCCGTGCGCTGCTCTGGTTCGCCAGAAGCAGCTTAGTCATGCTGGCCACATGACCCGGAAGCTGCACGCCGGCTCCCTCGGCCAATAAAGCGAGATGAGCGCCGCAACCCCAGAGTCGGTCACGACTGGACCTAATGGTCAGGGATTCCTTTTCCTTTAGATTCCAGTTATTCATTCATTTTTCAGGATTGTGTATATGGTGTAATTCCATGTGGATGCAGTGTGGGGGGAGGCACAGAGAGTTGCAGCCAACAAAGTTTTACTCAGAGTAGACCCATTAAAATCAATGTACCTCAGTCAGTCATGGTCATTTGTTTCAGTGAGTCTACTCATGAGAAGGGGTGATATTGGATGCAACCCAGAATTCATTCAGGCGGTCTTTGCCCCTAAAGACCTGGAGAACTCTTGCCTGATCTTCTGTTTGCTGAAAGGAGCAGTGCCTTGACAGGAGTGGCTTTCAAAACAAATCCAAGGCTACTCCTGCCTGATGTTGATGGATGATGTTGATGATGATGATGATGAGTTATTTGGGCTTGCAACTCCCAGAGGTGTCACTGTGTTTAGCCCGTTGCAACGGAAACCACAGAAGTTGTCTTGTGGAGTAATAGACTAATCCACAAGTACCGGGGGGTGGGGGTGGGGGTGGTTCTTGCAGAAGCTAACTGCGGTATGTGTAATTTTTGCGGAGAACCAAGAACATACAAATGAGAGTCAGCATGGTGTAGTGGTTAGAGTGGGACCTTAGGGTGAAGAGCCAGTAATTAATAATAAAAATAGTGTAGTAAGCCCGCAACCTATGTGGGGGTTACGTTTCAGAGATGGCTGCTAAAGCCAGAATTGTGTATTTTCAAAACAGATTGGTTTCAATGGCAGGTGAGATTTCCCAGGTCTTTTTTGCTGGATACCTGCCCCCTTTCCACCCCCTTTCTAATATATATGATATATTGTTTGTTTCTTAGACTGTACGCAGCTTTGAGATTTTTTTGGGGGGGGGATGCTTTTAAATAAATAAAGCAGCTTCGTTGAGTCTAATCCCAGCTGGGAGAAAGGGGTGGGGAATGGGGTGCAGGGAATGCTTTTACTTGTGGCACATGCGCCTGTGAGTCTTTTGATGGCAACCCACAGATTGCCACATCTTTTTGATGTGCACTCTTTTCTTTTTTAACTAAATTATCTCTCTTGCAGCCAGGAATGGGTTGTCGGCGGGGGCGGGGGGGGGGGGAGAGAACCTTCCCGCCATGCAGCCCTGGTTGGGGCAAGAACAGCACTGAAGTGTTGCCTTATCTCTGAGCGATTTTTTTCTGCTGTCCTCCTCCCCACAGGGTGACAACTTCGGGGGTCATGGAAGGTATGAAGAAAGTCAAGAAGGTGGTCAATGGCTCGTCGTCGGAGCCCCAAGGCGAGAGGGAGAGTGCTGCATGATGGAGTCAATACTTTCACCACCACCTCCGTTTCTTCTTCTCTCCCTTCTGCGCCCCCCACCCTACCCCCAAAATTAGGACAAGGCAGCACTTTCAGATAAACTTTAATTTATTGATTTTCTGCTTCCCTCAACAGAAGGGGAGCGAGTTGAGTTTCCTGATACGGGAACTGGAGAACATAGGGCAGTGGGAAATGGCGGCCGGGGGTGGGTGGGGGCAAAATCCTGTGCAAAATTGAGAGAGAATCACAATCCTACGTATTCATTTGTCCTGAGGATTTGTTGCTCTTCTAGAGCCTTGCAAGGAAGCTCTCCTGTTTTATGGTGATGGCAGATTTGTTTTAATTTTTTTAACCTTTTAACATTTTTGCTAAAGTTTTTTAACGCTCCTCCTGCTTTCTTTCTGAAACTTGACTGTGAGAAAGAAAATAGAACCATCGGTTCTATTTGGCTCTTTGGGACACAACTTCCAAATGTGAAAAAACCTGGTGAAAGTTGTATATGTAAAAGTATATATGTATATCTATATTTTATATGATGCCTTCTGACATGCACCCCTCCCTGCAATGTGTAACCTTTTGTGTGTGCTGGGGAGATTTGACAAAATGGTTTTAAAGGTGTTGGGTGTGGCGCAGGGGAGATCTTTTGGGGTTTACTTGTAAATGTTGTGCTGAGTTTAGGCATCTTTTTTCTCCCCCTTTTTCATTTGAATGGGGAGCAAATAGGAATTCTGCCTCCAGATAGGAATAGGAATGTTTTCTTTCTTTTTTCTTCCTTTTTTGAGACCAAGGCTTCCTTACTACCCTCTTTAATGGTGTGGACCAAAAAGCTGGGTCCCATTTTGACTCTATGCAGTTCCCTCAAGGGGTTCCGAATATGTGCAATGGAGTGGGGGGGGATATTCACTGAATTATTATTATTATTATTATTATTGTTATTATGATTATTTCTTCTCCCCCTTTGCTGAAAAGTGGTGAGGTCAGGTTTCAAATCCCCACCCCAAATAAATTACTGCATATAAGGAGTGATCCATGAACAGCTGCTCCTAGAGGGTTTCTTGGCTAGAGGATCGGTGAAGCCGAGCTCTCCAAATTCTTGGGAATACTCCCAAGAAAGGAACCCCTACTGCTTGCTTTCATATGTGAAATGGGGTGATCCGCAAGCAGTGCAAGAAATCTCTCTTTGCATTGAGAAAACAGCCCGAGCAGGTCTCTGACCTCACAACGGAAATTCTGTCTTCACTCTGTGAAGAGAACATCAGCCTTTCCTCTTTTTTTGCTTATGCATTGTGAGCTAAAAACCCCTTCTCCCTCCTCTCCCAATGCCCCCTTCGCCACCTGGCTGGCTTGGGGATAATGCGTGGAAATTGCGTTGCCCTTGGGCAGAGCAAATGTGAGCTGGCAAAGCGGGTGAGCAGAGAGAGAGTTTGTTCACCTGGCAGCTGGAGGGACCCCTGGGGTCTCCAGTCAGGAAGATAAGTTTGTATGAAGGGTTGAAAAGAAAAGCTGCATCCTACCATTTAGATGTGCTGGTTTCTGGAAGAGCGGGATCAACGAGTGACCTGCTGTGGAATCAGAAGCCATGCGGTCCTAAGAGCCTTTCTTCTTGTTTATTGTGAGTGAGGTCTCTTCAAACAGCAGCTGGCAGGTTCAGAAGTGTCAATACGTGTCTTCTGTGCTCATCCAAAGTTGTGCTCTCTCCCAGAGTTTGCATGAAGGACACACAAAGCTATCTCAAAGAGAGGCAGGGTATCGTCTTCCCACAAGAACAGCCCTATCAGCCTCAAGATGCCATTGGTGTTGAACTCTGCCGCTCAGATATTTGGTGGGGCAACTGGCCAGGATCATAGCATCTTGAGCTCTGGTATGGCTTGCCCACTAAGGGTTCATTCAGCAGCCATCAACCTTGTTTCAGCCAGCCAGAATCTCCCAACTTCAGTCAGCCCATTAGAAGTTTTGTTGACGGACAAATGGCAACGTCGGTAGTTTGGGTTGAAGTTGAGGAAGAGGCCATCTTTTGACACTACAATCTCCACATATCCCACTCCTTTCCTTGTCTTCCACCTATCCATCCTTCCTGCAGAATGAAGGAACTGGACAAAAAGCACTACCCCCCCCCCCAAAAAAACCCCATGCCTCTCAGTAGATTGCAACATAGCGCTAATGCAAATGTTCCACCAGGGAAGGATTTTTCCTTGTCCATTGGAACATCCTCCCCCTACCGCCACAGTATACACCCCTAAGTCTGTTACAGAGATTCCCCTGATCCTCTGGCGCCAATCTGGGGACAGTGCACAGCTTTTATAGGAGGAGGCAGGGGAAAGTCCTACTGTACAAGTAGAAATCATTCTGCTAACACAATTACTTAGTTGGATGCTCTGGGTTGAAGCTTTATAAGGCTTTGGGTCCAGCTGGCCTGTAAACAGAGGAGAGATTGCAAGAACAAGAGCTTTCCATTGGGCTGAGAGTGGGAAGTGTTTCTTGGCCTGCAGCAGAACAGGAGCTGGCAAATACAAGTATGGGGGGCTCAGTCAGTCACTCTTCCACTCGTCGAACCCAACGCTTTTAAATGTTGTCGACTCTGAATCATACTATTGATGTTTTTTTTTAAAATGGGCAGGTTGTATTGCGGGGGGGGGGAGTGGATGACTCCCCCCTCCCAACTGATGTTTCATCTTCATCCTAAAATGAGCTCAGCTTTCCTCTCTATGTGCTTCACCCACTCCTCTCCTTGACAGCCAAATCTTTTGGACAAGCAGCCAAGAGAGAGTTTTCTCCACCCAGTGTGTTCCCTTCAAATGAGGAGCCCACTGCTTAAAAAACCAGGGCTGTGTCACTTTTTTAAAAATAAAAAGTATTCCTTTTTAAAGGTGGGCAGGAAGAAGGAACAGCTTCTCTCGCTCCCAGTTCCTCCTTTCTCCCTCTGGAATCCATTGTGCAACTGCTCTAGAACCCATTATGTGACTGTGCTGGAACCTATGTTTTCTTGCAGTGAGCACTCGTACCAGATGTGTCCTCACTCCCAGTGGAGATTTTGGCATCTCACATTGAAAAAAGGAGCTTGCACCATCCACATCAACCCAGGGGATAGTCCTGCTTTCTTTTTTAAAACACCTGAAGACCTGTGTAGGTGGAGGACCAATTGGGTAGCTTAGCAAAGAGACTTGGTTAATCTCAGAAAATAGGTCCACATGATTCCTGATTTATTTATTTATTTGTAACATGGACTACACCTGCACCCCTCCGGATGTTTTTGGACTACAACTCCCATTGTCCCTGGATAATTGGCCTTGCTGGCTGCTGGGAGTTGGAGTCAGATAATATCTGGAAGGTCACAGGTTCCTTCACCGCTGGAACTTTTAGAAGTTAAAATAATAGATCCTTTTTTCAAAAAAAGAAAAAAAGAAAGGTGTGTGGTTTATTTTATTGGGTGCTTCAAACATCTGTGTATTCCTTCATGAATCTCTTCATGTTTTAAAGTTGTTGTTTTTTAATCTTTTATCAAAATAGATATATGAAATGGCAGTATTTCTGTAAAGGGGAGCAGGGGGCAATACCAATCAGGGGACCTTTTCTCTCTCTATGTAATGTGGTTTTTCTGATATGGAAGAGATGTACAAAATAAAAGACTTGATGACTAGGAAACTTTCTCCTGGGCTTCTTTATTTAAAAACTGACTTCCTCCTGCACTGGGTTGAACTGCTGTGAGAGACATGGTTCATATTGACATATCCTATAGCCAGTACAGGGAGTGGTTAAAGGAGGAAGGGGGGTTTCCTTTTAGGCACTGCTGGTGGGCTTCCACGAGCATCTGTCCAGCCAGTGAGAAACTGGATTCTGGACTCAGATTTTTTTTCTTACTCCCTCTTGGTTGCACTAAAGCATCACAGGGATGAGGACAAATAAAAGAAAGTCCTTCTTCACTCAGTGCATAGTTAAACAATGGAACTTGTCCCCCCTGGAGGCAGTGGTCGCCACCAATTTGGATGGCTTTAAAAGAGGATTGGACAAATGCATGGAAGAGACGAATATTAATAGCCACTAGCCACAATGGCTCTGCTCTGCTTTTGAATACTAGTTGCTGGAAACCACAGGAGGGAAGCATCCTCCTGCGGTTGAATCCTGCTTGTGGGCTTCCTGTGGCCACCTGGGTGGCTACTGAGAGAACAGGATTCTCAACTAGATGGGCCAGCAGGGCTGTTACGTTCTGTCTCCACTGTCAGAGGCAATATGTCTCTGAACACCACTTTCTGGGAATCTCAAGTGGGGAGAGTTGTTGTTTCACCCAGGCCCTGCAAGTGGGGCATCTGATTGGCCACTGTGAGCTGGGTGGACCCCAATGGACTGATTTAGTAGAAGGAAGGGTCTTTGCATCTTTTGATCATGCCTAGTAGTTGTTGATAGCCTCATCCTCCGTTGGACAAGATGACCCTCAGGGTTCCCTTCCAACTTTACAATTCCATGATTCTATTATCCTTTTAATTATGCTTGTGTGTATATCCTACTAAGTCTGTCCTGGGTTGCTCACCATTCTGTGACGATCTGTGTGTTGATTATCCCTTGGTGTAATATCTTCCTCCCCCCTCAAATGCCCTCATTTCAAGATGTTTGGCACACCTCCCTTCCTTCAGGCTGATAAGCGTCTTCATCTGTATTCCTGCCTGTCAGATAATTCCGAACTAGGGCAGCACAGTTTTTAATCAATGCTTTTCAGTGGCAGTGTTAAGAACCTCCCCCACCTTCCCTTCTGTCTCTTACCTTCCCTTCTGCCCTGTTTGGTGAATTTCCGCATTTGGAAATAAGATTGTAAGAAGTGCCTGGTGGATCAGGCCTGGTGGGCTGATGGGAACTGGTGTTCTACATTAGAGAGAGAGAGAGTCGCCTCTGATCTAAGAGGCGTTCCCTTCAAGGAGCAAAAGGCAGCATACATTATGCTCCACCTCATTAAATCACAGAACAGACTTCTCACATCCTGGTGGCATGACCTTCTCACCCAGGCTGGCCACTGGATCCTCCTGAACAGGAAAAAACAAAGTAGGACTTCAACTGCTTGAGTGACAAGAAGTGACACCTGATTTTCTTGGATCTTGGAGATTTAGATAATGGCCAGAGGGCCACAGGTTAGAAGAGACTGGGCACATAAAGGTAAAGGGACCCCTGACCATTCAGTCCAGTCGTGGCCGACTCTGGGGCTGCGGCGCTCATCTCACTTTATTGGCCAAGGGAGCCGGTGTACAGCTTCCGGGTCATGTGGCCAGCACGACTAAGCCGCTTCTGGTGAACCAGAGCAGCGCACGGAAACACCATTTACCTTCCCGCCGGAGCGGTACCTATTTATCTACTTGCACTTTGACGTGCTTCCGAACTGCTAGGTTGGCAGGAGCTGGGACCGAACAACAGGAGCTCACCCCGTCATGGGGATTCGAACCGCCGACCTTCTGATCGGCTCTGTGGTTTAACCCCCAGGGCCACCCGTGCTTATTTACACAGCCTGTAGTTAAACTATGGAACTCACTCCCATTCAGGGGTGCCAATAAAATATTGGGGGACCCACAGAAGCCCTACCCAACATAATCACATGACACAGTGCATAGACACAAATATTTTATTCGGGGAGCGAAGGCACCTCGGTTCCTAGGAGTTGGCTCCTCTGCTCCCAAAGGAGGCAGTTATGGCCACCAACATGGATGGCTTTAAAAGAGAAGGCTATTGATGGCTACTAGCCATTATGGCTTTGCTCTGCCTCCATAGTTGAAGGCAGCAATGCTTCTGAATACTAGTTGCTGGAAACCACAGGAGGGGAGGGTGTGCTTGCACTTGAATCCTGCTTGTGGGTTTCCCACAGGCATCTGATTGGCCACACAGAGGGGGATGCTGGAGTAGGAGGGCCACTGGCCTTTACCCAGCAGGTGGCTCTTATGTTTCTCAACCCCAATGTAGATAGACAATCCTGAGCTAGATGGACTCAATGTAAGAGGAGGCATGCATTCTCCACCACTTTTGCTTCCCGTCTCACCACAAGCTTTTTCTAACCCGCCTGCCACCCACCTGGAGTCACGAGTCATCGCAACAATGCAATGGCACATTGTGTCATGAGATGACACATGACACAGCTGGCTGTCAAATGCTTCAGATTACGAGTCAGGATATTGGCAGGTGGTAAATTTCACAAGAGCCTTGATTACTGAGTTACAAGGAAGGACATTAGACGTTCCCAGAAGTTAGAATTGATCAGGGAGGGAAATGTATGTACTTTACTCTGGAGCCGCGCGACAGCAGTATGAGGTCTCAGTCCTTTGGATCTGAGATTAGCATAATTGCTTCTTGGGTTGAACCTGTTGAATATTACTCTTTAGATAGTGTCATTAATGTGAGCAGAAACCTACAGAGGAGGACAGGGCCAGGTCCGCAGCTTCATTAGCTTAACAATCAAGCTTTGACTAGCTTTGAAAAGGCTCATAAAAAAGCAACAAAAAATAGAACCTGCCCACATTACTCTGACACAGAAACATTGCACATGCACTATGTAAAATAATACTGAATGTTCTCGAGAGGAAGCTGATAAAATGTGGGTTGAACAAGGTAACCATTTGGTGGATTTGTATCTGGTTGACTGACCGAACCCAAAGAGTGCTCATTAATGGTTCCTCATAATCTTGCAAAAAAATGACAAGTGGGATGCCATAGGGTTCTGTCCTGGGCCAGCTGTTGTTCAACATCTTTATAAATGACTTGAATGAAGGAATTGAGGGGATGGTCATCAAATTTGCAGATGACACCAAACTGGGAGGAGTAGCTAATGCCGTGGAAGACAGAATCGGAATTCAAAATGACCTTAACGGATTGGAGAACTGGGCTCAAGCTAACAAAATGAATTTCAATAGGGACAAACATAAAGTTTTTCACTTAGACAGGAAGAACCATCCAGATGCACAAATATAGGATGGGGGACATCTGGCTTGCTAGCAGTACATGTGAAAAGGATCTAGGGGTCTTGGTGGACCACAAGCTTAACATGCGTCAACAGTGTGATGTAACAGCAAAAAAAAAAGCTAATGCTATTCTAGGCTTCATCAACAGCAGTATAGTGTCCAGATCAAGGGAAGTAATAGTATAACTTTATTCTGCCTCAGTCAAACCACACTTGGAATACTGTGTCCAATTCTGGGATGTTGACAAGCTGGAAGGTGTGCAAGGAGGGCAACCAAGATGATCAAGGGTCTGGAAACTCAGCCTTATGAGGAGCGCTTGAAGGAGCTGGGTATGTTTAGCCTGGAAAAGAGGAGACTGAGAGGAGATATGATAGCCATCTCTAAATATCTTAAGGGCTGTTAAAAGGAGGAGGGAACATGCTTATTTTCTCCTGCTGTGGAGGGTAGGACTCCAACCAATGTCTTCAAGTTGCAAGAAAGGAGATTCTGACTAATCATTTGGAAAAACTTTATGGCAGTAAGAGCTGGCAGTAAGAGCAGTGGAACAGACTCCCACAAGAGGTGACGGACTCTCCTTCCTTGGAGGTTTTTAACAGAGGTTGGATGGCCATCTGTCAGGGAGGCTTTAGTTGAGATTCCTGAATTAAGGCGGTTGGACTAGATGACCCTTGGGGTCCCTTCCTACTCTACAGTTCTATGATTCTACCCCTCTTCTCTCCACCCCCCCTCCAGCCCTCTCTTCTCTCCCAACCTGATACTGTATACAACATTAAAGTCTCATGTCAAGTATAACTTGATCTGTAGAAAGACACTATGAACTGAAAGGAGAAATGGTGTATGTACTTCTGTAAACCAAGAAAATCTTCAATACAGTACAAACATGGTCAAGGGGATGGAGTGACCCAATGAGGAAATGTTCCAGCATTTGGGACCTTCTTAGTTTAGAGAAAGAGGCATGATTGAAATTATGCATGGTATGCAGGAAGTGGACAGAGAGCAGTTTTTCTTCCTTCCTTATACAGTGGTACCTCTGGATGCGAATGGGATCCATTCCGCAGCCCTGTTTGCATCCTGAAGCGAACGCAACCCGTGTCTGCGGGTCGCGATTCGCCGCTTCCGCGCATGACGTCATTTTGAACACGTGTGCATGTGCGAGCGGCGAAACCTGGAAGTAACGCACTCTGTTACTTCTGGGTCGCCGTGGAGCGTAACCTGAAAGCACTCAAACTGAAGCACATTTAACCTGAGGTATGACTGTATACATGATTTGGGGGTGTCCAAAGAAGCTGAATGTTTGAAGACTCAGGACAGACAAAATAAAGCAATTCTTCAAGTCTATGCTTGGGCATTACCGATTTTGATGAGCCTGGGATAGCCTGGGATAGCTCAGTCGGTAGAGACTGAATGTCAGGGTTGTGAGTTCAAGACCCACCCTGAGCAAAAGATTTCTGCATTGCTGGGGGTGGGACAAAATGACCCTTGTGATACCTTCCAGCTCTATATTCCTATGCATCACATGGGTAAACTACAGAAATTGTTCCTGCAAGCGCCAATTATGGCCACCAACTTGGATGGCTTTAAAAGGATTAGACAAATTCATGGAGGAGAAGAGGCTATCAGTGGCTGCTAGTCACAGATACCAGTCGCTGGAAGCCACAGGAAGGGAGAGTGGGTCCTATTTGGGGGTCCTACTTGTGGGTTTCTCATTGGGGCATCTGGTCAGCCACTGTGAGAACAAACAGGCCACTGGCCTGACCCAGGAGCCTCCTCTTATGTTCTTAATTTAAAATTCAGGGCAAGGGGGATATGGAGGAAACGGGTTTGTGCCACACCAATGTTCTGGGGGACAGTTCCCAGCGGAAGGGGTGACAATATAAAGAGTACAGTTTCTCTTAAGGCAGCAGAAGGTCTTTGGGATGCCTGGAGGTACAATAACATTGCAAAAGAGGCGAACTCTGCCAGTGTTGTCCTTGGCTTCTTCCTGGAGGCCAGGAAGGGCTGCCAAAGGCGTCTCTGGCTGCTGTGGTCTGGAACTGAATCATCTGGGGCAATCTTAAAATAGCCCTCCTGTGAGGTTGTGCCTTGCCAGTCAAGGAGTGGATCAATGGTATGTCTGCAGATTGGAGACTGGAGGGGGCTTTCAACGGGCAAAGGAACCGCTTCTCAAAAAAATCAGGGGGCAGCAAAAACAGCCTTTGCGTATTGCCCTGAAGGCCCAGCTGGCATGGTTTTCAAGTGGATCCTTGAGATCATAGATTCATAGAATTCTAGAGCTGGAAGGATCCCAAAGGGCCATAGAGTCTTTTGCAAAGCAGGAATATCTATATGCCCAGCCCATCGTTTAGCTGCTCCTGCTCAACAGCACTGCCCTAACTCATCAGCTGCCCACCCAAAGAGTACTTTGAGAGATATGGTTGGGACCTGCCACAAAATGTTGCAGTGGGTGTTCCTGTTCAGGGTACCAGTCAACCAAATGCCCTCTTTCAATATATGCTATTCTGTCAGTTCTCCCACATGCCCAGTTCAGTTTTCCATTCTCCCATTCACAAGTGCTTCATAATCAATGACTACTTAGTACACTCAGTCCTCATTGGGCTGTCTGTCTGTCTGTCTATTTTATTTATTTTATTTGTTAGGCCTTATTATGAATGACAAAGGCATCGTTTTAAAAATGTTGCTGCATTTTGTAACTTCATGTTATTATTTTTTTCCCGTGAGTCGCCTTGAGCATTGTTTTTGACAGAAAGGCAGTACAGTGGTACCTCAGGTTAAGAACTTAATTCGTTCTGGAGGTCCGATCTTAACCTGAAACTGTTCTTAACCTGAGGTACCACTTTAGCTAATGGGGCCTCCCGCTGCCACCATGCGATTTCTGTTCTCATTCTGAAGCAAAGTTCTTAACCTGAGGTACTATTTCTGGGTTAGCGGAGTCTGTAACCTGAAGAATCTGTAACCTGAGGTACCACTGTATACTAATCAGTGGTGTTGTTTCCTTTGGAGCATCTATGGGAAGAGGCTGCTGGCCTAGATGGTCCCCCTTTGGCCTGATCCAGCTGCAAGGCTCTTATTTATTATTTACTTATTGCAATCATATCCCACCTTTCCTCCAAGGAGATCAAGGTGGTGCCTGTGATTCCCCTTCCTCCCCATTGCATCATCACAACACCCCTGTAAGGTAGTATATGCCAAGAGAAAGTAACTGTCCCCAAGGTCTCCCAGGTCCTAGTCCCATGCTCTAACCACTGCACCCTTCTGCCTCTCTTCTTAGGGTCCTACCGTCTCCTTGGGATGAGGCAGGTGAGAGATCTGAACCGCTCAGGTATTTTATTTTATTTTTTAATAAACATCTATTCAAAAGTAACAATACATCTTTGTCCACTGCTATGGTATCACAGAATGATCACTCCAATCCTCAATCCCGCATCACTGTCATGTTGGCTTGTCGAATACCCTCAATAGGAACCTAACTACCGATCTGGTTTGCTAGACATTTTCAGTCAATATATCCCCTCCACAGACACCTCTGTGATGATGATGACATTAAAATACACCCTGTTCTTCTTCAATAAAAGAGAAAAAAGGAGACCAAATCAGGTAATTTAACACTGCAAATCTATTGCGGAATAAGCCGTGTTAAAGACTGCACTGCTAAATCAAATCCGCATTGACTATGACTATGACTGGAGTCCGTTTGACTGCCGCGGACCTTACTGCTGATCATTCCACAAAGCCTATCTCTTTGCTTACTCAATTCCTCCCGAATTAAGGAGCCACTCGGGGGAAGCCGCGATCCTCAGCGAAGCACGCTTGCAGAGTGGCGGGGTGGTGGTGGTGTGGAGTTAAGCCCAGTCCAGCTCTTACTACCGAAGCGGCTTCACCCCTGACTCGCGAGAAAGCCTCCCACGCTACCCCAGATCCTAGAAAGCGGAGTGGGCGAATTCGGATAGGCGCGTTGCCTTTTGGGAGCGGAGCCAATTCGGAGCCGCAGCGCGTTCCCCCCCCCCCCACTCCGCTGCGCGGCCTCCTCCTCCTCCAGCCACGCCGAGGTTTCCCGGCAGCGGCAGCCGAGACCTTCTGCAGCGGTGAGTAGCCCAAGCAGGCTTCGATCGGGATACACGTGGCGCCTCCTTCTGCGCTTGCACCCCCCTCCCTTCCCAGCCCGCATTCTTGAATGGGAGCCCATTTGCCAAGGCTTTCCTCCATCAGCGGCTGGGAAGCTCACTTGGTTGCATTGTCTTACCCCGAGTCAGTACTGTCTGCACTGGCCGGCATCAGGGGCTCACCAGGGTTTCAGGCAGAGTGTGTGTCTTTTGCTAGCCCTAAGTGGAGATGCCAGTGATTGAATCTGGGACCTTATGCATGCAGTTGCTTGACCACTGAGCTATGGCCTTTCCCGTAAAAACAAAGCAAGATTCTAGTCCTCATGATTCTTAGTAAAGAGCTGGCTTCCACAGGAAGCTGCTTCTTTCATAGCTGGGACATTCTACATGCAAGCAGATGCTCCACCACTGAGCTATGGGTCCTGCGTTATCCTGAGTAAGGTCACTGGTCCACCTAGCTCAGCACTTTACACACTGGTTGGCAGCTGCAGCTCTCCACAGTTTGGTTTTGTTTTTTGGGGGGGAGGCAGGGACCCCTCAGCCCTACTGGAGATGCTAGTTAATTTGGGACATATGCTGAGAGTGCAGGGAAGGGAATCGTCCTTATAATCTTATTATATAAGCTACTTTGAAATGCACAAACAATGCCATTTTCCAAAGCCATCCTTTTAAGAGACTGTCTTGAGTGCATTCTGCTTCCTGCATCTGTAATTGGGAGGTAATGACTAAATTGTGCATCCGAAGCGCCGCCTTTTGACCTAAAATGCCTTCTATCATCACTGGCAAAAGGGGGTTGCAAGCCGGATCCACATTTCATGTGCCTTTGGAAGAGAGACGTTTGGTGGCCACGGCTGCCAGAGTGGGAGGTGGGACAGCTCTGATGCCCGTGGCAGGTGCATGGTCTACCAGTGGGATGTTCTGCACATAAGAGCATAGCTCCAGTGCTCAGAAGCTTTTTCCGAATGCCCATGCATTACCCGGCCATGTTCAAGGTTCTTGTATTAATTAATTGTATTTACAACAGAGCTCAAAGTGGTGTACATGGCCCTCCTGATCTCCATATTAACCTTGTGTGGTAGGCTAGGCTGAGTTGGCAACTGGCCCAATTTCAATCGGTGAACTTCATAGTCGCATGAATATTTGTTTTTTTTATATAATATTTTATTAGATTTTACAAAGAGAGAGATTACAATAGAAAAGCAATGCATACAACAAACATCAAAACACCAACAAATACCAACATTAAACAGCAAATACAAACAATTAAAATACAACCAAAAAAGAAAAAAAAAGAAAAATGTTATAAACATAAAAAACTTTAAAAATTAACATAAAAAAGAAAAAAGAAGCCTCTTTTCAAATTCTTATCCTTCATAACCTTATTTTCCTGACTTCCACCCGCCTTCCTTTCTTGTATTCCACTTTAAAATTGATTTAGCAAGGTCATTCTTATTAATTTTATCCTTTAAAAATTCCTTCACATATTGTACTGTTCAGATTTTCGTCCAATATCTATCCCTTCTTTCATACTCTTATTTACCTTATTCACTAGAACCCCTTCATTTCATTTCAATGTCCTCAACATTCAAAAAGTTTACAATGTTTTTGTAAGTAGATT
Source organism: Podarcis erhardii (assembly GCF_964252035.2). Classification (NCBI taxonomy): domain Eukaryota; kingdom Metazoa; phylum Chordata; class Lepidosauria; order Squamata; family Lacertidae; genus Podarcis; species Podarcis erhardii. Next base: position 35,428,938 of record NC_138504.1, read on the forward strand.
TTAAACTTCTTCCAATCTTCTTCCACCCGCTCTTCTCCTTGATCTCGTATTCTGCCGGTCATTTCTGCCATTTCCATGTAGTCCATTACTTGCATCTGCCATTCTTCCAAGGTGGGTAGATCTTGTGTCTTCCAGTGCTTTGCGATAAGAATTCTTGCTGCTGCTGTAGCATACATAAAAAAAGTCCTATCCTTCTTTGGCACCAATTGGCCGACCATGCCCAGGAGAAAGGCCTCTGGTTTCTTCAAGAAGGTATATTTAAATACCTTTTTCATTTCATTATAGATCATCTCCCAGAAAGCTTTAATCCTTGGGCACGTCCACCAAAGGTGAAAGAATGTACCTTCAGTTTCTTTACATTTCCAGCATTTATTGTCTGGCAAATGGTAAATTTTAGCAAGCTTGACTGGGGTCATGTACCACCTGTACATCATTTTCATAATATTCTCTCTTAAGGCATTGCATGCCGTAAATTTAATACCAGTGGTCCATAACTGTTCCCAGTCAGCAAACATAATATCATGTCCAACATCTTGTGCCCATTTGATCATAGCAGATTTTACCATTTCATCCATCGTATTCCATTTCAGCAACTAGTTATACATTCTTGATAATATCTTAGCATTGGGTTCTAACAATTCTGTTTCTAATTTTGATTTTTCCACCTGGAAGCCAATCTTTTTATCCAAATTATAGGCCTCTCTTACTTGAAAATAGTGTAACCAATCTCGCACCTTATCTTTAAGTTTCTCATAGCTCTGCAATTTCAATTTATCACCCTCCTGCTCCAAAATTTCCCAGTACTTTGGCCAATTGGTCCCCATATTAAGTCTTTTCATGACCTTTGCTTCCATTGGCGATAACCACCTTGGGGTTTTATTCTCCAATAAATCTTTATATTTAATCCAGACATTAAATAATGCTTTTCTGGCAATATGATTTTTAAATGCCTTATGTGCTTTAACCTTACCATACCACAAATATGCATGCCACCCAAATGCTTTATCATACCCTTCCAAATCTAGAATATCCGTGTTTTCCAGAAGTAGCCATCCCTTCAGCCAGCAAAAAGCTGCTGCTTCATAATATAACTTAAGGTCCGGCAGGGCAAATCCCCCTCTGTCTTTCGCATCCGTAAGTATCTTAAATTTAATTCTGGGCTTTTTGCCCTGCCAGACAAATCTAGAAATGTCGCTTTGCCACTTCTTGAAACAGTCCATCTTGTCTATAATTTGCAATGATTGGAACAAAAACAACATTCTCGGCAATACATTCATCTTGATGACAGCAATTCGTCCAAGTAAGGAAAGCTTTAAATTTGACCAAATTTCAAGATCCTTTTTCACTTCTGACCAACACTTCTCGTAGTTATCTTTATATAAATTAACATTTTTAGGAGTCATATTCACCCCAGGTATTTTACTTTCTTTACCAGTAGTAAATCTGTCTCCTTCTGAAACTTTTCTTTCTCTATTGGCGTTAAATTTTTCTCCAATACCTTAGTTTTTAACTTATTCAGTTTAAAGCCAGCCACCTGACCAAAATCCTGGATTAGTTCCAAGGCCCTTTTAGTACTGGAAACTGGCTCCTGCAATGTCAAAACTAGGTCATCTGCAAAAGCTTTAAGTTTATATTGTTTGTCACCAACCTGAATACCCTGAATCTGTTGCTCCCTTCTAATCATGTCCAGCAAAACCTCCAGGACCGAGATAAAAAGCAATGGGGAAATTGGGCAGCCTTGTCGTGTCCCTTTTTCAATTTTAACCTCTTCTGTAACTGCGTTATTAACTATTAATTTAGCCTTTTGTTCTGAATAAATCGCACCTATACCATTTTCAAATTTTTCTCCAACCCCCATCCCCTGAAGATTCTTCTTCATAAAACTCCAAGATATATTGTCAAAGGCTTTCTCTGCATCAATAAATATCAAAACAGCTTTTGAGTTAATATTAACTTGTAGCTTTTCCAGAATATCAATTATATTCCTCTTATTATTTGATAGATGTCTGCCAGGGAGAAAGCCAGCTTGGTCTTTGTGTATCATTTCAGCTAATACTTTTTTCAATCTTTTAGCCAGAATGTTAGCAAAAATTTTATAATCCACATTGAGCAGGGATATGGGGCGGTAGTTCTTAAGTTGTGTCTTTTCAGACTCATTTTTCGGTATAAGCGTGGTGTAGGCTTCTCTCCACGACTCCGGCGCTCCCCCCCCCTCCATAATTTCATTACAAACCTCCTTTAACGGTTGAATTAAATAGTCTTTCATAGCTCTGTAGTATTTGGAGGTTAACCCATCCGGCCCTGGAGACTTGCCCAGTTGCATATTCTGAATGGCACCCTCCACTTCTTGTTCAGAAATTCTAGAGTTCAATAATAATTTATTCTCTTGAGAGATTTTTTGTAATCCATTGGTTTCCAAAAATTGATCGATTTTAGTCTCATTCTGTGGCCCTTGTGCATACAATTGTTTGAAGTATCTCTGGAAGCAATTTTTAATTTCCTGTGGATTTTGTATGTTCTTGCCACCCACTTCAAGATTTGTAACTGTGTTTAATTTTTGTCTTTTCTTCAACTGCCATGCTAGCAACTTTCCACATTTATTAGCTGATTCGAAGGTTTTTTGTCTCATCTGTTTAATCTTCCATTCTATATCTTGATTTACCATTTTCATGTATTGTACTTGATGTAACTTAATTTCTCTCAAAATCTCCTGTGACTTTGGTTTAGTCCTGAGCTTCTTCTCTCCTTCTCTAATTTTCTCCAAAATCTTTTCTTTTTTCTCCTCTTGGATTTTCCTTTTTATTGCATTTTGTTGAATCAAAAAACCTCTCATTACAGCTTTACTTGCGTCCCAGATTACTCTTTTTTCCACTGTGGTCTTCAAATTTATTTCAAAATAGTCTTTCATAATTTTTTGGGCCTTCTTGGTAATTTCTGGGTCTCTAAACAGGGTGTCGTTCATCTAAAGGAGCCCGTCGGTATTAGTTTCATTTCCATTTTCACGGGATTATGGTCGGAGCAAGTTTTAGGGCAGATTTCCACTTTTCGAATCTTAGGAGCCATTCCTCTGGTAATCCAGATTTGGTCAATTCTTGTCCAAGTCATTTTAGCTTCAGAGAAGAAAGTTCCCTCTCTACCTAGGGGATTCTTGGTTCTCCAAGTGTCAATTAAGTCCATATTGTCTGTCATTTCAAAAAAAGTCTTCGGTAGTCTTCCATCTTTTGTAACTACCTGTCTTTCAGATTTGTCCATATTTGTCGACACTACGCCGTTCATATCTCCCATCAAAATAATATTATGATCCATAAAGTCCAACAACGTCTCATGCAGTTTCTTGTAAAATTCCGATTTCCCCTCATTTGGTGCATAAACTCCAACTATCAATAGTCATAGTCGCATGAATATTTGGACCCCAGACTCCCAGGTTCTAGTCTGAGACACCAACCACAAGACCACACTGGTTCACTATAATATCCTGCTGTATATCATTCCCTTCCTAAGTTTTAAGAGATATATGAAACCTTAATTTACAAGACCCTTAACTACTTGGGTCTGGGATACATTAAGGACTGCCTGATCCCTCATATCTGTGCCCAGTCAGTGGGGGAGTCACTGCTGATGGTTCCCCGTGGCTCAGATGCACAGCTTGTTTCCACCAGGAGCTGTGTGTTCAGTATCTACAGAGCTCCCGCTTGAATTCCATTCTGTTGAACATCCAGTGCTTATGACCTTATTAAATCAAATCTTTATTTTTATGGTCAATGACCAGCACAGAGCCCCTTATCTGTTTTGGCAGGGTATGATCATCGCACCTGTAATGGAGAATGCCATTCTGGAATTAATAGGTGCCTGGATTAAAACTGTTATCTTCCTTTCTTGCCAAAGGTTTAAAGGTAACATCTCAACACTGGCAGAGGAAGAGGAGTGGGGGGGGGGGAGCGCACCACCCCCGGCAGCGTGATCCCGGTGGGGTGTCATCGTGGCTGCCCCCCTGCCTGCGCTGGGCGCCACACCCCCAGGACGTGTGCCATGCCCCTGTGGGCAGTGCACCACGCCCACAGGATGTGAGCCCCGCCCCCTCCTGCTCTCTGCCTGCCCGATGCTGGAGCACAAAGCTCTGCCACTGCATCTCAAGGGAGAAACAAGAGCTGTTTAACTCCTAGGTTTGACTTAGTGGAAGATGTAAGTTGGAAGAGACCATCAGCTGTCTGATCAACTCAGTAACTGGCCCAAGGTCAGCCAGTGAGCTTCATGGCTTAAATAAATAAATTTATTTCACAATGAGGACTAGGAACTTGAAAGAATGCCAGGCTTCCCAGTAAAACAGTGTTGCATTCCTCAGTAGACTTGGACCCACCTCCAGTTTCTCCATCTTTAGCTTTGGACTACTGAAGTAGCTGCTTTGGAGGGGCTTTTATTGTTTTCAAGCATCAAAATTTTCTCTCTCCTTCTCTGTTTCTCTCTTAGCCTTGCCGCGCCCCAGAGGTGACAAATCTATACATGCGCATTTTCGCACTAGCAGCTTGCAATATGGTGAACAGAAGGTGTGTGGCCGTATGTTGCCAACAGTCACTTAATGAGCAGGATGAGTGTTTGTGTGTATGTGAATAGGAAGCTCAGTGCAGCCCCTGCCGGGTTTCAAATATCTTTATGTTGCTTTTGGGGTTGTGTGGTGTTGCTACTCAGGAAAAAAAATAATAAATATCTGGCATGCTTCCCGATTACATTGCAGTTATCATGCGAAAGGAGAGAGAGGTAACAAGAGCCGTAGAAATTTGAGACCGGAGGCTTCATCCCAGAGCCTGCTGTAGTTCGTATAGTGACTTGGAATCTGAACCGGTGCATCTGCAATATTTTATTTTCAATGCTTTATTTATTTAAATGCTTGTTGTAGCCCGTCCCCTCTCCAAATGTTTCAGAGTGGGGGGCACCTAACAATTAAAACAATACATGCATCCACCTGCAATGTCAGGAGTGGATAAAAAGCAGAAGTAGTTTTAAAAGCCAAGCAATGGTCATTTAAAAATGCAACAGTGAGATTAACCATGACTTTGGAAGCTAGAATAAATAACCAGGTTTTAACCTGGTGCTGGGGAGAATGCAAAGTTGGCACCTGGTGGATCTCTGGACAAGGGCATTTCACTCAGTGGTAGAGCATCTGCTTTGCATGCAGGAGGTCCTGAGTTCAACCCCCAGCATCTCCAAGTAGGGCTGCAGAAAGGCTTCAGCCTGACACATTGAGAGCCACCGCAGTAGGTGTGGATAGCACTGAAACAGATGAACCAAGCGTCCGACTCCATATAAGGCAGCTTCCTATGCTCCTATTTAAATCAGCCCTTTATTCAGAAGCATGAGATCTAGAATCTTGTCCCATGTTCAATTATTGGCATCTCCAGGTAGGACTTGGAATGTCCCTTACCTGAAACCCCAAAGAGCTGCTGCCAGTCAGTGTAGACAATTCTGAGTTAGTTTTTCCACTTTAAGGCATAATATTAATAAAGGCAATAACAAGGCATTTAATTTGTGGTGACAGTGATAATAATAATTGACACATTCATGTTGTGATTCCAGGGGTTGGACTAGATGACGCTTTGGGTCTCTTTGCAATTCTGTACTATTTATGTTGTGCTGTCCATCCCTTGAGCATCTAGGCTTCAAATCGCTTGATGCTGCCAGTTTTGCTTCCTGGCATTACGAATGAACCAAATCCTGTAATTAGGAAGGGGGAGCAAATCAGCCTTGACTTGTGCTGTTTCTGGTGACTTTCATGCTCTGGCCACATGATCTCGGAGGCAGGGCAGGTTTTAAAATAGAACCAAATCAGTTTGCATCTTCTCTCTCTTTTGGTATCAAGTCAGTTGATGCACTGTGGGCAGCAGGCAGGTCAGGACCTTGTCTCTGCCTGCCTGGTTCTGGCAAAACCAAAATGAAACATTGCACCAGAGGAAACCTAAAATTCTGTGACCTGTGTAGAAAACGACACGGCGTGATTCTGCAAATGTGCAGAGGGTGAGAAGTTTTATTCCTGATTCTCAGCCACCTCTGCCTCTGTATGTGGCAAAAGCAGAATAGGATGGGTCTCCAAGGGTGGATAGACTTTTTTTTTTACCCCAGACCAAGTCTGCAGGGGGGAGTGGCAGTGTGGTGTAATGGTTACCGTGTCTGATTATGACCTGGGAGACCAGGGTTCAAATCCTCCCTCTTGGCCATGAAGTTCATTGTGTGACCTTGGGTCACAGTCATCGCCTCTCAACCTGACCTACTTCACAGATTTGTTGTGAGGATGAAATGGGGAGCGGGTATAGCCATCTATGCCACATCAAACTCCTTGGAAGGAAGATGGGGTGTGAATGCAAAAAATAAAATAAGAAAAAAGCCCTGCTTGATCCAGCCCAGCATCCTCTTCTCACAGTGGCCCACCAGATGCCCCAGTGGGAAGCTCACAAGCAGGATTCAAGCACAAGAGTTCTCTCCCCTCCTGGTTCCCAGCAATAAGTATTGAGAAGCATTAATGCCTCTGACTGTGAAGGTAGAGCATAGCTATTGTGGCTAGTAGTCATCTTTCCCCACATTGCCCTTGTGTTTTCAAGCACATATATATTGGCAGCCCTAAGAACTGGGAGAGGGAAGCGGGTGGCGCTGTGGTCTAAACCACAGAGCCTAGCTTACCGATCGGAAGGTCAGTGGTTTGAATCCCTGCGACGGGGTGAGCTCCCGTTGCTTGGTCCCTGCTCCTGCCAACCTAGCAGTTTGAAAGTACATCAAGGTGCAAGTAGATAAATAGGTACCACTCCAGCGGGAAGGTAAAGGGCGTTTCCGTGCGCTGCTCTGGTTCGTCAAAAGCGGCTTAATCATGCTGGCCACATGACGCGGAAGCTGTATGCCAGCTCCCTCAGCCAGTAAAGTGAGATGAGCGCCACAACCCCAGAGTAGGTCACGACTAGACCTAACGGTCAGGGGTCCCTTTACCTTTACCTTTATGCAAAGCAGATACTCTATCACTCACCTACAACACTTCTGTAAAATTAATATCTTAGTCTTCATGGCTCTGAATATGGGGCTTATTTAAACAAAAACATATCCTGAATCAGTCTGTTGGTCCATCTGGCAGGCAGCTTCCTCTCTTGGGTTTCAGGCGAGATCGAACCTGGGACCTTCTGTAGGATAAAGCAGATACTTTACTGCTGGGCTACCCTTAAAGTAAGATTCTGATTGAAAGGCTGGTTTAAATCAGAACACAGGAAGCTGTCCTTTTCTGAATCAGACCATTAGCCCATCTAGCTTGGTATTGCCCACATTGACTGGCAGCATCTCTCCAGAGTTTCCTAACTCTGCCTGGAGATGCCAATGGGGTTGGGACTTCAGGCCTTCTGCATGCAGAACATGTGCTCTACCTCTGATTACCCGTCTCTCTCTTTCTCTCTCTCGCTTTCCCTGCCTCAGCCTATTTAAATCCATTCCCTACTCCGGAGACATGTTGACAAATACGGGTGCTCTGTTTTTAAGCACTGATGCTTTAATGAGCTTGTTTTCAGAAGACTGGCTAATAGCAGATTATGTATTTTTCAAATGGCTGCTGAAGGGAATATGTCCCTGGATGATTGATTGTGAGGCCTCTTTTCCTTAGGAAAGGAATCACTCTGTATGGGTAATATGAACCAATCCTCTCCCCTTTTTGAAGAAACCAACACTGTCTTGCAATTTACGGGAATGTGATTGTGTTGCATGAAGAGATGACTGTTATCTTTCTTAAGGGGATGAATGATTGCTAGACTGAGCTGAGATTCACCTGCCCTATCTTTGTTTGGCTCTCAGTTGCCATGCTATTTTCGAATCAGGCCTCCAAGCTAATATCTACCCTCCCCTCGACTACCTTTGTTTGGCTCTCAGTTGCCATCATAAATTTTAAACTAGTCCTCTGAGCCAAGGCATAGTAAATTTTAAACTAGTTCTCTGAGCCATTAGCATGGCAACTAAAGGCCAAGCAAGGGCATCTCAAAGGAGATACCCTTGCTTGGCCTTTAGTTGCCATGCTAATTTGTAATTGGCCTTTTTGAGCTGAGATCGACCCTCCCTTTGGATACCTTTGTTTGGCCTTCACTTGCCATACTCAGTTGAACTGGGCCACCGAGTGAAGAGTCACCCTCTTTTGTGTTGGCTTCATTTGTCCCTCAGTTGTCTCACTAAATTTTAATTAGACCTCCGGGTAGGCTTGCCACTTTGGTCGGGCAAAATACAGGACAGGTCGGACAAAATAAAGGACAGGTTGGGGATTGGGGATTGGGGAGGGGTACACACACTTCCCTGACACCAAATTCATGGCAACCCTACTTCCTGCCCTTGAGATGCCTTCATTTGGCCCTCAGTTGCCATACTAATTTTCATTCAGAGTGGCAGGTAACTTTCAATTTGGCAGCAAAAAATAAATGGATTGGCTATTTGTAGCTGGGTGCAGTCCTTGGCAGAAAAAAGTTAAAAGGCTCTTCACTCCTACAGTAGAGAGCCGCCACACACACCCGCTTCTTGGTAACAATAGGAACCGCTGCTGCCTTTGCAAAGTTGCAGAATCGCCTTTGTGTCTCTTTCCAGAGATGCCTTTTGGACTCTTTGCTGGGTGCTAATAATTTGAGGAGAAGCTCTGTGTCAGAGCAGCCCAGATGTAGCAGGTGAGAAGCATGCCTTTATATAACCTGCTGGCTATGGAATTGGCAGGGGTGTAGCAAAACAGAAACGTTTTTATGTTTAATGTATATTTATAATAAAAACCTATTGAAGTAGAATAACAGATTCCAAATAAAATAAAATAAAAGTAGGATACCTAGAACCAAACATATAGGAACAAATTTCCATACCAAAACCAAGCATAATAAATTAACACCACAAGGTTCCAAGTAACACAAATGGGTTTATGTTATCCTGTATGTTTTTATTCTTGTACATTATGGTTGTATTTCGTCAGGCAGCGTAGAGTGGAACAATGGATCTTGCTCCCACAGGGGCCAGTGATGGCCACTAACTTATATGGACTGGCCAAATTCATGGAGGAGAGAGCTATCAGTGGCTATTAGCCACATTGGCTATGCTCTGCCAGCAACTGTCATGCTTCTGAATGTCTGTTGCTGGAGACTCCAGGAGGGGAGAGTGCTCTTGTGCTTGAATCCTGCTTGCTGGTTTCCCACAGGCATTTGCTTGACCACTGTGAGAACAGGATGCTGCACTAGATGGGCCTTTGACATGATCCAGCAGGCTCCTTATGACCTGAGTTCAACAGCACTCCTCCCCACTTGCTGTTTCCAGCAATTGGTATCCAGATGCATTACTGCCTCTGACTGTGGAGGCAGTGCATGACCATCGTGGCCAGTATAGCCAAACATTTCCTGACTACACCACCTGCACAGTGGTTTGCTTTCGGCATTTCCCTCTCTCTTCCTGGGCCACAACCTTCAATGGGAAGGGGTGATGAAAAGACCACCTGTGTCCCAAGGCCTTCTCATAGTCCCTTTGCTATACAGTACGTTGAAGGTTGTGTGTGGCAGTATTGTTTGTACCCACATGAACCAGAAGGAAGGGGTTGTGGTCAGTGGGCTTTTTAAGGCTTGGCAACTTCTCTGTCACATTGTGAACCTTTGCAACGAAAGACAACATGCTGTTACCTCTGCACAGCACTGCCTCTGTGCCCCTCAGTAGGGAGTCAGCTATCACCACCACTGCACCTTCCACAGCCACCTTGGTGTGTTCTGAGGTCTGCAACAGCTCCTCTCTCCTAAATGATAAGAAGCCCCAAAAGATGCAGTCTTTTTCTCACATAACACTCCCCCTTTTGTGCATCAAGCATCAAATTAGCAATGCAGTAGTGAAATCATGAAATGATTTGGACCTCTAGTCCTTGAGTTTGCCCTAATCAAAGTTTAATTTCATCCAGGGCCCACCTGAAAATCTGATTTGATCAGCTCGGTTCTTGAAAACAAAACATTCAGCTATGTTTTCTAACTGATCTCATTGCTACTTCAATTCCCTCTTAGAAAAAAATCAGTCCCCAATCTGTAGATTAAAAAAACACACCCAGGCAGTCCTCTCTAGCAGTTTTTATTTTGTTTATGTCACTGTCAGGCTCACATCGCTAGAAATTATTCATTATCATTTTATATATTCATGAAATATATACATTGCTTGGTTTTAAAGAAAACCCTCAAAGCAATGTACAGAAAATATAAAACAATAAAATTGTCCATAAGAAAGATTAATAAGAATAATTTAAGACTTTCAAAAAGTTAAAATAACAATTCACTAAAACAGATTAAAACTCGCCTCAGGTTTCTAAACATCAGGGTAGGCTTGTCTAACCAAAAATGCTTTTAGCAGGTGCCAAATTGAGTTGAGTGAAGGCGCCTGCCTGATATCAATAGGCAGGGCGTTTCAAAGTGCAGGTGCCGCAACACTAAAGATCAAGTTCTTACAAATACTGTATGAAATGGGTTTTATGTGAAATCTGTAATTGTGCAGTTGCACAGATCAAAATGGTTGAGTGGACATTTATAGGATAAGGCAATCTCGTAGGTAGACCAGTCCCAAGTTGTTAAGGGATTTATATAACAACAACAACAACAACAACAACACCTTGAACTTGGCCTGGGAGCAAATTGGCAGCCATTGCAGATCTCTGAACACAGGTGTTAGATGATGACAGGGTCTCACTCCTGTCAGCAACCAGGCTGTAGCATTCTGCACTAACTGAAGCTTGCTGAAAAAGCGCAAGGGAAGCCCCACACAGAGTGTGTTGCAGTAGTCCAAATTAGTTGGCAGAGGTTAGGGGAGAATCTTGTCACTGTTGCTTCAAAAAAAGAAAGAGTGTGATATTTGCGGTTTAAGAATACAATTAAAATATAAGACTGCAATTAAAATAAATTGAAATATCCATGATTTAAATTATGCATTGTTTATTTATTTCCTAAAATTTTATACTGCTTAATTGTAAACAAACAAGCCATTGGTTTAAAACTTCAGTTTGAAACTTTAGGAGTTCTCAGATTTCATTTTTGAGGTTGTGCTTGGTTGCTGGGAGAAAGGAACCAAAATAATTCAGCGGGCTTCTGGGAGCCTCCACAACTAAGTTTGGAGGTCTACAACTGAGGATGGAGTCTGCCCATTGTGTCTCTGTAAGATTTTTTTGAATTGCATCCAGCCAAATTCTGCTCAGAGTAGACTCGCTGGCATTAATGAACCAGTAGCTTCAGTGAGTATTGTCTGAGTAGGACTTATATTGGATACCAATAATTAATTCTAAGGTAAACTGTAAATTAACCTGAAACAGATACAAGTGACAAGAAAGGAGATTCCAACTAAACGCTAGGAAGAACTTTTTGACAATGAGAGCTTTTCTGCATTGGGATGAACGACCTCAGAAAGTGATGGACTCTTTCATTGGACGTTTTTATACAAAGGTTGGTTGACTAGGGATTCTCTAGCTGTGATTCCTGCTTTGCAGGGGGTTGGATTAGATGACTCTGGAATCCCTTCCAACTCTACAGCTCTATGATTCTATGAAATTGAGACATGAAGCAAAAAGGGGAGGAGAAAAACCAGCCCACTCCCCCACGCCCTCCTGTCTTGTACTCTCTACAAATACCTAAGGAACGAGATCATCACCCCACTCGTACTAACCATCCCAGGGCGCTCAACCACTGCCAAGATGTCCTTTCTTCTAACAGATCAAAATGAGCAGATAACAGCAAAGGTTGCTAGGTTCATAGCAGGGGCAATCAGAATAAGGGCTGCTAACTGACGGCTGATTCAGGACTTTAAATTGTGCTCTTATATCAAATTTCCTTTTCTGCATATACTGTAATGTTTTACTGTTGCTATGGCTATTGGCTAATGCAAATAAAGTTTTATCTATCTACCAGCCCACTCCCCCATCGCCCCGGAAAAATTCCTGTAGTTTCAGGTTGCACCTAAGGCTGGGGGCAAGGGGAAGGATCACACAACAGTGTGGTCACCCCCTTCCAGTGTTCTGAAATATAAAAACCCTGCAGTTACTCCCACAGAGACGGGGAAGCAAGGTTTCGTTTGCATTTTATTTTATTTATTTATTATTGTGTTTGTATTCCACCTTCCCTCAAAGGACCTCAGTTTGACATACAAGGTTCTTACCCTGCCCTGTTTCATCCTTGCGACACCCCTGTGAGGTAGATTAGGCTGAGCAGCAGAGATTGGCCCAAGGTTGCCCAGTGAGGTTCCTGTCAGAGTGGGGATTTTTAATCTGACATTCAAACCCCTATACCACACGGGCTTTTGCCATTTCAATTGACTTAATAAGAGTATTACAGTGGTACCTCAGGTTACAAACACTTCAGGTTACAGACGTTTCAGGTTACAGACTCTGCTAACCCAGAAATAGTACCTCAGGTTAAGAACTTTGCTTCAGGATGAGAACAGAAATCACGCTCCAGCGGCAGCAGGAGGCCCCATTAACTAAAGTGGTGCTTCAGGTTAAGAACAGTTTCAGGTTAAGAATGGACCTCCAGAACGAGTTCTTAACCCAAGGTACCACTGTACTGTAATAAAGATTTTGGAAGTTTTGATGTGTGTGGGGGGGGGGCAGTTTTCAATTTCATTGCACTCCGCCTGAGCTCTTGGATCAATTGGGAATAGAGCCAGTGTCGTGAAGCCTTGGTTGGGTCATGGCCTCTCAGTCTAACCTACCTCACAGGGTAGTTGTGGGGATTGAACAAGAACTAGGACCAGGGTTCAAATCCCCACTTGGCCAGGAAACTCACAGGGTGTGATCTTGGGGGATATTCACTGCCTCTCAGCCTAACCTACCTCACAGGGTTGCTGTGCTGATTAAATGAGGGGGAAAATATATATGCCATCTTGAGTTCCTTGGAGAAAAAAAGTGGGATATAATTCAATAAGTAAATAATAATACAAGTGACGTTGGGTCAGGATTCCTAAATAAACAGCAGTTTGGGACAGGCAGTAGGGACCGATTCTTTGGCCAAGCTAAGAGTCTAATATTTCATCCAGGGTGGTGTTAACCTTGCCTCTGTGGAGACTAGACAGATGGCTTTTTGCCAAGACCTGGCAAACAAAAGATGACGATGTGTTTCATTTTGAGAAGGCCTTTCTGCTACCCAGACTTTGCATCAATCCAATCTATACACGGTTCCCCCTTATCTCTCCCGCTCACAGAAAGTTGCCTTTACTGTTAATTGAGGCGTAGCAGAGTGGCATTAATTGAAAACTGGCTTCTGGAACAAAGGACATGGGGATTTAGCAAGAGGGGTAGATGGCTAGCACACTAAAAGGAAAAGGAAATCATAGCTGTGACAGCAGTGAGCAGGACTGTGGTACTGTGTGTGTGTGTGCGCGCGCACGCGCGTGCTCCGTGCCCTGTGGAATTTCGCAACCTGGGTATATATTATGCAATCTGTGCGCTTTGGCATAATCAGAGAGAGGTTGGTTGGGGCAAAGGCAGCGGCACCTCTCCCACAACCCCCTTGGAATTCCTATGCTTCTAAATCCCCATTGTTGGAAGCCACCAGGAGGAGCTAGTTGTGGGTTACCACCGCGTGGCCACTGTGAGAACAGGATTCTGGACTAGATGGGCCTTTGGCTTGATCCAGCAAGCTCTTCTTCTTCTTTTAAATAATTTTTATTGATTTTCCAATAAAAAACATCCAATTAATATATCAAATCATAATACTCCAATTAAAATAAAAAACTAAAATAAAGAAGACCAAATTATAGTCCAAATTATATTTATTAATTTTTCAGAGCTCCCCACGGTCTCGATCTCTGAAGCAAATCTCCAGATCCAGCCAGCTCTTCTTACGCTGTATTCAGATACCCCTTTGGGTGCTGAGATTTCACTTAAAAGTGCTGTACTGTAGTATTTGCCGTCAAGGGGACTAGAATGTGTATGTGTTCGTTTGTTTGTTTTTAAAAAGTTGAGGTTTACAAGAAGCTGAATTCTGTGTCTGATGCCAGGCTCTTGCACTTTTACAATTATTAGTACAGTGGTACCTCGGGTTAAGAACTTAATTCGTTCTGGAGGTCTGAAACTGTTCTTAACCTGAGGTACCACTTTAGCTAATGGGGCCTCTCGCTGCCGCTGCGCCACTACCATGCGATTTCAGTTCTCATCCTGAAGCAAAGTTCTTAACCCGAGGTACTATTTCTGGGTTAGCGGAGTCTGTAACCTGAAGCGTCTGTAACCTGAAGTGTCTGTAACTTGAGGTACCACTGTAGTGAGTGTACGTAGACCTGGGCTGTGAGCAAAGGGAAGGGCCATAGCTCAGTGGTAGAGCACCTGCATTACATGCAGAAGGTCCCAAGTTCAACCCTTGGCATCCCCAGGTAGGACTGGAGAGCTACTGCGAGTCAGTGTACGTATATGGTATTGAGCTAGATGGACCCAATGGTCTGATTAAGGCAGCTTCTTATCTTTCCATATGGTGATTGGAGTACTGTATCTGCTTTGGAAATAAGGCTTGCATTTCTCTAAACCTGAGCTACCCTAATTTCTACAGTAGCTATGATCTTAATAATGCAGGATCCCAAGAATCTTGCTTGCCTGGGTTCCTGAAAAGCTTAGTGGAGATTGGAAATACTATCCCAGGCAGGCGTTAGGGCTTGAGAGCAGGAACCCAGGACCCTGGAGAGGTGAGGAAGGAATTTAGCACCACCCTCCATGTGGCCAAAGGCAAGAACTCTTCACTGTGATAGGCTGGAGTGGGTCATGTGATATCCACAGGCCGCATGGAAAAGCTTCTAAGTCAGACTGGCTTCCTGCTCTGGGTATCACTACTGGAGTCATTAGTGGGAAAGTGTTTTTAGCCTGACCCACATTCTCCTTCTGGGCAACATGCTAGTGGTAGGTGGGGCCAGAGGAAATAATGGGCGGAGCAATGAATGCATATTTTATCTTTGTACAGTAGACTTGTTTCTACACACCCCTCTGTGTCCTTCAGGCAAGCAAGAGACATGATCAAAGTCCACTGACACATTCCTGCATTGCAGGGGGCTGGACTAGATGATCCTTGGATCCCTTCCAACTCTACAATTCATTCGAGAGTCTGCCCTTCCCTTGCCTGTCTCCTCTCCTTTTGACTTGGTGCTTTGTTGATGGGTTACCTAATAACTGCCTTGAGGCATGATTTCATAGGGCCGATGAGGTCACCACTTAGTGACTTTCCTGCTGAATGTATGAGCTGACTCCCATTAGAAAGCATTCTTTGAACACGTAAGAGCATTTAGGAACATAGGGAGCTGCCATTAGTCCACCTAGCTCAGCATGGTCCACACTGACTGGCAACAGCTTGCCAGGGTTTCAGGCAAGGATATCTTCTGACCCTACCTGGAACCTGAACCTGGGACCTTCTCCATACAGAGCAGATGCTCTACCACTGAGCTACAGCCATTCCTTGAAATTAAGATCCTAGTCCTCATCATTCTGAATAATGACTTAAACAGAAACACAGGAAGCAATGCCTTATACTGAGGGAGACTATTGGTCCATCTAGCTTCATATTGCCTTTGTTCACTGAAAGCAGCTCTCCAGGGTTTAAGAAATAATAATAATAATAATAATAATAATAATAATAATAATAATAATGGTGGTGGTAGTAGTAGTAGTAGTAGTAGTATGGTCCTCTGGACAGTGTCAGAAATTATTATGCTTCCAGCTGCATTTTGAACATTTACTAACATTTACTTTGTTAAGTGTTGATATTTATCAGTAGGTGAGAAAAAGTTGAATGGAATTTGGGCATTAGCCCAAAGCATTATCAACAACTGCAAGCATTCTCTGATGTTTCCTTTTCGTCTCCAGAACCACTGAGTATTCTTCATATGTATTTCCCAAGTTTAGAACATTGGGTTGTCTCCAATGTTTGCCCTACTCAGCATACACCCATTGAAATGAACAAATGTGACTTAGGTCCCATTAATTTCAAAATGTGTTTACTGTGAATTTAGTTGGATGCAAGCCAATGCATCTACTTTGAGTAGGACTATCTAAGGCAGTGTTTCCCAACCTTGTGCCTCCAGCTGTTTTTGGACTACAATTCCCATCATCCCTTGCCACTGGTCTTGCTAGTCAGGGATGATGGGAATTGTAGTCCAAAAACAGCTGGAGGCACAAGGTTGGGAAACACTGATCTAAGGCCTATTAATTTCAGTGCGTCTACTCTGAGTTGTATACATTATTTTATTTATTCATTATGGCTCCTAGCTAAGCCTATGCCTCCTGAGAGCAGACCCACTGAAATTAATAAGTAAAGGTAAAGGTACCCCTGCCCGTACGGGCCAGTCGTGTCCGACTCTAGGGTTGTGCGCCCATCTCACTTAAGAGGCCGGGGGCCAGCGCTGTCCTAGGACTACCATTAGAGGCAACCCCCAAGCCCCTCCATCATTTTCCAAAACCTGGTTCATTCCCCAAATGCTACCCCCCCCCCTTTTCATTGCCTGCTGGTAAATTTCAACACTTGCCAAGGCACGTCAGTTGGTAAATGTCCAAAAAGCAGCTGGAAGCATAATCATTCCTGACATTGACCTGGTGATAAAAAAAACCACACACACACACAATTTTTATTGTTGGCAATAATGTACGCTAGTCCTACCCAACCCTCTGTGCTCCAGCTGCTTTGGACTTCAACTCCCATCAGCCACAGGCAGCACGGGCAGCGGAGAGGGATGATGGGAGTTGGAGTCCAAAAACATCTGGAGGGCCTCAGGGTTGGAGCAGGTTGATGCATAAACTTCTTTCCTTTTCTCGTTTTCTTTTCTTTTTTAACAAAGCAACACTGACTTAAAAAACAAGATAAGACATGATTTTTTAAAAAAATCAAAGCAAAATAAAAAGTGCTTGCACGAGAAGCCTTATTCATCTATGCTGTTCTCTCCCCCCCCCCACCCTGTTTCTTTCCTCCTCTCTCTCCCCACACCCAAAGGATTGATCTAAAAAAAGGCTAAGCAAAGAGAAGACAAAAGGAAGAGCCTGCTAGGCAGCCCACCCGACTGCCTGACTGGCAGATTCCAGTTAGCACCTTATCAGTGCAGTGGCAGATCCTGCGTTTGCTACGGCAACCCAGAGCACCAGAGACAGCGGTGGAGAGGGGAGGGCAGTTTTGTAACCAGGGACGACAGCAGCAACACTGCCACTGGGCTCCAGCGAGGAGGAGCGAGCAAGAGAGAACGGATAGGAAGGGAAGAAGGAGAAAAGGCTGTCTGGAGAGAGGCAGAGAAAAAGCTCCACGAATTTCCCGTTTCTGTTTTGCAAAAAAAAAAAGGAAAGGCAAGTGAGCTTGGCGAAATCTCGTCATTTTTATTTCAGGAGGGCCCTGCTGAAACATAACAATACGACCTTCCCTGTTTCACTGGGAAATAATAATTGTAATAACGAAAGGTTTTTCTCTGTCTTCTCACTCCCCACCTTCCCCTTTTTTCATCAGCCGGTATGGAGGGAGACGACCGCCTCGCCATCTGCTTGTGACTGCTTTGCAGAGCTGAGTTGTGGATGCCAGAAAATAAGGGGACGTAAACCTCCACTGGGACTCCGGATCCGGACACTGGAATTGCAGCTGAACTTATAAAGCTTATTACCCCCTTGTTTCTCTTTCTCTCTCCCCACCTCTCTCTCTTCCCCCCTCCCCCCTCCACTTTCCATCCCCTCCCCCCAATTTTTTGGGGGTGTGTGTTAGCGCTACTTGAAGGAAATCGGAAGGGTCCGGTTTGGCTTTGAAACTGAGACAGTCCCTCTGTCGTTCTCCACCCTTCACATCAGATCTCTCGGCCCCCACCTCCACCCCCCCAGCCCGGCTTCCTATATGCTTCTCCGCTAAGTGCAAGAAGGGCTTTGAGAGAAATTTATGCCCTGTTAAAAAGTCTAGTGGACAAACCTTGCCAGATCAAGATGGGGAAATCGAACAGCAAGTTGAAGCCTGAAGTTGTGGAAGAACTGACGAGGAAGACCTACTGTAAGCCATTCCTTTCTCTCTCTTAATTAAAAATTTACTTTGAACAACAAAAAATAATAATAATCTTGGGTTCTCTTAACGGTGCAACTTTCCAGGTACTGGAGCCAGCTAGGATGCAGAGAAGGCCTTGGACTGCAGAGGGTGGGGGGGGATCTTTGTTGGTTGTAGGGGATTTTGGGGGGCGGCTGGGAAGCAGAGCGGGTGTACTTGTGTGATGACACACAAAGACTTTGGCCAGGAGATCTGGGTGGTGGTGATAGTGGCAGGATACAGGGTCTGCAAGCCTGCCGTAGTTGAGTGGTGCAAAATCTGCTGCATTGATGGAGAGGCGGGGTGGTGGTCTGAGGTGCTGGCGTTGGGAGTGAGGGTGGGTGGGCGTGGAGGGAGTAATTTTTGCAAGGAGAAGCCTGCTGAGGTGGGGTCGTTAGTTCCACGGCTCCATAGATCAAAGTAAAAACAATAATAGAAAAGGCAAGCAGGTTCTCTTTCTTCCGCCAAGGAGGCTCACATGTTCTGTGGTGATTCATGTCGTGTTGAGATGGTCTCGGGCGGCATCGCAACATCGCCGCCCCCCCTTCAGCTTCTCCTGGGGGTGGGGACTGGCTGTGAGCCAGTATGGAGTCAGGATGGATGTGTGTGAGTTCACGTGTGTGGAGGAGAGAGGAAGGGGAACGTCATGCACCATAATAGCCAAGCCTCCTCCTTCATTTCTGGGGAGCTGATAGCCCGCTGTAGCCCGGGGGCTCGGAAGGGGGGGGTCGTGGCAAAGGCAGAACGGTTTGTCTTTTTGCCAACCCTGAAACTGGGCATTGTGGGACAGGGAGAGATTTAACAATCTGGAAGAGGAAAAAGATAGAGAGAGAGAAAAAAATGTGTATATGGAGAAATAAAACAAAGGGCATTAGGTGAAGATGGATGGCTGTATACAAGTTCTGTGCAAAGGAGGACCCACTGAAATGAATGGACCCAAGTTGTAGCCATGTGCATCATGTTCAATGTGGGTTTCCTCCAAGAAGGACTTACAGTGTTGGGAGCACCCCCGTGGGGGGTGTAGTTTGTGCTACTCAGAGCAGACCCATTTGTTTTTAGCCAGTGCAAGTCCTACTCAGAGTAGACCCATTAATAACATAAGAAGAGCCCTGCTGGATCAGATGAATGGTCTAGTCCAGCATCTTGTTCTCACAGGAGCCAGCTACTAAATTGAAAACAATGGGCACAGCTAACTTAGACCCATTCATTTTAATGGGTCTACACTAAGCAGACAAATGTGACAGGCAACTTGTATATATATTTGGTCCATTTGTGGTTTCCTTTGGTATTTAGATGGAGCTTTGTTCGCAAAGTCCTGAATTTTAGCTGGAGAGCGCTCCTTGGAGTTCTGAGATTCTGTACCTTCCTCTCCCCTATTATGTTAGTGCAAGGGAAGCAAAATGCCTTTCTAATAATGAAAGTGGGTCGCTGATTTGTGGTGCAATGACTTTTCCTATGGCGATGGCGGGAAGATGGCTCTTAACTCATGCTTGGGATTTCTGTGTTTCAAGTTGTTTTTCCTCAGGGAAAACAAGAGGCCGGGAACTGTGTTGGAGATTGCTTCCTCTTTTCTGCCTGTTCAGTTTGGCTCATTTACTCAAGTCATCTGGAGAGCTGCTCTGCTCTTTAGGGGTGGTTTCCTGCTGCACAGATAAAGCCAGAATGTGGTTATATTACACTGAAGGAATTCAGCTTCTCTTTCTCCCCCCCCCCTTCACACTTATGTTTTATTAAGTTTCAATATTTTTAACGTATACAGTCAAAACTCAATTTCATCTTTTCTGTTTATTTTTGTTGGCTTCCCACCCCATTTTCCATGGAGTTGTTTTCAGGGAGCGGGATCCTGTTTTTCCTGTCTTGTCTGTGCCCTATCTTAGCATAGTAAGTAAATAAAAAATAAAAAAGCAACTTTTTGGAAGTATTATTTCTGTATTATGAAAGTTGTATTTAAAAAAACCTCATTTCTTCTAAAGAACGCAAGAGTACTTTCCTTCCTTGCATCCTCATTTTTTTCACTGCAACAACCCTGCAAGGTAGAAGAGCCTGGAAGGAAAGTGGGGGCTGGCCTAAGGTCAGCCAGTGAGTTCTGTGGCTGAGTGTGGATTTGAATCTGAGTCTCTGGGCTCTGCTTGATCCGTTGTTTGTTGTGTTGTACTACCTTTTCAGAAGGGTTGTGTGTGTGTGACAGTACATTGAACTGCATGGGAATATCAGTTCATTGTTTGCTGAAAATATGTATGTGAAATATTTATCTATGTAGGTAGCTAACTTTTAGAGAGGACAGGTCACTGCCTCCCACTTCCATTGCTGGGTTTGAAAGAGCTTTGTTGTTTTCAACTAGGTAGGGTCCATCCCATGTTCCTGATTACATGAAGACTATAACTTTGTTTTGTTTATTCAAACCCACTGGTATCTCCCAACAGGGCTGGGGAAAGAGTCCTGAATCTCTGGAGAGCCACTGCCAGTTAGAGAAGACCAGACTTCCCCAACCTGGTGCCCTCAAATGTCGCTGGACAATACCTCCCAGCGCCCATGAGCTTTTGGCTATGCTGACTAGTGCTGATGGGAGCTATTGTCCAAGCACACCTGGAGATCACCAGGTTGATGTTAGCAACACTGTTCTCAATAGGCCGATAGTATGATTTATCATAAGGCAACTTTTCTACATTCTTATTGACCAAACTTTTAGTATGGAGAGGCTAATGGACAGCTCTTTCTCTCTTATACAGCCAGCTGTTGTGTGCATTGGCAGAGTGAGTATAAGTATCTCTGCCCCATTCTGTTCCTCCCTGCCCCCTGTTCTGCCTTCTCCCAGGTCCAAGAGGACCCGCATGTCTGCGATCGCATGCCAATTGGAAGCACCTAAAATGTAATGTGCCTGTGATGCTAGGAGTCTGTGACGAGGGTGCGGCTGTCTCCCAGTTAAATCTGATTGACATAGTTTCAGAACAGATGTAGCCTGGATAGCTCAGTTGGTTAGGGCGTGGTGCTGGTAATGCCAAGGTTGCAGGTTCGACCACCATATGGGACAACTCCATTTCTTCCATTGCAGGGACTAGATGATTCTCAGGGTCCCTTGCAACTCTACAATTCTATGATTCTATGAATGGAATACAGTAGAGGTTGGTTCATTAGGGCAAATGGGGCACTGCCCCCCCACCTCAGACTGCCCTCAGCCAATCCGTACCTGCCTGCCTTCTTACAACCAGTCAAGCTTCCTCCTCCTCCTCCTCCTCCTTCCTCCTCCGTCTCAGTGTTGCCCCTTGTAGAACTGGGCAGGGAGGAGATGGGGACAGAACTAGAATTAGTTGGCTCTGCTTTTTTGTTGCCTCTGGCTCCGCCCACTGCTTGGGCACTCTGCCTTCTGCCCTATCAGCCCCAAATGAGCACCAGTCTCCAAAGACTCCTTTAACACAGTTAATTTAAAGGAATTAACGCAGATATGAGGTGTGTGGGTGGCCAGCCCCTTGATTTTTAAAAAGAGGACTTAACCCAGTCCTCTGTTAAATTTGTTGATCAATATTTTTTAGCCATGCTGGCTAAAAGGAGCCTGTGCAGACAGATGGTGGGGACAGATGACCAGGGAGGGCTGGCTGGCTTAATGCCCTGCTTGGGAGGTTTGCAGAGGTCTTTGGCTGGTTCTTTTCAGAAGGCAGATGCTAAACAGGATGGCTCCATTGACATGACCAGGCAGTCCACCTGGTTCTCAGGAAGGGAACTGATAAAATTAACTGCCTGCCTACAGCATTTAACAGAGATAGTTAGGAGGGGTGCCTCCAAGTTCAGGGGCAGTCTACCTCTGAGATGCCGAGAAGCTCAATTCAAGCTGCTGGTGTTTAACCTTTTAAAGGCCTAATAGGCCAGGGGATAGCTGACCTTTAGATCCTGCTGGACTACAACTCCCATTACCCATGAGAATTGGCCCTGACAGGTTGGGGGCTGATGGTGTTGTAGCGATGACCACCAACTAGGATGGTTTTAAAACACAATTGCAGATTTGTGGAGGATTTGGCTAATGGCTGCTAGCCACAATGGCAGTATTCTCCCTGCACTGTTAGAGGCAGTAATGACTCTAAATACCAGTTGCTGGGATTCATAAGTGGGGAAAGTCACTGATGCTCTCAGGTCCTACTTTCTGGCTTCCCACTGGGGCATTTGTCAGCCACTCTGAGAACAGGATTCTGGACTAGATGGTTCCCACCCCCTTTGGCCTGATCCAGCAAGGCTCGTCTTATGCTCTTACTATTTTAGGCAGCTGATTTTAAAAAGTAGCTGTTTTTAAAAGGTTGGTGGGGGGCGTTGGTGGGGGGGTATCTGGAAAGCTAAATAGTGGCATATTTCTTTGTCTCCAGTTGCCCCGGGACAAAATCTAAGCAGAATGGAGCGTATTGACATCTAAACAAAAAGTTTTATGCAGCCCTAGCAAGATGATGAGCCAAGCAATATGGGAACCAAAAAGCAAATCTGTGAGGTGAGATCTTCAGAAGAAATAGACAGAGCCCTGTCTGAGGCTTTGGAGGAGGCCTCAGACACTGACATGACCAAAGGCAATATAACCCCCCCCCCCCCCGTCCCAAAGGACAGTAGCTGCCACAATGGAAGAGGACAGAGACTTAGATGAGTACATTAATAAAATAAGGCAAGGACTGGTCTTGGTCTGGGGAGCAGCTCTAGCTATTTGAGCAGAAATTTGATGTGCTATCTAATCAACTGTCATATATTTCTAAAACAACAAATGATGCACACAATCTTGTTCTAACTAACCAATCTGAGATCCAACTCTTACAAATGATGGCTAGGAAGCTGAAGGAACAATTTGAGAGGGATAGGAGGAAATTTTTTTCATCTACAACGCCTACTGGAGAACCAGGAGGAGGGGCGGGGACATGGTTCAATTCATTATTTACTAGATACTCTCCTTGAATTTAAACATACCATTGTCGCCCATAGAAAAAGCCCATTGGGTTCCCGGAGGCAGAAGCAGAACCAGGGAAGCCCCAAGAGAAGTGGTAATTCTTTTTGAACAGAATAGACTCAAGGACTCAATTTTCAGAGCACTAAGGAATGTTAGAAACCTAAAATATGGCGAAGCCACCGCTGAAATATTTCAGGATAACAGCCCAGCCACACCGCGGTGGCAGAGGGCTCTCCAGCCTTATACATCGGCTCTAAAAGAAGTGGACATAGCATATTGCTGGGGCTTCCCTTTTAAGTTGATAGTCCGGCTAAAAAGCAGAACCTGGGTTGCAAGTGATAACCAGCAGACTGGCAACATACGGAAAGAGCTCCAGCTCCAAGCAGGAGATATCGCTCCTCAGCTCAAGCGCACAAGAGCACCTTCTCAGGCTGGACAACCAAAAAAGGGCAGAAAGAAATAAGGCAACTCCAATTAGAAAGTAATAAATTGTTTTGTTTTGTTTTATTTTCATGCATGAAAAGCATCTGAACTCCACTCTAACAAGCACAACAGTAATTTGGAAGAGCCTTTGTCCTTAGGCATTAGGAGGTGTGCAGCTTAGCAACAAGCCCCCGCCTGCCCCCTTAATTGATCCTGGGTACCATGGGAAGGATCTCCACCACTCCCACGTTCCTGTTGGCAAGCAGGGAAGCACACTCTAGCATTTGTGTATGTAGTTTTCAGTTTATGTCCTTTGATTTCCAAGTTATAGAAGTCTAGCAGAAAAACCAAGTTTCTTGAAAAATTCCATCTTTAATAGAGCAGGAACTACATACTTAGCATTTAACTCTCTGCTATCCACATTTCTACCAACATTACTTTGATTCCTCAAAGCCAAACTACGTATAAAGCTTCTCTCCTTCAACGTTAGAGGGCTAGGATCACCAATCAAAAGAGCCAGAGTGGAGGCAGCCCTGCAGAAGGAACATCCAGACATTGTTCTCCTGCAGGAGACGCATCAGTGCAGGAACCAGAGGGCTGCCTTGCTGGATAGGCGAGAAACTACACACCCCTGGGCTCTGGGAAAGCCAGAGGCGTGGGTGTCCTGATAAGCAAGCACTGCCCTCTGAGTGTTGAGGAAAGTTGGGAAGAAACTGACAGGCAGATACCTCTTTGTTCAAGGTGTCATAGGCAGCCATGAAATCACCATTGCTTATTTTTATGCACCCAACTCAGCACAAGAAGACTTTCTCCGGAAGATGCTAACATAATTAGACGATTTAAAAAGAGGACAAACCATAACAGGCAGAGACTTCAATTGCTGCAGCAATGACACAAAGGACCGAAGTAGGCACTGATCTGTGAACAAAATCTGCAACCCATTCTAGGTGGAAATATTAACTGAAAGGGACCTTGTGGACCCCTGGCAGACACTACATCTAGAAGGCAGGGAATTCTCATGTTTTCCCCATAAGTCAGTGTCACACATAGACCTAATATTAGTACCTAAACCAATCCATTTCTTGGGAATAAGTCCTATGGGTAATTAAGAATTTAAAATCCGGAAAGTCCTCAGGACTGGACGATTTTACAGGAGAGTTTTATAAAGCATTTTGCAATGAGCTTGCCCCATGGCTGACCAAACTGTACAACTAGAACGGGGGGGGGGGGGAGCATCACAAACATGGTGTTCTTCAAAACTGATGCTACTTTGAGTCATATAGTTCTCATTAATGTAGACACAAAGTTGTTCACATCAATAACGGTCAAGCGTCTAAATATGTTTATAACTCAGTACATATCTCCAAACAGAGTTCATGCTGGCCAGAAGAGAAGCATCACAAGTTTCATTAGGACACTAAATGTTATACATGAGCTAAATAGAGCTGAATAATCTCTCTTGATGCCAAAAGACTTTTGTTAGAACTGATTCATTGTTTCTGATACACCTGCTAACCAAATTGAAATTTGGATCTAAGTCCTTGCACCTCATTAAGCAATTATACTCCAAATCAAAACCAATCATTTCAATCAATGGCTTCGACTCTCAGGCTATCGAGCTCTTAAGGGACACCCAACACTCTGCTGCCATTGCTGTTTGCATTGATCATAGAGGTATTAGCCATTCAACTGCACAAAGACACTTTTATAGAGAGAATGAGGTACACAAAATGAATATGTTTGCAGATGACACCCTCTTAATTCTGCAAAATCCACTTAAGTGGCAGTTAGAAATGTATCACAGGGTAGCAGGATTGTAAATCAACTATTGTAAATCCCTGCTCCCTCCTATCAATTTAGACTGGTTGCTAGTTAACTCTCCATTTGCCATAGCACCTGGAGGATTTAAATACTTACTGCAGACACAAGACAACTGAGACATAGAAGCTATAGGGGATTGTATAAAAAGAACTTTGGGAATGGAAACATCATAGCCTTAGCTAGTTGAGGCAAATAGCCATGGTCTAAATGTCAATGTTACCTAAATGCTTACACTTCTCCCCCTTCAAGTTTGCCTATTCTCATCCCTCCTCTTCATTTAAAGAGATGGCAAAAGAAACTCAATGCATTTGTGTTGGGAGGCAAAAAATCTAGGATAAGCAACAAAACTTTGTAGACATTGAACAAAAGGAGGAGTGGAAATGATAACTTAATGTTCTATGTTGCTACTTATCAAATCATTGATCCCATTGCTCAGGGTAAGAACAGAAGACCCTTGGGTCCAACTTGAGATGGTCCCTTCCACACCTTCAATGAGAAGTCACCTTTTCTTACCTTTGTATATGCAGGAGGTAAGGAAAATAGACCATCCATTTACAAGATGAGTACTGATAGTGTGGAGAACATGGAGTGAAACACTGGGCCCTGACCCTCACCACTGGTCCCATTCCTCTATCATCCAGCTTTCAGCCACGCAGATAAATATCAACTGTTTAAGGATTGGGAAGATGTAGGCATTTACATAATCCATGACCTGCTTCCCAGAGGGAAAGCAATATCCAAAAGAAACTGCAAGTTAAATTAAAAGGCATTTGAACTACAGCACCTGGTTTGAGGTAAATCAGGCTCATTCTTTTGCACCTTGTTTAGAGAGCAGGGGAGAGGGCTTACACACACTTACCTTGTTTGAATCCTTCTACAGCAAGTCAGCCTATGACCTGATGGGTGCTGCTTCCCTAATATACAGCAATTGGTAATGTCATAAAGCAGGAGATGCTAGAGGCCTTCAATTTTTTATAGGAATTAGGCCACCCAATTCCCATCACAAATGGGAGGGTAGCTGGACACCCCTCTGCCTTGCTGCCGTAAAACCATCTCTGCTTGCTTACAGGCCTTGCTCAAGGTCATTCTGCACTGGCCCTGGATACCAGTCAGGCTTGCAGAAATTAATCCCTCCTTTTCCCTTTCATGTTGGAAGAGTTGTTGTGAACTGGGGTCTTTTATTCATGTCTGGTGGGAATGTCTCCATGTTAAAAACTTTTGGAGTAGAGTATTCTCCATTATAGCCACCATGATAAGCCAACCCCTTTCTCCAAATCCTGCCTTAGCCCTACGATCTTTGGACATAGACTTGGGCTCCATTCTCCACCACAGAGAACTGGACAGCTTCTTAATGACTGCAGAACAATTAGCAGTAGCTCAGCAATGGAAGAACCAGACTGAAATATCCCTGAGCATATGGGGAAATAATAAATGGAATACAGCAGAGTCTGAGGAGGGCAATTAAAGGCATATGCATAGAAACACCCTCCAACAAACACGGACCCCTTTCTTTAACTATGTTAACAAGCAAAATTATACCAACCACTCAATATTCTCAGTCGAGAGGTTACGTTAAGTAAAATGTTTGAACATTGAGTGTGTAAGCTTACGTCTAAAGTCAATGGATAGAATGAACACTATTAGATGTAATGCTGGGTACTTGTATCTAATATTTCTATTTATTTAAAAACAAAAAAGTTAGTTAAAAATCAAAAAATGTTTATAAAAGGCTATTACTGGGTTATTGATTTATTTTTCTGGTTTGATGTTTTATTATTGATGCCCTGGGTTTGTTTGTTGGGTTTTAATTTTTTTAATAATATTTTGATCTTGTGGTGTGAGTCAGCATGTGGATTGTTTCATATGTATATGAAGCTCTGGATTTGTTAGCCACCTTGAGTCATGTCTGAGAATTAGGCAGGATAAAAACCGATAAAAGTCAGTGGGGACTAGCAGCTTGGAGGCTTCCTGGAGATGTCTGGCTGGCCATTCTTAGGATCTTGAACATCAGGTAGATCAACAATGTTTAACGTTTCCAGATCCAGGGCCTTCTTTTAACCCAAATATGCATCTGGGACCCATTTCTAAATCTTTCATCATATATTTGCATAGCAGTAATGCTCCTATTGTGGCCCACCTTGGATCTGGAAGCACCGGTTGAAGACCAATGCCCTAGGTAGACGACAGCTTTGTCCCTACACACCACTTCTTAATGTTGTACAAATGAACTTTTCAGACAATGCCTAACAGGCTCTCTTTCCATCCTCTGCTGATCTTTGGGCTAATCTGTCTTTTGAAAGGACTCTCAACTCCCCTGTTTAACATGCTTCACAATCTGATTTTATTAGCTCAACGAGCCACTGACTTATTCTATTTGGCGTGATCAGTTTGCATTGAATGGGGCGATTCTCTTGCCAAAAGAAAAAAAAGGTGGAGCTGTTTTTAAGTGAAGATTTGGGGGCATGTTTCAAGGAGTGTGGGGTTTCTGCCCCCCCTTTCTTTTCTCGCCTTGGAAATGTGCAGATTGAGTCCGAGACTCCAGCTTTGGCAAAACTGTTGAATCCAGAGCACATACCCAGGCAAAGGTGTGCTCACTCTGCACCCTCCCTCCCCTTCCTCTGTTGCCGCCTCTGCTGCAGTCCACAGAATTGCTTACCCAAAAAGGCAATCAAAGAGAACGCCACAGGTTCATGTGTTTTCCCTGCACAGTGGTGCAATGCACAACCCTTAAAAAGCCAGCACCGTTTCGAGAAGGCTCAGAGCAGGCAGCGTCTTTCCAAAGAATGCATGGCAGGTTGCTGGTCCTGCTGGATTGGATTGGCAGTCTGTCGCAGCCCAGGGGTGGTGGGCAACAACTAGTGGCCCCCAGAGCCTAATCCCATGGGGTGCCAGTTGGTCGCTCTTCTAACCCAGAATTTCACAAGTGACCTGGAGGGAAAATAAGAAGCTGCCCTGTACTTAGTCCGGCCCATAAGAACATAAGGTGAGCCTCCTGGCCAAAGGGAGTACATCTGGTCCAGCATACTGTTCTCACAGTGGCCAGCTAGATACCCCAAAGGGAAACCCTCTAGCAGGACTTGAGCACAAGAGGACTCTCCCATCCTGTGGCTTCCAGCAACTGGTATGCAGAAGCATTCCTGTTCTGACTGTGGCGATAGAGCATGGCCATTGTGGCTAGTAGCAATGGATAGCCCTCTTCTCCATGAATTTTTCTAATTATTACTTTCATCTAAAAATAAATTAAGAAACCAATCCTCCTGATTCTGAATAGGAGATGCTGGGGATTGAACATCGGACCTTCTGCATGCTCCACCTTTGGGGAGAAGAGCTATGCTGCAATGCTGTGTTTTAAATGCCACATTACTTTGATAGAAGGGTTGGTTTGTTGTTGACTGTTGTAAAACACACTTTGGTGAAAAGCGGCCTATACCTACTGGAAAGGAATGTGTAAAATAAATACAGTGGTACCTCGGGTTACAGACGTTTCAGGTTACAGACTCTGCTAACCCGGAAGTAGTACCTCTGGTTAAGAACTTTACCTCAGGATGAGAAAAGAAATCGTGCGGCGGCAGCGGGAGGCCCCATTAGCTAAAGTGGTACCTAAGGCTAAGAACAGTTTCAGGTTAAGAATGGACCTCCAGAACAAATTAAGTTCTTAACCTGAGGTACCACTGTACTGGTTTTGCTTTCCCAGCAAACCAGCTTCCCACCAGAGGTTATGGATAACCTATCATTCGGCTTCCTCTGTTAGAGGCAGCCAGCCACTGAATGGCATTTCCTGGGAATCACAAGGGGGTTCAGTCCCAAGGACAGAAATTTAGGTTATCAAATGTGGCAGTGGCTAGCTGGAAAGGGAACAGTATCAAAAGTGTGGTGGAAGCCAGGTGGAGTGTGGTGCTGACATTTTGGCACTGGGGGTGGAGAATCTGAACTCAGCACCCCCAGTGTAGTAATATAAAGATAACATTAAACACTCCAGTTAGAGTTGGGAGAAATTCCTGCCTGAAACTCTGGAGAACTGCTTCCTGCTTGTCACTGCAGACAGTATTGAGCTTGATGGATCCCGTGGTGTGATTTGATTTAAGGCCACTCCCTGCAGTTATCATGATACATTGTCAATCTTGACTCAGAGACTTCTGTCTGCTGGTTCCATTTCCCAAATCCTGCTGAGTCCTTTTTCTTCAATATTTAATGGCATCTGAAGAGATTTTAATTGCGAATTAGCGTAACTTTCTGTTGCTGTCCCTGGGGGTGGGTGAGTGAGATGAGTCTGCTCTAAGGCCTTTTGTTAGGGTGTTGGGAGTGGCGAGACTGGTTGCTGCATTCTTAGGAAGCAAGCCTAAAAATAAAATAAAGATTCCAGCAGACCTGGGAACTTACTTTCAAATTTGCCAGCCCTGGACTCGGTTTTGGAAGGCTTTGTAGCATCCTGCTTCCCCTGCCAGAGGTAAGATGCCTCGGAATACCAGTTATTGCAAATTATTATTATTCACCTTTAAAAATCAACAGCAGCAACACCAGGATGTAGTCCACTAAGGCACCATCTGCAGCATACCTTTAAAGCAGAACCATGTCATTTTAAACACCCATGGCTTCCCCGAAAGAATCCTGGGAACTGCAGTTTGCTGTTAGGGGCCAAGAGTTGTTAGGAGGCTCACACTTTACCCATCACAGAGCTACAATTCCGAGATTTCCCTGAGAAGAAGGATTGCTAACCCACTCTGGGAGTTGTAGTTCTGTGAGGGGATGAGTGGGGGTTTCCTAACAACTCTTGGCATGTAACAGCAAACTACAATTCCCAGGATCCTTTGGGGGAAGCCACAGCTGCCTAATAGCCCACTGACTCTAGAAATGCATGGGCGTCATGCCTTCTGTTTCAGAATAAGCAGCACTTTCACCCACGCTTCTTGGGTGCTGGGAGAGCAGTGAGGAATCTGGAGCAGATTTTTTTTTAGTTATGTGTTTTTTGTCTTGACCACCCAGCCTTGTATCTTGACAGCTAGGCCTGGTGTCCATGAGGGAGCAGAAATTCTGCATAGGTGGGTGGGCTGGGTGGCGGAAAGGGAGAGTGGATCTTCCACGCCTGCTCTGCTGAAGCAAATTTTTAAAATGTTGCTAGCCTTTGAAGAGACCCTCTCCTCTGATTCAGATGGCACAGATGCCAGCGCCAGGGCTGAAGATACGTAGGCATTGTTTTAATAAGCTCAGGAGTGTCAGGGATTTCTTTATTCTCCAGCTCCCTGCACACAATAGGTTCCACCCCGTCAACGCCGCCTTTCCCCTCGCTGTCGTGTGACACTGGCCTAGCAACAAATCAGTGCTGGAAGGAAGCCAGCTGCAAAACCCTTTGGGAACAAATTTCTGAAAGTCGGCATCTCATATTTAAGCCTGGCGAGGAGGGAGGGTGGGGACGAGAAATTTCTGGCCTATTTCCCAATGAGGTGTTTAGTGAAGAGCAAGGAAGCATTTTACCGCACTCCTGACGGCTGCCAACCTCCCTGGCCTCATGCCAGGAGACCCGGGGGGGCGGGGAATGCGAGTGGGTGGGATCAGAGTGGGAAGTGGGAGGAGTCACCCTGTCTCTCTCATTCACACGCACACATATGAGAGCTGGTAGTGGTGTAATGGTTAGAGTGCTGGACTAGGGTCTGGGAGACGGGTTTGAATCAGGTCATGGAGCTTCTTGCTGTATGGGTCACAGTCACTCTTTCAGCCTGACCTACCTCACAGGGTTATTGTGGGGATTAAATGAGGACCAGGACGAGGGTTCAAATCCCCCAATCAACCATGAAGCTCACTAGGTGATTCTGGGCCAGTTGCTACCTCTCAGCCTGACCTACTGGGCAGACTTATTGCGGGGTTTAAATGAGAACCAGGTCCTGGGAGAGACCAGGGTTCAAATCCTCCATGTGGTAATGAAGCTCATTGGGTTACCTTAGACCTGTCACTACCTCTGAATCTAGCCTATTTCATAGGGATTAAATGAAGAAGAGTAAAACTATGTACGCCACCTTGAGCTCCTTGGGGGAAAAGTTGGGATAGAAATGCAATAAATAAACATTGCTGTCAAACACATATTCAGCACACACTTACTGTGGTTGTTTATAACAACTGCTTTTATATTTATAGGGTTTTTGTGTGTGTGTGCATGTAGTTTTAGGTTTTTATTTATTCATTTATTAAATTTGTGCCTCACCTTTCCTCCCAAAAGGGACCCAGCAGCAAAATCTTAAAACAGCACAATTTAAAATTAGATTTAAAACAAACACATTTAAAGTGTTTAGAAACCATTTAAAACAATCTAAAGCTTTTTTAAAAAGTTTAGAACCTCTAAATACGTTGAAAAGCCATCGCAATAAACAAAAAGCGTGAAGCCTGCATCTAGAGACCTCGTGTGTAAGGGAGAAGGCTATTCTGGGTTCCGTTATCCTGACTTGCAGGGATTTTGTTGTTGCTGTATAAAGCAGCATGCACCTGTGGACTGTAACTGAAGCCCAGGTGTAGGTTGACTACCTCAACGAAATGTAGACTTGAATGAGTTACATTCTTATTTTTTGCACTTTTAATGTTTAACTTGAATTGCTGGAATTTTGATGGGGCAGGAAATCACTGAACCAAAAAGCATTAAAAAAAAAAAAAGCTAAGAGCACCACCAGGATCTCAGTTCTCAAGTAATAATCAATTTCGGAATTATGAATTTATAAAGGGTTTTTTGGGTGAGAAATAGCCTGTTTTATGGGTTTGCAAAGTTTTGTAGAGGTGGGTGTTTGTGTATGTGGAGCTAACATCCGACATGAAGTTGATAAAGGTCTGCTGGACTTACTTGGTGTCCCCAGGATACAGATGCAGGAAACCTGTGGATTGCTTTTTAACAGAGAAGCTTTTGTACGATTCATTTCCAAAAGCCTGGGCCTGAAAATGCAAAGTTTTCAGTTCAGCAAAATCCACATCCTGCAAATATGCTATGAAATTTGCTGCGGATCCTCGTTGAGCTTTTCTGCAAGATCGTAGTGGGAGATATGAACAGGGTTGGCTCCAGCACTTGGAAGCTTGTGGCGACTGCCAGGGACCCCATGCCTTGGTAGGCCCCACTGCTGATCCTTTATCTGGGCCTCACTGGATATTTCACCAAGAAACCATTTCCATTTCCTACAACACTCCCAGCTTAGCTTCACTCTGATGCATTGTGGGAAATTTTAAAGATGAGCTCCTCCTTCATAGCCCTGCCTGTGCTGATTGTTGAGACCTAACCTGGAAGGAGCAGCCGCTACTCATGGGATTGCTCCCCCACTCTACCTCTGCCATTTAAAGTAAAGGTAAAGGGACCCCTGACCATTCGGTCCAGTCGTGGCCGACTCTGGGGTTGTGGCGCTCATCTCACTTTATTGGCCGAGGGAGCCGGCGTACAGCTTCCAGGTCATGTGGCCAGCATGACTAAGCCGCTTCTGGCAAACCAGAGCAGCACATGGAAACACCATTTACCTTCCAGCCAGAGCGGTACTTATTTATCTACTTGCACTTTGACGTGCTTTCGAACTGCTAGGTTGGCAGGAGCAGGGACCGAGCAATGGGAGCTCACCCCATCACGGGGATTCGAACCTCCGACCTTCTGATCGGCAAGTCCTAGGCTCTGTGGTTTAACCCACAGCGCCACCTGTGTCCCATTTAAAGTAGTACAGTCCAGACATGGATTTGCAGCCTCAATGAGAATGACAGGCAGGGCTGTCAGTGGATAAGGATTATTTTCCAGCACTGACAATTTCTGTGACCAGTGGCGGAGCTTCATGCTCCGGCACCAGGGGCGGGGCTGGTGCGTGTCCTGGGGGTGGGGCGCGCTGCCCACAGGGGCGTGGTGCAAGTCCTGGGGGCGGGGCACCCACCGTGGGCTGGGTGGCAGCTGCGATGGAACCCCACTGGGATTGCACTGCCAGGGGCGGTACGCTCCCCTCGCTCCCCTCTTCCTCTGCCAGTGTCTGTGACTGATCATGGTGTAGGAGACTGGCATTCTAAGAGAAAGCACACACGGCAGTCAAAACTCTGATGAGGATTTAAATCAGGGATGGGAATAGTCCAGTCCAGGCTCTAGATGTGGCCCTCAGTTCCTCTCTACCTGACTCTCTGCAGGCCACACCCCTTCTCTCCACAGGCCATACCTGTTGCCTCTAAATAGAAGAGGCATTCCTCCTGAGAGAAGGGAGAATGCCTCTTCTTAGATCAGCTTCCCCACGGCAGAACTCTACAGAATTGTAGAGTTGAAAGGGACCTAAAGGGTATTCTAGTTCAACCCTCTGCAATGCAAAGAGGAGGCATTACCTTCTCAAAAGTTGGATGAATGCAATAGATGGAAGACTGCTTCTATTTAGGAGAGGCATTCCCATATGAGAAAGGATAATTCCTCTTCTTGATTCACTGCTCTGGAACATGTGGCCCTCCAGATGTTGTAGGACTCCAGTTCCCATCAGCCTGAGCCCCCCGCCCAGCCAGTATTCTCAGATGGTGAGGGTTGTATTCCAACAGCATCAAGAAGGCTGGTCAACTGCCCCTGCTCTCTTTGAAAGTGTGTTATCAGTTTTATTTATTTTTACCGCTGAAGGGAGGAAGCATGCACCAATTCAGTTCTTTCAAAGCCAGCTTTTTATGCAAGCAAAACTACTTGACAAAACAAACAAAACAAAACAAAACTGACCATTACAGCCCTCCACATTACATGTTCTTTGCCCCCACATTCCTGCATTCTTTCACCATCTGCTAGAAGCTTAAGTTATGATAATTGAGCATTGCCGGTTTTTATTTTTTTACTTTTGCCCTGCTTGTGAAGGAAGTGTAAATGCTACTGACGGGAGTGCGGTGCTGGTGGGTGGGCAGAGAAGTGTGAAATGTGCTTGTATTCAGCTGCGATGGCGCATTTTGTGTGAATGGGGAGAGAGTTGAGTGAGAGAGAGAACAGTTGGATGGCATTGCTATGGTGGCTGCCAAGAGCTGTCAGCATGACAACCACATAGATCTGCTAGTGCAAAGCAGATTACTATGTTCCTATTGAATCCAGCCCTTACTCTATAAGGACTAGAATCTTAGGTCAGCAGCAGAGTATCTGATTGACATGCAGGATCTCCTGGGTTCAGTCCCTGTCGGTATGGATAGTAATGAGTTTGATGGACCAATATCTCTGATTCAGTTTAAGGAAGATTTCTTTTCCCCTGGGTTCAATCCCCAATGACATTTCTAGGTAGGGCTGGGAGAGACCCCTGCCTGAAACTATGGAAATCTGCTTTTGCCAGTCAGTGTACAGAACACTGAGCTAAATGGACCAATGCTGTGACTCAGCACAAGCCAGCTTCTCGTGTTCCTAAACACTGCTGGAACTCAATTATCAGGTGTCCCTGGCAGAGGAAGTGCATGGTTCTCCTGCCTCCCCATTCACCAGTGTGATGAGCGTGGTCACTGCGGCGTGGCTGCCTCTGCTGCAGAAAACCCTCTTTCCCGCTAGGCATGTGTGTGTCAATCCATCACTCGGCTAATGCTCCTTTTGTCCTTCCAGCCTTTGCTAACATGCTCAAGCCAGCTTCTTCCTGCATCTATCTCCCAAAGCCACGCAGATTAAAAAAACACCACCGTCCTGCACAATCTCTCTCTCTTTCTCTTTCTCTCTTCCTTGTCAAGTAATGAATAATTATTGATTTATTTCAGGTTAATTAAAACCCCTTCTGGAAGAATAATCCAGTCCTACGTGCTTTTAAGACTTAGAGATAGCAAGGGAAAGATATATTGATTAATTTCTCTTAATCTTTGTTATTTTCTTTTTCTTGCCAATTGACACAAAATGGAAATTTATTGTCAGGGAATGAGTCGAGAGGTTTAAGCCAAGTTAATCAAGGGTCAGGAAACCAAACCTTATGAGAAACAGTTGAAGGAGCTGGGTATGTTTAGCCTGGTGAAGAAGAGGCTGAGAGGAGAAATGATAGCCATCTTCCAGTATCTAATGGGCTGTTGCATGGAAGATGGAGCAAGGTTGTTTTCTCCTGCTCCAGAGGGTAGGTCCCAAACCACTGGCTTCAAGTTGCAAGAAAGCAGATTATGACTAAACATCAGGAAGAACTTTCTGACAGTAAGAGCCGTTCAACAGCAGAACAGACTCCTTGGGAGGTGATGGACTCTCCTTCCTTGGAGGTTTTTAAGTAGAGGCTGGATAGCCACCTGTCATGGATACTTTAGTTGAGACTCCTGCATTGCAGGGGGTTAGATTAGATGACCCTTGACAGATTGATGAAGTATGAAAAAGAATATTAGAATGATAAGGGTATTAGAATGGGCTGAGGGATCAGGCTAGAGGGGGCCCAGCTAGTCCAGCATCGTGTTCTCACAGTGGCCGGACAGGTGCCCATTATGAGAAGCCCACAAACAGGACATAAGAGCAGGAGCTTTCTGTCTGCTTGTGAGTCCCAGCAACTGGTATTCAGGGGCATATTGCAGCCACTGTCATAGATAGTCTTATCCTCCACAAATTTGTCTAATCCTCTTTTAAAGCCATTGAAGTCAGTGCTCTAACCACTGCATCATCACTGCCTCTTGCGGCAGGGAATTCCACAGTTTCACTGCCAATCAGTGTGGACAGTGAGATCATGGGTTAGGGTAATAATGGTGATGTGCCCTCCTTGCTCCAGCAAGTGAAACAGGCAATAATGACTAGGAGAGAGAGTTTGCCTATTGGAATGGATATGTTCAGATTCAGGACTGAGGCCACTTCTCTGTAAGAGAATACAGTGTCAGTTATCTTGTCTCTGATCATCAGTAGTAATGTCTGATTGAAAACAAGGTGTGTGTTTAGGGGGGAAGAATATAAGCTTTATTTGCCCCTTGAGGTCCGCAAGGGATTTCAGTTACAAACATTGGAAGTTCCTTATCCTGAATCAGACCATTGTACCATCTAGCTCAGGGTTGTTCACACTGCAGCTCTCCAGAGTGGGTTCATTTGGGAAGGGGCTTTAGCTCAGCAATAGGATATCTGCTTTGCCTGCAGAAGGTCCCAGGTTCAGTCCCTGGCATCTCTAAGTAGGGCTGGGAGAGAATCCCACCTAATACCCTTGAGAGCCACTGTCAGTGTAGACAATACTGAGCTGGATGGTCTGACTAGATATAAGGCAGCTTCCCATTTAAATCAGCCCTTTATTTCAGAACCATGAAATTATTGTTAGGAGAAGGGCTGCAGCTAGCTAAGTGGTAGAGCACCTGCTTTTCATGCAGAAGTTACCAAGTCCAATCCTAGCATCTCTAGGTAAGGCTGGAAAGACTCCCTGCCTGAAACTCTAGAGATCTGCTGCCAGTCAGTGTAGACAATACTGAACTGAATGGACATTAGTCTGACTCAAAATAAGGCAGGTCTCTATCCTCTAAAACGCCCATCTCTGTCATTCGCAGATTCCGAAGCTAATTTTCTATTGCCTTTCCTTTTCCTGACCACAGCTGCCCACCTGTTGCATCCTATTCCATATAGGCTGCTCATTTTCAACATAAGGGTTTCTTCTGAGACATTTCTGGGCTGCCTCTCCCCTCCTGCCACAGATACCTTTGTTGGACTTGCTTTGTTGGACTTGCCTGTCAAAGTGTTGGTGCTGACCTTTAAAGCCCTAAACGGCCTTGGTCCAGTATACCTGAAGGAGCGTCTCCTCCCCCATCGTTCTGCCCGGACACTGAGGTCCAGCGCCGAGGGCCTTCTGGCGGTTCCCTCACTGCGAGAGGCCAAGTTACAGGGAACCAGGCAGAGGGCCTTCTCGGTAGTGGCACCCACCTTGTGGAATGCCCTCCCATCAGATGTCAAAGCGATAAACAACTACCTGACATTCAGAAGACATCTGAAGGCAGCCCTGTTCAGGGAAGTTTTTAATATGCGACATTTTAGTGTATTTTTCATCTTTGTTGGAAGCCGCCCAGAGTGGCTGGGGAAACCCATCCAGATGGGCGGGGTACAAATAATAAATTATTATTATTATTATTATTATTATTATTATTATTTAAAAGTATTATTTCTACCTCACATTTCATGTGTGAGAAAGGAATGTGGTTTGATAAGAAAAAATGCTGTGAAGATCTTAAGGTGGAGATTGAAGTTATTAAGGTGGAGACTGTGAAGATTTTAAGATGGATACTGAATTGTTGATAAGATAAAGAATATTCCATACGGCAAATACATTGTTGGACATTCCATTAACTGTTGGCATTCTTCAGCAATTGTCTGATGACCAAATAAAAGAGATTAGAGCTCTAAGATTGATGAAATTGTGAATGAAAGCAAACCAGAGAAGGATGAAATGGAAAGTGAAATTAAAGAGAACACAGAAGGATTGCCAGAAAAGGAGGGTGAAATGGTAGAGTTGGAAGCAAAAGATGGTGAAATGGAGACATCCTTCACAAAGGTGAAAAATGAAACATCCAAATTGCAAAGTTGTAGAGTAGTATGAAGGTATGGATGGACAGATTAATAATAATAATAATAATAATAATAATAATAATTTTTTATTTATACTCTGCCCTCCCCATCCAAGGCCAGGCTCAGGGTGGCTAACAAGCAATAATAAAAACAAGTTGAATGAATACAACTTAAAAACAAGATTAAAATACAACATTAAAATATTGAAACATTAAAATGCAGCCTCATCACAGGAGGAGAAAGGAAAAAGAAAGAGGGGGAGGGAATCAAATTGGCTCCAAGCCAAAGGCCAGGGGGAACAACTCTGTCTTACAGGCCCTGCAGAAAGAAATCAGATCCTGCAGGGCCCTGGTCTCAGGAGACAGAGCGTTCCACCAGGCCGGAGCCAGAGTTGAAAAGGCCCTGGCTCTGGTTGAGGCTAATCTAACTTCCTTAGGGCCCGGGACAACTAGGGTGTTGCTATTGATGGACCTTGAGGCTCTCTGTGGGTGGTCCTGTAGGTACGAGAGGTCCTGTAGGTACGAGGGCCCTAAGCTTAAGAGAAGGGATTAAGAGACATCCTGAGCCGGCAGAGATAGAGGAGAGAGAGAGAGAGAGAGAGAGAGAGAAACGACTCTATGCAGTTTGAACTTAGAGAAAAAAGCTATCAAACCTCTAGCGCTTTTCTTGGAATAGGAATGGCTGTAAAGAGTAAATAGAAGCAATATTTTTTTCAAAATCAAGATAGAAAACGACAGGAGTTATAACAGTCAATAGGAACAGATGATGTGAAACTGGGTGCGAACTAATGAGTAAAAAAATTATGGAATATTGTTTTCATATATGATCACAGTGGAGAGACTCTTGTGTGGACAAATACTTATTATTTAATATATGGAAGAATGTTGAGGTTACAGGAGACAAGGTTAATATTCTAAATTAGAGAAAAACTATTGCTGACATTTAATATTATTAATAATAATAATTAGATAATACCTTTTGGACTTTTGTGTAAAAATGAAAATGAATTAATCTATTTTGGTCAGAAGATTGGGGAAATATTGTGTAACAGAAAGGAGATCAGATGGGTGTCACTCTGGAGTCCATATTTTGAATAATTTCTTTTATGTAACTGACAGTCAGAAAATAAAAAGTCCTTTTTACTTTTCTTCTCTACTTCTCTTTTCTTTCTTCTCTTATTTTCCTTTGATGTTTTCTTTTCTCTTTGTTTTTAGTTGATTA
The DNA here is from genome assembly GCF_964252035.2 of Podarcis erhardii. Taxonomy (NCBI): domain Eukaryota; kingdom Metazoa; phylum Chordata; class Lepidosauria; order Squamata; family Lacertidae; genus Podarcis; species Podarcis erhardii. Next base: position 35,467,750 of record NC_138504.1, read on the forward strand.
GTTTTTTATTTTATTGCATTATGAAAAAGCTTTAATAAAATCTCTTTTTCTTTAAGGTTCTAGCCTGCTAGCCAGCCAGCCACAGCCTCTTCCACATTACTCCATTTCGTTCTGACCCAACCCGTCTTGTTTTTCTTTTCTAAATGACATTCAACGTTATTTGGCTGCTGAGCATTATCCTCATTAGACTGAGTTTTATTATAATGGGGGGAGGGGTTGCCTCTTAGATTTTATTGCTGTTGTAAAGATGTGTTGTTGATATCTCCCACTGTTCTTTTGCTCTGGAGCTCTTGACACTCACTGCTTGCCTTCAACATTAGAAGAAGCAACAGCAGCACTGGCAGAATGTTCAAATTGGTGGTTACATTCAATGAGTGACTAATTTGTGTTCACAAACATTTGAGATGTTCACTTTATTCACATGTAACATTCAGTGGAGTGTAGGGTCCATGTGCCTGTGTACCCAGGCAGTTGAGCTGTGCAAATCAACAAGTGGGCACTCTTTCACACAAACACTTGCATGTGTGTAGAGGCAGCTTGTACCATAAAGTGTGAGCAAGGCTTCAGTTGCTGATAAACAATGGTACTGTGCTTGAATCAAGTTTAAAGCAGTGAGTCAGAATGTATGAACTAGATTAAAACATTTAGGTAGTGAGAACTGAGAACTCAAAACTGCATTTTTCTTTGAGTGACCAGTAAACACACTCTCTCTTTCTCTGTTCTTTTTCCAGTTACGGAGAAGGAGGTCCAGCAGTGGTGAGTACTCAGAGCTATTCTGGAGTCTTGTGAGTTCACAAGCATGCACATTTGTGTTCGTGAGCACGAAAAAAGCGAAATGGGGAGTCTGCTGCTACCATTGCACAGGTGTACATGTTATATGCTTGCCTGATGGTCTCTATAATTTCTTGTCTCATTTGTGGGATGCAATTTCTGGAATGGAATGTAGCATCTGTAGGCCTGATAATTTGGGAGGAATGAAATCTTGACTGGGCAGAGGAACAAAGCAGGGGTGAGGAACTTAAAGCTTGGGGGCCAAATGCGGTCCTCCAGACCCCTCTCTTTGGCCCTTAGAACTCTCCCTAAGCCATTTCCCCTTCTTCTCAGGCCACACCCACTTTCCAGCCACACCCCTCATTGACTCAGCTTTGCATCCTGAGTGCTTTTGCCTGGCTGGAATGTGTCATTGAACTCTGATAGTGCTTCTTGCTTGCCTGGGGGAATATTATAGACACTGTGTGTGTGTGTGTGTGTGTGTGAGAGAGAGAGAGAGAGAGAGAGAGAGAGAGAGAGAGAGAAAACAACAACAACAATTAGCCAACTATACAAAGGTAATTATTTTACATTCATTGCTCCAGTTATTTTGCCTCTGACTCCCGCTGTGTTAGTTGTAAAGAAACATAGAACCATAGAACTGGAGAGCTGGAAACGTTCCCAAAGGTCATCAAGTCCACCCCCCTACAATGCAGAAATTTCACCTAAAGATTTCCTGACCAATGGCCTTCCAACATTTGTTTAAAAACTTCCAATAAAGGAGATTCCATTACCTTCTGTCAAACAGCTCTCACTATCTGACAGTTCTGCCTAATGTATAGTCAGAAACCAAATGCACTGAGAGACTATTATTATTATTTATTGAAAACTTTCAGTTAGAGAATAGAATAGAATAGAATAGAATAAAAGGAAAAGAAGAAAACAAAAACAAAAATTAAAGAAAAAGCAAAAAAAATGAAATTGTGATATATATAATTATGTAAGCAACATAGTTATTCCAACTAATGAAAAATTACTAACAATATATTACAGTTTTTACATGTGCATTTTTATAACTGCATTACAAATATCATTTTATTTATTCATGCACAGTCTACATCTAAATGCAATCTGTTCGTATATTGCGAGTGTTGTCATATCTTCTATCAGTTTAAAGCGGGCCATGGTTTTATCTTTCCAATAAATCAATATCAGTCTTTTGGCAGAAGTTAGGGTGCAGAAATTCCATTTACAGTGAGAAACTTGATGTAGCTCAAGAAACAAGGGCTGCTATGTGCTACATTTATGGTGGAAAAATGCTCTGCACTCCCTCAGAGGCTCTCTTTTCTTTGCTAGGATTGCACAAGCTCCCATTCCCCACCACCCTGCTTGAATTAAACCCTGCATGTATCTGATTTGCAAAACCTTCTCATTATATTTTCATCTTGTAGATAACGCTTAAAAAAATAATAAAAATGGCTGTGCTGTGCAATCAATGGTGCCTTTCCTCCAGGGCATACATACAGTCTAGAAAGGCTGGCTCCTTCCCCAAACCTCTCTAGTGTTTTTTTTTTTTTTGGAAGGCGTCCAGCTGTTATCAGGGCAAGACAGGCACCACTGTTTACAGCCTGGAACGCAAATGCAGCTTCAGAGCAGAATATTCAATTCCAGGCATTTCCAGGTAGGGCTGGGAACATCCCTTGCCTGAAACCCTGGAAACCCTCAATCTGTTTCCATCATAGCCAGTTCTCTATAGGAATTTTCATTAACTTAAGAGCTGCTGCCTGAGTTTGCTTCTCCCCCTCCTTTTTTCTTTTCTGTGATGTCTTTTAGATAGCTAACAGGGTAAGCACACACCCACCCACACCCACACCCCTATCTCTTTCTCTATCTTTATATTCTATCATATCTATCTATCTATCTATCTATCTATCTATCATCTTTTTACTTCTAAGCTGCCTGGAGAGAACTTTCCTGCTGAATAGCAGGGTAAAACATGTTTTAAATTAATAAAACAGCAACAATTCTATAAATTACCACCCACACCAAAATATCAGAATTTGAAAACACTGACAGAGCTATAGCTTTACCAAGTTTACAGAAGACATCAAATTATTCAGCACCATAAGGATAGGAGGAGATGATTGCAGAGAGCTCCAAAGGAACCTCTCCAAACTGGGTGAACATGCATAAAAATGGCAACTGCAACTAAGAAGAGCCCTACTGGATCAAACCAGTGGCACTTCCTGTTCCCACAGTGGCCAACCAGATGCCCTGGTGGGAAGCCCACAAACAGTACCTTGTGATGTATGTTAACTGGTTTTCAGGGGTATACTGTCTCCAACAGTGGAGGTAGGACAAAAGAAGAGCCTGCTGGATCAGGCCAATGGCAATCTAGTCCAGCCTCCTGTTCTCACATTGGCCAGCGAGATGCTGCAATAGGAAGTCCACAAGCAGGACCCAAGCACAATAGTTGTTGCTCCCCAACAACTGGTATGCAGAGATAGATTGCATTTGAACAGAGAAACTTAGCTACCATGGCTAAGAAGATCCCTGCGGGATCAGAGCAAAGGCCCATCTAGTTCAGAATCCTGTTTTCACAGTGGTCAACCAGATGCCTCAATGGGAGACCTTTAAGCAGAGCCTGAGCACAAGAGCATTCTCCTCTCCAGCAGTTTCCAGTAATGGTATTCAAAAGCATTACTGCATTAGGCTGTGGAGGGAGAACATGGTCAATGATCCAGGACAAACCTAATAGCACATTCACTCATAGGGCATAATTAAAATGATGGACATTTGTTCCTACTGGACTGGGAATGGCCACTAACTTGGGCAGCTTTGAAAAGCATTTAGGCAAAAAATGGAGGATGAGGCTATCAATAACTACTAGGCATGATCAAAAGGTGCAAAGACCCTTCCTTCTATCCTTCCTTCTACTAAATCAGTCCATTGGGGTCCACTCAGCTCACAGTGGCCAATCAGATGCCCCACTTGTAGGACCTGGGTGCACAGATTCCCAGAAACGGGTATTCAGAGACATGCTGCTTCCAATGGTGGGAGAAAGAACATCACTATTGTGGCTAGTAGCGATTGATATTCTCTTCCATGAATTGACCTAATCCTCTTTTAAAGCCATTCACATGGATGGCCATCACTGCACACTCTTACCAATAACTGCTCCAGGAAATTGAGAGAAGAGGCACCCTTAGTCTATACAGAGATTCCTTTCTTAGCACATAGCACATCGCAGGAACATTTCTGCGCATTCCCTCTGCTGATGCAAACATGCTCACTTATTTGCAGTTGAGTGTGGCCAGTTAGCAGGCCTGGCTTGTTCCAGATTGAACAACAAATTGCACTGTTAGTCACAGAAGAATAAACACTTAGTTCGTTCTTCCTGGGAAGGAGAACAGCATCCGTCTGAAATGAAATGAAAAATTCCGCCCACAACTCTCCCGCTCCCTATAGTTAATCAGCTGGCTAAGCATTAAATGGCTGGGCATGGATGTTCCATTCTATTCCTTTCTCAGTTTCCTTCCAGGGAATGGTTTGGCGGATGGGAGGTGAACTTGTATGGGGGCAGAAGAGCTCTTCGATTTGGAGCTTTTGTGCTTCACTCATGCTCAGCACATGATTGATATGGCTTGGGCCCAGGCTTAACTGAAAGATTGTACCTCCTTCTACAAACCCACCCAATGTACTCAGATCCTTGGGTGAGCACCTTCTCTTGGTCCCATCAGAAGCATGGTTTATGGTGACACAAGAGAAAGAGAGAGACTTTTCTGTGGTGGCTCCCATATTGTGGGATTTTCTCCCAAGAGATGTTGGACTGGCTCCCTCTTTGCTTTCCTTCTGCCTGCAGGCTAAGACCTTCCTGTTGAGACCAACTAAGGTGCAGGTGATGCTGATCACTGGATTTGAAAGGCTGGCTCTAAATGTGTTTGCATGTATTTTAACTATTGTTATTAACTAGTTTCTTTTTATTACTTTGCATTATATAAGGTTGTTTTTTAAATATTGGATGCTGCCTTGAATCCCGTCTCAAGAGAAAGGCAGGATGTTACTACTACTACTACTACTACTGCTGCTGCTGCTGCTGCTGCTGATAATAATAATAATAATAAATGAACAATAATGATTAACTTCATTGTTACACTGTGGAACTCCCTCCCACAGAAGGCAGTGATGGCCACCAACTTCAATGGCTTTAACAGATGATTTGACAAATTCATGCAGGAGGAGAGGACTATTGATGGCTGCTAGCCACGATGGCTATGCTCTGGCTCTGACCATGGAGGCAGAGCATAGCCATTGTGGCTAGTAGCTATCAGTAACCATCTCCTCCTCCAGTTCCTGAAAATGGCAAGAGGGGATGGTGCACTTGTGCTCGGGTCCTATTTGTGGGTTTCCAGCAGGCATGTGGGTGGCCACTGTGAGAACAGGATGCTGGACTAGGTGGAATCATCTTAATGTTCTTTGGTCAGTTGGTTAGAGCGTGGTGCTGATAATGCCAAGGTTTCAGGTTCGATCACCATATAGGACAGCAGCATATTCCTGCACTGCAGTGGGTTGGCCCTTGGGGTCTCTTCCAACTCTACAGTTCTGTGCTTCTAAGGCATCTTCCTGTGTTCCTGATTTAGTGCTACCCCCTCTGCAAACTCCCACAAAGGTGGCCACCCTCCCCATTTCTCTTTTGTTCCAACAGCCCTCAAATGCATCACCGCCCCATTTCTGATTCCTGCTGTGTCATGGACAGCAATGAGGGAAAGAAGATGCTGCCTCTTTTGCCTGTCATATTTCCTGATCAGTTTCATCTTAGCACACACAGCCCCCCCTTCCCTTGCTGCTCAGTTTGATACTTGACAGATTCGGGTGGCCCTGTTGCATAATGCTCCCCTAATCTCTCCCCCTCCCCACTTCTCCGCCCCCATCTGCTATTTCTCTCTGTGTTCCCCCCCCTTCCTGTTCCTTGTTTATTCCCATTTTATCTTGGCACGTGGGAAGGAGATGGTTCCCGCACAGCTTGGTTTGGGGAAGGGAGGATTAATTCCCCATCAGAACAGGCTGTAAAGGTGGGGAATTCAACTAGTGTTAAACTAAACAGCATCCAGCATGGGAGTAGCCAAGATTTTTGTTAGAGGGGGAGGCCTTTTGTTGAGGGGGCAGGTCTTTTGTTGAGGGAGCAGAACCTCAGTTTGCTATGGCCCCCCCTTGGCTATGCCCATGGTATCCAGAGAGGGAGTAATCCCCACCTCAATTTTGTTTCATGCAACTGAAAAAGGGAGTGTGTGGGAAAGAATCTGACATTCTCTTATAGGTAATGTGTTAAATTAAATCAAGTAGAAAAGAGCTTTCTCTTGGGCCATCTCTCACCTTGTGAGATAGTCTGATAGTGTGACCTGTTTTAGGAGATTGTGAACTGAAAGAGGACTCCGATGGTGCAGTGCTCTGTAGATGCAATGTAGAGCATAGCTGCAGTGACAGTGGTGCATCTGAATGGTTGAACCGAAATGGGAAACCATTGTTTGAAGTGGGTTTGTTAACCACACTGAGTAGCACAACCATGCTAACTTTATGCTGGTACCTCAGGCAGACTTGGGAGAGCTGTGGCCATCTAGATGTTGCTGGACTACTCACATCCTTGTCTTTTGGACATGTTGGCTGGTGCTGGATGAGAGTTGGAGTCCAACCATATTTGAATGTGGTTCCTTAGCCTTGATCTCAGAAGGGGCATTTCTCTCTCATGGAGTAATGCCTTTTCCAAATAGAATCACCCCCCCCCCCCCCGTTTCTTGTATTCATCCGTCCTTTGAGAGGGGAATACCTTTTCTTAGAATGATAAACACTGGGCAGAACCATGTAAGCCACCTTAACATCCATGGAGAAAAAGAAGGGAAATACATGCAAGAAAGAAATAAACGAATAAGTAAGCAAGCTCCCTGCCAGAAGAAAAGTAGCAGAGCAAGATAGAAGGATTCTAGCTAACGCTTTTTCTATTTGTGGGGCGATGCCTTTTCTAAATGTTAATCAGCATGGATAAATATTTGAAAATGATATTTCTCCCCACCTACCATCTGTGGTGGTGCAGTCCATTCTGTCAATATTAGGACTGTACCACCTCCTGGATCAGCTGTGCTGAAAACGATAAAAAAAATTCCTTTTTAATTTGTGATGTAATATTCAAATTCAATAAAAATATGTGTATCCAAAAAAGGGGGATGTAGGTGGTGCTGGCCTCTGTTTGCTGAAAATCTGGCTAAATGCTCTTGGAGGTGGAAGATGATGAGGTCTTGCTGTTGAGATAATTTCAGGGAATAGATTAAAGTGGAGAGCAGGGTCTGAAACCAGGTCACCCTCACTTCGCCTTCACCAGCAGAAGGCAGCCCTTGCAAATGTATCATCAGCTGTTCCTTTTGTGTGCCTGAGGTGTGTCAGAGGGATTGGTTTCACGGAAAACACCTGATCTCTGACCTGATCAGCCCAGATTCCCCTGGGTGCCCCAAACGCAAGGGCTTCCTGTGGCTTATCTTGGATTGCTCTTTTAGAGCAGAGTTTTGGGGGCCGAGGTTGAATGGTCTCTCTCTCCTCATCTTACAGTGTGTATGAGAAAAGGGATATGGATTCACTCTTTGCTTTAGCCCTTTGTCGTATCTTAAGGTGTCTTTTGAGAAAGAGACCTCCCACACACGGGGGGGGGGACCTTCCCCATGGGCCATCTTGGCAGGTGGGCAGAGCACCCTGCATTGTCTCCCCGGTCTTCCCACTGATGAAATCTAGATAGCTTGTTCCTTGGGTCAGAGACCTTTTCTTTTCTTTTGCCTTTTGATGTGTAGTAGGCAGCGATTGACACCAGCTTGAATGGTCTTAAAAGAGGATTCAATTCCCAGCATCTCCACCTAAGGCTGGGAATGTCCCCTGCCTGAAACCTTGGAAGGCTGCTCCCATTGGCCCATCTGGTCTAGCATTCTGTTCTCAAAGTGATTAAACCAGATGCCTGTGCAAAGCCTGAAGGCTGGACTTGAGTGCAATAGGAACGCTCCCCACTTGTAATTCCCAGCAACTGATATTCAGAAGCGTTGCTCCCTCCAACCGTGGAGGCAGAGCACAGCCATCATGGCTTGAAGCCACTGATAGCCCTCTCCTCCGTGAATTTGTCCAGTCCTCTTTAAAGTCATCCAAGGTAGTGGCCATCACTGCCTCAAGTGGCAGCAAGTTCCATAGTGTACATTTGCACTGCATGAATATGTCCTTTCTTTCATCCACTCTGAAGCCTCCAACATTCAGCTTCATTGAATGCCCGTGAGTTCTTGTATTATGAGAGAGAGAAAAAACTTTTCGCTACCCACTTTCTTCACACCAGGCATAACTTTATAAACTTCTGTCATGTCACCGAATCATGATATGAATGCGAATGGGATCCATTCCGGAGGCTGGTTCATAACATGAGCAGAACGCAACCCGCATCTGCGGGTCACGATTCGCCACTTTGCGCATGCACGTGACGTCATTTTGCACATGCGCAAGCGGCGAAACCCGGAAGTAACCCTTTCCGGTACTTCCGGGTCGCTGTGGGACACAACCTGTAAACACTCAACCTGAAGCAAACGTAATATGAGGTATGACTGTATAGGGGAATAGTGAAATCATCCCTGGGATTCCAAACCTCCTGTAATCATGTAGGGAGGATCAGGCGCCTTCTTGTGCCAGTCAGAGGAGAGGTGTGCCAGCCAGTCTTTCCCCCCCTGCAAGTGGGCTTATATGGAGAAGAGCTACCTATTTAAAAAACAAACAAACCCTCAACCTTCTAATGGCATGCTTTGATCAAGCCAGCCTACCCATAAGCCTCATGCGTGCATAGGAAAGGTAATCCAGAATCCCACAGTGACAGCTGCCGCATCCATCAAGGTCCCTTTTCCTGTAAATATTATTATAACTCCTGCTGCTGTGTTACCGAAGTCAGAAATAACAGCTGGGGGAACAGGGTGCTGGTTAGTAAATATTTTGGCCATTTGTTCCTGTTGCTCCCACCACAGACTCAAGGGAGTAAGATGGATTTCCACTGTGTTTTGCCTCCCTTTGGATGTGGGAAACCACAGGAGGGAACTGTGCTCTGATCCTGCTTATGAGTTTCCCGTTGGGCTATCTGGTTAGCCCCTGTGAGATCTGGATGCTGGACTAGATGGGCCATTGTCTGCAGCACAGTGGAATGAAGGGGGTGCAAAATGAGACCACACTGCTGGATCAGGCCAGCTTGGCCAGCTGGAACATGGGAAGCAGTGATGGCCACCAACCTAGCTAGATGGCTTTAAAAGATCAGACAAATTTATGGAAGAGAGGGATATCCATGGCTATTAGCCACAATGGCTGAACTCTTCCTCCATGGTTGGAGGCAGCAATGTTTCTGCACCACTTGCTGGAAGCCACAGGAGGGGAGAGGGCTCCTGTGCTTAGGTCCTGTTTACAAGAGTGGTGGACTTGTAATCTGGTGAACCGGGTTCGCGTCTCCGCTCCTCCACATGCAGCTGCTGGGTGACCTTGGGCCAGTCACACTTCTCTGAAGTCTCTCAGCCCCACTCACCTCACAGAGTGTTTGTTGTGGGGGAGGAAGGGAAAGGAGAATGTTAGGCACTTTGAGACTCCTTAGGGCAGTGATAAAGCGGGATATCAAATCCAAACTCTTCTTCTTCACCGGGGCATCTTGTTGGCTACTGTGAGAACAGGATGCCGGTGTGATACACCCACCCACCCACTTTTACACAAATAGTTGAGTATAAATCTTTTTACTTGTCAGGTTGGTAACATTTGAACAACAAGTATTATTTCCAAACTCCTCCAGACAGCGTCTGCATGAAGTCCCCACACCTCTCACTTTCACAGTCAATATAGAACTAACAGAAATAACCAACCAACTGCCAACTGCCTATTCTCAACTGCCAATTCTCAACTGCCAATTGCCAACTACTAATTCTCAGCTGCCAATTGCCTACTGCCACATCCTTTCCCCAATATCATCTGTTCTTTGTGAAATACATTCCCAATGAAATTACATTACAAATACTAACATCAAGTAGGTGCAGGCCCATTGTCATGATCCTGCTTCAGGGGTCTTCTTATCTTCTTCTCCTCTACATTGGGGGTAAGACTAAGGGAGGGACTTGATTAAGACCAAGCTAGTCAACTCATGGCAGAGGCAAGAAATGAACTCATGGCTGATTTTAGCTCAATCTTTTGAGCTGTTATGCTGCCTTCACTCTCAGGGTTTCTTAACTGAGCCAGCAGGCTCTTCTCTTCTAATGCATTTATGTTAGGCAAGGGAGACATTTTCATTCCCCAGTATTTCCTGAACGTTGTGTTATTCCATGCCATGGAGTGTGGGGGAGGAGAAAAGTGCCCCTTCTGCTGGCTGCCATTCCCCGCCCCCCAGGAATGCCCTCAAGCCACACATTAGCCAAGGGCATTCTGGGAAAGGAAAATGGCCACCAAGTGCTGCTGGCAAAATAAACTCTGGAAAGGTATAACCTGAGATTTCCTGGGAGCTGGATCCCATGGGTAGCAGCACTCAGTGCCAGTCTTACTCAGAGCAGACCAGCCAAAGGTATTAGCTCATTAATTTCAGTGGGTATACTCTTGAGAAGAACAAGTTGGATATAACCCCGTGTCCCTTGCTTTCTGCCTTGCTCAAGGCTGTATCATCAGAGCCACCTTGAACAGAATCTGTAGCGCCTTGTCAATACTGTGAGGCACCTTGGTGATATGCCTCAAGCTGTTTCCCCCTCCCCTTTCTTCCTTGCGCAGGTACAAAGGCTTCATCAAGGACTGCCCCAGTGGGCAGCTGGACGCTGCTGGGTTCCAAAAGATCTACAAGCAGTTCTTCCCCTTTGGGGACCCAACCAAGTTTGCCACATTCGTCTTCAACGTCTTCGACGAGAACAAAGTAAGTCCACTGCGTTCCTCTGTGATTCGCTCCCCCCTCACTTCCTTATTCTTCCTTCTCCTCCCCTCTGAAGCATTAATGGAGCTTGCCAGTTAGAAGGCATGTACACCCACACACACACAGTTGCCAGGTATCACCTGAAGTCTCCAGACTGGCCTGGCTGCCTCCAGGTGGCAGGCAGAGGGCTTGAATCTCCAGGTGGGTGAGAGGACCTTTAATTATAATAAACAAAATTATTAAGAGGGCTTGCAAGCTACAGCCTGGCAGGAGCTTGCAAGCTACAGCCTGGCAGGAGCTGGCTGCAAATTACAGTGTAGGGTCTGTCCTCCTCTGCTTCCCTGTCCCAAGTAACCTCCGTGTCTAGGGCCCACCCTCATGACATCACTGCCCCCTGTGACAACACCTTGGTTTCAGATTTTGGCCCTGAAATCTCAGGGTCTGGGATGTTCCTGACCTGACAAACCCTGGGCCAATGTCCCACCTCCAAACCATAACAATTTCCAGCTCAGCTGGTCTAAAAAGGGAGGAAAATCCATCCCTTTGCTCCATAGTGGCTGAAAATTGTTGCCTGCTCAAGTCCCTAGGGGTGAATTTATTTATTTACCCATTTATTGGTCTGTTGTTATTAGGGAGGAAATGAGATTAAGTAAAACTCCCTCTTTAAAGCAAAACTGGATCTCCCCTTGTTGAACTTCCACCCGCAGGTAAAGTCTATTTTCTTCCAACAGACCTCTGGGAACTGACTGTTTAAGGAAAGGGCTTTCAGAAAGTGCTGTGCTTTTTTATTATCTGTATTTTACTAGAATTGTTTTTATATGTTTTTAATTCTATTAATTTAATTCTATTAATTACTTTTTCATGATTATCTTTTTAATGTTTTTAGCCTTGTGTATTTTATCTTAGTTTGTCTTAATTTCTGTAAGCTGCCTTGAGTCCTGGTCTGGGAAAAAGGCAGAATATAAATAATATTAATAGTTAATAATAATATCATCTACCAATACCAGCTCCAAGGTGCAAAAGACATGCCATTAAAATGAAAGAACAAGGGTGCCTCTGAGCATATTCTGAGTCTAGAGATTTGTTTGCAGTTACACAACTGAGCTAAGCTCACAGTCCTGTCATAAGCAGAAAACCATGTGTGATCAGCTTTCTTTCATTTCAGTAGCCTTATTTAGGCAGGATAAATAGTTTTATTCCTAGTTTGAACCCTGACTAGGGACTGGTAGATCTGTCAGTTTTGATTTTCCTCTGTGTCTCATTCCCCCACCGCCACAAATCATAATTATCTGAGCTTGTTTTAATTTGTGTAACCCAACTTGACTAGCAGTCTGCAAAAAAGGCAGAATAATAATAATAATAATAATAATAATAATAATAATAATAATAATTACAACACTCAAAGTAGGAGGGATGGAAGCAAGACATGTCATGCAACTGTGGAAAGCCTCTGCTGGGACAACTGCCCCATCCAGTAAAAGTAGCAGGAATTACACAATCCATCCGGTTAAACATTGCCAACTGGTAAACTCACCTCCACCATCTCAAAATCAGCAGAGCTGCAGTAAAGCAAAATGCTAATCAGACACCTGCTCTTTTCTAAGTTGTTCCCCACAACCACTTTCCTCCTCTGGCATTTTAATGCTCCCCTTTTCCTTTCCGAAAGGGATCTGAGAGAATTAGGTTTATCCCACTGAGGAACATCCCTCCCACCTTGAGCAAAGGTGACACTTGTAAACATCTTTGCAGAACCGTGGATTATTTTACTTTTTAGGTGGGAAGGGAACTGGAGGAGCCCAGCACCTGGCTATGCTCACCACCATCACTGTGAATCAGTTTATATGTATGCCACTTTTCCATTTTTTCATGCTCAAAGTGACTTATAGCAACATACAGAATAAAATACAACAACATTTCAAGATAAGAACCTAAGAATGAGCCTAAGAACCTAAGAAGAGCCTTCTCAATCAGGCCAATGGCCCACCTAGTCCAGCATCTTGTTCTCACAATAGCCAACTAGATGCCCCATTGATAAACCCAAATGCAGGACCTGAGCACAAGGGCACTCTCCCCTACTGCGGTTTCCAGCAACTGATATTTACAAGTGTTTACTGTTTGAATGGATTGTTTTGATGAGGGTAATCTGATGAAGGATGGGCTAGAAATATATTGAATAATTTAACTTAAGGAAAGTACCTATGAAGGTCCCATCTTAGAAAAGGTATTCCTCTGTTAGGCTGCATCCACACTATACATTTATAACATCCACCCCCAAGAACCTTTCAAACTGTAGTTTGTTAGGAGTGCTGAGAATTGTGGGCTTCCAGGGAGATGAATGGTGGTTCGGCTGTCTCTCTGTTAGCTCGCGATTGATGATAGTCAGATAGATAGTCCGACTATTAAATCACTCTGGTGATAAGGGTGATCAAAGAGTACCTTGAATGCTTTGATCAAGGCTGCTTTCTGCTGTCTGCACCTGTGGGCTTGGACGGGAGCTAGAAAGAGCTGGCAAGCTAAGGAGTGACATTTTGCTGAAACACCATGTAAACACCCTCCATGGGTAGAAATATTCACATCCTCTCTTTCTTAAACGTTTCTGGGACACGAGAAACCACAAACCAGAGAGACAAATCTGTCCACTGGTGAAAATCTACAGTCCAGAAACTTGGAATAACAAATTTTTGTCATTAAGAAGAACAGAAGGAAAATTGGTAGTTAAAGTAATAATAGTAACAACAATTTTATTATTTATATCTTGCCCATCTGGCTAAAACAGAGTGAAAAGCCTGATTTATGGTTGAAAATAAATCTTAAATGGACAAGGGAATTCTTGGTGTGAAGTGTCTTCCACCTTTTTCTGCTTTTTGTCATTAAGGAAACTGAAAGTTAATTGCCAGTACTCCGGCATTCCTCTGAGATAAGAGCTATTGAAGCTGTGACCTTTAGGAAATATTAAGGTAGACTGAGCTGTTAATAACACCCAACACATCAAAAGCAACCAGTATGGCAAAGGTACCTTTGGATCTCCCAGTGACTGTTGGTATTGGAGAATGACGGAGAAATGCATAGAAAAGAGTGGGATGAATGAATGACTAACTAATGGGAAGATGTGTCAACACCTTTCAAACAAATCAGGAAGAATGCTCCCTGTTGTATAACCTTGCAAACAAATTGGAATGAATGCTCATTAAAGGCCATATATGATCTAAAAAGACGAAGAAGTGTTTACTGCCTCTGATCAGGGAGGCAGAGCACAGCCATGGTGGCTAGTAGCCATCTAAAGCCTCCTCCTCCAGTGGCCCATCTAGTCCACCATCTTGTTCTCACAGTCGCCAGCCAGATGCCTCAGTGGGAAGCACAAGGGCACTCTCCCCTCCTGCAGTTTCCAGCAAATGGCAATCAGAAGCATTAGTGCCCCAGCTGTGGTGTGGAGCATACAAAACAGATCACAATTTATACAAAATGTCTGTAAGACAAACAAACATTTCACACTAAGAACAACTGAAATGATGCCTGACAACAAAATATAAAACTTCCACAAAATACACCCCCCCACTAGGCATGGAGTGGGGCAAGGCAGGTGGGAAAGCTTGCCCTTGATAGTTCCAACAGAATCTCGTTTGTAGCAATGCTCAGCTATGCTGTATTTCCAGGTGCTTGAGGAATTTTGATTTCTGTGTCTCCCAAAGTGAACCGGCATGGATTTTGCAGCTCCTGGACTTAGATATGTGGATTGAAATATCCTACAGAATATTAAACACAGAGCTCTCGGCTCAACAGATTTAAACATGTGAAAATTCTGTGAGTGCAGTTTGAAATAAAATGCATTTACAAATGTGTATGTAGAATTTAAACTCCACTTAGGAACATCTTGTTTGGGGATAAAATGCATCCTGAAATATGTATTTAAATAGGAATTTTCTTGCATATTTTTTCAAAACTAGCATAGATTGGACACAGGACAGGATAGATTTTTGATAGAGCGTGTGAGGAATTAACGTGGAGCAGAAATAGATTGAGGCTTCTATCCCGTGCTGCAATGCAAGAGAGTGCATGGTTCCCTTTCCAACTGTGAGATCCCATCCTCTTCCCCAGTCATCACAAACTACCTTGTTTGGGAAGCAGCCTTATAAGAGTCAGGGCTATTGTTCCATCAAGCTCAATAACATCTGCACTGACTAGCAGCAGCTCTCCAGGGTTTCAGACAGGGAGCTTCTCTCCGCCCTACCTGGAGATGCCCCGCTGCCCTGGGCCATCCTAGGTGGCTCCAGCCTTACCAAATCACTTTTCTGTTGTTCTCAGGATGGAAGGATTGAGTTTTCCGAGTTTATCCAAGCCTTGTCGGTCACTTCCCGGGGGACGTTGGATGAGAAACTGCGGTGTAAGTGGTCAACTGGATTTGAAAATTAAAACTGGTCCTATCAGCATTCAACACTCTAAATTAGGGCTCAGCTCCCACAATCCATCCCCGAGCAAAACTGACCTTTGCAATGTGAGCTAAGGCTTCCTTTTTGGCATGTGGCACCCTCAGGATCTTGCCCCTTTCCCTCTTGCTCTCAGATAGCAGCTTATGAAAGTCTTCTGCTAGGACTGTACATAGCACGCACATGCGCATGCAGACACACACACCATCTAGGCATCCAGATGATGCCTAGATGAGGGCGGGGCTAACATTTAATTAGGGCTTTTAAGCCTCAGGTGAGCATAACTCTCCCTAACCTTCTACTTGTGGTTTCAGGGGCCTTTAAGCTGTATGATCTTGACAACGATGGCTACATCACTAGGAATGAGATGCTGGACATCGTTGATGCCATTTACCAGATGGTGGTGAGTGTTTGAAAGAGCAGGATGCAATATGAGTAAGACTCCAGCTGTTATTTATAGAAAGAGAAACTAGGTGGAGGGAAGGGCAAATGCTAGGCTCCACCCTGGAGGAGCAAAATTTGGTCACCTGGGTAATTCACAAACAATTTCCAGGCGACCAGTCAAGGATGCTTCTGTAAATGGGGGAAGTTGGAAGTTTATGTTGGTTTTTCCCCCAGGCTGCTACAAATTATACTCCTTGGGGTGAATAAAACCTCTAAAGGCTTTTGTAGTCATAGGCCTAATTCACACCATACCTTTAAAGCACTATGATACTAACTTAAACGGTCAAAGGTTCCCCCCTAAAATTCTGGGCACGGGAGTTTGTTATGAGTAGTTTAGCAAGGAGTCCATATTCACAGGGAACTCTGGGAATTAATTGTAGCTCTATGAGAGGAATAAGCAGGTCCCCATAGAACTTCCAGTACCCTTAACAAACTACAGGTTCCCAGAATTCTTTGGGAGAAGCTTGTTTATTTATTTCATTCCAGGCCAGGAGGCAGAGACTGAACCCCCCACCTTCTCTTCTCTTTCTCTTCTCTTCTCTTCTCTTCTCTTCTCTTCTCTTCTCTTCTCTTCTCTTTAGGGGAACACTGTGGAGCTCCCTGAAGAGGAAAACACCCCAGAGAAGCGGGTGGACCGGATTTTTGCCATGATGGATAAAGTAAGATGCTTCCAGACATTGTCTCACCTTGAGGCAACCATCCAGAAATTGCCAGGCCCGTTTACCCTGCCACCCTCCCACACCAGAGATCACAACCAATGTCCCCCATGTCCTGCTTCAATGAATTTGAGGGTGTCTTTTGAGGATCCAGAAGGCAGGCTGTCTCCACCACCCTATTGTCAGGCTTATTCCCACATGTAGCAAACTCCCCAATGGGCAGAAATGGATCCGGAGATCTGCATGGGCAGTCTCTGCAGGAGGAGTAAGAATTGTAGCTGAGTGGCGTAGAGAAAACTCAGGCCCAGGGGCAAAACTCAGGCCCAGTTCTTTATCTGGTCCTCGGGGCTCTCCTCAGACCACTGCCCTTATCTGCTTCACTTCAGAACTTCCTGAAGTGTTTTTGCTTGGCAGGAATGTAGCCTTGAACTCTGATCATGCCTCTTGTTTTCCTACATGTTGGGTAGAGAGAGGTGTGTGGGTGCAATCCTCTGACTTTGGTTATTCAAATATACAAGACAACACCTGTTGTTCCACCCTCTTCTGCATATGGTCCCACCTATCATGATCATCTGGTCCCCAGAAGATTTCCTATGAGGAATTGAGGCCTTTGGCTCTATACATGTAGAACATCTGTTTCAAAGGCAGAAGGCCCCATCATTTCCAGTTAAGACTCCGTGCCTGATGGTCCTGGAGAGCTGCTGCCAGTCAGGATCAACAGTAGTGGGCTAGGTAGGCCCAAATGGCTTGACTCCATACAGAAACAGTATTTTGGGTTGAGGATTGAACCTGAGAGCAAGCAAAGCCACAGCTTATGTTCAGTCTCTAGCATCTCTAGGTAGAAAATGTGAGGCTGGGGAGACCTGAGCTCAAATCCTCCCTCAGCCATAATGGGCCAGTCACACACACGCCCCTACCTCACAGAGTTGTTGTGGTTATCCTCTCTGATCCCTCACTGTTGTCTGTTGTCCTAGAATTCAGATGGAAAACTCACCCTGCAGGAGTTCCAGGAGGGCTCCAAGGCTGACCCTTCCATTGTTCAGGCGCTCTCCCTCTATGACGGACTCGTATAGCTTGCAGTCTTATGCTTTGGTAAGTGGGTGTGTTTTTTTAAAAAAGATAGAGGGGGGGCTGTGGGGTTGCTTTGGGAACATCTGAATGCTGTGCCCCCTCCCCGATTTATGGGGAATACATCCTCAGCTTTCTTTAAGAGGGGGGTTCAGAAAAGGGCAGCCCAAATGATTAAGGGGATGAAGCAACTCCATTGTGAAGAAAGGTTGCAGCACTTGGGACATTTTAGATTAGATAAAAGGTGAGGAAGAGGTGACATAATAGAAGTTTATAAAATTATGCATGGCATGGAGAAAGGGGTTACAGAAAAGTTTTTCTCCCTCTTGCATAACACTAGAAATCGTTGACATCCCAAAAAGCTGAACATTGGAAGATTCTGGACAGATTTTAAAAAGTCCTTCTTCATGCAGTGCATAATTTAATTTTGGACCTCACACAGGAGGCAGTAAAGACCATCAACTTGTGTGCTTTAAAAGAGGAGGGGACAAATTAATTCCACAATGGCCATGCCCTGCCTCCATGGGTGGAGGCAGTAATGCTTCCTCTGACTACCAGTTGCTGGAAACTTCAGGAGGGGAGAGTGCTGTTGTGCTCAGGTCCTCCTGAGGGTTTCCCAGAGGCATATTGTTGGCCATTATGAGAACAGGGTGCTGGACTAGATGAGCCATTGGCCTAATCCAGCAGGCTGTTCTTAGGGTTCTTGAATTTGATAAAATTTCCATTTTAATTGATGAACAGGTAGAATATGAGGATAGCATTGCTCAACTCATTGTCTAATTTTCAAGATTTCCATTCTGTGAATAATTTACTGATTAGTGGCTTGTCAAAATACATTGGGTTTTATCCAGTTAGCCTGCTCATGAGGAGACCCATTGTAATTAAGAAACCTAAGCAAGTCATGTTCATTAATATCAGTAGGTCTCCTTTGAGTTGAATATGCAATGAGAGAACAGATTTATCAACCTGAATGCAAGTGCTGGGAGTTTGGAAATCTGCCACAGGAGTGGGTTCTGCCTGTGAGGTCAAATAATTGGCAAGCTTTTGATGTCCATATTGCAAGTTTGTTGTGTCAGTAGAGTCAGCAAACACCACCAAGGATCAACAGACCATTTGGAGAGACCAACTTATTGCTTTCCAAATCTGATTTAGAACTAATAAAACCTAAAACAGACAGCCATTAGAGTGATAATAGAGGGGTTCCCACTGTAGTTTAATGAATAAGTCCCTCTTTGCAGGGAACTCTGGAAATTGTAGATCTGTGAGGAGAATAGTAAGTTTTCACAAGAACTCTCAACACCCTTACTGAACTACAGTTCCCAGAATTCTTTGGGAGAAGCCATGGCTGCCTAAAGTGATATTGTGCTTTAAATGTATGGTGTGAATGTTGCCTTAGTCTGTAAGCATAGGAATGTCCATCAAGTCAAAATGTTTGTAACAATTTTGTCCCCCTTTTAACTGCTTTTCTGCTCCCTTTTTTTCAGACACACCTGAAGGAACCCCCTTCCAGTGCCATCAAACACCCACCTCAGACCAGACTCTCTCGCCTGACTTATGCCAACCCCTCATCGCGCTAAAAACGTGGGAGAGGGGTGTGCTTGGAGCGTGACGTCAACCCAACCACTTTGTGCTCAAAAACCAGCTCGTCATCTCCATTTGCCAGCGTCTGCATTTAACAACGATTTAAAAAAAAGAAAAAAGAAAAGTGGGGGCGGAGGAGGAGAAAGCAGTGATGAAGAGGATGATGAAAAGATAAGCGCCATTTCCTTGGGGCCATGAAGAATACTCTCACATGTTAATATTCTGTTTTGTTTGTTTCGAATGGATTAAGAACGAGCACCATTTTTAAATATCTCTTATGGGGGTGGGGAGAATCATGCAGACTGGAGATGTAGGGTCCCATTAAGACGTCTTGTGTCAGGGCGCCACTGGACTGGACCGGAACTGTCAGAGTGGATGGCTTAATCGCAGCTAAGCTTTCGCTTTTAAAATCCTGGGGGTGTCGCACGTGTGTGTGTTGGGGGGGGGGTTAAAAATCCATTTGAAATTGATGTCCATCCTCATTTGGGTTTGTGGTTCAAGTTGCAATGCTACACACACACACACACACATTATTTTGATGATTATTTGGGGTGTGACATTGTTATTGTATGCTCTCATTTTGTGTGTGTGTGCGTGACGGAAAAGTGAGACGCTTTTTCTTCTTTTGAATGACCTCTGAACAAGCGGTAGCTATTTATTTGCCGTTTTTTGTGTGTCAAAGCTGCTGTATAATTTTTTGTCTCGTGTCTCAGAAAAAGAACAAACAAACAAAAAACTCATGCTGCAGGGGTGTTGTCCCTCACAGAAGAAATCTAAGCCAAAAAGAAGAAAGAAAGAAAGAAAGAAAAAAAGATCCCCACAACTTATATATGTCTGCTGTGCTGCCTGGCTGGGGTAGAAGGGGGTCAGTGTGCCCTCTGATTATGTTGTCTTTCGTCCATCTATCCATCGCCCTACCCCAAAAGGCCCCAAACTTCTTGCTCTTGGCAGGCCTTGCATCTGGGACTTGCGATGTCTGCAGCACCCCCTCTGAATGCTGTCTCCCCACCTCTTTTGTATTTCTTTATTTTCTGCCCCCCCTGCATTCATTTTGCCATTTTGCCTACATTGTAAAAGAGGAATGATGAAACAATCCAGTACCCCAAGTTTTTCTCTCTCTCTGCATGAAACTAAAGAAGTGTTAATGTGGCCAATCTTGTTGGAGCTTTAAAAAAAATGACAACAAAAACACAGTTCTTTCTGAAAGGAAGTAATAATAATGACGATGGTGATAATAGTACCTCTGTTTTTGTTTGTTTGTGGGCTTTTGGATTCTTACTTGTTGTTGGGAGCATCCGATCTTTCTCTAACTCTCTTCTGTTTTAAGGCTAATATCACCACTGGGGAATTTTAGCTAGTTCCTCAGAATTCTTTGGAAGTTTCGTCTAAGGGGGGAAACCTCTAAAAATTAGCTGCAACCTCACTTTGGGCAGAACCCTGTAATGACACGGTGGCAAATGGATCCCCTGGGAGAAAATTCACTTAAGGGGTTCAATACAGAGGCTCAAACCAGATTCTCAATTAGACTTTTACTTAGTAATGTATTACAGGTCAGATTCCAAAAAGTCTGTGAGAACTTTCCATTATGAAACACACTTTATTCTGCCCTCTTCTTTCACCCCAGCACCTCAGCCAATCATAGTCATTGGAAAATGTTGCCCAGCCCAATTTGTACTTGCAGAGGCCTCTTTGCATCTTATCTTGAGCTCTTTTTCGCTCTAACTTTCAACTAGGCCCCTCCAAAATTGGTTCTTAATTATTTTGTGGTTAGGCCATAATCCTGCGCATGTGAAGCTGGCTTCACTAAACATAGATCTCAACTTCAATTCCTCTAATAATTGTTCCTTCTTGGGTCAGGGAAGGGGAACCTGTGCCCTTCTTAATGTTGCTGGAGTCCGACTCCCATCTTCCTTGATGATTGGCCATGCTTGCAGGGGTTGCTGGGACTTGTAGTTCAATATTATCTGCAGGGCCACAGGCTCACATCTCTGTCAAGGATAAATTCCCAACTCCAGGCCTAGTCCTGTTCCTGACATTGCTACTGTGGAGCTCCAAATTCCATACCTGCCCAGGGAGCGGCTAACATGAAAAAGAACAATTTTATAGCTGGCTGGTCATGTGAGACGGGTAACCTGTTGCTGGATTACAGAACCCATCAGTCTCAGCCAGTACAGCCAGTGGTGGTCAGGGATAATGCAGGTTGTTGCCCAGCAACATTGGAGGGCACCTAGTTGGATATACCTGATATGAAGAGTCTGACTTCTCAGGAATGGGACGTTTTCAGGTCTGGGCCTCTATTTGGAGATGTTGCCTGCTCAGCTCCTGTGTGTAATCCTGGAGGATGGCAGGCTCCTCTTTTTCCCACGAGGGCTAATCAAGCTCTGGGTTGATCCTGACTGGAAAATGGTGGGATGTGATAGTTCTCTGAGGTCAGCTGCTGCCCTGCCCAGTTGTAGCTGTCATATAAGCAAAAACTATTAGAAGGCACCCTGATCTGGAGGTGGGGTGGGGATTGCAAACCTGTCCAAAACAGGCAACGGACCTGTCATCTGGACCCATGCACCCACAGGGTGTTCATCTTGCTAGCATTCAGCTTCAGATGGTTGGCTGCCATCCAGCCCATCACCTTGTCCAGACGCCAGGTCAGGACTTGAATGGCCTACCTGATTCAGATGTTACAGGGAGATGGTGCTGGATGTCATCAGCATTTGGATGATACCTCACTCCAAAACCCCTAATGACCACATCCAGTGGCTTCATATAGGTGTTAAAGAGCATCATGCATAATTAAACTATGGAAATTGCTCCCACAAGAGGCAATCGTAGTCACTGACTCAGGTGGCTTTGAAAGAGGAAAATAAGGCTATCAATGGCTACTAGCGACAGGGGCTCTGCTCTGCCTTCACAGATGGAGACAGCAGTGCTTCTGAAAGCCAATTACTGAAAACAGCAGAAGGGGAGAAGGCTGTTGTGCTCAGGCCTTAGAATCATAGAACTGTAGAATTGGAAGGGACCTCGTGGATCATCTAGTCCAACTCCTTGCAATGCAGGAATATGCAGCTATCTCATACGGGGATTGAACCTGCAACCTTGGCATTATCAGCACCACACACCAACTGAGCTACCCAGACTAGTCTTGCTTGCTGTTTTCCCACTGGGGCATCTGGGTAGTTTATATGAGAACAAGAGGCTGGGCTAGATGAACCACAGTGGCCTGATCCAACAGACTCTTATGTTATGATACTTTGAACAAAGTCTATATCAGTTTCAGGTTTCTGTATCGTCTGAATATATTTCAGTCATTTTGGGGGATGAGAACGTTATTTCATCACCACACCACCAAGCTTTTCCAGGAACCAGGGCACAACTGTCTTCTGTGTGTGCATGAGAGACAAAAAAGTCTTTATTCACTCAACTGTGTTCCTCATTACACAAAGGCCTTTCCTTTGTGAGAGCACCAATCTTCTCACGTTGACTCCCACCCAGTGGACAAGGATAGGTTTGTGCTGTTAGTCGGTTCCCCACCCCTAGGCTAGAGCTCATGTAACCTTTTTCAGTCAGAAAAAAAATGTTCCAGCCCTCTGGCAGTTTTATTTAGGGGGGGAGTGAGATCCCCCTCCCCAGTAGCACTTAAATATCCTATTTTGAGAAGGCCTGCTTAGAACAGCACACGGTATTCCTGAAGCGGACACATGGCCAGGTTACATAACAGTGGGTCAGATTATTCCTGCTTCATTGTCAAGACCCTGCAAACATCAGAGTTCCCACAGGGCCAGAAGTAAATATGGTCAAAGGTAGGCTGGGAGGTTGGGGCAGGATCATATTTTGGAAGGGCAAGGCATGCCCATCTGTAGCTACTCTGACTGAGGACTGACATGGATGTGAGGGTTTTTATAAAGCCTGGTGTGTCCCTATTGGCTTCAAGATGCCAGCTCTTTGGCCACTGAGAAGATGTCTTCTCACCCTTTTTGCTGATGGGTACCAATCACAATGAAAGTCAGCCACTGAGGATGGGCTCCTGCGGTCCCTCTGGAGAAAGTACATGGGAAGAACATTGAGGGCTGCAACGGTGGACAAGGAAGAAGTGTTGCTGTGGATATCATGAAGGGACCCTGCACTTTTGAATTTGCCACTAGACTACTGTGGTGTCCTATAGGGCACATCTAATGCCCTTGGTTTCCTGAGAGACCAGAATTCTGATAGGTGGAGGAAGTGATGATGACTGGTTGTAGAAGACCTAGTTTTGAGAGACCCCCCACACACACACCCTTCAGTACCGTACATAAAGCTACCACTTTGCACCAGCATCACAAGACCCTGTTTTGGTCTCCATGAGTTACCAGTGGTAGGACCTGACATCCTTTGGAAGTTCTCGTCGCCCCCCTCTGGTTTATTTCATGTAACACATTAATTGGGCTTTCACTTTGCCAAATGTAAGGTGCAAGGAATGGATTGTCCATCCATCCACAAGGTGCTTCAATGCTGTTGGCTGGTGAGCGTGCGTCTTTGCTGTTTCATTCAGGATTCACATCGTAGCAGGAGATGGATCCGTGGGGTTGCTAGGCAACTGCATCTCCCACTGACGTAGTGGTGTTGCCTGGTGCCACACATCAGCAGCCCCAAGCAGTGAAAGGATATCTCATTTTGCTCAGCAAGACCCCGCAGAGGACAGCTTTTATGAAGTGGCTTTGAACGAAGGGAAGTCATTCAGCAGCTCCAGAACAGAAAGCTCTCTGGAGTAAGTAATGTGATTCACTGCCTCTAAAATCCAAACCAGTTTCCAACAGTGCTGCCTTCACCTTCTCAGGGGCAGAGCATCTGCTTTGCATGCAAATGGTCTGAGGTTCAATGCCTGGCATCTCCAGGTTAGGACTGGGAAAGAAACCCTCTCAAAGATACTGGAGAGCTGCTGCCAGTCAGTGTAGACAATACTGAGCTGGAATGACCAAATAGTATAAGGCAGTTTCCTATGCTCCATGTCTGCTTCCTCCGGGTCACAGTTCAAGCTTGAGGAGGACTCTTTACTGTAGATGTTGCACAGTTGGGGTTGTCCTCAGTCACCTTTCTAAGGTATCCTCATTGTTAAACCATTCCTGCTCTAGGCAACACTTCACTGTCGTCGTTATCATCATCATCACCATCATAATTTTTATTTATACCACGCCCTCCCCAGCCAAGGCCGGGCTCAGGGCAGCTAACAAGCAATAATAAAAACCAGTTGAATGATTACAACTTAAAAACAAAATTAAAATACAACATTAAAATATTGAAACATTAAAATATTAAAATGTAGCCTCATCGCAGGAGGAGAAAGGAAAAGAAAAAAGAAAGAGAGGAAGGGAATCAAATTGGCTCCAAGCCAAACGCCAGGTGGAACAACTCTGTCTTACAGGCCCTGCGGAAAGAAATTAGATCTTGCAGGGCCCTGGTCTCATGAGGCAGAGCGTTCCACCAGGCCGGAGCCAGAGTTGAAAAGGCCCTGGCTCTGGTTGAAGCTAATCTAACTTCCTTAGGGCCCGGGACCACTAGGGTGTTGCTATTTATGGACCTTGAGGCTCTCCATGGGGCATACCGGGAGAGGCGGTCCCGTAGGTACGAGGGTCCTAGGCCGTGAAGGGCTTTAAAGGTCAAAAGCAGCACCTTAAATCTGACCCTGTACTCCACCGGGAGCCAGTGCAGCTTGAAAAGCACTAGGTGAATATGCTCCCATGGCAGAGACCCCGTGAGGAGCCTCGCTGCAGCATTCTGCA
Source organism: Podarcis erhardii (assembly GCF_964252035.2). Classification (NCBI taxonomy): domain Eukaryota; kingdom Metazoa; phylum Chordata; class Lepidosauria; order Squamata; family Lacertidae; genus Podarcis; species Podarcis erhardii. The sequence goes on from NC_138504.1 coordinate 35,492,354, forward strand.
CCCGCTGGAGTTTCTGGGACAGCTTCAAGGGCTGCCCCGCGTAGAGCGAATTACAGTAGTCAAGCCTGGAGGTGACCGTCGCATGGATCACTGTGGCCAGGTCGGGGCGGGAAAGGTAAGGGATCAACTGCTTGATGTGGCGAAGGTGGAAAAATGTCGCCTTGGCTGTTGCTGTAACCTGCACCTCCATGGAAAGGGAGGCGTCAAGGATTACACCCAAACTCTTAACGGAAGGCAATGACACTAATTGGGCCCCCGCAAGAGAAGGGAGTTGGTCCCTCATCCCCATGCCATCCCGACCCAGCCATAGGACCTCTGTCTTCGAAGGATTTAGTTTCAATCCCACGAAACCATCCAGCCACAGCTTCCAAGCATCTGGTCAGTGTGTTTGGGGCCGCGTCGGTGTGGCCATCCATCAGCAGATAGAGCTGAGTGTCATCAGCATATTTGTGACAGCCCAGCCCAAAGCTCCGTATAATCTGGGCAAGGGGGCGCATAAAGATGTTAAAAAGCATCGGGGAGAGAATTGCGCCCTGCGGCACTCCACACACAAAGGAGTGGTGCGACGACATTTCCCTCCCTAGTGCCACCCTCTGTCCCCGACCAGAGATAAAAGAGCACAGCCAGTTACGGGCTATGCCCTGTATCCCCACATCTGCGAGGCGGTGGTCCAGAAGATCATGAACGACCATGTCAAAGACTGCTGACAAATCTAAAAGGATCAGCAGTCCTGACCAGCCTCGATCCAGTTGTCTACGGAGATCATCTGTTAGGGCAACCAGAGCCATCTCGGTCCCAAAACCAGGACGGAAACCGGACTGAAATGGATCCAAAGCCGATGTTTCCTCCAGAAACCTACCAAGCTGTTCAGCAACCACTCTCTCAATTACCTTACCCAGATATGGTAGATTTGAAACTGGGTGGTAATTGGATAGGTCTAAGGGATCTAGTGAAGTTTTCATTAAGAGTGGACACACCACTGCTTCCTTCAGTTCCCCTGGGAATGTCCCCGTGCCAAGGGACAAATTGATAATTTCAACTGGGGGGTCCGCGCGACATCTGGACACTCCCTAATCAGCCAAGACGGGCATGGATCAAGAAGGCAGGTGGTGGGCCTACCAACTTGGAGGAATCTATCCACATCAGCAGGGAGCATCTGATCGAAATGGTCCAACACTGGACCTGAAGTCAGTCGAGGGGCCTCCAGTTCAGTCACTGTATCTAAATTGGCAGGGAGATCACGGCGGAGCAACAGGACTTTCTCCACAAAAAAGCTCACGAATGCCTCACAGCTGTGGGTCGAATTTGTGCTTTAATTTGGTTGTCCTCCTAAGGACGTTATTGACCTAATTATTCTAAAAAGTTGTGCCGGGCGAGAGCTAGCGGATGCAATGGAAGCTGCAAAGTAAGATTTCTTAGCAGCTTTCATAGCCATCTCATAGGCTTTCATAAGCGTCCTATAAAATGTTCTTGAGGCTCCGTCACGAGTCCGTCGCCATACTCGCTCTAGCCGTCTAAGATCCCGCTTCATTTTCCAGAGCTCCTCAGTAAACCAAGGGGCCCGGTTTCGACGGGGTCGCAGAGGGCGCTTAGGCGCGATCTCATCAATGGCTGCCAAGAGCCGGTTATTCCAGTCCTCAACAAGGTCATCTAATGAGTCGCCAGGAGGAACAGGGTCCTGCAAGGCTTGACGGAATCTATCAGGATCCATCAGTTTTCGCGGGCGAGCCCAAATAGGCTCGCCACCCGAGCAGGGGAGGAGCGGGAAGTCAATATTGGCTTTCAGAGCGTAGTGATCAGACCATGGCACTTCCACAGGGGGGAGCATGATCACATCTATAATGTAATTAATAATAAATTAAATGTGTATAGCACCCTTCATCTGAAAATCAGAAGGCGGTTCACAACAGTTTTGGAGAAAAGCATAGAAGGAACCTCTGCCTTTTATGGCCATGGGGGTTACACACGCTCACAAATTTACCCTGGGTAAACATCTGCAAATCTGCAAAATGTGCTGATGTTTCTTGGTATCTAAATGAAATTTGCTAGAGAGGCACATCTGCAGATGAGGGGCAGGGAGCGACTGAGATGTGCTTCACCAGAGTTCCCATGCCTGGAAGTTTTAAGAAGAAACTCTGGACAGTGCACAGAGTGGGGTGACCAAGGGGAGCAAGGGTCTGGAAACCAAGCCTCATGAGGAATGCTTGAGGGAGCTGGACATGTTTAGCTTGGCGAAGAGAAAGCTGAGATGTGAGATGATAGTCATCTTCAAATAGCTTAAGGGCTGTCACATGGAAGATGGAGCAAGCTAGTTTTCTGCTGCTCCGGAGAACCTCACGTTAAGAACAGTTTCAGGTTAAGAATGGACCTCCAGAACGAATTAAGTTCTTAACCTGAGGTACCACTGTATAAGCTAGACAAGCTATAGCTTAGGGCCCCAATCTCGTTGGGGCCCCCAAAAAAATTAAAGGAAAAAACCACCTGGATGTACATTTCCAAAATATAAGATAAAAAACAAATAAAATAAAACCTACATACAGCAACAGTGGCAAATGGCTTTAGATACCTATTAGATCCATAAATGACCATATAGCAGGCACGTCCAACAGGTAGACCGTGATCCACCGGTAGATCACTGGACATCTGTGGTAGATCGCTGGCTCCACCAAAAGAAGTTCAACAACTTCGGCTCCCGAAGTCTGTTGGGAGTTGGACACCCCTGCCATATAGTATATATTCAACACAAAAAACAACGACAATTTGTTGTTGACAAAGGACAGCTGGACATATAAAGGGCCCCATTACCTTCAGAGCTTAGGGCCTCATCAAACCTAAATCCAGCCCTGCTCTTAGGGGTCCCTTCCAACTCTGTAATTCTATGACTCTGTAATAATAATAACAATGGTAAAGTTCATGACACATTAGAGAGTAACTTCCCACCTACTTAGTCTATATACCAGTGAATAACCTGGTATTATAAAGTCTTCAGAATTTTCTCTTTCCAATGAAATGAACCCAGTGATACTCCACCCACTGTTCGGTATGTTATTTTCACTAATGTGTGCATTTTAATGAACACTGTACTTAACACATGCGGTTTTCATGTATCACATGACTGGAGAGCTGCATTGCAAAATTTGGGTAAGTCTGAATTTCGAAGAATAGCTGCATTTCAGTTTGCATATTGTTTTGCAAAGTACAAGATAGATTTGTCTCCTTAATACAAAGTGAACTGAATTCCTTACCTCTGCATCCCTAAAGTGGGGGGTGGGCGGATGGACGGCTGGCTGGCTGGCTATTTCCAGTTATGCCTGCTTTTGAACTTCCTAAAGCATCAAATGTTCTGCTTTTGGAATGTGAGCCGGATGGACTTTGGTGTCTGATCCAAGAGGGTAATCCTTCTGTGTTTACAGAGGGGATGTCCCGCGCCTGCATCCAGAATAGGCAAGATTGTGTGCCTTGGCCCTTTGCTTTGTCTGCTGCTGACTCAGCACACAGAGTTTGGAAGCCACAAGACTGCATAAGAAAGGGGGATTGGATTGTGAAGAATGCAGAGTCAGCAAACATCTCCATGTCAACACCCAGGTGCCAAAAAAGACAGGTGACATTCTGGCACAGCAGGCCACTATCTCTCTCTCTTTCTGGCCTTGAGCCAGCAATCACAAGCCATGGATCTTCTGTTGACAAGGGGGTTACCACATTCTGCTCCTGAACCTGCTCCTGTGTCTTTAAACCCACAGCCAGACATGCAGAAAATAAAGTTTTCTTCAGCACTTTTTTCCTCTAACCCAGGAAGAGCATCACTTGTGAACTGCTCACCTGCCTGGCTCCTGTCAAAGGCAGAAGAGTGCCCCCCAAAGTTGGCAGTACTACAGTTCTTATATAATACCTTCTGTCAGGCTTGTTGTCCAAAGTTCAGAATCACAGAATTGTAGAGTTGGAAAGGACCCAAGGGGCCATTTGTCAACCCCCCTGAAATGCAACAATCCCATCTGAAAAATCCCTGACAAGTAGCTATCCAACCTCTGTTTAAAAACCTCCAACAAAGGAGAGCCCATCACCTCCTGAGGGAGACTGTTCCATTGCGGAACAGCTCTTACCATCAGACAGCTCTTCCCAATGTTTAGTTGAAACCTTCTTTCTTGTCATTTGAATCCATCAGTTTGGGTCCTAACCTCTGGAGCAGTAGAAAACAAGCTTGCCTTCAGATATTTGAATATGGCTCTCATATCATTTCTCAATCTTGTCTTCTCCAATCTAAACATACACAACTCCCTCAACTGTTCCTCATAAGGCTTGGTTTCCTTAGGCCCTATGGAGGTCTTTGTTGGGGCCTTTCAATCCCTGGGGAAGGCTGCCTTTTTAAAACCCTCCTCACTCCATAACTCAATTTAGAGAGGAAATTGTGAATGAGTGAAGAGGGAGGTCTGCAGTATGCAGAGCAGTCCCTTTGAGAGTTAGACACACCTCAGTCATTTCTGGCTCCTCCCATCCCAAACAAGTGGCTGTGATTTATAATCCGGGGTGGCTCTCTAGAAGAGGCACACATAGTTTTGTGCGCTGAGTGGCACTATTCCATCTGTGGCAGATTCCCTGTGGTGGGGTGAGTGAGGGTTTTCTAAATTTTACAGAAGGTGAAGGAGATAAATTGCAAAGGGGGTGGGTTTTTTTTTTTAAGAGGAGATTAAGATCCAGGAAAACAAGGAAACAAGAGTTGAGGCTGTGTTCTAAAGTGGATAAATGCAATGTGGAAAAATAATTTGAACAGGACTGCATGTGTATGTTTAACCTGTTTGAAAGTGTGAGAGTAATTCTGGGGCTTTTGCTTTTCACTAGGGCAGCTGGCAGCGAACCCCCATTGACTGGGCATCTCCAGTCCCTCATTTAAACCTAGCCTCAGATAGCCACACATAAACGCCAGCAGGGCTGCTATGCATTATGCAGTAGGTGGAACTAGAAACTTGGCAGCTTTGGCTTTCGTATCATAAAGGTGTAAGGAAAGGGGGTGAATGATAGCCACTAAGGGGAATGACCTGGGAAGCCTCGGATTCAAGTTTTCCCTAGTGCCCACAAAATGCATTAACAAAGAGCAGGTGCTACCTTGCAGGGCTGTTTGTAGAGACCTCCAAAGCAAACATTTTTGGTGCCCCTTGAGTTAAAAGGGGAAAGTAGAATGAAAAACTTCTGATGCATGTTACCGGTATTCACCAGCAGCTCTGCCCTATATTCAGTAAAGGGAGCCTCTCGTAATGAACTTATTTGCCTTCTGTTCTAGCTGGTGGGTGGGTTGTATTTAAATCCAGCAAATTGTGGGGTGTGGCGAAAGATACTTTTCACAGTAGCTATCATCTGCTTGTAGCCAGCTTTGATTCTGGAAATGAAACATTTTGTTTCTTTTCTCCCTATTTTATGCTCATGACACCCTAACAAACATGGGCCTAGCCAGGATTTTTGTTGTGGGGGGGCGGCAGGCTTTTGTTGGGGGGCAGAACCTCAGATTACGCTAATCCAGGTTAATCTGGCTGCCCATCTATTACTGAGCCAGGTTTAAAGTCCTTGTATTAAATTACCAAGCCTTGAACAACTTATGTCTAGGGCGGCTATACCTCACGGACAACTTGAACCCTTATATCCCGGCTCAGCTGTTGAGATCCTCTGCAGAAGCATTGTTAGCTATTCCCTCAGCTGGTGAGACTCATTTGACAAGAACAAAGAGCCAAGCCTTTAGTTTCATTGGCCCCTGTGGAACTCCCTGCCTCTGGACATTCAGTAGACATCTTCTGTGCCAACTTTTAAATACCTGCTGAAAACTTTTCTGTTCCGTCAGACTTATGCAAGGAATTGAAAACACATCTTTCCACTATAGCTTGCTGATTTCTCATTCTAATTGTTTATAATGGTTTTTATTGTGTGGTTTTATGTGCTACTGTATATGAAATAGTGGTATTTAAATATTTTTAGAAATAAACAAATAATTCAGCATTTTCACTGCTACACCACACTGACTCTTCAGGAGATGCCCACCTTTTATCCTCCTAACAACCCTGAGAGGTAGGTTAGGCTGAGAGATAGGGACTGGCTCATGGGCATCTCAGTGAGTTTCATGACTGATCCTGAATCTCCCGGGTCCTGACACCATGCTGCATGAGCTGGCTTGTACAGAAGCCCCCAAATACTTGGCAAAAAAAAGCAAACCCAGAAAAGTTGTGGATTGTGGCTATTCTTTTGTTCTGTCTGCAACTGGTACCCCCATTCGTTCTTCTTCCCCTCCTCCAAATAAATCCCAGGCTGCACACAGAGGAAATTGAATTTGCAGTCCAGGCTGGTTGTCCAAAGCAGGAACTATGGAGGTCTTTGTTTGGCCTTCTCAATCATTTATGCTGATGCCAGGCGTGATGGTGCCAACGAGGCTACCTACACAATGTGCCAAGTCCACTGAGGGGTAAAAAAACAACTTTTAATTGGACAAATGATGGTAGAAACAGCCACATGGATCTCTAAAGCAGAGCCGGACACCTTTCAGCTCTTGGGCTGCAAACGGCCTGCAGTCTGATTTCACCCTGATTTCCTTCAGATGTCTTTTAAGAACTTTATTGTTCAAACTGGCCTTTGGAACAGAGGCCGCATCCTCATGCTGCTTTGAACAGCCATGGCTTCTCCCAAAGCATCCTGGGAAGTGTAATTTGTTAAGGGTGCTGAGAGACATTAGGAGACCCCATTTCTCCTCACAGGACTGAAGTTCCCAGAGTAGTTTTATCAACCAATCCCTCTTCCCAAAGAACCCTGGGAAATGTAGCTCTTTGAGGGGGAATTTGGGAGGATTTCTTAACAACCTATCATTGGCAACCTATAGTACCCAGGATTCTTTGAGGGAAAGCCATGCCTGTGGGGGAAGTGGTATCAGAGTGCACAGCACAGGTGTGACATGGGTGTCTAAAACAAGGGTGGACTCATGGTCTAATTTCTGGAGTGGGGAATTCTCACAGCTGTATGTGACCCTCCAAGTATTTATGGCCTCTGGGGCTTTCTCTAGGCTACACCACCTCCTCCTCTGCCACCCAAAGACCTCCCCATGTCTCTTTCCCCACCAGCCCTGCCCCCACCCACCTTGAGTCTCTTTCTCTGGATGGAATGTGTCCTTGAACTCTGACCATGCCTCTTCCTTGTCTGGATGGAGGCTAGAGAAATGGATGTGTGAGAGAGTGTCTATGGAAACTAGCCTACTATCCAAATATAAAATTTGCATTTCTTGCTCCACCCACTTTTGCCCCTGGCCCCTGGGAGGTTGCACAGAAGGGAATGTGGCCCTCAGGCAGGAAAAAGGGTTTCAAATCCCTGGGATAAAAATTTCAGTGAAATAGGGATGTGCCCAAGGCCAATGGTTGCCAAGAAGAGTATTCCTCAGCCACTGAATTCCCTGGGGCTTTCAAGTTCCTCCTGAAGTTTAATAATGATGGAGAGAGCATTCTGCAGCTGCGGAGCCAGCACTGAAAAGACCACTGTTGTTGTTGGGGGGGGGGGGGAAGACTGAAGAATTTTTGTCCCAACCTCTGTCTGGTACCCAGTGTGAGGAACCGTTTCTGTTTCTATTGATAGAGACAATGTCTCAGAGCAAAGGCGTCGTGGTCCTTGCCTACAGCGGGGGGTTGGACACCTCGTGCATCCTGGTCTGGCTGAAGGAACAAGGCTACAAGGTCATCGCCTACTTGGTAAGTTGACAAGGTGGAGTTCAAGCAGGATCCAGGAGAGGAAGAGCTATAGGTGTAATAATAATAATAATAATAATAATAATAATAATAATAATAATATATACCCTGCCCATCTGGCTGTGTTTCCCCAGCCACTCTGGGCAGCTTCCAACCGAATATTAAAAACAATACAGCGTCAGACATTAAAAACTTCCCTAAACAGGGCCGCCTTCAATTGTCTTTTAAAAGTAAGATAGTTGCTTATTGCCCTGACATCTACTGGGAGGGTGTTCCACAGGGTGGGTGCCACTACCGAGAAGGCCCTCTGCCTGCTTGCCTGTAACTTGGTTTCTCGCAGCGAGAGAACTGCCAGAAGGCCCTCAGAGCTGGACCTCAGTGTCCAGGCTGAACGATTGGGGTGGAGATGCTCCTTCAGGTATACGAAGCATCCTGTTATCACCGGGGCCTCTCAGATGCCTGTGGGAAACCAGCAAGCACAGTAGCGTAGCTAGCCGGTGGGGGCAGTCCGCACCAGGTGGGAGTGGCATAGGGTGGCATGGGGGTCTTTAGGGTAGCATAAAGGTTTGTAATGCAGCACAGAGCTTGAGGGTGGCATGGTGGTAATGGGGCATTTTGGACTCTGCAGGGGGGCAGAGCCACCTCCCATGCCTGAAATCAGCAGCTATGGAATTCTGATGGCTGCCTTTAAAAAGCTCAACAACTTTGGTCTGCCCCAGGTGCCAGTGGGGAGGGGGGGTTGCTACGCTGCTGAGCAAGCAGGACCCGAGCATAAGAGCAGCTCTCCCCTCCTGTGGTTTCCAGCAACTGATATTGTGGCCTGCTTTATCCTTTTCTATGAATTTGTCTAATCCTATTTTAAAGCCATCTAGGTTAGCAGCCATCCAGGCCTCCTGTAGAAGCAAGTTCCATAGTTTGCGCTGCAAAAAGGACATATTTTTAAGCATCCTGAATCTTCCAACATTCAGCTTTGTTGGAGATCCACGAGTTCTAGTGTTATGAGAGAGGGGGAAATGTTTTTTCTTCTTCTAGCCACTTTATCTAAATAAAGAACTCTCAAACATTGCAACCCTTCCTCACAGGGGAACAATTTGGTTGCTCTTTTCTGAAGCTTTTCCAACTCCACAGTATCCTCCTTCTTCTATTTTGCAGTAAGACTTGGCTAAATCTTGGTCAGTTCTGACTGAAATTCTGGATTAGCCACAGCTCAGCAAAGAATCTGATCCATGTGTGTCTTCCATCTTCCCACCCCTTTTACCCCAAAACAAATATTAATATATGGCACGGTGTCTACTCTTCCAGGCCAACATTGGACAAGAGGATGATTTTGAAAAGGCAAGAAAGAAAGCACTTTCCTTGGGAGCCGAAAAGGTGATTCCTAAGCCCCCCCCCCCATGCTAACAGTCAATCAAATGGGTTGCAAATCCACAGAGCTGTCAGACTGGCCTAATTTGCAGGGTTAGTTTGTCAGGTTGATGGGAGAGAATGTTATGCATGCATTATTAACAGGTCAGAAGCATTGCAAGTGGATTGTTCTTGGAGTTATTTGGAAAGTTGCCTCTACAGCTGTATATATGAAATGATGGCGTGGGAGGAAGTTGCCTACAATGGCAGCACAGAAATACTCTCAAAGTATAAATCTTCCTATAGACATAAAATCTAAGACTGTCATCATGCTGCAGTTCACATGGCTGCCAATAGGTGGCCATGCCAATTGCAGCTTGACAACAGGAGCCTCTCAGCGCTGGCCCCAGCCCGGGCAGTGCCACCTCCCATGCCTGGTGCCTGACTGCCTGGGCTTCTGAATTGCTGGGCGAGGGAGGAAGGCTACACTGGGCTGGGGGCCTCTCCCTGGGCTGCACTCACTTGGCTCCAGCCTCCCTTCCTCCCTCCTTCTGTCAAACTTCCGTTTGGGTGTTGGGCAGTGCCCCCTCCCCAATATTTTATTCAAGTTAGTGCCACTGAAGGGGACCACTGGAAAACTGTTGCCCAAGCTGAAGCCAGGCAAAGTCGGCCCCAGGTTGACTTCACCCTGCTCTAGCAAGAGGTTGCATGGTGGGTGGGGGTGGGGGGTGGGGGGTGATTTGATGCCATTTTTTGGTTTTCAGGCAGCAGAATGTCTTGGGCTGGCCCTGCACCACAGTTTGCACTTGGGATCACTAAGCACAGCCTAGTTGTGCATTAACTCCCAAGATATACTTACTAGGCACTTTGTAACTTTTGTAAAATACAGCCTTGTATTACAGTTTTAAAACTGTATTTCTATAGCTGTTGTGTGGATTGCAAACTTTCTGAAATGGGGAGGGCGGGCACCTGGATCAGGGTGTCAGACGATGAATGTAATTTTGGGGGCAGGCTTTACTTGCCCCCATCACCCCTTGGCAGGGTTCTGAGTTCAAAACGTGCCTCCCTCCAGCTACTGATAAATAACTGGGAACAATCCCATCCCTTCTCCTCCTCTCCATCGGTCTCAGGTTTACGTTGAAGATATCAGCAGAGAGTTTGTGGAGGAATTCATCTGGCCGGCGGTCCAAGCCAACGCGATTTACGAGGACAGATACCTCCTGGGCACCTCACTGGCCAGGCCCTGCATTGCCCGTAAGCAGATGGAAATAGCGCAGAAAGAAGGTGCCCAGTATGTTGCCCATGGAGCTACAGGCAAGGTAAGCATTTGACGACTGGTGCTCATTGAGACTGGCGGGATGTAAGGCAGGAAGCCCAGCAGTAGGTGGCGCCAGAGCCAGCTGATTCCAGTTATGTCCCCATCATTCCTCTGCTGAGTTCTACAAGAACAACACTGAGACTTAAGGAAGACAAGGAAGCTCTCAAGCAGTGCCACTCCCTGGATTGGTTGTGGGCAGGTGGGAGCTGGCTGAGCGCAGACTGGAAGATTCAGGACAGATTAAAGGAAGGACTTCTTCATGCAGTGCACCAGTGCTTTTATTCAACCGGAGCGTGCTGGAGTGCAGTTCCAGCACCTCTCAGGTGAGTGCCATTGCGGGCTGGTGTTCTCCTGCACTTCTTGCCTTTACATATCATACCTCATGTTACATTTGCTTCATGTTACGTTTTTTCAGGTTGTGTCCCGTGGTGACCCAGAAGTACCGGAAAGGGTTACTTCTGGATTTCACCGCTTGTGCATGCGCAGACGTGCAAAATGACGTCATGCACATGCGCAGACGTGCCGCTGCGGGTTGTGTTCCTTTCAGGTTGCGAACGGGCCTCCAGAATGGATCCCGTTTGCAACCAGAGGTACCACTGTATGTACTTCTGAGAAGCCCAAAACGAACATTTCAGGTCAATACGGAAACAGGCCAGCATGTGTCAGTCTACACATTTTTTTAGATCTATGACTCCACCTAGCTCCTAGCCATGACTGGTCAAACTATGGGGCAGGGCCAATTCATATTTCATTTTCTTCAATCATTATCCCATGTAGTGGCAGCAGGCTGTAAGCTTTGCAGCCAGGCCTCTACAGTTGCACACATGTGTGTTTCTGCAAGGGCATTTCTGAGCTGCCCTAGTCACCCACCTGAATCTAAGAGAACGAGGGAGTCAGAGGCGTATTTATTTGACCAGAACCAGAACCAGGGGTGACCCCCCCCAAACCAGCTAGGGAGATAGCTTGCCTTAGTTTTTAGCACCTCCATGGGCAGTGAATGTGGCTGTTGTCAAACCAGCATCTGTTCACGGTTGCCCTGAGTCGCCCAGCGACTTACTGTAACAACTTCATGTTTTTCTTGAACAAGAGCACTGCAGTGCATAGTTAAACTATGGAACTCATAACAGCAGGAAGCAGTGAAGCCACTAACTTGGATGGCTTTAAAAGAGGATAAGGCAAATCTATGGAGGAGAGAGATATCAATGGTTACTAACCATGATGCCTTTGCTCTGCCTCCACAGTTTCTAGGAGATACAGGAGAGTTGAGGGCCCTTGCCCACAGGTCCTGCTTGCAGGTTTGTTGCAGGCATCAAGTTGGCCACTGTGAGAACAGGATGCATGGGTGTTTGGCCTGATCCAGCACGCTCTTCTTTCTTCATATTGGCTGAAATTGGGGGCAGTACCCCATTTTCTCTTTCAATGGCCTCAGCTGCTTAGCCTGAGAGTTGCTTGGAGACCACCTCATGGAGCTACAGTTCCCAGTAGCCCAAACTAACTACAGTCCCCAGGATTTGTGGGAAGCCACGGCTATTCAAATGGCTTGAGGGTGCTTTAAAGGTATGATGTAGATGTGACCCAAGATTCTAGTCCTCATAGAATAAAGGACTGAATTAAATAGGAACATAAATCTGCCTTAGACTTAGCCAGACTGCTGATACATCTAGCTCAGCATTGTCTACACTGACTGGCAGTGGCTTTCCAGAGTTTTACTAGCTCCTATCTAGAGATGTCAGGGACTGAACCTGGGAACTTCTACATGTCAAACAGGTGCTCTGCCATAGACTGCCCATAATTTAGGACTGGGGTTTCATGGAAGAGCAACCTAATCAACCCTTAGGCTGTGTACACACCAGACATTTAAAGTACACCCCCCAATCATGTGAGCTGTAATTTAAGGTTACTGGGAAATTTAGCTCTGTGAGGCATAAACTATGGATCCCAGGGCTCTTGGGCTGCTGGGAAATTTGCTTTAAAAGTGTTTTAAATGTGTATGCAGTCCTATTGAATCAAAAGATAGCCTTTAAAAATGGTACTGCACAAACATGAGAACTAGAAGTTTGTTTTAAAAACAAAACTAGATCTGGAATTCTCACGAAACCCATCCCAAGTTGGGGTAGGGGTGGGAGAAAGATAATGTAGCCTTTTCGGACTATGCCCTTTGGGTTCAAGAAGACTGGATGCCATGCTTTTGCAAATCTGGACAGCCTGTTTTCTTTTTCGGTTAAAAATTAAGCTGCTTTCCGGCAGAGGGGAGAGTCCATCTGTTGCCCTGGAGTTACTGGCTGGCTGGCTCATCTATTTAACCATGGAAGCATGCTAAGCCTAAGCAACCGCTTGAGGAACCCCAAGATTCCTGGGGCACCTGCTCTGCAATGCGGAGATCTTCAGGGGGAACAGTTTGCACAGTATTACATACAAGAAATCCTAGCCCATCAAATCCCAGTCACTGTTTCTCCAAATGCCCAGAGAAATAAATGTGTCTTCCGATGAAGCTGGAATGATGGCAGTGGTGTGCACAGCTCAGCTGAAAGGGAATGCCACAATCGGGTGGGAGCAGAGGAAGTGGGAACCTGAGGCCTCTGGATGTTAATGGACTACAACTCCCATCATCCCTGGCCATTGGCCATGCTGACTAGTGGTTGATGGGAGTTGGTGCCCAATCAGGGATTGTAGCCCAACAAGATGTTATAGTACAACAAGTTCTGGAGAACCACACAGTCTCTCTATTTGTGGACTAGATGATCCTTTAATCCCAGGACATAAAAACATAAGAGCTTTCTGGGTCAGGCCAAAGGGGGTCCATCTAGTCCAGCATTCTGTTCTCACACTGGCTGACCGGATGTGTGTGGGAAACACAACCACAAAACATTCAACCACAAAAGCAAACTCCCATCCTGTGGCTTCCAGCAACCCAGGATTCTCCAGCTGTCCTTCCTGCCTTGCAGGGGGCTGGACTAAATGATCCTTAGGTCTCTTTCGACCCTACAATTCTTTGATTCTACCATATCTGTTTTATAGTTAAAAATTATAAAATGGGGGGTTTAAAATAAGAAGCTACCCATTCAAATCTCACTCCAGTGAAGTTACAGCGCTCATTCTCGGTCTCACTTCGGAAATAATTTGGAAATCAATATGGAAATAATAAGTGCTCTTTATTTCTGTTGTTGGTCTGGAAAGTTGTATAGCAGGCTTCTTTCCACGAGAGGGTGCAATGAAACCGTGCTTTTAAAGCCGCTTCCTTCCCATTCTAAGGTTGCTGACTCAGAGTTTCTCTGGCTTGACAAGGCAGGAACTGTCCAGCAGGAGGGGGGGGGGAGAGACTGTGCAATGGGTCCCCAGCATCCTTCCAAGGAGTGCCTGTGGACTGTTCGTGAATCAGGGATGAAGCTTTTCGTGGCCATTAAAGGCTGCTCTCATCTCTGTTCCCCTTTGATTCCAGTCCATTAACTTCACTGCTTGGGTGTTGAGAGGAATGAAATAAACAATGGCTTATGTGAGCTCAAAAGAATAAAAAAATCTCCTTGGACCTACAGGGGAGATGGACTGCCATCCTGTTCTCACATTGGTCAACCAGATGCCCCAATGGGAAATTTGCAGGCAGGATTCGAGCACAACTATTCCCTCCTGTGGTTTCCAGCAACCGGTGGTCAAAAGCACTGCTGCCTTCAGCTGTGGAAGGCAGAGCACAGCCATTGTGGCTAGTAGCCATGAACGAACAGCTTTCCCTTCCATGAATTTGCCCAATTCTCTTTTAAAGCCCTCCAAGCTGGTGGCCATCACTGACTCCTGCGGAAGAAGCGAGTTCCATGGTTTAACTGTGCACTGCATAAAGACTTTCTTCCATCTGCCCTGAAGCTTCCAACATTCAGTTTCAGTGGGTTGCCACAAGTTCTAGAGCAGGGTTTCCCAAACTTGGGCCTCCAGCTGTTTTTTGGAGTACAGTTCCCATCATCCCTGACCACTGCTCCTGCTAGCTAGGGATGGTGGGAGCTGTAGTCCAAAAACAGCTGGAGGCCCAAGTTTGGGAAATCCTGTTATGAGAAAGGGAGAGAGACCTGCCTCTATACACCTTCTCTGGGACATGCATAATTTCATAAATACCTGCTATGTCCTCTCTTTGTTGTCTTTCCTCTAAACGGAAATGTCCCAAATGCTGCAACCATTCTCTCATAGGGGAAATGGTTAGGGAGGCCAGGAGAACCAGTAACCTGATTCCCCCTCTCCAAAGCAGTCCATCCTCTGGTTGCATTGCCAACTTCTTTAATGCACCGCGCGTCATCTGCAGGACCTTGTGGCTGGGCAGCAAATGGGGCTGTTTGGGGCCTGCAAGGGGAAATGAGTGTTCTAATAGATGTTTCCTCCAGAGTGTTTTGTAATAGTCCCTGGAGGCTCCTGCAGCCAGGAACAAGTTTAGCCGTGTGTATTCTCTTTCCAGCCCTCTCCTCAAGAACATCTCCACCTAATTTCCATGGGCACTGTTTATTACTTGTGATTACATTTATACTCCATCTTTCTTCAAAGACAGCGCACATGGTTGTCCTGCTACCCACTTGCAACCTCACAACAACCCTGTGAGGCAGTCTAGGCTCTCAGACAGTGATAGGTCCAAGGTCATGCCCCCCAACTAACCCCCCAATTGTCTCCACCCAAGAAGGGGTGCGACCGTAAGACTATAAACTCTCAAAAGCGGTATGCAATCATTGCTAAGTTTGCGAAGCACTGCTCCAGACTATGGACCTTCTGAGTTATCTCCTCACCTTGAAACCGTGTAAAGGGACTGTTTTTTTGGAATCCCACCTTTTTCTCCAAGTTGCTCAAGGTGGCATATGTGGTCCTCACACTCTTTATTTAATCCCCACAACAACCCAGTGAGGCAGGTTAGGCTGAGAGTGAGTGGCAACTCAAGGTCACCTGGTGAGCTTCCCGGCCAGGCAGCAATTTGAATCCTGGTCTCCCAGGTCCTAGTCCAACACTCTAACCACTATTCCACACTAGCTCTCCTTGATGGGAAGGCTAGGAGGTCACCTGCTTTTGCATGCAGAAGGCCTCCAAGTTCAATCCCCCTGAAACCCTGAGCCGCTGCTGTTGGTCAGTGTAGACAATACTGGTGGTGCAATGGTTTGACAGCTTCCTGAGTCCCTGTATAATTCCCATCATTTATTCAGAACTAGGAGGACTGGAATCTTAACTTTTAGGGGAAGGGGCTTACTGAGTTGTAGGCTACCTGCTCTGCAGGCAGGTTCAATCCCCGTGGGCATCTTCAGGCAGGGCTGGGTAAAGACCCTCTTCCTGAAAGCTCTGGAGAGCAGCTGCCAGACAGAGTAGACAGCACTGAGCTAGAAGGACCCCACGGTTTGACTCAGGAGAAGGCAGCTTCCCGTGTTCCTATTTAAATCAGCCCTTAATTCTGAACCATGATGACCAGAAGCTCTTTCAAGTGTCCCATAGGGACTAGAAACTTTGACCACGAATCAAAGCAGAGGTCCCCCTCCCCACTGGAATCTGACACACTTCTTGCTTTCGAAAATTGTGAGATGTATGTGCACCTGGTGACATCAAACAGACCAGACCCCAGCCCTGCTGGTTGATAACTGAGTGGAACGATCCATCTTTGGGATGGCTTTGTGCCAGTATTTGCCTTTTGCAATAATGGTAAGCAGATGGGCGAGGGATTACACGCTCACTGAGAAGGTTAATGAGAGAAAGACACTGGGGGTGTACCATGCCCATTGATGTACAGGGGGAGCCCATCAAGCCATTAGCTACAGTTCTCATTAAAAGATAGGTGCTTTCCCTGACACTTACTACAGCTTGTGAGTCGCAAGTGGGAACTCTGGACTACTTCAGATGACCTGTTTATTGAATATCCTCCTGATTTGCTTGTACAAAACCAATGGAGAGGTTAGGCTATGCCCAGACCTTAATGAGTATGTTTTCTCATGTTTCCAGGGAGGTTATACAATATAGGAGTGTTTGTTTGCAATGAGGGTGTACTATATAAAGGAGTATTCATCCTCCTAATCTCTGGATTTGCTGGCAGGGTTTTACACATCTTCCCATTAATCATTCCTTCACCCCACTCTTCTCAAGCATTTCCCCTTCGCTTTCCTAACTGCAAAAGTCTCTCTCTTTTAGAGCCAGGGTGACAGAACACTTTAATCTGCTTTACGTGCATAAACCTAAATATCCAGAATGAACTTGAAACTTTCCTGCAGATAGTGGAACAGGTTAACCTTCCTTCCCCTTCGTGTTTTATGATGCTAATTAGCCTCTTCCCTAGATTCTTCTGATTAATGCTTTGTTTGAAACAGTATCATATCACTTTAATCAGTCATGACTTCCACCAAAGAATTCTGGGAGCTGTAGTTTGTTAAGGGTGCTGAGAATTGTTAAGAGACCTCTATTCCCTTCACAGAACTACATTTCCCAGAGTGGTTTAACAATCGATCCCCTTTCCCAAGGAACACTGGGAACTGCAACTCTGTAAGAGGACAGGGATCACCTAACAACTCTCAGCACCCTTAACAAACTACAGTTCCCAGGATTCTTTGAGGGGAGCCATAACTGTTTAAAGTGGCATGGTACTGCTACAAATACAGGCTTTGTGAGATTCTTTAAAACTAAAAAAATGCCAGCTTCTATGGAAATGTCGACTATCCGATAAATAAGAGACCAAAATTGACAGATTTGCCTATCCCTAAATGCTAAAAGAACCTTTTATAGGATGCCAGTGTAAACCAAATCTTAAGTTTACCTTTTTAAATTTAGAGAAAAGAAGGTCTGTACAGGTATTAAATCAAGAGTTATTGATGTATCTCCCCATAAAGCTCTTTTTCAAGAGTTGCAATGAGGACTAGAAGCTTTAAAGTCGGCAAAAGGAAGCAATTGGGGGCTCTCATAAAGAGCTGGCCTTTCTCAAGTTTCCTAGTGAACCTCAGTCAGTCTGCAGCCAATCAGTCACAGTGGGACAGGAAAAAAATGCTAGCCCTTGATCAGTATGGCAGGATTTGAAACCTGCCTGCGATTCAAGAGTGTTTAATTGTACTCTTGTGTTCTTCTTTCCTTTTTAGGGTAATGACCAAATTCGCTTTGAGCTCACCTACTATGCCATCTGCCCTCAGATCAAGGTAAGGAGTGTACCAGTGCACTGATGATCTCCCATCAAAACAAAGTTGATAAATTATCAGAGGGGGCATTTGTTTTAGAGGGGGAAATAGAAAATCAAACTGAATTGGGCCTCAATTGGGATGCCGATTCATAGCATGAGATGGGGGAGTTTATTCTCTCTGGTGATTGCAGAAGACCCCTGTTTCTCTCCCAAGAACTACAATTCCCAGAGTTTCCCTAAGATGAGGGAATCATTGTTTAAACCACTCTGGGATTCATAGCCCTGGGAGGGGAAGAGGACCTCCTAACAACTCTCAGCACCCATAACGAACTACAGATCCTGGAATTCTTTGCAGGGGCAGAAACATAACTGTTTAAAGTGGTATCATAGTGCTTTAAATGTATGGTGCGAATGTGGCCTCTGTTTGTCTAACCCAGTGGTTCCCAAAGTGGGTGATACCGCCCCCTGGGGGGCAGTAGGATTACATGTGGGGTGCTAAGAGGCAAGTGGGCAGCAGAGGGTGCTGGTGGATATGTAAATGAACATCATATTTTGAAAAGTTAGCATTTCTGGATCAAATTTAGCAGTTTTGTTGAATTAATTCAACTAAATAGTTTTAATTGGATTTTGAATAAATGTGCAATTAATTGTTACTATTTTGAATGTTATGGTGCTGTTATCTTGCTTAGTGGGGCCTGCAAACTGCTATTCTGAATATTGCTGTTTTATGGGGTTGGGAGCATTGGAGATGAGTGCATGGAACCAAGAGGGCTGTAGCCAGAAAAAGTTTGGGAACCATTGCTCTAACCTGTTAATTGCCTGATCCCTTAATTGCCTTCAATATACTCTAGAATTCCATTCTGTTGTCTTACACGCAATTCCCCCCCCCCTCTTTTTGCTGATGCCCATCTGAAGGCAATCCTATTTTAGCTGATGTCGCTTCCTAGCCAAACAACTGAAACTCGAAGTTAGTTCTTCTGAGTTACATAAAAAAACCAGAAAATTGGTTGTCAAATCTATTGGCTTTCGAATGGGTTGTTCTGATCTTTTAATCGGCCTCCTGTTTTAACCCAAACTGGAGAAGGCGAAATGGACACCTGAATTGCACCTTGCCTTGGGCAGGTCATTAAGTTACAGTAACAGCTTGAGAGCATCTTGGATTACCTTTGTTTGGTGAGATTAATGCAGGAGATGCTTAATGGCCAGTGCTCCTGGCTATCCAAAAGAGCTTTGAAACTCTCTCTACTCCAGGCAAGGGTTCATTCTAGTAGCTGGTTTTGGGGAAGGTCTCCACAGCTGTGGTCCCCAAACTTTTACAGGCCACTATCAATTCGGTTCCAGAAACTCATTATTCTGAATGGCAGTTTGCATGACCCGCTAAAGAAGATAATAACACAATAAGATTCAAAAAAAACCCCCAATGAATTAGCATTTATTGAAAATCCAATTAAAATTATTTAGTTTGATTCAACAAAACTGATGAACTTGATCCAGTGATACCAGCTTTTCAAAGTATCCCCATTTGTCTTAGCAGGTAATCCCACTGCCCCCAAGGGGTTGGTCTTCACCTTGTGGACCAGGTCTAAGGGGGAGAAATCCAACTCTGGCCTCATTTATGGGTGAACCAACCCAAATTTGCACGTTTTGGAAATTGCACTCTGAAATCTGCCCTTCTCCAGCCAAGCAATGTGCCCCCCAAAATAAATAAAAATGCATACACTAGGGTAAAGTGTGCATAAAAATGCATATAATCATGAAAATAGCTCGCACAGCTCCAATAGTTATTTTGGGAAATTGTGGCTGTTAAATGTGGCATCATAGCGCTTTGAATGTAGGGTGGGAAAGCGGCCTATAATGTATCTTCCAAATGTTGCTGGGGTTATATCCTACCAAGCTCTACTCAGAGTAGACTCACTGGAATGAATGCTCTTAAGTTAGCCATGTCCTCTGATTAAGGAGGACTACCAGTGGATCCTGTCCTTCAACTTCTGGCAGAAGAATATCAGAAGAGCCTGGCTCCTGGGTCAGGCCAGTGACCCATCTAGTTCAGCATCTTAGTTCTCACAGTGGCCAACCAGATGCCCATGATGGGAAGCCCACAAGCAGGACCTGAGTGCAGCAGCACTCTCCCTACGTGACTCCCTGTGTGATTCCCACCAACTGGTATTCAGGGGCATAGTGCACATTGCGGCTAGAAGCCATTGGTTACTCTGGCCTTGATTTTATGTTGGAACCCGATTCTACCAAACTCATATTTGCTGACAATGCCCCACCATTCTCTGTAGATCATTGCTCCTTGGAGAATGCCGGAATTCTACAACCGCTTTCGAGGCCGAAGTGACCTCATGGAATATGCCAAGGTAGGAGAATTTGCCCATCTCCTGCATTAGTCCTTTCCCCTCGTTCCTGTAACTGCCATACCCCTGTTAATTCCTGCAATTAAAGGTCTGGTTCTTTGGAGTTTTGGAACTCCCTTCCTGGAGAAGCCAGTCTGGCTCCCTCCTTGTCTTTCCACTGGCAAGGGAAGACTGTTTTGTTCTTTGAGAATTGACTGTTTCTTAAGGGTGGGGCTTTAAATAGTGCTGTGCTGTTTCTGTTATCTGTATTTTAATACATTTGGTGTTTTTTTAATATTGTTTTTATCCTATTCAGGTTTAATTACTTTTTAAAATAATGGTCTTTTATATGTCTTTAGTTTAGTTTTTTGTTTTTTATCTGTGTTGTTTCAGTTTGTGTAAGCTGCCTTGAGCCCTGGTCTGGGGGAATAGGCAGTATATAAATAATAATAATAAATTTAGTAATAAATGAGCCATTTGCTCTCATTGCCATTGAGAGCAGCCAGAGGCATTTTAAGCCTCTGCCCCCTGGGCTGCTTCTTCTAGGCTCAGAAGAAGAACCTCAGGTTCTTAACAGGCCAGACAGATGTCCTTTCCCCATTTTGTAGCCTGCCTCCTGGTGTGCAATGTGAGGGGCATTTGGTTTCTCAGGCCCACAGGAAGAAGGGGCCTCTGAGCAACCCAGCTCCCAGCCTTTCTAGTGCAGGACATTCTTCCAGGGCCTTAGGCGCTGTGGTCACTTGGTCTGCAGCAGCTGGCTGGAAGTCCTAGACCTGGCCTTGTTTCATAGCTGATGCCTCTGCCGCCTCTGACTCTAGGCCCTGGTTGCGGCTGGATTTAAGGGTCATGAACAGGATTTTGCTACTTCAGATTCTCAGCAGGTGCTTCCATGTGGAAATTTGTTGCAGCCTCAGAATGGTCTTCAAATTAGTTTTACTGAGAGTATACGTTTTGAAATCTGTTCCTTTGTCTGTCTTGAACTCAGAGCAGGGTTAGCAAAGGCCAGGGGTGCCAACCTGAATAAAATATTGGGGGGGGGGGAGGTAAGCCCTGTGCTGCATAATTGATCGTGATGTGATGCATGCACACCATTTGAATGGCAACGGCCCTAATTTTTTTTGGGGGGGTGTGCCTGCCCCCTCAGATTTTTTATTGTGGGGCTGAAGGCAAAGGTAAAAGAGGGTGATATTATTCTACACTGCAGCAACACCTATAGTGTCCAGATCAAGGGAAATTAATAGTCCCACTCTATCCTGCCTTGGTCAGACCACACCTGGAGTCCTGTGTCCAGTTCTGGGCGCCACAATTTAAGAAGGATATTGGCAAGACGGAATGTGTGCAGAGGAGGGCAACCAAGATGATCAAGGGTCTGGAAAGCAAGCCTTATGAGGAATGGTTGAAGGAGCTGGGTATGTTTAGCTTGGAAAAGAGGAAACTGAGGAGATATGACAAGCATCTTCAAATATCCAAAGGGCTGTCACATTGAAGATGGAGCAAACTTGCCCCAGAGGGTTAAACTCAAACCAAAGGCTTCAAGTTACAAGAAAGGAGATCCTAACTAAACATCAGGAAGAACTTTCTGACAGTAAGAGCTGTTTGACAGTGGAATGGACTCTCTCAGGCAGTTGTGGGCTCTCCTTCCTTGGAGGTTTTTAAGCAGAGTTTAGATGACCACCTGTCATGGATGCTTTAGTTGAGATTCCTACACTAAGGGGGCAGGACTGGATGACCCCTGGGGTCCCTTCCATCTCTATAATTCTATGATTCTATGACTTGACTTGAGCCAGTGTGGTGTAGTGGTTAGGAGCGGTAGACTCCTAATCTGGTGAACCGGGTTCGTGTCTCCGCTCCTCCACATGCAGCTGCTGGGTGACCTTGGGCTAGTCATACTTCTTTGAAGTCTCTCAGCCCCACTCACCTCACAGAGTGCTTGTTGTGGGGGAGGAAGGGAAAGGAGAATGTTAGCCGCTTTGAGACTCCTTAGGGCAGTGATAAAACAGGATATCAAATCCAAATTATTCTTCTTCTTCTCATTTCCCCTTCTCAAACTTGGAACACAGTTACTCCATCACTGAGCACCCCGTTCCTGTGAAATTGAGGCTGCTTTGCTCATGTCCCCTGGGGGGGGGGGCTGAAACCTTCCAGAGTGCTTTAAAAAACTGCCGTCCATTCTGCCTCCTCTCTCTCTCTCTACACCGTTCACAACGTGTCATTTTCCCCTTCTTTCATCACAACGAACCTTTAATTTTCTAACCTTCAAGGCCACTTTGGATTTTAGCTGAGCGCAATCTCGCCTGCTCGTTACCGCAGCAATTACAGGCACCCCCTGCAGGAGGCTTCCACATATTCTCGGTTTTTGGGGCGTAAGGATACTTCCCCCCCTTCTCCTTTTTTTTTTTTTTAAAAAGGCCCGTAATTACCTAGATGTTAATTGTCATCCACTTTGAAGGCAGAAACTTGTCCCCACTTCAATAGCTCCTTCGAGAGACAAAGTAAATGCCTTTTTTGCCCTCCCCTCCCCAATGCCTTTTATTCCCCGCTTTTTTATTTTTTATTTTTTTTTGGAAGAACAAGTTTCAATAAAACATATTAGAAGTTTTGCATCAGAGCCCCTTGGCTGCCCACCAGGGGACCTTTTCTTTCCCTGCGACTTTATGGAAATGGTTGACAACTGGGCTCAATCAATCAAGAGGAAAAGAGCAGTTCGGTGTATAAACCAGAAAATTGCTTGAGGTTTTTTTTTCTCTCTCTCTCTCCTTCCTAGTTCTTTTTTTAAAATAAAAAACACCCAACAACAATGCCCATCTAAAGCGGATCCAAAGCTGTGTTGAGTCAGAAAGAATTATTCTGCAGAGGGTTCTGAGACCGGATGCTGTCGCTCTCGGCCTCCCTTTTAAATTTTATATTTTGGAAATAAAGAGGCACGTGCTTTTCCCGACGCTTGTCTTTTACCATCTGTTATTTATTCCTAAGTAGGCAATTTCCAAGAGACTCCCATATGTTGCCAAACGGTCAAATTATTAACTTCGCCCTCTCTCTGTTTGTGTGTGTATATATGTGTGTGTATTTTAATTGTTATTGTATGGGAAACTGAAGTGTGCGCCTTTTCTCTTCCCAAGAAAAAAAAAGGCCACAGCTATAAGCTGAGGAGAGGGCCCCCGCTCGAAGCAATTAATGTGGACGAAAAGAGTTGCGTTTCAGACTTTTCAAACTGTGGCCGTGTGTTAGGGAAAGGGCAGGGGGGAAGGGGAAATGGTTGGTTAATGGATGCACAACCTGGGGTTTTTTTGTGTTTGTTTGTGTTCATTCACCACCAGGGTATTGTTGTTTGAATCTAAGGTGCTGGATGAGGATATTGGAGAGCTTTTAGAGAGCCTGTTCTGCCACAAGCAAACTGTTCCTTTATCTCCTGTCCAGCAGATTCAGCCAGGGTTTTGTAATGCTTAGAGAGCCAGACTAAAAGGCAGTCGAAAAATAACACATGCATAAGAATAACCTGTTGGATTAGGCCACTGGCCCATCTAGCCCTGCACTGTCTGTTGTCCTCATGGGGAGCCAACCAAATGCCCTAGTGGAGAGTTTTTCCTCCTGGATGTTAGAAGCTTTAAGACAGCCTTCAGTTTACCTGAAGGAGTGTCTGCCCATCGTTCTGCCCGGACACTGAGGTCCAGCGCCGAGGGCCTTCTGGCGGTTCCCTCACTGCAAGAAGCCAAGTTACAGGGAACCAGGCAGAGGGCCTTCTTGGTAGTGGCGCCCGCCCTGTGGAATGCCCTCCCACCAGATATCAAAGAGAAAAACAACTACCAGACTTTTTAGAAGACATCTGAAGGCAGCCCTCTTTAGGGAAGCTTTTAATGTTTAATAGGTTATTGTATTTTAATATTCCGTTGGAAGCCGCCCAGAGTGGCTGGAGAAACCCAGCCAGATGGGTGGGGTATAAATAAATTATTATTATTATTATTATTATTATTATTATTATTAATAATAATAATAATAATAAAGGACTCATCCACACAGTGCAAAGCTAAACTATGGAACTCACTCCTGCATGGAGGCAGTGGCTACCAATTCGAATAGCAACAGATGGCTACCAACTTGGATGTCTGTATGAAAGAATTAGCATGAGTTCATGAAGGAGAGTGCTATCGATGGCTACTAGCCATGCCGGCTCTGCAGTGCTTGTGAATGCCACTTGCTGGAAACTTCAGGAGGGACAATGCTCTTGTGCGCAGGTCCTGCTTGCAGTTTTCCCAGCAGGGCCACTGCAAGAAGAGGATGCTGGACTAGATGGGCTATTGGCTTAATTCAGCAGGCTCTTAGGTCCTTATCCTCTTATGTTCTTAGCGATGATACAAAGGGACCCATCACTTAGTGGTGGAGCCTGCAGGTTATATATGTTAAAAGTCACAGATCCAGTACCTAAGCAGCCCTACTGTACAAAACTTTCATATGGCCAGTCTATCACAGGGACTGATGTGGAACACCATTAAGAGGCCTGCCGCATCTGTCCCTGTGAGTAGCTGGGCAGTGGTCAGGGCTCTGAGCACAGTTCTTGAAAATGCTTGCAAGTCACTTGGAGACCTTGCTTGTGTACCAAATGACTTGTAAAGTCAGTAAATATTATTCCGTGTTATAAATAGTACCCAGAATCTGCTACTACCAAAGTTCAAGGTATCAATCTCCACCATCTCCAGGAAGGGTTGGAAAAGATTCTTGTACTGGTACTATTACTGTCCTATGGCTGGTATTACTTTCTACACCAGGTGTGGGCAAGTACCATGCTTGCTGGGGCTGATGGGAGTTGTAGTCCAGCAACATCTTGGGGTGGGGGTAAAGGTTATCTACCCCTTCTCTATGGTACAGTCATACCTCTTGTTACGTTCGGTTCAGATTACGTCTTTTCAGGTTGCGTCCCGCGGCGACCCGGAAGTACTGGAAAGGGTTACTTCCGGCTTTTGTCACTTGTGCATGCGCAGACGGACACAATGACGTCATGTGCAGAAGTGGCGAATCGTGACCCACGTAGACGTGGGTTGCATTCTGCTCATGTTGCGAACGAGGCTCCGGAATGGATCCCGTTCGCAGCCAGAGGTACCACTGTATATTTTATCTGCTTATTCACTCTGCAGTTGGATACCTCTTGAGATGACATAACCAAATTTTGCACAGCGGTTCCCAAGACCTAGGAGCAGGTTTGGATAAAATTGGATGCCGTTTCGAAACAAGATTGCAGACTGTACCTTTCAAAACTGAATTGATTTTAGCCAGATTTCAAAAGTCCACAGATTTGGGGGTTCCTAAGAATTACCAAGCAATGCTGGGTTCAAGAGTGCTAATTATTATTAGCTTCTGG
Source organism: Podarcis erhardii (assembly GCF_964252035.2). Taxonomy (NCBI): domain Eukaryota; kingdom Metazoa; phylum Chordata; class Lepidosauria; order Squamata; family Lacertidae; genus Podarcis; species Podarcis erhardii. Next base: position 35,517,519 of record NC_138504.1, read on the forward strand.
AGTCCAACGCCCAGTCTCCTGAATCCCTAACAGGTATTCCTGTGATTCGAGAAAAATAAAGATACAATTTAGTCTAACTTCATTTAAAACACAGGTGGAATTGGAGCGTTTTCAGAGTGCCACTAACAGAAAAGAAAATGACCAGGGTTTTGCTTCACTTTATTTATTTGAAAGCTTTAAACCACTGCCTCTTTTAAAACCCATGGTTGCATAGAACACGTAATCCATGTTTCACAGGCTCGTCGGGGTGTGTGTGTGTGTGTGTGTGTGTTCGCGTAGCCTCCGGGGTGGGCTCCAGGACGGGGAATGGCGGGTGGGGTGGGGGAGAGAGAGATTTGTGGTCATAAAAAGAGAATTAGCTTCCCCAGCCTGCCCTCCGCTTCTTATAACAGCCCATTCAGTATAAACAAAGGAGAGCTTTAATTGACTAACGAGCTCTTCAAAGCTAATGGACCAGTGCGGTCGCTGGAGTGTGAAGTGGGTGGGTGGGTGGGGGGGTGCTCCCTTTCACAGGACTCGGAGCGTGGACAACTATACGCTCGCGTAGTCGGCCTCACCCCGATGAATGGGTGAGAAAAGAACAGCAGGCCAGGAAGAGTGCCTTGTGAGCTGAAAGACGTGGGGCAAGGAGCATTTTTTCAGCCCTGAGGGGCCACATTCCCTTCTGAGTGACCACTTGAGGACAGTATGCCAGTGGTGGGCGGTGCCAAAGGGAAAAGTGGGTGGAGCAAAGAATATAAAGGTTACATCTGCCTAATAATAATAATATTTTATTTGTCCCTGCCCATCTGCCTAGGTTACCTCAGCCACTCTGGGTGGCTTCCAACATATATAAAAACATACACACATTAAACATTAAAAAGCATCCCTATTCAGGGCTGCCTTCGGATGTCTTCTAAAAGTTGTGTAGTTCTTTATCTCCTTGACATCTAATGGGAGAGGGCATTCCACAGGGCAGGAGCCACTACAGAGACAAACCCTGTGCCTGGTTCCCTGTAGCTTCACTTCTCGCAGTGGAGGGCACTGACAGAAGGCCCTCGGTGCTGGTTAGTTTCTACAAACGTACCCTCTCTATCGTCCACCCAGGCAAGCAAGAGACACGATCAGATTTCGAGGACACATTTCAGCCAGGCCAAAACACTCAAGGAGGGTGTGGAAGCAGGGCTGGTGGTGGGTGAGGTATCCGGGGGGGGGGGGAAGGCTCAGAAGGCCACATTTGGCCTCTGGGCCTGAGGTGCTCCAGCCCCCGACAACAGACATGCCAATGCAAATGATTTGGTTAATTAATTTTTCTGCCACCTTCATGGAAGCAACAGGAAGGCATGTCTCTCCTTGCCGAAACTTGGAAGCACTGGTCTTCAACAGTGAAGATTTGTGGGGGATTTTGTGAGATAGCCTCTGTCATAAGAACGTAAGCAAAGCCTTCTGGATCAGGCCAGTGGCCCATTCAGTTCAGCATCCTGTTCTCACAGTGGCCAGCCAGATGCCCATGATGGGAAGCCCACAAGCAAGACATGAATTCAACAGCATTCTCTCCACTTATGATTCCTAGCAATTGGTATTCAGAGTCACTGCCTCTGACAGTGGCAGTAGAACATAAGTAGAGTCTGGCTGCTATGGACTACATTGAATTGTAGTTCATAGAATCATCTAGTCCAATCCCCTGCAATGCAGGAATCTTTTGCCCCATGTAGGGCTTGAACCCACAACACTGAGATTAAGAATCTCATGCTCTACCAACCAAGAAACCCACAAGCAGGACCTGAGCACAAGAGCTCTCTCTCTCCTCCTGTGGTTTCCAGCAACTGGTATTCAGAAGCATTTCTGCGTCTAGCTGTGGAGGCAGATCATAGCCATCATGGCTAGTAGCCATCAGTAGTCCTCTCCACCATTAATTTGCCCAATCCTCTTTCAAAGCAATTTAGGTTGGTGGCCACTGGCACCTATGGGAATCAGTTCCACTCATCAACTCTGCTATATGAACAAGTCCTTTCTTTTATCTGTCCTGAGTCTCCTAACATTCAGCTTTATAGGGTGTCCACTAGTTCTATTGTCATGAGAGAGGGAGAAAAACTTTTCTGTTCTTTTTCTCCAAGCCATGCATCATTTGATAAACCTCTGTGACATCATCTCTTACTTATCTTTCCTCTAAACTAAAAAGCCCCCAGTGCTGCCACCTTTCTTCTTAGTGCAGCGCTATCCACTTGATCATTTTGGTTGCCCTTTCCTGAACTTTTTCGAACCCTACAATACCCCTTTTTGAGGTAGGATGGGCTATGGCCTGAGGTACATTCTTTGGCCATTGCTGTTGCTTTAAAGTGTTTTCTTGGATTTCAATATTGAATGGTGACATGGTTCTTGTCACCCACCCTGGGACCTTGCAGCAAAGGGTTGGGTAATAAATCTCTTAATAACTAAATAATAAATTAACAGGCACGCACACACCCTCCTCAATGCAAAGAACCTAGACTTGGAAGCTGTCCCTAACAGATGGTCACCCAGGCTCTGATTCAAGACTTTGTAATGCAGGAAGGAACAAGCACCACGTCAGCACCCGCTGACTGGATTTGTCCAGGAATTGCATGCCCCTCTTTGCAACTTTGCAAAAAAACAAACAAACAGCAAACATCTCCTCTGGCAAATAAAATAAATTATTGTCCCAATTGTCAAATCTTTCAAGTTAAGAAAACACTGGTGGAGCCTTGCCTTTCCCTGGCAGAGCCTAACACCCCCTCGATCAACACCCCGCTGCTGTGTCGTTTGTCAGGCTGAGAACCATGTCATTGCTACATCTCCTGCTAATTCCATGCCCGTCGTGTAAGTCACCCAGTTTTCACAGACCATTTCACCCACAGAAATGTCGCCGGCTAATTGACTGAGTGGGTGACCCCGTAACAGAGCTGAGGTTTATGACTATCTATATGCTGTGTGTGTGTGTGTGTGTGGGAGAGAGAGAGAGAGAGAGAGAGAGAGAGAGAGAGAGAGAGAAAGGGGGAGATAGGATAAGGAGATTAATAGAGGAGGAAACGTGAAATGTCTTGAGGCCTTGTGAAAGGCAGGTAGGGACAGCGTGAAACTTTTTATAGGATAAGGATGGATGATTCCATTTCTGGTCTGCTCTCTGCCTGGCATGTGTTCATGCATATGACCTTTCTATCCTGTTTCTGCATAAATCTATGCACTTTTAAACTTTTTTTAAAAAAACTGCATAAAATTAATACTTGGCAAACTGCTGTGATTTATTTGTATAACTATTGCTTAATGCCAAAATAGGTTTCTGAGCACTTTAGAAAGTATATATAAAAAGCACACAACATTACTATAAAAGCTATATTTTGTTTGGACTTTTTTTTTGAAAGATGAATACTGGACTGCAAAAAATTGGAGAGGATATTAACTGAAGGATATTAACTGTGCTGTGATCTGTTCATTAGGTCCAGCATGTGATAATCAGGACAGTTTGCCTAAAAAATTGGATTGAATAAAATCCATACAAGCAGTGGCGGAGCTTCATGCTCCGGCACCGAGGGGCGGAGAGCAGGTGGGGGCAGGGCTGGTGCGTGTCAAGGGGCGTGGTGCACCACCTACAGGGGTGTGGCACCTAGTGCAGGTGGGGGGACAGTCACAATGACACCCCACCAGGTTCACGCTGCCGGGGGCGGTGTGCTCCCCCCCCCACTCCTCTTCCTCCGCCAGTGCATACAAGAGAATCTTCTCTAGACACCTCTGCCAGTGGGAAGGGCCACAGCTCAGTGCTAGAGTATCTACTGTACATGCAGAAGATCCCTTGGGCAGTCCCCAGCATCTTCTATTCATGAGGACTAGAGCCTTACAGTATTTTTAGATGAAGGACAATGATTCAGTGACATCATCTGCACTGCATGCAGAAAGTCCCAGCTTTAATCCCCAGTGGCATCTCAAGGTAAGGGTAGGAAAGACCCCCTGCCTGAAACCTTGGACAGAGCTGCTGCCAGTTAGTGTTGACAGTACTGAGCTAGATATATGAAGGTCAGACTTCCCTGGGTTCATAGATGTGATTATGCATATGTTTCACTTGTACAGTAATTAAGAACGAGGGGCTTGGCCTTTATCAACTGACCCAATCAAATTATCCTCTGTTCATGTGTGGATAGGGAGTCCCTGCTGAATTGCAAAGCTGAAATGATTTTAAACAGGAAAATGCTAAAACACCAACACCCCGTACTTTAAGCCACTAGTGTGCTGCAAGTTCGAATGTTGTACTTTAAGTGCATGATGTTAAGTATCCTTCTGGCACCTACTGAATACTTACAAAATTATTCCAGGAGGCTTTTTAACTGAACTCTGAGTTTGTAATTTTTAACTGATTTTAATTTGCATTGTGTATTGTGTTTCCTTGGACAACTGACAACTGTGATTGAGCAGTATATAAATGGTTGAAATACATAAATAAATAATAGGCAAGACTCAGCCTCACATGATCCCAGAGCTTCCCTCCTAAATTGCAGGAGGTTGGACAAGAAGACCCTTGGTGTCGCTCCCAAATCTAAAATTCTACGATTCTGCTCCAGCTAACTTCCCCCAAAACATTGTTTATTTCGTGGCCCCAGGAATATTGCAAAAGGGGCATATATCCTGTGACCAATGATGATCTGAAAAGCAAGAAGCAGGCAGAAGCAACAGGTTTCGCTGCTGTCTGTCTGCCATAGCAAAAGCTGTTTCTCCTGACGCTGCACTGCTGTGTTTCCCAGATTTAATGCCTTCTCCCCTTTTCATTTTATCTTGTCTGTAGGAGCATGGCATCCCTATTCCAGTGACGCCCACCAATCCATGGAGCATGGATGAAAACCTTATGCACATCAGGTGAGACAATAAGCCACCCAGAGATGGGCGGGGTACAAATACAGTGGTACCTCTGGTTACGTACTTAATTCATTCCGGAGGTCCGTTCTTAACCTGAAACTGTTCTTAACCTGAAGCACCACTTTAGCTAATGGGGCCTCCCGCTGCTGCCGCACCACCACCGCGCAATTTCTATTCTCATCCTGAAGCAAAGTTCTTAACCCAAGGTACTATTTCTGGGTTAGCGGAGTCTGTAACCTGAAGCGTATGTAACCCGAGGTACCACTGTAATAAAGTTGTTGTTGTTGTTGTTGTTGTTGTTGCTGCTGCTGCTGCTGCTGCTGCTGCTGCTGCTGCTGCTTGAGAGCAAATGGCCACCCAGCCCAGTGTCCTGTTTCTGACAGAGGTCAGCCCTATGCCACAAGCGGCTCAGGAGGACAAGAGACCCAGTTACTAATTAAACTTTTCTCCTTTTCTCCCTTTCTTGATCTCCATATTCAAAAGCTATGAGGCCGGGATCTTGGAAAACCCTAAGGTAAGCAGTGCCTACCAAGAAAAAACAGAGGGGACATGGGAAAGGGTCATAGCTTGGCGGAACAGCACCTCCTTTGCTTGCAAAAGGCCCCAGGTCCAGTCCCCTGTGGCATCTCTGTGTAGGGATGGGAGAGACCCCTGCATGAAACCCCAGAGAGCTACTGTCAGTCAGGGAGCCAGTGTGGTGGTGTAGTGGTTAAGAACGTTGGACTCATAATCTGGTGAACTTGGTTCGCTTCCCCACTCCTCCACATGCAGCTGCTGGGTGACCTTGGGCTAGTCACACTTCTCTGAAGTCTCTCAGCCTCACTCACCTCACAGAGTGTTTGTTGTGGGGGAGGTAGGGAAAGGAGAATGTTAGCTGCTTTGAGACTCCTTCAGGGGAGCGAAAGGTGAGATATCAAGTCTAAAACTCCTCCTCCTCCTCCTCCCTCTCCTCTTAATTCCCATTTCACTCATTGGCCTTGACAAGAAGCAAAATGATTTTTGTTTTTACCAGTTCTGCTAAAAATATGAACAATTCTTTCATTTATAGACATTATTATGCATACAATATTATATGCGTATGAACAGGTTTCCTAAAGCAGGGATAGCTGATGTGATGTTTTGGACTATATCTCCCACCAGTCACCATGCCCAGTGGTTAGGAATGGTGGTCCCAAACCAGTCTGAGATAATGTGGTGCAGTAGCTGGACTGGGACCTGGGAGACACCAGGGCTCAAATCCCCAATCAAACATGAAGCTCACTGGGCGTGACCTTGGGCCAGTTGCTGATTCTCTCAGCCCATTCTACCTCACAGGGTTGTTGTGGGAATTAAATGGGTGGTGGTGGTGGAAGAGAACCACATAAGCTACCTTGAGCTCCTTGGAGGAAAAGGTGGGGTATAAATGAGATAAATAAAGTAATAAATAAAACTTCTGGTGCCTTCTTGGCTATTCCTGTACAAAAACAGATGCATACAACAAGATACACAACTGTATTAAAAAAATAATAACCATGTGTTAATAGGTAAATCATGATGTTGCAGAACTATAGTACCACACAGGAGTAGCATTTTTTAATGCATATTATAGTTATAATATACTATTCCCCATGTATAATTCTGCATGAAAATACATGAATAGCTCAGGCATATGCTCAGTGCAGGAGGTGGGCAGAGCTCAATGGGATCAGAACAGCCAGGTTCTGTGTACAAATCCCGTGGTGGCCGTTGCCCATTGAGACTGGTAGGGCAGGAAACAGGAAGGCCAAACAATAGGAGGAGCCAGGCAGAGCCAATGAGAGGCAGAGCCAACTAACTCTCAGAGTGGTTTGACACTCAAGCCCTCTTCCCAGGGAACTCTAGGAACTGTAGCTCTTGGGAAGGCCTAACAACTCTCAGCACCTGTAACAAGCTGCGTTTCCCAGGATTCTTTGAGGGAAACGTCCCACAAGGCCTTGGACCTGTGCCTCTTCCAGAGATCCCCCTTGCTTGAGCCCATGTGGATATTACTCCTTAAGCGCTCCTATGGGGGGGGGGGCAGGCCCAGCAGGCACTGTCCACCCACTTCCAAGTGCTGTCCTCCTTGTCTGGCAGCTCTGCGTGTCACTCCGGAGTTCCTGGGCATGGCCCTCGCTGCATCTTAATGGGGCTGGATGGCTTTGTTGCCTGCTGGTCCTAATCGCTTCCACTTTATGCTCTGCTGGACTTGCCACGCTCAGGGGAGCTACTTAAACTATCCATCAGCACTAATTAGACAATCAGGCACGGAGGGTTGGCCGGGGATGTGGGGGAGGTGATGATGGGTGAGAAAGTTTTCTGTGTGTGTTTGGGATAAAGGTTCTTGTGCCATTCCTGGTAACTGGGTGATGCCCTAGACTATGGCTTCTTGAAGCTATCTGCCATAGAGGACTGCTAATGTGCTGTGAGATGTAAAATGAAAGGCTCCTGTAAGCACCAACTTACCCCCAAAGGGAGGGTGCTGTCATGTCTCTGCATGATTACTTTCCTCCCAAGGAAACATCACTTGAAAGAGGTTGGGAAGGCAGTTTAATTTGGTGTAAATCGTGCATAGTATTGTACTTCAAATGGTTGGGACCCACCCTGGAACCTTATGGTGAAGGGTGGGTAAATAATAATAAATACATCCACTACTACTATTACTACTACTAATTGTATCCAAGTAAGGTTTGCACTGAGTAGATCTATTGAAATTAATGCACGTAAGTTAGTCATGTTTATTAATTTTAATGGATCCACTCTAAATAGGATTAGCATTGAATACAACCCAACAACAACAATTAGTAAATTTATTTATCTATTTATAAAAAAACATTTATAGACTACTATTTAATTTTTAAAAATCAAAGCAGCTTACAAAAAGAACACATAAAACCATACATTAAAATCATTAAAAACTTTAAAAACAGACATCAGTTGACCACTATGGGAATATGTATTCTTAATTGCCTGCATAGGCCTGAAAAGTTTTCAGCAGGTGTTTAAAAGTTAAAACAGAAGCCACCTGCCTAATAATAGTAAAATGTATACAACTAAGGTTTATCCCAAGTAGATCCATTGAAATTAATGGACATAAGTTAGTTACATTTATTAATTTGAATGGATCTGCTCTGAGTAGGACTTGATTGAATGCAACTTACAACAACAACATCAACAACAACACATAGCATAATCTTATTGTGTGCCTGCTCTGAATCTCTGTGTTTTGATCATAGCAATGCAGAGAGGTGGAGCACAATAATTTGCCCCAAGAGAAGGCTGCCTGTCATATCCCTGCATGAGTCCCTGCTCTGGACTTGCTTGCTTCTTGCCAACCCCTGTTGAGGATAGGCATTTCTGCAGCATCTTGGTATTGGGTGTCATTTCATTCACACACACCCTCCTCCAGCAGAATTAGCAACTCACAGAGGAGGCTGCCTGTTGAATCTCTGCACCAGTCAACACTCTAGGCTTGTCACCAATTAATTGAAAAGGCAGATGCAAGTAGGGGACTCAGGTAGTGGGGCTTGGGCTTAACTGAGTGTGGAGACATTGAAAACTGAGCCTTTGTGTGTGTGGGTGTAAAGTCAGAGGACCGCCTCTAAATTTTAATAAAGACAGACAGAATTCACTTCTCCCAGGCATTTGATGAAATCTGTAAAGTCTTTAAATTTGGTGGTAAGTCACCTCAGCACTGCCCCATGTTAGACAACCCACAAATAAATTAAAGATGATGGAATTCCCTCTCTGCAGAGGTGCGCCGGCCACCCTCATTGTACAGATATGCTGAAAATGTACCTCTGTACTCTGGCCTTCAGCCACTGAGAAGTATATTTCAGGATCCATCCTATTCCTTTGCACAGCAAGTTGTTTTGACTGGGTTTGGATATTGGGTGGTATTCAGCTAGGTTTCCCCCATAGAAATTAACGAACACAACTAAGTTGGTCTCCTGCATTCATGTCCTCTTTGCTAGGGTTCCTACCTGTGAAAACCAAATGCTAGACTAGATAGGCCTTTGGCCTAATCCAGTAGCCAGGCTCTTTTGATGCTCTCCCTCCACTGTCAGAAGCAGGATGCCTCTGAATACCTGTTGCTGGGAATCACAGGTGGGGAGATTCACCAGCGCACTCATATCCTGCTTGTGGGATTCCCATTGGGATGTTTGATTGGCCCCGTGAGAACAGGATGCTGGACTAGCTGGGACGTTGACCTGACACAGCAGGCTTTTCTGACAGTCTTCAGTCCATTAATTTCAATAGGTGGACTATGAGTGAAGCTTACGTGAATCCATTGCATTTCCACCTCTCTCCAGTCCACACTTGAATCTTGTGCTTGAAGAGTGAGGGTAAGAAACCTAATTAATGAATGATCCCCTGTTTTTCCTCCTGTGAAATGGGCATTTTCTGGTGCCCATAACAAAACCTTAAGTTTCTAACTGTGTCCCTGCCCACCCCCACCCCCCTAAAAAACAAAAAAACCGTTCCTAGGGTATATATACAGAAATGTCTATATTCAAAACACACACTCGCTCATGCAACAAGACCATCTGTACAAAAACCTAATGAAACAAGGTTATGACCCGCTCTAAAGCAAGAGAGATTGGATTCTCCCTCCCCCTTCGCTCCATTTCCCCCTTCCTAACGATATCTTTTACATCAAAGAAAAAAAAAATGCTGCATTTTCATGTATGGGTCTGTTATTTTAACAACACACACACATGTACTCAAAATGCGTAAACGCAGAAGCCCAAATTATACGGGCGGCAGATTCCAATTTTACTCTGGCTGTGCTTTTCAGGAAGGCTTGATCATACTTATTTGGAAAGCAAGGAAGAACCTGTGCTCAGATCATGAAAAACTTTAGTACTCCAGGTTGGTGGGGTGGGTGGGGGGTGAGGGAAGCAGAACGAAGGCGGGTGGGAGAGGGGGGATCAGGAAAGGGAAAGGTAAAAGCAGTGCTTTTTTTCTGGGGGGACACATGCCCTTAAACATTTTATGTATCTAAGTTGGGCCTCATTGAGGGGCGGTATTTCAATATGAGTAGGAAAATGAGAGTACCCCTAAACATTTTTTTTAAAGAAAAAAAGCACTAGGTAAAAGGCAGAGAAGAATTGAGTGCCTAGAAAAGGCACACATCTGTATGTGAAATATTTAAAACTCTTTAACCAAATGTCTTGAAAGCAAAATTGGGTCTATAGTTACAATTCCCTAAACCAGGGCCGTTAAATAAAACAACTAAATAGATTTTTAAAAAAATAATTAAATACATCAACATGGCATTATGGGCTTCATTCCATCATTTGGGTACATGCTTTGGCAAATTCTATTCCCCCCTTAAAAAGAAGAAGGAAAATGCCCCAGTTCAAACAACATAGAGGTTTGCTATAGTATATCAATGCCTCCTTATTTATCCCACACCATAGGAGGGCTGGTCTTGGGATGTCATCTTTAAAGGGATGAAGGGGCAATGGGGAAAGAATGAAGGTGGGGGGAGAGGGAGGGAGGGAGGGAGGGAGGGAGGGAGGGAGGGAGGAGGCTGGGTGATTGTGGGGAGGGTGTGTGTGCATGAAGAATCAGGGAGTGGGGCAAGAAGAGGAAAAAATTGGAAGTAAATGGTCCATGAACTAAAGTGTGATGTACAGCTATCGATGCTGCAAATGGTTTATTCATCCAGGGTTGATATTGTTGTGCCTGGGACTGAATGAACTCTTTTCAGGGTACCCATATGAAGTTAAAGCAAGTAAATTTCTATCTTCCGAGGTATTAGCTGCCTCATTGCTCCTCAATCGGGCCTCACAGAGGCAGAAAATAGCTCAACCATCTGTTTTCAAATCCCTCCGGCTGTCAGGTCTGGGGGGGGGTCATGTCTGTTGGGGGGGTGATGATGGCGAAAAGGGGTGGAGGAGGAGAAGACGAAGGGACAGGGTGTCAGCATATCAGCACCCTCTACTCTCCCCCCCCATCTAACTCCTGCTGCAACTCAAAATAGAGAGAGGTTTTCGGGGGGGAAAGTAGCCTGAACACCCGCCGTTCATTTTGGTCCATGGAGATCTAGGGTGGCAGCACCCGCCAGCCCCAGCTGGCTTAGCCAACAGCCATGGGTGGTGGGAAGCATGGTCCAACAAGGGCTGGAAGGCTCACAGTTCCCGCAACATGCTGTACAGTCAGGACACCAGTACATTGGGGTGGAGAAGCTGGAGTTCTTCCATGATGGGGTGCTGCCGTGGTTAGAGGCAGTCATGCTTCTGAACACCAGTTGCTGGAAGCTACTGGAGGGAGGAGGGCTCTCGCGCTTGGGTCCCGCTTGTGGGCTTTCCCTTGGGGTATCTGGTTGGTCACTGTGGGGCTGCTGGGCTAAGTGGGTCACTGCCCAAGGGCTCTTCATATGTTCTTATTCTCTGATGTTGTTGGATTCTAGTATGACCTAGTGGTCAGAGATGCTGGGAACTGGAGTTTCCCCCCCACAAAAAAAATGGAGCTATACAATTAGGGATGGAGAAGAAATTGGTTTCTTTTCTTCTTTAAAGCTATGAAATTTGCAGTGTGTGAACTGCAAACACAGCCATCCTTCAAAATTTGAACTTTTGAATCTGTACTTTCTGAATTTTGCAGTGCAGTTTTCCAACCAACTAACGTTTACAATTATGTAATGCTGCTGGTTCCTGCCCCTGTTCACATTGCTCAGCAACCCCACCTGCCCTCTACCAAAATCTCACCCCTTGCCAACATAGTGACCCTCCCTTTACACCTCACCTTTGCGCCCCTATCCCCTGACAGCTCTGATGAATTTTCAGGAGATGGCTTTTATTATTATTGCAAATTGCTGCAGGAATCTAGAGGACTGAATTTAATATTGGAAAAATGAGAAACTGAGAGGACCGGGACTGACTGATCCCTTCCTCCCTCCCTCCCTGAGCCCTGAAATATAGGAAAGAGAGAGGCGTGTTTGTCACACATTCCTGTACCTAGGTTGCACATTCTCTGGCATGGTTATGGTGCAGCGGACGTCAGCATCAGGGCCTTATTCAGAGTCCAGCCTGGGGGCTCACAAGCCCAGCAGAGTGCCCAGGGGCTGGTGAAACTGTGATCTCCAGAAGACAATATGTCCAGAGGGAAATTCCCAAAATGTGAGCTGGACCCCAGTGCTTCGAGGGGTTGAGCTTCCCAAAATGTCTCCCAGCAATGAATCAAAAAAGAAACAAAGGCAGGATTGTTTGGCCGTTACTCCAGCTTAATTCAAGGGATATGGCCCACTGTTTTTTGTTCATGGATCCCCAGAAGCCCAAGGACATCTGTTAGATTTCAATCTAACTAAAAGTGGGGCCTGCCACAAAATGTTGCAGCATGCACTTCTCTTTTTGCAGGAGTGCTCCTCTTTAGGGTTCTCGCTAGCCATTAGCCCCTCCAAGATATTATTAGCTGTTGCTGCTTAAGCAGACATCCTTTCACCATTTTTATTTTCCAAAATGACATCCCATGAGAACTCATCATGCTCAGAATTCAGGGCACATGTTTGATTTGGGGTGCATGTTTGGCCCCACAGATGTTATCTTGGTACACTTTAGATTCCCCCAAAGTATGCCAATACATCTCCTTTTGTCCTCAGTGGACTCCTTTCACCTCTAATTGTGTTGGCATTTCATTCTAGCATTTGGTGTTGGTGGGAAGAAGCTTTCCATCATGGTCGTAGAAAGAGGTTTTGTTTTTTGTTGTCCTTTAATAGCACTGGAACTTGGAAGTGCGTGTGATGGGCTAAAGGGGCTCGATGGTCCTTTGCAGGCCCCAATCCTCACCACCAAGCACCAACCAGGCAATGGCTCCTGAGGAGACCATATCTGGACACTACCAGGAGGCTCCACCAAGATTATGGTAGGGAAGGGCCCCAGTTGCAGGACCTCAGCTAGAATGAAGGGTGCAGAAAGCTGGAGGGTATAAAAAGCCCCACAGTAAGGAGAAGGCAGGTTGTGGAAGACCTCGTTTCTCAGTAAATTTTGGTTTGTGGGCCTGCAATGATGCAGTTGCGATGCAGTTTGGAAAAGAAGAGCCTCAGACTACAACCTCAAGGCTCTATTACTGCAATGCGCTCTAGGTAGGGCCTCCTGCAGGCCTGGTTTGGAAAGTGCAGATGGTACAGTATGGGGTAGTCGGGCTGCTGATGGGGGCACCTAGTCAATAACATGGGAGACCCTTGTTAGAACAGCTGTACTGGCTGCCCATCAATGACTGAGCCAGGTTCAAGTTGTTAATTTACAAAGCCCTGAACAACTCTGATCCAGGGTACCTTGGGGACAGCCTGAACCTTTATATCCCAGAACGACCACTCGTTCTTGCAGGAGCATTGCAGGTCATTTCCTGAGTTGTTGAGTTTCATCTGAAAACAAAAAGAAACTGAGTCTGGAGTGTCATGGCCCCAGCCCTTTGGAACTATTTGCCAATAGAGATTCAGCAGGGACCTTCTGTTTTAACTTTTAAACGCCTGCTGAAAAAATTTCTATTCTGCCCAGCCTTTGTAGGCTATTAAGGAAATTTCTTTCTATAGTGAGTTGATAATCTCTGATTTTTTAAAGTGTTTTTTTTTTAAAATGTATATAGATATCATCATTGCAAGCTGCTCTGCTTTTAGGGTTGATATAATTTTTTTTATTACTATAAGGAAATAAATAATTGCTGAGGTCAGCTGCATCCCAGCTACCTGAGAAACCTGGAAAAGATCCTATCTTCCAGTACTGGGAATATATTCCATTGGGAACTTCATTGACCAAAATGGAGCTGCACCCACTTTTTGTTGGTGAGCGAGTTCAATCTGTAATGTTTAAATAATTTAAGTTGCACATCTTCCCACTGCTCCATTCCCCCCCCCTTTATGGCTGCCCCCTAGCCTTCTCCTTGGGCACTCCCATCTGCTGGTGGTGTCTGCTTGATGGGATAAATGTTCTAGTTGGACCACAGCCAGGGGCTCTTTGTACTAAGTGGAAGCCTTTCCCAGTGACTTGAACAGCTTCTGATCCAGGGGGCTGTGTGTATATGAGGGGTTCCCTTGGAAGACCCTACATACACACACCCTGAATAAGGACCTAGGAAGCTGCTGTATTACTGAGTCAGTCCATCTAGCTCAGTATTGCCTGTTCTGACTGGCAGCTGTGGCTTTCCAGGTTTTCAGGCAGGGATGCTTTCCCAGCCCTACCTTGAAGAAACCAGGGACTGCTGGGGACTTTCTGCGTGAAAGGCAAATGCTCTAACGCTGAGCCACAGTACCTTTAGAGAAGAACTATACCTCAGTGGTGGGTCACCAGAGGTGAATCTCTGCTTTCATGAACAACCAAATTTTCTAGTCCCTATGGGGTACTTGAAAGAGCTTGCGGAGTATCCAGTCCTTCTGCTTCTGAATTAGAGAAGGACTGGACACTCCACAATTAAATAGGAAGGCATAGGAAGAGGCCAGCTCACCCATGAGGCAGGCTGAGCCAGTCGCCTCAGGTGGCGGAAGCCCAAGAGGAGGCATCCCTGCAGGGACCCTGCCCACATCACCACCTCTGCTGGTGGCAGAGAAGTGTCTCCAGCAACAGCTCTGGCCCAGCAAGATCTCGGGGAAACTCACCAGAACCTACTGTCGCTGCCTCCACTTTGCTGGCACTGCCACACAACCCACGCAAGGGAGGCACCTTCCCATTTCATCTTCGGTGGTGAAATGGGACATGCCACTCCTGCATAGGAAGTTGCCTTCTCCTCAGTCAAACTATTGGGTCCACCTAGTTCAGTGTTGTCTTTCCCCAGTCCTACCTGGAGATGCTCAGGGTTGCACCTGGCACTTTCTGAATGCAACACAAGCTCTCTGCAATTAAGCTGTGGGCCTTCCCCTAAAAATGAGTTAAGATTCTAGTCCTTATGGTTCTGAATGAAAGGCTGATTTAAATGGGGACATAGGGAGCTGCCTTATACCGAATCAGAGCCCTGGTCCATCTAGCTCAGTACTGTCTATGCTGACTGGGAGTGCCTCTCCAGAGTTTCAGGCAGGAGTTTTTCCCCAGCTCTATCTGGAGATGTTGGGTATTGAACCTGCATGCAGAAGCAGAGGCTCCACATTATTCTAAATCATGGAGGGGAACTGGATGGGCTAGTACTGCCTCCAGCAACAGGTAATAATGTAATATCTTCATTTAGTTATCATTGCAATAGCTTTTGACAGGCTTGATCTCCAGTGCATCTGTCTAAACTGTTTCAACCAGCGGTGGAAGCCCCCTTATTTGACAGGGGATTTCTTAACCATGCACCATGCAGAATGAATACTTCCTTTAGCCAGCCCTGAACCTACTACTGCCCTTGGGCTGATCTTATTGTAAAAACAACCCACCTGGAACATAATTCTTCATTGGGAGCCATGCCCACATTTTTATATTTTTTAATTTGTATCATGACATCATATTGCTGTTAGCTGTTCTGAGCAACGTTTGTGGGGAGGTAGTTAGTAGGCTGGTTTCAAAAAAAATATCTTCATCTGTGACTCTTTAAGGAATGTGGGGCTTCCAGCAAAGACAAGAACAGAAATTAGGTTCAGTTGAGCTCACATTTTAATTCAAATCTACCTCATTTGAACTTCCTGAAAACAGAAGCACAATGATGCTTTGAAATATGTGTGTCTTCAGGTTCTGTGCTGTGAAGTTCGGCAAGCAAATAATGTGTCTGAAAATATGCATGAGGAAGTACCGTATTTTTCGCCCTATAGGACACACTTTTTCCCCTCCAAAAATGAAGGGGAAATGTGTGTGCGTCCTATGGGGCGAATGCAGGCTTTCGCTGAAGCCTGGAGAGCGAGAGGGGTCGGTGAGTACCGACCCCTCTCTCTCTCCAGGCTTCAGGAAGCTATCCGCAAGCCTTGCAAGCCCGGCGGGAGGTCCCGCGGGCTCGCAAGGCTTGCGGGCAGCAGCCTGCAGCCCAAAAGCTTAGGGGACAGCGGGGAGACGGAGCGCCGCCACCCCGCTATTCCCCAACCTGATCTGGAGGCTGGCGGGGGGGGGAGAAGCAAGCTTGCTTCTCCCCCCCCCGCCAGCCCCACAAGCTCGGAGCGCCGCCACCCCGCTATTCCCCGACCTATCTGGGGGCTGGCGGGGGGAGAAGCAAGCTTCTCCCCCCCCGCCAGCCCCACAAGCTCGCGGGATAGTGGGGAGGCGGAGCGCCACCACCCCGCTATTCCCAGACCTGGTCTGGAGGCTGGCGGGGGGGGGGGGAGAAGCAAGCTTGCTTCTCCCCATCGCCAGCCCTCAAGCTCGGGGGACAGCGGGGCAAGCCGCTGCCCCACGGAGGCTAGAGAGGCTGTTCCTGAAGGCAGAAGAGGGAGACGGAGTGCTCTGTCTCCCTCTTCTAGCTTGGGGATGGCTGCGCAAACCTGGGGGGGGAAAAATTTTTTTCCTTGATTCCCCCCCCCCCCAAAAAAAACTAGGTGCGTCCTATGGGCCGGTGCGTCCTATAGGGCGAAAAATACGGTATGTATAAAAATGCATGCATTGGTGAAAATTAATCTTTATTAGGGAGCATTTTCTAGTATCATTATAGAAAATGGCTTGCATAATTGTGCATTATGCAGTATGCTAGTATGGATTGTCTGATGCTGCATGGCAACCAACATATGCAGTGATTTTTTTTTAATGGGCAGTATAATTTGTGAGTTTGGAGCTGGCCCACCAAAAACTGGGCAAAGTCATGGTGAAGTCAAGTTTTGGTCCACCATCTTGATTCAAAATGACATGTTGACAAAAGCCACCTACTTCCACCTTCATGCCAAGTATATCTCAAGAGGCATCCAAATGCATAGAGAAGCGACAGACAGACAGACAGACAAGCAGACAAACAAGTAGACAGACCACTTTTGAAAATATATAGTACAGTGGTAACTCAGGTTAAGTACTTAATTCGTTCCAGAGGTCTGTACTTAACCTGAAACTGTTCTTAACCTGAAGCACCACTTTAGCTAATGGGGCCTCCCGCTGCCACCACACCGCCAGAGCACGATTTTTGTTCTCATCCTGAAGCAAAGTTCTTAACCTGAGGTAATATTTCTGGGTTAGCGGAGTCTGTAACCTGAAGCGTATATAACCTGAAGTGTATGTAACCTGAGGTACCACTGTACACACATGTTAAAAATACACCTTTAAATTTGGCAACTGATGCATAAATGCGGCAAACTAAACTTTTAAGATTGGGAGGGGAGTGAAACCAACATGGACAGATTGGTTCATCACTAGGTCCCTGGAGTTGGGAAGCAAGTGGTTTCTCAGTGGACGTGATGCAAACCTGTGTCAGCTGTACAGTTTATACACCCACCCTTTCTCAAACTGAATTTATCTTTTCAAACCCCTGTAAACATCAAGCCATCCTGCATTCGGGCCTAGATGTTGTGCACAGTTCCGCTCTCCAGCCGTTGGCTAACATGACGCCTCAGAGTCGGAGGCTGGCCCAGAAAAGAGCTGGACTCTGTGAAATTGCAAAGCCAGCAAGTAGACAGAGGAATTTATTTCCACATGCCCAGAGAGATTCCCTTATTCTCTCTCTCCCCCCTTTCTCTTCTTCAGCTCCACCCCCCACTTACTGCATGCCCGCAAATGTGGAAATTCATCAGAAGCCCCCGAGGCATAAACTAATTATGGGAATGTTGTTGCTCTTTTTCCCACCAGCCCGGTTTTAAGAGATAAGACACCCCTGTGCTGTAAAAATCTGGTGAGGGGGGTGGAAAAATATATATACATAAAGGTTGATGTGTTTTGAAATGGCTTTTTTGCTTTGCTCCTCTATTTCCCCCCTGGGTGTATTAACCTTGGGGACACCGTCAAAATGCACAGTCTCCCAGAGCACCTGCTGGGGTCAAGGCTAGTCATTAGTTTTTCGGTCAGTGCAGAATAAACCCCATTTCTCTCCCTCTCTCTCTCTCTGGAAGTGTATGGGGTTCTGCCTCTATCTTTTCCCTCTCTGCCAAAGTCGCATTCCCCCCACCCTCCGCCGTTTTCCCTGCCTGACTTGTTCCTCCATAGCTATTCCACCTCCAGCTGTGGGGGCGTCAAAGGAAAAGATGAGATCAAGTTGAGGGGAAAAAATTGTCTGATTCCCCACAAGGCCCTTTGTTCCCAAACACCTCCGGTGCTCTCATTTTGCAAAGGGTGGCAAAATAATAATAAAAAATCCCAACCCTTCCTTTGGCAGGGTTTCTTTCTTTCTTTTTTTGCTGCCTGAGCAGTCTTAGGCTTTTAAAAAGAGAGGGGTGTGTGGGTGTGTGGGTGTGTGGATTGCATGCATAGGAGGCTGGGAAGTTGTCAAAGGGAAGTTGTTAAGAGCTCCAAGGAAGCCTCCATGCTCAGGGGAAGTATATCTCTGAATGCCCGACCATCACACTCTCTCACGATGCTAGAACTCGTGGACATCTGATGAAGCTGAATGTTGGAAGATTCAGGACAGATTACAGAAAGTCCTTCTTCAAGCAGGACATCGTTAAACTATGGAACTCACTCTTGCAGGAGGCAGTGCCGACCACCAACTAGGGTAGCTTTAGAAGAAGATTGAACGAATTCATGGAGGAGAAGGCTATCAATGTCTACTAGTCATGGTGACTCTGCTCTGCCTCCATGGCTGGAAGCAGCAGTCCTTCCAAACCCCAGTTGCTGAAATCCTGCTTGTGGGTTTCCCACCGGCATCTGGTTGTCCACTACATGGACCATTGTCCGGATCCAGCAGGTTCTTCTTATGCTTTTATGTTCCTGTGTTAAAGCCATTAGCAACTCCAATGAAGCCCCCATGACCAGAGGCAAGATGCCAGACTACCATGCTCAGAAGGCCTTGTGGTTTATTCATGAGATCCCAGAAGTATTCAGCTGGGCTGCTGTTGGGGAGAGACTGCTGGCTAGACCTTCGTCTGATCCAGCCAAGGCAATGCTTAGTTTCTTAAAAGGAAGTTCTGGCCAGGCAACTCTACAACATCAGATTGTCCCACAAGCAAGCACTTGATTGCACCAAAAACACTCTCCCCACTTGTGCTTCCCAGCAATTGGTATTCAGAGGCTTCTGACAATGGAGGAAGAACGTGGATTTGTATGATACTCTTTTTGAAGTCATCCTAGTTGGTAGCCATCACCACAGCCTGCAGGGAATGTTGTAATGTAGGCAGGACCATGTGAGAACACAGGACATGCTGGTCCACAGCAGCATAGCGTGGGGGGGGGGGGCACAAGGGCAGTTGCCCCAGGTGCAAAATTGTTAGGGGTGCAAAATTTCAACACTTGGTGCTGCCTCAATACAGCTGCATGCTTCCGTAGCTGAGCTCCATGCAAACCAGGAAGTGACCTTTCCAGATGACAGAACAGCTTTTTTTCTTATATCTGCAGCTGTGATCTCCCTGGGTGATGCAGATGCCATTAGGCAGTTGAATGCGCATGCGTACTCTGTCCGTTTCCCTCCTTCCCCCTACTCTCTGTGCGGCCACCAGGCACTGGTAGCCCGTGCTATGCCACTGGCTATCCAATCAACTTGTCTCTCTATCTTGGCATTCTCCTTCCCAACAGTGGCTGACCAGAAGCTATAGAGGCATGGTGACAGCCCCATCATTCACACCTTCTTCCCTCCCAGCATTTAGTATGTCAAAGGTTATCTAAACTTTGAAAACTAGAGTTTTTGCTGCTAGGTCTTATGGCTGGTTTCTAGAAATAGATCCTTTTCCCTATCTATTTAACCAATACTTTTAGGAAAAGCTGCTTCTGCTTGTAACCAGTGTCATGTTCCATAAGTCTGCTATTGACAGAACATTGCTGAAAATTCTCAGAAGATATTTTTTCTAAGCCCCTCCCCCCGAAATTTTATTTATTCACCCCTTTCCCCCTGAAAATGAGCTGCATTCAGCAGAACATTCCCTGCAATCCTTGTGTGCGGTTGACAACAAATCATGTGTTGATGATATCACAGGCACTAGCCAGTAGGTGCCTGCACAGTCATCTCTCCTCCCGCCCCTGGTTTGAACTGATCAAAGCCACCCTGAACTGATTTCAGAGCTCACCCTGGGTCAGAAACAAATGTATGCTTGTACTTTGAAT
This sequence comes from Podarcis erhardii, assembly GCF_964252035.2. Lineage (NCBI taxonomy): Eukaryota > Metazoa > Chordata > Lepidosauria > Squamata > Lacertidae > Podarcis > Podarcis erhardii. The sequence goes on from NC_138504.1 coordinate 35,537,423, forward strand.
GCCAGGAGGGGTTTTCCAAACCACACCTTCCATTCCTGTCTTCACTCCCAAATTTCCAGGGCTTAGGTGATTTGCATCCAGTGTTGCTAACACTCATTTCTCTCTCTGTCTCTCTGTCTCTCTGTCTCTCTGTCTCTCCTCTCTCTCTTACAGAACCAGGCACCCCCTGGCCTTTACAAAAGGACAAGAGACCCTGCTACAGCCCCAGACACTCCAGACATCTTAGAGATTGAATTCAAGAAGGGTAAGGACAGTCTTTTTGCAATGCTGCATTGTGGCCACATTCGGAAGAGTGAGTACAGTTCTGGTCACAACATCTAAAACAGGGGTCAGCAAACTTTTTCAGCAGGGGGCTAGTCCACTGTCACTCAGACCTTGTGGGGGGCCCGGACTATATTTTGGAAAAAAATAGTGAATGAATTCCTATGTCCCACAAATAACCCAGAGATGCATTTTAAATAAAAGCACACATTCTACTCATGTAAAAACACACTGATTCCCGGAATGTCCGCAGGCTGGATTTAGAAGGCGTTTGGGCCAGATCTGGCCCCCTGGCCTTAGTTTGCCTACCCATGATCTAAAATAAAAATGTAGGCTTGGAAATGGTGCAGAAAAGGACACTCTAAATCAGGGGTGCCCAAACTTTTTTCAAAGAACATGCGTGAGGGCCGACCAAAGTTGTTGAGTTCTTTTTAGTATTGAAGTTGCTGAGTTTTTACCCCAGGACGTATACTGCCACGGGGGCCAGGTTACATTGACTGGTGCACTGCATTAGGCCTCCAAAACAGACTTTGGACATGCCTGCTCTAAATAGTCAGGGGGCTTGGAGCAAGCTTTGAGGTGAGGCTTTGGTGCTTTTCAGTAGACTTTGTTAACATATGAATCCAAAGGTCATCAAGCAGAGTAATCAGATGATGGGAAATCAAGCTTTGGTTGATCTACTGATTAAGAACCTAAGAGACTGTTGGATCAGGCCAGTGGCCCATCTGGTCCAGCATCTTGTTCTTAGAGTGCCCAACCTGATGCTTCTTCTGAGAAAAACTCAAAACAGGACCAGAGCCCAGGGGCACTATCTCTTCCTGTGGTTTCCAACAACTGGATCAGAAGCATTACTTCTTCTGAACATGAAAGCAGAGCAGAGCCTTTGTGGCTACTAGTCATTGATAGCCTTCTTCATGAATTTGTCTCTTAAAACTATCCAAGTTGGTGACCTTTACTGCCTCCTGTGGGAGTGAATTCCAGAGTTACTATGTGCTGCATGAAAATCCCTTTTCTTTTATCTGTCCTGAATCTTCCAACATTCAGCTTCATTGGATATCCACAACTTCTAGTGTTATGAGGGAGAAAAACGCTTTTCTGTATCCATTTTCTCCATGCCATGCATAATTTTATCATTGTCTATCATGCTGCCTTTTTTCTAGACTAATAATAATAATAATAATAATCCCCAAAGCTCCAACCTTTCCTCATAGGAGAATTGCTTCAGCCCCTTAATAATTTCTAATTCTTCAATATTCTTTCTGAGGTGAGGTGACCAGAATTGTACACAGTATTCCAAACACTATCACACCGTAGATTTTTATAAAGGCATTATATCCACATTTTAATTTTCAATTCCTTTCCTAACGATCCCTAGCATGAAATTTCCCTTTTCCACAGCCACTGTGCACTGGGCCGACATTTTCATAGAATGATCCACTACGACGCCAAGGTACAATATAGTTAATAGCCTGATCAAAGCACAAATAAATTAACCGGTAGGGAAAGCGAAGGCCCATCAATGGATTCTCCCTCCATCACCATGTGTCCACCCAGCATCCCTACTGGATGACACAGAGTGATGCAGTGAGGTTTAATAACTCACTCTGTGTTTTGAGAGAAAGGCATGCTCTGGCACCCACAGAAACCCACACGCACCCACATGCTACCCTCCTTTCGCCTGCAAACACATCCTTGTTTTACCCCCTAGTTAATTTATTTGAAGTTCTAATCTAATTATTAACTATTTTAAAAGGGATAAGCAGCTTTCCTGGACAATGCCTGCACTCCTCCAGGCGGGCCACGTCCGATCGCTGTCCGAAAAGGCTACAATAGACCGAGAAAGACGATGGCGAGGAGGTGCTGATGGCTGTGCTGACCAGAAAGAGATTTAGGGTTCATTATCGCCGGGGCTTACATTTAATAGTCATTTACAGCCGAATTCATAAACCCTCCAGTCTCCTAGCCCACTTTTTCTTTCCTGTGTATGTGTGTGTAAGGCGCAGGGGGGACAACAAAAAAATAAAATATATAAATGGGTTTAGAATGGAGACGCTGACAGGCAGCCTTCACCACACAGCGGGCCTTTTGTAATAAAGACTAGAAAGGAAGCTATTGAATCCTGATTAGTGACTGATAAAGCTCTATATGGTAATGAGGAGGGCAGATGGAAGAGAGATTAGCCTCTGAACAGGCTCACCGGCCTCCCCCCACGGCCAAGTTTTCCCCTATTTTTCTTTTATGGGTCTCCCACTCTCTTCTCCACCTCCCCACACATCTCCCCTGTGTCCTGCTTCCGTATACATTTATTGCTCATTTCATACTGGGGGGGGGGGGAGAAGAAAAGAGCGGTTTCTTTCTCTTTCAGTCACCACCTTGGGCTCTTCATGTCTTTCCCTCATGCTCTTAAAAAGAACAGAAAATAATATTTCTTTCTGTTTTGGTTGCCACACCTCTGGGCTTCCCACCCTCGGGGTTCCCGCCACTTCCCCTCACTGTCACCCTCTTAAAAATAAAATGAAAGTAAGTGTATTCTTGAATTCCCTGAGAATCGTCTTGGTCTTTGGCCACAAACAGTCCCAAGTCAAGCTCCCTATTCATTCCTGTCAGGTGGATAACTGGGGACATGTGCGGCATTTGTCCGCCAAATGGATGTTAACAGGGGCCGTGCGCTGTGTTTTCACTTGCGCCTCAGTTTTCCCGTCCTTTCTCCTCCTCCTCCTTTTTTAATTGTGGGGTGGGGGTGTAGAGTTTGTCCGCCGGGGCCGAGTCTCGGTGGCTGGTGGAACAGAAGGTGCGACGGGCTGAGACAATGAGGGAGCGTGAAATTTAATTAGTCGAGGCCTTACCCGCAATTTCAAGCTCCTCAAAAAAAAAAAGAGGTGGGGGGGGGAATAGACGGGCGGGTGGGAAGGGGCAGTTGTATGTGGGAGGGGGGAAACTTTTATTGCCTTAAAAAAAAAAACCCACCTCTTTTCTCTCAGGGCTTTTTTTCGGCCTCGTATTGTGTGAGGGTTCACCCGACCCCGCTTTTTAAAGGGGGAAAAAAACACCAGAGCCTTCTGAGTGGAGCAGCTTAGCCATGCCTTTTTAAGAAGTTATTTAGAGTTCATATCTGTCACATCTATTTAACACGTCCAGGGTGATGTTTTAAAGAGGCGCTCTTGACATTAATAAGGGGATTTCAAAGTCCAGTTCCCCTGTTACCCTCCCTGCCCGTCTGTTTCCTGTGCCGACTTTCTCTCCCCCACCCCGTCCATCTCCATGTCCCTTTTCTCTTGGCTGACAGGTGTCCCCATCAAGGTCACCAATGTCGAATACGGCACTGCTCACCATTCGTCCCTCGAGCTCTTCGTTTACCTGAATGAAATTGCGTAAGTTTCCCCGTCTGTGTTGGCCCCATGGAAGGATGAAGGGAGAGTGAAATTCATTTTGGTTCATGTTTAACATCAGACCTACCATAATTTGCGCTTTCTGGAATGATACATGAACCACAAATGCAGCCATCCTCTGAAATTTGCCCTTCTCCCAATTTTGCACTGTGGTTCTCCAGCCAATTAATGTGCCCCAAAATGCATCAAATAGGATAAAGCGTGTGTAAGAAAAGGAACATATTTACTGAAGATAACATACAAAAATGCATTATATTTCCCGGATTAAAATGTCAAAACGCAATATTTAAAACAGTTTAAAACACCTTACAATCACAAAAATAAGCTGGGTCCATACATACACACACACCTCATATAAGGCAGTGTTCCTGTGAGAAAGAGGGAGAGGAAATATACATGTCCCTCCTTGTCCTTCTTGTTTATTACCTGCCCTTCACCATAAAGACCTAGGGTGGGTTACAGCCATTTAAAGCACATGCAAGTTTGAAACAACTTGCAGTCATAGAAATACAGTGGGCCCTAAAAATATACACCTCAGGTGTCAAAGGCTAGGATGAAGAGGTGTGTCTTTAGCATTCACTGGAAGCTGTATAGTGAAAGTGCCCGACACATCTCTGTGGGGAAAGAGCTCCACAACTTAGGGGCTGCCACAGAGAAGGCCCTCTCCTGGGTGTCTGAGGGTGGTGGAACAACCAAGAGGTCACCCTCTGCCAGTCTTGGCACCTGGGATGTTATGTAGGGAAGGAGTTGACCTTTCAGGTATATGGGGCCTGAGTTGTTTAGGGCTTTCAAAACACTAATGTAAACACTTTGAATTGGGTCTGGAAACAAACTGGCAACCAGTGCAGCTGATTTAAAATGGGAGGAGGGGTATGTGGGTTCTAAATTTAACCCCATCCACTGAACCTGGCACCAGCTGAAGTATTGGAGTCATGTTCCAGGGCAGCTCCACACAGAGCACATTGCAGTAATCCAATTTGGAAGTTTCTAGAGCATGGAGTACAGTGGCTAAGTCATCTGTCCAAAAGGGGTCAAAACCCTTGTACCCAGCCATCCTGTGAGAGACCTTTGCCCTTTCCCTTTCCCATCATCCTTTGCTTCTGGTGTTTTGCACTGCCTTGCCTGCAGGTTTAGAAAAACATAGAACCATGGAATTTTTTAGAGTTGGAAGGGACCCCAAGGTCATCTATTCCAACTACCTGCAATGCAGGAATCTCAAACAGATCATACATAGCAGCTGGCCATCCAACCTCTTCTTATAAACCTCCAAGGAAAGAGAGTCCAGCATGTATTGTGGGAGTCTGTTCCATGCCTGTGAGCATTGACTCTCGCCTCCTTCCTCTCCACAGTGCCAGGCATGGTGTTGGGCGCATTGACATCGTGGAGAACCGGTTCATCGGAATGAAGTCTCGAGGTAAGCATTGTTCTTTCTGGACTTGCAAAGCTGCAGCTAAACCCAGACCTGACACACTAATTTGAGCTCCCTATATCAGAAGGGAAGGGGGCTCCCTACTATGTTGGCTTGCCTGGATGTCAGGATCATGTGTGGAGGCCCTGCTGGTGGTGCCACTGTGCTTTGAGGCCCACGGATTGTGGTGTATGGGAGTGCCTTATTGGTGGTAGGCCCAAGAAGTGCCCACTCTTTGGAGGTGGGCCTAGCAACATTGCTGTACTCCTTGTTGATTAGTCATGCACCTCTTTGAGATGCACCTCTTTGCCTAAGTTTTTGGAAGCGGTTGAGTTGTTTAAATCTGGTTGGAGATCTGGCCCTTTGGGACCAAAAGGTTCCCTACTCCTTGTCTAATTATTGGGCTGGTGTTGGCTATAATCCAGTAACACACAAGCTGTACTTCCATTTCCTCCTTTCCTGAACCTTGGAAAGGACCATAGCTTAGTGACAGAGCATCTGACTTGCAAGCAGGAGGTCTGAAGTTCAATCCCCAGCATCTCCAGGTAGGATTGAGAGAGATCTCCTGCCTAAAACCCTGGTGAGCTGCTGCCTGTCAGTGTAGTCAATATTGAGCTAGATGGTCTGACTCGGTATAAGGCAGCTTCCTGTGTTTCCCCCAGACAAGGGACAATGTCTAAACCTTCTTTTCTGAGGTCACTCAAAACTTGGAGCAGTCTGTTCCAATCATTGCTCCTAATAGGTTGGAAACAGTATGGTGTGGTGGTTAGAGTGTTGGACTAGGACCTGTGATACCAGAGTTCAAATCTCCCACTTGCCATTGAAGCTCAGCCTAACCTACCCCACTGGGTTGCTATGGGGATTAAATGAGGACTACGACCTGGGAGTCCAAGGTTCAAATCCCTGTTTGGCCACATAGCTCATTGGGTGTGACCTTGGGCCAGTCACTGCCTCTCAGCCTATAGCTTACCTCACAGAGCTGTTGTGGAGATTAATTGAGGAGGCGAAGAACCACATCTACCGCTTTGACCTCCGAGGAGATAAAAGGTGTTCTATAAATGCATTAAATAAATTTAATAATAGTAATAAATAAATTGATAGCCTGGATAGCTCAATTGGTTAGAGCGTGGTGGTGATGATAATGCCAATGTTGCAGGTACAAGCCTTATATAGGACAGCTGCATATTCCTGCATTGCAGGGGGTTGGGCTGGATGATCATCAGGGTTCCTTCCATCTCTATGATCCTATGATTCTAAAGAATTGCAGGTGGGGGGTTGAAGGTATCATTGACTATGGTGTGAACGCTCACCCCAATATCAGCAACGCCGAATGGGCTTTGTGAGGGGCAGATGTTGAATCATGCTTGCAGCTCAGGAAGTGCCATTCTTTCAGATCCTTCAGCTCCCTTGAAACAATTTCTCCCTTTCTCCTACCAAACTCCCCTCAGATCTCTAGGAGCGGCTGCAGGAATAGTGAATGGCATGTCTCTTTTATGTGGGTGCCCCCTAGAGGTGAAGGTTTTCAGAGGAGAATGTTTCAGGATGAAAACTACTGATTTTGGCAGTAGGGATACATGCGTGTATGTGTATGTGTGTGCTTGGGGAGACGTCTGGTTTTCTCTTCTTCGTAAAACAACAACAAATCTTTTAAAAGATATGTTATTCAAACCTGTTGCTTTTTTGACACTGCTTTTTTTTTTTGCCCCATCTGCATTGTGTACTTAAAGCACCGTGGTACCACTTTAAACAGCCATGTTGTTTAGTTGTTTAGTTGTGTCCGACTCTTTGTGACCCCATGAACCAGAGCACGCCAGGCACTCCTGTCTTCCACTGCCTCCCGCAGTTTGGTCAAACTCATGCTGGTAGCTTCGAGAACACTGTCCAACCATCTCGTCCTCTGTCGTCCCCTTCTCCTTGTGCCCTCCATCTTTCCCAACATCAGGGTCTTTTCCAGGGAGTCTTCTCTTCTCATGAGGTGGCCAAAGTATTGGAGCCTCAGCTTCAGCTTCAGAGCATAGCCATCATGGCTTGTAGCCATTGATAGCCCTCTTCTCCATTAATTTGTCCAATCCTCTTTTAAAACTATCCAAGCTGGTGGCCATCACTGCCTCCTGCAGGAGCAAGTTCCATAGTTTAACTATTTGCTGCATGTAGAAGTCCTCTCTATTATCTGTCCTGAATCTTCCAATATTCATCTTCATTGGATGCCCATGAGTTCTAGGGTCATGAGAGGAGGGGGAAGAAACACAATTTTATTAACTTCTAACATGTCACCTCGTTCTCCAAACTAAAAAGTCCCAAATGCTGCAAACTTTCTTTATAGGGGAGTTGTTCCTCCAGATCTCTGCCTCCCCAACTCTTTTCTCTCAGTTGGTTTGGATTTCCTCACACCAAGAATACTTCAAAAAGGATAGAGTAAAGAAAAACATGGATTGAAGAAGTGAAAAGTGTGGGAAGGCAGTGATTTGGAGGAGAGCCTCATATGGACCACAGAGACTTAATGGAGGCCCATGAAGCTAACTGTCCACATTAAACGACAAAAATGTTTCAGTTCTTAGGAACTCTTGACATGAGTGCTAGGGGCTGCCAGAACCTCAGTTTCCCTTAAATCTTGCAGGACTTGTGACTTTTGCTTTGATATAAAAATATGTGGTGTTTAGCATTAGCCGGAAAAACAACCAATAATAAATTACATGTAACAAAATGCTTGGAGGTCCCAGAAAGATTTTAGGCTCCTTGGTGGGATTTTATCTCATAAAAAACAAATGGGGATGCAGAGGACTTTGTCTCCTCAGTACAATGTGAAATTTGGCTTACCTGATGCTCTTAAGTACTTTGGCAAGCTAAGTCTCTCCCAGTTATACTATGCTGCCATTTTGTAATTCTATTTATTTCTATTTTGTTGATTTGTTTATGTCCATAAGTTACTATTTTTTTAATGGCAGTCTGGGTGAGGTCACTGTCGTACTATGGAACTCGTTCCCATAGGAGACAGAGATGACCTTCAACTTGGATAGCTTTAAAAAAGGATTAGACAAACACATGATGGGAGGAGAAAACTACCAATGGCTACCAGCAGTCAGATGTAGCAATGGATCTGAATACCAGTTGCTGGAAAGCAAAGGAAGGGTGAATACTCTTGTTCTTGTGTCCTGCCTGTGGAATTCCCTTGAGGGTCTGTGGTTGGCCACTGGACTGGATGGATTCCCTTTGGCATGACCCAGCAGGCTCTTCTCGTGATTTCATGTATGGAAGGGGAGAGGTTTCACCCTCCTTTCATGCTCCGGAGTGCGCTGGAGTTAGTTCCTCTGGTTACAGAGTGTCACAGGTGGATTGCTGTCAAGGCAGCCGAAACAGCTTTGCTGGAGGTAAACAGACAGCCGAGGTTACAAATTAGAAATTTTTAAGTAGCGGCAGCTGTCTTTTATACTCCCCCTCCTCCCATCACCCCCCCAATCCTCGTCCACTTTCACGGCAGCAATTACGGCGTGATTGAAATGCCGTGAGCCACGCATCGCTGACACCTCTGTCTTTTTCCTGTAAACATGGAGAGATGAAAATAGACACTTGGAGCGGCGGTGAGTGTCACTTTGAAGGTGGCTCTTGTCTCCTGTGCGGCGACGCAGGACGGGCGCCTGTCATTTTCCTCTCCCCCACGCACGGTGGATCGTACTTCGACTGTCAAGAAGAAAAAAACCCCAGCTTCCAGGCCTACAGTCTTTGTGGCTTCGGGTTCCTGTCACAAATCAAACAAAAACAAAAGAGAGAGAGAGAGAACTGGGGAGGCAGACAGATAGAAGAAAATAATCCATTTCTAACACTCCCTTTTTTCTTTTAGAGAAATGTGTGGGGCAATATGGAGGGGGAGGGCTGCCCAGGGAGGAGGAATGGGTGGATGAAAGCTTATATATACACACAGAGAAAACCAAGCTTTTTATCTGTCCAAATTAACTTTAACATCTTCTGAGGAAAGGAGAAGACAGATTAATTGGAGTGGATTAGGGTTACTGCGCAGATTTGGTGATATGAGGCTACCCTTGTCTTGCCACAGATATTTTTGTTTCTATGTTGTTGTTTCTTAAAAAACCCTCTGTGGTGCACAGGGGTAAGCAAACTTTTTCAGCAGGGGGCCGGTCCACTGTCCCTCAGTCCATGTGGGGGGCCGGACTATATTTTGGGGGGGAAATGAACGAATTCCTATGCCTTTTAAATAAAACACACATTCTACTCATGTAAAAACACCAGGCAGGCCCCACAAATAACCCAGAGATGCATTTTAAATAAAAGCACACATTCTACTCATGGAAAAAATGCTGATTCCTGGGCCATCCGCGGGCCAGATTTAGAAGGCGATTGGGCAGCATCCGGTTCCTGGGCCTTAGTTTGCCTACCCATGGTGTAGAAGAACATTTTTATTCTGCTGCACACTCAAGGGATTAAGGAACAAGGATGCGCTCTCTCTCTCTCTCTCTCTCTCTCTCCATCCCCTCCACCACATTCCTCTCTTCCTTCGCATTGCACCAGTGCAACTGTCTGCCATGTGTCCTTAGCCCTGTCACTTAACCACTGCCAAACATTGCAAGCTCATTTGGAATTGCAAATGCTTAGGGGAGAATTTGGAAACCTTCTAGTGGGATTCGTTTGACAGTGTGTGTCCACCTACTTTCCACCCACCATTCCTTCCCATGGAGCTCCTCTTTAAGTGGCTCCTGGGGTTTTCACACTGCCCTCTCCATCCTCCCAGGATTACCGTAATATAATCTTGGGACCCTGGCCAGTGCCATCATTGGATCAGACCAGTTCCTCCTAGCTCTGTGAGGCAGGGAAGTGGGATGTTTTTCAGCCTCTGGACTACATTCCCTCCTGGGCAACCTTTTGAGGGGTGCAGGCCAGCGGTGGGTAGAACCAGAGGCCTGAGTGGGTGAACCAATGGATGTAAATTTTGGCTTTGTACAGTAGGCTAGTTTGTAGATATGCTAACTCACCCTTTCCCTATGTTCCATCAAGCCAACAAGAGTTCAGGGACACACTTCCATCCATCCAGGCAAATAACACCTGGAGGTGTGAAGCAGGGCCACTGAGGGGTGTGGCCTGGGGACACTTCCAAGGGCCAGGTAGAAACTCATGGAGGGCCACATTTGGCTCCTAGGCCTGAGGTTCCTCTGCCCTGCTGTAGAAACTTTCTTAGCTTCTTGGGCTGTGAAGATCTACAAACATCAAGACTTGGTAGGTCCAGCTGGTTCCCCATCAAACCAACCTGTGAGACATGAAAGGTCTTTGATCTCCTGTCCATGGCATGAGTTTCTTTTTCTCCTCTTTCTCTGTACATCAAAAGAGATACATCAAGGTGTCAGGCTTCCCCCCAGTCTTTCTGGGTTGGCAAGATCATAGCCTAGTGGCAGAGCATCTGCCTTGCATGCAGAAGGTCCCAGGTTCAATCCCCAGCATCTCCAGGTAGGGCTGGGATAGACCCCTATCCAAAATCCTGGAAAGCCACTGCCAGTCAGTGAGGAAAGTACTGAGTTAGATAGGAACTCTTCTGCTAGATGGGAGTGAAAGTGGACCAGGAGTAGAGCTGGGAGAGAAATATGATTCAATTGATGTATAAAAGCAAAATTACCTAATTCACACTTTCTGAGACAAAATGCAAACTGAAATGCAGACCTCCTTCAAGATTTGTCCGTCAGATGCAGATAAAGGTGACCAAAATGATCAATGGGATGCAGTAACTCCTTTCTGAGGAAAGAAAGGTTGCAGTATTTGGAACTTTTTGCTTTAGACAAAAGGCAAGTGAGAGATGACAGGATAGACATTTATAAAATGATGCAGGGCATGGAGAAGGTGAGGGGGGGGAGAGTTTTTATCCCCTTCTTATAATGCTACAAGTTGTAGAGATCCCATAGAGCTTTAAAGGCGAAAGATTTGTGTGGTCTGAAGAAAACCCAGAGTAGCCCATGAAGCTGACTGTTGGAAGATTCAGAACAGATAAAAGAAAATCCTTCTTCATGCAGCTCATAATTAAACTATGGAACTCGCTCCATAGAATGCCTTTCTCAAGGCTGTTATTTATGCACACTTTTGCCATTTGTAATTTTTTGCAAGCAACTCCCCCTTCCCCACGCAATGCATTTCCTTGCGTTATTTCCACACATTTATTCTATTTCATTCTGGTCATGGAACCTGCTTTGCATGGATGGATTTCAAAGGAAAGCTGTGTTTTATGCATCATCTTGCTACAAACAGAACACAAGGTAAACCACATGTTAAAATGTGGACTCCGAATGGACATTCTCCCATATCCCCTAAACTGAGTTAAGATTGGCAATGAGGAACAGATTGTGGCGGGGACAGTCTGGGTTGGCAGCCCCCAAGTGAAGGTAGATTAAAACTACCGTCCCCCCCACCTTCTCAGGTACCCTCCATTTTTTGTCACAGCTGAGACGGGAGAGGGGCTTTCACTTCTTCTTCAGTGGAACCATGTTGTGGGGCGGGGGGAGCGAGGGGGAAGGTTTTCTTCCAAACCCCCACGACTTTGCCCCGCGTGGCTTGTTTAATTACAGGTTTTCAGGCACAGACCGGTGGGCTTGCTTCAGTGGGGGGAGTCGCCTCCAAAACCCTGTCATTTAGCCTCGTTGGAGTGCCTCTTCAAAGAAGGGAATCTAGAAATTTTCTCCGCAAGGTGCGGAGTGGACTGTCTCGGCCTCAGCATGACTATAATGACACATGCATTTTACGGCAAGCTGAGAGTGAATGGAGCCAGGACTGCGGCTCCTTCTGTCAGCCAAATCATTATTTTTTGTCATTTCCTGACAGTTTGGGTCTCATTCATTCCTCTCCCCCTCCCCCTCTTCTCTTCTCCCCCCATCTTCTTTCTTTCTTTCTCCCCCTGCCTCGTGAAATGGCTAGGTATCTACGAGACTCCAGCGGGGACCATACTGTACCACGCTCATTTAGACATTGAGGCCTTCACCATGGACCGGGAAGTGAAGAGAATCAAGCAAGCGTTGGCCTTGAAATTTGCTGAGCTGGTGTACAATGGTATGTAGCATCAAACAAACAAACAAACAAAAAAACGTTTTCCTTCCAAGAGTGCCTCTCTCTGTTTTTCATTTATGCTTTGGTATAAAGCGACAGAGGAAGTCTGCATCTTAGATGTCGCTCACTACCATTGCTTATTCCTTGTATTTTAGGGGTGGCTCAGTTACCCAGATAAATTTAACCTAGTTCTCTCCTCGCCACACACACACACACACACACACACACACACACACACACACACTTCAAGGTATAAGCAACTGTCAGTCCACACTTTCATGTTACATCTTTCTTTCCAGATTTCATATGAAATAAGGCCTATAACATTTGTTCCATTAACTAGTTAGGTTTTCTGTTGCGGGGCAGGAGGGAGACTCACAAATTTAATCTACTAAGATTAACATCGTATTTCAGTTGTTTTAATCTGCCCTGGGACCTTAAGGTGAAGGTCAGATAATAAATGGTAACAAAAGCAACAACAGCAACAATATAATAAGTCAGTTTAAAACAAACAAACAAGAAATTAAAAAATATAAGTACAGTGGTACCTCAGGTTAAGTACTTAATTCGTTCCGGAGGTCCATTGTTAACCTGAAACTGTTCTTAACCTGAAGCACCACTTTAGCTAATGGGGCCTCCTGCTGCTGCTGCGCTGCTGCTGCACAATTTTTGTTCTCATCCTGAAGCAAAGTTCTCAACCTGAAGCACTATTTCTGGGTTAGCGGAGGCTGTAACCTGAAGCGTATGTAACTTGAAGCGTATGTAACTTGAAGGGTATGTAACCTGAGGTACCACTGTAATCATAACATATATGGAGTGCTTGTTGGGGGTACTCAAAGGTATGCTGTACTGGCCCCTTTTTTCCTCAAAGAAAAGGACTGGTTAAAAATGTGGCGCTTACTGTAACAACTTCATGGTGAGTACCAGCAGCCGTTTATCTAGAAGAAACGCACTGTATATATCTTTATATGTGTTTTTGTGTGTGTATTACAAGGGATTCTAAAAACCAAAGAAGGCAATCACCATCCTTGTATTTAACTGTTTGCACTTTGCTAATTCTTTTTTGGGTTTTTACCCTGACTTTCAATGAAATGTTTTCAAGGAGGCTATTTGAGGAGGATGTATCGCAAAGTGTACAGGAAGAAGAAAAAAGGGGGAAACCAGAAAATTTTAAAAAGAGGCGTTTCCCCTTCTCTTCCTCCCAAAGGAGGGGATGCCTCTTCTCAGGATCATGTGCATCATGTTCAGATATCTGAGCATGTGATAAAAGCATGCTTTTTGCTAGCTCTTCTTTTTATCCAGCATCTGCAAGTGCAATACTGATGGAACAATTCAAAATCAGACTGTGATTTCAGTGATTGGCTAACAGCCTTAGTAAACCTTCCTATCTGCAATATGGTGCCATGTCTGAACCTGTGGCCTCCCAAAGCCCTCTCCTGACACAGCCAGTGACCAGGTTATGAAATAGATAATTCCCAGCCACAAGTCACCATCTGGAGAACAAAGTCATAATTCCCCACCTGGGATGGTTGAGGGATTCCATTTTGATGTGAACGGGCCTGATCCATGCTTCTTCAACTAAGGTGAAGATTGGAATACAGATCTCCTTTTGCAGGGCTCTGAATCTTGCAATGCAGTCCTTGGCTTAAAACACACACAAAAGGACCAAAATGTGTTAAAATCCATATTTTGGGGAATAAGATGCATCTAGAAATGCATACATTGAGACCCTAGCATTTTGTGCTAATAATTTGGTGTTAAATATGAATTTAGGTAAGTGCCTAGATCTTGGGGTCTGCAGATATCTTGGAAGTGCTCACTGCATCTCTCCTGTTAAGCATTTGCAAATATTCTATCCCTTTCAAGGGAAACAGCTTTAGACTTGAGCACCATCAGTAACTGATGTAGTTCCTGAGTCTCTGTGTGTAATTGACACACTTGCTATTGTTACATGCCACCCCTATCTTCTTCAGCAGTGTAGGATTCCAGAGGTTGCTGGTGCATTTTACCCAGAGCTCGTGTTTCCTTTCAGACAATGAGGCACAGCAGAGACTTTTGTGTCTTTATGATATATGGTTTATTCACACATATATACAACCTGAACGTAGATGAAGCGTTTGCAGAGCATTCACTTCCCAAGAGGCCCTAGCCAAGCACAGCATTGGATTCAAAGAACAGCTGAAAACCATGCTCTCTGTCTCCTTTTTATCAGCTTGCCACTATCAGCCAACATCATGTTCTGCCCCGCCTTTCTCTGCTTTCCAAACTGCTTGCAAACCTAACATTATCCTCCTGTTTGCTTACATCACCCACCCTGAAATCCTAAGCTACTTTGGTCTCTGCCCACCAGCACACACCTGGAGTCTGCAGTCTTCAATCTCTCTTGGTGGTTTCCTTGACCTTACTCTGCTTCATTCCTTAAGAATTAGGGGTGACTTGTACCCACAAAACTCTGACATCCCAACAAATCTGGAAATCTCTGTCTGGTCCTCTGATCTCTCCCTAGGCCACAATCCCACCAGCTCTGTTATGCGCCTTCCTCACATGTTTATAGCCTGGCTAGACAGTGTGTCCTTCCTTTAGCTTGCTGTATGGAGGACGGAGAGTTGTGTGTATAGAAACTAGCCTGATGATCAAAGGTAAAGAGTTGTCATCAGTACCAGTCCTATTCAGACGCATTGAATTTGCTAGGCATAACTAAGTTGCATTACAGTCCATGGGCCTGATCTATGTTGAATTCAGTTGGAGACAACCCAAAATCGACATCCCATTGCTCCACCCAGTTTTGTCTCTGATCTGCCCACCCCACCACGGACACCTGCCCCTCAAGGGGGTGCCCAGAAGGGAATGTGGCCCTCAAGCAAAAAAGTTATTTTCTCTTGAGCTTAGATGGCTATAGGGAGTGGTTCTCGTCTGGTGACACAGCAGCTCCAGCATGTTTTTCATACAGGTTTTTAAATAAATAAATAAATAAATAAATAAATAAATAAATAAAGTTTTTCAAAACTAGTGAAACAATGAAATTTCAGTAAAACAGTTTGAAAACAATTTTTTCAAACATTAAAAAAAATAACTAAAATAATCAATAAGCTAAAAACCACATCGAAATGCCTGTCGGCATTCTACATACCTGGAGAGGCTTGCCTACATTAAAATGTTTTTAGCAGGTGTCGGAAAGACTACAGTGAAGGCACCTGTCTTGTGCCAATAGGCAGGGAGTTCCAAAGGTTGTGTGCTACTATGCTAATAGATCAAGTTATTGGAAATGCAGAATGAGTGTTATGGAGCACCAATATCTTTGCCTGTTCCACAGATCCAAACTGCCCCCTTTGAAGAAAGCTGAGGATAATTAGAGGCCATTCCAACAGTAGTAAAGTGCTTGGCTTCCTTCCGTTAGAACACCACCCCTTTAAACTGTGAGCAGCTCTGCTTGAGAGACGAGACTCTAGCCTTCATGAGACCATAAGGCTTTAGTTGAGCTGGATCAGTATCTGCCTTCCCTGGCAGCTCTCTGGGTTCCCGAAAACCTGATTCCCCTCCTGTAGTCTTGCTTTCTTGGAAACTGGCAAGCACTCTATGAGTGGAACAAGTTTGCTCTTGCTGCTGGACAGCTCCCTGCTGACGCTCCATCTCCCCCAGGTCTTTCCAAGTTCCCTGCAGTACGGAAGGAAGGCCTGAGGATTTCCCAATGCTGATTGGACTCCAGCTCCCATCAGCTCCTGCAGCCAATGTGGTCAGGGATGATAGGAGTTGTAGTTGAGTAACAAATGGAGGGGTCACAGGCTCTTCCCTGCAGGCTGAAAGCATGGCTAATGTAGGCCCATTAATTTAAGAATATAATAAGAGCACTGCTGGATCGGGCCAATGGCCCATCTAGTTTAGCATCCTATTCTCACAGTAGCCAACCAGATGTCTGTGGGAAACCTGCAAGCAGAACCCACAAGAGAACTCCTTTCCTGTGTTTTCCAGCAACTGGTATTCAAAAGCATTGCTGCAGCCTAAAGTCCTGGAGGCAGAGCATAGCCATTGTGGCTAGTAGGCCTGGACAGCCTTATCCTCCTCCTTGAATTTGTCCAACCCTCTTTTAAAGCCCTCCAAGCTGGTGGCTATCACCACTCCCTGCAGGAGCAAGTTCCATAGTTTACATAACTCTTTGCTGTGTGGAGAATGACTTCCTTGTATTTGTCCCGAATCTTCCAACATTCATCTCCGTTGGATGTCTACAAGTTTTAGGTGGAATCTATGTATTTTTAATTTTTTTTAAAAAAAAAAATGCTGTGAAAATGCTTTTTAAAAAAAGTTTTGAAAAATGCATTGAATTTGGCATAGCTCACTGTCGCCATCTAGTGTCCCATTTGTATATTGCCTTTTACAAGACATTTAAAATGTTTTATTGGAGCTGTGTAGCTGAGTCCTTAATGTTAAGGGCTGTGTGTGTGAAAACCTTTTCTTTGTTCACTTTCTTTATGCCATACATCATTTATATAATCAGCTTTCATGTTGCCTCTAACTTGCCTTTTCTCTAAACTAAAAAAGTCCGAAATGCTATATCCTTTTCTCATAGGGGAAATACTCCATCCCATCAATCATTTCCCTTGCCCCTTTCTGACCCCTTTTTCAATGGGTATGCCGTGAGTAGGACTTAGTTCAGTCAACCCAAGGTTTTTTGGAAGTACTATAAAATTTGGTACACTGGGGGAGATGCTTGTTTGGAAATAATCTAGATAGGATTTTAAAGAAGCAGATTCTGTTGTTGCTCCAGCAAAATATTGTTGGATCTTTGTGGTTTAATTTATTCCTCCTTTCCTTCTTGAAGGAAACCTGCTATGTGATGCTGAGCCCACACTGGGGCACTGTGCATCCCCCTTTCCCCCTCACTCCCCATGATTGAGGATCTGGTCATCTTCTGTATGAGCAAACCATGGGAAATGGCAGGTGAAATTTCTGGTTTGCAAAGGTAGCTCTGAGAAGGCTTTTTTGGGTGTGTGTGAGGGAGAGTGGTAGCGGGGAGAAAAGGAGACTGTTACCTCTGACATTTCAATCAGTCCTGTGGTCAGCAGGGCCAGCTATTACAGAATTGCTGCAATTTGGAGGGTGAAAAGAAGAGGAGGGGCAGAAAGAACGGCTGTGCTGGAGGCTGTGACATTCCAGATGGGGGCTGGCATGGGAAGCCCCTCCATTATGAGAGGGTCTGGGTGGTAGATCTATGTTTATTTGCCCTTCTTCAGTCTGTTTCCCAGATTTAAAGAAAAAATACACAGGAAGCTGCCTTAAACAGAGCCAGACCAGCGGTCCATCTAGTTCAGTGTTGTCTGCACTGACTAGCAGAGGCTCCTCAGGGTTTAAGGCAGGAGCCTTTCCCCAGTCTGGCCTAGAGATGTCAAGGATTCAGCCTGCAGCCTTCTTGCAAGCAGAGCATGCACTGTGTCACTGAGCTGTGGTCCTTCATGTAAAAGGCTTCTAGTCCTCATTGTTCTAAACAGAGGGCTGAATTAAATAGGAACAGAGAGAACTGTCTTACTCAGGGCTGTGCTTTCTAGGCACAGGTCTGAGATCACTAGGTCTGTGTTCAAGCAGTTTTTGGTTGGTTGTTGTTGTTTTGTCCCATAACATTCTACCGCCATGTTCAGAGGCAGTAATGGTTTGGAATGCCAGTTGCTAGAAACCACAGGAGGGGGGAAGGCTGTTGTGCTTGAGTCCTGCTTGTGGCTCCCCAGAAACATCTGAGTAGCCAGTGTCAGAACAGAACACTGTGCTAGATGGGTTGTTGGCTTGATCCAGCAGGCTCTTTATTTTCTTAAGAAGTCTCTTGGACAACATTTGACACAGAGCAGGTCCTATCATTTGCAGCTTGCCCTGAGCTTTTGCAACAGGGTGGGAACAAACTTCCAGAGAATCAAAGCTGAGTGCCAACATACAACACCTGTTCTTTTAAATAAAAAAAAGTTTTTATTTTTAATTTTAAAAAACCCAACCCTCACAGCCATGCCCACTCCAGGCTTATGATGTTTTCCATTCTAAGAACAGAAACCATTTGCAAGATGATAAATAAACCATTTAGGCAAAGAGAACATTTTTTTTTTTTAAAGCATTTTCTTTCCTAAAAAAAATTAAAATAAACACAGGCCAAATAACAATATTGCAGATCACAGAGGACTCCACTCAGCAGAGGGAACCTGCTGGAGGCCAGGCTTTCATGCCCCTGTCTTCCTTAAACACCTAATTATTGTAACTAGTCTCTCTGAATTTAAGGCAATTAGCGGTTGTCATTTCCCTCCCCCCCCGCAAAATCCCCCTCCCCTGCTCCCCATCGTGCTGTGGGAAAGGTGGCACGGCAAATGCGAGAGACTTCCCCCATTTTGTTCTCTCTCGCTGCCAGGTAGAAGCCAGGTGTTGGAAATCTTGCCATCTCTCCCACGGTCCCTCCACTGCGAGGATTAGGAGTGGAATTACTCTTACAAAGTGAGAAGGTGACTAAGAAAGGGGGGCAGTGTCCCGTTGAATAGGAAATTTGCTTTGAAGGGGCAGATGGGGGGGGAGGAATAGTGGATGGAGAAAAAGGGAGAAGGGTGTTTTAAGGAAGCGATTATGTTAAACTGGGGGTGGGGTAGAAGATTTTAGGCCCAAGGGCCTCTTCGACTTCCAGAGAGCTTTCCGCGGGCCATGTGCTGGCGGTGGGCAGGGCCTGAGGCAAAAACAAGTGAAACAATTTTGATTTCATATATAACAACAAAATAATACTGTGGCGGCACCTATGAAAGGCAGGATATTGATACATTTAATAGTAATCATAATAATTAATTTACCTGCAAGGTCACCTTAGCTCACCTCTACCCAGTCAGCTGCTTCAACAGTGGAACTGGAACTTTTCCAGGTGCCTCATAACGCCCATTCTGCATCTGTAAGAGATCAGTCTTTTAGCCTGATGGCATCTGCCCTTTGGAACTCTCTGCCTTTTGACATCAGGCAGCGCACCCTCCAACATTTCCCCGAATGCATAGTATTCTATGCCTATCTATCTGGATAATAAAATAATCCTTTGTCTGAGGTTTGCATTTCAGTGAGTAGGTGTGGGCTTGCATGATGAACTTTTGTGCTCTTAGAAAGGAAACCTAGTCTTCCTGCCCACATGCTAGATTTCTAGGTGCAGGGATTTATTTAAATGACTACACCAGAGTATTCCATGATGCAAATCCCTTCTTGCAGTTGCAGTTCTGTGTTAACCCAGGCACAGGTTGACCACCTTTGATTCAATGCAATTATAAAAGCAATTACAGTCTGACCTAGGCAAACATGTTTTGCTCACTGCATAAGCACTTGTAGCCAGCTGCGAATGAAAAGCTGAGGGTGGCGGTGGCGGTGGCGGTGAGGGAGCCACCTGTGTGTAAGTGAGAGTGCAAAGGGATTAAAGGGATAAACTGTTCTGACCACCAAAAACAGTGAAATAGGATAGTTCTTTCATCCTCTGTCTGTTCCTCTGGCAGTGTTATGGACTAATTGGCAGCAGGAGTAGCAACTAATCCAGGGCAGTGTCCAGGAAGAGGACAGTCTTTACCATTAAGAAAATGGGCTGGTCCTACCGTTGATGAGAGAGAAATTCCTGCAAGAAAGCTTGGAGAGCTTTGTTCAGTCAGTGCAGACAATTATGAGCTAGCTAGATAGACCAGTGGCCTGAATCAGGATAAGGTACCTTCCTGTGTCCTGTGTTTCCCAGGGTCTGAACTCCCTCCCACCAGAGGGCTGGTGACAATGGCAAGGAGGCAGCTCAGGGTAGACAGATGCCCCCTCAGCCATGATCTGTAGGGAAAGGTGAGACTGTCCCCCCCTTGCTTGAGTGACGGCATGAGGTTACTTGATATATGAAAGAGATGGGGAAGGGAGTCCACCTGGGACAGATGGGTCCTGATCTCCAACCCGATAAAGACCCCTGAGCTCTGAAGAGAACCCTCTGTGAAAAGTTCACTTGCTCCAAAAGGCCTTATCTCTTCAGAGTCAGGAAGCCCAATTATCATGTTCAGTTTTGCCTCCAAGACAGCAGAAGCACGACAGATTGGGGGGGGGGGTGCAGGGATAGCACCACCAAGGGATTCTGTTTCAAAGGTAACTTCTTGATGGCAGAGGAAGAGTCTGTGTCTGTGGTTGGGACTGAGGAACAAATATTTGGTGCAACTGCATTTGGGAAACTGTGTACAGTTCTGGTCACCTCACCTCTGGAAGAATATTGTAGAATATGGAAATGTTCAGAAAAGAGCAACCAACATGATCAAGGCGGGACGGAGTGACTCCTCTTATGAAGAATGGTTGCAGCATTTGAGATTTTTTTTAGTTTAGGCAAAAGTGGCTTAACAGTCAATCTCTCTTCCCAGGGAATTCTGGGAATTGGAGCTCTGTGAGAAGAATGTGGGGGCCTCCTAACACCTCTCAGCATCCTTAACAAACTACATTTCCCAGGATTCCTTGGGGGAAGCCATGACTCTTTACATTTTAAGCATTTTCATTCTGCTTTGAACAGGCATGGCTTTCCCACAAAGAATTGTGGGGTCTGGAGTATTTTTTATTAGTTTGTATATATTAGTATTGTTAATTGTTTAAATTATTTTTATTATGTATTTTATGCTTTTATATTGTAACTTTGTGTTTGTGAACTGCCCTGAGACCTACTGGTATAGGGTGGTATACAAATTTTAATAATAATAATAATAATAATAGTAATAATGATGATGATGATGCTGGGCGTTGTTAGGAGATCCCTCTTCAGAGTTTTTAGGAGATCCCTCTTCCCCGCACATTTCCCAGAGTTCCTTGTGAAGAAGGAGTGATTGCTAAATCACTCTGGGAAGGGAATAGGGGTCTCGCAGCAATGCCCAGCACCCAGGATTCTTTGGGGAAATTCATGCCTGTTCTGTGGCTAGAAAGCACAGGTCTGAGTGGTTTTCTACTTGACTCATGCTTTCTAGGCATGGGTCTGAGTGGTTTTCCCCTTGCCCTGCTCCTTTCCCATGGAAAACTTGCTCTTTTAGTGCTAAATCAGAGCAAACATCCATCCAGAGAAAACCCGAATTGCCATTTGCTCTGATTGAGTGCTAAAGAGTGGTTTCCACAGGGAAATATGGCTTGAGAAGGCTTTGTTTCCTGTCTTCCGATTCCAATCCTTGATCGTCTCCAGCTCTTGGTCCAAATTCTGTCCAAGCTGCTCCTGTTCCTCTTGTGAGATTGAATTTGTTGCTGGTGCTCCTGTTCCCCTGTGTAGGCAGGAAGCCTTGCCCGTGGAAATGCATACCCACCTGAATGCTCTCTGCCATCTGTTCCAGGCACTGCAGCTGCCTGGTTTCAGGTGATTCCCCCCAGATGGTCTTTGGTAATGTTACATGTATATTATTGCCGATTACCAAGATTCTGTCTCTTTGTCATGTTCCAACAGTGACCTGCAAGGGTTTTGGAAATGTTGGGAGAGACAGAAGGTGTCTCCATTACTTTGGCATTCCTCATTTCTTTCCTGAATGCGATTTGTGGAGTTGGAAGCAACTCAATGCTCCCAATTTCAGAAGCTGAGGCAAAGGTTTTGGAGATTGGTGAAGAAAGATGGATGGGGGTGGGGTGAAGAGTGGAAAAGATGGGGGCAACAGAAACTGCTGACCACTGCCCTATGTGGCAAGTTGCATCATTGCAGCTTGTCATGTGAAGAGCTGGGAACGGCTGGCTCCCTTCTGGCAAACCTTATCACTGCAGTTTCTCAGCAAAGAACGTTACTGGCTGACTTCACTGAGGTTGGCTATTGACTCCTCCTAGGCAGGGAGAATTAACAGGGTTTCTTGCCTCAGTGGCAATTCCTGACAAGCTTTATTTGACTTCAAGCATGTGTGTTGTTATGCATTCAGTGGTCTGTGTTTGCCTGAGCTTGACTCAGGACTAAGGATTCTGAGCTCCTGTGTTCTGATTCAATACATGTTGTCCAATCACAGAACGTTTCAGGATTTTGGCCTCTGCCATTGGCCCTTGAACTCTTGAGTCATGATTCGCAGTATGGAAGTGTAGACAGCCAATCTCATTGGGAGTGGCCCAGGCTTTCAGAAATGTATATAAGTAGTTGCTTTGCCTCTGTTTCCCAGTTATGTAGTTCAGTAAAGGTTCTTGATGCTATCTCTGTGTCTTGCCTCATGGGAACCCACCTACACTTCATGTGTCTAACATTGCTCTTCAGATCCTTCAGTTGTGGTTGCTTTTCAGTCCTGACCTCTGGTTCTCAGCTCTTGACTTCTTCCCACCATCCAGCACTGGCAGGATGTCTAGACCCTCCCTATGTTCCCTAAATCCATGCCTAGCTTCCCTGCATTATGAGTAGTTACCACTGGTGGACATAGATTCTTGCATTGCAGGGGGTTCTACAATCTAAAGTTCTGTGGGTCTAATTGTTTTTACTCAAGGAGTGAGAGCAGAGGTAGAATACCTCTGTCCTGCCTGGGGGCCAAATGTGGTTCTGCATATCTCTTTATCTGGCCCTCATGACTCTCCCCAGGCCACACTTTTTCAGGCCACACCCTTCACTGGCTCTGGTCTACAACCTTCTGGTGTTTCACTAGGGAAGCTGCAGCAATGCAGCACACCACACGTGGCAGTGGTCAGCAGTTTCTTGCTGGAATGCATCCTTGAACTGTGATAATGCCTCTTGCTCTTTTTGGATGGAGAGGGTGTGTTTTGAGATATAGAAATTATAAACTTTTGTATGGCTGGAATACCACCCATTGTAAAGAAGTGTCATATGTGTTCCTCTGTTTCCAGGGCTGTCAGAAACCCTGGAAAGCAACGGCCAGTCCATGTAGATAATACTGTGCTTGATGGACCGGTGGTCTGACTCTAAAAAAGGCAGTTTCCTATGTGATTAACAAGGGTGAAGTCCTATGTTATCTGTGTAGCTCAGCAACATATGGAGGGCCAGAGCTTGAAGTTGGGCCACCTTATTTAAGTAGTAAAGGAAGCCAAACCCTCCACACACAACCTGAAGTGTTTGCTTCCATGGGAACATGAGGCTAGCATAGGATGCAGACAGTATCCAACGCATGCAGAGGGCAGGTGACACTAGGACCTTGGACAGCTCCATTGGTGCTGAAGATGTTTCTCTGCTGGGAACTAATATCAACTGAAACTTTATGTGGATTGATCAGATCTTGAGTGTGATAAGCTGCCTTGTGCAGGAGGAGGTGACTAGGTCATAAAAGCCAATTAAGCTGAGTATCGGAAGACTCTGGACAGATAGAAGGAAGGACTTCTTCACACAGCACATGGTTAAGCTGTGGAACTCACTCCAACAGGAGGCAGTGGTGGCCACCAACCTGGGTGGCTTTAAAAGAGTATTAGACAAATTCATGGAGGATGCAATTGGTATCTAAAAGCCACCATGGCCATGCTCTGCTTCCACAGCTGAAGGCAGCAATGCTAGTTGGCCACTGTGAGAGCAGGACGCTGAACTAGATGGGCCACTGAACGGATCCAGCAGACTCTTCTTACATTCTTATGAAGGTGCCACTGATGACTTTCAGCCTGTGTGTTCTACTTTTCTGCTGCAGGTTTCTGGTACAGCCCAGAGTGTGACTACATCCGCCATTGCATTGTCCAATCCCAAGAACTTGTGGAAGGGACGGTACAGGTCTCTGTCCTGAAAGGCAAAGTCTACATTTTGGGAAGGGAGTCCACACAGTCCTTGTACAACGAGGAGCTAGTGAGGTAAGCATGGTGAGGGGGCCAGTGTGTCTCAAATCCTCAGTGAATTAGGGACTTCCCTTGCATGTGAACAAGGCCAATAGTGGGTCCAACGATTTCTGCATTTGGGCATGTTAAATATCATTTTATTTCATTCAAAATGTTATTTTCTCCACTAATTCCAGAGAAAAGGAAACTTACTTAACTACATAAACAAAATAAATAAATAAAAATGGAAAAATATAAAGTAAGGTAAAACATTTAAGAATGAATTCAAAGCAGTGTAAATCCACAATATGTTACTCATATGGTATTTTAAACCATTTTTACAGTTACAAAATAAAAGAAATGTTGAAAAAGAATGATAAAGCATAGCTCCGGAACTTAGATTCTAATGAGAGGGGTGGGACTGTTTTGATTCACACAATGTGGCTGTATCTGGTTGAATCTGAGACATCTGCAACCGAATACCAGGCTCTGCATTAAGATGAGAGTTGCATTTTGTTTTAGTAGCCACATAGGTAGAGAACCCTGATTCACATAACTAAATTGTTGCAAAGGGCAGGATTATTTTTGCTTTATCTGATGAAACTTTAAGTTCGTCTTTTAGCTGACCCCAAAATTCTGATAGTGACTTCTTAGTTTCAAAATTATCTTTTATCACAGAACCTGATGTCAAATTGATCAAGCACTCCTACTGTTGCAGTGACAGACATACTGGCTTTTCTGACACAGCAGAGTATGTGTTTACAACCCAAAAGTTTTCTTTAATTTCTTCATGGAGTATTTCCAGAAAATAACAGTTGAAACTATCGAGCAAACTTAGCAGGTGAATGTGAAACTCATTTAAGATTTCTCCAGGCATGGCAGAATCTAGTTCTTCTCTAAATTCTTTTACCATTTGGAAGCTGTCTAGATTTCAAATTTTCATTGATTCTGCCCAAAACTTGATTTTCTTTTAAAGGCTTGTAAAGTGGTACCTCTGGTTGTGGATGAGATTCGTTCTGGAGCTCTGGTCAGATCCCAAGGTTTCTGCAACTGGAGGTGTCTGTTCTGCGCATGCACGCGGCACAATAGTGTGCTTCTGAGCATGCGCACAGCACGGTAGAGTGCTACTGTGCATGTGTGTGCAGCGAAACCCGGAAATATACTTCTGGGTTTGCCGTGTGCATATCTCAAAGGATATTAACAAGAGGGGCACATAAGTAAAGGTACCACTTTACTTTATCACTAGCATTAAAAAAAAAGGTACTGCTTTTCCTTGAAGTGAGACACTTAAGTCATTAACTTTTTAAATAAAAAATCTGTTAAATATGCCAATTTTATGAGCCAATGCTCCTCACACAACCTGTCTCCCAAAGCAAAGTGATCATCTGACTTTGAAATGAGAAACTTCAGCCCTCATTTCAAAGAGTTGAGTCAAAGTTTTGCCATGAGAAAGCTACTTTATTTCTGTGTGAAGAAGTAAAGATGTGTGCAGACTCCCCATGTACAACATACAACATTTTGAATAGCCTTGTATTCTTAGGTCATGGTTTGATAAAATTAATTACTTCTATGTTTGTTATCCCATGGGATGCCCCTCAATGTGAAAAATTCATCTATTAAGTTGAAAAATTTCAACTTAGTCAGTAACAGCTTGCAGAGAAGCAGATTCTCTTGAAAAAGACTTCCAAGTAATGGTAGTGCACAAATACTGTTGGAATTGCTAACATGGCCACATCCATTGAGTCATCCCTTTGAAGCTAAAATTCAGTACATTTTATTTGTGAGAGTAAAGTAGCTTTCACATCCTCCGCTAAGTCCCTGATTCTTCACAAGATTGTGTTATTTGACAAAGGAGCTGTGCCTACTAACGTCATACCTTTTCCATCCAGTATACCTTCAACTATGTCTTTACGCAGGGACGCGGGTGGCGCTGTGGGTTAAACCACAAAGCCTAGGACTTGCCAATCAGAAGGTCGGTAGTTCGAATCCCCGCAACGGAGTGAGCCTAGCAGTTCGAAAGCACGTAAAAAGTGCAAGTAGATAAATAGGTATCACTCCGGCAGGAAGGTAAACGGCGTTTCCGTGCGCTGCTCTGGTTCACCAGAAGCGGCTTAGTCATGCTGGCCACATGACCCAGAAGCTGTACGTCGGCTCCCTCGGCCAGTAAAGCAAGATGAGCGCCGCAACCCCAGATTTGGGCACGACTGGACCTAATGGTCGGGGGTCCCTTTACCTTTACCTTATGTATTTACGCAAGGCTTGATAAGGTTTTCAGAGATGGTATGGGCTTCACCAGCTTGGGCAAATTGGTAACTGACTAAGTAGGACCACCATCAAAGCCTTTTCGTTAACTGTTTTAGAGTGGTAGGATATGATTTTCTGAGCTCGTGTAAGTTCACCATCCTTCCTTCTGAAGAAATCGGCCCGTTTGCTCTTGCATTCTAGACAGACCCCACCCCCCCTCAAAATGACAACACATTTTTTCTGGCAACATGGCACTGCGTGGAGACACTTTACCGCAAATTTCGTACTTTGTTGCCACTGGTCTCCACAAACCCAATACCCAAGTAAGAATTGTGGTTCTTCCTTTCCCCTGTGGCACCGGTCTCTGAAGTACTAGGGCTAGGCAGCTGGTTCAACATTTCAGGAGGTTGTAGATTTGACTTTTAAACAAGACCTGCATTTCAGATGGGAGTCTTTTGCAGCCCTGCCAGGAGGTGCCACTAGGGATTGAACTTGGGACCTTCTGCATGCAAAGCAGCTGCTCAACCCCTAAGCTACAGCTCAGCTCCCTGACTCAAGGAATCAACACCCCCTGTGCTAAAAGTGGAGGCAGAGAAAGTTTCCCCACAGACATAACCCATGAATAACTTAGGAGCAAGTACTTCATCTAACCTGTTTTTTTAAAAATAATAATAATAAATAAATAAATTAAGCAAAGGTCTTGTTTAAAAGTCAAATCTATTTTTTTCTTCCCCACATTGCACTTTCCCCCTCTTTTATTCTGCTGTCTGCCTCTCTCTCACGACTTCCCCCACCCCTCCTCTCAGCCCCTTTCAATCCTTCTAAACACTTTATAAGCCATAAATATACCCAAATCAGTTTAGATCAGTCAGAGTAAATGTCAAATTATCCTCTTCCCCCCATATCTCGGCTTCTTTCCCTCCCTCCCTCTTGAAATCAACAGCTCCTAATAATCCGTCCCCCAACCTTTCATTATCGTTTGCATTCTCATGTGGTGGAGATTAAATGAATAACGTTTTTTAAAAAGAGAGAGGGTTTTTTTTTATGGGGGAGCCAAAGATGGGAGGTAAAAAAAGAGAGAGAAAGTGAAAGAGAGGGGGGTTTGAAACAGGAGCACTTACTCCCAGTGTGTCTTTAGCCCATTACCCCCCTCCCCCTGTTCCTTTTTTTGATTTCTACATCACTGGTTTGAAAAGCGTTTGAGTGACGGCATGGCGGGGACCCGCGAGGGAGCCGAACGAGGTGCATCGCAGCAAAAATGCCTCCGCGCAGTAGGTAGAAAGTAACGTAATTATAGAGCAGGTCAGAACCACTCGGCTGAGCAAAAATAAAAGCGCAGAGGTTTTTCTGCAGCCCGTCAGGGGAGGTAACATCATTGTAAACTCTCTCTCTCCCCCCCACAAATAAAAAAAGGGTTGTTTTTTCTTTGCAATTTTTAGAAAATGAACAGAGTTATACGTGTGGGGTGTCTCTCTCTCCCCACCCCCTTTGCAGAGGCAAGAAACTAGCTCATTTGGGGTTTTCATACTGAGGCATACACTCCATATGTTAAACGCACATTTAAAGTGCATTTCTCACCCACTCTGATGAATCCTGGGAACTATGGTTTGTTGTGGGTGCCTGGAAAGGGAGCTCCGTGTAGGATAATCAGCAGTTCCCCGGATTCTTTAGGATGTTTGTTTTAAATGTTTGATGTATACACAAACATTTAAAGGATATTTAAAGTGCACTTCCTGCTCACCCTGAAGAATAATGAGAACTGTGGTTTGTTATGCGAGCTGGGAATGAAAGTTCTGTGTGGGATAAACTATAGTTCCCAGGATTCTCATGGGGAAGATTATATGTATGGTATGTACAGGGACATTCAAAGCACATTTACCTATCCATCCTGAATAATCCTGGGAACTGTTGTTTATTATGGGTGCTGGGAACTGGAGCTCTGGGGTAAACTACAGTTCCCAGGATTCATAGGGGTTATTGTTTTGAATGTATGGTGTGGACATGGACATTTAAACCATGTTTACCACCCTCCCCAAAGAATCTTGGAAACTGTGGTTGATTATGGATGCTAGGAATGGAAGTTCTCTGTGGAGTAAACTACAGTTCTCGGATTCTTTGAGTGGGGTGCATTAAATGTTTGTTGCATACACAGACATTTAAAAGATATTTAAAGCAGATTTCTCACCCACCTTGAAGAATCCTGGCAACTGTAGTTTGTTGCAGGTGCTGGGAACTGGCAGGGTAAACTCCAGTTCCCAAAGTTCTTGGGGTTCTTTAACAATATTTATTTAATATATGTATAACCCCTCTTTCTCCCAGCTTGTGATTCAATGTGGATTAATGTGTGGTGTATACACAGTCTTATTCTCACAGTTATTAAAGCCAAGTGTGTTTTCTTTTAAAATACAGTGGTACCTCGGGTTAAGAATTTAATTCGTTCTGGAGGTCCGTTCGTAACCTGAAACTGTTCTTAACCTGAGGTACCACTTTAGCTAATGGGGCCTCCCGCTGCCAGCGGAGCATGATTTCTGTTCTCATCCTGAAGCAAAGTTCTTTACCCGAGGTACTATTTCTGGGTTAGCGGAGTCTCTAACCTGAAGTGTCTGTAACCTGAAGTGTCTGTAACCCGAGGTACCACTGTAATTATGTCGGCCTGTTAGGAACTCATCCAGAAAGCAATGCCTCTTGATAGATCAGGGACTGTGCGACCCTCCCTGTATTGAGGGACTCTAACTCCCATAATCCATAGCCAGCTCAGCCAGAGGTCAGGGACATAGGAGTTGTAGTCCAGCTACATCTGGGGCCCCAAGCAAATCCAGCAAGGCTGGAGGCCAGGACCTTGGACAGAGCACAGAGCACAGCTCAAATGTTGCTTCAGCAACAGGCAGCCTCAGACAGAGCCTTATATAGAGCTTGTTCTGTCTCCACTGAGAGATGTATCTTCTGTTAAAGAGGACTAGCCTGCTTCAACTGCCAATTACTCCAGGGGTACAGGGAGACTGTGGTTCTGCTGGGGCTTTGGGGGTGAGGTTTTTGGAGTCAGAGAAGGACAATGTGACCTCCTCAGGCTGGAAACATGCTGTCAAGATGGACTTATCTGGAGCTATCCAGGGCTGGCTCTGGGAACCATACCTTCTCCAACCACCATACCTTGTCTGCATCCATGACCTCATCCCCTGAAAATGTGCAGGTGGACCACCAACATTCAGCTTCATCGGGTGTTCCTGAGTTCTTTTGCTAGGAGAGGGAAAAAATGCAACCTTTCCTTATCTGCTCTATCCACACCGTGTATGATCTTATGCGCCTCAGTCTTGTGGGTGTATGAATGTGCATGCAAGGACTGAACCCTCAAATCAGCTTTCGGAATATATGTTAAAGCAATAAAATCTCACGGTGGCAGCAGCAAGCAACAGCATGTAGCACTTTCAATTAAAAGCAAATGCCTTACTCAGGTGATTGCTTTGTCAAAATCACAATCCCTGCCAGTGTTTCCATTTTTGTCCTGCCCCTTCTGGAAACTGAAACTGCTGTGTCGGATAATGAAGAGCTATAATGGCCATTAATCCCCAATCCTTGTTTTCTAGTTCCATATTTAACAATTAAAATAATTAACAGGGTTTGATTAGAGCCCCCTGATTATGCCATGGTTGCAATGAGCCCCTTGACGTCCTTTGCCCGGCTCTTAGTGCTGAGACAATCTGCGGATTAGGCAAAATGAGCTGATAAGATTCAAGGCCATTCCTCAGCAGGGAAAAAAAAGATCC
Source organism: Podarcis erhardii (assembly GCF_964252035.2). Lineage (NCBI taxonomy): Eukaryota > Metazoa > Chordata > Lepidosauria > Squamata > Lacertidae > Podarcis > Podarcis erhardii. The sequence goes on from NC_138504.1 coordinate 35,567,209, forward strand.
CATGCATGCTGTAAACTAGCAGATCAGGCCCAGAGAGCTATGGCAACGCTTCATGCTCTGCTACTGTACTAATTAAAGGGTTTGTGTTTCATTTTCTTTCTTTCTTTTAACATCAGGAAGCATTATGTATTTTTTAAAAAAATATGATTTAACACTTAGGAAGTGCTTGCAATTTGCTAAGTGCCATGCAGGTATTAAAAGATGAAGGCGTCTCTGATCGCAGGCTTACTACTGTCTAGTAGACAAGTGGGATGAAGAAATCAAGAGTTGGAGCAGCTCCACCATTATAAGCGGTATTGCCTCTGGATACCAGCTGCTGGGAGTTGCTTGAGGGAAGAATATTGCTGTTGTGCTCAAGCCCTACTTCTTGGCTTCCCATCATGGGCATTGGATTGGTCACTGAATCCAGTTAACAATGCTGGAAGAGATGAGCCTGCAAATTTCTTACATTTAGCTGGTCCTTCATTGACTGATGGATGGGGGCCAAGTGGCTATCCCCTTGCCATGATGTTTTCCCTGGAGGTGCTAACTTCCAGTGTGGCCCTTGAACCCCTGGCTAGCAGCAGAGGCCAAAATGGGCCTCTCTTCAGACTTAAAATAGGATGGTGATGATTATTATTTTTAAAATGCAGCGGAGTATTGAAAACTACATTTAAAGGCAAGCTTTTGTTTTTTCACATGTGGGAGCACTCAAAACACAACTCTCTTAACTGCAGATTTTGCTGCTTTTTTTTACATGACAAAGTATTCAGTATTTGATTTATTTGTATTTATTTATTTTACAAAGGAGAGTATTTAAAATGCATGTTTCTAATTACAGGTTTGTTTTATGTAAGGGAACATTTTATTTTATTTTTAAAAGAGAATATTTAAAGAAGTGTAACCAATTGGATTCTGCTCAGAGTAGATCCGATGAAATTAATGGACCTAAATTAGTTATGGTCAATAATTTCAGTTGGTCTGCTCTGAGTAAGACCACTATTGGATACAATCCAGTATTTTAAATCCTGATCTTTGGCCAAAAAAGGCTCTCAGAGAAGGTCACTAAAAATAGACAGTCCCTGTCCGCAGGCTTATGCTCTTAAACAAAGAAAAGACACAGCATCAAAGAAAAAAATGAATTGGCTGGAGGAGGAAATGAGCAAAGTTTTGTACCAGTTCTCAGTTACAAGTTCTTTTAATGACCAGCTGCTGTGGCGAAGTCTGAGAGGAGAGGCCAAAAGCTGCTCATTTCTCAGCTGTGCCAATGGAATGGTTCTGCTTCTCTTCCCTTCTCTGTTGCAGTCTGATGGAATAGCTGCTGCTATTAATGGATCTGATGGAGGCTTCTCAGCAGAAAATATGCTGTCTTTTTGTTGTTGTTGCATGGGAGAGGATTTGAATTGATGATGTAAGAGCCTAAGAAGAGCCTGCTGGATCATGCCAGGGGCCAATCTAGTCCAGCCTCCTGCTCTCACAGTAGCCAACCAGGTACCTGTGGGAAGCTTAAAAACAGGGCCTGAACAAGTTGAGCTGGACTCCAACTCCCATCAGCCTCTGCAGCCACCATGGCCAATGGCCAGGCACGTCCAGAGTTGTAGAACAGCAACGAAGTGGTTTAACAACCAGTTCCTCTCCACGTAGAACTTTGGGAATTGTAGCTCTGTTTTGGGGGGGTGGAGTTTACTAACAACTCCCAGAACCCATAGCAAACTACACCTTCCAGAATCCTTTAGGGGAAGCCATGACTGCTTAAAGTGGTATTATAGTGCTTTGAATATATGGCGCGAATGTGACCTTCATCATAGCCATTAACTTCATTGGGTCTACTCTGAGTAGGACTAGGGTTGGTGCAAACCCTTAGCCTTCAGCCTTACCATACACACATAATATCATTTTCTTAGGGCTGCCATACATCCGGAATTTCCCGGACATAGCCGGGATTCGGCCACCAGAAACAATGCCCCAGGAGGAAAACGCTTAGATGTCCAGGAAAATTCAGGCATATGGCAACCCATGTCAGAAGTGTAGATTTTTTTAAAAAAGAGAGATTTAGAAACTTTGGGCAAAAATAAAAAAAAGCTCCACAACTTTGCCCCAAAACTCAACAACTTTTGTGTCAAGATTTCGACTTTTTTAAATTTAACTTTGAGAGGGAGCTGCATTCCTAGCTTTCCCCTGGACCTCAAACATCTGCTATGGGGTCAAATTAAGAGGCTGGTGCCAACGTGAACACCCACACTGACAACCCCTCCCCCACATTTTGCAAAGCAAACCATCCCCTTGCAGTTGAAGTGATGCGGGGAAGTGGGGGAGAGGGGAAATGGGTTGCTTTGGAGACTTTGGGGGTGCCAAGCCATTGTAGGGTATCTTTTATTGCTTTCTAATTAATGGGACTGCGCTTGGTTTAACAAAGGGGTATTTCTGAGCACCTTTAATGGGGCTCCTGGTTTTTGAGATAGAAGTTGCAGGGAAACAGATCACTGGTAAGGTAGGGGACTTAAGCTCATGGAGGGGGCTCCCCTCTCTGCTGAAGCTCAGAGCCTTTGATTCTGCAGTTGACGTAGGAAACAGAGAAGGCTTTGTCACCCAGCTTGGACTCCAGGACAACCACATTCTGCCTCCCACAGTGCACTGCAGCACCTGGGGTCATTTTGGGAATGTGTGTCTGAGTGTGTGTGTGTGTGTGTGTGTGTGTGTTAAATATGTTATTTTGGGTTGTCAAGGTTGCGTTCTTTAACTGATGGGAGTGGTAAACCTCAGGCACCCAGGGGACAATTACAGCCCTCTAAACCATGGGTAGGCAAACTAAGGCCCGGGGGCCGGATCTGGCCCAATCGCCTTCTAAATCTGGCCCCCGGACGGTCCAGGAATCAGCATGTTTCTACATGAGTAGAATGTGTCCTTTTATTTAAAATGCATCTCTGGGTTATTTGTGGGGCCTGCCTGGTGTTTTTACATGAGTAGAATGTGTGCTTTTATTTAAAATGCATCTCTGGGTAATTTGTGGGGCATAGGAATTTGTTCTTTATTATTTTTTTCAAAATATAGTCAGACCCCACAAGGTCTGAGGGACTTTCTGAAAAAGTTTGCTTACCCCTGCTCTAAACCTCTCTATGTGGCCCTAAGACCTCCTGATGCCACGACCCTCACTGGCCCTTTAGAGCTCCCCCCCCCCATGTTGAACATGTCCTTGAACTGGCAGCATATGCATTTGAAATGCACTTAAAGTGCATTTAAAACACGTTCCATACTTGCAAAGAATCCTGAGAACTGACCCGAAGCTACAGTTCTCAGGATTTTTTGCAGTGGGAGATATGGCACATGCACATCCAGTGCCCTTTGCTTCTCTGGATGGATAAAGCATACAGAAGAGGTATGTGTAGAAACAAGCCTAGTGTACAAAATAAAAATTTACGTTTGTTTCTCTGCGCACTTTTGCCTCTGCTCCTGCCCACCACTGGCATGTGGCCCCTGGAAGGTTGCCTAGGAGAGAATGTGGCCCTTGGGCTGAAAAGGGCTCCTTGCCCCTTCTTTAAACATCTCATAGAATCACAGAAATGCAGAGTTGGAAATGATGCCAAGGAGCATCTAGTCCATCTCTCTGCAATGGAGGATGCTCTGCTAAAGCATCCATGACAGATCACACACACACATACCTATCCTGGTCTCTAGAAGTTGTGCGGGATGCCTGCCTTTCCACCGCTGAAAGCCAACCTTGGCACTGCGTTACTGTCTTTATTATAGCCGCCAAATCATTCTTTTGCCTTTCCTTCCTGCAGCATGGATGTCCAGGGCGATTATGAGCCATCAGATGCTACCGGCTTTATCAACATTAACTCCCTTCGGTTTGTATTGAAGCGTTATAGTTTCAGAAGCCTGCCAATATTCTAGGCAGATGCTAGTCTATCTAGCTCAATATTGTCTGTACTGACTGGCAGCAGCTATCCAGGGTTTCCGGTAGGGGGCATTCCTAGCCCCAACTGGATATGCTGTTGGGGATTGAACCCAGGGTCTTCTGCATTTAAAGTGCATGATTTGCCTCTGCATAACAGCCCTTCCCCTAAAATAGGGTTGCCACACCCCGAAAGCTTTTTTTTTAGGAAGACCCCCTACCTTAAATGAAATAAGGTTCCTCAGGGTTCTGAATTAAAGTAGGAACCCAGGACAGTGTCATCTCCTTAATCAGACCACTTTGTCAATATAGCTCAGTATTGTTATACTGACTAGCAGCCACTAGTCTCCTACCTGGTAATTCTCCTCTTCCTACCCAAGGTTTGCCACTCAGCTGGATGGGTCCCAGGGCCCCTGTAGACATCTGTCCCCCAGCAGTGGAGATGGAGCCTGGGGTGAAAAGCAGAGGGGTGGCTTCTACCCTGCCCAGATGTGGAACCTGGGGTCTCCTTAGAGGAGGAACAGGGAGGAGAATGGGGACAAAACTAGAGTGAGTTGGCTCCAACTCTCATTGGCTCTGGCTCCACCTCTTTGGTCTCCCTACATTCCACCCCAACAATCTTGATGGTCACCACCCCTACTGGCATGGCTGAGTTCTTCCATTTCAGAGTATGGGTGGGGGCATCACACGCTCCCCATAACGAAAGATTTCCTTACATACAGAGAAACCTAACATCCCTTGCAAAAGACTGCATTTCTCCCTAATTCATTGGACTTCTGCATGCAGTGTGCCTTCATCTTACAGTCATGGATTCTATAAAGGAGAGAATCAGATGGCCCTAACTGTTTAGCTAATGGAACTTTCCAGGAATAGAAAGCCCAGCTTCCAGGAATAGAAAGCACAGCTAATTAATGCTATCCGCAATCACCTATTTTGTTTTGGGTTTTTACATAATCTGTCCGATGCACACACCCTTCTCAGTTACCTAATAGGCTCTTTTGCCCCTCCCTGCCCCCAGCAGCAGCCTGTTAACTTCTTTGTCCTGTGCATTAATGTACACTGTTTTATTCCCTTTGGATAAATTAATTATACAATGATGAGTTTTTCAGCAGCAGACAGGAAAATTTAGAAAAACTCACATATCACCTTGCACTTATTCCCCCCCTCCCCGCTCGTTTCATTTATTTGTCTCAACTTTGCCCAATACTAATTTTAATTCAGAATGAATTTCTCTCACGTTCTCTTTCTTTCTGTTGGTTTCCAGGCTGAAGGAATATCATCGACTCCAACGCAAGGTCAAAGCACAGCAGAAATAATATAATGGGTGGGGTGGGGGCTGCAGGCTTTTTCTTTTCCCACCCAGCTAACACACCTATGTGCCACTCAGGACTAATTGCGGTAGTAATTGGTAATAGTTACTCATCTCCCTGTGCCTTGAGGGATCCCACAATGGTTTTGTTACAGTCTTTTAGTGGCACCAATGAAATGGAATCAAGAAAAAGGTGGTTGGTGGAAAGGCGGGAGCATCACCACGCTTGTCAGTTTGCACACGAATATGTTATTAAAATATCTGTGCCATTATTTCTGGAATCTTAATGAATGGGACCTCCTTTCTTTCTGTTTTGCTTCTGACTGTTTCCCTCACACTTATTCAGCCAAGCTGTTTTGCCAAGCTTTAGTCTTTGTCCTTTCATACGAGTTTAAGTGCATCTGAAGGACACGCTGGATTGGGCTTGTTTTTTTTTTGTGGGTGGGAGGGAAGAAGCAGCAAAAGGAAAGAGGGCCCTGGACTCTACCCAAGCCCATTGCTCCACCTGTGGGGAGACTAAAGGGAAAATGGAATGGGGGTGGTTGAGGGAGGTGAATAAATAAAATAATTCCTTCCATTTTGATCACCACTAAGAGCATTGCTTTCTTTGTCTTTGAATTAATTGCAATGAGGTCTGCTTTAATTTCACCCTTAAAAAAAAGTCCCTTTATTAAAATGAATTTCTCAATTTGTTTTTGCCTCCAACCCCCCAACCCCCCCGGCCACTGCCGCCCACATCCCTACAGGGATGCTTCAGTTTGAAAATAAAAATCAAGGTAAAAAAGGATAGAGAAAAATGGAGAAGGTTGCGTGGTGGGGAAATGTGGAATTTTTCAATATTCCAATTGCAGCGTCAACTGTGGACTTGAACTGGTTCCAGAAGAGCTTGAAACATAGAAGGAAAAACCAATGAGAATTAGATTTGCTTGTGCTACTGCAAGGTACAAAAGTGGGTTTAGAGGAAAACTTATATCCTGCTCGGCAGATATTGAGCTTGATGTCACACAGCTGAAAGGGTGTAAAACCAAGAGAGAGTAATCTGTAGCCTTCCAGGTGTTCTTGGACTCAAGCTCCCATTGTCCCTGAATAGGGGTGGAAAGATTAGTCATTTCCAGTTCTCTCAGTTTCTCATTTTTCTGTTCTTAAATTCAGTTTTCCACAACGCTCAAATAAACAAATAATTCCTCATGAAAATTCATTAATGCTTTAGTGCAAATTTGTCTGTTTGACTCATGTACACATTTTTGCAAGCAATGTTCTTTAAGATAATGCATTATTGTCTGCTAGTTTCACAAATATATTTATTTTTATATACACTCTCCCCCTCGTATACACATTTTGGTAAACATCAATTGTTTGGAGAACTGCAGATTTTTTTTTTTTTTTAATGATATTTATTAAAAGTTTCAAAAATTACAGAGAAAGAAAAAAGCAACAACAACAAAAGAAAATTTTCAAAGCATATATAACAATACTTAAAAGAGGGAAAAAAGAAAAAAAACATAAAAATCAATACAACAATAACAATAAAAAACACAATATTCCATATCTTTGTCTTTCATTAACTTGTTTCATCGACCTCCTCACACCTCCCTTTTTGTATTCTAGTTTAGTTATTTATTTCAGCAAATTCTTTCCATCCTTCTCAATTTTTTAAAATAGTTTGTCTTAACAGTCTAACCTATTAATTAACTCAGCAAATCCTTTCCATCTTTCACTATATTCTGTCATTCAGTTTACCTTAGTTTATTTTAACCTTATCTTCCCAAAAATACTTTAAGACTTAAAACTTAATATTTATTTATACATAATTCCTTATAACATTTCTGCTAAAGCCAAATATTTTCATTCCAACATTTTTCCTAATACTCATTAATTTTACACTAATTCCCAAAATAAATTTTTAAAAGTTTTCTTTCAATCTTCCTCCAGCGTCTCTTCTTCCTGGTCTCGGGTTATGTCAGTCATTACTGTCCATTCCATCTAGTCCATCAACCTGGTAATCTTATATCCGAGGCTCTTAAGTCTTTTCCATGTCCCTTCTGCAGGTCTTCTTCTTGTTTGTACTTGCACTTTACCTTGTCTTTTGTAGATCTCTTTCTTAATTTCTTTCCTTTCTCATTGAGGAGTAGGTCTCGGGGATGTTCCAACTCAAAAATATCTCCATCTCTCCTCAGCAGATCGGCCCATTCCCCACAGTCCCATTGAGAACTGCAGATTTTGAAGGGTGTCTGTGTTTTGGTTTTCAATTTGTTTTGGAATTATGAAATTTCATCGATTTGCCTTTAAGTGTGAACTGAATCATTGCCATAGCCCTATGTATTAACTATCCTCCATAATTCATATTAGGGCAATACTTTTATTAGACCAGCTAAAACTCCAAAATCCATACACTTCAAAATTTCAAAAAGGTGGGGAGCAGGGGTTGCTCTTTATAAAATAATTTAGAGTTGGCTGAGTGATGTATATTCTTGCTTGCATATTTTATACTAGCATTTCTGGTGTTTGATCGTTTCTGATAGTTCTTACAACCTGACACTGTCTAGCTGCCTGCAGAGTTCTCCTTTATAAAGCTGAACAACACTAAATGAAGGTTTTAAACTTAAAGCACAGCAGATGATGATTTTTTACTTTTTAAAATGACAACCAAAACAAAAATCCAAAGCTCCACAGGCAGCATTTTAGACAGCCTCACTTTTGGCAAACCCCATGGACCTACAGAAACAGAGATCTAGGATAACATATAGTTATACAGGTACTGTACTGAATGTACTGAAGCAATGCAAAGCTGCTCTGGACTTGGGAAAGGGGGTTGTGATCTGACTTTGGGAACATTTATTAACATCCTGCTTTGACTTGGTGAGGACTGAAAGCACCCTGAAAAATCTCACTTTGACCCCATACTTTACAAACCAGAACTGAAGAACAGAGGAACAATAAATTAGGGAAATCTGTTATAATCTGAACAGCCTCACTCCTTTGTCCGCCTCTCCCTACCCTTTGCTCGGTTTCATAAGACAGTGGTTCTCAAACTTTTTTCTCTGGGCCACACTTTTTCAGAATGAAAACTTGCTTGTGCAGCACCAATTTTTTTATTGAGAAGAAATACATTGAAAAACAAAAGCTAACAACTGCCAGCAGTGCTTAATCTTGAAAAGATATATATGTGTCTTCTGCAATTAAAACAATAATTTGATATTACAGTGGTACCTCTGGATGCGAACGGGATCCGTTCCAGAGCCCCATTCACATCCTGAAGTGAACGCAACCTGTGACTGCGTGTGTGCGTGGGTCGCGTTTTGCCGCTTGTGCACATGCACGTGACATAATTTTGAGCGTCTGCGCATGTGCGAGCGGCAAAACCCAGAAGTAATGTGTTCCGTTACTTCCAGATCGCCGTGGAGCACAACCCGAAAATGCTCAACCTGAAGCAACTTTAACCCGAGGTATGACTGTATACCATACAGCAATGTTTACATGTTGCTTGGCCTTGAACCTTCCCACCACACTTGCCATCCTCTCCTGCCACTCCAGGACCACTGTTATAAGATGACCTTCAGGAGCTGCTGAGATCTGCATGTTACTGTTAGGAACTGGAGTCAAGTGTAGCTCAGCAGTAAAAAACACAGTGTCAGTGAAGTTAACTCTTTGATTTTGTTATAATAATTTTTTAATTGATTTTCCACATTTTTAATATCCTCACAATAGTAATTTTTCACCTCTACTTAATAGGTTCTTTTGAACCCTTGAACTTCCCTCCACCCCTCCATGGGTTATTTCTTTATCCCATAATTAACTACATCTTTTACATTTTCCAAATCTTTATATAAATCATAAGTAAAATATAGCAGAATTTCACATTACAAGTATCTTCACATTCCTGCCAGTGTCTTTAAATTTTTACAGTGATCTTTTAAATAAAACAAAACAAATTCCTTCCAGTAGCACCTTAAAGACCAACTAAGTCAGTTCTTAGTCAAGAACTGACTTAGTTGGTCTTTAAGGTGCTACAGGAAGGAATTTGTTTTGTTTTGACTATGGCAGACCAACACGGCTACCTATCTGTAACTTTTAAATAAAGTACAAATTTGTTCCAGTCCTTTTCAAATGCTTGATCTTCCTGGTTTCGGATCTTTCCCGTCAGTTTCGCCAACTCCCCATAGTCCATCAGTTTCGCTTGCCGCTCTTCTTTCGATGGCATTTCATCTTGCTTCCATTTCTGGGCTAGTCATACTGCTGCTGCTGTTACATACAAAAATAGTCACTTGTCTACTCTCAGTATCTATTTACCTATAATACCTAATAAAAAGGTTTCTGTATTTTCTTTAACTCATTATAAATCATCTCCCAGAAGTCTTTTACTTTGTTACATAACCACCAAATATGGTAAAAATATTCCCTTACATTTCCAACATGTTTGAACTCGTTTTATACATTTTTGCAATTTTGCTTGGTGTTAAATACCAGCAATACATCATTTTCATATTTTACTTCAGCGAGCGGCATGCAGTAAATTTCATTTCTTCCTTACATAATTTTCCCCAAGATGACAAATGAATATTATATCCAAAATCTCTAGCCCAGTGTATCATGACTGCCTTAACTTCTTCATCCTTTGTATGCCATTCTAAAAGTAAGTTAAACATTTTTGATAATATTTGCACCTTATTCTCCAACAGATCTATTTCAAACCTTGATCTTATTGTATCAAAACCATTTTTTAATATATTTAAAAGATATCATTTATCTGATGGTATTATATCATATACATTATTATGAATATATATTCTGTCATATATTCTTTTAATTCTTCAAATGTTTTCAATTTTAATTGGTCTTCTGTCTCAATTAATAAATCTCTATAGATGGCCCAGTTCCCTTTCATATTTACCTTTTTAACTGAAAGGTAAGGGTGAGAGCCACCAAGGAGTTTTCCTTTCGAATAAGTTTTTATATCTGTCCCATACCTCGTAGGTTGATTTCTCAACGTGTGGTTCAAGAATCCTTTATGTACTTTCACTTTATCATACCATAAATATGTGTGCCACCCAAATCTGTTGTCGTGACCTTTCAGATCCAATAAATCTGTGTTATCTAGGAAAATCCAGTCTCATAACAAACAAAGGCAAGATGCTTCATAATATAATTTCAAATTTGGCAAAGCGAAACCACCTCTTTCTTTAGCATCCGTAAGAAGTTAACTCTTTATGCAAAGATGCCAAAACAGCTCAGGCCTAGTGATCCCAACAACTCTTCCCATTGGTCTTGTTGCCTTGAGGCAGTTGCCTTCCCTCTGCTCTCTAAGGCTTCTCCTCTCCAGGGTCCTTCCCAAGCAGTTGCAAACTGTGCACAACCAATCTCTGCTCCGCCCTTTTCATTTCTCTCTGTGTTCCAAGAGACAAGCTGGTCATAGCAGGAGGGGGAGGCTCCCTGGATTCTTCAGCAGCCTGCCCTCTCACTGCCTCTCTAGCCCCTGCTTCTACCTCGGAGTTTGAACTGCTCTCTGCCACAGCCTCTTCCTCCTCACTAAACCCTGTTACCTCTTCAGCTTCTGACACTGCCTCTTCCTAGTCTGCTTCCTCTTCTCCCTCTGACCACTCATTGTCACCCCACCACCAATCCCCTGGCTCTGAGGCGTCATCCCTTGGGGGTTCCCCAGCTAGTGTCTCCCACCACTCCTCTGCTTCCAGCCAGCCCATGGCAGCTGCTTCCCCCTGAAGCAAACCACTGAACTGTGCATGTAGCAGCCTCCTTGGTGAAAGTACCTTCAAGCCCTGGAAACCAATTCTGCCTACCTAGGCTAGGCCTTGGATGCTCCTGGACAGGCAGGACTATAAGGGAACAGGGAGCTGGATATGTTTAGCTTGGATAAGAGGAGACTGAGAGGGATATGATAGCCTTCTTCCAATATCTAAAGGATTGCCACATGGAAGATGGAGGATGGTCCTACCCTGTTTCGGAGGGTAGGACCCAAACCAATGGACTCAAGTTACAAGAAAGGAGATTCCAACTAAACATCAGGAAGAACTTTCTGATAATAAGAGCATTTCAACAGTGGAATGGACTCCTCCTTTCCTGAGGGGTTTTAAGCAGAGGTTAGATGGCCATCTGTTACCGATGTTTTATTGAGATTTCTGCATTGCAGCAGGGTTGGATTAGATAACTCTCAGAGTCCTTTCCAATTCTATGATTCTATTACTTCCTGGGTCAAGTGAAAATTGCTTGTCTTCTCCAGTATCTGAGTGTTGTTGTCTCCATGGTTAGTCTTTGGTCTTCATGTGCTTTTCAGTCTTGACTGCAGGGCTTCTGTAAAATCCCCATCATGACTCAGGCTGCTGCCATCATCCTGGGCCCGACACACAGTAACTGTGATTATTAATGTTGAATATTGGCTATTAATATATGGATAGGTGAGGGGATTTAGGCCCACAGGCTTAATGTGGCCCTCTAGGAATCTCTGTCTGTCCATCACGATGCTCTTGAGGCCCCAGTTTTGTGCTGGGGTCCTGCTTGAGGATTTCCTGCAGGCATCTGGCTGGCCACTATGAGAAAAGGATGCTGGATGAGATGGGCCACTAGCCTGACCCTGCAGGCTCTTCACATGTTCTCAGTGCCCCCCCCATCTAGAGTGGACCTGCTTCCCCTGTCTTCACTGCCATTGTTACTGCCCACTTGCTGTGCTGTCCCCATCCCTCTCTTTTCCCTAGGGAGAAAAACTTTCCCCAGCCTGCTTTCTCCATGTCATGCCTAATTTTATTCACTTCTATCATTTCCCATTTCACTCTTCTTTTCTCCAAAGTCCCTGAACAAAAATCAGCATTGTCTTCAGTTGGAGTGTGCTGGAGCGTAGTTCAGGCACCTCTCAGGTGGGCACCATGGTGGGCTAGCACTCCCCCATCAGTTTCTTGCACTACATACTTCTGAGAAGCCCAAAACAAACGTTTCAAGTCAAAAGGGAAGCTGGCCAGCATGTGCGGGTCTGCACTTTTTTTTTAGATCTATGACTCTACCTTGCTCCTAGCCAAGCTCCTAGGTCAAGCTATGGGGTGGGGCCAATTCATATTTCCTTTTCTTCAATCCGCCCGGCGCCTCCCATGTAGTGGGAGCAGGCTTTAAGCTTTGCAGCCAGGCCTCTGCCATTGCATGCATGCATGCATACCCTCCAACATTTCTCCAATGAAAATAGGGACATCTTAAGGAAAAGCAGGACATTCCATGATAAAATCAGAATGCAGGACAGCTTCTCTAAACCAGGGACATCCCTAAAGACACCTGGAGGGTCTGAGTGTGTTTGTGTGAATGTCCTTCCAAGCTGCCCTAGCCATTTGCCTAAATATAAGACAATAAGGGAGGTGCCAGCACATTTATTTGACCTGCACCAGAACCAGGGGTGACCCTCAAACCAGCCTTGGAGACAGCTTGTAGTTTTTAGCACATCCGCAGGTGGTGAATGTGGCTGTTGTCAAACCGGCATCTGTTCAGGGCTGCCTGAAGTTGCCCAGCAACTTACTATAACAACTTCATGGTGACTTCTGGCACCTATTTTACTTGAGGGGGGGGGAGCACTGACCACAAAATTTCTTCAAAGGGGAGTCACTCCATCCCCAGTGAGTCTTGTCCAAGGGTCCGCCTGATAACACTGAATGAGCACAAACCAGTGTTACTTGTGTGTGCAAGCCAGGCTGGGAAACGCTGGTTTGATAACATTGGCAGCATCACTATGGCTTTCCCCCTCCCTTGAAACTTCTCCCACGCAGCCTTCTCTGGTCTCCTTCCCCCTCTTGCCCTCGGCTGCAAGCCCTCTTGAGCCAAGCCCAGAGGCCTCTGGGTAACGGACAGCTGTTGGATGACCCTTCCCGTTAGCTTCCGCCTCGGGCGCACTGCGTTACCAGCAGGGCTGATCTGTACGCCTCTCAGGCTGAGGAGTGCAGGGGCTCCTCCAGGGTCACTGTCAATCGATATCTCATCTGCAGGCTCTCCTAGCGGAAGTGATAGCATATTGGAAGAAGGTAATGGCTCTGGTCTAGTGGAAAAGGCTAATCTTCCCCAGCTGTACAGGATCTCTGCAGGTGGCCTCTGGCATCTTCCTCCCGACACACCGCTGGGCTCCCCAACGGCAGCACACAAGAGAAGAAGAGGAAGAAAAGGACCCTTTCCTTTAAAGGCACAGAGACTCCCTTTTCATTGCTAGATCTTCACTGGCTGGGGCAAACTGGACAGCTTAGGGGGCATGGAAGGAGTGGGCCAGGCCACCCCTACGGCCCATGAATTGCAGCCCATCATGTGTTCACTGGGTTCTCACTTCCCACATTTCCAGGAGGCAGCAAAGCCAGGAGAGTCCCTGGATAGTGGAGTCCCTTTCACTTAGTGGAAAGATGTGGAAGGCTTTTCAGACTGAGGGCCACATTCCCTTCTGGGCAAGCACCAGGGGGCCACATGCCAGTGGGTGAGTGGGGCCAGAGTCAAAAGTGAGTGGAGAAATGAATGTAAGTAGGTTGGTGTCCACACCCATCCACCCCTCTGTTCCCCTCCAGGTAAATAATATGCATGATTAGAGTTCCAAAGACACATTTCCAGCTGGGCAAAAACAGCCAAAGAGGGTGTGAAACAGAGCTGGTGAGGGGTGTGACCTACAGAGAGTCCTGAGGACCAGATTAGAGAGTCCTGGAAGGCTGCCTTTAGCTTCCAAGCCTGAGCTTGTGTCACTAACTGCTCCTCTTTTTGTAGCTGACAATTTCCCTGTTGCATGTATTTGCGGGTGGCGTGTTGGCAGGTGAAATGTCATTTTGATACTGCCTTTGTGGCACTTTGCATGCAGAAGGTCCCACCTCTCTCATGAGAGACATTCTCCCTTCACTTGCACTCATCCATCCTTTGAGAAGGGAATGTCTCTTTTTTAGATCAGCAGTGGGGAACCTGATCTAACAAGAGGCATTCCCTCCTCTCACATGACAGACAGCTTCTGCATACAGTGGTACCTTGGGTTAAGTATTTAATTCATTCCAGAGGTCCGTTCTTAACCTGAAACTGTTCTTAATCTGAAGCACCACTTTAGCTAATGGGGACTCCCACTGCTGCTGCACCGCATGAACATGATTTCTGTTCTCATCATGAAGCAAAGTTCTTAACCCGAGGTACTATTTCTGGGTTAGCGGAATCTGTAACCTGAAGCATATGTAACCTGAGGTACCACTGTATAGGCATTCTCCCATTATGCAGAAGAGAATGGTCTTTCTTAGATCAACGATATGGGACCTGTGGCTCCCGAGATGTTGTTTGACTCCAATTCCCCTCACTCCTATCCCATTTGTCATTCTGGCAGTTGGCTGTATCGGATGCAGTTGATGCGTGCTGGAGACCAACAACATCTAGAGGGCTGCAGGTTCCCCATCCCTACTAAACACACCCCACTTTTGTAGCCCTAAGGCTGTGGCAGAGCAGGCAGTACAGTGAGGGAAAAGTGATATGTTCCCCCATAGGGATACATGTGACATCCGTCTCCCTGAGTGAGGGAGGCAGATGGAGACCCCTTGGAAGCAGAGTCCAGCGCCGTAAAGTGTAATAAATAATGCATTGTGGCAGATAAACAGCCACCTCAAGGAACCACATGCAGGGTTAATTCAGTCCCTGAGGGCTCAACGACATCATTAACCCAGTGAAGAGACGATGGTGCACAATGCCACACCAACCGGGGTCATCCAAAATACCTCCAAAGTTGTGTGGATGTGTTTACAACACAGCATGGGTGTGAGGAGGATGAGCTGAATTCTCCCTATCTTCTTCAGTTTCTCCTTGAATGCAGGCTTTGAGAAAAATTAAAATAAAAGCCTGCTATTCTACTTGGGGGGGGGGTGTTGGTTCTGCTTGCAGAGCAACATTGGGAGAAAAACAGATGTTTTGTTTTGTTTTTTAAGGGAGAGAGATGAGGAAAGGTTGCAGCATTTGGGATGTTTTAGTTCAGAGAAAAGACAAGGAAGAGGAGACATCACAGAGGTCTATACTATTATGCATTGAATGGAAAAAGAAATGTTTTCCTCCCTTTCCCATAACATTTGAACTCATGGATGTCCTACGGAGTTGAATGGTGGAAGATTCAGAAGAGACACAAGGAAGAATTTATGCATGCAGTGCATAGTTAAACTATGGAAATCGCTCCAGCAGGGGACAGCAGTGGCAACTTGGATAGCTTTAAAAGAGGGCTGGTAACCTTATACTAGCCACAATGGCTATGCTCTGCCTCCACAGTTGGAGGTAGCAATGCTTCTGAATACTAGTTGCTGGAAACTGCAGGTAGGGAGAGGGCTCTTGTACTCAGGTCCTGCTTCTGAGTTTCCCACAAGGGATTTGTGGTGCCTTAAAAACTAACCATCCTTTTTATTACGGCATAAGCTTTATTGGAATCCACTTTGTCAGATGCATCATTCGAGGATGGTTATGTTCCACCTCTACTGTCAGAGGAGGTTTGACAGTCAGTCCTGGAATATCTGCTCCCTGCCTTGCAGACTTTTTCCCACCTGGCCTGGCAGGGCAGAGCCCTGACTAACTCAAGCTACAATAGCTGAGGCTGCTGAACAGAATTTTGGGCTGGAGTATTTTTTGCGTGGTGGGGGTGGCTGTTGTTGTTGTTAATATTTTGTGTCTTTATTTGGGATCTCATGAGGATATTGTTTGATTTGGTTGTATACTTTTTGATTTTTTTTTTGTTTTGTTTATGCCTTTGTTAAGTTTGTAGTTATGTAATTTTTATATGTTGTGAGCCACCTCGAGCATTGTTTTAACTTTGGAAAGGTAGCATACAAATAAAATGATTGATTGATTGAATACCAATTACCAGGAATTGCTAGTGGGGACAGCACTGTTGGAACCAGGTCTTGCTTGTGAGATTCCCACTGGGGCATCTGGTTGGCCACTGTCTGTACAGGGTGATGGACTAGATGGGTCTTTGGCGTGATCCAGCTGCCAAGCTCTTCTTCTGTTGTTAAATATAAAATGTTCAGAACAACAGAGACAAAAACACATACAACATCTCCAAAAACCATCTGTGGCCCCATGCCTGCTGCTAGTAGGTTTATTAAATACATACACCCAACTTGGCCGAGAAGACTCCCTTTGTGCTGAGGTTGAGAGCCTTTGGATGAAAACTTCCCAGGAGGAGATGGGCTCCCTTTGTAAACTTCTTGAAACAAGGTGGCTTTGTCTCTGCATTTCACAAGGATCTGCCTTGCATCTCTCCCCGGGAGTTTCCCAAAGCCTTCACCAGCGATTGCTGAAAGGGAGCTTTATTCCTCCTTGACGGTCCACGCCATCATGGGAACCACCTGAGGGAGAAGGACAGGCGGGATCACAAAACCAGGGAGGGCAGATAAGCATGGCAATTACAAAAGGCTGCCCCGAGGGGTCCAGGCCTCAAAGCCTCACCGCCGTAAAAGGAAAAGACAAGGGACTCACACAAGGAACTCCGGACACCCATCTGGTCACTCAATAGCAGTGGTCAGTTGGCCCTTTGTGGGGTCTCCTTTCTGCCTGAACACCCCTCCCTGTTTCCCCATCATCCAAACTGAGAATGTGGCCATCCAAAAAGACAGGTATGTTTTGTTGGACCCTCGTAACAGAAGATATTGGCTTTTTCTCTTGACTTTTTCCTCTCTGTAGAAAGGGGGGGGGGAGAGGAGGTCACCAGGGTGACCTCTTTGGTTATGTGAGATGCTCACTTAGACGCTGACATTATCTGCCCCTCTGCTGCTGTTGGCCCGACTGCCTTTCTGGGTCATGAGACAACCTGCAAAAGTGAGGAGAGAGACAGAAAGAGAGAGAGAGAGAGAGAGAGTCGTCTTCTACTGAGCGGTTCATTTGTCTCAGTATTGTCTACACTGTCTGGCATCAGCTCTCCAGGGTTTAAGGCAGGGGTCTCTATGAGCCCTACCTAGGCATGTCACTGAGCATTGAGCCTAGGATCTTCTGTATAGAAAGCAGATGCTGTACTACAGAGCTACGACCCTTGCTAGGAACAGGGGAAGCGACCTTGTACTGAGCCAAACGCTTGGTCCAAAACACGTGTTCTGTCATTGAATTACTGTTGTCCATCTAAAACTAAAGATTCTAGTCCTCACAGGCCATTGCCTGTGGCCTTATATATCTCCAGGATTTCAGGCAGAGAAGTCTTCCAGCCCTACTTTAAGATGTTGGGGATTGAACCTGGGACTTTCTGCATGTCAGGATCTACCACAGGATCTTCTTCCTGCGATTCCTTGTGAGTTAACTTACAAGCCCTTCCTTTTAAGTTCACTAGGTGGTCTTAAGCAAGCCATTCTCAACCTGATTGTATGTTCATTTGCAATGTGAGGACAGTTAACACTGATCTACCTTACAAGTCTGTTGTTTACTTTCCCCAGCTAATTGTGTGGCATGGTTTGGAAACCAAGAACCACTAAATAACTTCTGTATTGCTATGCTTAATTGCATTGCTTCAATTTGTCTTGGGCTGCTTTTCACCTTTCTGTCTCTGGCTTAGCATTTAGATTGTAAACCCTTTGGAGGCATTGTCCTTCCTGCTTAGGTTACTTTATAAACTGCCCATTTATGCACGTTCAATAAGTGCGTGACTGTGTATGTGCAACAAACCCAGAAGTGACCCGGAAATGTCATAACAATGTCCCTGAAACTAAAAGGGTGGAGCTGAGGCAGGGGCGTAACAGGTTGTTCACAGGCTTTTTCAGTGGGTTTCCATTATACATGATTTCACCAACATGCATGGTGCCTTGGAATGTAACCCCTAGATAAACGAGGGGCTGCCTATACTTCGTATAAATAGCAATATCTAATAACAGACTGCAAAAAGCTAAGTCTCCATGTTTGTGGCCACCAAGAACAGGGGCAAAGTATTTTTTCCTAGCCCATCTAACTGGCTGGACACACCATCATTTCCTCTTCTGCTTTAATAACCATTCAGAGCAAAAACAATGCTTCCCACTCTCACTCTGCATTGCCTGCTTGCCAATCCTTGCATTGTGACTAAGCCAGTTCAGAAGAGAGGGACAGGAATCATTGTCCTCTCTCTTAAAAAGTGCATGGAAACATGGATCCTTCCAGGCAAGGGAAAGTGGAGGAATTTGATTCAGTTCACATTTAAAGTCAAGCCTAAGCAATACACATTTTCCAAAAGAATGTGAACAGAAACATTGCTATCCTTTGAAAAGTGCAGTTCTCCGAATTTTGCAATGCCGCTCTCCAACCAAGTAATGTAAATACAGTGGTGCCCCGCAAGACGAACGCCTCGCAAGACGGAAAACCCGCTAGACGAAAGGGTTTTCCGTTTTGGAGGCGCTTCGCAAAACGAATTTCCCTATGGGCTTCCTTCGCAAGATGAAAGCCCATAGGGAAATCTCCGGGACAGCGGGGAAGCGCAGCGCGTCTTCCCCACTGTCCTCGGACCTCCTCCGAAGGCTGGCGGTGGGGCGGAGAGACCTCCTCCCACCGCCAGCCTTCGGAAGGCTCCTCCGAAGGCTGGCGGTGGGGCGGAGAGACCTCCTCCCGCCGCCAGCCTTCGGATGGCTGCTCCGAAGGCTGGCGGTGGGGTGGAGAGACCTCCTCCCACCGCCAGCCTTCGGAAGGCTGTCCTGAAGACTTGCGGTGGGAGGAGGGTTTTCCTTCCCACCGCCAACTTTCAGAATGCTGTTCTGAATGTTGGCATGGGGAGGAAAACCCCTCCTCCCACCGCAAGCCCCGGGAACAGAGGAGAAGCGCTGCGCGCCTTCCCCTCTGTTCCCGTACCTGTCCTGAAGGCTTGCGGTGGGGAGAAAAGCCCTTCTCCGCATCGCCAGCCTGGCAAGCGGTCTCCATAGGAACGCATTAATTGATTTTCAATGCATTCCTATGGGAAACCGTGCTTCGCAAGACGAAAAACTCGCAAGAAGAAAAAACTTGCGGAACGAATTAATTTAGTCTTGCGAGGCACCACTGTAAATGCATATACTAGGGTAGTGTGTGCATGAAAATGCATAGTGAAACGAACATACAAAAATGAATTATATTATGAGAAATAGCTTTGCAAAACATCTAGATGTCAACCGATTGTCCATCCTTGAAGTAAACAATACCCAACGCACCAACTTTGAATAGCCTGGGGTCCTTCTGTTTTAAATCAGGGATAGTGTCCAAGGGCTCTATTCCCTTTAAGGCAGCCTTCTGAGACCATGTGCCAGTGGTGGGTGGGGCTAGAGGCAAAAGTGGGTGGAGTAAGGAATGTGGAAGCAGGGTAGTTTCTGACAAATTCACACGCTGCTCTCTCTGCTCCCTATCCAAACAAGCTAGAGGCAGTGTCAAGGATAAATATACAGGTGGACGCTTCAGGTTACAGACGCTTCAGGCTACAGACTCCGCCAACCCAGAAATAGTACCTCAGGTTAAGAACTTGCTTCAGAGTGAGAACAGAAATCGTGCTCCGGTGGTGCGGCAGGAGGCCCCATTAGCTAAAGTGGTACCTCAGGTTAAGAACAGTTTCAGGTTAAGAATGGACCTCCAGAACGAATTAAGTTCTTAACCTGAGGTACCACTGTAATTGAGGGGTGAAAGAGGGCCAGTGAGGAGTGTGGCTTGGGGAAAAGAGGTATGTCCCTGGGGAGAGGCCTGGTGGGCTGCATTTGCCCCATAGTCTTGAGGTTTACCCTCCTCCCTTGCCCCTTATTCCATTGCTTAAGCAGTTCTATAACTCTCCAATGGCAGCCGCCAATCGGATATCATCTCTTTATAGAAAATACTGTCTGTCTTTTCTTTTCTTTCTTTTTTATAATGAATCCCTGCAGGAAGGCTACTTGAAACACTTAAATACTTTCCCCCTCCCTCTCTCCCCACTAACCTTTTTTTTAAATAAATAAAAAAGCAAAACGAATATAAAGCAGGCAGCCAACCTAAAAACACAATTTCGCATTTAAGCAACATGCTCAAGGTCACCAGAGTGACTCAGTAGCGTCGGAACGGAAGGCCCCAAATGCATGTGGCCTCCCCTCTTGCCAGGAGTTGAAAGGAAAAGGCCAGATCTGTTCAGGTGCTGAGCTCTGCACAGACCCCCCTGAATTGCTGTGGCACTCTGGTTCAGAGCCACAGGCGCTCTGCAGTGCTCCGGTCAGGATCGATCCTCCAAATGCAAAAGACGAGGAAAAGGCGGAACAGCAGAGGTGGGGGGGAATGAGGAGGGAGGTTCCTACAATTAGCCAACAAGTGGCTGTTTTGTGAGGGATTGTTGTAGATGTGTTTTAAGTGGTTTTCAGAGTGGAAAATGTTAGGCACTAGAGCGATTGACAGACAAAGAGCAGGAAATGCATTAGGTTTTTTTTTTATTGGTCTGTTTTGAACACATTTGACATTACTCTATTAAGCAAGTTCGGTTCTGGCCTTTGGGAGACTATTAAAAGAGAGAAGAAAAGGGAGAGGAGGGGAGAGGGAGGCTAGAGTTGGATAAAGCGTAGAAGGGAAGGGGGAAGCAATATTATTCAAACAGGCAAGCAGTAACATAATGGCGGGAGGGACTGGAGCAAACTGTGCCAGCCAGATGGGACCCAAATGCGGATAACACAGGAGAGAATTAGCAAAACCTGGCATTGTCTAGGGGAGAATGGGCGCCACTTTCTCCTTAATAGCTCCCTCTCTGTGATATAATAATGTCTCATTCAGATGCTGAACCCATCAAGGACAAAAGTCACCAGTAAGGAGCAAAAGGGAGTTTGTGGGGAACAGGGAATATGTGTATATATATGTGTGTATATGTGTGTATACACATACACACGAGAGAGAGAGAGAGAGAGAGAGAGAGAGAGAGAGAGAGAGAGATTTTCTACTGAAAATCGACAAACCATTGGAGCAACTTGACCAAATACACATCTACGGTGAATTACAGGGAACTCAGCTCATTTGGGCAAAGAGGATGATTTGTGACAGCTGGGGGGGGGGGCACAGATGGATTAAAGAAGAGCTCTGGTGTAGTCTCGACTAGTGGCCCATCTAGTCCAGTAGCCTAGCAGAAGCCTGCAAGGAGGATATTAGTGCAACAGTGTTCTCCCCTCCTGTGATTCATAGCAGCTGGTGTTCAGAGGCATTCATGCTACCTTTGACAGTGGAGGGAAAACATGAGAGCCTGGCTGCTGGATCAGGCAAAAGGGGGTCCCATCCAGCATCCTGCTCCAATGGGAAACCTGAAAGCAGGATCTAAGCATAACAGCAATGTGCCCCCTCCTGTGGTTTCCAGCGACTGGTATTCATTACTGCCTCCAACTGTGGTTTGTAGATTTCTTTAAGGGCTTTCATCTTCCCCTCCCTCCCACCACCCAATTCAAACTCAGAGGCTCATCTCTACCAGAACTGTTAACTGCATGTGTTCAGAAATGGTCATATTGAGTTAGATCCCTGCTGGGGGAGTGATAGGCAGCAGGTGGGGCCACTGAAAAGAATAGCTGTGTGAGCCTTCAAAAGGTCTTGCTGCTGAAATCCCAAGTTCAGATAGACTGCTCCAGCTCAGAAGCTCTTCTTTCCCTGTCTCCCAAACAAAACATCCCAGAATGTGCATTTCCTGGATCAGGAGTTCAGTCCAGTGAAAGGTACCATCTGGCATCTCCAGTTGTCTTTCTTTCAAGCAAGCCCCCCACAGCTGTCCTTTGAAGATAAACTGGAAAAAAACACATATTTTTAAGCTAATGGATAGAAATTAATTTTGGGTTTAATATTCAAGCAACCAGTAGAAGATAGGAACACATTTCCTTCTGGACAGTCTTCTGAGGGCTGCTTCTCAGTGGTGGGTGGGGCCAGAGGCAAAAGTGGGTGGAGCAAGAAGTGCCTTCAACACTCATCTCTTTCTATCGTCCATCCAGGAAAGTAAAAAAAAAGCATTGGGTGGACGATAGAAAGAGATGGGTGTTGAAGGCATTTCGTGCTCCACCCACTTTTGCCTCTGGCCCCACCCACCACTGAGAAGCAGCCCTTAGCCAGGCAAAAACACTCAGGTACAAAAGCAGGGCCAGTGAGGGGCGTGGCCTGGATAAATGGGGTGTGGTCAGAGAGAGAGTTCAAAGGGCCACAGAGAGAGGCCCAGAGCACTGCACCCAGCCCCTGGACTTGCAATATAGATTGGGGCTATGATCTTAGTGTAACTCTTCCAGAAGCTACACATGCACAAGTGTGAAAAGCGGGGGGGGGGGGGGGAGGCAGAAAAATGGAAGCCTCTTTTGCAGAGGAAGAAAACTGGTGAAAAATAAGAGGACAAAATCTTGGGACAGCGCTAGTCCAATAAGCAAGCACTATTGGTCAGTTGGTGGTTCCCTTTGATATTTAACCTTCAATCAGTTTTAAATTATTGTTGTCTGTCTCATGGCTGAAAGGCAGTATCAAGCCCTACAAAAGACAAAACTGACTGCTGTTTGGTTTGGATGGAAATTTCCTAGGGCTGCCATACGTCCAAGAAATTGGACTGTCTGGGAATAGGACTGACAAAATGGCGTCAGGGCGGATTTTTGTCAAATTGGCAAAATGTCCAGGAAAACTGACGTATGGCAAGTAGGACGACTAAAAAAGAAACATATTTTTAAATTATGTTTTTAAAATGCTTTAAAAATCCAAAAACAGCCTCAACCAATTTCATGTTTCTCAAAACAAAAGCAGCGCAGGATTCAGATGACTGCAGTGGCTTTCTTTTCTGGGGGAAGCAGCAGCAGCAACCATTCCTCCAGCACACAAACGCGGCCTTGGTGAGGTGAGTGCTGGCTTATCATCTCTCCAGTGCCTGCTAAGGAGGTTTCCAAGCAGACCTTGCAGCCAACAGTAAAGACTGGGAGGACACTACAGGAGGGCTGGGGGCAACTTTCCAGCAGCCTCTGCCTCCCCTGATACACCACCACCAATAACATAGAACTCCTTGCACTTTGCTATAGGGAGAGGTGTGTGTGTGCAGGAGGGGGCAACAACCCCCCCACTAACTGTCTCGCCAGGTCAAGCCTCCTCCTCTTTCTCCTCTGCTGACAGGCTGTGGGTGTTTGTGAGTGTGCCAGGAGCTGGTGTGTAGGAGAAGTTCTCATTGGGCACATGCACAGACATGTGCGTGCAGTCAGCCAACCTGCTCCCTCCACTACCCGATCTTCCCCACACCGGAAGCCTGAGGCTCCACCTCCCTTGGCATCTAGCACCAGGAAAAGCCCCCCTAGGCTCTTCCAGTGCTATGCCTGGCAGGGCAACCCCTCCCCACCAGTTTGCAGCTCAAAAGGCCTCCCCCCCCCTTTGGGAATATGGCAACCCTAACTTTTCCCATCACGATTCCCACAGTACCTCAGCTATTGTCTTGTCTTGAAAATTCACTCACACTTTGAAGAGTCCCCCATCAGATCGGACAATGTAAGAAACCCCAGCTGGTGTGGTTGGCAAAATGGGAAGTGAGGTCATTTCATAATTCCCTGTATCCCTATTCCATTATCTAGGGAGCAACTGGAGACTGTTTCCACAATCCCCCCCCCCATATTTTCAGTTTTTCTCCCACTCACACACATATGCCGCATGTACACATTCTGACATATATTATATTACAGGCACTTATGCATCATGGGATATCAATCTCCCATTCGGAGAGTACTAAACCACCCCATGAATTGTGACAGAGAGGTATGAGGGGCCCCTCCCTCCCTGGTTAACACACTCATGACATATGAATTTCCACTTTTGTTAAGCGATGGTTAACGGCTACCGGGATGTCTCCTTTCCTCCTCACTTCTTCCTGTCATGGCCAGGTGAATAAATTTTGCTGCCTGAGGTGAAAAACAAGATGGCTGCCATTTCAGTTACAGGAGCTGACAGGACTGGTACTGGCTCAGACCCTGCAGTGTTCCTATTTTCCAGGGACGTCCCTGATTTATAGAAGCCATCCCAGTTTCTTATTTGATCCTGGACTGTCCCAGTTTTCCTTAGGACATCCCTATTTTCATGGGAGAAGTGTTGGAGGGTATGGAGTTATCCATCTCCTGAAGGCAATCCTGTACAGTGGTACCTTTGTTTTCAAATGGCTTAGTTGTCAAACAAATCGGCTCCCGAATGCCACAAACCCAGAAGTAAGTGTTGCAGTTTGCGAACGTTTTTCGGAAGCCGAACATCCGACACAGCTTCCACTTGAGTTCAGGAAGCTCCTGCAGCCAATTGGAACATTGGTTTTCAAATGGTTTTGGGAATCGAACGGACTCCCGGAACAGATTAAGTTCGAGAAACAAGGTACCACTGTATAGGGAAGTTTTTAAAAAATGTTTAATATTTTATTGTGCTTTTATATATGTTGGAAGCAGCTCAGAGTGGCTGGGGCAACCCAGTAAGATGTGTGGGGTATAAATAGTAAAGTTATCATTATGGAATGGGACATCCCTATTTTCATGGCTGAAATGTTGGAGGGTATGCTGGCTGAGTGTTGTTATAACACTGCTCTCTTCCACAGCTGAGGGCAGTAGGTTGGCTTAGAGGGCACAGGCCTGGCAGTGTGGTGCACACAGCCTACAACTACAGCGTGTTCCTGACACACACAAACTTCTCAGGGCTTGCTGCTTCAGACAGCTGCTTCATTCAGCCCAGTATTAATATTTATATCTGTCTTGTCTCCATATGAACAGAAGAAGGGCCCTGCTTGATCAGGCCAGTGACCCATCTAGACTAGCATCCTGTTCTCACAGTGGCAACCAGATGCCCCAACAGGAAACTTAAAAGTAGGACATGAGTGGAACGGCATTCTCCCCAGTTGCGATTCTTAGCAACTGGTATTCAGCAGCATTACTGTCTCCTATGATGGAGGCAGAACATAAAGAAGAGCCTGGCTGCTGGATCAGGCAAAAGACTATTTGAGCATCCTGCTGCCTCTGGGAAGCCTGCATGAAGGACCTGAGTGCAACAGCACTCTCTTCCCCATTTGCTAATCCCAGCAACTGGTATTCAAAAGTAAAAATTATCCCCAACAATAGAGGTAGAACATAAGAAGAACACTGCTGGATCAGGCCAGTGGTCCTTCTAGCCCAATATCTGGTTCTCACAGTAGCCGATCAGATGCTTCAATGGGAAGCCTGCAAACTGGAACTAAGTGCAACAGCACTCTCCTCCCCACTTGTGATTCCCAGAAAATGGTATTTAGAGGCTTGCTGCCTCCAACAGTGGAGGGAAAACAAAGCCGTCTGTGTCACAGGGGGCCACTAACAGTGGCTCCCCATAAGTCCTCAGGGGTTGGGCAGGGACATAAGGGGTCAGGTGGTCCCTGAGGTATCCTGGAACCAAGTTGTTAAGGGGCTTGTACCTGTTAATACAAGAACCTTGTACCTGACTTGGTAGCCTATACAAGCTCTTGTGGATGGGGTCCTGATTATGGGGTCCTTCCTAGTCCCAAGCGACCATTTTAACAGTGAGCTTCTGTTTTCCCCACTGAGGAAGGTTGTGAAGATCTCATCTGAGGACCGCTGGAAGATTCTTACAAGGTCCGCTGACCTTTCCCCACCCCAAGGCCATGTGGGCCATCTGCCATTCCGCTCAACACTAAACCAAAAGCCAGAAATGGCAGTTTCTGATTTTGCAAACAAGCAGAAGGTGTCCTGGGATTTCAGAGAGAGCCCTCAAAAGCCAGCCTCATGCGGCTTTATTTTATAGAGGTATTGATTAAAATAAACTAGGGAGACACGTTACATCTTTCCTCAAGGGTCAAGAGTTCAACCACCCAGCTGGTTTTTTACCCCGCCAGCCATGTTTTCAGAAACACTTGATGGCCTTCAGCATTGGATTGAGGTTTCCCTCCCTCTCGCCTCCATCCCCTCAGAGAAGCTCAGGTCAGTCAATGGAAGGTAGGGGAAAGAGGCCCGTGAAGCCTGAGACCACTCTGAGAGGCAAAGTGCTTTAGCCGTGGGGAAAGGGTTTCTTTAAAAAAGAAAAAGAAAATAATAAACCAAATCAATGAAGGTCTACTGTGACATGTTGACCCCTAAGCTACATAGCACTAATAACATGGTTTTTAAGGTGTGGCAGTAAATCCTGTGTGGTGAGTTGAGCTCTCTAAGGTTGCAGGAGGGGGGGGGAGTTTTAATAATGCAGCAGATGGCCTAGGATAAGGAAACAGGGGAGCAGAGACTCATGACATTAACTTTTACAAAGATAGCTTTGCAGAAATCATGATGGACACGCCTAGCTTAAGCCCTGAGGCAAAAGCAGTATGGCAAGGCAGAGAGGCCTCTTGCTCTCCCTCTCCCTCTCTGAGTAGAAAGCCTCAGTAATGTCAAAGCAGCTGGTTTTGCCCCATAGAGGCCTGTGTCAGCCTACAGTAGAGGCAGAGCTTGTATCTTTGGTTGCAGGAGGCTCAAACCCAAATGCAACGGGGTCTGCCAGGGAGGGTTCTGAACGAGAGCTGGAATGGAAAATTCAGACCCGTTTAAATTTCAACAATATGTTAACAAGATGTGAGTGAGGCATATCATGTGTTGACTTGTTTTCTGATTTCATTTGTGGAATGTGATTGTGAAGCAAGCTTTTTTTAAATAAAAACTTGTTAAGAACATAAGAATGTGCGAGATCAGGCCAAAGGGGGCCCAACTAGCCCACCACACTGTTTGCACAATGACCAGCTGAATGGCCTAATAGAAGTCTCACAAGCAGACCCTGCACTCTCCCCTCTTGCAATTCTAAGCAATGGCACACTGAGGTGAAGTTTTCAATTTCATTTCTCATTTTTCCAATTTTAAATTTGGTTTTCAGCATTTCTACATCAACTTGCATTTTCTTTTTATGAAAGGTCCACATGAAGTGGTTAGAGTGTTGGGCTAGGGTTCCAATCACCACTAGCCCATGTAGCTTGCTTGGGCCATTCAATGCCTCTCAACCTAACCTGCCTCATGGGGTTAAATGAGGAAGAGGAGAACTATGTATGCCACCCTGAGCTCCTTATGAGAAAATGGTGGGTTATAAATACAACAGATAAGTAGATAATAAGTAACATTGTTCAACATTTTCAATGCAAATTTCTGCCAACCTACACATCCTTCTATTTCATTGATTTATTTTAATTTTTTAAAAATGTATATAATGTATATAACGCTTGATCATCGACAGAACTTTTAAGTGGTTTACAAGCTGCAATTTCCCCTAATAGACACATTTTTCCAAAGCCATTTTGCCCTAAAATAAAGCATTTTCATGTTATTTTCATGGCAGGGGGGATTAATCTTTATGGGCACTTTGCCCCATATATATACATTTGCCCCAGTATATACATTTTTAAAAACACATTATTTGGCAGGAAAACCACACTGCAAAATTCAGAGAAGTGCAAATTTCAAAGGATGCCTGAGTTTTGGTCCTTGTTGACATCTGTCTGTCTTGGATGCTCGAGATGTTAACCAAAATGAAGGCAATTGAGAAGTCGAGGGAAAACAAATGTTCTGAGCCCTTTATCACAGACAGAAGGAAGTTCTTCATTGTGAAGCCTACACCGTGAATACGTGGTTCTTCTGGATGCTCTCCTTGCCAGAAAAAGGTATAGTATATCTCTCTGAGGCAGCCATTTGAAATGAGTCTGGTCTCCTGTAGAGTGGCAACATCAATGATGAGCATTCTCAGTTCATGGTCAGTGATGGCCATCTTCCGTGAATCATTGACCTGCAATGCTCCTGATCAGCTATCTAGGCACAAGACAGTTTGTTTCTTTCTTTCTTTTTTTGCCTGAAGCAGCTCAGTCCACTTGTTTAGTGACACTTTGAGTTCCAAGCACCCACTGAAGCAAGTGGACTATGACAGGTCAACACTTTATTTACTGGACACTGTCCAGCTAAAGGTGGGCAGCAACTGACCAGTGAGACATAATAATCTCTCCCACCGATGAAGGCAACCTGTAAAACTGGTACCTTCCACCAATCAGGTTGAACTTACAATTTTCTGCTGGATCTAGCAGCAGTTTTTGTTACCATTGATCATGGTATCCTTCGGGAACTTCTAGAGGAGTTGGGAGCAAGGGGCATTGTTATGCAGTAGTTCTGCTCCTTACTCCTGGGCTATGTCTAGAAAGTAATGCTGGAGGATGAGTGTTCAGAGCCCTGGGCTCTCACCTATGGGGTACCTCAGAGCTCTGTCCCCCATGCTTTTCAACATCTATATGAAGCTGCTGGGAGAGATCATCAGGGGGTTTGGACTGGGTGTCCATCAATATGCAGATGATACCCAGTTCTACCTCTCATTTAAATTGGAACCAGTGAAGGCAGTGATTGTCCTGTGTGAGTGTCTGGAGGTGGGTGGAGGATGGATGGTGGCTAACAGATTGATGGTGGCTAACACCTAAACTTTTCTATCCCAGTGAAATCACTGAGATCATCTGCAGGAAGGTAGTTGGTCATTCATTTAACAAGAAACTGAGCATTTCAGGTCATCAGCCCAGTCCTGCAGAATACTCTGCCAGTAGGATTCAGCGTGTGTCTTCTGTATCAACTTTTAAACACCCGCTGAAAACTTTTCTATTTTGCTAGGCCTGTTGTGCAGTTTTATGTTTTATTGCTGCAAACTGCTTTGATTTTTAAAATTACATCCCTTAACAAGTTAGATGTTTCTAAACACATACACCTCTTCCCATCCTCCGTCAAAGTAAGCAAGATACAGTTCAAGGACATATCCCAGTAGAGAAAAACAATTGAGGAGGGTGCAAAGGAAGGGTGATGAAGGATGTGGCCTAGGGAGAATTTCAAGGGCCAGATAGCAAGCCATGGAGGGTTGTTTTGGGGCCCCAGACCTGAGGTTCTCCACTCGCCCTTTAAAATAATTACTGCTGTCCTGATACAGAACCTACAGAGATCAGTTAAAATAACAAAGCAGAATGTGGCATTTTAACAAATCAACCCACAACACTCATTGTCTCAAAGCTCAAATGGATTTAAAGAAAGAGTGTGTGTTAATAGATATTGGTACCAGTTTCATCTCTAGGGAGGAAGTAGCTGCATTTCATCTCTTGGTCTTGACCCTTTACTACGCTCTTTATAACTCTCTGACTCCAAGGGGCTTCCTGCATTTTCAGGGAAGGAGGAGTTAAACACATTGAATAACAAGAAAAATCAAAGGATTATAGGTTTGCAGTTGGAGTGTCCATCTGTCAGTGTCAGAAATGAAAAAAATCCTGAAGTCCCCAGGCCTGATTGTCAATGAGAAGGCTGCTTCATTAGAACTCTACATTTGGAGAGGCCATTCAGAATATATGCCAACTGTCTGAAAATCTATCTTCTGGTCTCTTAGAATAACTTAAATATAGACACTATTACCACCTGCCTCTGTCTCCTCCTCCTCCTCCTCTTCTGAACCAGGGATGGGGAACTTGTGGACCTCCAAAGTTTTTGTACTATAACTGCCAGCATCCCTGATCATCATCTATGCTGGCTGAAGCTAATGGAAATTGGAGTCCATCCACATCTGGAGGGCCAGTTTCCTTAGCACTGACTTAGCAGATGGTACAAAGTCCTCTGGAATTATCCAGGCTTGGTATATACAGCAAGACTGTGTCCTTCCTGTTGCCTCTGGCAGATAAGCAGAGATAAATGTTGTGCTTGCCAGATTTCAGGCTCCTGGTTTTCATCTGCCCAAGTTGCTCAGAATACCTTGGTACCTCCTAGGTATGGATTCAGGTGTTCCTGCCTATGGCCCAGCCCTATTCCTTGCACTTACCACCTGCTAAGTTTGGATGTGAGGACAAAGTGGACACAAAAACTGCAATGGTGGACACAAAGTGGACACAAAAACCCGAAATGGTCCCACCACTTCCTACCAGGGGATAAGGTGAGGAAAGATCTACATCAGGAACAACTGGGGAAGGAAGACTGTCATTGGGATCTGCCGTTCTGGTAGATCCTGCTGCCTGAGGCAGTTGTCTCACCTGGCCTCATGGGTGGGCTGGCCCTGAATGGAATGACTCCCCTTGTGAAAAACTACTGCAGATATCCTCCTTTTTACATCAGTGAAGTAATATCACTTTTCTCTTTCTCTGGACTCCGTCTGCTTCATTGCATTCATTCTGCTAACATTCTTCACCCCCATATGCAACCATATCGGTCTGTCTGTCTGTTATATATACAAACACACACTACATATCCACTGCACACTT
The DNA here is from genome assembly GCF_964252035.2 of Podarcis erhardii. Classification (NCBI taxonomy): domain Eukaryota; kingdom Metazoa; phylum Chordata; class Lepidosauria; order Squamata; family Lacertidae; genus Podarcis; species Podarcis erhardii. Next base: position 35,597,509 of record NC_138504.1, read on the forward strand.
CTCTCTAGCACTCCCTGCTGGGTATGGAGGGGCCGTGAGGCTGCCACGGCTCAGCGTTTCCAAAGCTGTTCCCTGCTGAGCCTCGTTCTTTTTGCTCCCCTCCCCCTGCCAGTAATCAAAACAAACACTTCTGAAGATAAAACGAGTTGCAGCGGGCGCTCAAAATAAATAACTAATTTCTCCCTGCATGATCTCAAGGAGCAGGAGAGGCGTGAATAGCGAGGCCCAGTGTTGGTCCGAGCAGAACCCCCCGGAGTGGTAATTCGAAGGATGACAAACATGAGGCAAAGGAAAATGCCGAAAAATGGCTACTCCCCGTGGCCCTTTTGCAAAGGAGCTATTGCAGGGTTTGGAAATAACGAAGCCGTCGATGGGGAGAGGGGATATTTTCTCATTGAGGCTGAGTGAAGTGCCAAACAGGCTACTATTACGGCAGCTTTAAGAGGTGTACGAAAGAAGATAAAATGGAGTGGTGGGAAAAGGGGGGCAGTGAAAAGAGAGGTGGGGAAAATGAAAATGAGAGGTGGGGTGACTGTGCAAAAAGAGTGGGTGAATTTGAGAGAGGGGATGTGGGGGGGGGGGAGAAGGCGCAGTGGGAATATTTACCTGAGAAAAATTGGCCTTCACATTATTTATTTATTTCGTTTTATTTCCACAACTCATTGGCCCCCCACTTGCCTCCAAATTTTTGTAATTTCTTGAAATTTCTTAAACCTTTATATGAGAACACATTTAAGGTGTGTGTGTGTGCGCGCACACACACACACACACACACACACACACACACCCTCCGCCCTGATAACCATGAGGGGATGGGGAGAGGGGGGGAAACCAAACACCCCAAAACAAAAGAGAATGTAAAGAAAACAAAATATCTACAGTTGTTGAGATGAGAGAGAGGGAGAGGGAGAGAGAGAGAGAAATGAAGGAAGGAAGAGCGAGAGAAAATAAAGGCCAGCATCCATAATTTTCTCTGTGGGACTTTGAGGTAATTGAGCCATTTGGATAAAAATAAGGCAGCAGGCCCCTTAGGTAAAAGGAGCTTTGCAATCCAAGGAGGTTCGAATTATGCGTCTTGTATCACTTTGAATCCCCCCACATCCCCCTCACCCCCTAGCGCTACGCCGAACCACTTTCCTCTTTTCTTCTTATGTGTATTTTTTTTAAGTACCCTGTCAAAATGTCCTTAGATGAGTACAGAATTTCAGCTGTCACAACTAATTTTGATTCTCCTGAATGCTTGTGTGTGTGTTGAGAAAGGGGTGTGTGTGTCTGTATGCGCAAGCTCTTGTGAGGAGAAGAGTGCTGTTGAATCAAGATTTCTTTTCTTGTCATATATATATATATATATATATATATATATATATATATGAATGAGAGAAAAAAGATTTACATCAAAAATTTGTTTCTGGGGAGTGTTTAAGGACTGTAATTTCCTCCTCTTTCAATTACCATTTGATGCTGTCTGATTCCCTCATTTCCCTCAGCTTCCCACCCCCCACCCGAGCTTCATTTTGCCGCTGTTTTTCTTTCCTCACAAAAACGCCGTCAATCTTTCTGTCAGCTTTAAGCTGTCAGCTGCCTAGCTGATCCATTTCAAAAACACCACAGGCCCTGGGGTTGTCAAGAGTGCCCAAATGCCAGATCATTTTCCTTCCTGATCTTGACGTAATTTTACGGCACACTTGCCTTACAACAGAGTTTCTTGGGGAAGGTGGCATGGAAAGCGGCCATGGTTCCTGCTTCAAGTTTCCTGCCTGGTGCACATTTTCCCCTCTATATATCTCAACATGTGTTGCCAACAGCTGTAGCTCTCTTTTTGACATCACATTTACCTCACAAAACAACAAAAGTAACTCGAAGGTGTCTGGTTGCAGCTAGTAGCACATATTATCTACACTACAAATATACAGCTTAACTATCATGGCTTCCCCCTGCAAAAGATCCTGGGACCTACTGTTCAGTGAAGGTGCTAAGAATTATGTTTTAGGTCTGTACAAACTCACTCCACTCAGACTTCAGGGCCAGCAAAAATGGAATGTTTTTTAATTGAGGCCTGGTATGGAACACAGGAATTTGCCTTCTATTGAGTCAGGCCAGCCCCACGATGCTCAAAAAAGCAGTGTGGAGCTTGCATGCAGTCTGCTGACCTCCTCTCCCTCAGCTGTAGGGCGGCTGAGGGGATGTGGCGGGTGGACGCAAGCCCCACGCTGCTGTTTTGGGCAGCACGGAGCCTGCAGGCGCCTGAGCCACTGCGTCATTCCCAGGAGAGATGCGTAGCTTGGGCGCACTGCAAGCCCCACGGTAAGTACTGCCCCCTGGGTGATTGGTGCCCAGTGCACCCGTTGCCCCCTAGCTACGCCTCTGTTCTGCCCACTCTCCAGCAGCCACTATGAGCTGCCAAAGGGAGGAGGCTGGCAGCGGTGGCCATGGAGAGGCTCTGCCAGCTCATTCTCCTCCTGAGCTCAGCAGCGGCGGTTATGGAGGGGGACATTCCCAGATCCAAACAGAAGCTGGGAATGCTTCTGTGAATCCGGGGTGTCCCACAAAAACTGGGGCGGTTGGAGGGTATGAGCTGTGTTGTTACATATGTTGTACATACATGGGTGTTTACTACTTAATGAAATACCTGTTCTAAATTACTACATTGAATCTAGGACATGGATAGGCAAACTAAGGCCCGGGGCCCGGATCTGGTCCAATCACCTTCTAAGTCTGGTCCGTGGATGGTCCAGGAATCAGCATGTTTTTACATGAATAGAATGTGTCCTTTTATTTAAAATGCATCTGGGTTATTTGTGGGGCATAGGAATTCGTTCATTCCCCCCCAAAAAATATAGTCCGGCCCCCCACAAGGTCTGAGGGACAGTGGACCAGCCCCCAGCTGAAAAAGTTTGCTGACCCCTGATCTAGGACTTCATTTTCACAACACATGGTGCCAGGGTGAGATGAAATGTGTGCAGGTTTTACAGAATAAGTGAGGACTCGTCATCCTTTATCACTCTCATATGAGGCAGCAAAGGAACAGACAAGGAAGAAGTGCCTCCTGGAAATGCCCCCTTTAACGCCATCCATTTCCTCCTCCCTCTCCCCAATTCCTTCTCCTCTCAAGCTTCCTCATCCCCAGAACCCTAAACTGTCTCACCCATCTACCTCCCTCCCAACCATATTTTCTCCCTTCCTCCATACGCCACCTTTACATCCACCCAATTCCTCCCTTCTCTTCCACCTTGCCATCAGAAAGCTGAAGGTGTCATACACAGAGAGACCCTTCTTCTCTGCAGCAAGGCCTTTCCTTAACCTCTCTTCAAGTTATTTTCTACAAACCAGAGTCCCCTCCTTTTCCTCCTGCTCCCACTCGCTCTGCCTTTAGTCTCTTAGGAGAAGCCAATGAAAACAGCACGGTGATGGACTAGAGAAAATATAGTTGTTAAATGTTCAGAAAAAGGCAGAAGCCCAAGGCAGTACAGTGGTACCTTGGGTTACATATGCTTCAGGTTACTTATGCTTCAGGTTTCAGACTCCGCTAAACCAGAAATATTACCTCGGGTTAAGAACCTTGCTTCAGGATGAGAACAGAAATCGTGCGGCGGTGGTGCAGCAGCAGCAGGAGGCCCCATTAGCTAAAGTGGTGCTTCAGGTTAAGAACAGTTTTAGGTTAAGAACAGATCTCCAGAACGAAGTAAGTTCTTAACCTGAGGTACCACTGTATAAGTTCCTCAACTAAGTTTATTCAACATTTGTCAGTGACAACAGCTCACTCATAGGAACACAAGAACCAAACTGACTGGACAACACGATAGTAATCCCAAGCATGTTGACAGTTGACAGTTGAAAGAGAATGCGCTTACTTACCATTAGAACATTTGTCTACCAATGCTTGTAACATCAAATGTGTTGAACCCAATGCATAATACTCCTCCCCCCCCCCAACTTCCTAACAAAAGGAACAAACATAGTCATCAAGGTGTGCCGACCTTTTCCGCTCCCGCTGGGACTGTCAGGGTTCCTGTGCTCGAGTGGGTGACTCAGGAGGTTCCTCCAGTACCCAGGAGGTGGGTGACCCACGAGGTTCCTCTGGTACCCGCAGTCTGAGTGGGGCGGTCAGCAAGGCCAGCTCGGAAGGGGTCACTGCCGATGGATCCACTGAGGATTCCGGCCTGAAGTCGCCCTGCTGGGATAACTCAGTCACCGGCAACCCGTCTGGTTCCCACCCTGGCCTGGGCACAGAATCTCCTGAAGTACCCATTTCTCTGTCCTCTGTTTTCCACTCAAAGTTCCGTGTTTGGACGTGCCCTGGCTCTGATCTGGTCAAGGTGTCTCTTCCAAACCAGTCCCTCCTCCAACCCTACATCGTAGGAAACCGGACCTGTACAAAGGGCAATGATACCAGGAACCCAACTGTGTCTGGGCCCATAGTTTTGGACGTACACAGTGTCCCCCCGGGGAGAACCATCTTGGAGCCCCCCACACCACAGTGGATGGTCATTGCTCAAGAGCCCAGTTGGGCTCCCCATAAGCAACTCCGCTGGGCTCCGGCCAGTCACTGCACTTGGGGTGATGTGTTGGGCAAATAAGAACTCCACTAACTGGAGAGTCCAGTCTCTATGCACTATGCGCCTAAGTGCATCTTTGGTAGTATGGACCATGCATTCAGCTTGACCGTTAGTGGCTGGGTGAAAAGGAGCGGAACGAATGTGGCGGATTCCATTCTTGGTTACAAATTCTTTAAATTCTGCCGAAGTAAAAGCGGTCCCATTATCACTCACCAGTGTGTCTGGCAAGCCGTGTGTCGCAAATAGCTTCCTGAGCACATTTATAGTCACTCTAGGGGACATGGTTGAGGTCAGCACCACCTCGAGCCACATGGACTGAGAATTGACCACTATTAGGAAGTGTTGGCCCTGAAAAGGCCCCACGAAATCCACGTGCACCTGAGACCATGGGGACTGTGTGGACTCCCACAACTATTGGTGCCTTGGGTGGATCAGCCAGGAGACCTGGCAGGGCTCGCAACGTTTCACCCAGCCCTCTATCTCTGCATCTATGCCTGGCCACCATACATAGCTATGGGCCAATGCCTTCATCCAGACGATCCCCGGGTGAGACACATGCAGCCCTTCTAAGACTTTTTTCCTTAATGGGGGGGGGGGACTATGACACGGCTACCCCATAACACGCATCCTCGGTGAGTAGACAGCTTGTCTTTGTGGGCTGTGTAGCATGAAAATTCTGGACCTGGCTTCCCGGGTCACCCCCATCCCACCTAGTCCGAGACGCGGGACAACAGCCTATCTTTCGTGGTTGCGGCAGCAATGTTGGGTTTAAGTGCAAACGGGACTCTACGGGCCTTGACCTGAATGGGTTGTACAGTGGAGTTGAGCCGTAGGGAAATCTGGGGTCCGTTGTACAGGCCCAGGGTTCCATTGAAGACTGCTCAAAACTCCTGGCAGATTGATTCGAAATCTGCCCCTGGGGAAATCTGATTAAACCCTGAAATACCTAAGCCTAACGGCCCGAACCATGCTAGGCTTAGGAGGCTAGTGAATGGGCCTTCAGTTATGATGAGGTTCAAATTCTTTGTGTACTTCTTAAACTGGACCTTGAAGGTGCCCACCCCCTTTAGCTCAATTCTTTTTCTGTGGAAGTCCTGCAGCACTATGGGAGCCGGAGAGGAGGACCACCGTTAGGGCAAAGCTCTTTCAGAGTCTTAGCAGATATTATGGAATAGGATGAGCCGGTATCCAACTCTATAGTGCACGGGGTTCCCTCTATCTTGAGTTGTACCCTAAGCTTATTGGACCCCAGAGATGGAAGCTGAAGTACCCTGGCTGGAGAGGTGGACTGTAACTCCTCTATGTAGGCCTCATGGACACATTGCTTGGGTCATGCTGTGGAGGTCTTGGAGCGGCAGACTCGACCAATGTGCCCAGTCTTCCCACAACGGCGACATGTGGCGTCCCAAAACCTGCATGTCCGATGCTCGTGGTTTTCTCTGCAGCTGGCGCAGGTCCCTCGAGGTGTGTCAGATCAACGCTGGTTCAATGATGCGCTCGTAGCTTGGGAGCAGTGGTGTCGGTCGGATAGGTCCGAAGCTTAGTGGACATCCTCATTGTGGGGACCTACGGAAGACGACCGGTCTTGCTGGATGCGGTGAGTTCTCCTTTTGGTACATAGGCTGCAGGCCACCTCATGGGCGCTATCCTTCCCAAAGGCCGTGGCCATATTCATTGCTTCCATCATCGTGATGTCGTCTTTTGCCAGCAGCTTGCAGAGACGGCTGTCTCGCATGCCACTGATGAACCTTTCGAGAAGTTGTTCCTCGATGTCAGCGAATTGACAATACATCGCAATCACCCGGAGCACTATGATGTATTCACTCACTGACTCTTGCACTTGTTGCTGTCTGTCTGCAAAGTCATAGCGGTGGTGGTTCTTAGTTGGCTGAGGCGTGAGGTGTCTTGTCGTAGCCTGTGTCAGCTCATCAAAAGTGCATGCCTCTATGTCCCTGGGTTCCACCAGACCTTCCAGAAGAGTGATGGCGGAACTTCCCAGCACCGTCAGTAGCACATCCACCTTGTCTGCCTCCCTAGTGAAGCCTTGTAGTTGGACGTAGCTCCTTATTTGGCAGAGCCACTGCGGCCATTCTGCAGGATGGCTCATATTGAAGTCCGGTGGCGGCCGACTATGACTGGTAGCCATCCTCAGACCTGGAGCAGTCGCTTGTGTGATTGTGGGTGGTTGCGAAGAAGTGGCAGGCGCGGTTTCGTTTCCGGGACTATTTGCTGAGTCCAGCATGGTGGTGAGGTCGCGCTTACTGCGAGGCAGCAGGCGGTGGTGCTGCGGTGCGGTCTTGGGCCTCTGGCAGCTGGTGGGAGCTCATCAACATCCCATCCTTGTTGCCAATGTTAAATGTTCTGAAAAAGTCAGAAGCCCAAGGCAGAATAAGTTCCTCAACTAAGTTTATTCAACATTTGTTAGTGACAACAGCTCACTCATAGGAACACAAGAACCAAACTGACTGGACAACATGATAATAATCCCAAGCATAAACTGACCGTTGACAGTTGACAGTTGAAAGAGCATGCGCTTACTTGCCATTAGAACGTTCGTCTACCAACGCTTCTGTGATTGGTTAGAACACGCCTTGTAACATAAAATGGGTTAAACCCAATACATAACAATAGTAAAGAGAGACATACCCTTTTTCTTCAATCATGGAACTCAAGGTGATGTATGTGTAGTTCCCAGATAGTCTTCTATTCCGATTTTGATCAGACCCAGACCTGCTTAGCTTCAGCAAGATGATGGTCTTGTGTGCCTTCAAGACCATATCCCAGGAATTTTTCTGTGGCTTGAATTTTCTGGTGTGCACAACATCGGCATGTTAGTTGATCCATTAGACCAAATCCCAGAGCTATCAATGCCAATTACCATCAAATGAGCGCTCATAGCTATCACAGGGTTGCCATATTTCAAAAAAGTGACACAAAAGTTGTTTAGCCCTTTCTTTTGCCCAAAGTTGTTGAGCTTTTGAGCTATTTTTAATGAAATTTGCCAAAAACAACACTTCAGACATGGGCTGCCATAGGTCTGGAATTTTCTGGACATTTAAGCGATTTCCATGCAGACGCTGTTTACGAGGGCCGAATACGAGCAACGTCAGGGGAATTCTGGATATATGGCAACCCTTACTCCTTAATGCAATCATCAGAGGGTGGTTAGAACTTCAGGGCCCAAATCCCGACTGTAATAGTAAAAAATAGAGATGGGGGCCCCCTGCAATTTGGAGGTTTGGCAGAGTGGCCTGATTGGTTATCTGCAGTGGAGGCTGGTCCGTTGGGGTGAATGGAGCACTGTGCTGCCAACCTGTATATCCTCAGCCAGCTCCCAACCAGTTGCCTTCTTTTTTTACATCTCATCCAGGGGTGGACCGGCCTAGCGGCTTCCGCCTCCTTACTCTCAGTGTTGCTTACTAGGGAGGAGGATGTGGACCAAACTAGAATTAGTTGGCTCCTCCCTCTCATTGGCTCTGGCTCCACCTACTGTTTGGGCTCCCTGTTTTCTACCCTAGCAGTTGAAATAGGCACCAAACTCCACTATTTATCTGACATGCTTTGTGAAAGACACAGGGCTTTTTTTCAGGCGGAGCTCACCGGAGCTGAACTCCAGCACCTCTCAGGTTGACGCCATTGCCATTCCAAAAGAACAAGGGAGGAGTTCATGGCAACCGCTGGCACCTCTTTTTCTAGAAAAATAGCACTGAAAAGACCTGTAGGAAAAAACGTTGAACTAATGGGCAACTCCATGAATGTTGGAGGACTGAGGCAATGATGGCCACCAACCTAGATACGTTTCTGGTACGTTTCTGAGAACAAGTCAAAGGATTGGTGTCCCTGTAATCCTGAGGGAGCATCTCCAGCCCCAGCATTCAGCCCCATGGGCTTAGTTGGTGGTGGCAGGGGGAGCTGGCTGGCAACGATGTTGTTTATATATGGTTTTTATGAGAAGGGAAAACCACATTGAAAAGTGGCAGGATGAGGCACCTAAGTGAATCATCACACACAGCTGCGCTGTGACTCGAGGGGGGGGGGGAGCTGTGTCAAAGACTAGTGAATGGGCCCAGAGCTCCATTCAGTGGAATGAGCAGGAGGGTCACCTTGCCACCTTTTGAAGCACAGGCAGACCCCGCCCCCACCATTTCTTTTGGTTGATTGGGGAGGAAAGTTTGTGGCTAGAGCATGGGTAGGCAAACTAAGGCCCGGGACCGGATCCGGACCAAACGCCTTCTAAATCCGGCCCGTGGACAATCCGGGAATCAGCGTGTTTTTACACGAGTAGAATGTGACCTTTTATTTAAAATGCATCTCTGGGTTACAGTGGTACCTTGGGTTACATAATTCGTTCCGGAGGTTCGTTCTTAACCTGAAACTGTTCTTAACATGAAGCACCACTTTAGCTAATGGGGCCTCCTGCTGCTGATGTGCCGCCGCTGCACAATTTCTGTTCTCAACCTGAAGCAAAGTTCTTAACCCAAGGTAATATTTCTGGGTTAGCGGAGTCTGTAACCTGAAGCATATGTAACCTGAAGCGTATGTAACCTGAAGCGTATGTAACCCAAGGTACCACTGTATTTGTGGTGCACAGAGAATTCATTCATTCCCCCCCCCCAAATATAGTCCGGCCCCCCACAAGGTCTGAGGGTTGAGTGGACTGGCCCCCTGCTGAAAAAGTTTGCTGACCCCTGGGCTAGAGTGTTCAACCTTGGGAGACCAGGGTAAATTTGTGTAAATAAACCCATAGATCCTTAAACACTAGTATCCACCATCCCTGCTTCCAAGGAAACTTAACATGGCATAAGCACCTGGAACCCTTGGAATTTTGTGCAGCTCAGTGACTTGGGCAGCATGCAACAATATTGTTCTTCTCGTTGTTGTTTAAATTACCTGAATATAAAATGTTAAACCAAAAGTTGCAACAAGTCTGAGCCCTGCAGCTGGCATAAACATTATTATTTAAATTATACAAATATAAAACGTGACTCCAAAGTTGGAGTTCTGCAGGTTGCATACATCATCATCATCATCAAAATACAAAAGGTGACTGAAAGCGCTGCAACAGGCCTGAGTCCTGCAGCTGCCCTGAATCATGCAAACAGAAACGTGGTCAACGTTAAAACTAGATTAAAAAACAAACCCGCAGCAGGTGTGCTTTCGATCACCGCAAATATGCACAGTACATATTGTATTACTCTTTAAGGCTCCTCCCCGTCCCGTCTCCTCCTCTCCTAGGCTCCTCCCATCTGGGCCTTTCCTGAGGAGCCACGCGGAGCCCGCCCCTGGCCACGTGACCCCCTCCTCCTCCCGCCCGCCTCCCCCGGAAGCAGAGGTTCGCTCGGCTAGTGCCGCGCCTCTTTCCCGGCCTGTCTCTCCTCTCCCTGGCTGCCCCTCCCTCATTCTACTTCCTGTCTCGGGCGGAAGCGAGGGGCGGGATTTCCCTTTCCGGGTACGGGTCCCCAGGCGGAGAGAGAAAGAGGGAGAGGGAGAAGGGGGGGAGGGAGAGGAAGGCGAAGCGAGATTGAGCCCCCGGGCGCTGGACGGAGGAGAGGCTGAGTGAGTGAGCGGCCGGCAGGAGCGGCCGGGCGGGGGGAGGCCCAGGAGGAAGGAGGAGGCCCAGGAAGAAGGAGGAGGCCGAGGCGGCGGCGGGAGGAGGCCTGGGCCGAGGCGGCGGCGGCGGCGCGCGCGTCATGGCGGAGCTGGCTCTGGGGCCGAGCGCGGCACCCGCGGGGGCGGGGAAGAGCGAGGGCTTCGTCGACGCGCTGCACCGCGTCCGCCAGGTAAGAGCGGGTGGGTGGGGGCGAAGGCCGCATGGCAGACGGCGAGGAGGGCCTGGCCTGGCCCCTCGCCTCACCTCGCCACCCCGCGCGCCTCGGCCTTGGCAGCAGGAGGAGGCAGCATATGGAGAAGTGGGGAAGGGTAGCCCCTCGGGCCTCCTCCTGGGGTGTGTGGGAGGAAGGGAGGCCGGCGCGGGGAGGCGTTTCTGGTCCTTTCCAGGGGTCTGCCCCGAACTGCATCCCATCAAGGGGCCATAGCGTGGCGCGCGAGACAACTTCCCGAGTTCTCTGGCGTGGGTCGAACTCAGTGTTGCCTGCACTGGCAGGCAGAGGCTGTCCAGCGTTTCAGGCGGATTGGTGTGTGTGTGTTGGGGGAAAACTCGACGGTCCTGTGTAAAGGAAACGTTCCTAGCACTGAACTGTGGTCGCTTTTCCCAAACGAGGCAGACTGCATTGCCCACACTGGCAGGCAGTGGCTCTTAAGGGCTTTCAGGCAGGGACCTTTCACAATTCCTGGATATGTGGGCATGGGGGAATGGACTTGGAGCCACCAAGCCACAGTTCTGTCTCTTAAAGAGGAAGGCAAGATTCTAGTCCTTGTGGTTCTGAATAAAGGGATGAGTTAAGTGCGGGCATGAGAAAGCTGTCTTATACCTAGTAAGAACTTGTCCTGTTTAGCTTAGTGGGCTGGGATGGGGTAGGCTAAGCCAGGGCAGGAGGAGGAGTAGGCATATGGAAGGTGGGCCCATCACAACTCCTCCTGGGAGAAGGGATGCCATTGTGGGAAAGGGTGTGTATCAAGTGTGGGGAGACATTTTTCCCCATGGGACACAATGAGACATAAGGTAACTTCCTGAGTTGGAACATTGGAGTCTGTTTATCTCAGTGCCATCTACACTGATAGGCAGCAGCTTTCAGCAGTTTCTGGCAGGTCGTCTTTTCTCAGCTGTGGCTGGAGATGCTCCTGAAGATTGAACCTGGGGCCTTCTGCATGCAACAGAGTTACAACCATCCCCCATATTATAAGAACACAGGAAGCTGCCTTACAGTAAGATTATTAGGGTCTGTCTAGCTCATTGTTAAGGGACACGGGTGGTGCTGTGGATTAAACCACAGAGCCTAGGACTTGCCGATCAGAAGGTTGGTGGTTTGAATCCCTGCGACGGGGTGAGCTCCCATTGCTCGGTCCCTGCTCCTGCCAACCTAGCAGTTCGAAAGCATGTCAAAATGCAAGTAGATAAATAGGTACCGCTCAGGCGGGAATGTAAACGGCATTTCCTTTCGCTGCTCTGGTTTGCCAGAAGCTGGCCACATGACCTGGAAGCTGTACACCGGCTCCCTCGGCCAATAAAGCGAGATGAGCGCCGCAACCCCAGAGTCGGTCACGACTGGACCTAATGGTCAGGGGTCCCTTTACCTTTACCTTTAGCTCATTGTTGGATAGCGTTGTCTGCACTGAGAGGCAGTAGCTCTCCAGGATTTCAGGCAGGGAGCAATTCCAAGCCCTACCTGGAGATGCTGCAGGGAATTGAACCTGGGACTTTTAAACATATGTTTAAACACTGTGCTGTGGCCTTGCGCCTAAAAATGAACTGAGATTCCAGTCCTCATGGTTCTGAAATAAAAGCTGATTTGAATAGGGACTTATAGAGCTGCCTTATACTGAATCAGACTGTTGGTCCATCAAGCTCAGAAGGCTGGTCTGGGGCAGGCCTGGATGAGGCAGAGGCCACTTGTCATGCACTGGGAGACCAGTGTGGGAAAGGGTGACATATATTAATGCTGTGTGTCAGATGTGGAGAAGCCTTTTCGGCTTGTGACCAAACTGCATAGGAATAGGGTCATGGTTTTAAAACTAGGAACATAGGAAGATATGCCTTATATTGAGTCAGAGTATTGTGATCTGTCTTAAACACTAATGCCTACACTGACTGGTAGAGACTCTCCAGGGTTTCAGACAGGGGAGAGTTCCCAGCCCCACCTGGAGATGCTGCTTTGGTTGAGCCTGGAGTCTTGTGCATGCATACTCTGTCACTGAGCCATGGTCCCTTCCTCTAAAAAGAGTTAGACCCTTGGTCCATCTAGCTCAGTATTGTCACAGTGACTGGGAGCAGTTCCCCAGAATGTGGGGCAGGGAGTATTTCTCAGCCCTACTTGGAGATGTTGAGGATTGAACCTGGGACCTTTAAAGCACGTGCTTTAATGATGAACTTCCCCTAAAGTTACAGCAAGGTTCCAGTCCTCAGGGTTTTGAATTAAATAGGGAGCTGGGGTTTATCTAGCCCTGTATTTTCTACACAGACTAGCTGCAGCTCTCCAGGTTTCCAAGTTAAGAATCCAAGAAGAGCCCAGCTGTGGGTCTCTTTGACCTAGGATGTTATAGCCTGCCTAAGGGGCCTTCGGCACCTGAGGTGTGTTTTGGGTGCTCACCCCGTTACTGTGATTGTAATATTGTTTACAATTTAATTGTTTTTAATTCTAGTTTTTAAATTGTTTGAAACAATCCTGGGACCTGCTGGTGAAGGATTGGTAGTAAGTTTAACTACAATTTATTGATAATAATACTCGAAGCAGACTCATTGAAATCAGTCAACTTCAAGCTACTCATGCCAAATAATTTTCAGTGTGTCTAACACTGCGTATAATTAATGTTGGCCACACATACCCATGCTAGAAATTCACCAGGTGCATTTTGCAACTGGTGCAGATCCAATTGTGACTATGTGGGAATCTTTGGATGTCAGGTTGGTAACTGACATCTCCATCTGACTGGCCGCTCCAGCTTTCTTAAGCAGGTAAGCGGAAGGGCTTATTTATTGCATTTATATCCCACCTTTTTCTCCATGGTTCACCCCCCCCCCCAATTTAATCCCTACAACAATCCTATAAGGTAGGTTAAGAGGCTGTGACTGGCCCAAGGTCACCCAGTGAGCATCATGACTTAGTGGGGATTTAAACTCTGATCATCTCCCAGGTCCTAGTCCGACATGCTAGAGTACGTCTGTCATGAGGCGGCTATATAAATTAAGTAGATAAATAAATATGGGGAAAGCAAAATGTCACTTAGAGAAGGCTCTGAAATATACCGTATTTTTCACTCTATAACACGCACCTGACCATAACACGCACGTAGTTTTTAGAAGAGGAAAATCCGTAGGCATGCCACCCGTAGGCATTCCCTCCATAACACGCACAGACATTTCCCCTTACTTTTTAGGAGGAAAAAAGTGAGTGTTATGGTGAATGGAATGTGATGGCGTGTCTGTGCATGCACGGGGCGCATTTTGCCACTTTCGCGCATGCTTGTGACGTCATTTTGAGCATCTGCGCATGCGTGAGCGGTGAAACCCGGAAGTAACGCACTCTGTTACTTCTGGGTTGCCGCGGAGCGCAACCTGAAAGTGCTCAACCTGAAGCACATTCAACTCGAGGTATGACTGTATTCTGGATTGTTTTGTTTGATGTTTTGATGTGTTGTAAACCACTTTGAGATTTTTTTCATTAAAATATAAAGCAGTATAGAAATGAAATGAATACTACTACTGCTACTACTCCTAAATTCCATTACTATTAGATTTTCCGTTGTGGCGACCATAACCTAGGTTTAAGGTGCCATTTGGCAATTATCTTACGTATTTGAGTTTCTAACACTGCCCTCCCCATTTTTCCCAACTCAGATTCCACTTTGGAAGCCCCCTCCCAAAGCAGGATGTTTCATAGAGTCATAGAATTGTAGAGTTGGGAGGAACCCCAAAGGTCATATACTCCAGCCCACTGCAATGCAGGAATTGAAGCAGCCTTCCTTCTCTTTTGCATGACCTCACCTCCAGCTCCCCCCCCTCCCCAGCTGCTGATCTCCAAAGATAGACTGCCTCTGACATGGAGGAGTAGCCCAGCAGCCTCTTTTTCAAGCCCAGTTGCTTTTTTGGAAGCCTTCCCAAATCGGCCCTTCTCCTCCCTTGCTTGGCTTCCCTCTCTACCCGTTTCCCTCCTTCAGCAACTGGTCTCCAAAGGTAGACTTCCTGTGGGCGTGAAGCCTTTGCTCCCTGTTGTAGCTTGAAAAAGCTATCGTGGAGCTTTGCTTGCTTAGTCCCAAAATGTCTATATTGGGCACTGTCATGTTTTCATGACTGGCCAATATGATATTCAACGCCTTTTTAAAATGTGCTGGGGTATTGTTGGGTTGTTTTTGCTTTTCTTTTGATTATGTATTTTGTGTTTTTATATTGTGACTTTATCATGTGAACCGCCCTGAGACCTACGGGTATACAAATTTAATAAATAATAATAATAATTTTCATAGCACCATCCCATTACCCTGTTTGGGAGCTGCACCCCAGGCAGGATAAGGGGCGATGGCCCTCTCCAGCAGTTGCTTTTTGTAAGGTACACTGCCTCTGGACAGTTAATGTTTGTCATGGTTAATAAAACCAAAAGGGCTTTGTTGAATAAAAATGAAAGTTTTATTATGCTGATGATGTTTTCATCTATTTTGTTCAGAGAATTTTGTTTACCCTGCTCCATGGCCGTGGGGGAACAGGGTGCTCACAGAGCAGCTTAACAAAGGTCAGTAGTAAGACAGTCCCTACCCTCACAGGCTTGCTATCGAAAATACATGATGCAAGAGGAAAGAAGAATGGGGGTGGGTGGGAAGATAACAGTTTCAGGAGAGGGAACCAAAGGCTGCTGGTCTCTATGCAGAAATTGTGGGATTGCCCGGCTGGGCTCCTCTGCTTTTCCTCTTCAGCCAGATGTAAATGTCCAGTTGAGGAAGAGCCAAAGTTAGATGGTGTCTCTCTTGTCTTTTTTTTTTTTTTAAGGAACTTCTAAATGAGTTCTGCTGGACGTAGAATCAAACAGGCATTCTGTTTTCCCCTCCACCCAAACCAGTAAGACCAAAGCATCTTGGAGAGCCCCATAAGCTGGGGGTGAAAACAGCAGCCCTTTTCTGCTATTGCCACACCCACCTGCCAGGTGGACTGCCTTTGGACATGAATGTTCTATTCAATGGGTAGGCAAACTAAGGCCTGGAGGCCAGATCTGGCCCAATCGCCTTCTAATTCCAGCCCGCGGACAGTCCAGGAATCCGTGTGTTTTTACATGAGTAGAATGTGTCCTTTTATTTAACATGCATCTCTGGGCTATTTGTGGGGTCTGCCTGATGTTTTTACATGAGTAGAAAGTGTGCTTTTATTTAAAATGCATCTCTGGGTTATTTGTGGGGGATAGGAATTCGTTTTCTCCCCCCATATAGTCCGGCCCCCCACAAGGTCTGAGGGACAGTGGACCGGCCCCCTGCTGAAAAAGTTTACTGACCCCTGTTCTATTCCTAGGATGGCTTAGTAAAAACTGAGCCTTGTAGGATCAACGACACAAGGGCAGCAGCCTGTTTTCTCACAGTGGGCAGTAATGTAGAAAGCTGCAGCCCTACCTGGAGATGCCAGGAATTGAATCTGGGCTGTTCTGCATGCAAGGCGGGTGCTCTGCAGCAGAGCCAGAGCCCTTCGTGGAATCATAGAAAGCTGCTTGATACAAAGTCAGACTAGTGGTCCATTTAGTCTTGTCTACATTGAGTGACAGCAGTTCTGTAGAGTTTTGGACAGGATTCTCTCTCCAGCTTCACCTGGAGATGCTGCTGTGAATTGAACCAGGAGCCTTCTGCATGCAAGGCAGATGCTTTGCTCATTAGATATCTTCCTAAGATGTCTAGGAAGCAAAGAAATAGATGAAGGCAGTAGTGTCCTTGATGTTGCTTCTTAGCACATTGGTACAGTACCCCTCTTGAACTTGGAGGTAACATACAGCAGATGTGGCTGAGTTCTTGAGTTAGGAATGTGTGATCACTGACCCTGGAGCCGGCCCTACCATTAGGACACAGTGAGGTAGCTCCCTAGGGAATGGGCGGTGGCATCAGGGTAATCAATGGAAAATCATGCTCCCACAGGGCCTGTTATTGTATACCATGTGGTGTACCTGCCACCCCCTTAGCCAGCCTTCTTCAATCTTTGGGTCCCATATATTGCTGGACTATGATCCCATCACTGTGACCATTTGCTGTGTTCTCTAGAGCTAATAGAATTTGGAATCCAAGAACATCTGGAGGGCTACAGTTTTGCTGCCCCTGACATACAACCAAGATGGCAAGTAGCTATTGCTAGCTCCCCACCCCCCTGTGAATCTAAACCTGTGTTACAGCAGAGTCACATCTAGTTGGGCATCCTGTTCTCACTGTAGTCAAGCAGCTGCCTTTGGGAAGCTCATAAGCAAGACCTGAGTGCAACAATACTCACACACCATTTGCAGTTCCCCACAACTGGTATTCAGAGGTATATTGCCACTGACAGTGGAGGTATCTCTCCTCCCCCTGCACATTTCATACCTACTTTTTAAGGCCAACATTCTCAATAATCTCACTGTAGCCTTTCCTCATAGAAGAGTTGTCCTTTTCTATGTCTTTTCCAGCTGTGTTGTATCCTTCTTGAGATACAGCAACTGGAACTGTAAGCGTTGGGCCTCAGCACACAGATTTGTGTAATGGAATTAAGAAGCTGGCAATTTTGTCTTTCTGTTCACTGTTTTCATTTGGTTTTATCTCTTCAGGGCGTGAGTGGGATGTGTTTGTCAGAGATTCTTGGGTTCTTTTGGGGGAGGCTCCTGGAGAGGAATGCGGGGAGTAGGGGTCAGATGATAGGGGCCAGAACCAGGAGATGTCCAGCATGATACTTTTGGAAGAGTTCTCTTCTAATTTAATGATTTTTGCTTGTTTCGCCATCCAGAGGGCTGCCATTCTGTGGCAGCTCAGATTCCTGTGGCATCTTAAAAGACAGATTTGTTGTAGTATAAACTTTTGTGGACTGCAGTTCTCTCAGTCAGGCTTCATACATCTCATACATTTAAAGCACACACAGCCAAGAATCTTGGGAACTTTACTTTACTCCTCACAGTTCTACACGTTCTATTACTTTTAACTACAGTTTTCATAATTCTTTGGGAGCAGTTTTGTGGTTTAATGTGTTTTAAATGTATGCTGTGGATGTGATCAAATTCTCAATAGAGCCCAAATAGTTCCTGAAATAAATTTGCCTTATTTTCCATTGGCATATTCTGGTTGGGACTGTGGGCAGGGCAGGAAAGGGTTAAACTCCCCCTCCCCATGTGCTACCTTTTTGACAACCCTATGCCAAACTCTTAAGCCACCATGACCAGTTGATATGGTGACCAGTACAGTACTGTATTTAGCACCTGTTCAACTTTTGACCCTCCATACTTAGGAAAGAGCATGAGGTGCCTCTCTCCCATAGAGCAGATTTATAACGCCTTTGTGCTACCTGGCAAAAGGCTCTGCTTTATATCTCTGCCATACATGTATGTTTCAACAGATCTTTCTGTTTGCTTGATAATGGTAGAGCTGTATTCTACCTGGCGTGCTTTACAATTCCCAGTAATCTCTTCTTATTTTTTTGGTGTATGTATGTGTGTGGGAAGTGCTGTACATAATATCATTGTTAGTTGACTGTACTACTTCACACACCTTGAGGAAATAGACTCTAGGCTAGGGATGGGGAATCTGTAGTCCATCAGTCTCAGCCAGCATGTTCAATTAGGGCTGGATGATGAGAGTTGTAGAAAACAGGGGAGCTCCCAATTTCTGCTCTGGCCTGTGAAAAGTTGTGCCACCAAACATCTGTTAGTTGCTAGAAGACATATTGGCTGTCTCATTTCATAATCATTACTGATTGTGGGGCACAAACCAGTCTAGAATCTTTCTCAAGAGATTCCTCTTTCTGGTCTGGTCTTTTGGAAAGGAAAATGAAAGACGGGAAGACAGAAAGTAGAAATCAGCAACGATTGAAGTTCTTGTGCCCTGCCCTCCGTTATCCTTTGCGGAGGGGGCAGCAATCTGGGAACTCCTCAAGGCCTCTTAATGATCTTCTTGAAAGTAGAGGGGGGTGAAAAGGGGATTTAGGTGAGTACACTGTCTATAGTGGATGACATGATGATAAATGCTGGAGGGCTAGTCGTGTTCTCTAACTGCAAATATACTCCCAAGCTTTGTGGCAGTATAACTGAGAATAAACCTCATAGAATTGTAGGATTGGAAGGGGGATCCAAAAGCTCAATTAGTTCTTCTGTCTTTTCTTTTTTTTCCTCTTTATATTCTCTTTGGAAAGTTGTTTTTGGTTTTTTGTATATTATGTGAAACTACAATAAATATCATTTAAAAAACAAAAAAACAAAAGCTCAATTAGTCCAACCCCCTGCGTCCCTGAAATGTGAACTTTCTTATTTTTTCCTGCTAATTTTTGCCCTTCTTGGGACATGTCAGCTTCTATGTAATGCTTGGCTGATACCACACAGTGTGTGTGTTAAATACCTTTTTCGATTGAAAGGACCCTTGTGAACTCTATAGCAGGGGTTGGCAACCTTTTTCAGCCATGGGCTGGTCCACCATCTCTCAGACCATGTGGTGGGCCAGACTATATTTGTTTTGGAGAGGGAAATGAACGAATTCCTATGCCCCACAAATTACCCAGAGATGCATTTTAAATAAAAGCACACATTCTACTCATGTAAAAGCACCAGGCAGACCCCACAAATAACCCAGAGATGCATTTTAAATAAAAGGGCACATTCTACTCATGCTGATTCCCGGACTGTCCACGAGCCGGATTTAGAAGGCGATTGGGCCGCATCTGGCCCCCGGACCTTAGGTGGCCTACCCCTGCTCTAGAGCACTGGTCTTAAGCTGATGTGTTGAGACCCTCCATCCATCCAAAAAAGGCTTGTGGACTGATCTAAGGTGGGCTGGATTCACAGCCCTAACACAGTGCATCTATTGTAGAAAAAAAGGAATGGGTCTCCAAACATGTTCAGCTCTGAGGTCTGGAAGACCTGCTCCCCACCTTGCAAGACTTTCCCCACCTGACCTGGGCGGTGAACAGAATCTTGCGGTATTGTTTAGTGCGGTGTTGTTGTCATTGATATTATTTATTGTATCTTTATTTTTAGATCTTAAAATGAATTATGTGGGAATTTGTTCAGTTTTGTTGTGTACCCTTTGATGTGTTTTATTTCTTGTTTATGGCTACTTCTGTTATGTTTGCAATCATGAAAATGATTCATATTGCAAAGCCGCCTTGAGCATCATTTTAACTATGGAAAGGCGGCATACAAATGTGATGGTGGTGGGGGTTGGGTTAAAGGTGGATCCCACGCCTGTAAAAGTTGGAGGCTGTTGCTCTAGAGCGTATGTGAAAAGATGTATGGAGTTGCTTTAGAATCTTGTTGGCCATAAAACTGCTTTCTATTCTGACAGCAGGTTTATGCCAAGCGCTTTTAACTTTTGAACTCGTATGTTGCACATGCATAGTTGACCTCTATCAGTGACCTGCATTGTAGCTGAGGAGGCCACATGATTTGTCAGAGGTAGCTTGAGAAACTTGGGTTTCAACTCCATCTTTGGCCATGGGCAAACTAGAGTTTCTCAGGCTCAACCCACAATGTGCAGGTATGTAGTGGATGAGGTATGGGTTTGAGTCCCCTAGTATCCACTAGGCTTGCCAAAAATGTTTCATTAATAAATGATTCTGAGGGTCTGTGTTGATTCCCTATACATGTAATAATCATAGTGGTGATCTTGCCAAATACCAACATGCAAACTTTGATTTTCTTGAACTATTTATTGAAGCGCCTTGGCATTTCTTCTTGAAATGAATTTCAGAAGTATTTCTTATATAAATTATTTAAATAATGATAATGGTGGTATTATTCACCATGATTCCAAATCCTTTTCCCTGGTCAACCACTGCCAGTTCAGACCCCCATCAGTGTATAAGTCGAGTTAGGGATTTACTTCTGCCTGGTATACATTACTTTACTTTTACTTAAAATCTGTTATTTTTGACACCTGTTCATCTAGTTCAGAGAGGTCTTTTAGAGTGCTTCACAGTCTGGTTGAGTTTTCACCATCCTGTTTTTTTTTAAAAAAAACAACACCTTGTTTTCATTAGACAAATTCATTAGACAAAATAAAAAAATTCCTTCCAGTAGCACCTTAAAGACCAACTGAGTTAGTTCTAGGTATGAGCTTTCGTGTGCATGCACACTTCTTCAGATACACTGAAACAGAAGTCACCGGACCTTTCTATATAGTGACATGGCAGACCAACACGGCTACCTATCTGTCATTAGACAAATTCATGGAGGAGAGGGTTATTGATGGCTATTAGCCACAAAGATTATGCTCTACTGCCACCTTTGAAGGCAGCAGTGCTTCTGAATATCAGTTGCTGGAAACCAAAGAAGAGAAGAGTCCTCTTTTGCTTGAATCCTGTTTGCTGGCTCCACATGGGCATCTGGGCTGGACACTTTGAAGACAGGATGCTGGACTAAAAGTAACTTGTCTGCACTTACCCCATCCCACTGCTTTGTTCACAGTTGTGAAGAATATTCTTATGTTATGAATGGTCTTTTAAGTTCTCAAAGTTCTTAACCTAGCCCAGTGTTGTCATCAGAACTAGCTAGATGTTTAACTGATAATCAGTCACAGTCAGTCTATGAAAAAGAAGACTTTAGAGTCATCTTGCCCTTAAATGGCAACTAGATATTTTGTTTTAGCAGCTAACCTTGGTTTAAGGAGCCATCTGGTGCCTAGCTTATATATCTGAGTTTCTAACCCTGTTTTTGAACCCGGTTCAATAGCACAGGTCCCAGAGCAGATCCTTGGGAGACCCCACAGCTCATTCCCTTGTGACAATTCCATTGTGACAGCTGTCTTCTATTGTGACAGGCACTCATGAACTTCTAGTCTTTTTCTCCCCCGTACTCCCCTTTATCCTGGGCATCACAAGTCTCAGATAAGTGAGTTGGCTGACATAACTCTTGTTTCTTAGGAAGCCTGAACAATGCTGCTCTTGCTGATTTCGAATGTAGGTTGTATGATGTTGTTGGTATAGACTTTTTTGTGGGTAAATCAGAAGGCTGGGGTTCTTCCTAGAGGAATGTACTTTAGGGCAGATGTTTGGAGCAGCAATTTTATGGGTCTGTCTCTGTCTATGTAAGTTCTTTTCCCTGCTACTACTGATGTATCATGGTTGTGCTGCTCACTCCCCATTTCCTTTGTTTCGCTATTCTATTCTCACTGCAAGGGCAGTTTCCAAGTGGGGAGGTGTGGTTTAATCTCATCTAACCAGGGTAGTTGAGATTCCTGCATTGCAGGGAATTGGACCATGACCTTTGGGGTGCCTTCCAACTCTACAGTTCTATGATTCTGTAATAAGACAGGAGATACTGGTTTATCAGTCTCATTCATAAACCAATGCTAAGCTAGAGTTCTCTAGTTATAACAGGGAACTGTGGTTTAATTCAGGTAGGTAGCCATGTTGGTCTGATGCAGTCAAAATATATTAAAAAAATTGTCCAGTAGCACCTTAGAGACCAACTAAGTTTGTTCTTGGTATAAGCTTTTGTGTGCATGCACACTTCTTCAGATACTTTGTGGTTTAATGTGAGCCACAGTGGAATGCTAAAGCCTTAACACAGTGGGAAGCAGACAGTGGGAAGCAGACAAGCCAGGCACTTGTTCTCACCTGTGTAAACCATGGTTTGAGAAGTTAGGAAAGCTTATATGTATGTGACTATAGGCAACAACCATTTCACATGGGGGTTTCTGTTCCCAGCCCCCACATGTATTGGCAGATCTCGCATAAGTGTGCTCTGCCCCTCCCCCATTCCACCTACATTCTTCCCTCATACAGGTCCAAAAGGACCTGTGCACTAGTGATCATATATCATTTGGACGTACCTAAAATGGTTGTCACTTGTATTCAAAAGGAGTGTGCAGGGGTCAGTAAAGAGTGAGTGAAATGGACTTCACATCAGTTTTGGACGATATATTTCCCAGCCACAGCAAGCACTTCTCAGGCTCTGCCTGCCTAAGCCTTTGAAGAAGTCCGCTTTCCCATCAGCTCGCTTGAGCCAGAGTGATATGGGGATTTGCTTAGCTGGGGAGCGGGAGGCTTGCCACCCCCAGCTGAGCAGTTTAAGGGAGCCCTAATGCCCCTCTGGATTGTGTGAGCCGGAGAGGTATTGGGGCTTGGGCTGGGGGATGCTGACTGGGGGTGATGGGAATTGGAGTCCCAACATAGTCTGGAAGGCCACACAGTTCCCTGATCTAAGAAGAGGTCACCTCTTCTTTCATGAGGGTTGCCTCTTCTAAATAAGAGGGCTTCTTCCATCTCTTGCAAGCAGTAGGGAATGATGCTGCAAGCTAGATCAGGGGTCAAATGTTGCTGGACTCCACTTTCCACCATCCCTGAACATTGGCCATACTGGCTTCAGGGGCTGATGGGAGTTGGATTCCCCATAACATCACTAGGGTCACAGGTTTCTCATTTCTACTGTACTTTTTAAAAAGGGGGGGAGAGACAAGTTAAAGTGGAAAAAAGAGATGTCTCTGCAACAGCTTTGCAGTTGTCAGGGTTGCCTGGTGTGATAAGGTGGCTTCTGTTTTTATGTCCACATTGTAAGGGACGCGGGTGGCGCTGTGGTCTAAACCACTGAGCCTAGGACTTGCCGATCAGAAGGTCGGCGGTTCGAATCCCCACGACGGGGTGAGCTCCCGTTGCTCAGTCCCAACTCCTGCCTACCTAGCAGTTCGAAAGCACGTCAAAGTGCAAGTAGATAAATAGGCACCGCTCCGGTGGGAAGGTAAATGGCATTTCCATGCACTGCTCTGGTTTCGCCAGAAGCGGCTAGGTTGCCTACCCCTGGGCTTAGTCATGCTGGCCACATGACCCGGAAAAATTGTCTGCAGACAAACACCGGCTCCCTCGGCCAGTAAAGCGAGATGAGCACTGCAACCCCAGAATCATTTGCGACTGGACTTAGCTGTCAGGGGTCCTTTACCTTTTTTAAGAACATCACAAGAACATCTTTTCTGTTCCTGACACCCCCAATAAATCTTCCATTTTAATATGGCATTTGTGAAAATGTGTTTAGCCCTGTTACAATTTTATAGAGAGAGGGAGAGTTCTTAGTACCCCACCCCTTGTGTTCTGGTATTAGAAGGTGCTCAGGATTTGTCAGCTATTAGCTTGATCCTGACATGGGGGCACGTGATGTATTGTGGCTGTTCTGGGGTGCAGAGAGCAGCATGTATGGGTTTCCATGTTGGGAGAATGACAGCTGTGGGTGGGTAGGGTATGACATTGATGTTTGATAGGCTGAGTCTGTGCAAACAGGAACTGAGCAGGGAGAGCAAAAAGTCTTGAATGCATTTTGGATTTTTGAGGGGGTATTTACTGAAATTGTTAATGGGTGCCATCGGAGATAGTGACAGGCACACTGGTGCCTGCAGGTGCCATGTTAGCCATCCCTTGGTGTAGCCAAGCTGCCTGGGGAGTCTGGTTGAGATGCAGCTCCAACTAGCTGGGCTTCCCAGTATCCCTTTTGGCATGTGACATCAATTCAGTTTCTTGGTTGCCAGTGTGGGGTTGGTTCCCTCTGGCTGAGCCACCAAAATGGCATTGTTCCTTTGCACTACTGGCCCTTTGAAACAACAGTGAAACTGTGTCATGTTGCTGCCATAGCCCCTCCCTGCTGCACCATACCTCTTGGGTGGACACTCCCTGCATGCCCCACCACAGTTGTGACTTGTACACCTCCCATGTGGAGGAGACCTCCAGCTGACCATGGCTGAGTTGTGAGCCGGACCATGGTCCTATGTGCTCCTAAAGCATCTCTGTGGGGGTTGTTTTCAGCCTGTTGCTCAACTGTTAACAGAATCTAGGAACAGGCACCTCTAATTAATTTAGTCAGGAAAATGGGCATGAGCAGCGGGAGAGTATAATGTTGCAGTGACCCTGGAGGGGTGCAACTTGTTATTTCTTTGTTGGCAGTATCTGCGTCAACCACTTCCATAGGAGCAAACCCACCAAGGTCCCAGGTAACCCGTACTGTGCTCTGGTTGGCTCAGTTCATTAACTAATCAGTTCCTTCTCCTGCCTTTATAAACCTGCCGCCATCTGCATAGCCTCCTCTTGGATTCCGTCTCTCACTCATGCTGCATCGTGTGTCTTTTGGTCACGCTCTAGCATGATGAAATTTTGATTCCCCACCCCACCCCGCAATATATATATTGCTGTAAAAGCTGTTTCTTGCTGTTTCAGCCACATAAGAAGTAAACTAGTTTGCTCATGTTGTTCCAAACTTCTTCTTTCTTTCTCTACAGCAAATGGCTGCTAAAATTGGTGAGATCCCTCACTTGAATAATTCCACACCGCTTGTGGACCCTTCAGTGTACGGTTACGGAGTAAAACGGCCCCTGGATGATGGAAGTAAGTCTCCTTGGTTTTCTTCTGTTTTGCCTTTTGATACTTGCTGTTACTCATATTATTATGGGGAGGGTGTTGGTGGCATGATGTCTGCTGGCAGAGTGCTTATTGCAAATTAATAGAATAGCATTGTAGTAGAACAGGGACGTCCAACTCCCAAGAGACTGTGATCTACTTACAGGGGAAAAAACTGGCAGTGATCTACCCCTGGGGGGGTGGGTTTCAGCTCAAAGTTTTTGAGCTTGCTTTAGGTAGGAAAGCCCCGTTATTAAGGGGGAAATGTCGGACTAGAGTAAAGGGGAAAGGAGATTAGTCGCTCACGAAAAGATAGCTATGGAAACAATCTGCCTTACAGCGAAAACTCCGTCTTCCATTCCTACAATCATGCGAAAATGAAGGGCGGGGAGATGGGGGGGACGGCTGCTCTTAGGCAAAAACAAAGGAAAAGGAGCCTGCGATCAACAGTGATCGACCGGAACCTCCCAGGGATCGACCAGTCAATCCCAATTGACCTGTTAGACATCCCTGTAGTAGAAGATTCATTTTGCCACATGTGGTGAATATGCAAAATACCTAAGGACTTTTGGGAGATGATTTATAATGAGTTGGAATTTATGGTAACTTTCCCCAAAAGACCGGAAGCTTTTTTACTAGGGATAACTGGAGCAGATATTCCCCCCCCCCAAAAAAAAACATAAATCTATTTCTTTACGGAATATGACAGCATATTATACACACAAAAAGGGTGTGATGAGGTGGTACCTACCAAAGGAGAATGGCAGCTGAAATGGATAGAATATGTAGAATTGGCAAGTTTTGATGTGTAAAATTAGAGATAAGAAAGAGACTGATTTTAAAGAAGATTGGAAAATATTTGCAGAATACTTGAAAACTCACTGGAAAAATGTTAACGCAAATAGGATTTGAGTAAGAGTAGCAGTAGGGGTGAACTTTTTGTTTTTATTGTGAGAGAAGGTGAAGGTATAGAGTAACTATAATATGCAGCATAAGCTGAAATTTTGAGGGAACCATGGAGGGAGGGAGGGGAAGTTGTTGGAGGAATGCTGGATTGCTAAATTTGAAATGTTGTTTATTTGTTAAAATTTATGAATAAAATTATTTTTTTAAAAAGAAGATTAACACTGGAATGCCAGAAGTGATTAAGAGAATAATGTCTTCCACAGTCACTATATCTGGACAGCCACTTTACTCTTTTTCCAGATAAAGCAGAACCGTGGTAGTTAAACGCCACTGATCAAATTTTTGCACCTGGATGGCACGGCTTGTCAAATGACAAGTAGGTTTGGGCAGTGCTTATGAAGCTAGATTGAATGTTCCCTTGATTAGTTGATGGTGAAATTCAGTTGAAGCTGTGCCTGGGAAGCGAGGGGAGGGGAGAGGGCAGCTGGAGTCTGCTAGTTCCAACGGCTGCAGAGTTAGGGATGTCCTATTGGTCTGTTGGTTTCCATACGCTGATATACCCCTAACTCATTATGTGACTAGCCTGACTCTGTGCGTGGGACCATAGATAGGTTGGCTGGTGAACCCCACTGAGCTGCCTCATGTTAACCCAAGTGAACAGAAAATAATAAGAGCCCTGGTCCATTCAGTCCAACCTTCTGTTCTTATAGTGGCAAATCAGTGGGAAGCCCACAAGCAGGAGCTGCGTGCAACAGTTCTCCCCTCCTGAGATTGGTATTCGAAAGCTTACTGCCCTGACTAAATGTGGTCTGTTTAACCTGCTGTGATTTTAAGATGGTCTCCAGTTTAATACCCCCTTTAAAAAAATCCTATTGGCTGGGTTTTAAAGAGCCAGGTGTGTTGAGACTTTTTTCCGCATCCCTCAGTTGCATCCAGGGCTTCCCAGAAAACTCCTCTTGGAGTGGCATCTACTGCAGCCACATGAGCGGCTGCATTCAGAAATAAGTTGGCCAAATCAGTGTACTGTAGTTTTCCGTGTATAAGATTATATATTTTTTTCTTTAAACATCATGCCAAAAAGTGGGGGGTCACCTTATACATGGGTAGTGCATAGCGTGAACATTTGATTGGTTGCTGCTGTGGCTGTCAGCAGCTATTGTGTGTGTTATTTGTTGCTGCATCAATGGGTGGTGTTGATTGGCTGACGCTCTATCAGTTGGGCGGGCGTTAGGCAGCTGCTGACGGTGATGGGGCAGATGGGAGGTGGATTTTGTGCAATCCTCCACAAAAAAGCTCAGCAACTCTGGGCCATCTCCCCTCATTTTCTTAATGAGGGTGTCTTATACATGGGGACATCTTATAGACGGAAAAGTACGGTATGTGCATGGAAAACCTTGATTTAAAAATGAGAATGCATACCCTCATCTGACACATACACACACACACACACACACACACACTGCCCAATATTGGAACCATTGGTGAGTTTGGGAAGGATTGGAGGGGAAAAGAAGAGTGGTTTCAGAATATAAAGTGAAATGTTTAAATGTTCTAAATTCTGGATCAAAATGCTTAAGTTTAGTTAGTGCAAACAAGAACAGGGGGGATATTTGTGGGTCCTTCAGATACTGTTGGACCCCAGCTCCCTTCAGCCCCTGCAGCCACCAATAGTGGCCAATAACCAGGGATGATAGAAGTTGGAATCCAGCAATATATGGAAGGCCCCATGTATCCCCATATCTGATCTAAGTAACAGAATTCCATGGTACAATCGGGATGGAAGGATGCCTCTTCTTAGATTAGGGCTGCGGGACTGTTTCACCCTCCATGTATTGTTAAACTCTCTACTCCTCTCAGCCGTAACCAGCCTGGATGATAGGAGTTATAGGTCACTGGCAGGTCTCAGGTCCCCCATCAAACCTGTATTCCTCTGTGATTAGTTCCTGAATGCTTGAGGCATATTTAAGTTCATGGTGTGTAAATGCTTTTGCCCTGTTGTCTGAGGCTAACTATGCAAATGTTCTTCTAGCTCACTGTGAGATCCTAAATGCATTGAAAGGATGTGCATTCTCTGAACTCGTTTTGTCTCTTTTCTTAATTTGTAGTGAGTTTTACTTTATTTCTAAGCTCAAACAAAATAACTTATGGGGTGACCCCCCCTTCCCCCTCTTGGCTTGCTGCAATGTGCTCTCCATGTCATGCTTGGCGAAAAAGACATTTTGAGTGTTTTAGTGGGCAGCAGCTCCCTATAATTATTTCTGAAACAAAAACTTCACAAATGTATCAGACAACCCAACTAGGCACTGACTTAAATTATAATACATTTCAGCACCAGTCAGCTATATGTGCTTGCTACGTACGTTTTAACTTTGGTTGTCACATGGAACAGCTGGTGGCCCTGGAGTTGTTCAGTTATGACTGTGTTCGTCAAGGTTTCCTGGGCACATTTGTGAACCGGAGAGACTGTTGTGGGCCCCACAAGCACTCAGCGCAGCCAAGCACACATGCTGCAACATCTTGGCTGCAGGTTCTTCTTTCAAGCCTGGGAAGCCTTGCTTCTTTCAGCAAGGGAGAAGACTGCCCCCGATTTGTTTGATTTTATTAAGTATTTTACCTTTACCATCATTTTATTTGCAGCCAACAGACTATTCAAGCAATCAATAACCATTTTATAACAATTGACAATAACATTGATTCAAAAAAACCATTAATACAACTGCAAAACTCAGAATTCAGAGAATCGTAGAGTTAGAAGTTAGAACCTGAGGGTCATGTAGGAATCTCAACACGCTGTCCCCCATTGAATGTGAAACCATATTTGACCCTGCTTAGCTTTGAAAATGTAGAGAATTTGCTACACAATGCACCCCTTTCACCCAGATCCCAAGCCTTCTGTGGAGGCTGTTGCTGATCCCTGTTCCATTCATTTATTTATTTGATTTCTTGCCCACCCTTTACCATAGAGCCCCAGGGCAGGTTGCAACAATATAGACAATTATAAAACAAGTAAAATGGTTACCACCACAATGAAGTATGCAAACAAACAGTTCCTTAAATAAGAAGAGTTAAAAGTAACTCCAAGAAAGATGCAGACTAATATAATGAAGATCTTCACTTGAAAGAGAAATAAGGGCCATAGAGAAGGTTCCACAGCAGCCCTGATGCTGGCAGGGAGCTAACTAGGATGTACCCCTGGTTGTATGATGATGGAGCTACCATGTCGGGTGAGGAAATTTCTCAAACCAGGAGATTATTCTGATGTTCTGTTTTTTCCTTTTTGGGGGATGGGGGGAATACTACCTTTATTTCCTAAGTACATCTAGCTAGCATGGCAGTGCTTCAAAGTTTTTAGTTATGTTTATGAAAGCATGCTAAATTATATTGCTTTCAAAGACACTGGAAATTTCCCCCAGTGCAAATAAGCCTGGAAATGTTTGCATCAGTGGGAAAAGTTCTGGGAACTTTTTGAATTGACATTTACCTATTTTGTTCCTGCTGAACCTGTCTGGGGGGCAGGGGGACAACAAGAGAAAAAGGGGCCCTTGTCTTGCTTGCATTCAAAATCTCATTGTTCCTTTTCTTCACCTCTATTACTCGTGCATATTCTTGGACCTGCTTTCTCAACCGCTGGGATGAGCAGCAATGAGCTTCAGCTTCAGATATGACTTTTAACAGCATACCTATCCATTTCTGTAAATGGGCAGCTGATTGATGGAGGATTATGCATGAGGCGCTTAACAGCAGTGTGCTGGTTGTAACAAGTTCTTAGGGTGTTGGGGGAAGGGGAGAAGAGAGGGTGGAGGGGTTTTTATTGGCCATATTGAGGATGCAATCGTAACACCCACCTCCTTCCCTGAAAGTATCCTTAATATACAGCAGCAGCTGGAATTGGCTGAACTGACCTGGGCTTGAAATGGAGCTGGGAACACAGAACAGATTCCCCCCCCTTTTTTTTAAATTATGTGCTGCAAAATGTGCCTGCCTGCCCGTCTTGAAACAAGCAGGAGCTAAGAGCCTCAAAGGCCACTGTGACTATGTCCCTTAGTGAAGGTAGTGAAGATAGGAGCAGGTGGAAGTGGTCTAAGTCTGCTGTGGTTGGCCACTGTCCTCTTTTCAACACTTGTCAGAAACGTTTTCATTTAGACAAAACAAAAATGTATCCATCCTGTGGATGTTGCTTGTCTTTTCTTCAGAGTAAATCTCAATTGAGGTAGACTCAGACTTTTTTTTTTTTGAATGATGGGGGCTGCTCCTGGAAAATGGGGCCGATTTTTATGCAACGTTTTCCCTTATTTTGCAGTAAAATGACAGCCGTTAAACTTAAAATTGTGCCCGCTAGATGTAAAAGTGGGGAGGGGAAAGTGCGCACACGCGATGATGGGGGCTGCAAGTTCAGCCGACCCTTCTATTTCGGAGGCTGATGGGAAGTTTTTTTCTGCCTCGATAGTAAATGGCAGCTTGCATTCTGAACAATCCCCTCCCCGTTAAAAAAAAAGCCAGAGGTTTGCTTCTCTATTAGCCTAACTCTTTTCAGAGCAAAATGGGCTTGTTTGACAGCAAATAGAGCTTTAGATTGTCTGTACCTTGCAACCTTGAGCTCTGATGTTCTTTTAATTTATTTCCTCCACAAGGGCTGTCAGGAAGGATAACTGTCTTCTAGTCTTAACTGCTTGCACATGCTTCCATGTCTTGCAGGGTTTGTGTTATAGAGGAGAGGAAAAAGGTGATCTTTTGAACATGTTTTGCTTAAGGTTGCTCTGAATCCTGGCAGAAACTTTACATGAGATAGTGGACTGTACTACACGTGTGTGTATCACATTGAATGTCTCCCACACCCTGTTCAAAAATGAGAAGAGACAGATACTCTTGCAACTAGGAAACTGTAGTTCTGGTTGTGACTCAGCCTTCTGTTCCTTGATGCACTTATTTTCTACTTGAAATGATTGTAAAAAACAAATATTTAAAAATCTATGGTCCTTTAAAAATATGAGCCAACTGTGGGTTGAAGTAGTATTTGTTCATATGTACATACGTAGGCTTAGGCCCATTAAGTTCTGTAGGTCTACTTTGAGCATTCCTTCTCACTCATTATAGGAAACCTGTAGAACCCTCGTTGTTCAAGTTATTTTATTGCTCTAGCCCAAAGGCCATGACAAACTTGTACTAGGTAATAGTATTAATAAAAGGATACAGAACATATATCCATGATATAATTATCCATAATAAAAATAAAGACATTGCCAAGTTCCTGAGCCTGAGCACTAAAACAGTTTCACTTGTGCATCTCTGGCAGCTCCAATATTATTTTGCCTTTTTAAAACCTAATTTGCCAACATACATGCTATACTAGAGAGAAGAAAACACTAGGGGGAAAGGAGTTAGATGAAATCACTATAAATTGTTGTAGTGATTTGGAAGTTTAATATGAAATCACACTGGATGAGTTTATTGGTGCCTCTGGTTGTTGGCATCTGTCTGTCCCGGGAGACTATGGAGAAGTGTGCCTTTGGGGTTGAAGTCAAACTGTTGGAAGGTTGCAGTGCCTGCTGTGGCTGTAGAGACTGATATGGGAGAGACATGTTTTGTTGCAGCTGGGGCAGATGAAAGCATCTGGTAGTGCTGCTGCAGATGCACCATGGCGTTTCTTCTCTCTGCATTCCTCCTCTGGTCACTGCTATAGATACACAACCTGACTGTCAGTCTCCAGGCACTGTGGCTGTCTGCAAAGGATTCTTACTTGGCCAAGTTGATGGTGCCAGCCTTCATGTCTGCAAACATGACATGAATACAAATGCAAAATCTCCCTGTGTATGGGACTCTGTTGTAGTGACCATCCAAGACTGCAGTGGGCATCACTTAGAAACACAGTTCAATAAAAGCATTTCTTAAGGAAACTAGTCAGAGATAGATAACTACCTCTAGTTTGCAAGGGAAGATTTTTGTGTTTCAGATTAGTTGTAGGTCCCTTCTAGATTATATTCAGAAGAGCCAATGCCTTAGTTGACGCTTATCAAAGTCAATGCAGAGCTCAGTTCTTGAAAATAGTAATAGTCCAAAACATCTTGACAAGCTGCTTTCTGGAGTTGGTTATCACCCAATTCTATATAGCACAACACAGGAAGAGGCTCAATAGGCATAGTAGCATTTTTTAAGATTAACTGAGTGCAGTCTGTTCTTGCCTTAATTGTTGACTACCTGGATTCTGTATGAAGAAGAGCTGTTGACCTGATGGTAGAGAGCAGTGCTATTTTTATAGAAAAAGAGGTGCTAGAACTCACCAAGAATGCCTCCCTTGTTCTCTTACAATGGCAATGGTGCCCACTTGAGAGGTGCCAGAACTGAGTTCCAGTGAGTTCCAGCTGGAAAAAAGCTCTGGTAGAGAGTATAGCTTCCCCCCAAAAAATATTTTGCAGTGTTTCCAAAACTTTAATGGAGTTCAAATCAGAGCCCCATATTTCAGTGCTATACAGAAAATTTGAGTAAGCACTTGCTATCAAATATATTTAGGGCAGGTTCAACCAGCTGCCCTCCCTTATTGTAATAAAACTTCATCAATGTCCCTATGGTTTTCTGTGCTTTAAATTGCACTGCCTGCATTTGACACTTCCAACAGGGGGTTTCACTAAAGAGTACACCCAGGCATCTAAATGAGCAAGTTTGTCCTATGGCTTCCTGATCTGAACATTTATACCTAGGACTGTGTTTGCCTAAAATAATGAGTAATTTATAAGTAGGCCTTCTTGTTTACATGATGTACTGAACACCTCCAAGAGATTTTTGAGGCCCAATTGGGAAAGGAGCAGTAAATCATCTGTCTACATTAATATTGAGATATTTCTGTTCCTAATTACTAGGAATGGGAAATTTGCGTTGGCACCAAATCATTAATATGAAAGTTTAAAAGAGTGGGAGCCAGAAGGCAAGCTTGTTTCACTCCTCGTGACATTTTAAAAGCATCAGTCATATCACCATTTAAACCTACTCTGACCGTTATTTCTGTATTGCTGAATAGTTCTTGGATCAATAGTAGAAGTTTGCTGTCAATGTTAGCAATTTGAAATTTTTCCCACAGTCTGTTTCGAGAATCGATGTGGGGTATTTGTGTGTGTGTTTGTGTGTGTATGTAATACTTGTTCCACCAGCAAAACATTTTGTCCCAAAGGAACATCATTGCACTAGAGTGCGCATAAACAGGTGATTATTGCCTAGTAGATTACACCATTTGGATGAGTTTCTTTTAGTTCCATCATAGTGTTGGATCCCTGTGTTGCACAGCATTGAAACTCACTAAGCTACTAGCGTAAGAGCCCCTCTGTCCTCTAGTTCAGTGTTTCCCAACCTTTTTCCAACCATGGCCCTCTTCTAACCTTGTTTCCTTCCTGTGCCCAGCCCTCAGTGTAGCCAAGGGGGGAAGAGGGCTAGCTGTCCCCCCAATAAGTAAAAATCAATACAAATAAGATGTTCTTCCCTCTTAACGAAAGCCTGCTCCCTAACAAAAGTCCTGGCTACGCCCATGCCCCCCCCCCACAGGTAGAAAGGAAGCTATTTAAATGTTTTGTTTTTAAGCAAAACATGTTTATAATTTTTATAATTTATACAAAATTTGTTGTTGTTGTTTAGTCGTTTAGTCGACTCTTCATGACCCCATGGACCAGAGCACGCCATTATGTAAAATACTGTTACATAAAATGATAGGAACATACTGAAATGTTGTTGAAGCATGTATTATTAAAAGTAAGCAACACTCATTTGACCCTAGTTATTTGATACAGAGGAGGAAAGCTACAGATGCAGTCCAAAAGGCGCAAAGAGAGTTATGTATATATGGGGAAAAACAAAAAAGCAAGTGGTCCTCACTGACCTGATGCAAAAAGATATTGTCATCCGGAGGAGCCCTGGCTGCCTAGATAAAACGCTGTAGCCCCACACACCCTTACCTCAGAGTAAGGCCCACTGAACTCAGTGCAGCTTTCTGCTGAGTAGACACTTAGTTATTTACTAGGTGCAAGTCAGTAGCACCAGATGACTCCGCTCAACTAGGCACTGAGTTCAGAAACAAACCAGGACTGCTCAAAGAAAATGCATGTGGCAAAAAGGAGTGCTAGGCCCCGCCCCTTAGCCATTTGTGATTGGCCAAGTGGATAGCCAGCCAATGAGGATTTTTAACAATTGTTTTCCCCCCTTGACTTCTCACTTCCCTCTGTGGCCCCCTAGCCTTGTGCTGTGGCCCCCCCATTTATGCAATTTTCACCTGTGGTCCCAATAGGTGGGGAATTGGCCCCCAGTTGGGAAACACTGTTCTAGTAGGTAGAAGAAATCCCAGAGCATCCCTTTAATCCTCTGCGGTCCTGGGTAGAGAGGAGCAGACATGGATTTGGGATGACAGCTAGCAAGCTCCCCCGCCCCGCCGCCCCCAACAATCCCAGCATCCTCATTCTCCACAATTTAAAAAAGACCTTTGCATCCCTTGTAGATTCCTGCTCTGGCCACCGGCTTCCCCACTCTGTCATACACTGCTCCCATGAGATTGATCAGAAGCCAATACGAGCTCCTTCAGTTCGCAGTGGGAACTTTCAAAAGGCATATCAGGGTGTTAATTGCTCAGTGGCAGCTCCCGTTCTAAGAGATGCAGAGCAATAAAAATATTGGCACTTGGTCGATGACTTTGGGGACCTGTATTGTCAGGAAGTGATTGATGTAGAGCAGAAATAGATTGGCCATCTTTTTGCCTGTTGTGTTTATTTGCCTAAAACATGTATTTAATCAGAGACCGTGATGAGCTTTGGTAGTATTTTATCACTCCTCAATTTCGTGTTGTGTGTGTGTCTGTACCTGCCCTTCTGACACCACTTTGATTCCTAGGATGGCCCACTTAATCTCAGGTTAAAAATAGTATGTGGGTGCCCAGGGTAGTGGTTAGGCAAAAATTTATCTCATTGAAGTTTAGTCTGTTTGCACCTCAGCAAGGAGATGCAATTGAAATGGTTTCTGCCAGTTGTTACATCTCAGCAACTCATTTTTGTGAGATGTTCTGCTAAGGTTCTGCTTGCGTGAGCATAAAATGGAATATGTTGGGTGCTTCCTACTGAGCATGCCCCCCAAACCCCCATTTTTGGGTGAGCAAGTGGATTCTGTTTGGTTCACATAGCCTTAAGGTACAAACCATTGTATTAACAAAGGAAGCTGCTGTATACTGAATCAGACCCTTGCTCCAGCTTACTAAGTATTTTCTACACTGCCTGGCAGTGTTTCTCCCTGGTTTTAGTCAGAGGATCTTTCACAGCCCCACCTGGAGATGTTGGGGATTGCACCTGGGATCTTCTGCCTTCAAAACAGTTGCTCTACCCACTGAGCTGTGTGTGGTGCTTCCCCTGAAAATGAGCTAAGATTCCAGTCCTTAGGGTTCAGAATTGAAGGCTGATTTAAACAGGGACATAGGGAGCTAACTGTCAGTGGCTGTCTAGGGTTTCAGACAGGACGTCTCTCCCAGTCCTACCTGCAATTGCTGCTGGGGAAAGAACCTGAGACCTTCTGCATGCAAAGCAGGTGCTCTTCCACTGACCTACGGCTCTTCCTGTGTTCACAGTTGTTGTTGTATGGGCAGGTATCGTCTCTAAAAGTTTAGCAACAATTTTAGGTTTGTTGGTCAAGGAATGACTCTTCGCCAAAACTGCTGATCCAACAAAGTGGCCTGGAGTCCATGGAAGCTAATGCAATGAGCCTTTAAGGTGCCAGGAGACTCTTCAAGTGGTATCTAAATTAGGCATTTAGTCAGCCCCCTGAAGCTCATAGACTTTAGTCCACTTATTTGTGTGGGCATACCCCTTGAGTTTGATATATCATTGGATCTCTTCTTTTGTTCTAGATCAATTATATATGTATTCAAAGCCTCACAACTTGAGGAGTTAATGTAATTATTGTGGGTGCTAAATAATTTATGGAACACAACATAACTTCCCACCGCCACTGCTCTGCCTCCGCCTCCCCTGGCCAATCCCCTGGTGTTCTTCCACCACAATTTTCTGGAACAGATGCAGGGGTGAAGTAGAGTAGAGAGAAGTTCTGTTGCACTTGAGGAACTTGTTCATAATTTAGTTGGACACAACATGGTCCGTCCGTTCCCCGCCCCCCCCAGCTTTGCTACTGTCTCTTATTTGCAATTCAGCCCTTTGATGTGGGAGAGATTATTGCACTCGGTGGGGGGGCACTCCTGAATTCAACTTTGTCACTTGAGGCTCAGATGACCTCACTGATCAGAATGCCTTTCTTCAGCTCGAACTGGCTCACTAGCTGCAGCCACTTTTGGAGAGAGATGATTTGGCCACTGTACTCTGGA
The DNA here is from genome assembly GCF_964252035.2 of Podarcis erhardii. NCBI lineage: Eukaryota > Metazoa > Chordata > Lepidosauria > Squamata > Lacertidae > Podarcis > Podarcis erhardii. Next base: position 35,633,432 of record NC_138504.1, read on the forward strand.
TTATTGCAATGTGCCTTACATGGGGCTGCCCTTGTAGACAACTTGGAAACTTCAGTTGGCCTCAAATGTGGTGGCCAGATTGCTGGCTGGGGTTCCCTTCAGATCTTGTATAACCCTTGTTTTTAAATAGATGTATTGGTTTGTTTCTGGACCCAATTCAAGGTGCTCACATTAGTGTTTAAAGCCCTAACTAGCTTAGACCCCAAATACCTGAAAAACTGCATCCTTCCCTACAGGCTCTCCCTGGTGCTAAGCTCCTAAGTTGTGGGTGCACATGATGCCTTCACTATGCATCTTCCGGCGAATGCAGAAGACACATCACCCTACCCTGGCTTTTGGCACATAGAATCTTAGCATGGTAGAGTTGGAAGGGACCCAAAGTGTCATCTATTCAACCCCACTGCAAATGCAAGAATAAGTTGTATATACTTGAGACATGTATATTTTTAGGATACAGCTCTTTTTGTAATTTTAAGTTGTCCTAAACTGTTTCTGATATCATGCAGTATTGTGTTTTAGCATTAAGGTTGTGTTTTAATAATTGTAATCCTTAGGGTGAAGGGCAGGTAATAAATTGTAGTGACAACAACTAATGGAAACTTTCCGATTGGGGTGTGTGTGTACACGCACAGAAGACAACCTTGCACATAGCTCTTCCCCTGGTCGTATTGAGTAGAAATGTCATAGCACATAAAACTTGGTGATGATGCAAGGTTCTTTAACAGCCCTATTCCTTTAACAGGTCTTCGGGTAAATTGGCTCCATGGAGCACAGTTAAGAGAGACCCAGAGAAGTATGTTGCAAGTCCCCCCTCCCAAACCCCTCCTCAATCTCTCTCTCTGTTCTCTCTCAGTGCGTTTGATTAGACTAAATCCTTCCAAATCTCTTGTGTATTATGGCTTCTTATTCTCCCCACCTTTTAAATGCTGTACCAATCTGCTTGATCTTTTATTATTATTATTATTTTTTTACATTGGGTTTAATTTGGGGAGGTTGGGGTGGGCTGCACTTTTCTAGGGATTCTGGGATCCTGAGGTGCTGGATTTCTCCCCCTCCCCATGCCTCACCACATGGGAGCAAGGTGGATCAATTTCCTATCCTGCGTTCAGCTGGACACTTCGCTTCTCCGCTGTTGTTGATCAAGAAATCCCCTCCTGTTTCTTGTTCCACGTAACACATTCATTTCAGCCACTGAACCCAAATTGCTGTTTTTTAGCGCTGCTTCTCCTTTATTTTCTCTCTCGCTCTCTTTTCCCCCCTTGATGAAAATGGTAAGAACTCTTTTTTTCCCCTGCTATAGAGATGAAGTTAGTTTATCCGTACTAATGCTTTGATTTTTTTCTTTTCTCTCTCTTCTCCGACACAGTAGGTAACCAGTTAGGGGCCCTGGTACATCAAAGGTAAGCAGTGGGTTATGTTTTATTATTTATTGATCACTTCTAATTGTTTATTGATCTGCCATCTGTACTGGAGTGTTAGAGAGTCAGAGGTTGAGAACGTGGCAGAACTGCGTAGGCTCAGTTTCTCCTCTTCCCACACACCCCCGCCCCAAGACTGAAGTTTTCTGCTTGCGTTCCTGGATATTGCATGCATTTGTTTGGAAAGAGATGAGGCACGCGTAAGCAGTGGGTAACGCAGAAAGGAAGGTCTGCATTGAATTAAACGTTGTGTCTTGGGCTGAGATTCATGAAGCTGCTTCGAGTAGCCAAATGGAGTTTGGGAAAAACCCACGAAAACCTTGAAACAACAGATTTTTGTGCTTCTTTTGAAAGGCTATCAGTAAGAGTGTTGTTTTTGTATGTGTATGCACAGTATCAGACAATTCATCTATCTAGTGCAGTATTGTCTACTCTGACTGGCAGCAGGGTTGGGACCGGGGACATTCCCAGTCCTACATGAGAACGCTGTCAGGTTTGGAGCCTTGAGAACTTCTGCATGCACCGCGGGTGCTTTGCCACTGAGCTATGTCTCTTCCCAAATAGGAAAAACAAAACAAATTCCTTCCAGTAGCACCTTAAAGACCAACTAAGTCAGTTCTTGGTATGAGCTTTCGTGTGCATGCACACTTCTTCAGATACCAAATAGGAAGTTACCTTTTACCATTAATCCATCTAGCTCAGTATTGCCTTCTCTGACTGTCAGCAGCTCTCACATGTGTGAGGCCAGAGGACACCCCATGTCCTATTATTGAGTTACTTATTTGGTGAAATTGTTCACTGCTTGGTTGTATAAAAACCCTCGAAGTGGTTTACAAAAAATTCCTACCTGGAGAATGCTGTTGGGAGAGCTGTGGCCCTTCCCACTTGGTTTAGAAAGCAGGTTGCCATGTAGCATGATGTCTGTTCTGGTGGTATGCAAGAGCTGCAAGCCCAAAGCCACACACACACCCCGACCAGATGTATACTCAAAAACAGCCTGCCTTTTTGGATCCCAGCCTAGTTTTTGCCTTTGGAATAGGATCCTGGGCGCAACCTACTTTGAGGTTGTTGTTTTTCCACAATCAGCAATATATGAGTTTTATGTTACTTACTTCCTCTCCTTCTCAGTACAGTGGTACCTCTGGATGCGAACAGGATCTGTTCCGGAGCCCTGCTTGCATCCAGAAGCGAATGCAACCCGCGTGTGTGCGGGTCGTGATTTGCCACTTCCGTGCATGCACGTGATGTCATTTTGACCGTCTGCGCATGCGTGAGCAGCGAAACCCAGAAGTAACACGCTCTGTTACTTCTGGGTCACTGCAGCACGCAGCCCGAAAATACTTACCTGACACTACTTCAACCCGAGGTATGACTGTAGTACAGATGGGCTAGCTGTTAATTTGCAGCCAGCCAAACTGAATCAAACCCCTGCAAAATCCTGGGCAAAGAAGTGTCCTTTCAACTGGCCTTGTAATCTCAGCAGCATTGGTGACAAGCCTTCTTTAGAGTTGGTGCACCACCACATTGAAAAGCTCGTGTCCATGTCTGTAATGTGCTTCATGCCCTGAGATGGGGCAGAGCAAGCCCTTCCCGACAGCACTTAGGGCATGGGCTGACTGGTTTGAGGGCACCTTTCCAGACACCCTTGTAGGAAGCTGGTAGGGGCTACTGGCTAAAAGCTCCATTCTTCATCACCCAGTTTTCCATAACATTGGAACTAGTTCCTACTTCACTTTCTGGAGATGGAAACTCAATTTCCTAAATGTCCTGTGACAGTTGATGTTATTGGAAAAGGCGACGATGTCTATCTGTCGTGATGAGTCTCCCCTTTTCTCTTTTCTTCAGGGTAATAACCGAAGAATTCAAAGTGCCTGATAAAATGGTTGGATTCAGTAAGTATTCTGGTTTGCAGCAATTTTTCTCTTTCCTTCATACGGGGCCTTTGTGAACACTCCTTCCATCTGAAGAGTAATATATATTATGATAGGTAGTGCTCAGCATAACAGCACGGATTTCTGTTAATGCTGCTGAGAACGTGGCAATTTCGGGGGAAATGCTTTCCACGTGAACCTTAAAATCAATTGAGGATAATTTAGTTACTTCCTGAGTGCTACAGTGGCCTGTAGTTAAAGACCTTGATGGCCAACTTTGCCGGTAATGTGCTGGGAGGGAGGGGTTGGAGGGGGTGAGCAGAGGAGAAATGGTTTGGGGTGTATGTGGGGGGGGGATATACCATTGAAGGGCTATTTCAAGGGGGAGGGTGTGCAGCTTGGTGGTGAAGCATGTGCTTGCCTGCTCAGGGTCCCAGGTTCAGGAGAGGAGCCCTGCTGGATCAGGCCAAAGGGGGCCCACCCAGTCTGGCTTCCTGTTCTCACAGTGGCCAACCAGGTGCCACTGTGACACCCACACTGTGAAACCCACAAACAGGACCTGAGCGCAACAGCAGCACATTCCCCACCTGTAGTTCCTAGCAACTAGTACTCAGAGGTAGTGGTGGTAGAACATAAGAAGAGCCCTGCAGCTGGAGCCACCCAAAGGCGGCTTATCTTGTCCAGCATCTGGATCTCCCACTGATGAACCAGATGCCTGTGGGAAGTCATCAAGCTGAGTGCACTCCCAGCAACTGGTATTCAAAGGCATCCTGCTTCTAGGCATGCAAGTAGAACTTAAGAGAAGCCCTGATGGATCAGGCTAGAGGCCCATCTAGTCCAGCATCCTGTTCTTTCCAGATGCCCCAAAGGCCGCAAGCAGGATGGCCTGCCAGCAGAATTTGAGACTTAGCTATTGGTTTAGCAGAGCTGGCTGGGAGTGGTCAATTGTTTGTTGACTGAAGGTGTCAACTCAGTTGCACTTAACAGATAGGTGGGTGGAGGACCTGAAACTTGTGATTTCGGAGCATTGCATCTTCGCTTCATCTTCTTCCAGACATTTAAGTTTACAAATGCTCCCTTCATAGATGTATGCAAAACTTCAGTCATGTGCTTGTTCACATCTTGCTCTTGAAATAATGAAAAACCCAGCAATATTCTAGTCTGTTATCAGCAGCAAAATCCTGATCAATTCCAAATTTTATTTCAGTTATCGGCCGGGGTGGTGAGCAGATTTCTCGGATTCAGGCAGAGTCAGGCTGCAAAATTCAGATTGCGCCAGGTAAGGTTATTTCACCCCCTCACCACCTCCAGCTTCCCAAAGAACCAAGGCAGCACTAAGATTACACACACCTGCTAGTCTTTTAGATTGGTATATTAAATATAAAATTGTCTGACCAACTTGAAAGCTAGGATAATAGAAATGTCCTATAAAACATTCTATTAGACTCCAAAAGTACTCTCCTGCAAGGCTTCTCACCAGGGCCAGAGCCTTCTCCCTCTCCTTTCACAAGAAGGATCAGTCCCAATGGAAAAAAACATGCCCCACATTCCTCTCCCAAAATCAGTACCTTCCTTCCTCCCTAGAAGGCGGCAATCTAGAGACCGCTTTAAAAGCCCTGAACAATTTTGGAGCCATGGTGTTGTAGCCATTGTTAGTCCTACTCAGAGTTGACTCTAAGGAATCAATAAACCTGACCAACTCTCTTAGGTCCATTAATTTCCAAGGGGTCTACACTTGAGTAGGGCTGACAATGGATATAGCAACCTTGGTCCTAAGTTGTTCAATGCCAGGTGAGTTTTTTTCGTTGCTCACGCTAGCTTTAGTGTAAGCCTAGCATCACTCCGTTCCCCATGAGTAACAATATTGAGACTAAAACAAGGACGCTGAAGGGAATGTGTGCAGAATTTGCTTGCCTGCTTGCTTGGATGGTTTATACAGGGGACAGAACTCAAGATTCTGTGCTTCCAAAAGCCAAACTCTGTTTTACACATAGCCAGGCAGAGTGTGCATCTGTGCGTGTGCTTTATTTATTTGAGTTATTAAGTTATTTGAGGCTTTGTAAATTAGTACAAGACTAATTTGCCTTGGACGTGGCTCAGTGGTGGATGGGCAGCCTGTGCAGATGTTTCAACAAAGGTGTCACATGCCGTCTGCCAGGTGCCCCCATGAACAGCCTGGCCTTTGTGTTCTGCACCAGTTGGAACTTCCAAACCAAGCCCAAGGGCAGCCCAACATAGAATGCACTGAAGTAATCCAGTCTTTTTTATTCAACCAGCTGGAAACTGATACACTGCTAAGAATTATCAGATACCCAGTACCTGTTGATCTTTCTTTTCTTTTGCTTTGTCTTTTACAGACAGCGGCGGAATGCCAGAGAGACCCTGCGTGCTGACTGGAACGCCAGAGAGCATTGAGTGAGTTTTTTTAATTGGCATATACATTTATATAACTTTGGTTGTCTCCACTTATTCCCCTTAGTCCTCTTCCCTCTTCCTTTTTTGTTTTTCCTCTTACCCTTTTTCTTCTTTTCAGTTGCTTGCTGTCCTCTTTATAGCCAGCATAGACTCACTCTGCTCCAAACACCTCTATCTCATACATAATAGCTCAACAGTTTGGCCCATTGAAGGGCTGTTTACCTCCATTTCACAGCGTAGACTGTCTTTGTGGTCCTCTACAAAAACTCTTGAGTTTGCTTGAACGAGGGCACCCTTTTAAGGATTGAAAAGTTACCCTGGTGTTGCAGAGAAGACCCCAGAGAAGCATTTAACTGGCCTTCTGACATGCAACTCTTGTTATTAATGGCAAGTGGTGAGCCCCATCACTTGGAGGAGGGTTCCACATATAAATAATTAGCTTTTGGGGGAGCCTCTGTTTCTGTTTATAAAAACTGATTTATAGAAGTATGAATTGCATAGAGAAAGTGGATGCAGAAAAGTTTTGCTCCCTGTCTTGTAACATGAAAACTTTCAGACATCCAACAAAACTGGTTGTTGGAAGATTCTGGACAGATAAAATAAAGGACTTCTTCATGCAGCTCATAGTTAAAACTGTGGAACCTGCTTCCACAAGAGGCAGTGATAGCCATCAATTTGTATGGCTTTAAAAAGGGATTGGACAAATTCATGGAGGAGAATGGTTACTAGCTGTGATGGCTATGTTTTACCTCCACAGTGCTTCTGAATACTAGTTGCTAGAAACTACAAGAGGGGAGAGTGTTCTCGAGCTCTGGTCCTCTCAGGTTTCCCTACAGGTATCTGACTGGCCACTATGAGTGCAGGATGCTGTATTAGATGGATCATTGGACTGATCCAGCAAGCTCTTTTTATGCTAGTGTTTATTTACTTTGCTTGCCTCCTCCCCCCACCCCAAAGTCCTCTTTCATTTGCACCGAAGTATTGGGAAAGTAAACAGTGGGAGAGACACCCAGGGTCTTGAGTGAGACACCCGGGGTCTTCTCTCACTTGCATTGTAGCTTGATGAAGAGAAGAAGCTCCCGAAGACTGGTGTAACTTACCATCTTCAAGCTATAGTGTTAATGAGGGGAGGCCCCTCAATACTCTCTCAAACCTCCTAGACAAGCACAAAGGATCTCTCTCCCTTTTGTGTAAAAAAAAAACATTTTTTAAAAAGCCTGTTGCAGAGGCATCCAAAGGTCTTCGCTCACTTGAACAGTGGCTTGTTGAAGAGAAGAAACATTTCCAAGCCGCCCCCCCCCCCCCCGCTCCTGGTGAGCAAAGAGAACCTCTTTCCTCTCTCTGCCAGTGAGGACAATCAGTCAAGAAAGGGCAGCAGCAGAGGAATGAAGAAACAGCAGATGCAAGAGCTTTTATTTATTATTATTTTTTGACATTTTTTGTATCCCACTTTTCCTCCAAGGAGCTCAAGGTGACATTGTCTCCTGCTCCCCATTTTTCTCCCATCACAACCCTGAGAGGTAGGTTAAGTTGAGAGAGGCAGTAACTAGCTTAAGGCCATTCAGTGATCTTCATAGCCAAGGGGGGAATTTGAGCCCTGTTCTCCCAGGTCCTAGTTTTCATTTAATCCCCACACCAATCCCATGAGATAGGTTAGGTTGAGAGTGGCAGTGGCTGGCCCAAGGCCACCACCCAATGAAGTTCATGTCCAAGTGGGTATTTGAATACATTGTTTATCAATAAGATAATAGCTACAGAAACTACAAAGAGAACAAGTAGAATACTGAGTCCTCTCCTGGAGGTGATTCTCAGCCCCCACAACCTATAGAGGATAGCAGTCCCTCCTAGCTCTCACTTGGAATCCCTCCCCCAGCCTCTCACCCTGGGAGACCAACACTTCCCTTTCTTCCACCCAGGGTCCTCCATCAGCCATCCACACCCCACAAATACTTAATTCCTGGAGCTTAATAAAGGCCCCCAAACCTAGTATTCCAAAAGAAACATGAAGAAAAAAGGGGGGAGGGGAAACAAGAAAAGACAAGAGGGGGGAAACAATGGGGAAAGAAACATTAAAGATAGAGAAAAGAAGCTTCCAATTTTCTGTCTGTCGGTTACATAAGAAAAAGATTATTAACGACATTCTGTCAGTGTTAATATCCATCTTCTCCTCTTTCTGTCAAACCATATTCTAAGTCAAAGTGTCTTAATCATTCATTTCTTCTTCTTACGAAATATTTAGGAGAGATTCCCAAATTGTTATTACTAGTAATTAACTTTACCTCTATTAATAATATTAATTTCCCCTTCCCCTTACTATATATTCTTCAATTCTTACCCAGTTCCATATGTTCACATTCAATTTCCTGTTTTCCATTTTATGTTGTTTACGATAGTTTCTGGATCTCCTCCTCTAGGAGCTTCCCTTTTCATTTTTTTTTCCAGAGAAAGCACCATGTATTTATTAGCATAATTATCTGAATCCACTCCAAATCATATGCAGAATACTTTCTCTCTGCTAGAACTGAAGAAAGGCCAGGACTGGGGTTTTCCTTAGACTTCTTTTTCTCGCAGCTCCATCATTGTCAAATGCAGATGACTCTCCATCTCTCCATTTATGATTCCATCCTCTCCTCCAAATCCTTGAATAGAAGGCAATTCCATTCCATCATCTGCTTTCCCCCATTTTACTATTTCATCATCCAGTCCTGCCAGCTTTTCATTGATTTGGTCTGAAGTCTCTAGATATTTTCCATTTCATCGCCCTCTGATTCATCAAGCATTGATCTGATAGTTTTTAATTGTTCAGCCAACAACTGCTGAATGATCCCAACAGTCACTGGAAAAATCAACGATATATTTGCTATACTGGATACTTTTGATGTTTTTGATGTTATTTGTAACTCAGTCTCTTTATAAGTTCCAACTCCCCCTTAAGGTTCCACCTTAAGAGCACCTTCACAGCCACAGCAAGATTCTTTCCCCACTGAGGGCTCTTTACTTTCAGTTTCGTTTTTTTCCAAAAGAAGGAAAAGAAGTAATCGCCTCATCCATTTAATCTTTATTGTCATTCATAAATCAAGCTTTTTGCTCTTGCTTAGACCCATGTTCTCTTTGTAGTTTTTACAGGATTTCCAATTACAGATTTTAGCCAGCAGACATATAAATCTATCCGAGATAGTTTTTCTTATCATGAAAGTGTTTATGAAAGAGAGGATACAAATTTTATACCCATAAAGGCATACTTCTTACATAGTATCAGGTACTCGCTCTTCAGCTTGTTCTGATCCTTGTACAAGTCCCCAGTCACAGACAGCATAGAACAGCCTCAATCAAAGTATATGAGGATTCTCTCACTCATTCACCCTTATTTTCCAGAGTGATTTAATATCCAAAATGTCTGTCTGAGTATCATCAATCAGCACATAATTATCTTCTGGTAGAACGACAGTCCACTGTTCCTTTTTCCTGAAAGTCCATCCAAGTGGCTATTTGAACCCTGATCTCCCGTGTCTTAGTCCAATGCTTTAATCACTGCTCTCTTGGAGGAAGAAAATGTATCTTGCCAGACAGTGTGGCATTCTCCAGATGTTGAGTATTTAACACCCAGCAGCCAGTAAGGCCAATCCTCAAAGGTGAGGGGAAATGGGAGTCCCAAGAGACATCTGGAGGGGAGCATTGCGTTGGCAACCCCAGTGCTTGGAGGATGTGAAACACTTGCGTAGGTGGATGGGTTTTTGGACTAGTCTACTGGCTAGTTTTCATTGGCCACATCTGATCAAATGAGGGGAGTTCTTGGTTTCCCCAGAATGACTGCATGCTCAAGTGGCCTCCTTTATCTACCTTCTCAGTCTAGAAGGGCACTACCAGAAACATGCCTCAATCAACTAATTATCCTCCTCATCAGAGGGAGAAGGCTATTGATGGCTATGTTCTGCCTGTGCGCTCTGAATACCAGTTGCTGGAAACCAGAGGGAAGAGTGATGTTGTGCTCAGCTTCTGCTTGCAGGTTTCCCATGAGGCATCTAGTCAACCATTCTGAGGGCAGGATGCTGGACCAGATGGGCTACTGGCCTGATCCGGCAGGGCTGTTCTGATTTTACACCTCCAGTATCAAGAGCAGGTTGCCTCTCAATGCCAGTTGTTGGAAATCACAAGCTGGGAGAGGTGCTGTTGCTCTCACGTCCTGCTTGTGAGGGGCTTTCCACTGGGGCATCTAGGTGGCCACTGTGAGAGCAGGAAGCTGGACTACGTGGGCCATTCCCCCGAACCAGCAGACTCTTCTTATGTGCCTATTAACTTATGAGGCATTGGTTCTGCAGACACCTGCAGGTCAGAAAGTTTCCATTTGGGGCCGGGCATGTGTCAGTTAACACCACCATCACCACCGGCCACTTCCTTTGGTGTGAGACGTTGTCCTAGGTGCTGCTGGCTATTTCCCCCCTCACCCCCTGCCCCTCCCAAAGCCCCTTGCAAGAATGTTCCACCCAGCAGCCCAGCTGGGGGATGGCGGGTGGGGATTCTGCTCTCTTTCTCTTTCTCTCTCTCTCGCCCTATAGAAAAATTTAGGGTCAGTGTTTCCTCCCTCCCCCTCCCCAGGAGCTGAGCTTGCCTCTTCCCAAGCCATTTTGAGGACCACCTCCCCGCTGGGACTTGGAGCCACGAGCCTTTGGCTTTAACAGGAACCCACTTAGCCATATGGAGCTGCTCTTTCTCTCCCGCAGCCTTTGGGTAGGTGGGTTTTTTCCAAATCCATCTGTTGGGATCTTTTTTTTCTTTCCTTTTTTTCAGTTGCGTTTGGATGATTGAAAAAAGCATTGAGGTTTCCTGGATTTTCTTTTTCTTCTTCCGTAGGTGTAAGGATAAATATAACTGAGAGGTGCATGTTAGAGGGCAAAGCAGTCTGGTTGGATTTTTTGCGTATTTATTTTGTGCTGGTACTGAAGTGGGCTCCCTCTCACCTCCACCCTTCCTCCAGTATTTTTGTTTTGGAGCAAAAGGAAAACTATAAGCTATAAGATCCAGAAAAACTGATGTGCATTATGCATTTGTTGCACAGAGTACCTGGGTGGAGACTTTGTGGCTTTCTGCTTAAAGGTCTGTTTCTTCAGAGCTACGTGAGAAGAGAGAGAGCGCTTTCCTTTTGCTGCTGCAATTTATGATTACGGTGACTCACTTGAGTTTCATCCTTTTCAAAACCTGCACAAATGCAAAGGTGGAAGGATGGTGTCTTTTTCTCCTTTTGTGAGCTGCTGGGTGAGCTAGGTGTCAGTTCACCAGTGGCTAACTGGTGCCATAGGGACCAGAAGCACCAGGGACTGAACACAGGAAGCTGCCTTATACAGTGTCAGACCTTGGCTCCATCTAGCTCAGTTTTGCCTACACTGTCTGGCAGTGGCTAGAGAGGTTTGAGAGCAACGGGACTTTCCCAGCCCTGCCTGGGAATTACCAAGCACTTAACCTGGGATTTTCTGCATGCAAAGCAAGTGCTCTGCCACTGAGCTATGGCCTTTCTCTTATAACAAAAGGATTCCTGACCTAGCCCAGTGTTTTCTACGCTGACAAGCAGTGGCTCTCTAGCCTTTCAGGCAGGAGGTCTCTGTAGGGCTTCCTGGAGATGCTAGGGATCATACCTGGGACCTTCTGCATGCAAGGCAGAGGCTCTTCCACTTGAGCTACAAGTGGGCAAGTGATGGGAGAGGTGTATCAGGTAGGAAAAGCCACCGCAGTGAAAAGGAAGCATTTGAGGCGCTGGTTGGACTTTGTGAGCTCCTTCTCCGCTCTCTCCTACTCCAAAATGGGGTGTGCCTGAGAGAGGGGAATCTGATCCAAAGCAGAGAGTTGCCATCATGGCCGCTGGTTATTTTCTCCCTTCTGTATCCTGTCTTTTCTCTCTTTTTTTCTCCTCCCCTCCCCAAACTCCCTGTATTCCAGTGGTAGTCCCCACCCCTTACACCCAGCAAGATGGGGGTGTTTGCAATATAATAGCTGTTTTCCTTGAGGCTATTTCTCTCTCCCCCTCTGTTCTCTCCCTTCCACACACCCCACCCCCCAAAGACAAGCAAAGCGGCTACTGGGGCAGATTGTGGACCGCTGTCGGAATGGGCCTGGGTTCCACAACGACGTGGACGGCAACAGCACAATCCAAGAGATCCTTATTCCGGCGTCCAAAGTGGGCCTCGTCATTGGCAAAGGTGGAGAAACCATCAAGCAGCTACAGGTGGGCAGGATGCAGCTTCGGACAGATGCTAGTAGGAGGAGTCTGTGGCTACCAGCCACGCTGGCTCTATTTTTTGTCTCCGCTGTTGGAGACAGGATGCCTCTGAATACCAGTTGCTGGGAACTGCAGATAGGGAGAGTGCTATTGTGCTCATATTTTGCTTGCAGGCTTCCCATAGTGGGCATCTGGTTGGCCACCGAGAGAGAAGGAGGCTGAACTAGATGCGCCTCAGACAGCACTCATTTTGTATAGAGAGGCAGTCCTTGATGCATCGATGCCCTAAGCCTTACATGTATTAATTCAAAAAACCCGGATGGCAGTTTACGTCTGGGGTATCTCGGGGATAGCCTGAACACTTGATCACTGAGATCATCTGCAGGAGCATTGTTAATCATTCTTTGAATTAGCGAGGTTCACTTGATAAAGAGAAACCAAGCCTTTAGTGTAATTAGCCCAGTCCTGTGGGTTGCTCTGCCGATAGAGATTCAGCAGGCAGTATATACATATTTTTTTTTATAAATAACTAAATAAGGCTGTATAGGTCAAAGCCAGCACCTTGAATTGGGTGTGCCTGTGTGTGGGTGCACCCACACGGTCCCCACGCCCCACAAAGCAAGGTTAGAAGGAAGCATTCAGTTGTAGCCAGTATAAGTGTGCAGTTTATTTTGGGTTGTATGTTACCTGCAACAGTTTATGTTGGCAACCATGTTTCCACCCCTGCAGGGTTTTATATAAAATATATTGAATTCCTGCATTACAAGGGGCTGGACTAGATGACCAGTGGGGGTTCCTTCCTACTCTACAATTCTATGAATGCACCATGACCACTAGCTTTTTAATGCAAAGTAAAATTGCAATTGTCTGTGTTTGGGTGGTGGTGGTAAAGTGTGGCTTCCTTGTCTGCTTTTCCCTCTTCATTTTACGATTGCTTGCATTTCTTTTATGGAGTTATCAGGAAAACTTGGCCAGATCAAGCCGCTTAACTACATAAATGTCCATAGCTGCGGTGGTGGTGGTGGTGGTGGGGCTCCTATTGCTTATCTATGCTTTTTAAAAATCCCCCCCCCTTTCCTACTTTCGTAGCCTTTCTGCCTGTTTTGGCATTTCCATTTATTGTTTTGTGGCGCTTTCTCTATCTCTCCCTCCCCATCGCCATTGGTACGTCTGCAGGAACGAACGGGCGTGAAAATGATTATGATCCAAGATGGCCCTTTGCCGACTGGAGCGGATAAACCTCTCCGGATTACCGGCGATGCTTTTAAAGTACAGGTGTGTATCAAAGAGGATTTGCCGTCGTGCTGATGGAACGTTAGGAGGATTTAGAATAATGGCACAGTTGGCAGTATTTGTGAGCCACAGTCTCTCGTTGTGTGTGTGTGTGTGTGTGTGTGTACGATAGAGTTGGGTGGGGGCATCTCAAGCCTATGGGCCAAACAGTCCTTTTCCCATCTACATCTTGCACCCCACACCCACCCTGCCTTTACATTAGTGACCCACACTAATGAACCAGAATAGTATGCAAATCCTTGCACTGCAGTGATAAAGCTGCCTCTGCATGATTCATGAAATTGCAATAAAGAGACTGAGTGTGGCATGCTGGAAAACTGTTTCAGGCTAGTGGTTATCTGTTGCTGGAAACACAGGGTGGAGAGTGTGTTGCTCTTGGGCTTGGGTCCTGCTTGTAGGCTTCACAGAAGCATCTGGGTGGCCACTGTGAGAACAGGATGTTGGACTAGATAGGTTTTTGGCCTGATCCAGCAGGGCTCATCTTATGTTCTTAGGTGAGGGGAGCCCTAGGTTTGGATCACTCCCCACTTCAGCCATGAAGCTCCCTGGAGAACCTTGGGCCAACCTAACCCTGATGTCTGTGTTTTGCCTCCGCTGTCAGAGGCCATATGCTGAATAGCTGGTGCCAGGGACCACAGAAGGAGAAAGTGCTGTTGCACTTATGTCCTGCTTGCAGGCTTCCAGTAGGTTGGCCGACAGGATGCTCGACTAGCAGCTGGGCTCTTCTTGCATTCTTAATCCCGCCTCACATGGTTGCTTTGAGGATAATAAAAATAGGGGAACCCATATATGCAGACTTGAGAGCCTTGGGAGATTAGCAGGAGAGAAGTGTAATAGGTGTAATCTTCTTTTTGAGAAGACACTTTTGGAACTCGAATAAAGTAATGGTGTATTTTGGAAATGGAAGTGAGGTTATGGCAGGAGGTTAACTATGGATTGGTGGCCTGAAAAAGTGGTCCTGAGGGAGGGCCAAATCTGAAAGCTCAGTTTCTTAAACAGTGTAAGCTTTTTGTGGTGGTTGAATACAGTGGTGCCTCGCAAGACGAAATTAATCCGTTCCGTGAGGTTCTTCATATAGCGGTTTTTTCGTCTTGCGAAGCAAGCCCATTGACAGCTTAGCGGATTAGCGCTATTAGCGGTTTAGCGGCTTTTAGTGGATCAGCTGATAAGCGGCTTAGGGCTTAGGAAAAGGGGGGGGGAAAACCCGCAGGAACTCGCAAGACATTTTCGTCTTGCGAAGCAAGCCCATAGGGAAATTCGTTTTGCGAAGCGCCTCCAAAACGGAAATCCCTTTCGTCTAGCGGGTTTTCCGTCTTGTGAGGCGTTCGTCTTGCGGGGCACCACTGTATTTTTAAACTTTCCTCCACAAGGTCTAGAAACAAAACTTTTGCTTTGTTCATGAAAGCTTAAGAGAGTTCAGGAAGTTAGATGCATTCTCCCCCCCCCCCCGAAACCAGAGTCTGCAGGTTTGCAAGTCTGCTTGACTAGTAGGAGCAGGGCAGTGTTGTTGCACACTGTAAATATTCAACATGGGTGGTAATGGGCTGATGCAGATGACCAGAACAACAAAATACCAAACGAAACCCCAATCTCTAAGGGAAGGGGAAGAAACCGCATCCCAAACAGGGTCGACTGAGCATGCTCAGTAGTTATGGAATGTTGAGCGTGTCAGAAGAGAAAAGGCGGAATGGAATACCCCTGCTTTGAGGGAAATGGTTAGCTTGTGGAGAAGCCACTCCTGTTAGGAGGCAGGGATCACATTTTATTGCCAGGGTCCAAAGAATCTGTAATCAGCTTGTTTTCCTCTTCCTGCACTTGTACAGCAAGCACGAGAGATGGTACTGGAGATCATTCGAGAGAAAGACCAGGCGGACTTCAGAGGTGTACGCAACGACTTTACTTCCAGAATGGGTGGAGGCAGCATAGAGGTATGGACATGTCTTGTATGTTACAGAATAATAGAATTGTAGAGTTGGAAGGTTCTCAAGGTGTCATCTAGTCCAACATCCTGCAGTGCAGGAAT
Source organism: Podarcis erhardii (assembly GCF_964252035.2). Classification (NCBI taxonomy): domain Eukaryota; kingdom Metazoa; phylum Chordata; class Lepidosauria; order Squamata; family Lacertidae; genus Podarcis; species Podarcis erhardii. The sequence goes on from NC_138504.1 coordinate 35,648,663, forward strand.
CTTCTCCCTGGAGAAAAAATAGGGAGTGGGGAGATTATCATCATCATCATGTTTATTCATTCATTTGCTGAGTGTTACTTGCATAGTTTTAGGTGGCTGTGGAAATTTCACATTTATATATATATAAAAATGCTTCTATATTGCAGTTTCATAGAAATAAGTATCAGTGCAGTCAACAACAATTATAAAAACCACAGTAAAAATTTTAAACAACCTGTCATCAGCTAGTGTATTACAGAAAATGTTTTCTTAATTGTCAGCATAAGGCTGGTGGCCAAGACAATTTTAAAGCACCCCTTTGAAGGTTAAAACAGAAAACACTGGCTGAATTTCTTATTGGAAGACCTGATTCTGCAGGATTGGGCTGATGACACCAACTTCTGCTTTTGCGGGGTATAGAGTATAAGCAAATGCTAAGCAAAAGAATGTACTGAGTCAGCCCCTTGGTGTATTCATCTTGTCCAGTGATGTCAACTTCATCCTTGTCTAGCCTTTGTCACCCTTTTGACTTCCACCCTGGATTGCCAGGGTTGAGTCTGGGGGAATATGATCCCTGAGGACCATCAGCCAGTGCCTGTGGGACAAGGAGTCATTGTCCTCCCTCCTTCTTCTGGGTTCATCATCCTGCCTTCCCAGCCCTTCAGGTTTCCAGAAATACAGAAAACAAGTTTGGGAAAGAGGCTGCGCTACATGCACAAAACAGTGTTCACAGTTTCTCCCCAGCCCAGTTCCCTCTCATCAGCCCCAGCCAGCCCCAGCCAGCATGTCCCAGTGGTCAGACAGAGAAGCCTGAAAGGGCCACATCTGACTACTAGGCTTTTAAGGTTTCCCATTTACCCATACCCAGCTTTGGATGTGGAGTGTAGGGTTCTTTCAAATCTGAGGTATAAAGTGGGGGCAAACAATGCTTAGATTTGCCCCCTTCCTGATATGGGTGTGGCTGCCTCTGGGAATTGCAGAGCTGGACTTAGCATGGGATAATTTGCTTCCTGTTCCAGAAAGTGGGAGCAATGTTTTTTCTTAAGTATGTGAACGTGTCTCTTGGCTTGGTATTCAAGCTGCCTGATGTAGCTAATGGGGCATCTGTGTGCTACCTTTCTGGGTCTGCTTCCTCTCACTGCTTTTCTTTCCTCCCACTAGGTCTCGGTGCCTAGGTTTGCAGTGGGAATCGTAATAGGAAGAAATGGAGAGATGATAAAGAAGATTCAGAATGATGCTGGTGTTAGGATTCAATTTAAACCAGGTCTGTCTAATTTTTAGTGTATAGCCTGTAACTGGCAACCACTTTCTCTCTCCCTTCCAGGGAAGCTGTTTTATATCATTGGTTCACTCAGCTCAGATAGTGTCTGTATACTGACTGGCAACAGCTCTCCAGAGTTTTAGGCAGGGGATATTCTCGGCTGTATCTGGAAATGCTGAGAATTGAGCCTGCCACCAAGCTACGCCCCTTTCCTAAAGTTGAGAACATAGCCTTTATACAAAGTCGGTTCACTGAACTCAGTACTGCCACCATCAAATGGCAGGAGTATTGAACCCAGGGGCTTTCTGTACACAGAGCAGGTGTTGCACCCCTGAGCTTACAGTCACATCCCCATCTCATTTCGGTGCAAGGCCCATAGCCAAAGATCTGGGGAGGGGATCAGAGCACAAGGGAACGCTTGGAGGGGGGGGCACTGTAAATCAGTCCAAAGCAACAGGAGCTTAATTTCACCAGTGTATGTTGCATTTTTAAATAAAAGCATCAAATAACATCACATAATAAAAATGTTAAAACAATTACAAAATTGTAAGTCAGTCTTAGAATATGCCTGGGGCAAGGGCAGGTTCTGTTCCAAGGTATCATATTTTGTTTTTTCTCCTGTGCCAGCTTGCATAGCCTTAAATTCTTCATGTGATGTGGCAGTCCTTTCCTCTGGGAGATTTTGCCCCTGAGTTTCTTGTTGCCACCATGTAAATATTGCTTCCTCAGCTATAGTCCTGGAGGCATGTTTTATCCCTTTTTGAAATTTTCTTTTTTAATTATTGGTTGGTTTTATTGATTTGTTAACAACAAAAATGCAGACATAACAAAAAGTAACTAAAACGAAGAATTAAAAGTTAAACCCTAAAGTGTTACAGCTTTGAAGGACCAAATTACAAAGATACAACACAACTCCAAAGGGATGATAAAGTATTAACACAGACAGAGATTCCATTTACAAATAATAAAAGTAAGTTCTGTCTGTATTGAGAATGGTGGTTCTATATAGTCTTGCATGAGCCAGATGTGCATATATTGGTGGCAGTGAGTGACCATGTGGCTTGTTTAGTTCCCTTCTCATGGGTAGCTCCTTCCTCCCTGCCTTTTCCCACTTTGTATTTGTATTTAATTTAAGGTCTGTCTCCTCTTGCTCCACAGATGATGGGATTAGTCCGGAAAGAGTCGCACAGGTCATGGGCCTTCCGGATCGGTGTCAGCACGCAGCTCACATAATCAACGAACTCATTATCACTGCACAGGTAGGTGGGACATAGGAAAGTTTCAGATGCTGAGTAAGGCCACTGATCTGTCTGGATTGGTGCTTTCTACACTGACTGGCAGCAGCTCTCCAAGGTTTCAGGCAGGGGAACATTCCCATGTCATTGGGGGGGATTGAAACTGCAACCTTCCGCATTCTAAGCAGACATTCTGCTATTTAACTGTGGCCCTAACCCTACACAAAGTTGTTTAGGGAAGTTTTTAATGTTTGATGTTTTATTCGTTTTTAATATTCTGTTGGAAGCTGCCCAGAGTGGCTGGGGAGACTCAGCCATATGGGCAGGGTATAAATATATATATATATTTTATTATTATTATTATTATTATTATTATTATTATTATTATTATTATTATACTGAATCAGACAATTGGTCTATGTAGCTCAATATTATAGTTCAATATTATCCATGCTGACTGGTAGCAGTTGTCCAGAGTATTGGACTGGGCAATTCTTCCTAGTTCCACCAGGAGATGATGCCAAGGATTGAAGCTGGGACCTTCCGAATTCAAAGCAAGTTCTGTACCACTGAGCTATGGCCCTTCACCTCAAAATTAAGAAAGATTCTAGTCCTCATACAGTTCTGAATAAAAGGTTGAATTGAATAAGAACTAACTTCTGCTGAGTCAGAGCACTGGTCCATCTTGCTCAGTATTGTCTACACTGACGGCAGCAGTTCTTGGGGTTTTCAAGCAGTCACTCTAAGCCCTGCCTGGAGATGTTGGGGAGTTAACCTGAGACCTTCTACATGCAAAGCTAAGTGCTCTACCACTGAGCCATGACCCTTCTCCTATAAGTGCTGGTAGTTACATACTTCAGTGGTGATTTTTGAGGGGGGAAATTCACCAGCTGGATGAGTTACCAGGTTGGCTGATACCACCTTTCATTCATTTGCATATATTGAAGCTGAGAAACATGGATGTTGTCATCTCTTCTGCATACTAGCAAGAGACTTTACTTTAGAGTAAATTGCCGTATTTTTAGGACTCTCCCTGTTTTTGGGGGCTCCAGATTAAGAAAACACCCCTCAGCACTACCCATGTATAAGACGAACCCTGATTTTAAACCTAATATTTTGGTTAAAAAACCTAGTCTTATACACAGATAAATATGGTAATTCACACGTCCTTAAGTTGGCTGTTAACCCTGGTGAATGTTGGTGCAGTAAATTTAGTCTGAAAATCGTTTGGCAAAATACCTGTCCAAAAATCGCAACACTTGGACACTGACTTCCCATTTTCAAACCTATTTCCCTTGACTAGAAACTTGGAAAGGAGGATGACCCCATTTTCTGTCAAAAATCAAGACCACACCACAGTCACAGAAGGCCAACAAACTTGTTGCCCATTATCCAGGATGGAAGGGACTTGTAAACACAGATATTGTGGCTGAGTGTAGAATCCTTGTGGTTTCACTGAGTCTTGCTATTAAAGCAGGGGCTACTGATGGGGGTTGTACACCAAAACATCAGGCAGGCACCAGGTTGGCAAATTTTGATTTTAAGTGACTCAAGGCATGCATTGGGCAGCAAGTCTGTTGTCTGAACGTATGGCGATGCAGCAAACGGCAAGTCCCAGGAGGACCGTAAACATGTTAACAGGTGTGCCCTCTTTCTTCTTCAAGGAGCGTGATGGTTTTGGAAGCCTCACTGTGGCTCGGGGAAGAGGGCGCAGCCGCGGAGACTGGAGTGTTGGGACCCCTGGAGGCATGCATGAAATCACCTACACAGTGCCAGCTGACAAATGCGGCCTGGTCATAGGCAAAGGTAAGCATCATGAATCATAGAATTGTAAAGTTGAAAGGAACCCAAGGGGCATCTAGTCCAACCGACTGTAGGAAGCAGAACTCAATGCATGGAAATCTTAAAACTCTGTGCTTTAAAGGTGGGAGGTAGTTCTGCATTGCCAGATATTGGAAGTTTTCCCAGTGTTCTGGTGTCAGCCTTCTTCCAGTCTTCCATCAGCATCAGAGACATGGTTGGTGGTGACATGAGAGGGAGACTTCTTGGTGCCTTATTCCACATTGTGGAGTTCCTCCCAAGAGATCAGACTAACTCCCTCTTTGTTTTCCTTCCACTGGCAACCTAAGATTCCCTTGCTCAGATGGACCTTTGGAAACCCAGGAGTAGGGAATGCTGATCACTGGGCTGCTGTTGGGGCAAACTGGATTTGAATTGCTGGTTTTAATCCAAACACATCCATGTGTTTGGATGTATTATAGCTATTGTTATTAGCTAGTTTCTTTTTATTACTTTGCACAGTGATACCTCTGGTTGTGGACGGGATCCATTCCAGAGCTCTGGTCGGATCCTGAGGTTTCCACAACCGGAGGGAATGCTTCTGCACATGTGCACGGCGTGGTAGAGCGCTTCTGCACATGTGCGCGCAGCAAAACACTTCCGGGTTAGCCACTTTCACAACCTGAAGTTTACGTTACCTGACGGTAACGTAAGCTGAGGTGCTACTGTATTTTATAATGATGTTTTTAAGTGTTGGAAGCCAAATCCCAACTTGGAAGAAATGCAGGATATAAAGGCAATCAATCAATAGCATCTCTTTGCCCTCCCCCAGTGGAAACTGGCCTACATGCTCAAGCTGCCTTCTGGGGTTTTTCTTTAAAAACAAAACAAAAAACCCAGCCAGCTGACAGAGGTGCAATGTGCAGGGCCTTTTCTGTGGTGGCCACCAGACTGAAACTCCCTTCCTTGAGTGACCTGCTTGGCTCCTTTCATGGGGTTCAGGCTCTGCTGCTTTAAGAATACATTTTTGGGACAGTACTTATTTGCTATCTTTTCGTCCTGCTTCAGAGGAGCCTCAGGTACATGAAACAGCGCCCCCCTCTTTGATAAGAATCCTGTAAAGCAAGATAGTGAGCTTCGTGGGTGGGAGGGGTTTTGAACTAGGTCCCCTACTTGCTCTTAAGTCCAACACTGTGACCGCTTCCAGGTGACACCTAGACTTGGGCATTGAGTTTCCAGGGAAATGGAATCAGTGTCTTACATTAGCAGGCACCAAGAGTGCCTCTGTGCTCACAACGCTTTAAGACTGCGGAACATAGACTGTAAATATATCAGGTAAATGTGTGGACTAGTTGGAGCTGCCAGTTACGTTCTCTCATTTTTCCAGTCTGCAGCTCATTACACTTCTGCATCAGTTTTCAGTTTTTTTGGTCTACTTTTAAATATCCTCACTATATAATCATTACTTTGGGGGTCAAGTGGCAGTAAGCCTGGTCCTCCTTTTCTAAAAGGGTAACGGTGGCGTTGAGGTCTGGGGCCAGCCTGTTCTGCAGTGGTCAAGTCTTCCTCCCTCCTGTGTGTGCCACTGCTGCAGAGACAGACAGCTGCCTCTCCGGGGCCCCATTGGATTTCCATGATAAACGCAGCAGTCTTGACAGATAGCGTGGCCAGTCCCTTCTCTTGTCAACATTGCCTTTTAGCCCCGTTTGATTAATTGCTTTACAATTTCACGTCCAGCTGCGGGGGGCCTCGCCTGCTCGGTCGCTCCCCCACCCACCCACATGCATCCGTGGTCAGGTGGAAGAATGGAAGCTCTTCTGTTGAATGGGTCTGTGCAGAAAGGCGCCATGTTCGAAGCGGGTGACCCTCGCTCGTGAACAGAGGCGAAACTTCTGGCATTGGGCAGCACAACGTCATGTCATCCCCCCTCATAATTGTGCTGCCCTTGAAGGCGCTTCCTCTGTGTGGGTTGGGAGTTGCTCAGAATGGGGATGGGAGGAAGCTAGACTTTCCCAGAGAGTTGAAACTCACCATCAGTGCCTGTGGTGCATTTTCTTATTTGCAGCAACAAATATTTCCTCCATTCAGTGTTTGTGGGTTTTTGTAGTGCTTTGGGCGGCAAGGGGGAGAACGCTACAAAACTTGGTTTTGACCAGAGGCAATGGTCAGACAAAAGTGAGTCTGTGACCAATCACTGCCTCCATTGTACCGCTTTTCTCCTCTATTGAGAGATCAGTAGTCCGTCCCCAGCTAGCTTTGCAGAATTCCTCACTCCTAGCCCATAGAAAGAATTTAATTATTTTGAAACGGAGAACCACACTCTTTTTTTTCTGTTTTCTTTTCAAAGAATCTCATACTCAAATTAACGCGGCACTGAGAGGCATAAGCAGGCGTTTTATTGAGTAGCGGCTAATTATCTGTCCTCATTTCTCCTTCCTCGAAGGAAATGTCTTTGGGAGTGAGATTCCCCTTTTGAATGCCTCTGGGAGGGCAAAAGGTCCAAGGCCGATGGGTGGACTTCTCAAGGGGCAGAGGGGGGAAAAGGTGACGCTCACTTACACATTTAACATCCAAACAAGAAGCTTCCTAAAAGAAAGAGGATAATGGTGTATTTAAGTTTCATGACATCCTAACGTCATGTTTTGAAACAACGTATTTCAAATAGTGGGCTCGCTGGCGGCGTTTCATTATGAGCCGGTTTTAACTGACGGGCTGTTTTTGAGCGATGTGATGACTTAGTAAATTGAGCTGCAGGATAATGCCTTAAGTCCTCTTTTTAGCAAAGTCCCTTTGGAATTGTATTGCTTACGAATGGGCTGTGTTGGTAGTAACAAACCAAAAGAGGGATCCTGAATGCAGTGGGAAGGCGGACTAACTGAAGGAGGGGTCCCCGTGGAGGCAGCCTTGCCCAAAACGCAAAGCTGGCAGTGCCTGTTGATCATGGGGGGGGGGGGGAGTTACGGTGACAATACTTGCCCCACCATTTTTAAGTTGTACATGCAGAAAAAAGCATGCATTCCCATGAAAAGGCTGTTGCTTCAACTTTTCTCCTTCACAAACTTGCATTTGTGTGTGTAATAGATGTAAATGGAAGTGTGCCAAGTAAGTCCCTCCAGTCTGTAGAATTTCCACTTCTACAACAGCCACACACACAGTCTCTGCTCTGCATTCATTATGAGTTGTTCCTCTAGTGTGGGAGGTCCTTTGGAACTCCCTGGCTCTTGACATTAGGCAGGCACCATCTCCCTGCAAACCTTTCCATTTCGGCAGGCCTACCCAGAGAGGAATGATTTGGTAAAGTCTGTTCATAAATGTGTTTTTTAGACATTCTAATCTTTTTAGAAGTTGTTAAACATCTTACTTACATTTTCTTTTCATTTTCTTTTTATTTTTTTAATCACAGGTATGTTTGCTGCCCTGGCTTACTTTTGGGAGTTGGGGCAGGTTATGATTGTAATAAAATAACATCTAATCTACTGCTCGAAGCCTGAATTGGTTATAGTCCAGGAAGATTTTTTTAACCATTTGCTTGATTGCAGTGCTTCTGAATACCAGTTGCTGCAAACTGTAGGAGGGGGAGAGAATGTTCTTGTGCTGAAGTCTTGCTTGAGGGTTTCCTCGCTGGGGCATCTGGTTAGCCACTGTGAGAACAGGATGCTAGCCTTGGTGGGCTGCTGGCCCGATCCAGCCGTGAGGCTCTTCTTATACATTCGGTCAGATTGGATGGTTTTCTTAAGAGTCGGGAGAAGCAGCAGCCGTTTCGTTCCATGCTGGGTTGAATTGCTTGCTTTGCATGGATATCAACTCAGCGTGCGTTTTTATTCCTGGTAGCTGCCAGCTTAGGAGTTGCTCCAGTTACTTGCGCTAACCCATCGGAAAGGGAGTTGGCCGAACAGAGCAAGCTGCCGCAGATGCTCAACTAATTGGTTTTGTCCGCTTGGATCGGCAGAGTGCCCTCTCCACCCTGTTGCCTTGGGTTTTGACTGGTGGCTGTATCCAGGACCAGGAGGGGTCAAGCATATCACAACTCCCCACCCCTTTTGTCTCCCTCTCTCCAAGCTGAGGCTAACCTCCCCTCTTGTGTGAAATTCCGACAGAAGAAGAATTGGCCCATTGTAGCCGCTGCCTTTGTTAAGCAAATTTCATTAAGAGACGGAGACCCTCCTCCAAGACCGTATGTGTGCTGCTGCCTTTTTCTCCCCCTGGCCCGCCAAGTCAAACCAAACTTTCATTAGTCGTGCTCCACCCTAGTACAAGCTGCTACTGTTTCACACTCGTTTTTTAAAAACAAAACAAAGGTAGCATCTTCAGAGTTTCCTTCACTATCGGCAGACATCCCACAAGCTCTTCCTGAGATAACCAAAGACCTCTTCTGGGAATTTGCTGGGATAAATTGTGCTCTGGCTGCATGATTGCACCGTGAGGGAGCAGCTAATTGCACCAGTGTCCGTTCACCTGCTTATTCACCTACAAAAGGAAGCTGCAGATTAGGTCCCCTGAGGGGTTGCTCTCTTCTAACCTACCGGTTTCCTTCTAATCTGCACTGGCTACCAATTCAGGAAGATCGCAAGCTGCTTTATGCTGAGTCAGACCACTGCTCCATCTTTCTCAGTATTGTCCACACTGACTGGCAGCAGGGAATGTTCCCAGTCCTCCCTGGAGATTTCAGTGAGGATTGAACCTGTGGCCTTCTGCATGCAAAGCAGCTGCTCTGCCACTGACCTGTGGTCCTTCCCCTAAAAATCAACTTAAGATTCCAGTCCTCATGGTTCTGAATTAAGGGCTGGTTTAAATATGGACATAGGGAGCTACCTTACTGAATCAGACCGTTGGTCCACCTACGCCTATAGCCTGCAATGATCAGCAGCACTGTTCCATGGTTTCAGGCAGCAAACATTTCCGGCCTTACCTGGAGATTCTGGGGATTAACCCTGGCACTCTTCATGCAAGGAAGGTGCTCTGCCACTGCTCATGAAGAGTGCCAGGGTGCCTTCTTTAATTTACTATCATGCCAGATTCAGGGGGGCACTAAAAGGCAAATGGGTGGCAGTGGGAGCTGGAGATGTAAATGACTATTTGTAAAGGAGTCATTGGATCGGTTTAATCAATTACGTTAGGTAAATTAAAACTAAATAGTTTTTAAGAAAAGACAAATTTTGGATAAGTACTAGGCTAAATTTAAACTTTTAAGGTTTGAATAATTGATATCTAAAATCAGAGACACAACATTGGAAAAATAGATAACAAAAATGGAAATAAGGTGATAAATTGCTGGTTAGATATATATAAATTAGGAACGCAGGAGCGGGAGATGTGAGGGAGTCCAAAGAAGTTAAGAAAATATGTTACGATATGTGTTACTTTGTTTCTTTATTTGTATGGTAATTAAAAAAAAACTTTTAATAAATATTTATAAAAAAATAAATAAAACTAAATAGTTTTAACTGTGTTTTGAATAAATGTGCCATTAATTGTTACTGTTTTGAATTTTATTGTGTTGTTAGCTCTCTTAGTGGATTATGCAAACTGCTATTCTGAATAACGCTTTTAATAGGGGGCACTGGGGTGAGTTTATAGAACCACAGAGCAGGGTGGTGGGCCAAAAAAAGTTGGGAAACACTGGTTTATACTGGGCCATGATGGGAGTTGTAGTCCAAGATAATTGAAGGACATGGCAGTATGATGAGGACAGATCTAATCCATGTGGTTGGACCTTCCTCCTTCTCTTTCATGCACTCACAATAACTGCTGAATATATAAAGTAAAAGTCTGATCATGTTCCCTCTCCTTTTTCTTCCTCCCCTCTTCCTTCTTTGCAGGGGGAGAGAATATCAAGAGCATAAACCAACATTCTGGAGCCCATGTAGAGCTCCAGAGAAACCCACCTCCCAACACCGACCCTAATGTACGGATATTCACCATTCGGGGCATCTCCCAGCAGATTGAGCTTGCGAGACATCTCATAGATGAGAAAGTTGGTGTAAGTTTCTTTCCCTTCCCCATCTACTTTCTTCTTCATTTTTTAAAATAAAAAAATATTTTGAAAATTGCAGTCCAATGAAGAACAAGACTAGCAAAACAATGTCATTGTTACAGTATACAGCTAGAAAGAAGTGATAAGTATTGAAATAATAGAATCATATAATTGTAGAGTTGGAAAAGGACCCCAAGGGCCATCTAGTCCAACCCCTTGCAAATCACCATCCAATTGGTCTATAACAGGCATAGGCAAACTCCGGCCCTCCAGATGTTTTGAGACTACAATTCCCATCATCCCTGACCTCTGGTCCTGTTAGCTAGGAATGATGGGAATTGTAGTACCAAAACATATGGAGGGCCGGAGTTTGCCTATGCCTGGTCTATAAAAAACCCCACCAGGATCAAAACATCCACCGTGGTCATTCTCCTTCAGTACTTGAGGCTCTTTTTTTATTTGCAAAGGTGGTTGGCGTTTTTGCCGGATGCTAAGTCCCAGGAAATGGTTTGGGGCAACATTGTTCCCATTGTACAGATGCGGAAACTGTTCTGAGGCCTAGAGCCAGTGCTGGGGAAACCCAACAGCCCCATGCAGCGCGTCCTATGCATCTTGCATAAGAACTCTGGGATTAATTGCCAGCTGCAATCAGACAGGCAACTAACGTCACAATGCTCAGGCGCCCATTTGAAGGCATTTTTATTTGAGAAGGCCTTACCCAGTGGGTGGCCCAATCCCTTACGTAATATTAATTTGCATATATGCAGATAGGCTTTTTTACTGTTTTTCTAGAATTCATAATATAGGGATTTACTGCTCTTAGTGGTTTCAGGGAATGATTTTACTGTTTGTTTTTTAATAAAGTGGGCTTTGCATTGCTTATCCTACTTTTATCTTGTACCCCTCTTTGAACAGCCTCTGACTATGAAGCTGTTTATAAATCTGTAAAAATGAAAGAGAATTAAATTCTTCATTTTGAGAAGCCTTCCTCAGCACCTTAAATCTCAGGTGCAGTCTCACTAAGTCCAGACAGTGGTGAATAAATTACCTGTTTGTTTTTTCTCCAGGGTACTGGTCTGGGTGGTCCTGGAGGTTTTGGCCAGAGCCCCTTCAATCAGGCACCTGCTACACCTCACCAAAAGTAAGTAGTTTACTTGCCTGCTTTCCCTTCACCTTTAGGCTGCTCCCCCGCCATCAAATAGGATTGTAGGTGTGATTATCATTGAGCAGCATCCTTGGTCTGCAATGATTTTACAAAAGAACAAGAAGTCTGTGCACTGCCCTGATGAACTTAATTAAAGCCTGTAATTTTGAGGCTCTGGGAGATGGGAGTTGGGGGCAGGGACTGTGGCCCTCCCAAGTGTTACTGGGATGCCTGTAGCCACATGCAGCCTTAGAAGGTTGATAAACATAGCATGGGCTTCCCTTCCCTGTCATAAATCTCATTGGTTCCTTCCATTGGATTATTGGTTGGGCAGGAGGCCGTTTTACCATTGACTTAAATCAAGTTGGGAGACTGTTAGCTCTCCTGAGTTAACTCCCACCATTCTTGGCTATTGCCCATGCTTGCTGGGGCTAATGGGAGTTGTAGTACAGCAGCATCTGGGCATGGGAAAGGTTCTAAGAAAATACTCCACTGGAACCAGCGCCTTTTTATACCAATGTGTCAGTAGTGAAACTTATCCACACCTAATCTCTTACACAGCATGGTCTGTTTCAACACTTTTCAACAAACTTTAATCCCAACTCACCAGTGTGCCTGGACTACCTTTCACTCCTCTGTTGCTAATGGCCTTGTCTTCCACAGCGGTCCTCAGGCGTTCATGACGCAGGGTTGGGGTGGCACCTATCCGACGTGGCAGCAGCCTGGGCAGCAGGTTCCAAGTAAGTGTATTGTAATTGTAGAGATTGCAGGGGGACGGGTGCAAGGGTCGCCCATGTTTAAGTTGATTCGGCTCAGCTGTGGGGGACCTTTTACTCTCCATATGTCACTGGGCTACATCTCCCATTTACCATTGGCTATGCTGATGGGAGTCATGGTCCAATAGTATACGGAGGGCTACAGGTTGCCCACCCTGGGACTCGTAAAGGAAGCATGACTTCAAACATACAATATCTGGAGTTCCCTGTCATGCGGCAGCCCAGTTTTCTACTAGCACTTTAGCTAAACTTTTGCTAAGCAGGTGCATATGGGAACTTGTAAAAATCACAGCCACTTCATTCCTTCCCCCTCTCCCTCCGATCATCCTGCTTGCCACACAACTCACACCAAAGCTATGGTTTAGCTTAACCCTATGTCCAGATCTAGGCTCTTGGTTTGTCTGGAGCAAGACAAACCATGAGCTCAGGTTTGCGTGTTAGGCATATCTGTAGCAGCCTATTAACTTGGGCTTTCCACTCTCCCCACCCTAATAATTCCATTGTAAAAATTCCATTAAGATTGAGACTGAATCGTGCTCAGAGCTCTGCTCATCAGAACTAACAACAAGTACCTGCTTCTTTCCCCTTCTGCCTCTGAGCAGAGGGGGCACCTTCTCCTCCCCACAGCCCTCCCCCACATGTCCTCTAGATTTTAATTTCCCCACCTTCAGTAAATTAGGTGGGGTGAAAACACTTTGCCATGGAACACGGTGTCCCATCAACCTTGCTGCAGACTCTATGTCGTTCTCCTTGGAAGAGAATGCTTTGGTCAAGTCCTTTTTAACTGCCCTCAACACTCTTCAAGTTAGGACTTTGCTTCCCTGCACATCACTGTCCTCCTCTTCCCCCACCACACAACCACCCTTGCTACAAAAACTTCCCATTGCAACAGGATTGGGGGGGGGTAGTTAGGTGGTCAGAAGGTGCTATTAGTTTTTATTGCCCACTTTCCATTAAAAATCTAGAATGCCAGCTCTTTAGAGGGAAGCCTTCTCCATAAACCCTGTTCTGGGCATGTAGTCAGGTTGCAGCTCAGCATTTGAGCTCATCATTTGCATGCAAAAGGTTCCAAGTTCAATCTCCAGGTGAGTCTAGGAAATATGCTTGTCTGAAATTCCAGAGAGCCACTGCCAGTCTGTACACAATGCTGCTCTAGATGAACCAATGGCCAGACATTAACAGCCAGCTTCCTGTGCTCCTGTTTAATTCAGCCCTTTATTCAGAACTACGAAGACTAAAACCTTGGTTTGCTTTTTTAGAGGAAGGTTCATAATTCAGTGGTTAAAGCAGATAGCTTTATGCTCTATGAATTTGTCTAATCCCTCTTCAAAAAGCTGGATGCTTAGCTATGGTATAGCTTAGCATTACTAGCAAACTAGGGCAGGTTGTGGTAGAGAACTCCTGGTATTATATGCTTGGAAGAAGTACACTCTCCACCATGAGCTACTTTGGGGGCCTAATTGCCTATCATGCAGGGCTAGTGTTGTGTGTGTTGTGGTGTTATTATTTATTTATTTATTTATTTAATTTATATACCACCCTATAGTCGGAGGTCTCAGGGTGGTTCACAGAATAAAATCAAAATATAAAACCACAAAATACATAATCAAAATAAAAACAACAACCCAATAACACCCCCCAAGTGTAAGAAGCACTGTTCTCTGCACCTCCCACCCATTATTCTTTCTTCTCCTTTTCTCCTCTCTCCTTGGTGTCTTGTACAGGTCAACAGAGCCAACAGCAGAACAGCCAACCAGACTACAGCAAGGCGTGGGAGGACTATTACAAGAAACAGAGTGAGTGAAAATGAGTTGGGTTGGGGGCGGGTGTTGCAGTAATTAAGAGTGTTGAACTAGGACCTGGGAGAGACCAGGGTTCAAATACCCACTTGGCCATGAAGCTCACTAGGTGACTACGGGCCAGTCGCTACCTCTCAGCCTAGCCTTCCTCACAGGGTTACAGGTTACAGGGACAGGTGGACTGTTGTTATTACCAATTTACCCACCCTTCACCCTAAGGTCCCAGGGTGGGTTACAAGAATTAAAACACAGAATTAAAAGCACTTTAAAGCACCTTGCCACTACAGAAATAAGCTGGGTTCCAAAAATATACCTCTCAAGTGTCAAAACCCAGGATGAAGAAGTACATCTACAACATTCTTGTTGGCACCCGGTCTACCTCAATGAAGGACAATGAAGGAGTGCTCCTTTGGGGGTGAAGTCAAACTGTTGGAGAGTTGCAGCTCCTTCTGTGGCTGTAGAAACCAAAACGGAAGAGACATGTTTTGTTGCAGCTGGGGCAGATGAATGCGTCTGGTTGTGCTGCTGCAGATGCACCATGGCGTTTCTTCTCTCTACACTCCTCCCAGTAGTCAATCCTCCTCTGGTCACTGCTACTAATGCATGACCTGACTGTCTCCAGGCACTGTGGTTGTCTGCAAGGGATTACCACATGGCAGGGTTGATGTTGTCAGCCTTTCAGTTCACATTTGCAGACATCTTTGTAACACACTTGGTCTGCCAACAGACCTAGTGCCTAATGCCAGCTCCTTGTACAGCGCATCCTTTGGGAGCCTGCCTAGAAGAGCACATATTCTTTTGAGACTCTGCTGGACATGTGATCCTCCAAGCCTTCCTGATGTAGTGCATGTGGAAGGCATTGAAGCTACACTTCTGGCAGGTGTAAGCTGCCCATGTCTCACTACCATAAAGCTCAATGTGTAAGTTTGGTGGACCTTCATCTTGGTATTGGACGTTAGCATCATATTCTCCCATATCCCTTTGGAGAGGCAAGGCATTGCTGTAGCTGCCTTGCCAATACACTTGTTTAGCTCAGCATCAGTGGAGAGGTTGCTGGTTATGGTGGAGCCCAGGTAGCCCAGGTAGACAAAACCATCTACCACCTCAAGTGTGTGGTCGCCAGTGCTGATGACATCCTGACCCAAAATGTTGGTGTTCACTAGGCTGATGGTGAGGCCGAACTCCCTGCAGACTCAGGCAAAATGGTAGGTGGTTTCTGTAGTTTCCTCAAGAGTGCGCTGTCAAGGCTTCATCATCTGCAAACAACATCTCAAGACACTTTTGTCTTGGCACAGAGACTTCCCGGGGTGAACAAACCCCCATTGCTCCTTGAGTGGATGTACACACTGTCTGCATTTGAACTGAAGTCATGTGAGAGTAACAAGAAGAAGAATATGTCAAAGGGAGTTGGGGTTGAGAGCACAGCCCTGCTTCAAACCACTCTTTATAGGGAAGTCACTGGAGGATGAGCTGGAGTTCTGGATGGTGCTGCACCCGTTTTTTGTTGAAGGACACAGTGATCTTGTGGAGGTTAGGTGGACATCCTGTCTTGTTAAGCTATGTGAAGAGTCTCTTTGGTTGACTAGGTCAAAGGCCTTCATCAGGTCTATGAATGCAATGTGTAAGGGGTTTCTCTGCTCTCATCATTTCTCTTGCAACCAGTCTTAGCAACCAAGAAAGATTCTGTATAGTATGGAGGTAATCTTCCAGGTATTTGGGGCCTGAGTCATTGTGGATTAAACCTAGAACCTTCTGTATTGCAAAACAGATGCTCTACCACAGTGTTGTAGCCTTTCTCCTAAAAATAAAGATTCTAGTCCTCGTGAGTCTGATTTAAGTAGGAATATAAGAAGCGGTTGTTCTCTGAGTCAGACACTGTCAGTAGCTCTCCAAGGTTCTGGGCTGAGGACATGCTTACTGTGCATGTTTGGGATCTTAACCCTGAGGGTTGTTGGGGGGGGGGACTAATAATGATTAAAGGATGCCTGCCCTGGGTCCTGTATTTGGAAAGGGGAGGGATCAGGGTTTGGTGGGTGCATTTGAGTATTTTCTTACTTGCTTCCTCTGACGTTTGACTCTTTGTTGTTCTTTCTCCACCTCCTATCCCTCCAGGTCACGCTGCCACTGCTGTGTCTCAAGCCAGCTCCCAGCCTGACTACACGATGGCCTGGGCAGAGTATTACAGACAGCAGGCTGCTTATTATGGGCAGACATTAGGGCAAGGCCAGGCCCACAACCAGGTGGGTCTCGCTTCTCTCTGCTGTATCTACACCCTTCTTCCTGATAGCTGTTTCCTTGCATTGTTTAGTCATGAAATAATTTCACAGAAACAACCAGTGTTGTGTATCTTACAAGATCGCTTGTGACATATCAGCAACTGCCTGCTCCCAAAGAATCACCTCCCAGTTTTTGAAACATTTTCTGCCTGGTTTTCTGGAAGGGGTGACTGCTTTCCAAACCTAGTTTACCAAAGTTTAACTTTGTTTAAACTTGAAACTTAGGTTTTTCCCCCCTCTCTCATAACGCTGGAACTCATGGACAGCCAGTGGAGCTGAACTTTGGAAGGTTCAGGACAGATGAAAGGAAGGGACTTCTTCACACAGGGCATAGTGAAACTGTGGAACTCACTCCCACAGGGGGCAGTGATGGCCACCAACCTGGATGGCTTTAAAAGAGGATTGGGCAAATTCGTGGAGGAGAGGGGCTATCGATGGCTACTTGCCATGATGGTTATGCTCTGCCTCCACAGAAGCAGTGGCACTTCCGAATACCAGTTTCTGGAAGCTGCAGGAGGTGAGAGGGCTTGTGCTCAAATCCTGTTTCCCACAGGCATCCATGTGACCACTGAGAGAACGAGAGGCTAGACTAGAAGGACCATTAGCCTCATTCAGCTGGCTCTTCTTACGTGAAGTTTTCCAAACTTGGCTTAGCCTCTTCTGGACCTGGTGAAAGCAAAGGCCAGAACTGTTAATAGTGTAGCTTGTGTTTCCAAATAATGGGCACCCTGCTGGCAAGCAGCTGGTTTTCTGTTTTCCCAAATTTTCTGAGAGCTGAGGTTTGTTTGTACTCCTCTTCTGAATTGAAATTGAAGTCACACTTTGCTCGTACACTTTAGCTTTTTAAGGTGGTGTGAGGTAGCATGGAATACTTGAGAATTGCCACCCCCTACATTTCTGTGCAGAGGCCAGTGGTAGATGTCTGCTAACTGGAGAAGAGGAGGTGCTCTTGCCCACTCCCCTGCCTTATAGCCCCCACTCCAAGGGGCTGTAACTCAGTAGTAGAGCATCTACTTTGAATTTTTATTTTATTTTATTTATTTTAATTTAATTTATAAACCACCCACTCTGTGCGGCTCACAGCATATGTTGAAACATACTAAAGCATCAAACATTTAAAACTCCCCGTTACAGAGCTGCCTTCAGGTGTCTTCTATAAATCAGATAGTTGGCTCTCAGATAGTATGTACAAGTTCCCAGGTCCGATGCCCACTGGCATCTCCACGTAGGGCTGGGAGCTGCTGCCATTCCCCCAAAATAATGACTCTAACAGACAGAGGCATCCTTCCACCTCTTGCATGCAGCAGGGAAGCTGTTTCTCAGATCAGGGAAGGGTGACCCTGTGGCCTTCTAACTGTTGCAAGACTCGTTCCCATCACACCTGAGCACCGACCATGCTCACTGGAGCAGGTGGGAATTGCAGCCCAGCAACATCTGGAAATCCACACAGGTTAGCCACCTCTAATCTAGGTGTGCCTTCCCAGTCTGATCCAGCAAGGTGGTTCTTGTGTTCTAAAATGTTCTTGAAAGTTTTCTTTCTTAACAGTGGTTTTTCATTTTGTCTCTCTCTTCCCTCCCCCCTTCTCCCCCTTTGCAGGAGCAGTAGAACAACATCCTTGACTCTTCTTTGTTTGTTATTTTCCCCTCCCTGCCCCCCCTTTTCTCTCTCTTGCTCTCTCGGAATCATTGTGGAAACAAACCTTTTTGTAACAGAGGGTTTCTAGATTTGCACCATTTTGATGAAGAAATCTTGCTTTGGTTTTTTTGGTGAAACACTAGTTGTTAGGATAATCTACACTGAACTTTTTTCTAAGAATCAGGAACAATTAGTAATGTACTTAACTTTATGGACTTTGCTGGGTAATCTGTTTGGGGGGAAATGTTAATTATTTTGGGGAGGCTTTTTTGTTTGTTTTCCAAATTTATAAGGAAAAGAAGAGAGAGAGTAAGAAAATAAGTGAAACTCCAGGGTCCTTTTTTGGGGTTGGGGGGAGAAGCCAGAGAATAACCATCATCGAATCTTACCCCAGAGCTGTGACATTTCAACAAGTGTTTTTAGTCCCCGTCCCCCCACCTCTTATTGTGTGTATTCCACCCCCCTTTCTTCCACCTTGTTTAAATCTTTTCTGTTGTAACAAAAAAAGGCTTGGAAGTCTTAGGTGATATGTAACAAATTAAAAAAAGAAAGAAATTTTTGAAAAACAGTATTTAAATATTCTTAAATATGTAAATTCATTAAATATATGACTTCTAATTTCTTGTATCTTGGCTCTTTTTTATTTTATTGCATTTTTAAGAAAAGAAAGAAAAGAAACTGAACTATGGTATGTTATTGTAATTAATTGTGTGAATTCTTTTATCAAGACAGTTACTGTTTGCTGTCAGGCTGGTTATCAAGGGGGGAATTTTTGTAGGGGGGGCTGTATAATTTTTAGAGATCTAAAGGGGTAATATAAAAAGATGTGTTTAATTTTTTTTTAGCAATTTTATTCTGCTTTCCATGTTCTCCATTTTCTGGTTGCATCTGCGTATCTAAGACCTCCAAGCTTTGTCTAAAACAAAAAACACACAAAAACAAAATACTTTTTGTCTATTTCAGAAATAAATACTCTTATTTTTAATATTAAGATAAAACTGCTATTATTAGTACTTTTAACAAACACTGTGGAACATTAAGTCATATAAAATAGTAGTAACTATTTTTTAATTCCAGGGTGTGTGTGTGTTTGCTTTCCCCTACCCCTCAATTTTTTTTGTTCATTTATAAGTATTTTCTTATCTTAATATTTGTCGAAATTTTACCTAGAGAAATAATAAAAAAAATAAATCTAGTATTAACCCCAGGTATGCCGCTGAATACTTTTTTGATTTAATAAAAGGGATATTATGGTTTCCAATGTTTACTTGTAGTGTTTTCTTGTACAGATAACAGTGTATTTTTAAAGGAGAAAAAAATAATAATAACGGGAAGTAAAGCTATTTTTTCTTGACATTTTTAATTGACCTGCGGGACATTCCGTTTTGAACTGTACTGAAGTTATTGTTCTAGGATCCTTCCCCCTCCCTGATTTCTTTATAATGCTTGAAATGTCTAACTATAGGTAAATGCAATTGGATAATATTGAGCATGATGTGTTTTAAACAAATGAAAAATTGTTCTTTTTATTTGACTGACAGTTGCATTTTACACTCTCTCTATAATAAAGCAAATCCACAAGGAAACTTGTGGGTTAAGTATTAAAAGTCTGTTTTTTATCACTGCTCCATTACCTGGAAAAAAAGATGTCATGTAGAAGCAGCATTTAAAAAAAAAATACTCCTCCCCATCCTCTCTATTTTATCTTTTTTTGTGGGTTTGTGTGTGTGACTAGCTTTTTTAAAGGCTATATTATAGTGCTGTTAGCTCCCAATCAAACCTTTCATTCTTTGTGAACTGTGCTGAAATTTCACACCTAGGTTCTCTTGCAACCGCAGAGCTGCAAAGGTGGTCTCTCCTTTCCCTCCCCAAAGTAAGGTGGTTATGGAACAGCCCCAGAGCAAGGAAGCATCTCGCTAAAAGGAGGCATGTTATAAGCAAAAAAAACTCAGATGATTTCCTGCTTCTCTTCTCTGCAACTCAAACTTGGGGAACAAGGTGGCATTTTTTTCTGCCTACCACTCTCATTTCTCCCCCTCCTTTCCCAGTCAGAACCCTCCTAATTTCAGGTCTGCAATTCTGGCCCCACTTACCTGCAAGTAAACCCTATTGAACCCAACAAGTCTTCCTCCATGGGTTGGTTGTGGCTCAGATTACGGTGCAAAATGCTTCTGTATTCCCCCCGAGTTCTTGGCATAAAACTCCTTTCCTGAAGATAATTGTATCATTACCCCTCTTAGTAGCTGTGTGTGTGTGTGTGTGTGTGTGTGTGTGAGGGAGAGAGAGAGAGAGAGAGAGAGAGAGAGAGAGAATATGGATTTGGTTGTGTGTTTGTTTGTTTTTGTTTGTTTTTTGATGTTTTATTTATTGTTTATGACTGCTTTTCTTATCATGTAATATGTTCTGTTCATGTCGTAAGCCACCTTGAGCATGCTTTGACCTATGGAAAGGAGGCATACAAATAAAATTATATATGTTGGTGTGTGTGCATGTGTGTGTGCATGTCTGTCCCCTTATTTATCCTCCCCCCCAAAAAAAATCCCCCCCCCCTTCTGTCAATCTAGATTGAATGTGTCCCTTTTTCTTTTTGGGGATTAGAGAAACTTTTCAACTGGTTTCCCAACCCAGATTAGGTCATACCCTGACTTTATGAAAGAAAAGAATGAAACCCACTATCAAGCTTCATCTTCTTCTCTCTCTCCCCCCCCCCCCCGCCCCACCCATTTACCTCCCCAACCAGCCTGGCATCTGTTCACTCACTCTTTTTAAAAACACACACACACGACCCCATCTGCAAAAGTGGCAACTCGGGGCCCCAGTTGAAAGCCGGAAGAAAGGAGGGGTTGGGTATGGCATCTCTTCAATACACCTCCAGAGAATCGAGAGGCACATATTGAAAGATGGGAATGGTAATAGCCACTTGGGCAGAAGAGAAGAAAAGCCGGGGGGGGGGCGCGGCGGATGGACGGACGGTTGGTATGCAACAGGGAAGAGGAGGTATAAATGCTGATGATGGGGAATAAGGGGGGAGGAGGAGGACATTACGGAGAAGACTTCCTCCTAATTCATCTTCCAAGCTCGCTGCCAAAAGAGCATTTGGTAGGTTTCTCAGGGAGCAATTGTGTGATAATGAACCCAAAGGTGTCCTTTAATTGAAGACAGGAGCATTGCGGCTCGTCCAACCCGAGACTCATAAATGGTCCAAGGGAGAGAAGCTGGGGAGGATGCATTTTCTTAAATGTATCTGTAAGTACACATGAGATAGCAGCTCCCTAGTGGAAATGTCCATAATATGAATTATGGAAACTGGCTTTCATGCAGCCCTAGTCCTCCCACTCCCCCCCCTTTAAATATCGAGTGGGTGGGGCAACCTACTTTCGCTAGGCCCTCAGAACTGGGCCGGCCATTAAGAATGGCGCCTCATGGAGCCGAGTTTTTCATAAGCAGTCTGGTGTCAGGGAATAAGTATTTTAAGTGCTTGAAATGTTACCAAATCGAGCAATCGATTTTTCATCTCTTTATCTCTGCCACCCCCACCCAGCACTAAGAGCTGCAGGAAAGTCGGGGGGGGGGGAGAGAGAACTTGGCATCCAGAACCAACTGTGGATGGTTTCGCTTTTACAGAACCATATATTTCCATTAATGTTTACTCCTGCACCTAACTGCTGGTGACGTGGCTCATCCTTACCAGAATCATTCTGAGCTACCATCAGCACCACCCACATTTCTTACAGCCCTCTCTACACTTTCTCCTGATGTTCTGGAAATTACAACTATATTTAGCTCTATGTTTAAAATCCCCATCTCTTTCGTTGTGAAGTTCTTCCAGTATCAGTGCCTGCAATGAGCTTTCTCCAGTATTTTTATGAACACAAGCCCTGATAAAGCAGAGCCAAAAATCCCTTAAGCAGGCTGTAGCCTCTATATTTTGTAGATTGCCTTCACCAGATCAATCCTGGTGCATATGCTAAGATCTACTTTGGGGGGGGGGTCCTCCTTGGCTGCCTACGGTTAAGATTGGTTAGGTTGGCTTTCTCAGTGATGGCCCCAGAACTGCGGACCTCTGGCCTTCCAGAAATAACCTCTGGCCTTCCAGAAATTGCTAAGCTGCATCTCCCATCAGCCCAAGCAAGCACAGCTAACAGCCAGGGGTGATGGGAGTTGTAGTTCAACATCTGGAGGGCCACAAGTTCACATACATGCAATTGCCCTATTGGTGGCCGCCATTGGTCCAGTGAGCAAGGAAGACCATCCTCATTGAGGCTTCCATGTAAAAGGTGGTAATTCAATTGGGTCTTGCAGAACAGGTTAAGGAGAGGAACAGTACATAGAGGCAGACCCCAATGACAAACAGATTCAATCAATTCTGGTTTTGCTTCCATTCTCCCTGTGGAATTCTATGAGGGCAACACACAACATGTACTTCTTCAAGTAGCACAGAGTTAAAACTATGGAACTTGTTCCCACAAAAGGCAGTGGTGGCCACCATCTTGGATGGTTTTAAAATAGATCGGACAAATTGATGGAGGAGAGGGCTTTCAAAAGGCTACCAGCCAGGATATCCTTGCTGTGCCTCAACAGCTGGAGGCAGCAATACTACTGAACACCAGTTGCTGGAATCTACAGGGGGGAGAGGGCTTGGGCTCAGGTCCTGCTTATGGGCTTCTCATGAGGGCTTCTAGTTGGTTGTTGCGAGAAGAGGATTCTGGACTAGTGGCCCATTGGCCTGATCCAGCAGGCTCTTCTTACATTGAGACTGAGGAGGAGGAGGAAGCTGATGGGCTGTGTCGCCTCCTATATTGGTTGTAAGCAAGGAGGCAGGCCGGTGAGGGCCAGCTGAGGGCAGAATGAGGTCAGTGGGGCAGCACCTTATTCACCCTCCACTGGAACACCAAGATTAGCAGTTGCTGATAAATACAGCATCTTCTCAAACTCCCCCCATTCAATTTACCAAAGATGGGATAGTTTTCTTTCACTGAATCAGACCATTGGTCTATCTTGCTCAGTGTTGTCTACACTGACTGGCAGTGGCTTTCCTAGCCCTACCAGGTGATGTCATTCAGAACAGAACTTGGGACCTTCCATATTCTCTAACTACTGTGGCTCTAGTCTTCATTTTAAGTGGATATTTTATTTCCATACATATTCTTTCGTTTGGATATTGTCCTGTCAACACTGCAAGAATAAATATTTATCATACTGAAAGAAACCTGATGGTATCCGTCCTCTGGGTATCTAGATCTGACCATCTGTCCTTTTGCACATCTCTGGATCGGGTTCACTGATGACTGAGGTTGCAATCCTAATCCATCCTTCCAGGCATACAGGGGTAGTGGTGAATATACCAATCCATCTCTCCTGCCCCCACTCAATTTTTCAATCTTAAATTCAGTTTTTCACATTTCCTGCTCAGTTTTTGCAAAAAAAATATATTTTAAGTTCTCATGAGTGTTCATCATTTTAACATGAATTTTCCGCAACACACTTTTTTAATGCAGTTCCAATATACAGTAAACAGCTTTTGTAAAGCAGTGCTCCCTAGTAAAATGTATTTTGTATGTTTATTTTTCCTAACAGGTGTGTTTATCTGCATTCTGTATCCTTGTATGTGAATTTTTGTACACACTACTTGGCTAGAGAATTGCATTGCAAAATTCTGAGAAGTGTGAATTTCAAAGGATGGCTGCTTTTCAGTTTATGTATTGTTTCAGAAAGTGTGAATTAGGTAGGTTCACCTTTAAATGTGAATTGAGTTCAGTTCTCCCCACCCCCACCCCCACCCCCACCCCCACCCCACATCCTTTACTTCCAGAGCACCAAGGTTATTTATGAACCCATCTTACTCTAGCTAGCAAGAAATAACAAGGCTTTCAAGTTTATGAGGCTTTCAAGCACATAACTGCTTCAAATTTCTCCCTCTTCTCTACCTGGCAGTAAGTAAGCCCCATGGAATGCGTTCAGATATGGTAGACCAGATGTGAGGAACCCTTGGCCCTCCAGATATTGCTGAACTCCAGCTCCCATCATCCACTGGCCATGCTTGCTGGAACTGATAGGAATTTTAGTCCAGCAACATCTGGAGAGCCAAAGGCTCCCCACACTTGGATCTTACTCAGAAATGAGCCATATTGAAGTCAATGGGACTTACTCCCAGGTAGATTGGATAAGGATCACAGACTTGCATGGGAGCAATCCCTGCTGCACACAGATTTACTTTCAAACAAACATGAGGAAGCTCACAGTGTGGGTCATGTACCAAACATTCTTTGAAATGAAAATAGATTTTCTATGTCATTCTTAAATGAAAGGAGATAGGTCTCTTCCCTTGCATGCCTCCTCATAAGCAACCTGTGTGCTTAAATCGCGCTCTCTCTCGCTCTCTCCCCATCTTATTTACAGTAATTTGTATTAGCAAAGTATAACTCAGGGTGGGGGGGAGAGAGATTCGCTGCTGGTGGCTCAAGCATTATTTAGCTTAAGTATTTTCATTTGACAATACACTGATTTATTGCGATCTTATTTCCCTTCACCGTATTTATAACTTATTGATGGGATTCAAGGGTGGGGGGTTGGACACACACACACACAAACACCCATTCACCAACACTTTCCTCTACAGCGATTTGGGCCAGGTGTGTGTGTATTTTCACTCGTCCTTATGACATGAAAGGCAAAACAGCTGGGGCAAGATTCTACCAAAGCAGCGGGTGCTCAAGCGAAACTGAATGTCATCACAATGAAAAATTCTCACTCCATTTTGCAAAGCTTGCATGGTATGTGTGCAAACCAGCATATAAAAAAAATAAATATCTGAACTTTGGTATCCAAATGGTTTAAAAGAAAAAAAAAGTGTCAATGTCTAAGGCAGCATGTCTCTGAATGCCAGATTCTGGGAATCACAAGCAGGGAGAGTGCTGTTGGACCCAGGTTCTTCTTGGTGGCCACTGTGAGAACAGGGGGCTGGACTAGGTGGGGCCATCAACCTGATCCAGCATTCAGCCTCTGCTTATGTTCTACCTCCCCAGGCAGAGTTACCATTTGCTGGGAATCACAAGCAGGAAGAATTGCTGTTGCACCCAGGTCCGGCATGTAAGCTTCCATATATATATATATATATATATATATATATATATATATATATATTTTTGCTTTCGTAGATTTTCACGGGTACAGGAATGCAGGTTTTGGTGTCCTCGGGTGTCTTCCCGTGTAAAAGTTGGGGTGTCTAGGCGACGTTTCGACGAGGTCTCACTCGTCATCTTCAGGCTGGTGCTTTCGGCTTCTTGTTACTGGAACAGAGCAGGATCTCAGTGTTTGAGTTCCTATAAATACTGTAGAGGGGGTGTGGTGTATAGCCTCCAATGTTCTGGGCAGAGAGGAAGTTCCCAGGCTAGTGTGCCTTTTCTTCTTTTGTTCCTTAATTACTTGAGAGATATCTTGAGTGATTTCTTGAGTGATATCCTGAGTACCCACCTAAGTGGTACTCACCTAAGTGGTACTCAGGATATCAGGTGACCCACCTAAGTGGTACTCAGGATATCACTCAAGAAATCACTCAAGATATCTCTCAAGTAATTAAGGAACAAAAGAAGAAAAGGCACACTAGCCTGGGAACTTCCTCTCTGCCCAGAACATTGGAGGCTATACACCACACCCCCTCTACAGTATTTATAGGAACTCAAACACTGAGATCCTGCTCTGTTCCAGTAACAAGAAGCCGAAAGCACCAGCCTGAAGATGACGAGTGAGACCTCGTCGAAACGTCGCCTAGACACCCCAACTTTTACACGGGAAGACACCCGAGGACACCAAAACCTGCATATATATATATATATATATATGAAATTTCAACACAATGGTTTTATCAAAAATACATCATCCACATTATTATTATTTTCCCCCTCTATTTTTCCCCTCCCCCCAAACAAAAAAACCCAACCTCCCACCCCACCCCGAGACTTCCCTCAGCTCCTTTCTCTGGTTTCTCAACACATATTTCTATCTGCATGTTATAAAATTGTAAAAATCCTCAAGTTGTCTATCTATATATTACAATAAACAGTTTATGAATGTTTATTCAAATGTAGTTTGTGTGTCAGTTTTGCCAATTCCGCATAATCCATCCATTTTTCTTGCCACAGTTCTTTCGTCGGGATTTCCTCATTCTTCCATCCTTGTGCTATTAAGATTCTTGCCGCCATTGTTGCATTAAATATATTTTTTAGTTTCTTTGGCAGGTCTTTTCCCACTATCCCTAATAAGAAAGCTCCAGGCTTTTCCCCAAATGTTAAATGGAACATTTTCTTTAGCTCTTTGTATATCATTTGCCAAAACATTTTGATTTTACTGCAGTCCCACTACTGCATGTAAGCTTCCCTTTAATAGGCATCTGGTTGGCTGCTGTGAGAAGTGGATACCATGATAGACATGGCATGATAGAGGTTTAGAAAATTATGTATGGCCTGGGCAAAGTGGGTGGGAAAACATTATCATTCCTCTCTCATAACACTAGAACTCATGGGTATCCAATAAAGCTGGATTTTGGAAGATGAAGGACAGACAAAATCAAGTTCTTCATGCAGCCCATTAGGTAAGCTATGGAACACTCTCATAGGAGAAAAGGATGGCCACCAATCTAGATGGCCTGGACAAATTCACAGAGGAGAGGGTCATCAAAGGCTATTAGCCAGGATGGCTGTGCTCTGTCTCCAAGGTCAGAGGCAGAAAAGAATATGAATACCAGTTGCAGGGAGCCACAGCAGGAGGAGAATTGTTCTGCTTGGGTCTTGCTTGAGTGTTTCCCTGCTGGGGCATCTGGTTGGCCACTGTGAGAACAGCATTCTGGGCTAGATGGGCCATTGGCCTGATCCTGCAGACTCTTCTTATGTTCATATATTATATCCATTAATTTCAGTGGGTTTCCTCCAAGTAAACTTTGCTGGATGCAACCCAAAACTTTTAACCAATTAATCCAACCAATTTACTGATGAAAGATTCAGGTACAGTTTCGTGCATCCTGTAATGTGCTTGCATCCATCTCTTAATTCCACACACAAACACAACCCCTCCTGCTTTAGAAATCCTTGTTCTACCCCTTCCCTTATCTCTGAGGGAAATCCTCTTTCAATTAGTTTTTTAGCGGGGAGGGGGAGAGCATGAAGCCTCTGATCTCTCATTGTCCCTCCTGGATGGCTCTCTTAATCCCTGGGTGCAGGTGTCCTTTTTGCCCCAAAGCAATTAACTGGGCCCTTCCCATTGTCTGGGGTGCATCACTCAACCTAGCTGCCCTACCCCACCTCACACTCTCAGCAGCGGGAACCCATATCTGGGCTATTCACTGGAGAATATTAAACTTATCCAGAACCCCAGGCAGGACAACAATCTTCCTGTAGTTCTTGGTCTTTGTTTATTTTTGCAGACCAGGTGGGCAGGCAATGGTTAAAATGGAAAGCCAGGAAGGGGTGGCTTTCCTAGTATATATTTCAAGCAGAAGATCACTTGTAAACAGGGAAAAGTTAAAAAGGTGCCCCTTTGTCTTTCTCCAACTTTAGGTGTGTTTCCAGGGCCAGTGGAACACTGAAAACACTGAAAATATTATAGTGCCCCCTCGTAATTCAAAATAATAACCATTTATCTGGGTTATGTTTCATCCTGCCTCTTATCTCAGTTGTCTGAAAATTTAAAACAGTGAAGGAAAAGGGTAAAAAAATAAGTTTAAACTATAAAACCAGGCTTCAAATAAAAAAACCTTGCTGGAATAGATAAGTGTTTTTCAAGCGGGCCTCTCTGATCTCAGGTGGGAAGAAGTTCCACAGACTTGAACCTACAATACTGAATGCAGCATGATTCCTGATGGATATGAGCTGTGGATCCAAGTCACGGGGGACCCACAAACAGCTAAGGGTGTAGTGCTTCTTGTCAGTGTCCTGGGTGGGTGTGCATGCACACACCCCAAGCAGGGGAGGATTGCACACATGCTGGGTGTATGGGGTACAGAGGGTGCTCTTCACCCTCTGCACTCCCCAGCCCCCACCACCAATGGGTGAGCACTCATGTGCCGGGTGGATTGCACAGAGAGTGATCTTCATCCTCTGTACTCTCCAGTCCCCACTGCAAGCAGACCGTGATGGGGATCTCTGCAGAAGATTGTGCACCTGGGGCAACAGTGTGGGAATGTTCTGGGGTGCAGGAGAGGATATATTGACTAATTATATCCTTATCCAACTTGTACTAACAAGTTCCCAAAATATCAGCAGAGTTTATAGACATTCCCCTTTAAGTTCGCAACGGTAACGCTTGCACAGGTTCGCTAGAACCTCTATAATAATTACTCTGGTAATTTTCCCTTTGTTCCCTCTTAAAATACAAGACACGACACAGTCTTTATAAAAGTATAAAAGAGTTTACTCACGTTCTGTTCACAATATGATCCCAGAAGGTAGGCAGGCTTAAAAAGGTTACATGCAGTTAGAATCTATCTTGTAGCAAGATATTACTGTCCTCTCTTGGCTGGGAGCCAAGAGGGCATGTTGCTCCTTCAGAAGATGAAGATGGCAGAGAGGCAAGAGGCAAAAGAGGCAAGAGTGGCTGCCTGCCCTGTGCTTTTATCATTACCTGCACAGGTGAGGCCACACCCACCTCTGGTCACATGTGGAGGAAGTCCGTCCCCAGGAAGTTTACCTGCTTGCTGGACAGACATCCCTCCCCATGTTCTAACATGTACACTCTAGGAATGTTGTCATTGACTGCTCCTGTGTTTACATCCCACATACCCCTTCTCAGGCAATACAACATTATACAAAACATAAACAACTTTATTCAACCACCCAGAGTCCCAGCTTGACACGTAGATTCTGGAAACTCTCTCTTGGTAGGGGTTTCGTCAGGATGTCAGCAGTCATCTCTTGGGTGCTGCAGTAGGATAGTTCCACAAGTCCATCCTGGATCATCTGGCGTATGTAGTGGTACTTAACCCCAATGTGTTTTGTTCTGGCCAGGAACTTCTCACTCTGCGTCAGCTTCAGGCAACTTTGATTGTCCTCTAGCAAGCTGACAGGCCCTTTTCTCACCAACCCAAAGTCCTTTATGAGTTGATCAAGCCAGGCGATCTCTCTGCAGGCTTCTGTTGCTGCAACGTATTCTGATTCTGTGGAAGATAATGCTACACAGCTCTGTTTATAACTGCCCCATGAAACAGGTCCATCACCAAACATGAAAACATGACCACTTGTTGATTTATAATCAGCATTATCCCCAGCCCAATCCGCATCAGTATACCCAACCAACTTAGGGTCTCTGACGGCTGGTAACCTTAATTTACAATTCATGGTACCCTTCAAATATCGCACCACCCTCTTTACACCTGCCCAATCATGCTCAGTGGGAGAATTCACTTTTCTGCTAAGAATCCCCACAGCATTTGCTAAGTCAGGTCTACATGTGGTAACTAAATACAAAAGTTTACCAATCGCCGACCTGTAGTCATTGTTGTCTGGCAACTGCTTCGAATCCTCCTGATTCTTCAGGAAGTCAGTAGCCATCGGTGTAGCGACTGGATGTGCGTCTTGCATCTGCATGTGCTCAATTAGCTCGTGGATCTTCTGTCTTTGGCTGAGAAGAAATGAGCCGTCCTCTTCTCTTTCCACCTGGATCCCGAGGTAGTACTGGACATCTCCTAGCTCCTTGACCTCCACCTCTTTGCTAAGGTGTTTTACTATCTGTGTATAGTCTTTCTCACTTGCTGTGGCAATAATCAGGTCATCAACAAATGCTAAGATATATGAGAATTGTCCATTATTTGACTTACTGTACAAGCACTTGTCAGCGTCGCCTTGCTTGTACCCAAGTTGCGTCAGCATTTTATGCAACTTCTGGTTCCAGGCTCTAGCAGCCTGTTTAAGTCCATAAAGTCCTTTCTGCAGTTTGCACACTAAATGTGCCTCATGTGGTTTCACAAAACCTTTAGGCTGCTTCATGTAAATTTCTTCAGAAATCTGCCCATGTAGAAAAGCGGTAGCAATGTCTATGTGTTTCACTCTCATTTTCTTGGAGGCTGCAATGCTTAAAAGCATTCTTACGCTGCTGTACCTCACGGTTGGTGCAAAAACTTCATCATAGTCTTCACCAAAACGCTGTGAAAATCCCTGTGCTACAAGTCTAGCTTTGTAGCGCTGCACTTCTCCTTCTGACCCCTTCTTAACCTTGAAAACCCATTTACTGCCAATGGCCTTCTTACCGGGAGGCAGCTCAGTGAGTGTCCAGGTCTTGTTCTGATGCAGTGCATCCATCTCCTCCTGCGCGGCCTTCCTCCAGAGACTGGCTTCTGCAGCTGGCATCTCCTGTATCTCTTCCCAAGTGGAAGGTTCTTGTGGAAACGCCGACCCTGCAAAGTAGGACAACCGTAATGGTGGGACACCTTTGTTGGTTCTGGACGAGCGCCTGACCTCTGGTTCTGCGACCGCATCAGCTTCCTCATCCTCCTCCAACGCAGGCATGTCCCCAGCTGAGTCCTCATCTTCGTCTCTGGTGCCGCCAGGGTTCTGGTCCTCTGCGTCTTCTGGTGCGTCGCCTGTAGGGGGCGCTGTAACACTCGAAGGCAGATTAGTACTTTGTGGGGTCTCAAAAGGGAAATATACAAATTCTTGAGTCCTTTCTGACTCATCGGAAGAATCCACAACAGTGTTCTTAGTGTCTACTTTTCCATATTCATCAAAATAAACCGCATGGTATGCATTTGTCTTACCAGTTTGTAAGTCCATAATTCTATATCCTTTGCCTCCAGAGGCGTATCCCACAAGGATACCTGCTTTTGCCCTGGAGTCAAGCTTGTGTCTGTGTTCCTTGGGCACGTGGAAATAACACGGACTTCCAAACACACGTATGTGCGACAGATTGGGAGCTTTCCCATGCCAAAGTTCAAATGGTGTGCGCTCTGCACCTTTAGTTGGCAGTCTATTCTGCAAATAGACCGACGTGTACACTCCTTCGGCCCACAGCTTCTGTGGCAAACATGCATCCTTTAGCATGCACCTTGTCATGTCCATAATGGACCTAAACTTTCTCTCAGCTATGGCATTCTGCTGTGGTGTGTAAGGAATTGTGGTTACGTGTGCAATTCCTTCCTTGGCCAGGAGAGCCTGCATTTCATTTGAGCAGTACTCACCTCCATTGTCGCTCATTAACACAGCTGGAGCTCTCTGGAATTTGTTCTTGACCATGGCAATGTATTCCTGGAGCTTGTCCACTGTCTCACTCTTCTCTTTGAGGAAATACACAACACAAAATCTTGAAAAGTCATCCAGAAATATTAAAATATATCTATTCTTTCCCAGTGAGGGAACATTCATGGGTCCACATATGTCAGTGTGCACTATGTCAAGCACTTTGTTGCTTCTTTGTTCTGCACAACGTGGAAATGAAGGTTTTACAGCCTTCTCAGTAATACAGCTTATGCACTTTGTTGGAGCTTTGTTGCTCTGCTTTACCTGCAAACCTCTTACAAGATCTCTTTTCTGTAGATCCAGAATGACGTTGGTGTCTCTATGTCCAAGCCTTCTGTGCCACAGGTCCAGATCTGCTTCATCCTTCTGGCTGGAATGTGCCACTTTTGCAGACTGATTCTCTGAAAGATCAAGCTCATATACACCATTGATTAGCTCTGCTTGAGCAAACACTTTGCCATTTCTAGTCACCTTGCATTCTCCATTTCCAAATGTGATCTGGAAACCTTTCTTGTCCAAAGTGGACACGCTGATTAAATTGCAGCTCAGCTCTGGAACATACAAAACTCTAGAGATTGTGTTCTCAATGCATTCATTGTTTATATTGCATTTCAGACTCATGGAACCTGCACCTTTTGCTTTAACAATGTTGCCATCTGCAATCTCAATTTCAGATCCTTCTTCATCATTTATCTCATTAAAATAGTCCTTTTTATATGAAAAATGTGAGCTGGCACCTGAATCAATTATCCATTTATTACGTCTATTTTCACGATTCTGGACAGCTAAATTCCTTTCTTGCAGTAGCCATGTGCATTCACATTTCCCCTTCTTTTCTCCTTTTGGCTGAAAGGGGTGGGGTATCTTGGCTTTAGGAGCCCTGCAATTCTTTGCAATGTGTCCTTCTTTGTTACAATTGAAACAAATCACTTTCTTAGGCATCTCTTTGGACTTTGTACATTGCCTAGATGCATAACTGCTGTCCTTGCTTCTAGCATTTCTCACTGGAGATTCAGCTCTATCTCTGCATTCTTCTTTTAAATAACCAATCAAGTCTTTAAAAGTCAGACCTTGTCTATGATCCATCAAACTTACAAATGCGCTAAAGCGTGGTCCAAGTGATGATAACAAAAATGCTATCTTTGTATCTTCATCAAAAGCTTTGGGAGTCAAATCAATTCTTTGAATAATCTCAGTAAACTTGTTGATGTGCTCTGTGAATTCCTGTTTTGAATTCATCCTCACTCTGGTTAATTTACACACCAAGTTTCTGAAGCAGTTTATGCTAGATTCTCCATACACGCGCTCAATATCTCTTAAGATTTGAGATGCATCATCTGTACTATTTATTAATGATAGCTGCTCATCACGAAGTCCACTCAAAATTATGTGTCTAGCTTCGCTGTTCATGCGTTTCCAAGCACTTATCTTGGCTAAAGCTTCCTCAGACGATCCCGTAGGTTGAGGGTTTAAAGCTTCCAAAATGTGCTTATAATCTAAACATGCTATCAAGCGCTGCTTCCAGTGTATGAAATTGTGTTCATTCAGCACAGGCATTCCTAGCTTTGCATCACTATCAAAAGCTGCTCTAGCCATCTTAAAATCCAAAAATTTGAAAATTCTTCAAAATTTCAAAATTTCTCAAAATTTTAAAATCAAAATCTCAAAAAATCTCAAAATACAAAACAATTCTTCACTGCCTTGGGTCACTGTGAACTCTGAGGGAAGGGGGGGTGCTTAATCCCCACTGCACAATGGAACAAAGGACCATGTGCTTACCAGGAAGTTAACTCAGAAAAATACTACTCAACTCAAAATCACAATCCAACGCAATCCTTCAAAAATACGCAGAAATATGCAATACTGGGGCCAATAACCCTTTGTGGGAATGTTCTGGGGTGCAGGAGAGGATATATTGACTAATTATATCCTTATCCAACTTGTACTAACAAGTTCCCAAAATATCAGCAGAGTTTATAGACATTCCCCTTTAAGTTCGCAACGGTAACGCTTGCACAGGTTCGCTAGAACCTCTATAATAATTACTCTGGTAATTTTCCCTTTGTTCCCTCTTAAAATACAAGACACGACACAGTCTTTATAAAAGTATAAAAGAGTTTACTCACGTTCTGTTCACAATATGATCCCAGAAGGTAGGCAGGCTTAAAAAGGTTACATGCAGTTAGAATCTATCTTGTAGCAAGATATTACTGTCCTCTCTTGGCTGGGAGCCAAGAGGGCATGTTGCTCCTTCAGAAGATGAAGATGGCAGAGAGGCAAGAGGCAAGAGGCAAGAGAGGCAAGAGTGGCTGCCTGCCCTGTGCTTTTATCATTACCTGCACAGGTGAGGCCACACCCACCTCTGGTCACATGTGGAGGAAGTCCGTCCCCAGGAAGTTTACCTGCTTGCTGGACAGACATCCCTCCCCATGTTCTAACATGTACACTCTAGGAATGTTGTCATTGACTGCTCCTGTGTTTACATCCCACAAACAGCCCCCCTGCTCCCCCACTATTCCCCTGCTAACAGACCTCTGTGATTGGGCAGGGACATAAAGGATCAGGTGGTCCCTGAGGTATCCAGGACCCAAGATGCTAAGGGCCTCATGAATTAAGAAACTTGAACCTGGCCCAGTAGAGTATAGGCAACCAGGGCAGACTTTTGAGCGCTGTTGTTATGCGCTGGCGATAGGCTGACCCCATCAAGAGTTTAGCTGCAGTTTTTTCATCAGCTGAAGCCTCCAGATTAGGCATGAGGGGAGCCCAACACAGTCTGCATTATAGTAATCAAATTTTGATGTTTTCTAGCAGGCAGGAGCAGATTTATTATTAAATTAACAAAGCTTACATTTCAGGACCCCTAATCCCAGAACTGCCCCAAAACTGGCACTTCTGAGATTAGGGGTCCTGGAATTTAGGGTCAGTAATTTTCATACCTTCAGATAACTCAAAAACTATAAGGCATAGGATTTTGATCTGTGAGACCATCCAGCACAGCAATTTTAATCAAAATCTGAGATGTAGTAGTTAAATTAAATTTTAAAAATTGTGATGATCTGTTGTGGAACAACACTAGCGAAGAAGATAACAGACCTTGTTGTTGTTTGTGAAGGGGCCTCCAAAATGTAGGCTTGCTACTGCTAGCAGGCACTAAAATGCCACAGATTTTCATTGTACTGTATATCTGTTTGGTTTGCCTTGGTAGTTAAACACAGCCTGTGAGGAACCACAATTTGATGTGATGTGTGTTTCATATTGTTGGGGTGGGGGCTCCCTTTTTCTTGAGTGTAGCATACCACCCTGGAGCTTTTTCTTTCCAAAAGCTCTTTGGAGTGTAAGGAAGGACCTTCTCCGCTTGAGGCCCTGGTAGGGGGGGAAATTCAGGGTTATAGCCTATGTTAGACCCACCAAGTGTAGGCCTATTGAAAAGAATGGGCATGGCTACCTTAGGCCTGATAATTTCAGTGGGCCTACTCTGAGAAACACTGAGGGGGAAACAACCCTGGGTTTTCTTTTCGCTTTGATGAGAAATGACCTAATTTGTGCTTCATAGACCAAAATGCAGCCAGGCTTTGTAATTCGCCCTTCTGTGAATTTTGCAATGCAATTCTCCAACCCCCCCAAATATCAAACAAATGCACATATTAAAGGAAAGTATGTGTTTAAAAGAGAGAAAAAAGAAAAAAGGTATAATCATGAAAATGATTTACAGGATTGCAATATTTCAGGGGGAAATTGCTCATCAAAATGTGTATTTTAGTCAAAACCATATAGAAAACCATGGAGAAATTCACTGCTGATAGATGGGGTGTTGGTGGTGGATATAAATAACGAATTTTCATGGAAATGCATATAACTAAATTTAAAGTTAAAAAGCAAGAATCTGAGAATGAGAACAAAAAAGTCAAACTCCACTATATAGGGCTTTTTTGAAAAGCAAATAATTTTGTAATTTTTCAAAAGCTGCAAACTTACAAATTAGCTGCTTAGTTCTTGAACTCATAGCCCACTTTAATGTACACAAATATATCATATAAGATTACAGAGCAGCATGGGTTTTACAAACCTATTATTATTTATAATCAATATTATGAGCAAAATGGGAAATTGACACAGATAAATATCTATCTTATTGATGGTTTGAAATTCAAACTTGAACCCACTTAGTATGTTGGAAGTCTTATTCATTAGGGCTTTTTCTTTAATTATTTTATTTTATTTTATTATTTTTTCTGATATTTCAAAATGCCAAGCTGTACAAAGTGTGAGATTGTGCCAGGCTAAATTTATTGACACCATTTTGCTGATTTGGAGTATTTTGCATATACACTGTTTTGTTTTACTTAGTTATTCATATCCCAGCTTTTGCTCCAAGGATCTCAAAATGGCTAACATGGTTCTCCTCCTCCTCATTTAAACACCACAACGACCCTGCAATGAGGATAGGCTGAGAGGCAGTGACTCGCCTCAGGTCACCAGTGAGCTTCGTAGCAGCGTGGGGGATTTGAACCCTGGTCTCCAGGCCCTAGTCCAGGGGTCAGCAAACGTTTTCAGCCATGGGCCATCCACTGTCCCTCAGACCATGTGGTGGGCTGGACTATATTTTGGGGAGGGAAATGAATGAATTCCTATGCCCCACAAATAACCCAGAGATGCATTTTAAATAAATGGACACATTCTACTCATGTAAAAACATGCTGATTCCCGGACCATCCATGGGCTGGATTGAGAAGGCAATTGGGCCACATCCAGCCCTCAGGCCTTAGGCTGCCTACCCTGTCCTAGTCCAAAACTCCAGCCACTACAGGACACTAGCTTTGGTTTAATAATAATAATAATAATAATAATTTAAAAAATGAGAATCTGCAAAAAGCCGAAACTGAGCAATTCACTTATTCCCAAGACCCTATTATGAACTGACGGGATAGCTCAGAAACACGGCACATTCACCCCAAGGCTGCCTTTTCCACTTCATTAAAAATGTGTGGGACTATTTGCTAAAGTGATCTTGAAAAAAATATCATTATAGGAGCTGAAAAGGAGCACAAATATCTCACAATGGTTCTGGTGATGCCCACAGAGGCAAAGAGAATGACACAATGCCTGAATCTCTTCTCCGCTATGATAATCAGACTGTTGATGGACCTGGGCTATGTTTACACAGGAACCAGAGAGACTGCAGAGAAGTCAAGACTCTGGGAATGAAATGGGCTTTTTAAATATCTCAAGATCAGACTGCTGGGTGGCTGGCACCATGCAGGTACATTTTCAAAATCCCCCGAGTGCCATCTTTCAAAGTGGAGGCCATTAATGCACAGCATGGCGTGCCAATTGATTACATGGTTGCTGCCCACTACTTCCAAATCCTTGACCCTGGCAATTAATTTTAAGACGACACGAGCCCTGCTTCTTGGAAGTTTGCAAAGTGTCTCCCCTACATTTATTTATTAACTTATTTATTTCATAAGCTTTGCACGCCGCTTGATTATTATTACTGTATTTCTGCTGCAAAGTATCAAAGCTTCTTACAAAGAAGACAAAACAATAAAAATATCACCAAGGAACATTAACAACAATAATTTAAGACACTCAAAAAGTTAAAGCAACAATAGACTAAGAACAGGTTAAGTCTTGCATCAACTCCCTAAGCATCTGGGCAGGCTTGCCTAAACAAAAATGATTTTAGCAGGTGATGGGAAAGAGTGCAGCGAAGGCACTTGCCTGATGTCAATAGCCAGGGAGTTCCAAGGGATAGGTTCTGCCACACTAAAACAGCAAGTTCTTACAAATGTGGAATGGCCATTACTTGTCACAAGGCCAGTTCTGCCAATCAGTGTAGCTGAATGGGCGTAAGCGGGTCAACTGATACCATGTTTTTCCTTCTTTAAAAAGGAAAGGTGTTTGTTGTTTTCATTTCTAAGCTCTTGCCAGCTATGATAGGGTCATTTATTTACTTAACCGAAGCAAGGGCTTGTTGCTCAAAAGAAGGTGTGGCAAATATTTCAAGCCAAATGCAGCCCTTTGGGCTTCTCTACTTGGCCACCATAATAGGGACGTGGGTGGCGCTGTGGGTTAAACCACAGAGCCTAGGACTTGCTGATCAGAAGATTGGCGGTTCGAATCCCAGCGATGGGGTGAGCTCCCGTTGCTCGGTCCCAGCTCCTGCCAACCTAGCAGTTCGAAAGCACATCAAAGTGCAAGTAGATAAATAGGTACCGTTCCGGCGGGAAGGTAAACGGCGTTTCCGTGCACTGCTCTGGTTCGCCAGAAGCAGCTCAGTCATACTGGCCACATGACCCGGAAGCTGTACGCCGGCTCCCTCGGCCAATAAAACGAGATGAGCGCCGCGACTGGACCTAATGGTCAGGGGTCCCTTTACCTTTACTTGGCCACCAAAACCCTTTCCAAGGCCGTTGCTTCACACCTCAAATGTTCTTGCCCAGCTGGGATGTGCCCTTAAGAACATAAATGGAGCCTGCTGGCTCAGGCCATTTGCCCATCTAGTGCAGCATCCTTTTCTCACAGGGACCCACAACTCCTGTGGTTTCCAACAACTGGTCTGAAGACGTATTGCTGCCTCCAACCCGGAAGCAGAGCACAGCCATCATGGCTAGTAACCACTGATAGCTCTCTCCGCCATGAAATTGCCCATTCCTTTTTTTAAGCTATGCAATATTGTGGCCATCACGCCTCCTGTGGGAGGGAGTTCCACAGTTTAATTATGCGCTTAATGTTCCAGTCTAGTGTTCTATTCTCACAGTGGCCAACCAGATGCCCTAATGGAACACCCTCAACACAAGCAGGACCCCAAGCACAAAAGCACTCTCCACTCCTGCGGTTTCCAGCAAGCGGTATTCAGAAACATTTGCTGCCATCTACCATCGAAGTAGAACGCAGCCATAGTGCTTTTTTGTTCCATGGATTTGTTCAACCCTTTTTTTAAGCCACCCAATTTGGTGGCCACCACTGCCTGCCTCCTGGGGGAGCGGAGAGTTCCTCAGTTTAGCTATGCACTGTGTGAAGAAGGCCTTTCTTTTATCTGTTCCACACTTTCAACATTCAGCTTCCTTGGATGCCCGATGAAAACCTTAATTGGATGATGATGCCCTTCCCCAGCTCCGCTTCCTTCCTTCCCTCCTAGGCCCGCTTTTCCAAAGGCATTGTCTGCCGGCGAGGAGCAGCCGGGGCGCACGGAACAGTTGGCGACGTTCCCAAGCGTTCGGGCGAAAAGGCACGGCTCTCCAAAAAGAGGGTTCCTCTGTCTCCCCCATTAAGAGCTGGGCGAGCCCCGTCAAGGATGTTGAAGCAGCTTTGAAAAACTCTTCTGAAGTCCTACCTCGGACCTGAGGGGGGGGGGAGACGGAGGCTTGTTCTTTTCCACGTGCCAGTCACCTGCCTTCTCCTCTTCACCCTCCCCAAAGAAAGCCCCCTTTGTAGCTGTTTTGCTTGATCCCTCTTCTTTTTCTTATTTTTTTTGTTCAGGCTGTTCCAAATGAGTTTCGGATTGGATCCAGACTGAGGTGCTTTTGTCTTCCTGGAATTGTCCACAGCTAATTAAACGTGATCCCTACAAACAAGCGACACCCCCCCCCCCCGCTCCTCCCAGGCCCGGATCGCCTCTAGTTAAAAGGGGCGCCTCGTCCGCTCCCTCCTTGAGTTAGAGCTGTTGAAAAACGTTGGCTATTTCTTTCTTTTGTTACTGCTGTTGTTGTTGTTCTTGGGGCGGGGGGCTTCCAGAAAGCAGAAGAGGGGGAAAGACCCCAAACAGCAGCTTGGCCTTTTGTGAGCTTGGGAAATCTGAAAGAACGTGCTCGTCGATGACACCTTGAGAATGATCTGCGGGGGGGGGGGGAGTGGACCCCACCAAAAACGAGAGCGCATAATCTCAGGCTGATGAGGAAGAGTTTGGGAGCTTGGCTTCCATTGGCAAAGGACCTGATGGCTCCAGGCTTAGTTTATCCTTTTTATTTTGTTAAAGAGGGGTGGTTTTAATTTTATTTTGTTGTTGGTCAGTGCGGAGAGATGGCATGGAAAAGATTTGAGGAGGTGGGCGCGGGGAGAAGAAGAAGCTGGTAGGGAAGAACTGGGTTGTATCCGCTGCTCGCCCTACGCAGAGCAGGCCCGTTGAATTCGATGAACATGACTCACTAAGGTTCCATTAGTTTTAATAGGTCAACTCTGAGTAAAACCAGACCCATTGATTGGGCACTCTGCGTCAAATCCATTATTATTTAGCAATAATGAGAATATTTACAGTAAGAATAGTAATTTAGTCGTCGTCGTCGTCGTCGTCATAGAAGGGGTGAGAAAGGCAGGAGTGGGTGAGGGACAGAATGAATGTGGGCGCGCGTGTTTGACGGAGGCGGAGAGAGGGTGAGAGATAGAAAACGAAGAGAAAGAAAAGTCCCAAGAACTCAACCAGAGGGGAACGGAAGAGAAGGCAGGAAAGTGACGGAAGAGCAGCAAGGCAGAGGCTGATGGGGCGGGGGGGGGGAGCCAGGCAAGCCCCCTTCCCAGATGGTTCAGCTGCAAGAGACACCGGCGGCGTTTTTCCTAAAAGGACCCATTGGAAGTGGCGGGGGGGGGGGCAGTTAAAGTCAGCGCAGGCGGGAGTGCCTTTTCCTTCCAGGGTCCAGAAATCCCTATTTCATTTTTTAAAATAAATTGGTTGGTTTCCTTTTGCTCGCCCCCCCCCCCAGCCACTACATCAATAAAGGGCCCGGTGCTTTAGCTGCGTCTTCGCGGGGTCGCTAATATCTTTTTAATGACTTGCCCCCCCCTTTCCCGCCCTAACCAGGGAGGCTTAAAGATCTGCCCTAGAGCCTAGATTTGGTGGCCAAGCAGATGTTGGGAAGGAAATCTGCTAGCATAGGCGAAAGGAGGGGAGACTTTTGGGGAGGGGGAGGATTGGAGAAAGTTCAAAAGACAGACTTTCAGCCACTGGTTTAAAATGTATCTCTCGCTCCCTCCCAACGATTCTGGCCTCTGGGGAGGGGGGGGGGTCCCCAATCGATTTGCTTGCTGGGAAGGAGGGGGTGAATGAAAGGAATCAGAGCTCCGCTTAGTGGGGAATGGGGGGGGGCCTCTGGCTCTCTCCTCACCATCCTTTTTTTAATGCGCCCTAACTTAAATGACCCATACCTTTATGTATTACTTCTCCCAAGGAATCCCGGGAACTGTAGTTTGTTCAAGGTGCTGGGAGTTGTAACGAGTCGCGTTCATCAGTTTAAATAGATCTACTCTGAGTACCTTAATTAACTTAAATCAACTTCCGTCCGAATACTTTGCCTGAAAGGTTTTAGGCTTTGCATACTCATTGCATGCAGAGAGGGACCCATGTAGCTATGTGAAACTAGAATGAACCACGTATGTGGGGGGCGAGTGAGGATTTGAACGCTGGTCTCCCAGGTCCCAGTACTCATTTAATCCCCAAAACAACTCTGTGAGATAGGCTATAGGCAGAAAGGCAGGGATTTGAACCCTAGCCTCTCCCAGATCCTAGATCAACACTCTAATCGCTATGCCTGAGTTCTTAGGGGTTTGGCTCCAACAGGAGCCCTACTCAGAGTAGGCCCATTGAAATGAATGGGCGTGACTAACATAGGCCCATTAATTGATTCCTTTTTTAAAAATAAAAAATTGTCCTTATGCGTTTTGAGCAGTAAATGCAGATAAACTCTGTAATCCAAAAGAATACCCTATTCTTTCCCCCATTTCATTACACCTGTATACATTATGCTAAACTGCTTCTGACGTTCCATTTCAATGTTGTAACCTGCCCTGAAGCCTCAGGGTGGAAGGACAGGTAATAAATAATAATCCTTCTATATCCTTGTCTGTCTGTCTGTCTGTCTGTCTATCTATCTGCATCTATATGATTCTCAAGTTCATTAATTTCACAGCCACATGTGGCTCAGCTACCAACTAGCCACAGAAAGGCCACCCAGTATGATTTGGGGTGGATTTCTTTCAAAAGAAAAAAGATGGGGGGAAAGAAGAGGTGTTTGTATACATGGGGTGAAAAGAGGTGTGTGTGGATATGGGGTGAAAAGGAGGACAAACTCAAGGGAGGGAAACTCAACCCTATTCTTTTCCCCCATTCACAAATTGGTAATTGTAGCCACAGAGAGGCCTTCAAGAGCTATTGAGGACTCTTTCTCTTCCCTCCTCCTTCCCTCCCCCCCCTTTTTTGAGGGAAAAAGGAAAATCTGCCTCCCCCCCCAATAGTTAGTTATCAGCTGCAGAACCAACCCCGTTCTCTCACATCGCCACCCCAAAAAAAGAACCAGGGAGATCAGCGCGCGATAAAAGAATCTGTATCACACACATACACCCCCCCCTCGCCAATCAAATTCCCATCAGTCCCTGTAGATGAGCTCCCCGCTCTTCATTCGATCCCCTTTCCTACAAAAGGCCTCCTTCTTTCCATGGGGGGTCCCCCTTTTCTCTTGACTTTCCCCTGCACACTTTAAGAGCAATAAATGTTGACGCTCAAGAACCACAAATCAATCTTGCCTCTTCTCTTTCTCCGCCCCCCCCCAACACACATAACATCCCTATTCATGCACTAGGGGGGCTGAAAGAGGCTTGGAAAAGACCCCTCCCAGCTAACCCCACCCCACCCCAAAGCAGCTGTTGGGGGCTAATCTTTTTTTATCGCATTGACATCTCTGCTCATTTTCCTTCTCTCACCCACCCCCTCGAATCACTCCATCCTTGGGCTCTTTCTAGTTTCTCTCCCTCCCAAAATACCCCTCCTTCTTTTGCACGTCTTTCTTCATCACCCCTCCTCTGTTTTTTTTAAAAAAAAGCTAGCGAAAAGAGACCACGACTCCATGGATGTCAAATTGGTCTCCAAAAGACCATGCAAGATTGATTTGATGCACTGTTCTTGCTCCTGACATTATTTCGGAGGCCTTCTGAATAGGAAACCAGAAAGTCTAAAGCTGGAATAAAGATGTTTCCTTTTCTAAAGGAGAAAAGGACTTGGGGGAGGGAGGGGGAGGGTCCCATCACAATCTGGAGTGCAGGAAAAAAATGAAAGAAAGGGAGGGGGAAAGGAGGGGGGCAGAAGAAAGAGAAAAGGGAAACAGTGGCTATTGAGTCCTTTGCAATATGTACACCTCCGAACAATGCCCCAATATACTAGGGGTTCTCTATTAACACCCATGAATATTAAAGTCCTTCTGAATCACTGTGGGAGTACAGAGAAGGAAATACCAGGGCAACAATGAGTCTGGAAGAAAAGGGGTCTGCTCTATTAACAGTCATGAATATTAAACTGGCTTCCTCCAAAATCTTTCTTTTTGGATAGATTGAGAAAGGGGCGGGAGAGGAAAGGTAATAAAATAAAATAAAGGCATGATAAGAAGGTGCAGGAGAGCCTGAGGTTTAGAACCTTGCACGGATGTGCAGGGGGCAGTTATTTATTCCAGGGAGGGGGCTCCCCATAGGCACCATTGAGGTTGCTTCAAAGTTAAGAGCCGATCCACATGGCCGTCATTTTCCCAACCCATACTCAGAAAGGGGCCGTCACAATTTGGGAGTTTGTGAGTGCAAACCAAAATTTGGTACATCTTTATTGATAAAGACTGATTGAGGCTGATTTGGATTGTTGCCCACAGATAAAGGCTGATCGAGGCTGATCAACCCTCTGTTGGTGGCAGCAGAAGGGTTCTGATTTTAACGCTGTGACATACCCTCCCTCTCCAATAAAGGAAGGAGGGCTGACTGGAAGAGCTGGGGACTGTGATGCTAAAGAGGAGATTTTGAATTATCTCTCCTGAGATGGAAGTTAAAAATGGTTCCAGAAAGCATGCAGACTGCGATAAAGTATTTCATCCGAGGCTCCAATTGAACATAAGAGTCCTGATGGACTGCTCCTGCATCCTGTTGTCACAGTGGCCAACCAGATGCCCCAATGGTAAGCCCAGAAGCAGAACCACAGCCTAACACAGAATCAAAGAATTGTAAAGTTGGAAGGAAACCCCAAGGGTCATCTAGTCCAACCCCTGCAATGCAGGGACCTCAGCTGATGCATCCATAACAGATGGCCATTAAACTTCTGCTTAAAAACCTCCAAGGAAGGAGACTCCACCACCTTCCAAGGGAGTCTGTTCCACTGCTGAACACTGCTTACATTCAGACCCCCCCCCAATGTTTAGTTGGAATCTCTTTTCTTGTGACTTGAAGCCATGGGTTCAAGTCCTACCTTCCAGAGCAGGATAAAACCAGCTTGCTCCATCTTCCATGTGACAGCCATTTAGATATTGGAAGATTGCTGTCATATCTCCTCTTAGTCTCCTCTTATCCAGCCTAAACATGACCAACTTCATCAACTCTTCTTCTTTCTCCCCCCCCCCCATAGATTTTATTAAAGTTTGGGAAATGATATACAATAGCTAATATCAAACATCCAATTTTCTTTTACAAGATCAAAGATAAAATAAACTAATTTTAAAAAACCCACAAACTAAAAATGGGGGGGGGGAGGGAGAGAGAAATAGAAAGAAGAAAGGGAAGGGGGGGACAAAAAAGAGAAAGGAAAACTTCCCATTCTTCATCTGA
The DNA here is from genome assembly GCF_964252035.2 of Podarcis erhardii. Classification (NCBI taxonomy): domain Eukaryota; kingdom Metazoa; phylum Chordata; class Lepidosauria; order Squamata; family Lacertidae; genus Podarcis; species Podarcis erhardii. The sequence goes on from NC_138504.1 coordinate 35,692,309, forward strand.
CAGATATATATAGAAAATTATTCAAAACATCCACTCCAAGGTAATATCCAACTATTCCCCTTTCTAAAATCCAATATTTTATTCAATCCCCAAACCCAGATATCACAATTTTTTTTTCTTTTCTTTTACACAAGAGGAGTACCTGATCTTTAGTAAGTATCAACAATAGTTTCCCCCCGCCCCAATTAAACATGTCAAGTTCACCATCTCAGCTAGGTCCAATAATTTTAGCAACCATTCCTCCATGGTAGGTAATTATGAATCTTTCCAACTTTGTGCATATAAAAAACTCACCACTGAGATCATATATTGAAATAATGTTCCATGGTCCTTTTCTAATTGTATATTCATTATTCCTAGGAAAAGTTCTGACTTCAATTAAATGTTAACCTATACCCACAGCTCCCAATTCTGTTTCTTCAGTCTCATCTACTTGTATTTCTTCCATTTCCAGTTTGGATTTCTCCATAAAAAATGTTGCTAATTTTGCAAAATGTGTATTAATTCTGTATTAATTCAAAATGTGTATTTTTTTTTCTATTTCTGCCTCCATATTGCCCACATCTTTTTCCAAAATGCATGCCAAGGAATTAATAACTTTATCCCTAATATCATAGGAGCAGATGAGGCTCATCAACCTGAGAAGGTAACAGTGGCGTAGCGTGGGGGGTGCAGGGGGGGCCGGCCGCACCGGGCGCAACACCTGGGAGTTAGGGTGTGCAAATCCATGGGTTAGGGGGCGCAAATCCACGGGTTAGGGGGCGCAAATCCACGGGTTAGGGGGCGCAAATTACTTGCCTTGCCCCGGGTGCTGACACCCCACGCTACGCCACTGGAAGGTAACCCATCTAGGAGATGGAAAACTCTGATCCTAAACCTCCACTGCCTGTGGGACATCTTCAGGAGAAGGAAAGGCTAAGGAGTAAACCCTGCGCAAATCTGGAGTTGAGTCCCTAAGACGGTTAGATGGTGTCTTGTATTCCTCCTTCCGGCAACTTCTGCAGCTAAGCTGGTGCAAAATGTATTGCTTTCCTTTCCTTTGAACCACATCAGCGAGTCTTGTCATCTGGGCAGCCCAGGACCTCCATAGACAAGGCCCAGGAAGGTCAATTTGGTGCTGGTAATGCAGCGGTTTGGCTTCACCCCCAGAGGTGCACTCCATTGTCTCTTGAGACAGACAGATGCCAACAAAAATATACTCACCCTCCTCTTCTGCAATCACTCTCAATCTTAGATAGAACTCCTTTCCCCTTAGCTTCATTAGTGCCAAGAGTCGGTCACGACTGGACCTAATGGTCAGGGGTCCCTTTACCTGTTTATCCAACTATCTGCCCATCTCTGTTTAGAACTTCACTTTTACTTTCCAAAGTCTCCACTTTATCAATTAGTTGCCTCATTTCTATAGATGCTTGTGTATAAGATTATTCGATTTTTATTAACTGTTCCTTCTAGTCTTGCCAATTTGTTTTGTCTATTTTTAATCCAAATTGTCCATATCATTTTTAATTTCATTTTTAATTTCCTTCATCTCTAATTTAATAAATTTTGTTTTGTTCTATCGTCATCTGCTGTAAATTGCCAACAGTGAGTGGGGTACAGGAAACTCCCAATTTACACAGGGTGTAAAGTTCCAAGGCACCGTGTATTTAAATGAAATTTTATATATTTGAAATGCCATTGAAAAAGAACTTAGTCCATTCCAGAAGTCTGTTCTTAAACCGAAACCTTTCTTAAACTGAGGCACACTTTCCCTAATAAGGCCTCCCGCTGCCGGTGCCCTTCAACCGTTCGGATTCCATTCTTAGACCAAGGTAAAGTTTGCAAACTGGGACACTATTTCTGGTTTTGCAGAGTTCGTAAACCAAATCATTCTTAAACCGGACTGTTCTTAAACCTTGGGTTACATATGCTTCAGGTTAGATACGTTTCAGGTTACAGACTCCACTAACCCAGAAATATTACCTCGGGTTAAGAACTTTGCTTCAGGATGAGAACAGAAATCGTGCTCCAGCGGCGCAGTGGCAGTGGGAGGCCCCACAGGCTAAAGTGGTGCTTCAGGTTAAGAACAGTTTCAGGTTAATGACAGACCTCCGGAATGAATTAAGTACTTAACCCAAGGTACCACTGTACTAGTTGCTGCAAACCATAGGACAGGGGAGTGCTCTTGAGCTTGGTTCCTGCTTGTGGCATCTAGTTGGCCACAGTGAGAACGGGTTACTAGACTAGATGGGCCACTGGCCTGATCCAGCAGCTGCAGAGGCAGCCTGTGCATTAGGCTAAGTGGAGCCATTTGCTTCAGGCAGTGGAACCAACCCCCCCCCCCCCGCTTCTGTTGCACTGCTGCCAGACTCACTGTGACTTCACCCAGGCCACCAACACAGCCCCATTGCTCTCACCACGGCACCCTAACTGCTGCTGCAGCAGCAGCAGCATGCTGGCAGCATGGGTGCAGCTGCAGCTTAGAATCATAGAATCAGATAATTGTAGAATTGCAAGTCACCCCCAGGGGTCATCTAGACCAACCCCTTGCAGTGTTGGTGTGCCAGTGTGATGCAGTGGTTAAGAGCGGTAGTCTCGTAATCTGGTGAACCGGGTTCGCGTCTCCGCTCCTCCACATGCAGCTGCTGGGTGACCTTGGGCCAGTCACACTTCTCTGAAGTCTCTCAGCCCCACTCACCTCACAGAGTGTTTGTTGTGGGGGAGGAAGGGAAAGGAGAATGTTAGCCGCTTTGAGACTCCTCCGGGTAGTGATAAAGCGGGATAAAGTGGGATAAAGTGATAAAGCACCATACTCTAATCATGAAGATACAGTTGTGACGATGGGGCTGAAAGCAGCAGTGGCGCAATGTAATGTGCAAAGAGAGGGAGGGGACCTGGATCTGTTGGGTGGGGCTGGTGGGCATCAGGGCATTTTGCCTACAGTGGCAAAATGTCTTGGGCCGTCTCTGTCTCGCACACTCTTCTGATGTTCAACAGAATTTGGGGCTGAGATTAGCATTCTCTAAAAGGAACTTCAAGCTTTAATATTTTGGTGGTGGAGAAGGACTCAGATGCTGGCCCATGTTCAAGGTGCTTCTTCTAAACTTTTTTTTTACAAAGCCCTGAATCAGATGTTTGCCAACCACAGGTGGTCCATATGGAGGTTGTGGAACCATCAAGAATATCTGTATGTGGCAGCGAACCTGACTTTAATCATGTTTTTCTGAAGATGGAGATCAGGGCTAGATTCTTGAGCAGTCCCTTGGCTATGTCTCATGAATTTCATAATATGACATTGCTGCAGCCTGCTCATTTCTCCCTTTAAGAGATGAAAGTCAAGGTGCCCTAATCAGTAGCTCATCTTAAGTTCAAATACGGGATGAAAGAAACTAACCCAAATCTGAGGTTCAACATAACCTTGCCTTGGTAATGGACTGGATGAGAGCCAACAAACTGATGCTCAATCCACATAAAGCAGAGACACTATTTGTGCATTCTGAAGGAATGGGTACACAGTTTGGGGCTCCTTCTGCATCCTTTGCTGTTGCTCGAGGCTCAGGTGGCCTTGATGGTGCAGCGTGCCTTCCATCAGCTTCTGCTGGTGCCCCAGCTGCGCCCCTATTTGGAAAGGGATTGCCAAACTTTGTCCTCTGTGCTCTGTTAACCTGCAAGTTTGATTACTGCAATGGTTTATACGTGGGGCTGCCTCTTAAGACACTTTGAAAACTTAAACTGGTGCAGAACTCAGCAGCCAAGGAGTTCACCAAAGCAAGATGTATTGAGTGTATTACAGTATACTGATCCTGGCCTGACTGCATTGGCTGCCAATTAGTTCCCAGGCCCAATTCAAAGTGCTGCTTTTGACCCATAAAGCCTAGTCTAGCATCCTGTTCTTATAGTGGACAATCAGAGGCAAGCAGGATCCAAGAACAAGAGTACAGTCATACCTCAGGTTACAGATGCTTCAGGTTGTGCGTTTTCGGGTTACGGACGCACCAAAACCCAGAAGTACCAGAACGGGTTACTTCCAGGTTTCGGCACTCATGCAAGCGCAGCTGAGCTAAATCACACTTTGCGCATGCACCGAAGCACCGAATCACGACCCACGCATGTGCAGACACGGCGCTGCGGGTTGCGAATGTGCCTCCCGCATGGATCACATTCGCAACCTGAGCGTCCACTGTACTCTGCTCTGCTCTGGTTTTCAGCAACTGACATTTAGAAGTATTACTGCTTCTGACAGTGAAGGCAGAATGTAACCATCATGGCTAGAAGCCATTGTTAGCCTTGGAATCATAGAATTGGAAGGTACCCCAAGGGTCATCTAGTTCATAGGGATGATGTCACAATGATCCAGTAAATGCTGCAGTGGCTACTGATTTTGTTTCTGGCCACAATTCATCAGACTTTTACTGAGTCAGACCTAGGGGTCTATCTGGCTCAGAATTTTCTATATCCTGACTGCAGTTTCAGAGAGGGGGTGTATCCAGCTTGTGGTATCTGTAACATTGTAAAGCTGGGCAGGAGACAGCAGGTTATTATCTTAAAGCCCAGGCAAGTATGTATCTCCATGCTATGATATGATGATATGATGATATGATGATATGATGATATGATGATATGATGATATGATGATATGATGATATGATGATATGATACAATATGAGAATAGAGTAGTTCACACTGGATTGCACTGGTTTGGATTGGATTGTGTGTTTCTTTAAAGAGCGGGCACAGAAAAAGCTGAAAGAGGTGGAGCCAATAACTAAATAAGGAATCAGCCCAATCCATATCAACACAAACCCATCCCCCCGCCCCCCAGTACAGTGGTACCTTGGGTTACAGACACTTCAGGTTACAGACTCCGCTAACCCAGAAACAGTACCTCAGGTTAAGAACTTTGCTTCAGTATGAGAACAGAAATCGTGCTGCGACAGCGGGAGGCCCCATTAGCTAAAGTGGTACCTCAGGTTAAGAACAGTTTCAGGTTAAGAACGGACCTCCAGAACGAATTAAGTTCTTAACCTGAGGTACCACTGTATTCAGTACCTCAGATATCACCAGCTGGTCAGACCAGTTTGGTCTGAGTGGTGGGTGCCTACCATAGACCCTTCCACAATTCAGACCTGGCAGTCAGTTTAGGCTCCGCATTAAGTTGAAGAAATCTATTTGCTGAGTCACTTGGAGATAAAAACATTCTTGGCCCTCTGTCAAATCCACCAGTGCAGCCTCACATCTAAGCACCTCATGCAGTTCAGCTGAAGAAATGGAGGCTGCTTAGGTCAGGCTTTGCCAGTGTGGTGCCTGCAGGTGACAGTGTGCCCTCCAGAACCTCCTAGGGTGTCTGCGAAAGCAGTGGCAGACTTTGGGCTCTTGGACTTTAGTGGTGTCCTGTGCAACACTAAAATTTGGCATCCCTCTCCGCCTCTCACACCATTCTAAATCACTGCTGTGGTGCCCTAAAACTGCCTCTGGTGAAAAGCCTCCCTAAATATCCCTGTGGACTCCCACACTAGCAGAACCTCCAGATCCCACAGTTCCAGCCACAGCACTGAAGGTTCCCATGCTGGCTGCTTCAGCTTCTCGGTGGAGCTAGGGCCAGCTGCTCCCCCCCCCCCAATTAATTCCAGGACTAGTGATGGATGGTGTTCATTGGGATTGGTAGGGTGGAAGGCAGGGAGCCCAACAGTAGGTGGCGCCACAGCCAGTGACAGGCAGAACAAACTAATTCTAGGTTTGCCCCAATCCTCGTCCCTGCTGAGTTCTACAAGGGCAACCTGAGACTTAAGAAGGAGAAAGCTGGCAGACAGGGCTGCCCCTTGGACTGGTTGCAGGTAAGAAAGGAAAGCAGGTGGGGGCTGGCTGAGGACACACTGAAGTTGGTGGGGCAGTGCCCCATTTGCCCTAATGGAGTGGCCACCAGGGCCAGGGTAACTGAGCCAACTGCACAAGACTGCTCTGGAGGTGAAGGAAGCTTGTGTAGGCATGTGCCAGAGTTGGAGCCTTCCTGAGAGCTAGAAAGGGGCAGAGTTTTCACCTGTTATATAGACTTTCAGTCTGAGCCAGGCTAGTGCTGAGACATCAGCTCCTGTAGGGTGTGCTCCAGAACTTGGTAATGGATGCACCTGAATTTATGTGAAGCAAACTTGGAAGTGGTGTCTTCCTGTGAAGGGGCTTATTGAAGAAGGATGAGTTATGAGCTGCTGAATCTGGGTCGTCATCCATCCCCCATCCCTCATCCTCCGTTCATGTATTTTGGCTGGGGGGATTTGAAAGTTCTCTTACCTCTAGACATGGCTGTCCTAAAGGCTGTTGCCTAAAGTTTTGAAAAAGTTCCCCCATCCATGATATAAGCCAATGCAGCTTGCAGGTGAGTCCCCATGAGGTCTCACATCCAGGCTACTTTACCAGGGTGGTAGCCTTTGCTAGGCTGACGTAGCCTGGGCCCCCAATTGTCATGAGTGTTTCTGAGTAACAGATTCAGAGGAAATCAAAAGAAGGGTGTGTGATTTTTCATGGTGGCTGAGTAGGATATTATCAAGAGCTTTGTCCTCCATGATTTTGCCTAATTTTTTGATGCCATCTGAGTTGGTGGCGATTGCTACTTCTTCTGGGTCTAAATTCTAGAATTTAACCATGTGCTTCTTAAATTGAGAAGACTTTCCCCAGGGATGACTTGGGGGAGTAATAAATGGGAGTAACTGACGGACAGTTGAACTAATTCTGAGAAGGATCTTTTTGACGTTAGTGGGGGTGTGATCAAATTGAAGTGGAACTGCTTTGGAAGGTGACCGAAGGATGGATGCAAATTAGCTGAAGAACTTTCCTGATAGGTGAAGAGATCTGACAGTCAAATAACTTACTTTTGATGCTTTGGATGGAACTGACTGGCTTCCTGTGACATTTAAACCCCACATTTGCAGCTGTACTTTCTAACTTTGCAAATGGCCCATAAACAGGTGTCTGTTCTCCGAATATTCTGGGTGCCTAGTAAAGTCCCTGGGCAGCCTTAGTGTTAATATGCTCATGAGTAGCCCTCCGAGTGATTTGCAAACTTTCCCTCGCATACAACCCCTGTCTGAAATGAGCAGCTGATGGGACCTTGCTGGAAGCCTTTGCTCAACGCGAGCTTCGTCCCTTGCAATGTGTCCTCCGATCAGGAGAAGCAAAAAGTCTCTACAGAGATAAAGCATATTGGGTTTCACGTCAACAACCCGCACCCCCTACTTTTGTTAACCAGCAACAGCCAGGCAAAAATAATTAATCAGCTGGGAGAGTTTTTTCCTAGGATCAGAACCCCACGCGCAGCTTCCCCTCCGAAACGCGTGTGGCGCGTTAAAGGCGCGAGGACAAACCCAGGAAAGAAAGGTGGCAACTCGCAAGCGTGGATGGATGCCTGCTGCGAAATTTCCGTCCGGAATTTTCATTTAGCAATAAAATTTATGCAATTAAAACACCCTATCCATGATCAGATCCTTTTACTCCGTGTTGATGAATCTGCCACGGGGCCGCGCTGCTTCACAAGTGATTTGTACTCCACCGTTTCAAGCTTCTTTCTTACTAAAGAATTTTTTTAAAAAAACAAACCCGTACGTGCAACAAGCAAAACATGCACAGGCGCAACTTTGCTAGTATGGATGGGAAACCCGTGTGAACCCGGGTCAGCGATCACAAAAGCCTGTCAAAGGAAAGAGGTTTCCAGCTTCCCAACCTCACCTCCCCGCTCCGTTTTCGTCTTCATCCTCAACGTCTTGCGAAATAAATGATCCGTGTAAAGCGGTTGTGAGAATCCGCGTCATACAGTACAAAGAGTCAAATGCAAGCTCTTTCCCTGCCTCGTATCTATTGACCTGAATGGCAAAGCAAATCAGCCTTCCTACGCCTCTACCTAAGAAATCCAGGGAGCTTTAAAGACACAACAGACTTTTTACTCATTTATTTGGAGAATAGCTTTCCCCCTCTAAATCTTTTAATATTATATCTTTCTGTACCTAAAACATCTTCTTAGGGGACGGTGAGGCCGGGTATATTTTATCCCCCCGCCCCGCACCTATCGATTGCGAAGTTGGTCCTCCAACCAGTGGCAAAATTACCTTTTGAGGAGGGGAAGAGTGAGGATCTCAAAGGGGACGACTGAGGAGGTGCTGAGCTGGGAAGACTGCGGAGGGTGTGTGTGTTAAATTTGAACCTCTGAGTCTCCAATACGTCTGGTTTTCGTGTTTCTGTCTAACTCCCTATATCTATCTGTATTTCTGTGTGTATCTATATGTGTGTATTATGTATGTATAGAGTGTGCATATGTGTCTAACTCCACCGTGTATATCTGTGCATAACTATATATTGCGTGCAGTGGCGTAGCGTGGGTTGTCAGCACCCAGGGCAAGGCAAGTAATTTGCGCCCCCTAACCCATGGATTTGCGCCCCCTAACTCGGGGATTTGCGCCCCCTAACCCTAACCCCCAGATGTTGCGCCCGGTGCGGCCGGCCCCCCCAGCACCCACCACGCTACGCCACTGATTGCGTGTCTTTCTGTGTGTCTCTCTGTATCTAACTTTCTTCATATCTCTCTAAATAACGTGCGCGTACCGATGTGTATTACCTAACTCATCTAATTCGTTCTCTCGCTCCTTCTCTATAGCGTGTGCGTGTATACCTTTGTGCATATCTATCTAACTCTGCGTGTATCTAATTGTGTATGTCTAATTCTCTTTCTGGTGGGTGTGCGTGTGTGTCTGTCAGTCTGTCTATCTTGATGTATGTGCCTCCGTGTTTCTTCTATCTACCTCTCTCGTGCGCTTGTGCGTATCTCTCTCTCTCTCTGTATCAACTGTTCACAAACTTTGCGCCCCTAAATCCGAGTTTAAGGCGTTGCTTTTAGCCTATTTCAGATGTCTGTGGTTCTGTTTAATGACGACGCCGCCAATAATAATAATAATAAGAGAAATAATAGAAATAATAGAAATTCTGAGTTCCTTTCCGATTTACATATTGGATCCTCCCTAAGCGAAAGGTGGCCGCTCTGAGGAGCCTGGCAGTGCCCGTTTTCCCCTGGGAAAGAGACTCCCGATTACCTGTTCGGGACTTGCAAACCTGGTTCCGGGCTGCGCAGATGGCTGCCTGGGTTTTGTTTTTGTTTTGTTTTTGAACGCTCTATTCTCTCAGGACTGTGTTTATGCCCAGGGAGAGAAATAGCGCATCGCCCCTATAATCTGCTTCTGTTACTGACGCTTAGAAAAGTGGGGGTGTCGGGGAGAAAATAAAATAAAAATGCTTCCTACTGGGGTTTTTTCTGCCGTCAATCAAATCTTTCTCGGTCCCGTAGCCTTCAGCCTAAAAGGGCAGATCCTGTATTCCGCCGGATAGTTTTAGGGATGATGCACTTTGCGAAGCTTTAAGACGACATCCTAGACCTGGACCCCTGTCTCGTAGGCGCCTAAACGGATTTGAAAGCGTTTTCGCTTCTTGATCCGGTTTGAGGCAACTTAATTGGTGGTGAAGGGGAACCGATCCGTATCTAATTATCATGGGTTATAACGATAGCCGTCGACATTATCATTTTTGGTATTAAAGAGGGGAGGGGGGAGATTTCTGTTCTGAAATGTAAGAAAAACAAATTGCTTCTCTCTCTTCAATCTAGTTCCACTCCGGATTTAAAAAAGTGGGGCGGCGTTATTTGAAAAAGAAAGAGACTGACAGATTTGGAATATTTGTTTTTATTTAGAATCCTTGATTCCTTTCTTGATCATCCCTCAAAACATCAACTATGAAAAAACATTTTCGTTTTTAAAACGAAAAAGCGCGTATGGTATGCGTGAGACAGATAAAGATTGTTGCTTTTAAAAAAATCAGCACACGACCAGGACATTCTGTATTTTCACCCAGGTAATTCTGTAAGGCTAGTTTATTATTATTATTATTCAGACGTTCCCGTTTCTGCCGCTTAAAAGCGGTTCCGAGCAGCGGATCCACAGAGCGGCTTTCGCGTTCTTTCTGCCCCATCCATCCAGCTAGGTAGAGACGTTCTTCGAACAAGCTCCAGCGCTTCAGAAAATTCCTCTTGACTTATCTGCTTAATACAATTTCTTCTATAATCTCTTATTCTCAATCTCTCTCACACCTAATCCTACACTGAAATTCTATCTGACTTGCCCTTCCTGAACAACCCTCAATCTTTGCGTGAGAGAGAGCGCCCCCGAGTTTCCTATGGGGACTCAGCTCCCCCTTTTCCTTCGCCGGGCGTCCCCGTCTCTTCCCAAAACGACCTGTGTCCATAATATCTGGCGATCGGATTGGGAGAGAAAGCGCTTGAGTGGAAACGAGCGTCCAAAGAAGCGCGCGGATCCCCGTCTGCACTAGCTCAGAAACTCTTAGGAAGGAATCAAACATCTTAAGGCGCGTGTGCTGTGGATTTTGCTAAGGGAAGCAGGATTCGAGATTTTGAGGAGGTCTGCGTAATATTTGGGAGCTGGGGCAGGTGGGAGAAGCATCTATCTATATTTATTCATACTGTTTCAAAAACATAAGAGGACCCCTCCGATCTGCGCTGTCTCTCAGTTTCCAAGCCAAGCGCAGCGCGCCTCGTCCATTTCCCGGGTCAGTTTCACGTCTAAGATTCCCGGTTCTCGTTTTCTCGTCGTTTTCTCTTTCTCGGCTGGAACGCCAGCCGATCGCTCGCTCCTTACACCTCTGGGCGGGTGTATGGAGGCTCTTCACTTGCCCCATTAATGAAGACCCACTTCATCCTAGCCTCAGTATTCCCTTCTTTGCGCTTTAAGAAAAGACCCCTCTTTCCAATCGAGGGGGGGCGGGATAGATCCCCGGACCTTGCAGGTGCGATGAGATCTCTGCGTGTGCCAGAATCCCTTCCTAGATTATTATCAACATTATTATTTTAATTTTTAAACTCTCTTCTCCTCTCTAGTCCTCCCGGGAGTTGTTTAAAGAGGCTGGCAAGGCTTTTTGTGTGTGCCAGGAACCTTTGGAAATAGCAGGTGTCGAAAGATGTGATTCTCTCTCTCCCCCCCCCCCCCTACACATCGTCCTGCCTCTCTCTGTCTCTGCCTCCATTGGTGGGCTCAGGGTGGGCTAGGAAAGGCAGACTCTCCGCCTCTCCCTCTCCCCCCACCTCTGCCTAGATCAGCTGCCCCCACCCCCTCTAAAGGAGGAGGGCCCCCCCTCCCTCCTTCCCACTCTCTCCCTTTTCTCAAGCGCTGGCTCCTTCTGGTAGAACAAGTCTATCTTGCGACGTCAGGGTGGTAGAGGAGGGGGGGTTATTAATAACCAATTAGAGGGGTCATCGGAGCGCATATATAGTACCAGCCCTCAGGATCTGGGCCCAGAAGACTCTGTTGCCACTTGCTAAGCAGGCAGTGGCTTGGGGGTCTCCACTTGCTCCTGGGACAGCCCACCTCCCTCTCATTCTCTCTCTCTCTCTCTTTCCCCGAACAGATCAGAGCCAGCTGCCCAGGATCTCTGACCCCCACGCAGACCCCAGCGCCAAGCTTGCCCCCCCACTTTCACACACACTCCCACACACCCCAAAACCTACCATCTCCCTTGAAGCTTCGCCCCACCTTGTCCTTATGATGGGCTCCGTGCTCCCCGCGGAAGCCCTGGTCCTCAAGGGGGGGCTGAAGGGGCCCGGGCTCTCGCTGGCCGAGGTGATCACGTCGGACATCCTGCACAGCTTCCTCTACGGCCGGTGGAGGAACGTCCTGGGCGAGCAGCTCTTCGAGGAGAAGGCCGCCGGGGGCTGTGGCGGTGGAGGCGGAGGAGGCGGAGGAGGGGCGCACAGCAACCCCAAAACGGCCTTCACGGCGGAGGTCCTGGCTCAGTCCTTCTCTGGAGGTGAGTCTATAACCCTCAGAGACCTCCTGGAGGGTCGATGTGTGTGTGTGGATAGAGGTCTAGAAGGGTGTGAGAGAATAATTTCCAAGCTTAAACCTAACCGTGTCTACTCAGGAGTAAGTCCTGTTGCATTCAACTGGTCTTGCTCCCAGGTAAGTGGGGTCAGGATGGCAGCTGGAAAGTTTAATCCCAGTCGTGCTTGCTTGGGAGTAAGTTCTATTGCATCCCTTGGAGCTTACTCCCAGGTAAGTGGGTTAGGGTTACAGCCTTAGGAAGTTTGTCTGGTTTAAAAAAAAAAAAACCCCGAAGAGGGCTATAAACTGAGTGTTGCATTCCTGGGCAATATTTAGCGGGACTCCAAAACGTACTTTTTGGGAGGAGGGGGAGGTTGCCTTCCAGGAGGAAAACTGAGGCGCGCTTTCGAAATCTCTCCCACTGAAACCGGACGCGATGAAGCCCCGAGGTAGCTCTCGACAGTATTAGCTCTGCCTAAACAGAAATGTGCCTTTATTAAGAAATGCCCTAAAGGCATCCCATTCTGCCTGTGGATTCATCAGGGATCTATTTTCCCCAAATCTGCGAGACACAAAGTTCTTTTAGAACCCCTGGCTCACAAGAAAAACGTGCTGAGTAATTTCCAGCACCCCCTCTTCCGCCCCTCATCTCATATCCTCCCCCCAAAGCATGGGTTTTCGAAAATAATTTTCCCCCTCTAACCAACGATGCGTAAAAGTCTTGCTAAAAATCATCAGTTTCTCTCCTTGCGCTCTCTGCAACCCCAGAAATAAAGGGAAGTGCGGTAAAGCTGGAAAGTCCCAGGTTCAATCCACAGTGGCATTTCCTGGTAGCGTTGGGAGAGACCTCATGGAGAGCTGCTGCCAGTCAGGGTAGGCAATATTGAACTAGATGGACCACTGGTCTGGCTCAGTAGAAGGCAGCTCCCCATGTCCCTACTTAAATCAAACTCGAATTCAGAACCACGAGGACTGGCATCTTAGTTCTTTTTAAGGGGAAGGCCAGTAGCTCAGCGGTAGAGCAGCTGCTTTGCATGCAGAAGGTCTCACTGGCATTTCCAGGTAGGGGGAGAATCATGCTGAAATCCTGGGAAAGCCACTGCTAATCCGTGTAGCCAATATTGAGCAGATGGAGCCAGTGGTCTGAGTCAGTATGGAGGCAGCTTCCACAGCAGGCGCTGTAACTCTCCAACAGTTTCATTTTACCCCACTGTAGCATTCTCTTCCATTGTCCCTCGAGATAGAAGGATGCCGGCAGCAACAGCAAAAGTATGTGTTCCTAGAGGGGGACGGATGGGAAGTAACTTACCTGTTCTCAAAAGGAAATCTAAAAAGCTTGATCAGGTTGGGATCTCCACCCCACCCACCCCTGGAAAAGGATGAAGTAACAGGAGACCTTGATTCGCTCCCCCAGGAGAAAATAAAAATTAAAACCCCAAAACAAAATCAATCAATCAATCAGCCAACACATCCAGCTTCTGTAAAAGCCTAATAGACCAATTCTGAAAGCACTCTGATACTGGGATTTTCCCATCAGTGTTCTCTGAATGGTCTCCAAAAACCTCTCCCCTCCTTCTCCTCACCCGCCCTTTCAGAAAAACTAAACACATACTTTTCTGCCCCTCAACATAACCAGAGTGTAAATTTGTGCCATATTCTGACCTCCTTCCCAAAGATGTTTTTAAATCTATCTTTTAAATATATATTTAAAATAATACTTTTCTGCCTTTCTCACTCCCTGTCTTCCCCTTGAATTTAGCTCTTCACCCCCCAAAAAGTATGAGCCTCATTCTCTCTCTCTTTGAAAAGCCTTTGGCATTTAAATTCTTATTAGGCGTGTAATAGCAGCTGACTGATAAAGGAAATTTTAAATTCATTTAGTTAACTTGGGCCTGACCTGAGGGCCGGGGTGCGGGGGGGGGGAGAAATTCCCACTTAAACCAAGAACTTTAAAAGGGCAATTTGGGAGGGGGGGTGGAGAGAAGAAGAAGAAAGGGTTGATGGGGAGGGGGTCACATTTTTCTTTTTCTTCAAAATGTCTCAAGTGCTTTCCCCTCATTCATCAATCCTAGGACAGTCTATTTTCCCTGCTGGCATCTCCGTGACTCCCTGCTTCTACACTCCCCCCACCCTCCCTGGAAGATTACTGTTCCTTTCTTAATTTGCCATGAAAACTCCATTCTGTGGCCTTTCAGGGGATGTCAACCAGCTAATCTCTCCCATTTTGTCCAGAGAAATTCCTGGGCCTTTTAGAACAAGTTTCTGAGGGCATTCAGGGCCGACCATGGACGGGCAAACAGCGATCTCCAAAGGCTAATGAATTTAGAATTAGTGATTTTCTATCCAAGGGACTTAAATGAATGCAGATCACTTTAAACAGTGTGACAAATTGCTTTATGGAGTGCAATGGACACTATTTAACCCTCTCCACCCTCCCCCCCTCCAGCCCAGGAACCCCCTTGTTCCACATCCCACTTTTTCCCAGGTTGGCTTAGAAAGGGAGGCTTGTAAAAGATTATGCACCAGCTCTCCTCCACCCCGTTCCATGGGGTATATGCACCCCACAGGGCCTCAGTCAAGGGGCGTTGTGCTGCACACCCCATCAATGAAGATCTGTGAGTGAAAAGGCTCTGTGTGTGAGGTTAGCAGGGGCGCAGTTTAGAATCCCCAAAAGATCTCTGCTTGGATCAGGCCAGGGGTTCTGTCTAGTCTGGCGGTCATGTTCTCACAGTGGCCAACCAAATGCCTGTGGGAAACCAGCAAGCACACAATTTTCAACTCTGGACTTGATGACCATTTGCCTCTGTGTGTGTTATTTTGTGTTCCTGCAAAATAAATATGTTTATTTCCCCAGAACCACAAGGACTAGAAACTTAATTTGCTTTTAGGGGAAGGGTCATAGCTCAGCGGTAGAGCACCTGATTTGCACGCAAAAGTTCCCAGGTTTGACCCTGGATGGCATCTCCAGGTAGGGTTGGGAGGGAAACCCCGTCTGAAATTCTGGAGAGCTGCTGCCAGTCAGTGTAAACAAAATGGAGCTACAGTATGTGGAGCTCCCTGTGTTCCTCAGCTCAGCTGGTAATGTGCATTAACTTCACTTAGCTCCAACTGTGGCAGTTATACATTTGAGGGGTGGGGGCTCCAGCTTATTCTGCTGAGAGGGTCCCCAGACAAGTCTTGCCCTGATGGCGCCACTGATGAGGGGGAGGGTGTGCAAGCCCACTGGAAAAGGGTGGGCCAACAGAGCTGCTTTGAAACAAAAAAAGGGCCCCATGAATGTGGACGAAAGAGAGATGTTTTTCTCACTGCCCATGCAAGGAATAGCAGATGTGCACAGCAGATGTCTAGACCCCACTCAGCAAAGTGAGCAGGACCCCACTCCAAATGCAACAGGGCTGGACTTATCTTATTTTGAAGTCCCCATAAAACTATTTAGTTCAGATTTGAATCAATGCACAACTGGAACACAAACATTGCTTGTATACCAGTCCAGATCTTAGGACTATCTAGCTCAGTATTGTCTACACTGACTGGCAGCAGCTTCCCAGGGTTTCAGATTGGGTGCCTTCCCAGTTCTACCTGGAGATGCCGTTGGTGACTGAACCTGGGATCTTCTGCACTCAGAGTGGATGCTCTGCTGCTGAGCTGCAGCCTTTCCCTATAACTAAGGACCTAGTCCTCATGGTTCTGAATAAGCAACTGATTAAAACAAAAAGTGATGTCTTACACTGAGTCAGACCCTGGGTCCAGCTAGCTCAGTATTGTCTACACTAACCACCATCAGCCCTCCAAACTTTCAGGTGGGGCATCTTCCCTGCCTTCCCTGGAGATGCCATTGTGGTGGTGGTGGGTTCAGCCTGGGCCTTCTGCACTCATAGCAGATGCTCTTCCACTTATCCACGGACGTTCCCCCTTCCCCTGAAGTGGAACTTAAAGTTTCAGTGGGGACATCTTAACCAATTGGTTAACCAATGCATACTTTTCCTTGAGAAAGCCACACCCAGGAGCCCCCAATACTCTTGCTTATGTCCAACAGTGAGTCTACTCTGAGTAAAACTCAGTGGGCTATAATCCTCTGCCAACATATTCCACAATGACCCCAATTCACAGCTACCCCAAACATCCGCACACCTCTCTAAGTTGGCGACTGAGGGCCAAGTGATTGTGCTTTTGGGGTCTGTGGTTGGGTGGTGCAGCAAGGGGGACCTATGTATTCCACGTACCCTCACATGGGCATTGTGTTCAGCGTGATTTGTAGATGTGTGTCTGTGTGGATTATCAAGAAAGCATGTGCATTCCTAGTATGTATGGTTGGTTCCTGGCAGGGGTCTGTGGGGTCATCAAGATAAGACTTTGAGGACACTCATCAGGGTTCCACTCAACAGAGAAGGGTCCCCCACACACTACAGTGATGGTCTGTGACAATTGTGTGTCTCTGTGTGTTTGTAGGGGGTGTGTGTGTGTGTGTGTGCGTGTGTGTGATGGGCAAATTGGTAACTGGCCCATTTCCTGAATGTGGAGGCTACATTTCCAGAGCGTAAGTGATTTTAAGAGCATATAGGGAGAGCCTTGATGGATCAGACAAAATGGTTGATCTGCTTTAAGATCCTGTTTCCAATGGAGGACAGCCAAATGCCAGGTTTAAAGGGGACAGCCCACCCCATTCTTTCTTCTTGGCGCCTGATATTCAGAGGTAAGCATTTTTTTTAAAAAAATGATTGCTGTAACCTTATGGCTAAAGAATAACGCAAATCACTTCAAGAGAACATAGCTTGGAAGCACACTGTTCCTCCACGCGTTATGCTGATGTGGCTCACGCTATCACCTGCTTTTGTGGTGTGCTGAGGTGCTCTACGGGTGCTTAGTGTTTATTTATTTTATTTTACTAATTAAATTTGTATACCACCCATCATCTGTAGACCTCAGGGCGGTTTGCAACATAAAATACAAAATAAAAACACGACATGCATAATAAAAACAAGAACAAAAACCACAAACCAATAACATTTAAAACATTTAAAACATTTAAAAAGTGCATAAGATGTTAATCAGCCCAAGGCCTGGTTGAAGAGGAACATTTTTGCTTGGCGCCTAAAGGTGTATAATGAAGGTGCCAAGCAAGCCTCTCTGGGGAGAGCATTCTGTTATGTGTATATGATGTACCGTACTTTGTTACAGAGACAAGGCTTGAGCTGTGAAATCCAAAATATGTTCAAACATTACTTACAAGTGAGGCTTGTGATAAAATGTTTGCACCCACCCATGCCCTTCACCATAATACTCAATTCCTTTCCTATTTTTCTTTCCATTAGCTTTATTTCCCATGGTTCTCATTCGTACACAAGAGGGATGTGCCTCTTTTAGTTTTCTTAAAATGGTTTTCATACTTCTGCAAACTTCGTATTGGCTCCACTTCTGGAACAGCAGTCCTCTCTTGTCTCCATTGCTGTGTTGGTGTCTTAGCTGGAGAAGTCCAATCGCCTCTTTAAAAGGGACGTGTGTTTGCAACGGGGACTGCCATGTAGGTTTAACAGAGTGTGTTTTATAGATAGTACAACTGCTCCTGTGCCGTCTTGCACTCCTGGCTTTTGATCATCTACGCACTGGAATGAACAGGCTGCGTTGAACTAAGTTCTCACTCAGGGGATAGATCTAACATAGTCAATCCCTCCCAATTTAAAAGGGCTACACACGTGCACACACCCAAAATAATAATAATAATAATAATAATAATAATAATTCTCCACAATTGCACCATACTTTTAACGCACATTTAGTGCACATTTCAAGCACGTGGCTCCCCCAAAGAAACATGGGAAGTGTAGTTTACCCAGAACCCTCCACAAACTGCAGCTCCCAGGGTACTGGGTGGGTGGGAGAAGCCACATGATATAAAGGTGCATTAAATATACATGGCGGGCATGGCCTGTTTAATCCAAGTGGAGTGATACTTCCATAATAATGTAACCTGGACTAGTCTCTGCCACAGGGTGCTTCTAAATTTAGACAGAGAAGGAGATGACAGAGGAAAGGTTTGAGAATAATGGTGGTGGTGGGGTTTTGAGCATGAGTCAGTGCACCCAGTTCTGTGATGCATTATGCATATGGATGGGGCAATGAGTGAATTCACCCAGAGGAATTTATGTACTTTGGGTTAGGCTGTGTACACACTGTACATGCAAAGCACACTAATAATAATAATAATAATAATAATATCAGAAACTGTAGTTTCTGAAGGGAACTGTGATGGGAACTGTAGTTCTGTGGGGGGAAAACTAGAGTTCCCAACATTCTTTTCTGTAGGCAAAGGGGCATCTGTTCACAATTCCTTCAGGGGTGTTCCCTTTGTATGAATGTGCACCGTCCTTACGTGTCTTGTGACCCCTTTAAGAACTAAAATCCTGTCTAGAAACCTTTTTATAAACCAACAAATCAAGAATGGATTAGGTTTTACACTGGTCTTTCATTTGGGACCCAGTGTACCTCAATCCTACTTCTTCTATTGCGGCACCCACAACTTTGGAACTCCCTGCCCATTGAACTCAGGCAGCCATTTTTGTTGTAATCTATTTTCAGCGCCTGCTAAAAATATTTTTATTTAGGCAAGCCTCCCGAGAGAGACATATAATGTGTCTTTCAATCTGGTTTTTAGCTTTTCCTTGATTTTAATTATTTTTTTAGGTTTCAAATAGTTGCTTTGAACTGCTTTTAAAAAAACCTGATCATTTCATAATTTTATAAACTGCTTTTGTTCTTCTTTACAATCAAGTGTCATATGCACTTTATGAACTGGAATGAAAAATGCATAATTATTCTTCCAGCCTGCTCCTATGGCCCTTAATGCAAAACAGTAATGCAGCCATAACCCTCTGGTATTCTCCAGGGACTCTGGCTGTATATACGTTTCATCTTACTCTGCATCCAGAGCACTCCCTTCACTTATTTGGGAAGTGGTATACACAGTGCTTTTTTTCCTTAAAAAAATATGTTTAGGGGTACTCTCATTTTCCTACTCATATTGAAATACTGCCCCTCAATGAAGCCAAACTTAGATTCACAAAATGTTTAGGGGTATGCGTACCCCTGCGTCCCCCCATAAAAAAAGCACTGGGTACACACATGACATTAACCCCCATCCATATCTATCCTGTCCTTTCTTAGGAAATGCTGCATTTTGATGCATCACCCTCTGAAAAATCCCAGATTCAATCCAAATTGTGAAAAAGAATGGTCTCAGTGCATTTTAAGCCAGTAATGTGCACATAGCACCAGCCTGCTTTAGCACCAAACACTCTCACCTAAATCAGTCCCTAGATCAGGTTGCGTTTCCAGCTTGGGTACCACCAGCACAATTATGCAATTTGCTAGATTTCTGCCTGCACCAGAGAGGTGAGCGCCTCTTTTTAACCCGCCTCACCTTTAAAAAAGCATCTCTTCGAAGAGATGACAATGGAAGCAAAGTGGCAATGAACTGGGAGAGAGCTCTCGGTTTCACTGTCAGCTGCTCATATTACTGGTACACGAGCCTGTTGCCTTCCTCCCGCTATGGAGATAGTGAGATATGGGATCCATTTTTCCCGGGCTCTTTTCCTGACCAATCCCAAGTGTTCTGTGTTTTTTTTCCTTGCATCCTCTGGACAGTGAGAAGTGTGAATGGGAAGGCAATTGCTGTTAAACCTGATAGCTATGCTCTTCCACCACTATCGGAGGCAGCAATGCTTCTGAATGCTGGTTGCTGGAAACCACAGGACGGGACAGTGCTCTTGAACTCAGGTCCTGCTTGTGGGCTTCCCACAATGGGCATCTGCTCAGCCCCCGTGAGAACAGGATGCTGGACTAGATGGGCCTTTGCAGAGCTGTAGCTACAGGGGGTGGGGTGTGTGTGAAGCATTCAGAGGGGCACCATTGAGGCTCTCAGCCTGTGTGTGTATGTGTACACAAATGCTTGTGTGTGTATGTGCACGCGCGCGCCAAACTGGGTCTTTGACCCAGGTGAAATAAAGCCTAGTTTCGCCTCTGGATCTTGGCCTGATCCAGCAACCGAGCTCTTATACTTTGGAAGATACAAGCAACCCATTGCATGATAATGATAAGACACTGAGTGGCTTGTCCTATCATTAGGCAAAGTGGGGTGTCTGCCTTAGGTGGCTGATGCGAACAGTGGCAGTAGCAGAACCTCAAATCATCATTTTGAGCCCCCCCCCGCCTTTCAAATGCCCAATGTACAAAAACAGGTGTTGTTTTTGGGACTCTGGATGACAACTCTGTTGTGGTAGTTCTGTTGTTATTCCCATATTGCAAATTGGGGACAGCTGAGTTTGAGAAAAGGTATGGGGGGGGGACCCACTGATGTTAGTGGAATTTTTAACCAGGAGCAAGAACTGAGGATTGTTGAAAATTCATGACAAATCTCTCAGCTTTGCTAGCTAACCATACCTTCAATTTACAGAGGCAGTATAGGCGAGATGTTCAGAGATGACAGACTTTGCCTTTGCAACCTGCTTATAAGGGCCCAGAGACATCTGCTGGCCACTGGCGGAAACGGGATACTGGGCTGCTTTGATCCAAAGATGAGGCAGTTCCCATTGCTCTGTTCCTGCTTGCTCCGAATGCTGGGTTACCCAAAGGGCAGCCTAAGCACGTTGCGTGTTGCGCTTCCATTTTTGTAGATTGTTACATATTGCAACACAGGGATTTGTGCTTGTTTATAGCTCTAGTGAAGCTGGGGCACCAATAAAAAAGGAGAAAATCATTAAATTATTTGATATTTCCAAAAAACAACAATTGAAGTACAGTAGTCATCATGGGGGAAATCAGAAATTTGTGGACTTCCTTACACTCTATTCCACTGAATTGTTTCAACTGGATTTTGAATAAATTTGCAACTAATTATTGCTGTTTTGAATTTTATTGTGTTGTTAGCTTCCTTAGTGGGTTGTGCAAACTGCTATTGTGAATAATGCTTTTTATAGTGTAGGGTGGGGAGCAATTTGGGGCCCCACAAAAAAGTTTGGGAACCACTGGTGTAGCTTAACTTCTTTCCCTCCCTTTTCTCTTTCTCTCTGATGCACAGAGGTCCAGAAGTTATCCAGCTTGGTGCTGCCTTCAGAGGTCATTATTGCCCAGAGTTCCATCCCTGGAGAAGGACTGGGCATCTTTTCTAAGACCTGGATCAAAGCGGGCACAGAGATGGGACCTTTCACTGGCCGAATCATCTCCCCAGAGCACGTGGACCTTTGCAAAAACAACAATCTGATGTGGGAGGTAAAGAAGCAAGGATGTGTGCATGTGTGTGTCCACATGAGAGAGGAGGGTGGCTCCTCTTGGAACAGGGTGGGGAAGCCATAGCTCTCCAGATATTGTAGGACTACAACTCCCATGAACCCCTGCAG
This sequence comes from Podarcis erhardii, assembly GCF_964252035.2. Taxonomy (NCBI): domain Eukaryota; kingdom Metazoa; phylum Chordata; class Lepidosauria; order Squamata; family Lacertidae; genus Podarcis; species Podarcis erhardii. The sequence continues at coordinate 35,713,541 of NC_138504.1, forward strand.
CCAGCATGGTCAATGGTCCAGGAATGATGGGAGTTGAAGTCCAACAACATCTGAAAGTCCACAGGTCTTCTATCCCTGAACAAAGAGATGGGATGCAAGAGATGGAAGAATGCCTCTTTTTTCAACAGGCATTCCCCCATTAGGAAGGGGAAAGAAGGGATGCCAGGGATTGAACCATGGACATTCTGCATGCAAAGTGCATGCTCCAGCTCTGAGCTACGTCCCTTTACTTACGGTTGTGGAACAGTGTGCATGCACACGAAAGCTCATACCTAGAACTAACTCAGTTGGTCTTTAAGGTGCTACTGGAAGTAATTTTTTTATTTTGTTTTAGCCCATAATATGTATACTTGGCCTTGTATTTCCTTTTATCCTCCCATTCCTGATGACAGAGATTGAGGCCATTTGGAGCAGCAAACACTCTTAACAATGGACTAGTCTACAGCCCACAATTTCCACAAATTGATGCTAGTCCAGCGTATAAAAACAGGCACACCTGTCATATTAGAATGGCAAGATCACAATGCTTCAAGTGTGAGTGATATGTGCTTTGATTTCCAGAACAAATAAAAGTTTATTCAGTAGTCTGCTGAGAGACATCCTGCATTGCAGGGGGTTGGACTAGATCATGGGTAGGCAAACTAAGGCCCAGGGGCCGGATCCGGCCCAATCACCTTCTAAATCCAGCCCGTGGAGGGTCCGGGAATCAGAGTGTTTTTACATGAGTAGAATGTGTCCTTTTATTTAAAATGCATCTCTGGGTTATTTGTGGGGCATAGGAATTCATTCATTTCCCCCCAAAAATATAGTCTGGCCCCCCACAAGGTCTGAGGGACAGTGGACCAGCCCCCTGCTGAAAAACTTTGCTGACCCCTGGACTAGATGAACCTCAGGGTCCCTTCCAACTCTCCAGTTCTATGATCCCCACTCTGAGTGATTTCTGAGTGGTCTGCAGTGTGTATGTTTGAGAAGTGCCATCTTAGATTGCTTGAAAAGAGGATTAGAAGTCTATCAATGGTTATGAGCCGGGCTAACTAAATAAAACCTACCCATTTATTATTTTATTAATTAGTTTTTTATACCACCTTTCATCCGAGTATCATAGGGCAGTTTACAATACAAAAACACAAAAATACGTGAGATAGTAACAGACAAAAACAATACACTCCCCCCCCCCCCCCGTTTAAAAGGCCATAGAACATTTAATTAGCCAAAGGCCTGGGAAAAGAAGAATGTTTTTGCCTGACACAAAATGTGCCAGGGGAGCTTCCCTGGGGAGAGCCTTCCACAAACGGAGAGCCACCGCAGAAAATATACATTCTTGTGTTTCCACCCCCAAGGCCTCTTGTAGATGAGGCAACAAAGAATGGCTTCAGGTGAAGCTTGCAGGGTCTAGAGCGGTTCGTATGGGGAGAGGCAGTCCTTGAGGTATTTAGAGACATTGTACCTGAGAATATCACTTGCGGGGGTGGGCAAACTTCCAGAGGCATTGTTGCCTTCAGCATCCATTTATGGGCCTTCTCAGAAGACTCTATGATTATGAACTAATGCAGCTATTAGGAACGCAGGGAATGCCTGTGGGAAAGAATGAGTCAGAAGGAGGCGGTGGAATGGATAGCTCTGTCACACAAGCAGACTAGGTTGCCATAATAGACGTGTATAAAATTATGCCTGGCATGGACAAAGTGGATAGAGAAAAGCTTTCCTTCCTCTCTCGTGATGCTAGAACACATGGGCATCCAGTGAAGCTGAATGTTGGAGGATTCAGGACAGATCAAAGAAAGGACTTCTTCATGCAGCCCCTGGTTCAACTATGGGACAAGGCTATCCATGGCTACCAGCCACAGTGGCTAAATGCTCTGCATTCATGGCCAGAGGCAGTAATGCTTCTGAATACCCAGTAGCTGGAAGCCACAGTAAGAGAGGGTTGCTGTTGCACTCGGGTCCTGTTTTGTAGGCTTTCCGTTGGAACATCTGGCTGGCCACTGTGAGAAAAATAAGTTTTATGTAGGGTGCAGAAAGATTTAAAAGCCCATTTTTTTTAAAGCCTTGATGCTCCTGATAATTTTCTACAACTTTTCCAACACACTGATGATACTTTTTCTGGGGTGGGATAACCTGGATGCATCTATTCAGATGCGGTAGGTGGGTGTGATTCATGGACTGAAACCCTCTTGCCCTTTTTTCCAGGTCTTCAATGAAGATGGAACTGTCCGTTATTTCATTGACGCCAGCCAAGAGGACCATCGCAGCTGGATGACATACATCAAGTGTGCCAGAAATGAGCAGGAGCAGAACCTGGAGGTGGTCCAAATTGGGAACAGCATCTTTTACAAGGCCATTGAGGTAAGGGTGTTACGGACAAGGGAATGGGTGAGAGCAAAAATACTTGCCTTCAACCTAAGTTGCTGATGCTTCTTCGGACTTTTTATTCTTCTTCTGGTGCTGGGGAGTTCAATGTAGAAACATAGGACTGAATCCAATGTAGTGCCAAGGGAAAGCAATTTACTGGTATACTTGTTCTGCTGCTGAAATCCAAAGGCACTTTGTCATTAAACTAGGATGACTTTAGAAGGGGACTGGGCACATTTGTGGCGTGTAGAGCTATTCATGGCTACTAGCCACGATGGCTATGCTCTGTCTCCACAACCAGAGGCGTAATGCTTCTGAATTCCAGTTGCTGGAAAACAAAAAAGGAAAGTGATCTTGGGCTTGGATCCTATTTGCAGGTTTCCCCAAAGCATCTGCTTGGCTTGGCTACTGTGAGAACAGGATACTGGACTGGTTGGGCCACTGCCTGATCCAGCAGGCTCTTCTTTGAAATCTCGGAAGCCAGAGGGGGCGGCTCTTTGGAATTCTTATTGGAAATTCTATTTTGTTGTGGACTTTTAGGTGTTTGACACAATATGCTTTTCCCTGTACAAGTTTTTCTGCTGCCTTTGATTGGTCAGTTAGCTAAGTATTTTTATTTATTTACTTGATTGGTGGGGGGAGCTCCCCCCTGCTCCCCCTGGCTACACCCATGTTAAGAGGCTATCCACTTTTTAGCTTTGCCTCTTATATAAGGTGCAGCTGAGAACATCTCTGCATAATTTCTATAGGAGAATGGACTGTTAGGGCAAACAGGGAGGTCCCCCATCAACTTCAGTCTGCCCTCAGCCAGCCCTTACCTGTCTACCTTCTTTCTTAAATTTAGTCCATGGAATGGAACTGGCTACCAGCTTCTTCCTCCTGAGTGTCAGAATTGCCTTTGTAGAACTCTGCCGGGAGGAGGAAGATGGGGAGAAAACTGGAATCCATCAGCTCTGCCCCTCATTGGCTCTGGCGCCACCTATCGTTGCGCTTCCTGCCTTACACCATACCAGTTCCAATGGGTGGCAGCCACAACTGCCCACTTCTTTCTCATCTGTGCATGTGTCCATCAGAGATTGCAACTGAGGACTTTAGTTTAGGGGGTGGGGAGCTTTTTGCCTTCCTGATGTAGCCAAGCTACGTTGTCCACCAACCACTGAAGCCGAACAGTCAAGGCTGAGGAGAGCTAGAGTCCAACAACATCTGGAGGGCTGGGGGGGGGTCACTCTACTGCTGGCTTTAGGTGATCTATCTGTTTCACTTTAGTGGACAAGTGAAGCTTTTCAAATGCGGGGAAATGCTGGAACCTGAAGACCAGACACAGTGAGCATCTACCCCTGCAGCATATTCTGAAATGCAACACACACACACAGATGCAAACACAGCCTACTCACACCCAAGTGCTAAGAACAGTTATTACGCGCCATCTTTCATGTCTGGGGTTTTGTCTCCTAATGTGAAAATGATAGTTAAGATTTTAGCAACACTTGTAGGTTTATTTTTGGGGAAGGGGGGGGTTCTTTTCTCCTGCAGAAGATCTCTCTAATGCCTTTTGCCATTTTGCTACTTAGCTTTCGTAAAAGAAAATAACTGCTCTCTGTGTGATGTAGTGGAATGTGAGGGTGTTTTTGCAGAGAAATTGCACCACCTTTCTCTGCAAAAGGCTGGTGTAACCTTTTCATCCAAGCCTGGAAAATGTTTCTTTCTTTTCTCTTTTGTTTGGCACCAGAATTGATATTACAGTTAGCACTGGGCAAGCCTCGGTGAGGAGGCTGTTCCCAGAAAGGTGGGGAGGCAGTGCTAAGGAGGCCCCCTCTCTGGTCACCTGATTTCAGATAACCTTTTGTATGTGATGGATATTTCAGAGTGGAGAGGATGCCTGTTTTAAAATGATGCTTTCCATCTACAGTTTATATATATATATTAAACTGCTGCTGTTTGCCTGGCAGAAGAGGCTAGCTCCTTTTCTATTTCAAAAAGGCTATCCTCTTCTACTAGGTGCAGCCAAAAGATTAAACATATAAATAAGAAATAAATATCTCCTGCAGGAACGATTATGGCATGTCTTAGATTATCCTTTTTTCTCCAACTGATTACTCTAATTCAAGGGTGGGGAAATGGCCCTCCAGGTCTCACTTTCACGCCCTTGAGCTCTTCTTATAAGGGCCATATCCCTCAATGGCCTTGCTTGAGAGAATTTGAGGTCTGATAATGCCTCTTCTGGTTTCCTGGATGGAGGACAGAGAAACTAGCCAACAAAACAAAGGGGCATTTTTACATGCATTGCTCCATTCACTTTTCCCTCTGGACCCACCTACCACTGTCATGTGGCCCTTGGAAGGTCACCCAAAATAGAATGCAGCCCTTGGGCTGAAAAGTGTTCCCCACTCCTAATCCTAATCTAATTGGTTAAACATTGCAGCCCTTAAGCACAGGGACTGACACTTTGGACATATCATAATATAGAATAATGGTTAGAAGGGTATCAGCACAATCCTCGCAACAGCTGACCAGACCCACCGGCAAACAGGACCTGAGAACAAAAGCTCTTCCCCCTCCTGTGGTTTCCAGCTACTGGCACACAGAAGCATTGCTGCCTCCAGCCATGGAGGCACAGTCTAGCCATCGTGGCTAGTAGCCATGGAGAGCCTCCTCTTCCTCCACAAATTTTTCTAAGCCTCTTTTAAAGCCATTCCCCCTCTTCTCTCTCTATAGATGATTCCTCCGGATCAAGAATTGCTCGTTTGGTATGGGAACTCCCACAATACCTTCCTAGGGATCCCTGGAGTGCTGGGACTTGAGGAAGAGCAGAAGAAGAGTAAGCACGGTGAGGAGATGGTTGAATTCTGCTCAGGGTTGGCATTGTATAAAACTTGCCTTTCTTAAGATTTCCCTCTGCCAGTTTGTGGGATTTGCAGGGTGGAGTGGGGAGGAAGTAGGAATCAGTCCCTCCTGTTTCTCTCTCTCTCTTTTTAAAAAAAGTAATTTGAAGAAATCAATACAAAACAAATACAAAAAGCAGTGCAGTATATCTGAGAAGAGACTTAATAATAGGTTGGTAAAGTACTTAAGACCACCAGGAAAGTCAAATTCCACGCTGTACAGAGGAAAGGGAGTCTCACGTGTCTAATGCACATAAGATGGTACCCCACCAAACCACACAGAATTTTTCAGGGTCCTTTGAGCATTTTGACATGCTATTTATGAGTTATTCTTTTTCCAGCTGATGCTGAGTGCCACATATTTTTAATACCATCTGATGTAAATGTTTTAGATATCCCTGGGGGGAAAGAAAGGTGTAACCATTTTTATCCTGCAATGCAGATATGGACTTTAATTCTTGTTGTTCGTCAGTTGCAGCATCACAACTTGTGTGTATGGGGGGGGGGGTAATCTCCTGATGGAGGCCCGCCACTTTGTATCTTTTCAGGGGGAGCCTTTAAATAAAATTGACAAAGCTCTTAACGTTTAATCTTGCTGCTGTGTTTCAAAAGAATGCATCAACTGGGCCGCTGCCATTTTTAATGCTTTTATCTTACTTTGCTGGGGCTTGCTGGAATGCAATCCCCCCTCAAAATATTTTCTTATTTTCACTTATTTATACAAGAAGCGACAATCAATATCCAGCAATTCCTGCCTCCTGCACAGAAGCACCAAATATCTAGTTAATTACATACAACTTTCAATTTATAAACAAAGATATCACTCTGCAAATTGCCATATGTCCTTGGAGGCCTGTAACCATGTCCCATTAACGCTGCATATGTAATAAAACTATACCAGGTTTCTTGCCTGTTCGATTCTCTCACATATGGGTTGCCAGTTTATCCATCGGCATTAAGTTCCAGAGTTGTGAGATCCAGATCTCAAACAGGTCTGCACTGATAGAGTCTTCCAATAAAAATCCAGGGCATAATTGTGCCCACAGTAGGTCTTTGAAGCTATCAAGGAGAAGTATTTATACAGGGGAAAGGAGAGAAGTGGTTTCTAATTTTGGGGATCTGTGGGCATGCAATGAATTTTTAAAAGATATTATTTCATTCGGGCTGTGTCTTTTTAAAGTTTTCGTTCCTGTTGTATATAGAGTGGTACTGATGTTACTGCACGACCCTCCATGATAAATATTAATTGCATTGTTTATTTCATTAATGACATACATATAGAATATGGGCTTGATCCGTCCCCATCTGTGGGCTCACCTGCTCCGGGCATGAGTAACTTCCAAGGTAGGGTGCTCCTTGGGAGACGAGGGATGGCTGGAGGGGGTGAACCGGAGGGTGACAGTGACCTCCCGTGTGCAAAATGGCAGCCCCTGCACTGCACATGAGCTACTGAGGCCAGGCAGGGTGAGGGAAGAGGGCTCCTTTGTGGGGATGGATCAGGCCCTATAGGATTATATATTTTTTTATTAAAATCAGGGGCTCAATATCTCATTGATTATTTCAGGAGTGGATTAATGCAATGTGCTCTAAGTGGGCCATCCCTCACACTTGTCCCAGAAGTTGCAATTGGTGCAGAATGCTGCAGCATGATTGCTGACAGGAGTAAGGCCATATCAGCATGTAAAACTTGCACTCAGAGATCACTGGTTGCTGATTTGCTACCAGGCCAAGTTCAAGGTGTTACTATTAGTATATAAAGCCCATAGCAGCTTGCACCCAGCTTACCTGCAAGGTCACAAGTAGGCCCACTCAACTGCTTCAATCTGCAGAACAGGCCCTGTTACAGGAGCCACATAATACTCATTCCAGATTTGTAAGAAATCAGATCTTTTAGCGTGGCAGCACCCACACTTTGGAACTCCCTGCTTAGTGAGAACAAGCAGGTGCTTTCACTGTATTCTTTTCAGCACCTGTTAAAACCATTTTTGTTTAGGGAAGCCTACCCAGACACAAAGAAGTGGCTTTTAGCTTATTTATTGTTTTTAAAAAAGTTTTAAATAATTGATTTTAACTATTTTTTTACTGATTATTTCATTATTTTATTCTTTTTGTAAACAATTTTGGGGATATATTTTTTTTACAGTCAAGTGGTGTGTAACTTGTAATAATAATAATTAAAAATTAATTGTTCACTCTCACCAGCCTTCTGAGTACATAACATGTAGGACTGCACTGTAAAACCTTTTTATCCCCTGAAAAGGCATTCTTATTCACCAGATTTTATCTAGAAAGTCACAACCCGAATGACATAATATCTACTCCCCTCACAGAGCTGCAGCTATCACAGTGGTTTAAACCAGGCATAGGCAAACTCGGCCCTCCAGATGTTTTGGGACTACAACTCCCATCATCCCTAGCTAACAAGACCAGTGGTCAGGGGTGATGTGAATTGTAGTCTCAAAACATCTGCAGGGCCGAGTTTGCCTATGCCTGGTTTAAACAATTCCTCTGGGAACTGTAGCTCTGGGAGGGAAATAACAGCGCCCTGAACAAACTACAGCTCTCAGGATTCTTTGGGGGAAGTGTTTAAAAAGCGGTATGAAACTATTTTAAATATATAGTTACAGATGAAGCCTAAGTGTATAAAATGATGTTTTGTTTGGGAGTGGGGTTTGTTGCTGGAAATAACCTAAACTTCTCCCTCTTGCCCCTGCAGAGGACTTCCACGCAGCTGAAGCAGGTGCCAGTTCCACTGGCCGCATGCGCTGCGTCATCTGCCACCGCGGATTCAACTCCCGCAGCAACCTGCGCTCCCACATGCGCATCCACACCCTGGACAAGCCCTTTGTCTGCCGCTTCTGCAACCGCCGCTTCAGCCAGTCCTCCACCCTCCGCAACCACGTCCGGCTCCACACCGGCGAGCGCCCTTACAAGTGCCAGGTCTGCCAAAGTGCCTATTCCCAGCTGGCTGGCCTGCGGGCCCACCAGAAGAGTGCCAGGCACCGGCCCCCCAACGGCTCCCTGCAGTCGCATTCGCCGGCCCTGCCTGTGCCGCACCCCAACTCCCTTGCTCACCACATCCCCACCATGGTGCTGTGAGGTCGGGAGGAAGCCCCCTGGCACTGCCGTGAACTGGTGGGCACCAAGCCATTGGTGAGCGCGCAGGGGAAAGGGGCAGGGGGATTTTTGTGGTGGACCCATCCAGCAGCGGCTTCTAGTGGGGCTTGGCAAATGGAACTTCCATCTTCAGGCACACGTCTACCGTCTGAACAAGAGAAGGGGGGGCAGGGCGGGGCCTCTGGGCCCTGCTTTCAAGATTCCCAGCAGCCTTTGGCTGCCCACTGTCAGAAACAGAGCACTGGGGAGGGATTAATGGACCTTATGGTCTGGTCGGGAATGATGAGGGGATTCTGCTCTGGCAAAGTCTCATTATTCCTAAGTGTGAGAACTAGGTGGGGGACTCGCTTAATTTTTTATTTTAGTATTTCAATATTTCCATCCAAGTTCCTTGGGTGATTTCCACCATCTTGGTTTCTTGTTCATGATGTGAGGCCTGTATGGTCCTCCCTATTTTGCCCATTGACTCAGGCATCCAAGTTAGATATATTTCTGGGGACGAGATAAGAGGCTGAGTGTAAGATGAAGCCATGGCAAAAATGGAGAGAAAAGTAAATGGTAGAGGAATAAGCACTTCTTCACATCATTCTTAACTCCATTATCCTTAACTCCAATGGTAGAGGAATAAGCACTTCTTCACATCATTCTTAAGTTTAAAGCAGGAATAGCGAACGACATGTTGCTGGACTCCATTATCCTCTGGTCATCCTCCAGAGCTAGGCAAGGTGAGATCTCTTCCTATGGCAGCAGGATCCATCAGGGCAGCAGATCTAGACTTGCCATACGTCATGAAAATTCCTGGCATGTCCTGGTTTGCAGGTGTAAAAATGGCGTCGGGGGGGAATTTTGCCAAATCATTAAAATGTCAGAGAAAACCAGGATGTAGGGCAACACAATGGAAAAAGCAGCGGAAACAGCCCCAAAAGCTTAAAATCACTATTATTGGGTTAGGTTTCCTCAAAAAAGCTCAACAATTTTGGGGTCTTCCTAAAGAAAGCTCACAACTTTGCGGGTGTCAGGAATTTTAAGCAGATCCCAATGTCAATATTTCTCTCCCCCCCCCCCTTGTTCCTGAAGTAGATCTTCCCTCCCCCCCCTTCTTCCTTGGCAGAGAGGGGTGCCATTTTGGAGTCAGCTTCAGATGTCACCACTTCTTGGGCTAGCCCTGCCATCCTTGCTGCAGAGGCTGATGGGAGATGGAGTCCAGAAGTATCCCGAGGCCACCACTTACCACACATGGCTATTCTAGAGGTTTGGTGGTAGTTATCAAGTGATCCCACTTCTCTCCTGGATCCGACAACACCTGCCCACACACTTACAGGCACCTGCACTCCATTATCGTCCCCTGTAGTAGAATTCAATCCCAGGTTTCTGAATTGAGCTCTGGAGTTCTTAACAGGTAGTTGTTTGGGGTGGGGGACTTCATGGTTGGTGGATGATCCAGCCAAACTGGACAGGGTTCTGGGCTCTTGGACTCTTCACACCTTCTCCAGCTCTGAATTCCAGTTGACCCCTGTTGCTTTCTGCCGTAGATGTGAATTGTTATCTCCACTGAAAAGCTTAATACTCTCTTTGACCTCTGGTGAAATTCTTATGGATCAGCTATTGACAAGAGTTTCAGCACCACTATAATCCCAGGCTAACTGCTCCCATCACAGATGGACTGTGAAGTAGGAACATAACTTTAGAACAAATCAAACTATTTGTCCATCAGTATTGTCTACTCTGACTGAACCTCTCTCCATCTCAGTCCTCTTTCTCTCTCCATGGCAATCAAGATTGTTTGTAAACTCTGCATCCAATAAAGGAGGCATTTGTTTCTGTTCTGTTTTTGTAAAATATACATTTTTTGTAATAGTACCTATTGATGATGATATCTATTCCTATTGTAAGGAGATGATATATAGAGTTGTCTCACAAATGGTGTTCGACTTCCATGAAATGCTGGTCACTTTAACATTGTAAATATAAATCTGTGTAAAACGCTATTTGATATTATATATAATTTGATTGTATTATGTACACAGTTGTATATACATCTTTGTACCTCTCTCATTCTCTCTTGTATTATAAATAATAATAATAATAAAAACAACCCACCACAAATTACTGGCGATGGAAGATATGTAGATACTTCAGAGTTTACATTATTTAATTTTTTTAGAATTGGTGTGATTCAAAGTCCCAGATTAAAACCGCTTCCCTGCCATGAATAATGGCAGGTAATTAATACCGGCGTACTTTACAGGAGCATTGTACAGATTTGTTCCTTTGTCCAAAGCATTTATACACGAGTCGCAGTTGCTTACTGGAAATAAGAATCATAGCACTGTAGAGTTGGAAGGGACCCTGAGGATCATCTAGTCCAACCCCCTGCAATACAGGGATCGAACCTGAGTAGCAGGCGAGATGGCAATGTGGTGCAAATACATTGGTGCAACCTATCTGGCACTCCTGATGGTGAGCTTGCACTACACTGACCTCCCCACTGCCTTGCTTCAATATAACTTAACTATAGCTTAAATAGTGCTATTCTTATAGAAAAAGAGATGCCAGAACTTACCATTAACACCTCCCTCATTCTCATAGAATGGCCATACATCCTTGGTTTAAAAACTTCCAAGGAAAGAGGAGGTGCCAGATACAAATCGTTCAGGGGTGTGTGCGTGTTTTTGTGTGTGGTGTTTGTATATTAAGGGACATGTAGTAAAATGTTGTACAGAGAAACATTTGTGGGATATAAGGTAAAGTGAGAGCAGTGAGTGGGCTGTGAGAGGAGGATGGAACCTTGGGGTGTGCTGTGTGCTGATTGGCTGAGGATGGAGTGTGACAGGCAGGAGACAGTTGGGACAGGTGTGTGTGACAGTTAAAGGCAGTTGGGCTTTGGAGGAGGAGGGAGGAGGGAGAATCCAAGAAATGTTTGTGGCTTAGACAAGCTGATTTGTCTCAGGAGGGCAGTTTGGTCCCAGGGATGCCAGTTGCCAATCCCGATCTCCACAGGGCCTTGACAGTCTCATCTTTGGGAAGGAGCGAGGAATCTGCTGAGGTCTTCCAAAATTTGGCAGTTGTGGTCCCAGCCAGTGTCAACAGATACAAAATCAGTTCCTTGTTATTAAGGTCTTGATCCAAACATACACATTCAAAAGAGAAGACGAGCAGCAAAGTCAGTCCTCAGGGAATGTGCAGGCGACCTTGGAATGGACAGATCATGGAAGAACCCCGACCAAACCTAAGAGGAGGCGTGTAGTGGTGATAGGGGATTCCCTACTGAGGGGAACAGAAGCAGTGATCTGTGGGCCTGACAAGATGTCTCGGGAAGTGTGCTGTCTCCCCAGGGCTAAGATCCAAGATGTAACTGAACGACTGCAAGGAATCATAAAACCCACTGACAAATACCCCTTCCTCTTGGTTCATGTGGGAACCAATGACACTGCAAGCAATAGCCTCCAGAAGATCAAAAGAGACTATGAGGCTCTGGGCAGGAAATTGAAGCAATTAAATGCACAAATTGTCATCTCATCTGTCCTCCCAGTTGAACGACGTGGCCCAGGGAGAGAGAGAAAAATAGTGGAAGTGAACAGCTGGCTTCGCAAATGGTGTAAACAGGAACGGTTTGGATTCTTAGATCACGGACTGCAGTTTCTTGAAGATGGACTTCTGGCAAGAGATGGGCTGCACCTCACAACGGTTGGGAGGAATGTTTTTGCCAAAAATCTCAGAAACCTCATCAGGAGGGCTTTAAACTGACTAATGTGGGGGAGGAAGACAGTGCTCCTGAAGGTAGGAGTCTATCAATTGATGAAGATGATCATCCAAATGTCATAGACCAAATGGAGCAAACAGTACGCAGACCTAGTGGTGGGAGGAAAAAATCCTTAAATAAGAGACACGGGGGAATGATTAATGGACTTCAATGTCTGTACACTAATGCGCAAAGCATGGGTAATAAACAAGATGAGCTTGAGCTCTTGGTACAGCAAACTAAATATGACATAATAGGCATCACTGAAACCTGGTGGGATAAGTCCCACGACTGGAATGTAATAATGGAGGGTTACAATCTATTTCAGAGAAACAGACCAGACAAGAAAGGAGGAGGAGTGGCGTTATATGTCAGGGATGTGTATACCTGTGAAGAGATCCAAGATTTAGAACCTCAAAGCCAAAGTGAGAGCATTTGGGTCAAAATTAAGGGAGAGATGAATAACAGGGACCTCATTGTGGGAGTTTACTATAGATCCCCAAGCCAAACGGAGGACATAGATGATGCCTTCCTGGAACAGATGGCCAAGCATGCAAAAGGAAGGGAAATAGTAGTAATGGGGGACTTCAATTACCCGGATATTTGCTGGATGTCAAACTCAGCCAAGAGCATAAGGTCAAACAGATTCCTCACTGGCCTTGCAGACAACTTCGTTGTCCAGAAAGTGGGAGAAGCAACAAGAGGAACAGCCATTTTAGATCTGGTCCTAACCAATGTTGATGACCTGGTTAGTGGTGTAGAAGTGGAAGGATCATTAGGCGCAAGTGATCATGCTCTTCTGAAGTTTACTATACAGCGGAAAGGAGCAGCCAAGCATACTAGGACTCAATTTCTTGACTTTAGGAAAGCCGACTTCATAAAACTTAGGGAAGTGCTGGGTGAGATCCCATGGACAGTAATATTAAAAGGAAAGGGAGTTCATGATGGCTGGGAGCTTGTTAAGAGAGAGATAGTAAAAGCACAACTTCAGGCAATACCAATGAGACGGAAACATGGAAGGTGCCTAAAGAAGCCGGGGTGGCTATCTAAAGAACTTTTAACTGAGTTAAGATTAAAAAAGGATGTGTACAAAAAATGGAAAAGGGGGGAAACCACCAAAGAGGAATTCAAACAAATAGCCAGCACGTGTAGACACAAAGTCAGAAAAGTTAAAGCACAGAATGAACTCAGGCTTGCTAGAGAGGTTAAAAGCAACAAAAAAGGCTTTTATGGGTATGTTCGTAGCAAAAGGAAGAACAAAGAAACAGTGGGGTCACTCAGAGGAGAAGATGGTGAAATGCAAACAGGGGACACAGAAAGGGCTGAACTCCTCAATGCCTTCTTTGCCTCAGTCTTCTCCGATAAAGAAAACAATGCCCAACCTGAAGAATTTGGGGCAAATGATTCAGCAGAGGAAACACAGCCCAGAATAACTAAGGAGATAGTACAAGAATACTTGGCTAGTTTAGATGTATTCAAGTCTCCAGGGCCAGATGAACTGCATCCAAGAGTATTAAAAGAACTGGCAGATGTGATCTCAGAACCACTGGCAGTCATCTTTGAGAATTCCTGGAGAACAGGCGAAGTCCCAGCAGACTGGAGGAGGGCAAATGTTGTCCCTATTTTCAAAAAGGGGAAAAGAGAGGACCCAAATAATTACCGCCCAGTCAGTCTGACATCAATACCAGGGAAGATTCTGGAGCAGATCATTAAGCAAACAGTCTGTGAGCACCTAGAAAGGAATGCTGTGATCACCAATAGTCAGCATGGATTTCTGAAAAATAAGTCATGTCAGACTAACCTGATCTCGTTTTTTGACAGAATTACAAGCCTGGTAGATGAAGGGAACGCAGTGGATGTAGCCTACCTTGATTTCAGCAAGGCATTTGACAAGGTGCCCCATTATATTCTTGTAAAGAAGCTGGTAAAATGCGGTCTTGACTATGCTACCACTCAGTGGATTTGTAACTGGCTGACTGACCGAACCCAAAGGGTGCTCATCAATGGTTCCTCTTCATCCTGGAGAAGAGTGACTAGTGGGGTGCCACAGGGTTCTGTCTTGGGCCCGGTCTTATTCAACATCTTTATCAACGACTTGGATGATGGACTCAAGGGCATCCTGATCAAATTTGCAGATGACACCAAACTGGGAGGGGTGGCTAACACCCCAGAGGACAGGATCACACTTCAAAACGACCTTGACAGATTAGAGAACTGGGCCAAAACAAAGAAGATGAATTTTAATAGGGAGAAATGTAAAGTATTGCACTTGGGCAAAAAAAATGAGAGGCACAAATACAAGATGGGTGACACCTGGCTTGAGAGCAGTACATGTGAAAAGGATCTAGGAGTCTTGGTTGACCACAAACTTGACATGAGCCAACAGTGTGACGCGGCAGCTAAAAAAGCCAATGCAATTCTGGGCTGCATCAATAGGAGTATTGCATCTAGATCAAGGGAAGTAATAGTGCCACTGTATTCTGCTCTGGTCAGACCTCACCTGGAGTACTGTGTCCAGTTCTGGGCACCACAGTTCAAGAAGGACACTGACAAACTGGAACGTGTCCAGAGGAGGGCAACCAAAATGGTCAAAGGCCTGGAAACGATGCCTTATGAGGAACGGCTAAGGGAGCTGGGCATGTTTAGCCTGGAGAAGAGGAGGTTAAGGGGTGATATGATAGCCATGTTCAAATATATAAAAGGATGTCACATAGAGGAGGGAGAAAGGTTGTTTTCTGCTGCTCCAGAGAAGCGGACACGGAGCAATGGTTCCAAACTACAAGAAAAAAGATTCCACCTAAACATTAGGAAGAACTTCCTGACAGTAAGAGCTGTTCGACAGTGGAATTTGCTGCCAAGGAGTGTGGTGGAGTCTCCTTCTTTGGAGGTCTTTAAGCAGAGGCTTGACAACCATATGTCAGGAGTGCTCTGATGGTGTTTCCTGCTTGGCAGGGGGTTGGACTCGATGGCCCTTGTGGTCTCTTCCAACTCTATGATTCTATGATTCTATGATTCTATGAGAAGGGTGAATTGTTGGCCCAGTTATCAAAAAGATCTCAGAAAATACTTTGGTCCAGGACCCTTTGTTTGGCGCCATCCTGCCAGATATGCCTGTGGGTCTCAGGATCCTGGCATGGCGGGGAGGCACACCTAAGTGTACAAAATAAATTCATTATTATGTCAAATAGCAACCATGTTCCATTTGCAGGGAGAGGTCCCTGGTGTGAGCCAAAAGAGAAGAGCTTTCTCCAATCTTATTCTTGTATCTGAACTTGCCTGGGAAGTCTAATGCCCCTGGGGGGGTGCAGGGAGGGGAAGCTGCCCCCCATCAAAAAAAATGAATAAAAATACATAGCAAACTGAGGTTCTGCTCCCAAAATGAAAGGCCCCCCTAACCAAAATCCTGGCTACACCCATGGTTGTCACTCTTCGTGGCCGGACTTAACTTGACAAGATCTCCCTCCCCCATGTCTCAAGGTCTTTATGATGACTCCGTCTGGGTGGAAGGGAAAGGGAAAGAAACCCAAACTGCCCCTATTCTGTTGGCTACCAAAAGATGTTTATTTCAAGCCTGATTTCGGTGGGGGTGAGAGGTGAACCTATGGACGCCAGAAGCGGTCTCTCCAGCCCCCAGGGTGCCCTTGGGGGGCATGTTGGCATGTCCTATCCAAGGGCTGCCCCCCCCACTGCCTCCCAGAGCTCGGCTTTAAATGCCAAAGATGGTAGAGGCTGAGGTACCCTTCCCAAGTTCTCCTGGCCACATGAAGATCATCTTCCCAAGGGCTCCACCGTGAACCTCCTCAAAGAGCGGAGCTCCAACGGTGGGCTCTGGGCTGGCAACTCTGCAGGTGAAACAAAGGGGAAAACGTCAGAAATAAAGTAAAATACAAACTAACCACCTCTGCCTTCCTCCAAGTATCCTCGAAACAGAGGTCAGTCTCCTCCATACTCCATTATCGTCAGAGTCTTACAGACCTCGCAATCGTCTTCCTCTCAGCAACAGAACAATTGCTCACCTGAAAGCTTAAAGAATGGATGGTTTTTTTAAATGCAAATATATTAGACATCAAAGTCTGGGACAATAGGTTCGGCTGGCACAGTTATCTGGGATATAATAAAGTTAAAATTCATAGACGATTCCTCAATCACATAAGAAGGAAATCTCTATTTACTGTATGGGAAAGAAATAAAAAATTACTGGAACCCAAAACCCCTTGGTGGTTGTCACCGGTAGAGGCAACAGCAGTGAAAAAGAAAAACATGGTTATCAACTGGCTAACATACAAAGAAATATTAGAAGAAGAAAACAACCAATTTAAAATTAAAAAAATACGAAGAACTAAAGCAGGCATGTGTGAACTTACTACAATATTACCAGGTAAACAAAATTTTTAAATCAGACAAAAAAATTAATGGATTTGACACAAAGATATTGGATAATAATAATAATAATAATAATAATAATAATAATAATAATAAAATTTTATTTATACCCCGCCCTTCTCAGTTTAAAAACTGGGCTCAGGGTGGCTAACAGGAACTATAAAACATTGATTAAAATACGACTTAAAAACAGCATAAAACAGCATAGAATACAACATAAAATGCAGCATCAATGTCAACAAAATTCAAAAACTCAGAGGTCATGGGGGGGGGGGACCCACTCAATAGACATTGAATGATCACCAGGACTAACTGACTAAGTTGGTCCTACTAGGGCCAGCAAGGAGACCAGGGAAGAATTTAAATGTGGGGTCCCAGAAAGGGTTTCTTCAAGGGTTTCAAGAGGAAAGGGAAAAGGGAATAGAGGTTCAGGCTAATTCAAATTGAAGGCCAGGCGGAATAGCTCTGTCTTACAGGCCCTGCGGAAGGAAATCAAGTCCTGCAGGGCCCTAGTCTCATGGGACAGAGCATTCCACCAGGCTGGAGCCGTCACTGAAAAGGGTGAAAAGAACTATTATTAAATAATAAAAATATATTATCAAAAACATACAGCTTATTATTGGATTGAAACTGTTGAATAATGGAAAATATGGATGAAGGAGACAGCTCTGTTAGATTCACAGGAGCGACAGTTTTCAATCCTTCTGGTGGCCCTGAGTGAGAACTGCAACTAATCTTAATACATAACACCCCTCCCCACCTAGATGAGGTGTTAGGCTCCCCCAATCCTTAATTGTTACAACCATATACCATATACGCTAACCACGGATTTGATTAGAATTACAGTTACTTCATACTGCATAATCTTTCAGGTAGGCTGCACGTATATGGGTCCGGGTAGAACGCTGAGGTATCACTGGAGGGGCAGCCAAGCTGCTAGGGCCCAATGGCACGTTCCCCCCTGGGGACGCAGGTGTATGGCTCGGTCGGAGGCTTCTATGTCGGCTTCTGCGGCGGAGGCTCTGCACTGCGGTAAGGTTTCTGGTACAGATGGGCTGTACGCTGGAGTTTCCTCCCCAGCCTCACTTGTTTGAACTTCAGCGGTACTGCCCGGGCTGCCGGAGGCACTGTCCCCCCATCCCAATCCCCAGCCTGGGGGTGCAGTTGGTCAATGTTCCGGCGCCATATCCATCCACAGTCCAAAGCCACCTGATATGACTTTGGCCCTGTAACCCCAACCACCACAACCGGTACCCAGAGAACCTCCCCCGCATAGTTCTGGGCAAATGCCTTCTCTTCCGGAATGAAGACACTTGGCATGCTAGCACAGCCTGGGGAATCTGTCACTGCGAAATCTGGGTGCAGTCGGTCGAGAGGAGATCGCAGGTGGCTGCCCATCAAAAGTTCGGCTGGGCTCCGGTCTGTTTTGTGCACAGTATGATGTGTTGTACAAACAGGTACTAGGCTACCTATTCATGCCAGTCCTCCTGTGCCATACGTGCCAACGCTTCTTTAGCCGAGTGAACCATTCTCTCTGCCTGACCGTTGCTGGCTGGATGAAATGGGGCTGTCAGAGCGTGGCAGATGCCCCGGCCAAGGAGGTAGTGCTCAAATGTGCCCGACGTGAATTGGGCTCCACTGTCCGATATGAGAACGTCTGGCAACCCATGTGTGGCAAAAAGCCTCTGCAGCACTGGGATAACAGCTTCTGAGGTGGTTGAGGACATTAAAACCACCTCCAACCATTTAGAATATGCATACGCTACCACTGTAAAAGTGTGCCCGTGGAAAGGCCCCACTAAATTGATATGCACCCTTGACCTTGGTGCCTTGGGGGTCTCCCATGAGTTCCCACGATGCACAGATGGATCAGGTCTTAACTCCTGGCATGCCTGGCACAATTCGACCCAGGATACGATGGCCTTGCCCATGCCCAGCCACCAAACAAAACTGTGTGCCAATGCCTTCATGCACACAATTCCCAGGTGCCCAACGTGGAGTGCATGAAGGACTTGCTGATGAAGCTTGGTTGGAATGATGACCCAGTCTCCCCATAGGAGACACCCCTGGTGAGCAGAGAGCTTGTGCTGCCGTTGAGTGAAATGCTGGAACTCCGGATCAGTTGGCCCTTTTGGCCACCCCCTCCACACCCAGTTGAGAACGTGGCTGATGGTGCGATCCTTGGAAGAATGGAGAGCGACGTCAGCTGCTGACAGAGGAAATGCAGACAGCTCCTCAGTCAGGAGTACTGCTGACGAAAGTGCCGGATCTTCAACCAGCGTCGGCAAAGGCCAGTGGCTAAGTGCATCGGCGTGCCCTGACAACTTGCCTGGTCGGTATAGGAGCCGATAGTTATAAGCCGCAAGGAAAAGAGTCCAGTGTAGCATTCGTGGCGATAAAATCGGGGGTGGGGGTGGGGGTGGGGTCGGGCGGTCACCAGCCAGGATACCCAGAAGAGGTTTGTGGTCTGTGACGAGGTCGAAAGCTCTGCCATAGAGGTATTCGTGAAAACGCTTAACTCCTGCCACAAGCGCCAGCGCCTCCTTGTCAAGCTGACTATAGTTCCTTTCTGCTGACGACAAGGTTCTCAAAAAGTATGCGATGGGAGCCTCTCTACCATCAGGGAAAACATGGGTGAGAATGGCCCCGACACCGAAAGGTGAAGCGTTGCAGACTAGGACAAGGGGATGCTCCTCGTTGTACTGGGCGAGGACAGAGTCTGACGTTAATAGTGTCTTTACAGCCGCAAAGGTGGCAACTTCCCGGAGGCCCCATGACCACAATGCCTTTTTGTCCAGCAGTAGATGGAGGGGCTCAGCGATGGTCGCTTTGTGTGGCAGGAACATGTTATAGAAGCTCAATAGACCTAAAAAGGCCTGCAAGTCCTTCTTGTTTTGTGGTTCGGGAGCCTGTTGTATAGCTTTGATCTTTGCTTCCGTAGGGTGAATGCCGGAGCTGTCAACCAGGTATCCCAGGAACTTGACTTGTGGTACAGCGATCTGGCATTTCCCTCTCTTTACTTTGAGACCTGCTTCTTGGAACCTGGTCAGGACATCCCGCAGCCGATCAAAAAGCTGTTGTGTTGTTCCCACTGAGACGAGCATGTCATCAGTAAGGTACAACGCCAGTCAGACCCTGTAGGAGCCACTCCATTAAGCTCTGGAAAATTCCCAGTGCCACGCTGACTCCAAATTGCAGCTGGAAGGCCCCACGGTGCATGGCGATTGTCTGTGCCTCGGCAGTGGCATCAGGCAGCTGCTGGTATGCCTGAGCAAGGTTGAATTTCGCAAAAACCTTGCCCTCTCCCAGTGAGTGTAGTAAGTGTTGGACGACAGGGTGGGGGTACTCATGCTGTTGGAGCACCTTGTTTATCGTGCACTTATAGTCAGCTCAGATGCGCACTGACCCATCAGGCTTGATGGGCGTCACGATGGGAGTCTCCCACTTAGCTTTGTCTATGGGTTCCAGGACCCCCTGTGAGATCAGCTTGTCTAGTTGTTCATCTACCTTAGGCTTGAGCGCAAATGGTACGCGTCAAGGCTTGACTCTGATGGGTGTGATTAGTGGATCAAGGTTAAAGGATATGGGCGACCCCACATACTGTCCCAAGGTTCCATCAAACACTTCTGAAAACTCTGTGACGATGGCGTCTATTTCTGACTGTGAAACACTTGGGGATGCCTTTAACTTCCAACCCCAGGGATGCAAACCAGTCCAGTCCCAGCAGGCTGGGCCAATTTCCATCGACCACGACTAACTTCAGCGGTCCCAAAAAGTCCTTGAAGGTCACTTTGAACTTGCCCACACCTACAACCGGAATGTTATTTCCCTGATAATCCCTCAAATGCAGGTAGGTGGAGTCCAGTTGTTTCATAGATAATTTGGGAATCAACCTTTTGATGGTACTCCAAGAGACGATGGACATGGCAGAGCCCGTGTCGACTTCCATGGTTTTCCCTCAATAGTCAATCTGCTGGCATAGACGAGCAACAAACCTTCGCAATATGACCCTTACATGAACAATGGTGACAGATGGCATCCTTGAAACCGCATTTGGACCGAGGATGATTGCCACTGCAACCCGCACAGTCTGATTGGTCCATCGTTTACCGTTTGACCTTTCCACATTCCTGCTTGATGCGGCAAACATCATCCTCTTCGTCTGAGCAGCCCTTGGATTCACTGATCTCTCCACGGTGGACTGTGGTTGGCTTCTTTGAAATTGTTGGGCTGTTGGCCTTGCGGATCTCTGCTGTTGATTGTTTCACTGCCTCTGCAGCTTGAGCTTCCTCGATGGCCTGTTTGAGAGTGAGATTGGACTTGGCAAGGAAACGGCGCTGTAGTTTCTTGTCCCTCACACTGCACACGATTCGATCCAGCAGGGCATCGCTCAAGTCCCGCAATTCACAGTGGTATGCAGCCTTCCTGAGGGCTGATAAGAATTTGTTGTCTCCCCCTCAGTTTGGATTCGATGATGGAACATGGGAAGGGCAGAAATTCTGGACACCTTGGGTGCGTAGTGTCCCTTGAGTTTCTTAGTCAGTGTGTCCCAGGGTGCAGCCTGCACCACAAGCGGAGCCACAAGAGCCCTAGTCGTCTCGAAAACTTCTGAGCCGTAGACAGTGAGGAAAAGAGCTCTCTTCCAATTGTCCGTCAAATCGGTGAAAGCATTTGCTTCAAGGTAGCATTCGAACCGAACGATATAAGTCTGCCAGGACTCGGTTTCTGGCCAAAACGGGGGTAGAGGCAGTAGCAACGCCATGTTTTCCCAGTGCCGGTTGAATGGTGAAGGATGGACACTAGCCTCAGCGATATCTCAGCTCTTAAGTGTTCACCTCAGCAGTTCAGCTCTGGCTGTGTCTTGTTTCATCCTATCCCATCCTCGTCGCCAGTGTTGAATAGTGGAAAAGATGAAGGACACATCTCTGTTGGATTCACAGCTCTTTATTACAGCAGTTAGAACTGCTTCTGGAATCAGACTGACTGCAGCCTACCTGGTTGCTTTATATAATACAAAGTAACTTGTAACAGTAACAACTCACAACTAGATAACCAATCAGGAACGACAGTTTTCAATCCTTCATTTACATACTGGTGGCCCTGAGTGAGAACTGCAACTAATCTTAATACATAACAGAAACCTTCAGGACGAGGAGGTGAAGGAAGTGATGGTGAAGTCGGCACACGATTTTGGCTATCCAGTTGAGATGGAAAAATGGGGGAAATTATGGAAAAAAGACTTGAAATTCACAGTGTGCTATCTGATAAAAAAAAACTTTATGAAAATGATTTACAGGTGGTACTTGACCCCATCCAAATTAGCAAAAATAAAGAAAAATAACAGCAATATGTGTTGGAGATGTAAACAAAATGAAGGAACCTTATTTCACATGTGGTGGACATGTCCCCAGATCAAAAAAATTTGGGACATAATCTATGAGGAACTAAAAAGAATGCTAAAACACACTTTTTAAAAGAAACCGGAAGCTTTCCTATTAGGCATTCTAACGATAATCATTCCAAATGAAAATAAAAGAGTGTTTCTTTATGCGACAACAGCAGCTAGGATGCTAATAGCAAAATACTGGAAAAGTGAGTTAATACCAACAAAAGACGAGTGGCAATTAAAGTTGTGCGAGTACCTCAAACTAGCCAAAATGACAGAACTCATAAGAGATCACTCAGTTGACAAGGTAAAAAACTGATTTTAATACATGAATACAGAATATTTGTCACTTAAGTAGTGAAGCTGCAAGGAAATAGAGGGAAGTCAACTAATATAGCAGGGATTAAAACTACCGTATTTTTCGCCCTATAGGACGCACTTTTTCCCCTCCAAAAATGAAGGGGAAATGCGTGTGCGTCCTATGGGGCGAATGCAGGCTTTCGCTGAAGCCTGGAGAGCGAGAGGGGTCGGTGCGCACCGACCCCTCTCGCTCTCCAGGCTTCAGGAGAGCCGCAGCGCTAGTCCCACAAGGTCGGGGGACAGTGGGGAGGCGGAATGCCGCCATCCCGCTGTCTCCCGATGTGGTTTGGAGGCTGACGGCGGGGAGACGCGTGCTTCTCCCGGCCGCCAGCCCCGCAAGCGTCCTCCCGCTGTCCCTGGACCTGGTCTGCAGGCAGGTGGCGGGGAGAAGAGCACTTCTCCCTGCTGCCGGCCCCACAAGCGCCTGGGGGGGGGAAATAAATTTTTTTTTCTTTATTTCCCCCCCAAAAAACTTGGTGCGTCCTATGGGCCGGTCCGTCCTATGGGGCGAAAAATACGGTAGGTTTCTGGAACAGAAAGAAAATGACTGTAAAGAAAGAAAGAAGGATAACAAATGTATTTGTTTCTGAGAACCTGGCGTATAGAATAGTTAAATTACTGTTTGTATCCTTTGAACAATTTTGTGTACTTGATTAATTTTTTTCTGTTTTTTATTCTCCCCTTTTTTAATTTTTTCTTCTTGAATATCTGGATGTAATGTTTAATCCATGCTTTCTCTGTAATTTTTAAAAATGCAATAAAGATATTTTTTTAAAAAAAGATCAATTGCTCACCTGGACCCCCAGACTTGTTTCCACCTCCTGGCGACCCATAAGGATATTTCTTGGAGACCAGGGGGTGGACCTTGTTCCTCTTGCAGCAGCTCTCGCAGCCTCTTGAAGCTAGGAGAAAATGGGGAGAAGTTGAGAAACTGGAGCCCTGGGTTCAAGACATCCCTCCGCCACCACGCTCACAGGGTGACCTTGGACCAGCCCCTCCCTCTGCCCAGCTCCCCTCTGGGAAGTCCGGATGAGGCAGAGGACGGCCACAGCAATGGACCTGATCATTGCCTTGGGGGCCAGAGCTTCAAACTCACTGCCCACTCTTTCACTCTTGCTCCTCACTGCCAACTGCTGATCAGTTGCAGTTGGTGCCTTTGAAACCAGCAATGAGTGATGTCACATAGACTGGCTGGGTGAGTCATGGTTGCCTTGACAACAGCCTCCCCACTAAAGCTGGACCACTCTGGCTCCTCCTTCAGAATGGGGAAGCAAGACCCTCCAAATGCCCCTACTTTCCAGGGACAGTGCTGGATTTTCAGAAGCCATCCTGGTTTCTGATTTGATCCCACAATGTCCTGTTTGTGCTTAGTTAGGACATCCCTATTTTCAGTGGGGAAATGTTGGAGGGTATGCAAGAGGCACAGGAGGCAGATTGTCTGGATGATAATTGCCTCAGAAGAAAATGAGATTGGGGCTGAGGTTGGGAGATGGGACAACTGGTGCCGCCTCTGCCATCTTATTCATGCCCACTACCAACTGCTTTTAACTTCTCCCAAATTTTGTGTGTGAGTGTGCAGCCCTCAAACTGCCTACTTCCTGGGGGACCCAACTAGGTTCCCGCCTAGTGTGGTGTTATATAAAAAAAAACCCTGCTCCTTTTCCCTTATGTGGTATCCAAGAGCCCATATAGAGTCCTTAAGTGGGCTCCCTATCTGTAGGAGAAAATAATAGAGGCCAACCAGAGAATATTGAGAAGCAAAGCAGCTAGTAAGCATGATCTTTATTAAACTGTTGCAACAGGGTCCTCACTCACCAGATGCAGGAGGGAGAAGGAACCCTGAACAATGGTGCGCAAGCCCTTATACAGTGGTGCCTCGCAAGACGAAAATAATCCGTTCCGCGAGTCTCTTTGTCTAGCGGTTTTTCCGTCTTGCGAAGCATCCCTATTAGCGGCTTAGCGGATTAGCGCTATTAGCGGCTTAGCAAAAAGGGGGGGGGAGGGGAAAAACTCACAAGACTCGCAAGACGTTTTCGTCTTGCGAAGCAAGCCCATAGGGAAATTCGTCTTGCGAAGCGCCTCGAAAAAGGGAAAACCCTTTCGTCTAGCGGGTTTTTCGTCTTGCGAGGCATTCGTCTTGCGGGGCACCACTTAAAGACTTTTGAAATTGCCCACACTGTGTAGCTCAATACTACCCCCAAAAACATCATACATACATCACAGAAGGAGGCGGTCTACAGCAGAAATCCTGTCTGCCAGGATACCTGGCAACGGTCACTGATTGCTTTACCTGGGAAGCCCACCATTCTTTTGTCATGGTAAATACTTTAATTCCTGAATCCAGGTCACAGGCTCACCATATTCATACACAAATACACCCTTAATACAGGTAAGCAAAAGACAATGGAGAGGCTTTCCCATTTCCTTGCCCCTTGCAGAGGTCAATTTGGGAGAGTCAAAATGGTTTAGGGGAGTCAAAACGACTTCAGGATTGCTTTCCTGTACTATTTCAGATAAGTGGCTTATATACTTACGTATGTGTTTACCTTGTACATTTATGAAAGTTTATTTTATATTTGGGACCTTAGGATTCTTGTAACAGCAGTAAAGTCTTTTTTTTTTTTTTTTTTTGAAGGGGGGCACACGGATGCGGGTGGCGCTGTGGGTTAAACCACAGAGCCTTGGGCTTGCCGATCAAAAAGTCGGTGGTTCAAATCGCCATGACGGGATGAACTCCTGTTGCTTGGTCCCAGCTCCTGCCAACGTAGCAGTTTGAAAGCACGCCAAAAAGTGCCAGTAGATTAATAGGTACCGCTCCGGCGGGAAGGTAAACGGCATTTCCGTGCGCTGCTCTGGTTCGCCAGAAGCGGCTTAGTCATGCTGGCCACATGACCCGGAAAAACTGTCTGCAGACAAACGCTGGCTCCCTTGGCCTATAGAGCAAGATGAGCACCGCAACCCCAGAGTCGTTCACGACTGGACTTAACTGTCAGGGGTCCCTTTACCTTTACAGATACAGCTCCTTGTGAAGGGCGCAAGGGACCCTAAGTATGCCTTTCCTCGCAGCACTGGCACTAACTCCAAGGGGCCCTGGGTGCCTGGGAACCCACAAAAAATCGGGGGTGGGGGCTTGGAAGCGGCATCCTAGGCCTCACAGGGCCTCTGACACCACTTCCATTCCTTGCGAGGAACCGGAAGTGACAATGGGGGCCCCGTTGGTCCTAGGATGCCACTTTCAAGACCCTGCAAGGCCTCAGATGGGACCTCCAGTTTCTCATGAGGTCTCAGAGTTCCTGTTTGAGACCTTGCAGGGCCTTAGAAGTATTGGGGCCTTGAAAGCGGTGTTCTAAGCCTCACACTCCTCCGCTTCTGGGAGGGGGACATAATGTGATGTTATGATGTCACAGCACATGGGCACCCATATCTGGGGTCCAAGTCAGAGCCCCTGGCTCACAGTGGCCACTCAGATGCCCATTATGATAAAACCCAGAAGCAGGACCTGAGCACAATATCATCATCATCATCATGGCATCCACACTTTCACCAAGAAGCTCAAAGTGGCACACAAGGTTCTCCTCTTCCCTACAGTAATACCTTGGGTTAAAGTAGCTTCGGGATGAATATTTTCGGGTTGTGCTCCACGGAGACCTGGAAGTAACAGAGTGCGTTACTTCCGGGTTTCACCGCTTGTGCATGCGCAGATGCTCAAAATGATGTCACGCGCATGCACGGAAGCGGTGAAATACGACCTGCGCACATGTAGTCGCGTCTTACATTTACTTCACGATGCGAATGGGGCTCTGGAACGGATCGCGTTTGTATCCAGAGGTACCACTGTATTTTATCCTCACAACAATCCCCTGAAGTAGGTGAGGAGAAGAGACAGCGATATTTGAATGTGATATTTAGGGGCTGTTGCTTTTTAAAGATAACACACGTGGACAGAAGAGGGCGCCAGAGAAGCATATTTCAAAGGCACACAAAACCTGCTCGGACCCTTTTTCTCTCGTATGACCAAACGTGAAAGCGCTTTCGCCCGATGTCGCCAGAATCAATCATGGCTGCTCAGCCACGCTTCTCTGGGCAAAGCGCTTTGAATGCCTCCACCGCCAAAGGGGACACAGTCTCCTGGTCCATGAAAGTAGATGAGACTTCCGGATCCCAAACCTAGCATACAAATACAGTACTGTGTTTTAACTACAGTTACAGATAGGTAGCCGTGTTGGTCTGCCATAGTCAAAACACAACAAATTCCTTCCAGTAGCACCTTAAAGACCAACTAAGTCAGTTCTTGGTATGAGCTTTCGTGTGCATGCACACTTCTTCAGGTATCTGAAGAAGTGTGCATGCACAGGAAAGCTCATACCAAGAACTGACTTAGTTGGTCTTTAAGGTGCTACTGGAAGGAATTTGTTGTGTTTTAACTGTTTTTCAAATCTATTTACTGTATATTGCTAATTTTAAACTTCTCTACACTGAAAGGAGGCCCACTGAAATAAATGAACCTCAGCTAGCTATGCCTATTCACTTCAACGGGACTTAGCTGAATATAAGTCCATGATGGCGGAATGGACCTAAGTTTGGTCTATTTGAACGCATTACCCCCATGGACATATTCAGAGCAAAACCTGGTTGGATACATACAACCCATTCACACGTGTGTGCAGCAGCGGGGGAACTGGTGAACATGGGATTAAATGTCCAGTTACGTACTGTAAATTCAAATGGGGGGGGGGGAGAGAGAGCGAGAGCGCGAGAGAGAGATTGTCGAATGACTACCGGAAGTGATCAATGTTGACTCGCCAACCTCCACCCCTCTTCCTCCACGCATGTCGCTCCCGCTTCACGCGGGCGTGCCAGGAGTTAAAACGGCGGAACCGGAGGCAGCGTTTCGGGACATCGCGCGACCACGTGCCAGCAGTCAAGATGGCGGAAGCTGCCGCAGCAGCACCGGCCCCGGCGACATCCGTGGAAGTGCGGCTCCCGGTTCCCCGCCCTCGCCTGGCTCAGAGCTTCTCCCGCGAGGCGGGCGAGCGGGACAAGGACCTGGTGGCCCCGGGGGACACCATCACCACCGACCCAGGATACATGAGGTGAAGGGAAGGCGGGCAGGCAGGCTCCTCATGGAAGCACCCACGTGGGTAGCTGGTTGTTCCGTAAAATACCTGCCGTGTTGGTGCGCGTGTTATGGGGCAAGCGAGGGGGACACAGCTATCGCGCTCCTGCCACCAGCCCTAATCTTGGGACTTAATCGGCTCCCCTGAACCTGAGCAGCCAAGAGTACCCCTGAGCATGTGCAGAACGATGCTCCCAGTGCAAGGGGCGGCATTGCATCTTGCTGGCTTCGGTGCCTGCTTAGATATTAAACCACGTGCTCTCAGAGGCACTGTTGGTTTACAGATTAGTTGGTTGCAAGTCACTTAGGGCTGCCCTGGGCTGGATAAAGTGGCTAGCAGGTTTAGTAAATAATAATAATACTAACAGTAAAATAATAGGGGAGAAGAGCTTGGCGACGGTGATGGAGCAATCACTTTTATTTATTTATTTTATTTATTGCACATGATATATACCCTGCTTGACTGTGGAAAAAGAAGCCTCAAGGCAATCTACAAAAGATAAACCAGGAAATCAGGATCGTTGCTGATATACTCCTCCTCCATTAATTTTGTCTGAACCCCCTTTTTAAAGTCATTGAAGCCAGCGGGGCCTCAGCTTGTGACAATGAATTTCAGACATCAGTTATATTTGTGAAAAAAGTGTATCTCTATGACAATCACAGGAAACTACCCTAAACCTAGCCAGAGCAATGATCCATCTCGTTCAATATCATCTACAATGACTACAGGGTTTCAGGCAGGGGGTCTCTTCTCAGTCCTACTTGGAGATGCCATCAGAGATTGAACTTGGGACCTTCTGCATGCAAAGCATGTGCTCTACTCACTAAGCTGCAGCAATTCCCCAGAATCTAGTTCAGTTCATTGGATGGCCCTAGATTCTAGAATTCTGAGAGGTGAAGGCAGTGGCGGCGGCAGCAGCAGCTGCTGCAGGGGAACTACCAGCTTCCTTCACACCATATGCTATTCTCTAAATCTCTTCAAACACTCGCCTGGTAGTTGCCATAGGAGAGACAACCTTGTGGACAGATGAGTGGGCAGGGCAGGGCAGGAGAGAGAACTAGAAAGCCTAAAATTGCATTCTATATATCGAAGCAGAGTAAGGACAGTATAATGCACAGATGAGCAATGATCATATTCTGATGTTTTTAAAATAATCTACAGAGTTGTGTGCCAGACTATTTATTTTTCCTATTCTCTGGTAGAGGCCATGGGACATACCTGGGAGGCGAGAAGCTCATTGCCTCTGTGGCTGGTGTTGTGGACAGGGTGAACAAGCTGATCTGTGTGAAAGCTTTGAAAACAAGGTGAGAGGTTCCAGAAGAGTAGCTGTCTTACACCTCATTTGCACGATGCATTTAAAGCAGTATTGCACCCCTTTAAACAGTCGTAGCTTCCCCCAAAGGGTCCTGGGAACTGCAGTTTGTTCAGGGTGCCGAGAGTTGTTAGGGGACTCCTCTATTCCCTTCAGGGAGCTGCGATTCCTAGAGTGGTTTAACACTGGGAATTGTAGCTTGTATACCACCCTTCATCTGTAGCCCTCCGGACAGTTCACAACATAAAAATACAAGATGAAGAAAACTTGTTGGCTAGTTTGTCTGTCATGCGGATGACACAGTCAATAGTTGGCTCTTTTGGATGCCCTCCTTGCCAGAAGAATATGTAGTTTTTCTCTCAGACGCAGCCATTCAAAGTGAGTCTGGTTTCCTGTAGAGTGGCAACATGAGCGTTGAGTGTTTTCAGCTCACAGTCAGTGATGGCCGTCTTCTGTGAGTCATTGACCTGCAGCAGGTTGGTGGATAAGACAGGGCACATGATCCTGGCGTTTTGGCTTGCTAGGCACAAGTGGCGATTTAGGATCAGAGTTTTCTTTTCCTAGATGGGCTACCTTCCCAAGTTGATGAGCCTCATCTGCCCCTCATATCCCTCTACAGCACGTGCAGAAACTTCCTTCTTGACTGTTGGACCCACGATTGGTCTACTCAATCCGCTGCAGCCTGTCTTCACATGCAGGGGGGAGTCTCTAATTCACCAAGGGTTTGAAATTCATCGGCTACCCACTCCTGGTTTAGCTGGCCAGTTGAAGCTGCTCCTGGTGTGTGGCCGCTGTCTCATGCTGATAGCTTCTTGAGCCGCAGATGAGAGCTGAGGTCAGGGTGGCGAACTACCCAGAAGGAGCAAGAACAAAAACTCATGCAATGTGGGTGCAGCATTACGTTTTTGATGTTGACGTGGGCTTACGCAGCAATTGGTGACCCTTTTAAAAAACACTATACATTTACGCTCCCAGTGAATATTTGGTTTCAGATGCTTTCCTTGATTCTAAAAATGATTTTATTTGCTTCCCCAACTTGCACCATCAATCCTGACCACTGGTCTTGCTGCCTTTAGGTGGACTGTTGAGAATAACAGTTGGGGGCAAGGGAAGTGTGCAGGTTCCTAGCCTTTTAGTCAAGAGAATTCAGGTTACCAAAGAACCATCTTTTTGAGAGTTGTCTTTGTTTTATTTTCCTTGCAGATACAATGGCGAAGTTGGTGATATTGTGGTTGGACGAATCACAGAGGTACTGAGACTATCACTTTTTTTTTTTAAGCTGAAGGTGGAGAACTTGCACCTCTCTGGATGTTGCTGGACTTCAACTCTGGCCCGTTGGCATGCTGGCTGCAGGGACTGATGGAAGCTGGAGTCCAACAGCATCTTGGGGGCAGACCACACAGCATCCTTACCCCAGATTTGAAACATACACAACATACCAACTTTTGTATTTTAAAAGTATTTAATGAGAGAGAACATGTCAAGAGGAAAATGCTCAAATAGTCATCAAGGTAGTTTATGGTTTGTCATGGGGAATCTCATGCGGCCCTCTAGATCTCTCTGTCAGGCCCTTGGGGCTCTCACCAGGCTGCACACTCTACCAAGTCTTCCTCAAGTGCTCTTGCCTAGCTGGATCATGTCCTTGAGTTGTGACTACATCTCTCCCTTGGTTGGACAGAGAAAGCGTTCTGTGTGGGCTTCTGCCTCTGGCCCCACCCTCCACTAGCTTGCGGCCCTGGGGAATCTCTCCCTGAGATAGCGCGGCCCTTGAGCTGAAAAAGGTGCCCGTCCTCTGTAAAAACATTACATGGTGTCAGGTCTGCCTCTAGATCCCAGCTCACAGAGGACCAACGCCCGGTGGATATAATATACAAAGTCTTTATTGAAGTTTAGTTTCCATTTCAAGGCTCTGGGCGCGCAGACCCACGTCTCGACGCTAGACCGGCTAAGTCCCCTCTGACTCACTGCTCCTCCCACACCAGTTTAAGATCCTCGCCCGGCTCCACCTCCTACACTGTTCTTTCCTTCGCTGGGTCTTTCTGCCCTCTGGGGTCTCCTCCTTCCTGGACTCTTCTGACGCTGACCCCCCTTGGTCTTCCCCTTCCTTCCGGTGGGCTTTAGGACCTGGCTCCCTACCCGGGCTCCCTGCTGTGCCGCTCGCCTGTACTTTTGAACTTGGCGCGCGCGCCCAGCCGGTAACCTCCCTCCTGACTGTTTCCCCGCTTCCTGATGTGGGCGTGACCAAACCTGACTCCTCTCCTCCCGCTGGTGGTGAGAGCACTGGTCCCGATTCCTGGGACTCCCCCTCCCCACTGCGCTCTGGTGGGGAAGCTGGTCCTGATTTCCAACTGCTGCTCAGGGACTCCCCGCTGGCCCCTTCCTCCTGGGGCTTCCCCCCTGGAACCCCCCTCGCCCTGGCCACCGGCGCTCCCTTCTGTGAGTCCTCCGATTCGCTGGAGAGGCTTGTGGAATAACTCTTTCCACTGTCACTGCCTGCTCCCCCCTCGTACTCCTCCTCCTCACTCTCCATTTGCTCCCCCTCCTGTGTCTCTCCTTCTGAACCCCTGACACATGGTAATAGCATACCTGCACACAATCGAGGCACTTTTGGTTCTTGGGTCAGTGGATAGGGCCAGGCTGATCTTCCTCTTGCCATGCTCCATTGAAGAGAAATCTCTTGATTTTAACAAGTACTTAAGAAAATGTTTTTTTCCTTTTTAGGTTCAGCAGAAACGGTGGAAAGTCGAGACCAATTCCAGGCTGGATTCTGTCTTGCTCCTTTCATCCATGAATCTTCCAGGAGGGGAGCTGGTGAGTGCCCTCCCAAAGCTGCATCAGCTAGGAAGCCTTGGGTGTTTTGTCTAAAGACACCCTAGCAGGCTTATTGGGCCGTCACATAAGCAAGGGCTCCATTGCCAACTCCTGAGCACACAGAGAATAATACTCCTAGTAATGGTTAGTGTGTATGTTGTGATTTTGCTGCCTGTTTGATATCAAGCATATGCCCAGAGGCACTCTTATTTCATTTAGGGGAAATAACTTTTGGCTCAGTGGTAGAGCACATGCTTTTCAAGCAGAAGGTTCCCAGGTGGCATCTCCACACAGGGCTAGGAGATACTCCCTGTGTGAAACCCTGGAGAACCACTGCCAGTCAGTGTCTGACTTTGGTATAAGGCAGCTTCCTATATTCGTATTTAAATCAGAATCATGAGGACTGGATTTTTTACTTGTACGAGAAACGGTCACAACTCAGTGGTAGAGCGCCTGCTTTGCATGCCGAAGATCCCAGGTTCAATCCCCGACAGCATCCCCACATAAGGAAGGGAGAGATCCCCGCTGCCCCAAACCCCTGGAGAGCCACTGCTAGTCAGTGTAGGCAATACTGAGAAAGATGGACCTCGTGTCTGACTCAGTATTAAGTTCAACTGACTTAAAACCTATTTAAATGAATGAATGCCCTGCTAATTGTGCTTCCTTTAATGGGTGCGCCTGCATGTTTTTCAGAGGCGGAGATCAGCAGAGGATGAACTGGCAATGCGAGAATACCTGCAGGAAGGGGACCTTATCAGTGTATCCATACTCTAGTACTTGGCCAGGGGGAAGCCAAGGGCAGTGAAAAATCTGATAACCGCTCTCTGTTGTTGGACGCCTCTGGACCATTGGCCGTACTGGCTGCGGTTGATGGGAGTTGGGGAAATCCAACACTATCTGCCATAGGTTCTCTTTCCCTAAGCTAAGAAGAGGCACTCCCTACTCCCTACTCCCCATCAGCAAATGCCTGTACAAAATTGGCTGATTTCCTTAAGCGATCCTTAGGCAGAAGTCCAAGCGGTGTTCTCTGATGGGGCTGTATCGCTGCACACACGGAGTCTGAAATACGGAAAGGTGGGTCAGCTTTACTTGCTTACTGCTCTCTGTGTGGTGAAGTCACTCTGCCTGTCGTGTGCCACAGAAAAATCAGGACATGTGCCAGGCTTTAAAAGAGGATTAAACAAAGCTATGGTGGAGAGGACTATCAAAGGCTGCTAGCCATGATGCTCTGCCTCCACAGGCACAGTAATTCTTCTGAGTGCCAGTTGCTGGAAACCACAGGAGAGGAGAGTTGCTTTTGTGCTCGAATCCTGCTTGCAGGTTTCCTTCCCACCAGCATCTGGTTGGCCACTGTGAGAAGAAGATGCTGGACTAAATGGGCCATTGGCCAGATCTAGCAGGCTCTTCTTATGCTCTTACATTCTTAGAAGGCTCAGCTGGGCTGCAGAGATACCGTACTGGCATATGCTTTGTATATGGCACCTGAAATCAGTGGGGTCCTTCGTTCAATGCTTGCTCTTGGGATCAGATGATTGCTCCACTGGCCTTTGCTCCTAGGACAGGGCTTGTCCTTGCCAGGTGCTTTTAATTCCCTGCAGAAGGCAGCCTGAGGAGATGAAGAGATCAAGTTCCCCAATTAGAATATTGTGAGAATCTTCTACTCAGTTTTTGGGCTCTGAACTTTGATCTTCCTGGGGCTGTGATTCTGAGACCATAAAGCCCTCCTACCTTTCTTTTTTTTGGGGGGGGGGGGAATTGCAACACCTGCTCAGCGTAAGTGATTATTACATTTACAGGAAAACTTTCTC
This sequence comes from Podarcis erhardii, assembly GCF_964252035.2. Lineage (NCBI taxonomy): Eukaryota > Metazoa > Chordata > Lepidosauria > Squamata > Lacertidae > Podarcis > Podarcis erhardii. The sequence goes on from NC_138504.1 coordinate 35,746,811, forward strand.
TTTTTTCTTTCTTTCTGAGTCCTGGGGCTCGGATTTAGGGCTTTATGAGGTTGGGAATTTCTTACAGTCTTTGCTTTCCCCATCTTGAGATAAAAGCGAAGGGAGGGTCCCTGCCAGGGAGTAGGTTGCAATTGAGGATTATCCTGCCCACCCACCCACTTTGGGGGATTAGCATTTACTTAAAAGATGAAAGGAAAAGTGTGATTATGGAATAAAGGGTGAAAGGACAGCAAACTGGATTAAAAAATGTGGTGAGGAATAACTGCTAAAATGGGCTGACTTGATTAAGCCTTTGCTATTACTCTAGGGATGGATTTTTAAATCTTTTTGGTAGCCCCATGATCAAGGTATGTTTAACTTTCTCAGTAAGCAGTGTAGGGTCCTGTACCTACATATCACCTGCATTCTCTGCTTCTATTAACAGAGTTCTTTCTCTGTTAGGCTCTGTTCCAGAGCTTGTGCTCACATTAATTGCTTCCTGGGATCTTAAATAATTAGTTAGTATTCCAATAGTACTTTGAAAGCAATCCATGTTCTCTGTGACCCTTAACAACCACTCTGTAAGGTATTTCCTTATACATTTCCTTCCTTCCTTAACAAACTTTAGTGAAATTTTTAAAAACAATTACCAGAGAAATTACCGCAGTGCTTTAGATTGTATATTCTGTGGATGTGAGCTGAGTCTGTAATGTAAAAGATTTTCCAGGTTTGTTTTGATGCCATTTGGATGACTGCATTCAAGACTTAATGTCTGTACATGTATATCCCACCTTTTTCTCCAAGGAGCTCAAAGTGGCATACATGATTCTCTCCCTCCTCATTTAGTTCCTACGGCCCTGTGAGGTAGGCTATAGGCTGAGAGGGAAGACTGGCCCAAGGTCACCCAAAGAGCTTCACGGCCCAGTGGGAATTTAAACCCTGGTCTCTCGAAGGCCCTAGTACTCATTTAATCCTCACAACAACCCTGTGAGGTAGGTAAAGGTGAGAAACAGTGATTGGGCCCAAGAATATAAGATGACCCTGCCGGATCAGACCAGTGGCCCATGTAGTCCAGCATCTTGTTCGTAACACCCGCTCCTCCTGCGGCTTCCAGTAACTGGTTACTATCTCTGGCCATGCAGGTGGAGCATAGCCATCGTGGCTAGTAGCCATTGATAGCCCTCACCTCCATGAATCTGTCCAATCCTTTTCAAAGCCATCCATGTTGGTGGCCATCACTGACTCCTGTGGGAGGGAGTTCCATATTTAACCTAGGCACTTGGTGAAGAAAGACTTCCTTTTATCTGTCCTGAATCAAGGTGAGCCAGGGAGCTTCATGTAGCCTCCAAGGTCCTAGTGTGACATGCTAACCACTACAACACACTTTGCCCTCTTCCAGCACATTGGAGCTTTCCTCCTGCATCCTTGGTGCATTAACCACCACCTTCCCATCCTGACAGCTCTATGCTGACTTCAGGTCTGCATCTTTGTCTCTCCAGCTTGGCCAAGGTGTGCTCGTCCAGGTGTCCCCTTCCCTCGTGAAGCGGCAGAAGACCCATTTCCATGACTTGACTTGTGGGGCTTCTGTTATCCTTGGCAACAATGGGTTCATCTGGATCTACCCAACGCCCAAACAGAAGAATGAGGAGGCTGGGGGATTCATCACCAACCTGGAGGTGAGCCAACAGGCCTTGGGAACGCAGCAGAGAAAAGCCCTTGGCTGGAGTTGAATGAATAAGCTATTTACTAGGTGTTTGCAACTGGCAGCCTGCAGCCAAGTCTTGGCATTCTCCTCTTCCACTTGAAACCACCCCTCAAGGTAAGGGATGAACAGTGGTGCTGGATGTGTTTTGAGGTTCAGCCTCCTACCTAGTTAAGAACATGAGAAGAGCCTGCTGGGTCAAGCCAATCGCTCATCTAGTCCAGCATTCTGTTCTCACAGTGATTGAGCAGATGCCTTGGGAAGCCTGGAAGCAGGACCTGAGTGCAGCATTCTCCCGTTCCTGTTGTTTCCAGTAAGTGGTATTCAGAAGCATTGCTGCCTCCAACTGTGGAGGAAGAGCATAGCTTGTAGCCATTGTGGCTAATACCCATTGATAGCCTTCTCCATTAATTTGTCTTACCCTCTTTTAAAACCACCCAAGTTGGTGGCCATCACCTTCTCCTGTGGGAACGGGTTCGACAGTTTAACTGTGCACTGAGTGAAGAAGAACTTTCTTTTATCTGTCCTGAATCTTTCAACATTTAGCTTCATCCACAATATGTCCACAATTTCCATCATTACAGTTTTAGATTTTAGAAATGGGAAGTTCTGTGTGAGATCCTGAGAAGATTGGCTGGAGAGAGAGGGCTCGCTGTATTAGCCTGTAGCAGCAAAACTAACAGTCTTCTGGTGTCTTATAGACTGCTGTTGTACCTGAACTGACAGTTCGCCAGAACTAATGTTCATCACTTGAGGCTGTCTTTTGCTTTCTCTCCTGTTCACATTAGGTCTAAAGTCTTTCACATCGACACGTATCCCTAAACCTTAGTTTGTTACACCACAGGTTAGCACAGTGGTTCCCCAACTTTTTCAGACCCCTGTCACCTTGATTCTATAAACGCCCCCCCCCCCCGCCTACTACCCTGTGAAAAGCATTATTTAGAATAGCGGTTTGCATGACACACTAAAGAAGATAGTAACAAAGTTCAAAACAGTAACAGTTAATTGCACATTTATTCAAAATCTAATTAAAACCATTTAATTTAATTAATTCAACAAAATTGGTGAATATGATTCAGTGACACCAGCTTTTCAAAGTCTGATAGATCTGTATGCCTTCAGTACCTCTTCTGCCTTTTAGTTACTGTAACTTCCCACTCCAGGTAATTCCACTGCCCACTTCCGGATTGACTGACTTAGTGTTGTGTGTGAACTCTGACTGGCGCCTTAACTATGGCTAGTTGTTGCCAGCAAACCACAGTCTGCAACCATTCTTTGGGTTACAAACCTTGGTTTGTTTTAACTGCGGCTTGGTGTTGTGTGTGTGAACTTGGGGTTCTTCCTTCACCACCCTCCATTGTTGCTCCTGAGACAATGGCCACTGACTTCATGTGGGTTCCTTCCTTTTAGCCGGTGCCCTTGTCTGACCGTGAAGTGATTTCCCGACTCCGGAACTGTGTTGTGGCTCTGGCAGAACAGAAACAGATGCTCTATGACACCAGTATCCTCTACTGCTACGAGGCCTCCCTTTCTCATGAGGTGATGTATCCAATTGCTGCTCTTTGTTCTGGGCTGTGGAAGGGTGGCAGGCTGGCTTGGCTATGCATCCACACGTGCACACACTTCCACAGGCCATTTTTTCCTGTAATGAAATGGGTTGTCCATTTCTCCCCACCAATGAGTTGGCCCCTTGTATATCTATAGGACACCACTTCCTCTTCAGTTATTAATGCAAGCCATAAAGGTGTGACTTCCAAAACTCATGCAGTCTCTCTTCCCCACCCCCCTTTCTTACACAATCTTAGTGTGAATATAATGTTAGAATGGGGTGTGGCTCTCAGTATCTGGAAGGGATCCTGCACTACTGAATTTGCGTTACACTGCTGTTCATGAACGATGACAGTCTGAAGACAAACACAATCTCTTTAACAACGGATGTGAGAATATTTTTTGCCAGTGATGTGAGCCCAGCTTCTACTGAGCAGTTTGCAGGTGTACACCAGTAAGCCATCAGACGGGCTATTCGCTTTTATGAAGATTTTGATTGAAGCACATGTTGTGTTATCCATTTATCCTTTTCCTTGAAAGTTCTGGTGGTGAGAAATATCCCCAAACCTACAAGTACTTTTAAAACAATTGCAAAGCTGTTGGGGGGAGGGGGATGAGAGAGAGAGAGTTGGAGACATTACAGATCAGTGCTGTACATTACAGATCAGCCAGCTTCTTCCTGCTCAAACAAAAGCATTCTAAAAAGCTGTAGGGCGGGTTTAGACTGACTACAAATTGTTCCTGAACCGTCTGTGCTGTGTGTTTTGATCTTCTTTGCATGCTAATTCAACTTCTTTTTTTTAAAAAAAAATAGCAGATCAAGGACCTTCTCAAGCCAGAGGTGATGGAGAAGATTGTGCTGGAGACGCGTCAGAGACTGCTGGAACTGGAGGGGTGACCGGAGAGAGAAAGTGGCAAGGCAGTGATGGTCCTTTCTTTTCAGGGATCTAGCCTCCCCGATGTATTTTTTTTTTTCCAGTGTGAGATTCCATTACAAATTCCATACCAAATAGAAAAAGGTGGACTGTGGAAACGATGAGAACTTTTGCTTAAGAATCTTGGTATCATTTGTTATCCTGTGGCCCTCCCAATGAGGCTGGACTACAGTTCACACCACCACCCCCAACCGCCAGCTGTACTGCCTGCAGGGGCTGATAAGTTGGGCTCCAGCAGGATAGGAGTCCAACAGTTTCTCAATGGCTACTGCTTCCTCAGCCCCTGACCTAGCCAAAATGCAGCATCACATGTAGCCAGCATTGTAAAAAAGCATCTGTAATACTGTGGATGCTTCAAGCTATGTGTGTGTGTGTGTGCGGGGTGGGGTGGGGGAATTATTTCTTTATTTTTACTGGAGATATTTCAATAAACTTTAGTTGTTTTAAAAAAAACGAGTGCATATGCATATGTGTTTGAGAGAGTCTTCACATGGAAGGTACTTCTTTAAGCAGTGCAGAGTTAAACTATGGAACTCACTCGCATAGGAGGCAGAGATGGCCACCAACTTGGATGACTTTGAAAGAGAATTGAACAAATTAATGGAGAATGAGGCTACTGATGGCTATTAATGTGTCTGGCCAAACAAACCATAGTTAAGGATGGGTGCCAGGTTCACCCATAATGCCAAGCCACAATTAAAGCAAGGTAAGGTTTGTAAGCGGGTGGCGCTGTGGGTTAAACCACAGAGCCTAGGACTTGCTGATCAGAAGGTCGGCAGTTTGAATCCCTGCGACGGGGTGAGCTCCTGTTGCTCAGTCCCTGCTCCTGCCAACCTAGCAGTTCGAAAGCACTTCAAAGTGCAAAGTAGATAATAGGTACCGCTCCAGTGGGAAGGTAAACGGCGTTTCCGTGCGCTGCTCTGGTTCGCCAGAAGCGGCTTAGTCCTGCTGGCCACATGACCCGGAAGCTGCACGCCGGCTCCCTCGGCCAATAGAGCAAGATGAGCGCCGCAACCCCAGAGTCGGCCACAACTGGACCTAATGGTCAGGGGTCCCTTTACCTTTACCTAAGGTTTGTGAGCCAGCAACAAATTGCGGTTTGTTGACAGTAAGCAAACCATAGTTTAGGTAAGATGCAGGTGATCAAACAAACCATGGTTTAAGAAACCATTAAAAAATAATTCTATACCACCCTTCATCTGAGGATCACCAGGTGCTTTACAATATAAAAAGACAAAAATGCATAGCATAGTAACAAACAAAACAATTACTCCACAAACTCCCTAGTGTTACCTGCCGACTCGTTTTTATATGCCACGCAACAACAAAGCTTTCTAAGGGAGCTTACAAGAACATTAAAAATAATACAAGACTAAACATTAATCCTACTCAAGAGGAGATCCATTAAATGAATAGGCATGTCTAGCTGAAGCCCATTCATTTCAATAGGTCTACACTGAGTATAACTTCAATACAACCTAACATAACCAATACATTTACTTTTAAAATCTGAATTTATTTTATTATTGCTTTTATATCCCACCTTCTCCAAGAAGCTCAAGGTGATGTGCATAGTTCTTTCCCCATTTTATCCTCACAACAGCCCTGTGAGGTAGGGTAGGCTGAAAGTATGTGACTGGCTTACGGTCCCCCGGTGGGTTTCATGGTTGAGGGAATTTGAACCCTGGCCTTCCAGGTCCTAATCTGACACTAATAAGTGAGCCTTTCTGGAGAGAGCATTCCACAGACGGTCATTCTGGAAAAGGCCCTTTCTCCAGCAATGATCCATTTTATCTTGTTTGACAAGGGCACCTGGAGCATATCAGGGTTCCAGGTAGGTACATGTGTGAAGAGCTGATTCTAGTTAAAAATAGTGATGCATTGCCTTCTTTTGTGAGGCTGAGGCAGCCTCACTAACAACCAACGGCTCTGGTAGTTCAAATAGTCCTTTGTGTTTTGTTTAAGCTCATTGCACAACCATTTCCAGGAAGGATGGAGACAGGGATATTCTTTGAATCATCCAGTTTCTTCATGAGGGGAAATCCCAGTGTGCTGGCAGGAGCTAAGCGCTAGGTGGCAGACGTCTCCTCGAGAAAATCATGTCAGAGTTCTCTAAGACCATGAAACCTATTTCCTTGATGCAGGAACAAACTGTCAAAGCTTCAAGGTGCTTAGATGTTTTCAGTGACCAGAACAGCTAAGGTAGGTTGACCCTTTACTGTTGTATTTATTAAATGTCATGTTGGCACATACAAAGTTTTTATACATAGATTCTAGCAGCAAGGTCAAAGAAGAAGAAAACCACTCATTCTTCCATAACTCACACAAAACTCAACAAAGAAGGGAGGAAAGAATAGCATTAAGAAATAAAAGAGCGAGTAATACATATATTCAAGCTTCCCCATCTGCTCATCTTACTTTGCTTAATGGAAAGAGTGAAACCACATAAAAAATAAAATTCATAGCACGGCAAAATAGATCAATCAATCAAATAGACTTGATCTTTCTAGATTTATGCCCTTATATTAAGTTGTTTGAACCCACTCAGACTGGAGATTGTGGAAAATATATCTATACTTATGATTTTAAATTGTGATTACAAAACAATAATAATAATTGCAATGGGACCCAAGGGTAGTTAAGGAAGGGATGTAGCTCAGTGGTGCAGAAGGTCCCAGGTTCAGTCCCTGGTATCTCCAGCTGGGAAGTACCCTGCCTGAAACCCTGGAGAGCTGCTACCAGTCTGTGTAGACAATACTGAGCTCAGTAGACCCAGTGTAAGGAAGCTTCCTGTGTTCCTATAATCTCTGAATCCAACCCAAGATATTTTATCTTACCTTGCTTAAAGCCAAAAGGTTGAGGGAGCTGGAGCCAGGACCTTCGATTTCATTTGGGGCATGTGAGGAGGAACATATGGAAGAAGGCGTCCCTTAAGGTATCCAAGTTGCAAGGGATTTAGTGCTTTAAAGGGTAACATCAGCACCTTGAACTGAACTTGAGAACACATCAGTTTGTGCGAAATGGAAACAAAGGGCCTGGCACCCATCAGCCACTTGACCTATGAATTAGTTTACAAAGACTTCAAAGGCAGACCCACATAGAGTGCATTACAGAGGACTTGCTCAGTGGCTGCTCCCATACTTTGGAACACCCTAGGGAAGCTAGGTGAGGTAATAATAATTGCTCAACATAGAGGACACCAGGGCATGGCTGACCCGGGGAATCTCTGATTGCAGCACTTGAATTTGGGTATTGCTGTTCTGGACTAGACTATGGCAGAGCCATAGTTCCAAAGCAGCTTTTTCTTGAACAAAAAAGAAAATATGAAAGTGGGACCTTTCTAAGTTCTAAGTTCCCCATGACTCTTTGCTTTTCCCTGCTAATTATCTCATTCCAGGAATGCTTTTCATTGCTATCTTTCACCAACCTAGACATCTCCCTGTGTTTTTGTTTAGCCATAAAGAAGGGAGGGGACTGAAGGAAACTGTCCCCAAAGCAATATGGATGTCAGGAAAAACAAATTTATGACGTGGCAGTTCAGAGAAGGCCCAGGCTTACCAGCTTGTTTACAGCACAGTTCAAACATGCTCCTGAGAGCTTTTTCAAGTCTTCCAGAATGCCACGGTAGCTGCCTTGCAAAGTCAGTTTTCTGCTTTTGGCACATGGCAACCTGAGAAGTTCTATAAATCGAGAAATGTGCATTTTAGTGTCACGTTTATTAAGCTCCGGGGCTGCTTTAGTGTCAGATTAGGCATGCTGCCTGCTTGCTGTAATAAAGATAGAGGATATACGTTGACGTTACTGAAATGTCTTCTTCTGAGTCTCTCTAGTTTTTTAAAGATATTGTCTCTGTGCAGATGACAAATGGCTGGATTAATTATTGTACTCAGAAAGCAGAGGCAAATTGGGGTCCCCGCAGTGGCATTATTAGCGATGAGGCCGTTAATGAAGCAGAGGATATTTCCAACATGCTGTGTTCACAATTCCCTGTAGTTCAGGAGATAGTACGTACTTCCCTCAATGAAACATCATGCCGTCATTAGGAAAGGAATAGAAAATAAAATTACTAATATCAGAATCACATTATACAAATCTATGGCGCAACCACATTTAGAATACTGTGTGTAGTTCTGGTCACCTCACCCCAAGCAGGATGCTGTGGAGTTGGGATAAGTTCAGAAAAGGGCAGCTGAAACGATCCATGGGATGGAGCAATTCCCCTTTGGAACTTTTAAGAGAAAAGGCAGAAAGATAGAAGCGTATAATCTTAGGCATGGCATGAAAAAAGTGAATAGAGCAAACTTTTTATGCCTCTCTTATCACATTAGAACACTAGAAGCTGGATGCCGGAAGATTCGTGACTTCCCTTATTTATTGTCAAAAGTGCACACTTACAGCAGCTCCCAAGATACTCCAGATGCGCGCGCGCGCGCGCACACACACACACACACACACAGCATCTAGAGTCTAGACAGCTGTTTGCAGGTCTGTGTCATATGGAGCAGTTGCAGCAGCAGTGGGACCTGGCACCCCCCACTTCAGCTTATGTACCCTCATCTGATGAGATGACCACATGCAACCTTAGGCTTCTGAATGGAAGCCATCACTGCTATTCCCTCGTTTCTAGGAGACAGTGGAATGATGATAATGATAATGATAATGATAATGATGATGATTTTATTATTTATATGCTGCCCTTTTGACTGGGCTGCCCCAGCCATTCTGGGCAGCTTTTAGCAAAATGTTGAAAACACAGTAAAACCTCAAACATTAAAAATAGAGAATGGTAGGAATTCAACTGGCTACATGCACTCATCAGAGCCCCTGTCAGCCCCTGACACACACAGTAGGTAGCAATAGCCACCAAGGCTATCAATGGCTACTACACATGATGGCTGTATTCTGCCCCCATGGTCAGAGACAGTAACACTTTTTGAATACCAGTTGCTGGAAACTGCAGGAGGGAAGAGTGCTTGTGCTTGGATCCTGCATGCAGGTTCCTCACTGGCATCTGGCTAGTCACTGTGAGAACAGGATGTTGGGTGGGGTGGGCCATTCATCTGATCCAGCATGCTCTTCTTATGGTCTTACCAGCTGGTGGGAATCACAAGTGTGGAGATTGCTATCATGCCCTGGTCCTACTTTCAGGCTTTCCAGAGGCATCCAGTTGCCTACTGCGGGAACAGAATGCTAGGCTCTTCTTACATTCTACCTCCACTTCCAGAGGTAGTATGCCTGTACTGCCAGTTGCTGGGATGTGCAAGTGGGGCGAGTGCTGTGATGCTCAGGTTCTGCTTGTGGGTTTCCTGGAGTTGGCATCTGGTTGGCCACTGTGTTACAGGATCCTAGACTAGATGGGCCATTGGCCAGATCCAGCAGCTAGGCTCTTCTTATGTTCAAACGTACAGCTGAATGAGTAGGCACACAAGTCTCCTGATCACATCTCCGCTATAGTGAGACATACTGCATTTCTATTTAGATTTTAGCAGTAAATTTACACCTACGTACATAAATTACAATACACAAACTTTATGCCAATTTGTGCCCTCCTCTTCTCCACGGTGGTGGAATGCTCTCCCAACAGAAATTAAGTCAGGCTCCCTCTTTTATGTGACTTTCTGCAGAAAATGAAGACAGACAGTTTCATTTTGGCAGGCTTTTAATGTGCAATACCTAGTTTTATTGCCATTATGTTCCTTTGCTGCCATTTACGTGTTTTTAAGTGCTGGTTGTATATCATATTCTTCATTACCAATTTTGGAAACCATTGCACTTTTATTCACTTATATCATATGGTTTTATTTATGCTGGATACCTTCAGAAGAGCAGGATATAGCATTGTTATTAATAATAGGGATTTACAGCAGCCTTCGTCAACATGATGCCCTCCAGGTGTTTTGAATGACAGCTCCCACCAGCTTCAGCCAGACTGCTGTAGCTCCAAACATCTGGAGACCTGTGATGACCAGAGGGCATGCATCAGCTAATACGGGGTCTCTAAATCCTTTTGGCCAGACCTAGGTGAAATTTTATTCTGTATGAACAGAGAGTTTTTCAGCATTACATTGCTTTTGTAAGAACATAAAAAGGGACTGCTGGATTAGGCTAATGGCTCATCATCTTGTTCTCACAGTAGCCACACACATCCAGCCTGGGCTCAAAATAATAGAGGATCTCCAGTGACACAACTGTTCTTTTAAAAATTTATATTTTATGGACAATATATAAATTAAATGGAAGAAATAAAAAAGGAAACAGAAAGTACATAAAAATACAAAAAGGAAAAAAAAGATAAAGAATAAGAAAAAACTGCAATTTTGTACATGCTTGTTGTTGTTGTTGTTTAGTCATTTAGTTGTGTCCGACTCTTTGTGAGCCCATGGACCAGAACATGCCAGGCACTCCTGTCTTCCACTGCCTCCCACAGTTTGGTCAAACTCAAGCTGGTAGCTTCAAGAACACTGTCCAACCATCTTGTCCTCTGTCGTCCCCTTCTCCTTGTGCCCTCAATCTTTCCCAACATCAGGGTCTTTTTCAGGGAGTCTTCTCTTCAATATTTTTTCTTGCCATCTCATTTTTGACCGCATCCAACTTACCAAGGTTCATGGTTCTTACATTCCAGATTCCTATGCAATATTTTTCTTTACAGCATTGGACTTTCCTTTCGCTTCCAGGCATATCCGCAACTGAGCAACCTTTCGGTTTTGGCCCAGCCGCTTCATCAGCTCTGAATCTACTTGTACTTGTCCTCTGCTCTTCCTCAGTAGCATGTTGGATGCCTTCCAACCTGAGGGGCTCATCTTCCAGCGTCATATCTTTTATATGCCTGTTGTCTTTGTCCATGAAGTTTTCTTGGCAGGGATACTGGAGTGGCTTGCTGGTTCCAGGTGGATCACGTTTGGTCAAAACTCTCCACTATGACCTGTCCATCTTGGGTGGTCCTGCATGGCATAGCTCATAGCTTCTCTGAGTTATTCAAGCCCCTTCGCCACGGCAAGGCAGTGATCCATGAAGGGGTGTACATGCTTGCCTAATATAAATGAAATTATTATTCCAGTACATCTGGCAACCTAGCCAGATGGGTGGAGGATAAGTAATAAAATTATTATTTATTTATAACCTACTATATATTTTTTTACAAATGCATTCTAAATGTCATTATATTTGTCCATAAACAATTTGTCCATAAACAATCTACCTCTATAAACAATCAGTTTGTATATTGCAAGAGTTGTCATATCTTCTTTTCATTGATTAAAGGGGGCATTGATTTATCTGTCTTTGGATTAATCAGTCTTTTAGCCATAGTGAGGGCACGAAGAATCCATTTATGTTGACCAGTTGTCAAATTCCCTATAGTGGGTAGATAATTTTAAATAATAATATTCTCTGATAGTATTAAGTTTCCCCCCAAAGTAATATGTATACAACCTAGTATTTTCTCCCAGAACTTTGTGTGGGACACCGCATAAACATATGTTTCAAAGAAGCATTATCCTTAATACTTCTCCAGCAGTATGTTTTCATAGATAGTCCCTTTCTATGGAGTCCAATAAATTTTTGTTATATAAGACATAATTTAAAATCCAACACCTTTGCTACAAAAGCTAAAACACTTTCCCACTATTAGAAGATAACAAAGGAACCTCCATTTTTTATTCCACTCATTTCTCAGAATCTGCGTATCAGACTGATTTATTGATACCAAATATCTATAAAAAGTGACCACCAGCTTTTTAGTCTCAAAGGGTTTAATCAATTGTTCTAATATCTCTGGTGTCTTAGATGTTGTAAAAGCTGCTTGGCCAAACAGGGTTATTAACAAATTCTGCAACTGCAAATATTACAATTGGGCCATCTCCAATAAGTGGTATTTATCTTTTAACACAGCATACATATATAATTCATCTTCCTCATCTACTAATTGGTCCAGAGTCAATTCATCCAATCCAACCATACTACCCCCCCACCCTTTTTAAAGTAGGGTTTTTGTTTTTGTTTCGTCAAGCAATGTTAGAACACCACCTCTTCTTAACTAGCACAAACTACAACCTGGTGCAAAAATAAAGGTGTTTCAAATCTAGGCAAACATAGTAAGATTGCAGCTTTTTGAGTTTTTTATTTTAGAGAAAAAGAGAGTAGGAGACAGCAAGATACAAGTTTATAAAATTATGCTCAGCATAGAGAAAGTGGATAAGGAAGAACCTTTCTCCCTCTCTCCAAACACAAGAGCTCATGGACATAAAAGGAAGCTGAATGTTGGAAGCTTCAGGACAGGCAAAAGGAAGGGATTGGTCACACAGCACATAGTTAAACTATGGAACTTGCTCCTGCTGGAAGCAGTGATGGCCACCAACTTAGATGGCTTTTAGGGTGCATTGGACAAATTCATGGAGGAAAATAAGACTATCAGTGGCTACTAGCTATGATGACAATGCTATGCCTCTACAGTTGGAGGCAGTAGATGCTTCTGAGTAGCAATTGCTGGAAACCACAGGAGAGGAGAGTCCTCTTGTGCTTGGGTCCTGCTTGCAGGTTTCCCATTGGGGCATCCGGTTGGCCATTGTGAGAACAGGTTGCTGGACTAGATGGTCAACTGGCCTGATCAAGCAGCCTCTTCTTATGTTCTTATGGAGACGAGCTGGATATAAATAATAATAATATTGGGCCTAATGAATCAGATTATTGGTCTATCTAATTCAATACTGCCTATGCTGACAATGTGTTTGGGGGGTTTCAGGCAGGAATCTTTCCCAAGCCTATTTGGAGATGCTGGGGGATCAAACCTGGGACCTTCTGCATGCAAAGCACAAGGACTGAGAAAGATTCCAGCCTGAGACCCCAGAAAGTCACTGCCAGTTAGCATTAAAGATTCCAAAGACAGACCCTGCAATCTTCTGCCATGTGATTGTGGAGGCCTTTGTTCCTCTCATAACACTGACCGCAAAGCCAAGCCACTCTGGCTGGGGCAGACTCCCTATCTTAAATCACTGGCAGTTGGCATCAGCCACATAGATGCATGGGCCACTGTTCAGAAACCAAAAGCATTTCTGACAGTAAAAGCTGAGAAAGACCAGCGATTCTGGAGAATGACCACCAGTCACTGCTATGACAGATTGTACTGACTGGTAGCTTTGTATGTTTCCATAGCTGGGTGTGAGGGGGAATTCAGGATGGAGAATGGCAAGCTATCAGCAGTGGCATGGAGTCTGTCCCCCACCTACCAAAACGTAGAATAGGTAGAGCATGAACCTCTTAATCTCAGGGTTATAGGTTCGAGTCCCACATTGCATTGCAGGGACTTGGAATAGATGACCCTTGTGGTTCCTTCCAACTCTACAATTCTATGGTACAGTCGTACCTTGGTTCTTGAATGGAATCTGTTCCGGAAGTCCATTCGACTTCCAAAAAATGTTCGAAAACCAAGGCACGACTTCCGATTGGCTGCAGGAGCTTCCTGTACTCAATCGGAAGCTGTGGAAGCCGCATTGGATGTTTGGGTTCCAAAGAACGTTCGCAAACCAGAACACTCACTTCCGGGTTTGCGGTGTTCGGGAGCCAAAACGTACGAGTACCAAGGCGTTCAACAACCAAGGTACAACTGTACTATGTTTTTAAATCAGGCCCATTTGCATTGGAAAATCTTCCGATACCCCTAGAGAGTGATTTAGGCATATTTATTTGGTAGGTGTTTAGTAAACAAAGTCTCAAGCTTTGGAAATGCTAAGCTTGCCTAATACTGTATTCACAATAACAAGTCATGCCTTGACTTAAGTCATGCCTTGCTAAATTTTCCAGAGTTCTTTGAGAATGTCAACAAGCCTGCAGCGGGGGTTTGTGTATTTGATCCATAGATTTTGTGTACTTTTGACTTTGAAAAATAGCTTGGACCCTCAAGTCTGATATCTGTTATACAGTACTCACATACCGTACATGCTGGGACTAAGCCCCACCCCCTTGATCTCATCCATAGGGCTCAGCAGGGATTTTTCCAGGGGGGTTCCCCAAAGTAAACTATGAAGGGGGAAGAAGCAGGCTAGTTTCTTTAAAAACCAACCACCACCACCATAATAGTGCCCCTATATTTTGCCTTAAAATATAAAAAAGCTTCTAAAAATGCTTACACGTACTTTTTGAAAATGGAAGCTGGAAATTTGGCGATTGTGTGTGGGATGCCCCCCTTGCAGATGCCCTAAGGTTGCTCACACGTATACATGCCTAGGCTTTGAACACTCCACCAAGATATCTAATATCAATTTACCTGGGAGTAAATGGTTGAACACAATGAGTGCCCATAGGAAAGTTCTTGGGGGGGACGGGACAATGTAAAACACTAAAGAGGAGAGAGCCAGCTAATTTCTCTCACAAAAATGTAAATAATTTCCTTTTAGTGAGGTAGGCTCAGACCTGCTATAATTTTATTAATGTGTAATTCTTTTTATCAATGTCTAATTGCTTTTCCCTCCTGTTTTATCTGTTCTTATTTTTAGCTGTAAGCCACTTTGATTCCTTCTCAGAGAAACAGGCAAGGTGTGCGTATACACACAGACACACAGTATACTTGGGTTTAATGCTTGCATAATTGTTCTCGTAAAAAAAAAGCAATCAGTAAGTGCAATTAATAATTATGGGTTGTATCCAATGCTAGTCCTACTTTAGAGTGGACCCACCGAAATGAAACCTGTTAGTTAATGGCATGGGCGTCATTAACCAGACCCACTTGAATCAACCTGCTCTAAGTAGGACTTACCTGGCTGCAAACATACCTTTCAATAGGTCTACTCTGAGTAAAAATGACATCTACATCTTTTGCCTCGTAGCTCAGCTTCTACAAATGCTAGAGACTTGCTTTTTTTTTTTTTTTAAAGGAAACCCTGAGATCTCTCTCTCCCTCGCCCTCTTGAGTAAGAGGCCCCCCAGCACCCTCCCCAGCCTCCCCTCCCCTTCTCCCTGGTCGGGCCGCTGTCCCTGCGAGCTCCTCCCCTCGCGCCGCTGCTGAGAAGGCGGCAACAATGAGCCGCCTCTGCAGACCGGTTCCCTTCCCATCATGGCCGCTACCGGGTGGCCGCCGCCGCCGCCGCCGCCGCCGCCCAAGTGCTGGCTGGCTGACACTGACTGACTGGACCCAGCAGCCCCAGGACGAAGCAACCCCCAGCCTCCGGGGCTGGAGGGCCGGGAGGGCGTGGTGTGTGGGCGCGCGTGTGTGGAGAAGCAGGGAGAGCAAGGGGAAAGGGGGGGTAGTGGGGCTGCCCAGGCGAGGAGAAGCGGTGGGAAGCCGCGCTGCGCCCCGTCAACGTCGCTTCGGGCCTGCTCTGAGCCACCTCCCCTTCCACCCCGCTCAATTCCTCCCCTTCGTTCACTTAACGCAAGCTGAGACTCCCTTTCTCCCCCTCAGTTCGAGACCTTCCCTTCTCTCCCCTCCCCATTGGAGACCCCTTTTCTCTCGGTCGAATCTGAGACTCCCCCACGCTTGCCCCCTCATTTGAGACCCTCTTCTCCTTCCCCAAATTGAGACCTTTCCTTCTCTCTCTCATTTGTGACCCCCTTCTCTTTCCCCGTTCCCCATTTTCTATCTCGATTGTGTGTGTGTCCCGTCCCGTCAATATCTCTTTTCTACCTTTAAGGCTTTGGGATATATTTCCACCCTTCCCCGCTGTTTTCATTATTATTTTTTTGATATTTGGAGTCTTGTGTGCTGCTCTCCTTCTCTTTCCCCATTTCCCCCTCTTCCTCACATTTTCTGCAGGGAGTTGCACTATGTGTTCCCCTCAATCTCTCTTACACACCTTTTGGATAATTTTCTCCCTCACATTTTTTTTTAAAATTCAGAATCTGTGACTTTCCCCCACTTCCCCATTGTTATTCATTTTAACTTTTACCCCTCCTTCCCTTTCAGGACTTTGATTTCCATTTAACTGAAAGAAGCTTTAATTAACACCGCCCCCGTCCCGCCCCGCCCCCCAAAAGTAATAGGAATTTTCATTCTCCTCCTTCCTTCTTCATACGGACTCTGTATTCCTCAAAATTTTGTTTTCCTGCCTCTCCTCTTCCACTTGGGGGGTGAGAGGGGAGATTCCCTCTTTGCTGACAAGCCCTCATTCTCCATTCCACGCATTTTTCATTCCATCTGTGTTTCCTCTTCCCCTTAGTCCCTTTCCCTTTCTATGTAGACTATGATTTCAAACAAACACTCTCTAACTCCCTGACTTTCTCCTGGTATTCAGCTTCAGGTGGTCTCAACTTTTCGGTAGATTTTGGATGCTGGGTGGGGATGTGGGGTGCTCTACTGCTTCAGAGTTGACTGTGCAAACCCCACTAATCCTCAATTTGATCTCTTTTGGGGCATTCTGGGTGTCCTTTCAGTCTTTGGTCTTTTTTTTTTTTTTTTTTTTTTTGCTGGAGTTGATCCGAAGCATCTGCCTTCCCAAGGAATATCCTGAGAAACCTTTGCGAAGCAGCCGAACTGGGATGAAGCTGGCTTGGTCATGCTTATATGTGAAAACCTTCCTCCTGCGGTGCAGATTTGACCTACCACCTCCCTCCACTCCTGTGTCAGGTGACATTTGTATATTTATGTGATCAGGTCAGGAGCATCTTAATCTCCCTTTTTGCTGATGACTTTAATATTTGCTTCTTCAAAATGACCCCCTCCTGCACAATTACGCATTTCACTTTCACTGAGACATTAGAGAAGTGCCACTGGGTGACTTGTGACTTTTGCTATGGGACAGGTAGAGTCTGGCACAGACCATGAAGATCACTGAAATATTCCACTTTCCGTGGAACCCAACTACAGAGCCTCAGAAATTTTTAACTGCTTTATGCCTTTTTTGTGATCAGTGGAAGAATAAATGACCTTATCACACAGACACCTTTCTTTCAGACTTGAATAATACTTGAAAACCAAATGCTGCCTGTTTTTTTGGCCGGTGAGAAGTAATTGCTATGCAAAAGAAAAGAAAAGAAGAATTTTGATACCGATCTGCAGCAAAATGACCTCTCCCTGCCCTGGGTGAGATCTAGTATCGGCTCACCCAGTGGAAGATCAGGGACAAGACTTCTTCTTCCCCTCTTCACTTAGAAAACTTAAAAAAATAAATAAATTAGTGGCTTTTGCGGCTGCCAGGTGGAACTTCTAATATAGTGTTCCGAGAAACAAGCAGTGTCTGGAAAAATGTGCTCTGCCTCTTGACTTGAACCACATGCCTTGAGTGATCTGGTCCCCGTCCCACGCTACCCCCAAGGAACACACTTCCTTGTGAAGATATCTCTGCCAATCTGGAAGGTTGGTGTCTTCTCAGGTCGGGACCACCCACCTTTCAATACTTTATGGGTCAGCAGCCTGGAAAAGTTCTTGGGGACCAGCGGAGGCCGAGTCTGCCCACACTTCATTTTATCAAAGGCCCAGGGAAGAAGGAAGCATCCAGGCATGGGTCTGCCCACTGCAACATCTTTCTGGTTCACGGTAAGGGCTTCCATCTGTGTCTTAATTTTAACTCCTTTTTCCATGCAAAAAATAATCGCGTAATTTGCATTCAGTGTTTTAATCTGTTTGCAAATGTAGCAAAAATATTAATTTGTGGAAGTGTATGACACATGGAATTAAGAGAACTGGAGGTTTGTACAAATGGGTCTGCTTTATTAATACTACATACCACATTCGACATTTGAGCAATTGAGGCATTTGGGGGTTCTGATTCTGGTGGAGATTCTGATGAAACCAAGTCCTGTGTTTTCAGGTTGAAGGCTTCTGTGTCATGTGACACCTTCTAAATTGTAGCTGTACTCGCACCCACTAGGTTGTGGGATTCATTTTCATATAATAATGGTAGGTAACAATACGTAAAATAAGAGGTCACTTTTTTGTGAGAGGTTGGAATTTAGAGAGAATGCCGTGGGTGTCATTCACAAAATGATGGCCATGGAGTGTTTGGCATAACACAAAATGGGGTTATTTCCCAATATCTTTTCTGAGCACCATAAAGGTAAAGGTAAAGGGACCTCTGACCATTAGGTCCAGTTGTGACCAACTCGGGGGTTGCGGTGCTCATCTCGCTTTATTGGCCGAGGGAGCTGGTGTACAGCTTCTGGGTCATGTGGCCAGCATGACTAAGCCACTTCTGGCGAACCAGAGCAGCACACGGAAACACTGTTTGCCTTCCCGCCGGAGCAGTACCTATTTATCTACTTGCACTTGACGTGCTTTCGAACTGCTAGGTTGGCAGGAGCTCTGAGACCATAGGAGGAACCAATAGGCACAGTGGAGTCTGCAGGCACCATGTTGATGACTACCAAATAAAAGAAAGAAAGAAAATATCTAGTGGTTTTCAGACTTCTCACCAGGGGACCCTTTCCATGTTGATCTGATGATTTTCTGTATGTCTCCTGTGGAATCTCTGACTGCAGCAGGGGATTCTGAGTGATGTTTTAGGATGCACTCTCAGTTCATTTGGGGCCCTGGCTGAGCCTTTGTGCTGACCTTGCATGAACAACATGCTTTACTTTAAGGACTACCTGAGGCCTTATAACCTAGCCTGCTTACTTAAGTCAACCAAAGAAGTGCTAATGGGCATTGAATATCAAAACCCCCATGCTGTGGAACACTCTTTTGGCAGAGATTCAACAGGAACCCTTGCTGTTGACTTTCAGGTGTCTCTTGAAGACTTTTGTAGATGCTTATCAGCCAGTGCAGTTAACAAAAAACTTCTTGAGTAGCCAGTCATTTTAATGATAGTTTTACATTGCATTTATAAGTTTTTGAGTTGCTGTACAGCGCCCTGATGTTTTGGGAAGAGTTGGCATGTAATTATTTTTGTAAATATTAAATAACACACAAACTACACTCTAAAGCTTACCTTGTTCTCCCCTGTGTCTTCACACTGCAAAAGAAGATTGGCAATGGAGGTCTGGTTGTATTCCAGGAAGGATCA
This sequence comes from Podarcis erhardii, assembly GCF_964252035.2. NCBI lineage: Eukaryota > Metazoa > Chordata > Lepidosauria > Squamata > Lacertidae > Podarcis > Podarcis erhardii. The sequence goes on from NC_138504.1 coordinate 35,765,905, forward strand.
ATGGCAACTAGTGGTGATGGGTATGTTCTGCCTACACTATTGGAGGCAGTATGCCTCTGAATACCAGTTGTTGGGAATTGCAAGTGGAGAGAGCTGCTGCTCTGCTCATTTCTGGCATGTGGGTTTTTCATTGGGGCATCTGGTTGGCCCCCGTGAGAGCAGGATGGGCCCCTCTTGGCCTGATCCAGCAGCCAGTTTCCCCTTAAGGAGATCTGTTATGGTAGCAGAACCTCCATGCCCAGGGGCAGTCTACTGCTGAATACCAGGTGATGGGAAACAGCTAGAGAGGTCTTACTTGCAGGGTTCTCAGTCGGGGCATTCTCAGCTGGCGATTGTGAGAACAGGATGCTAGACTAGGACCCCCCTCCCCCCTCTGATCCAGTAGGGCTCATTTTACAATACTGATACTTTATACAGGTGGTTGTGGTGATGAAGTACAGTTACTTGGACATGATGTGGAGGTAGCAGGTAGGGTGGCTTGTGCATTTCTTTCAGTGACTTATTTCATACCGACCAGTAGATAGTCCTGACAGTTGCACATACAAAATGATGGAGAGGCAAATCAAATTCAGAGATCCACTGTGATGTATCAGTTAGAGTTTTGGACTTTGACCTGTGGGAGCTCCCCATTCAGCCATGAAGCTCACTGGGTGTGACCTTGGGCCAATCACTGTCCCTTTCTCTCTCTCAGCCTATAACCTACCTCACAGGTTGTTGCGTGCAGATGAAATGAGCAGGAGGGAGACCCATGTATATCACCTTGGAGAAAAAAGGAGGGTATAAAAAATAAATAAAAATAAATCTGCAATCCAAATGCTGGGTCCCCTCCACCAGAGGGAGCCTACAAAATTATGCATTCCCAATTGTTTAAATAGAAAAAGTCATTTATCTGACCAGACCTTAAGTAGGCTGAGCCCAGGTGACAGTATGGGGAGAGGAACAAATCTCCTTTTTTGTATGTGCTGCTTTTCAGGAAGCTGAGCTCATCTGTTTGTTGTAACTGAAGGTGGAGTTCAAGGTTCCGGCTCCATCGCTTGTGGAATCCATGGATATCTGGGCTGAAAGGAATGAACTCATGGTCCTAAGAGACTTGTAATATGTGTTACAAAGTGGAGGAATCCAGAGTTCGTCAGTAACACGCACACACACAGAGGGAGAGAACTGGTGTGCCTAAAGCTGCCACTATCCAAGTCTCTGTATCTCTTGTATAAAAAATATTAAATCAGAATACAAGATCGTAATGTTAAGAATAAATGGGAGATGGCCTGGTGTGAAAATGATCTGCAGAATCATACTTTATACCCATGGGAGATGTTGCCTGCAACTCCTTTCCAGAATCTGCTGAGCTTTGAATTGCTTAGATGTGGTCGTATCTGGACCATGACAGTATTAAGAGATGCACTAGGGATATAAAAACACTGGAAGCTGTCTTGTTTAGAGTCAGATCATGATTCTATCTAGCTCAGTATTGTCTACACTGACTGGCAGTGGCTCTGCAGGGTTTCAGGCAAGGGACACTCCCAGCCTCTGTATTATATGCAGAAACTACACTTGAATCTGATGATATAGTTTGATTGTGGATTTTGTCGGTAAAGAGCCCAGGAATACCATGTAAACCTCCAGTGTAGACGCAAAGTGGGCTGGTCTCTTAACCATTACTAGGAGACATAAGAGTGCTTTGAATACTTTTATGGCCACTAGGCATTCTTCTGAGTATCAGTTGCTGAAAGCCATGGGGCAGGGAATCCTATTGTGCTCATGTCTTGCTTGTGAGCCTCCCATTGGAGCATCTGTTTTGATTTTGTTTTGATTGGAGCATCTGGTTAGCCACTATGAGAACAGGATCCTGGGTCATTGATCAGATCTGTCAGCTAGGCTCTTCTTATGTTCCAGCCCCACTGTCAGAAGCCGTATGACTCTGAATGCCAGTTGCTGAGAATTTGATAGATTTTGATTATATATTTGTATTCCACTTTTCCAACAACAATCACATGCATGGGGAGTGTTTATCTTGTGCTCAGATCCTGCTTGAGGATTTCCCATTCGGGCATCTTGGTGGCCATTGTGAGAACAGGATGCTGGACTAGATGGGTCACTGGTCTGATCCAGCAGGGCTCTTCTTACATTCCTCTGGCTTCTCCAGATGAATTGAAGGTGAATGAGTTGGTCACGACCACAGATTTTGATTGAGTAGCAAAACATCTGGAGACACCTTTGACCAAGCAGTGTGTTGAAGAATGGGTATGATATGCGCTAAGATGTTTGAACCAAGATGTTCTGGTGGTGGTGATAATGCACACAAAGAAAGACACACGTCTTTTTTACAGGAATCTGTTGTGAGATGTCCACAGGGTGGCAGGAAGAGGCTGTACTGGATGCAAGTGGGAAGCATTGCCTGAAGAAACTGTCACAATATGTGATACAGTTTATAGGTGAGGGAAGCTCAGGCCCCTGGGCTGAATCCATCTCTCCAGACCTCTCTATCCAGCCCTGGGATATCTCTCCAGACCCTACGTTCAATTCTATGATTGAACGATTCATGCCCATTTCACCATTCTGCTCCCTCCTTGATTGTCTTTACTTGGCTGCAATGTATCCTTGGACTGTGACAACGCATCTCTCTCTTTTCTGGATGGAGGTGTGCATGTGTGTGTTTTGGCCACAACATAAAACATGAAAGTGCTAAAGAGTTGGGATTATGCTATCCCAGTATTGCTGTGCCTTTCCCTCCTGTGGAAGATTGTCATGGCTGTTGCTGGAAAGAGCTGTCTCAATTTTTATAAAGGAATATAGAAAACTGCTTTATGCTGAGCCAAACCACTGGTCCATCCAGTTCAGTACTGTCTATAATGACTCCAGGATCTCAGGTAGGGAATCTCTACCAACTCTACCTGGATGTACTGCTAAGGCTTGGACCTGGGGCCTTCTGCATGCAGGACAGATGCTGTACCAATGAACTATGGCCCCTTCCCCAAATGAGAGAGGGAAAGTGCCTATACTTCCAAACCCTTCTGCTTTTGGTTTTGAAAATGTGTTCCAGAAACTGAGGGGTTCCTAGAAGGTTTTCAGGGATTCCTCTGTGGATGGTAACGAGGAGCTTATATATATATTTTTGATGCTATTAAACTTGTCCCCACCCCACACATGCATAGGGGAGTGTTAGGCAGGATGTAGGTCAGACTCTGCCTTCAAACAAGCAACAGTAAAGGCCCCATAAGCCTAGCCAGTGCCCTGCATGAATGGTCCAAAATGAACAAGGGAAGGAGCGACTCTCCTATGAGGAAAGGTTTCAGTGTTGGGGGCTTTTTTGTTTAGAGAAAATTTCACTAAGAGGCAACCTGATCTAGGTTTTTAAAATTATCCCTGGCATGAAGAGAGTGGATAGAGAAAAACTTTTCTCCCTCTCTCAAAACACTAGAACTTGTGCGCATCAAATAAAGCTGAATGTTTGAAGTTTCAGGACAGAAAATAAAGTACTCCACACAGTAGTTGAACCGTGGAACTCACTCGCACAGGAGGCAGTGATAGCCACCAACTTGGATAGCTTTAAAAGAGGATTAGACAGATTCATTGAGGAGAGGGCTGTTGATGGCTACCGGCCATAATGGCAGCAATCAGACTCCATGGTCGGAGGCAGTAATGCTTCTGAATATTAGTTGCTGGAAACTTCAAGAGGGGACATTGCCCATGTGCTCAGGTCTTGGTTGAGGGTTCCCCATTGGGGCATCTCATTGGTCACTGTGAGAACAGGATGCTAGACTTTGTTGTTTAGTCGTTTAGTCGTGTCCGACTCTTCGTGACCCCATGGACCAGAGCACGCCAGGCACTCCTGTCTTCCACTGCCTCCTGCAGTTTGGTCAGACTCATGTTTGTAGCTTCGAGAACACTGTCCAACCATCTCGTCCTCTGTCGTCCCCTTCTTGTGCCCTCCACCTTTCCCAACATCAGGGTCTTTTCCAGGGAGTCTTCTCTTCTCATGAGGTGGCCAAAGTATTGGAGCCTCAGCTTCACGATCTGTCCTTCCAGTTAGCACTCAGGGCTGATTTCCTCCAGAATGGATACGTTTGATCTTCTTGCAGTCCATGGGACTCTCAAGAGTCTCCTCCAGCACCATAATTCAAAAGCATAAATTCTTCGGCGATCAGCCTTCTTTATGGTCCAGCTCTCACTTCCATACATCACTACTGGGAAAACCATAGCTTTAACTATACGGACCTTTATTGGCAAGGTGATGTCTCTGCTTGATCCAGCAGGAAGGCTATTCTTATACCCTTAAGAGTTAACAGTGAACACTTATCTCTTTAACTTCTACTCATTAATTTGATTGTGGGTTTCGTTTCAAGGTTTTTTTTAACAGTGGTTAAATCTGGTGAAGGGAACAAGTGGGTACAGCAGTGAAGCTGCTGGTGCTCCTGTGTGAGTCCCAGCCTTCATTATCTCTTGGACCAATCATTGTTCTTCCTTTCCTCTTTGAAGGATTTGGAATTCATGTGCCAGGAGGGTAGGAGGACAGCTTCAGTTTGGAAGTGGTTCAAGTTTCCGCCGGGAGAATTTCTCTTTACGATAAACTGCACGTGTCCCCCAAAACCATCTGTGTTGACAGCGTGATGTGTTTAATGAGCCAGCAACGGGCAGCATGTTGCGTTCCTGATTTCATTTGCTCCTCATTAAAGAGTTGACACAGGACAGGCATGTGCAGTTGTTCCCCCACCTTTTTTTGTTTTGTTTTAAGGCTATACTTGCCTGCTGTTCGTTTAAAAACCCTGGATCCTTTACTTCAGGACTGGAGTGACTGCTATGAGGAAAGTTTGCAGCATCTGGAGCATTGCAGTTTATAGAAAAAATGAGTAAGAGGCAACATAGTAGATAATGTTTATAAAATTATACATGGCATGGAGTAAAGTTTTTATTCCTTTCTCATAATGCTAGAACTCATTGGCATCCAATGAAGCTGAATGTTGGAAGATTCAGGACAGATCAAAGAAAGGCTTTCATTGTGCATCACAGAGTTACTGTGGAACCCATTTCCCCAGTTGCTGGGAACCACAGAAGGCAAGAGTTGCTTTGCCATCATGTTCTGCTTACCTCTGTAGGAGGCAGTTGGTTGCCCACTGTGAGAACAGGATTCTGGACTACATGAGCCACTGGTCTGATCTAGCGGTCTTGTCTTATGTTCTTATGGTTTCCCAAACTTTTGAACTCATAGACCCCTTGGTGAGCTTTTAAAGTTGCCATTGGTCCCCAATCCAAATTCTTAGTGATGAAAATGAAATAAAGTTAAGAAATAACAACATCTAATCAACATTTATTCATCTTCAACCACAGTTACAAGGAATAATAAATGTAAAGAAAATAAGGAAGTAAAACAATTGAAAATAATTATGATACCATACCACTCTGGACCTTAGAAGAACATTGCTGGAACATTGCAGGCAAGTGGTCCATCTAATCCAGCATTCTTTTCTCACAGGGGCTGACCAGATTCCTCTGTGGAAAACCATAGAGCAGGACCTGAATACAAGAACACTCTCTCTTTCTGCAGTTTCTAGCAACTGGCTTTCAGAAACATTACATTATCCATGCACTATATTTCTGACACAGTTCCAAGTTAAAGTTTTTGCACTGTATGAAGTCAGTGAGAAAAATGTATAGGCTGGTATTTTGATGCCAGTGAAGACAGGTGGGCACCGCAAAACATTTTCATGTATGAGGAACATCCATCCCATGATAAATGCATGTCTGGAAATGCCCTGGGCAAATTAAAATGAAAGACAGTTTTCATTTGACATCAGAAAGAGAATAAAGATTACCACTGACATTCATGATGGGGTTTTAAGCTCTCTCTCAGTTTTTGAAATGCCTTCCCAATGACAGATATCTCTCTTGACACTACCTACGTGAACTTCGCCAGCTTACCATTTGCTGGCAGTCAATTTTCTCCTGGTTCATCCATTATAGTACATATTTCTCCATTTAGAAATAACAAACCTCAAAACAATCTGAAAAACTAGATTTCAGCGTAAACATTTTTACCTAATGTTTCTCTCCCCCACTCCTTAGAAGATCCATGTTATTTAGGCTGCCCTATAAATAAAGCTTAGTCATCCTTTTTACGCTTGTCAGAAATGATCTTGGTCTGCGTTTAAAAGGCTAGAAATGTTGTGTATTTGTGTATATATGTGTGTGTGTGTGTTTGTGTGTGTGTGTGTTTTAAAAATGGAGAAGGCTCTGCAATATTATCCTGCCTGAGAGCCAGTGGTTAAGAGCGGTGGACTCGTAATCTGGTGAACCGGGTTCGCGTCTCCGCTCCTCCACATGCAGCTGCTGGGTGACCTTGGGCTAGTTACACTTCTCTGAAGTCTCTCAGCCCCACTCACCTCACAGAGTGTTTGTTGTGGGGGAGGAAGGGAAAGGAGAATGTTGGCCGCTTTGGGGCTCCTTCGGGTAGTGATAAAGCGGGATATCAAATGCAAACTCTACTTCTCAGTTGAAAACCTCGTTTTCTGAGAATCACAGCTTATGGGTGTGATTTAAATTGTTGAAACCTAAAGCTCTGTGTTAGAAGCTCTTAAGCTCGCCCCTTCTCTGGCTGTTTCTGAAATGTGGTCTTAATGATGACTACATCTCTTTACACTAGCTATTTTAACTTGCTTAATTAGGACTGTTTAAAAGCTTGAAAGAAAAGAATAACCACCTGCATCCCCCCCCCCCTTTACAACAGCACCCAGTTTTCCTTAGATTGACTTAAGAGGACTGGTTCTTTTGTTCAAACTTACTCTTGATTGCTTTTAAAAGCTCTGGTATATTAGTGGAGATGAATTAGGTATGGGGAAACTTCGGCCATACAGATGTTGCTGAACATGTCTGTGGATGATGGGAGTTGTAGTTCAGCAATATCTGGAGAGGCAAATGTACCCCACACCTGAGATCAAGCTCCTGTGTTGGGAGAAGGAGAGCACACAGTCTCTAAAGGGAATAGGGAGTGAGGGAGAAGAAGCTGGTGCACAATTCAGATTTGAGAGCATTTACAAACCATCGTTTTTAGTTTTGTCGGCAATGGCAAGCAGTGGTTTGATCAAACCTGAGAGTCAGTCATTGGCCTGGTTCAGAAAACCTTTCCAATCTTCATAAACCATAGTTTATGAAACCAGGAATGAGTACCAGGCTTTCATGCTCCTCCTCTATCTTCCTCCTCCCCTTCTATGTCGGCTTCAGTGCTTCCTATGTTATTATATATCGTGTCAGAGAGGGTATGGTAGAGTTGGAAAAGGTTCAGAAATAATGGTTCTGATTACCAGCTGCCGGAAGCCACAGGAGGGGAGAGTGCTGCTTCTGTGCTTGATTCTTGCTTGCACTCTTAGCACAAGCATCTGGTTCAACACTGAGAACAGAATGCTGGACTAGGTGGGCCACAGGCCTGATCCGTCAGGGTTCTCCATATGTTCCTATAATCTTACAAGCTGCATCACAGGTCTGATTAGAATAAGTATATTTCTAGCAGCTGCTGCTGACTCTCAGCATTTTTAATGCCCCTCGCTGTAGAAGTCCAGGCATACATCAGCAAACCTGCTGATGAGGTGTCAGGCAGGTACTGTTTAGTGGCGTTTAGAACCTGAAGACAGGGATAAAGGATTGCCCTGTGTGTAGCCTCTGGAAAGCTGTATAGAGCAAGAAAACATGCTTTCATCTTGGGTGAGACATTTGAGGCTTTAAACTTGTTCCTTTCCTTAAAAAACACAACACCCATTACCAGTACTTATTGCAGCAAATAATGACAGTAAGTAAGTAAGCCTAGTTCTGCTTTGTAAAGTGTTAGCAATATCAAAAGCAACACGATGGCCAGAAACAATTACAATGTGAAAAACTTTATGGAATAATTCAAAACATCAAAACTAACAAACTGAAGTCTCTGAAAGTCCTTAAATGAATCACGGTGCCAGACTTTACCTGGCGGAGAACAAGCTGTGAAGCTTTGTATAATCAGCAAATGTCCAATTCTGATGTCCAACTCTGAACTCTGAACAAGAGTTTTTACAGTTTTCCACATGGTTTAACTCCTTACATCCATCTTAATTTTTTTCGGGTCATCATAGCTGCGTTTCTTGTATTTTTTTGGATGTTATAAAACATAATGGCTTCCTTGCTGTTAAACCTCATAAAAAACCCACTGATTGTAATTCTCTATTACACTATTCTTTTCACCCCAGACGATTGAGGAACAACTTTCTTTATGGAAAATTTTTACGCCTTAAAAGAAATACCTCTTTTGACCATGATTTCCATAACAGTGCAGATATTCTAGCTCACTTTCTTCATTCCAGAGGATATCCTCCCACCATTGTCAACAGGTCCAAATATATATCTCTTACAAAGGACTGGACGTTGCTTCTCAGTCCCTCAACCACCTCACAGTCTCAAAATCGCATTATAGGCTCATTAATAATAATAATAATAATAATAAAAAAATTTATTTATACCCCGCCCTCCCCAGCCAAGGCCGGGCTCAGAGCGGCTTACAATCAATAATAAAAACAAGTTGAATGATTTACAACTTAAAAGCAAAATTAAAATACAACATTAAAATATTAAAATAAATGTAGTCTCATTGCAGGAGGAGAAGGAAATGGAAAAAAAGGGAGGGAGGGAGGGAATCAAATTGGCTCCAAGCCAAAGGCCAGCCGGAACAACTCTGTCTTACAGGCCCTGCGGAAAGAAATCAGATCCCACAGGGCCCTGGTCTCATGAGAAAGAGCATTCCACCAGGCCGGAGCCAGAGTTGAAAAGGCCCTGGCTCTGGTTGAAGCCAATCTAACTTCCTTAGGGCCCAGGACCACTAGGGTGTTGCTATTTATGGACCTTGAGGCTCTCCGTGGGGCATACCAGGAGAGGCGGTCCCGTAGGTACAAGGGTCCTAGGCCGTGAAGGGCTTTAAAGGTCAAAAGCAGCACCTTAAATCTGACCCTGTACTCTACCGGGAGCCAGTGCACTTTGAAAAGCACTGGGTGAATATGCTCCCATGGCAGAGACCCCGTGAGGAGCCTCGCTGCAGCATTCTGCAGCCTCTGGAGTTTCTGGGTCAGCTTCAAGGGCAGCCCCGCATAGAGCGAATTACAGTAGTCAAGCCTGGAGATGACTGTCGCATGGATCACTGTGGCCAGGTCGGGGCGGGAAAGGTAAGGGACCAACTGCTTGATGCGGCAAAGGTGGAAAAATGTCACCTTGGCTGTTGCTGTAACTTGCGCCTCCATGGAAAGGGAGGCGTCAAGGATCACACCCAAACTCTTAACGGAAGGCAATGGCACTAATTGGGCCCCCGCAAGAGAAGGGAGTTGGTCCCTCATCCCCATGCCATCCCGACCTAGCCATAGGACCTCTGTCTTCGAAGGATTTAGTTTCAATCGGCTCCCACGAAACCATCCAGCCACAGCTTCCAAGTATCTGGTCAGTGTGTTCGGGGCCGAGTCGGTGTGGCCATCCATCAGCAGATAGAGCTGAGTGTCATCAGCATATTTGTGACAGCCCAGCCCAAAGCTCCAGATAATCTGGGCAAGGGGGCGCATAAAGATGTTAAAAAGCATCGGGGAGAGAATTGCGCCCTGCGGCATTCCACACACCAAGGAGTGGCGCGACGACATTTCCCTCCCTAGTGCCACCCTCTGTCCCCAACTAGAGATAAAAGAGCACAGCCAGTTACGGGCTATGCCCTGTATCCCCACGTCTGCGAGGCGGTGGTCCAGAAGATCATGATCGACCATGTCAAAGGCTGCTGACAAATCTAAAAGGATCAGCAGTCCTGACCAGCCTCGATCCAGTTGTCTACGGAGATCATCTGTTAGGGTACACTATTAGAGTACACTACTCATGCAGACAGAATTATTAGAATTATATGCAAACATTGGCATGTACTCTGGAATGCACCAGGTTGTAATGAATTTCCTTTGATCGGCCTGAGACGGACCAAATCAATTAAAGATATGTTAGTACAAACGGATATGAATTCCAAAAGAATTATAACTCGTACCATTAGCACTTCTGACCACTGGTCACCATAAATGTGGCCACTGGTCACCATACATGTGGCAGATGTTCATCTTGCCCATTTTCTTTACAGACTAAAGAAATTTATGATGAGAAAGCCAATTTCAGATTTGTTATTCGTCAATTTAGTACATGTCAGACCAGAGACGTGGTCTACCTTACTCAATGTCCTATTGTATATAGGCTCTGCCACTCGAGCAGTTGGAGTTCGGATTGGGGAACATTGCTCACACATACGTAATGCCAGTAAGGAGGCACCTCTGGTAGAACATTTTGTTTCTCACAATCATTCAGACACGGATTTATTATTTACAGTTTTATGGGTGAATCAGAAGACAATTGGTATCAGAAAAGATTATGAGCGACAGCAAGAAGCCAGTTTTATTTTCATGTTTAAAACTATTCATTCAGAGGGACTTAACTATGAATTAGACCTCAGTTGTTTTATTTGATTATCTGCATCTTTGCTGTTACTTTGTACTGTGTCTTTAAACTCGGACTCCTTGTTATTAGTGTCACCTGGGGTTGGCTATATATATTTTTCAAAAAATGTTGTCAATAACAGTGACTGCATAATTGCATGAGCACTGTTCCAGAGTATTTTTCATTCTCATGTATATTATATCTATTCGAAAAAAGATTGGGCATGTAACCTTTTTATGTTACAGTTTATAATTTCTACGCTGATTGAAGTTGTTGTTATGCATGTGCACGTCATTGTTTGAATATTTTATTTTCAGTTAATGAAGAAATTACAAATCTTTCTATTTATGAGTGTTGAGCTAATTGGCTGATGAAGAATTAAATGAAACAGTAGTTGTTATCCGGAAACACTGTTCAGCAGAGTTCAGAGTTGGACATCAGAATTGGACATTTGCTGATTATACAAAGCTTCAGAGCTTGTTCTCCGCTGGGTAAAGTCTGGCACCGTGATACATTTAAGGACTTTCAGAGACTTCAGTTTGTTAGTTTTGATGTTTTGAATTATTCCATAAAGTTTTTCACATTGTAATTGTTTCTGGCCATCATGTTGCTTTTGATATTAATGACTCATATTTTGCAACACAGGGGATTGTTTACTCATTGTAAAGTGTTAGAGCAGAGTTTGAAAGTTCCTGTGTGGTCAGTGTAATGTCATTGGGGCCAAATTTATGCCCCTTGGCAGAGGTATTTGAGTCCTGCATTTGCATTTAGATCCTTCTTGTGGACTTCTTGTGGACTTCCCATCTGGTGGCCAGTGTGAGGACAGGATGCTGGGCTAGATGGGCCATTGGCCTGATCCAGCAGTGTACTTCTAATGCTATACGTACCTTCACTTCTGCTTCTTTTCAAAATAACAACTTAAGAGAGACACGTGTTGATGGGCTTCAGCTAAGTAGCTCAGTACTTCCAAAATTGGAACCTGACCTTATTTTAGTTAGGTTGACAGACCTTTGATGACATCCAGATGCTGGCATGATGCATCTTTTGAGGCCTTCTTGCTGGTTCTGAATCATCTTAGCCGTACCCATGAGTCACTATCCTAGCCTGTGAGTGACTTGTAGGCATGGCATATTCTGGGTAAGAGCAGCTTCTTGTGGTTAAAAAGAAAGCAGAAGGACTTGTGATGGGAACTTTACTTTTTGGGAGACCAGGGAATCAGCCAGAAGAGCATTTTGCTATTGCACCTAAGGCTGTGTCCACAATGGTGTTTTTGGTTGGGCTTGGTTTAACACCAGTTAAGTGCAGCTGAGCTGAGGATCTGCACAGCAACTGTCTCTAACAGGTTAATGGCTTTAGTGTTTTCTGCCCTTTGGGAAGAGCTACATTGATTGGCTTGATAAGAAGGAGAGTCTGTGCAATTTCTGAGGCATGTGTGAGTTTCATGTGAGGTTGCTGGCACACACCTTTTCTCCATATGAACTGAGTAGAATGAAGGGGATGCCCTTAAAATAGAGTGTGTGGCCTGGGGAGAGTTTAGAGGGCCAGGCAGAGAGACCTGGAAGCCACATTTGGCCCCTAGGCCTAAGCTTTCCCCTTTCTCCCTGCCTTCAAGCTTGGAGATTCTTTTTTATTATTTATAATTTATTTACTGCATTTATATCCCATTTTTTTCTGCGCAGAGCTGAACGTGGTGTACATGGTTCTAACCCTCCTCATTTAATCCCTACAGCAACCCTGTGAGGTAGGTTAGGCTGAGAGAGGCAGTGACTGGCCCAGGGTCACACCCAGTGAGCTTCATGGCCAAGTGGGGACTTGAATCCTGGTCTCTCTAGTCCAGCACTCTAACCATGACTCTCAAGCCTCATTGAAATAAGCTTTTCTTAAGCCTCATTGAAACAAGCATTAACTGTACAAGACCATAGCAGCAACTCATCATCCAAATAGACAACAGGGAATCTGGGATTTTCTTTTTTTAAAAAAAATGATATTTATTTGAAGTTTCAAAAATTACAGAGAAAGAAAAAAGAAGAAAGCAACAACAAAAGAAAATTTTCAAAGCATATATAACAATACTTAAAAAAGGGAAAAAAGAAAAAAAACATAAAAATCAATACAAGAATAACAATAAAAACACAATATTCCATATCTTTATCTTTCATTAACTTGTTTCATCGACCTCCTCACACCTCCCTTTTCGTATTCTAGTTTAGTTATTTATTTCAGCAAATTCTTTCCATCCTTCTCAATTTTTTTAAAATAGTTTGTCTTAACAGTCTAACCTATTAATTAACTCAACAAATCCTTTCCATCTTTCACTATATTCTGTCATTCAGTTTACCTTAGTTTATTTTAACCTTATCTTCCCAAAAATACCTTAAGACTTAAAACTTAATATTTATTTATACATAATTCCTTATAACATTTCTGCTAAAGCCAAATATTTTCATTCCAACATTTTTCCTAATACTCATTAATTTTACACTAATTCCCAAAATAAATTTTTAAAAGTTTTCTTCCAATCTTCCTCCAGCATCTCTTCTTCCTGGTCTCGGGTTATGTCAGTCCTTACTGTCCATTCCATCTAGTCCATCAACCTGGTAATCTTATATCCGAGGCTCTTAATTCTTTTCCATGTGCCTTCTGCAGGTCTTCTTCTTGTTTGTACTTGTACTTTCTTAATTTCTTTCCTTTCTCATTGAGGAGTAGGTCTCGGGGATGTTCCAACTCAAAAATATCTCCATCTCTCCTCAGCAGATCGACCCATTCCCCACAGTCCCATTCCCCACAGTCAACAGTGTAGTCCAGAAAATATTTAAAAATATTTAAAAATATTTAAATATTTAAATATTTAAAAATATTTAAAAGCATGTTTCAAAGTCGCTCCAAACTTAAGGGGCCCCACAACTCCAGACCCCCCCTGGCCCACTTCAAATTCAGCCTTCAACAACAATAGCTTATGCTCCTGTAGGGCCTCGGGCCTCTCCATTTGTATTACTTGAGGTTCAACAGCAGCCTCCTCCATTATCTTCTGTGTTTGCACTTGCTCTATCAAAACAGATTCCTGAGTTGGCTCCTGGATGGTTTCTGTATACATATTCACTGTTTGTCCAAAGTTTCTGACTGCAACAGTCATCAAATCCATCTTCTCATGCATCTGCTCCAACAAAGCGCTTGTCTTGCAAAAAGCAAGCACCAAAACTTCTTCCAAACACATTTTTGTTCAAGGTCACAGTCTGGTCCCACGATCCTAATCTCCTCAGCTGTAAAATCCCCAGAACGACTCCAGCAACAATTTAACAAGCTCCCTCTAGAGGAGGCAATTTGTATCCATCTTTTAAAAGCAGATCCAACAAAGAAAAATTACTTTCATTTTTCGGATTTTTTGTTTCTTTTAAATGCAAAAGGCAACATTGGAATCAATTTGTTTCTCTTCTTCAACTAACTGTCAAAAGATGTTCCATTCACAGTCAATGAACTTCACCAAAAATCTCCGTCTCTGACACCCCGTTCCCAGGTCTGAGACAGTGGAAATTTATCTTTCTTTACTCTCTCTCCTGCAGGCTTGAACAATCAAATTTCCCCTCTTTACTCCTGCTTCCAAGAGGGGTTTAGATGATCAAAACAGGAGGAATTAAAAACCTTTATGTACAACTTTCCAGACTTTGGCTTGCACGATTTTTGCTTCAGACTATTTACAAAAGCGGAAGGTGAACTTCCTGTTTAGAACCTTCCCGCTGAGTGCCAAATTAAAGTGTTTCTTAGCCCAATTTTCCGTTCTATTCATGGGTACTTGTTTAGAGTCCAATTGTCCCCAGGAAAAAGTCAGCGCTTTCCGGCAACGGCTGTGCGGCTTCACTCCGTAAAAATAGCGGTCGATTCAAAACACCGCGCCGCTCACCCCACGTCGCTTCAGGTCCCCGAAAAAGGGGTTTCCTTGCATGTAGGGAATCCCATGTTCCCAGGCTTCCTCCGCCTGGGATTTTTAAAGTGTTTCCACCTTCGCCACGGCGGCAAGACCCAATTTTCGCGGAGCGGGTTCCTCTGAATCAGAGGAATTCCGCCATCGCCGATGGCGCTAACCCGGAAGTGGAATCTGGGATTTTCTGCTCTTCCCTGGTGTGTTGGCTTTTGTATGAAAACATGCATGCTTGGCAAACAAGATGTGAAAGTGGATGAGAGGCTGGGAGAGTATGTCTAGCAGAGTGGCACACTCTCATTCCCTGCTGCTGTGTGCGTACAGTATTTGGTGCTGGAGTGGAAGAGCCCTCCTGTCCCCAGCTGTTTCTCCTGCACTGTCTCGCTCAGTAATAAGGCTGTGGAGAGGGGACTTCCGGGTTGGCGCCTCTGGCAATGGCGGAGTTCCTCCGATCGGGAGGAATTTGCTCTGTGGAAATCAGGGTCTGACCGCCACGGCGAAGGCAGAGACCCACTAAAATCACAGGCGGGAGAAGCTTGTGAACGTGGGATTCAGCTGGAACCCTTTGCGCCTCCCCTGCTCACGGGGAAATCCAGTTTTGGGGATCCGGAGTGACGTGGGGTGAGTGGCGCGGTGCTTCGAATTGATTGCTTTTTTCACGGAGTGAAGCCGCATTGCTGCTGCTGGAGAGCACTGACTTTTTCCTGTGGACAATTTGACTTCAAACAACTACCCGTGAGTAGAACGGAAAATTGGATGTACAAACGTCTTAATTTGGTACCGAAATGGGAAGGTTTCAAACAGGAAGTCCGCCTTCCCCTTTTGTAGATAGATTGAAGCAAAGAAGCTGCAAGCTAAGGTCTTGGAAAGCTTTATGTAAAGGATTAAACTTCCATCGATTGAAATCATTAAACCCCCCTTGGAAGCAGGAGAAGAGGGGGGAAATTTTGGATTGTGTAGCCTGCAGGAGAGAGTGATAAAAATTAAATTACCACTGCTCTGAACCTGGAAACGGGCTGCCAGTAGCTTGACGTTTTGGGGAGAGTTCATTGACAGTGAAGAGAACGTATGTTGACAGTTAGTTAAATAAGAGAAATATATTGTTTCCATTGTCCTCTTTTGCGTTTAAAAAGGAGGAAAAGTAACTGAAAATTGAAACTAACTTTACTTTTTGAACTGTGCTTGAAAGGACTGATACAAGTGGAGACTGTTTCCCTCTAGAGGGAGCTTTTGAAACTGTTACGAGAGTGGAGCTGGGGAATCTCCAGCTGCATGATAAGAACTGTGAGAATCAGGGATTGACCTTGGACTATTTAAGAATGTCGACAGGAGAAGCCTTAACGACTGCATTATGTAAGATAAGCTACTCGTTGGAACACCTTCACAAGAAGACGGATGTTTTGACTACTAAAATTGATAACTTGGGACAAAAAGTGATTAATTTGGGACAAAAAGTGAGCACCAAAACAGAAATTATTCAGGATTTGGTACAGGAATTTACTTTAGCAGGACAAATTGTGGAAAAGAAGAAGGAGAAAGTTGTTGTTGTCGAACCTAAAGTAATACAAGTGGGAGCCTCAGTCTTACAGAGGCAAATTGAGGACTATAAGTTGAGGCCTTTTATGATTGAAACTAGAAAAAGTCAGATTTTGAGGATCGGAGCCCGGCCTGGACTGGAAAAGGAAAGTTGGAAAGATCCCTTCATGCAGGGATTAACTGACTTTTGGGACATGGACTTGGGTCAGGAGGAGATTGGAGTTTTGGGGGCCTTTGGATTTGGATGAATCTTGAAACATGCCCTGAAATACTTTATGGATCGTTTCATGTTAGCCCAAATTTCTAAATCTTTTTTCACTTGATTCCAACATTTCTCATAGTTGTCTTTAAATAAGTTCACATTTTTAGCCGTCATATTAATCCCCAGATATTTGACATTCTTAACCACAGTTAGACCTGTTTCCTCCTGAAACTTTTCCTTCTCTCTTACTGTTAGATTTTTCTCTAGTACCTTAGTTTTTAATTTGTTTAATTTAAATCCTGCCACTTGACCAAACTCTTGAATTAATTCCAAAACCCTTTTCGTACTAGATTCTGGCTCTTGCAATGTAAGTACCAAGTCATCTGCAAAAGCTCTCAGTTTATATTGTCTCGCTCCGACCTGAACCCCTTTAACCAGCTGGTCTTTTCTTATCATATTCAGCAAAACCTCCAGGACCAAAATAAACAGCAGTGGGGAAATTGGGCACCCCTGACGTGTCCCTTTTTCTATCTTAAGTTCTTCTGTAATAACATTATTTACAATTAGCTTTGCTCTTTGTTCAGAATAAATAGCGCCTATACCATTTTCAAAACCTTGACCTACCCCCATCCCATGGAGATTCTTCTTCATAAATGCCCAAGAAATATTGTCAAAGGCTTTCTCCGCGTCCACAAATATCAGAACAGCTTTTGTATTTATATTAACTTCTAGCATTTCCAAAATGTCTATTATGTTCCTTACATTGTCTGATAGATGCCTTTTCGGGAGAAAGCCCGATTGGTCCCTGTGAATCTCCCCCATCAAAACTTTTTTCAATCTTTTAGCTAGGATGTCAGCAAAAATTTTGTAATCCACATTTAATAGAGATATTGGACGGTAGTTCTTCAGTTGAGTCTTTTCAATCTCTGTCTTCGGTATAAGCGTTATATAAGCCTCTTTCCACGTATCAGGTGCTTCTTTCCCTTCAAGAATTTCATTACAGACTTCCTTCAGTGGTTGTATTAACCATTCTTTTAAAGTCTTGTAATATTTGGAAGTCAGTCCATCAGGTCCCGGAGATTTGCCTAGTTTCATATTTTGAATGGCGTCTTCTATCTCTTGTTCAACTATTTTCCCTATTTTCTCTTGTTCAACTATGGATCTTAGCTTTAACTATGGAAATTTGGCTGACCTGTCGAGAAGGAATAAAAGTATCTTTAGGTCGGAGTTTCCCCGAGATCTGCTCTTTAGCATCAAAGAATATGAAGAAGACCTGCAGAAGGGACGTGGAAAAGAGTTAAGAGCCTTGGACATAAGATCTCCAGGTTGATGGACTGTATGGAGTTGACGGAAGTGACTGGCAGAGTCCGAGACCGGGGAGAGGAGATGGTGGAAGAAGATTGGAAAATTTAAAGTTTATATGTAGAAATATTGTAAAATTAATGAGTGATAGAAAAATGTTGGAATGAAATTTTATGGCCTTAGTGGAAATGTTTTAAGGAGTTAAGCTTAAATAAGTATACTAGTTTTAATGGAAAATAAGATTAAAAATATGTTAAGACATTTATATGACAGAAAATAGAGAAAGAGGGAAAGGAATTGCTGAGACAACTAATAGAAATGGAATACAAAAAGGGAGGTGAGAGGAGGTCGATGAAACAAGGGAATGAAAGATAGAATATGGAAAAGGTATGATGTATGCTTTTAAATTGTTTTTGTATTGTTTTGTTTAGTTTATTGTGTTTAGTTTAATGTGTTAAGGTTGTGTTTTGTATAGTTTATATATTGTATTGTATTGTTTTTTCTCTTTTTTGTTCTTTTTCCCCCTCTTTTGTCTTTCTTCTTTTTCTTTATTGTAAGTTTTAAAAGTAATAAATATTATTTTTTAAAAAAAAATAAGGCTGTGGAGAGGTCTCTGATTTCAGTATTCTCATAATACTCTGCTCCTCCCCAGCCTTTCCTTGTCTAGAACCTAACATGTGGAAATGCTGCTCAGAGTATATTCCAATATATTGCAGTGACACCTCCCTCTTTCTCCTTTAATCTGGGCTCAAGCTTGACTTCCTGATTTTTTGCTCGTCATCTCGGCAGGCATCAGACTTGATTTTTCCCCTTTAAATTCCTGCAGCGTGCTTTGCATTTATAGGCAATTGGGAGTGATTTTACATTCATTGGCAAGCGATCTGTGCAGTTCTGCCAGGGTGGTGTTGTGGTTAGAGTGTTGGACTAGTCCCCACTGAGCCACGAAGTTCACTGGGTGACCTTTGGTCACAGTCACTGTCTCTTAGTGTGGACAATACTGGGCTACATAGACCAATGACTCAGTAGCAGGCACCTTCCTATGTGTCCATTTAATTCAGCTCTTTAGTCATAACTAAGACAACTATTTTTTTTTGGTGGGGGGAAGGGTCATAGCTCAGTGGTAGAGCATCAGCTTTGCATGCAGAAAGTGCCAGGTTCAATTCCCAATGGCATATCCAGGTAGACCTAGGATACAGTCCTGTTCTGAAACCCTGGAGAGCCTTTGCCAGTCAGTGTTGGCAATACTGACCTAGGTGGACTAATGGTCTGATTCAGTACAAGGCAGCTTCTGTCCAATCCTCATTGTGGTGCCTCTGAGACTGAGACTGTCCAGTTGCTGATAAGTGCTTAAAACAAATCATACCCCATTTTTACTACTGGAGGTATGAACGAGATAACAACAACAACAACAACAGTAATAGTAGTAGTAATAATATTTTTATTTGTACCCCACCCTCCATGGCTGGAGCTGGGCTCAGGGTGGCTAACATCATATAAATAATACAATATGCATAAAAACAAGCAATCAATTATTATAAGGACTTGTGAGCGAGCTGGGAAACCGCCTTCGTGTTTGTTCTTATACAAAGAGAAAATGATGGTAACCCTTAATCCAAACCCTTCAAGCCTATCAATACTTACAGAATCATAGAACCATAGAATTGTAGAGTTGGAAGGGGACCCAAGGGTCATCTAGTCCAACGCCCTGTAGTGCAGGAATATTTTGCCCAACATGGGGTGTGAACTCATAACCCTCAGACTAAGAGTCTCATGCTCTACCGACTGAGCTATCCCAGCTGCAGCTTCTTAAGTCACATTTAACTGTCTTTTCATTTAAAGTGCATTATGTGATTAGTTCACTGTGCCTGTTAATGACCACCACTCAACTGTTGCTGAAAGCTGTGTTCTAAAAGAAAAAGTGACTGAAAGAGCTGGGGGGAGGTGGAGGAGGAGGAGGAGGAGAAAAAGATGGTAGAGAGAAGTGGGGTCCTTGAAATGGGGTCAGTCCTTAGCATTTCCAGGTAGGTTTAGGAAATACACCTATCTGAAATAATAGAGAGCCACTGCCAGTAATGCAGAAGTTCCCAGGTTCAGTTCTTAATGGAATATCCAGGTAGAGGTGGAGTTGATTTCACTGAAAACTGCTGCCAGTCAGAGTAAACAGTACTGAGCTAGATGAACCAATGTATTTGACTCATGCAGCTTCCCATATTCCTAAGGTACACACACACTCTCTCGCACACAAGCTCCTTATTCTTGGAACACACACACTTCTTATTCTGTCTGTGTTCCTTCACCACCTGTAGAACAAATAGTTTAGGAAAATGTATTAGCACTGACCTGGATACCTGCGACACCTCCCCTCCCCACTGCTTTATTTAAATGAAGGAAATTGTAAAGCATACAGGATCTGTGATGAAGTTACCCTTTTTGGCTCGAGGGTATTGACCAAAGTTGTTTTACCTGACTCATCTGTATGGTTGGATTGTCTTTTCTTGGGTAAAGTTCAAAGATAGACTTAGACAGGCTGCGGAGTGTGTGTGTGGGAGAGTTGTGCTTTAAAAAAAAAAAAGCCTCTTAAAAGCCTGTGTTTTTCCACCGCATTTCTATTATACTAGATGAGTCTTTGATTTCCACTTTGTGTTTTTTCCTCTGCCTGTTTGTTGAGATGTGACCTGCAGTTCACTGTAAGGATGGCAGTGTGATGGCGGCATCTTAATATAGGGCAGGTGCTCAAAAGCTGTGCGGCAAAACTCTCTCTTTTCTCTTTATTGATTTTCCTTTTCTTTTTTTAAAAAGAGGACACCTGCCAGTATGGAACGTGTGTTGCTATCTATTTCTTACTACCTATCATAGAATCAAAGGAATGTTGGGTGGAAGGGATCCCAAGGCTCATCTAGTCTAACCTGCCACAATGCAGGAATTATAACTATGTGCCACTATTGTGGCACTGAGTGGGCATTTCTGCAAAGCTAGGCAGGAGACAATCAAGAGAAAGTCATTATTCGTGCAGCACATAGTTAAACTGTGGAACTTCCTCCTGCAGGAGGTGGCAACAGTCACTACCTTGGAGGACTTTAAAAGAAGATTAGACAAATTGATGGAGGAATATGGATATGTTTTAGCTCCATTGTTGGAGGCAGTAAAAACTTTTGAATACCAGTTGCCCCAAACCGCAGGATAGGAGAATGCTATTGTGTCTTGGTCCTGCTTGTGAGTTTCCCAGAGGCATCATGTTGTGAGAACAAGGTGCTGGACTAGATCGGCTACTGGCATGATCTAGCAGCGCTCTTCTTAGGTTCTTATGATTTGGGTGGCCACATTTAATTTCAGTAGAGCCAGTGTGACGTAATGGTTGGAGTGTTGGACTCTGACCTGGGAGATCTGGGTTCGTATCCCCACTCAGCCATGAAGCTCACTGGGTGACCTTGGGCCAGTCACCATCTTCTAGCCTAACCTACCTCACAGGGTTGTTGTGAGGAAAAATGGGGAAGAGGAGAAACATGTGCACCATCTTGAGCTCACTGGAAGATAAAGGTGGTATATAAATAACAATAAATAAATAAATAATAATTTCTAGATGTTTTGCATCATCTTCCTTCCCTTCCAAGCAATTACTATTTGTTTTATCTCCAAGCTGCAGCCCATTTTTTTAAATTTTTTTTTAGGAAATTCATTCCTGCCCTTGATTAAGCTCCACATAATAGCTTCTACTGCTCACTCATACATTCATTAAGAAGAATTAAACAAGGGCTGGCAGCCATTAGCAGAGAGCTAATAACCTCACCGCAGGTAAGCGCAGCAGCTTGGAATAAATGAACAGGAGCAGAAACAAATGAAATAACTTCATGGATTTATGTGTGACTAATTTGCTGCTTCTTTTTTTCACAAAAAATGTCTGATTTACATGGATTTAGCACTCATGAAAAGAGCTGGATTGACAAGCCTTGAAGGACTGCTGTCAGTGGCTGTCAAAACAGATGCACAGACCAGAGAACAGACCGGGACTTGCCAATATCCCTGCAAAGTGACATGTTTCTACCATGCGGGGGGGGGGGGCACGTTTTTGGCACCTCATCCGGTGCCTGCTCAGTTTGCCTTATAGCTGAGGCTGTCACGAAGGAGGCCTCTGTTTGGTGGGGCTCAGGGAGATGGCAGTAATGAGACCCATCGATTGTCTAGGAAATAGAGCATAGATACCAATCTCATGTATGTGGTTGGGCTCATAGAATTAGCGTCCTGGGACGAGTTTGAACATTGGTATTGAGAAGCATACTGCCTTCGACAGAGGAGGGATAATTTACAAAGAGCCATGCTAGATCAGGCCAATGGCCCATCTAGCCCATCATTTTGTTCTCACAGTGGCCAGCTAGATGATTGTGGGAAACCCAAAAATAGGAGTTCAGCACATTAGCACTCTCCCCACCTGTGAAGAGGAAGAATATAGTCATCCTGGCTAGAAGCCACGGATTATCTCATCCTGCATGTGTGTTGTGTAGTGGTTAGAGTATCAAACTAGGACCTGGCAGTCCACTTAGCCATGATAGTTGTGAGGATGAAACAGGGAGAGTGGAAGAACCATGTACATCACCTTGAAGCCTTTGGAGGAAAGAAGTTGGGATATAAACACAATAACCATAGTCGATTAATTGAAGCCTCTTTTAAAGCCGTCCAAGCTGGTGGTCATCACACAGTGCACTTGCGAGTCGCAAAGGTAACTGTATGCTGCGCAAGGAAGTCCTTCCTTACACTGTGTGTCCTGAATGGTCTGACGTTATGCATTGCCTTCTGAAATTGGGGCATATCCTGTACAAGAGCATTGTAAATAGGTGCCCAAACTGTAGGGCCACAATTCTAAAGAACTGGGGATTGGGGTGTACCTTGAAAAACAATCCATGATGTGGGCTCCAACAAACTTTCTTTGGCCCATCACAACTGTGCATGTTGTGTGGCATCAGGAAAGTGTGGGGGAAAAGGTTCTGAGACGTGAATTCTTCTGCTGCACTCTTTCTCTGTGCAGTCCTCCACCACCACTTAATTTGTTTTATTATTTACTAAAATTAATTGGGAACCCAACAAATGAGCAAGTTTAAAGCATGCAACCTGGAAGGGATGTAATCCTAGGCCAATCTAAAAAATCAAACTTGTAATTAACCTATTTTTTTTTTCAGGTGAGTAATCTCTGCAGAGTACATATAAATCTAGGCTCACTATTCTTCAGGCGTGCTAAAATTAGCATGCTGACAGCATGTACCCACTCTCAGGGTGCAATCCTGAACAAGGATGTAAACCCCATTGAGCTAAGGGGTAGGAAATTGCATAGACTCGTGTTGCTGAAATCTGAGTTGCACGAAGTAAATCATAGCATTGTAGAAGAGACCTAAAGGTTCATCTAGTCTAACCCTTGCAATGCAGAAATCAATGGTATGCTATTTAGTTTTCACAGGTTCCATCTGATGATA